>NC_139459.1:109715000-110915000 GCF_057233095.1 Heloderma suspectum | reverse complement strand
AAAGTCAGACGATTCTTAAGGAGGGAAAAGTAAGAGCAGGAGTCTGAGGGTGAGGCGTAGGGTTCAGTGAAACCCACTCCTAACAGACTAGGTAAAAAGTCAGGGGGAAATAGTTGACTTTCAGTAAAGCAGAGCTACTTTCTAATATGTGGATGGCTGTTGAAGCAAAAACTGTGTTTAACCATTCATTTGGGTTAAAATGTAATGAAAATGGAAATAGAGGGTAGGCCAACCCTGACAAGCTGGAAAAAGAAGCTCTTAAGTGGAACTCTTGCGACAATGCTGCTAATATATTGTGCCAATTAAAGTCTTGAAATAAATAACAAACCACTTAATATGTGTTGTAAATGTCATGCTGATTTAAGCATTGTTATGCATAGATTACCTCTCTTTGGTGGATTGATGCGGAGGTACTCAATGGACTTAACAATTAAAAAAAAAAAGCTTTACCAGGGTGAAGACCAACAATAAGCAGTGGAAGATTGATAATGGTGTTAGAGCTTAGTGTTTTAACGCTAATGATCTGCAAGGCGATACGGGATATTTACCTCACCATAGCTTGGCATCTCCTCAGCAACCAGAACAAAAAAACCACACCATAATAATCCCCTTGAACTTTCTAGCATGCCTCTGCAAATAATCAATCATACGAGGTTTCAGTTTAAGCAGCAGCAAAAATATAAGTCTGAATTTACTCATCAGTCTTGTTTAAATCAGAATTTTTGTCTGTCCTCTAAAAAAATAAATAAATCTGTCCTTCTCTTTTTTATTGCAGTGATCAGTATCTCTCTGTAAACTGTGAATATCAATAGAGCAAGTTCCTTAAACCTTTGTGAGCATGGCACTCAGTTTCTTCTTGGATTCAAGTCAAATGACCAATTTTCTTTTGATTTTTCTATAGGCGAAGGATCAAGCTGACAAACGAAGTAAACATTCTCTACTTAAAGCTACTTAGTTGAAATGGAAACTGCACGTGACTTTGTGCAAATGGCCCAGAGCTGAAATCATGCAAGAATGCAAAGTGTGGGGATTGTACCGCTTTGCTTTTGGAGGATCACATTCCAGCTTTGGAAACGCTTTGGAGCCAGAGCACAGCACCACCAAGAGCTACAGTATTTAGCACAGTGAGTGTAAAGCCACCACTTCATTGCTGTTTTCAAAAGGTGTGTTTGTCCCAAAAGATACAAGATCTCATGAGATCGTCCAGTTATTCCTAGAGATGGGGAGAATTTCATTGAGTTCACATTTTGATACACTTCCCAATTTGATATGTGAACTGCAATGCAGTTATCTTTCAGTATTCACGCTTCTCAGAATTTTGTGATGCAATTCTCCAACCAAAAAATGTGTACAAAATGCATATTTTTGTGAAAGTGCACACAAAAATGTGTATATTAGTGGAAAAAAAGGAAGGAAAACTGTTATATAATAGCTTGCAAAAACGTATATATTAGGTGAACATGCATACAAATACGTGTACATTAGCAAATGCACATGAAAATGCATATAAATTTTCATGCAGACTTTAAAAACTTTTTTAAAATTGAAATTGATGGAAATCCAATTCAGATCAGTCTGTGTCGCTGGGTAAAATTTTTCAAGTTGTTTTTCATTCATTGCCACCAAATGTTTGCCTATATGGCAATTCCAAGCCAATTTGGAGATTCTTCAGGCCAAAAATATCAAGTGAAATTTAAGGGAAACTAAGGCTAGTTAAATGTTCTAAGGTGGATATGGAACTAGAGATTTATGTAATAATTGTTTGTATCTATCAGTTATCCTTAGGAATGCTGGGGAATTACAGTCAGTCCAGATTTTTACGCAAACCAACCTTATTCACACTTCTTGGACTGACATGCAGATCAGAATGCCGGTCTCCTTCAACGTGGATCGTTTCTCCAAATTTTGTAAGGCAATTCTATCTTGGCTCAAAAATGCATACAAAATGTGTATTTTAGTGAAAATGCATACAAAATTCCTATTTTAGGGAGAAAGGTGATATGCTTACAAAAGCATATTTTAAGAGAAAGTGTGAACTATTTAAATACAAATTATTGTGGTTTGGATCCAGGTTCATTTCATCCTGGGAGCATTGCATGAGTGGAATTCTGCTCAGCCTCAGAATGCTTTTGCAGAATGTGGAAAGGGAGAGACAATCTTTCTTAATCACCCTCCCTTTCCAGTATCCAGTGCCATCTCCCCCACTGTTCTGGATGGTTCCCTGACCCACCAGAGCAGATTTTTTGGGAGGGGGACTGCAGGGAGAGGAGAGAATCAATGGGGATTGCCCCCTTTCCATCAGCCAGAATGCTCTGCTGGACTGGAAGCCTTTTGCGGACATAAGGAGCCCTTCTGTTTGCAGAAGGACAACTGTGGATCCATTCCTACGCATTTTTATTTTTTGACATCACAATAAATGAGGATAGACTTATGACTGAACACATGCAAAAGTAATACAGATTGCAAAAAGACTGATCTCTGACAGCATCTCTAGTTATGCTGGGCACAGTACAGAATGGGAAAGTTGAACGGACAAAATGTTAGATTCTGAAGCTGCAGTAGACATAAAAATGTAACCCAAATGAACCAATGGGAGGCGCACATCACGTTTTTTGAGAAAACCATCTTTTCAGCACTTGACATTCAATTAAAAGTAAAATGTAACATTGTAAAACTACAGATAGGTTAGGATATCTCCATTATTGTTTCAGATTGTTGGGGGATTTTTTCTTAACTACATCTGTTTCTGTGTGCTGTATGCATAACATTATTTGCAGTAGCATTACCAAGTTATGGCACAATAACAGATTTCCTCAGTTCTGAAACCAGTATGGCATGAGACAAAAGGGGCTGCTGTTTGAGAAACCAAAGTCCTACCCCAACCCCCACTTGGGAACGGAGAAGTAGTTGCATGCTTCTCTGGATTCTGGCCAATGTTTTTAAGATTTATTTCTGCCTTCTGGGTGAATATGAGCCAACAGCACAGATAATTCGATATATACACCTATATGTGACCTGCCAGTAACTGATATGATAATCAAATGAAGTCTTTCCTATGGGTGAAGGCAGCTGTTTCAGGACTATAGGAAGCGGCAGCCTCAGAAGATGCTGGGGTGGTGGTGGTGGTGGTAGGGAGATGTCGTTAATGAACTCCGAGAGAATAGCTGCGGTAGGGATGAAACTAGGGATGAAAAAGTCAGTCTGTTTCCCATCCATTCCATCCAATTCCTGCATGATTCTGCAATCTTTTTTTAAGTGATTATTTCTAAACTTGCTTCTATAGATATATCCAAACTATACACAAATGTGCACCCCCTTTTGTCCTCTTTTTCTGGTAACACATTTCTTGGGGTGGGGGAATATTTGGAAATGGTCACCTTGTTGGCTCATCTGCTTTGTTAAGGTGCTGCTTTTCCAAAGGGTATTTGGGACTGATAGTAACCAGGAATAGACAAGCCACTGGTGGCTCATGTCAGCTTTGGCCTCAAAATAAGCTAACTACTTTCCCCCAAACCAGAAAGAAGCTTGGTTTATTTCTGAGCCAAATTTGGATCCCAGTGGAGATCTGGATCCCCCCCATTCCCTGCCCCAGCCTACCCCTAACACTTCCTTTTCGGCCAGGGGTAGGAAACATGCAGCCCATGAGCTGCATGAGACTCTTGCCACCCCCTGCTGCCCCCAGATTTTAAAAAAACTTAAAAAAAAAAACCCTTGTATCTGTAGAATCATAGAATAGTAGGGTTGGAAGGAGCCTATAAGACCATCAAGTCCAACCCCCTGCTCAATGCAGGAAACTAAGTCAAAGCATCCCTGACAGATGGCTGTCCAGCTTCATCTTGAATGCCTCCAGGGTGGGAGAGTCCACCATCTCCCCAGGTAACTGGTTCCATTGTCATATTGCTCTGACAATCAGGAAGTTTTTCCAGAACTGGACACAGTACTCCAGATGAGGCCTAACCAGGGCTGAGTAGAGGGGAACTAGTACTTCACGTGATTTGGAAGCTATGCTTCTATTAATGCAGCCCAAAATAGCATTTGCTCTTTTTGCAGCCACATCACATTGTTGGCTCATATCCAGCTTGTGATCGACAACAATTCCAAGATCCTTCTTGCTTGTAGTATTGTTGAGCCAAGTATCCCCCATCTTATAATTGTGCAGTTGGTTTCTTTTTCCTAGGTGCAGAACTTGGCATTTATCCCTATTAAATTTCATTCTGTTGTTTTCAGCCCAGCGCTCCAGTCAATCAAGATCACTTTGAATTTTGCTTCTGCCTTCCAAGGTTTTAGCTATCCCACCCAATTCTGTGTCATCTGCAAATTCGATAAGAATTCCCTGCACCTCCTCCTCCAAGTCATTAATAAAAATGTTGAGGAGCACTGGGCCCAGGACTGAGCCCTGTGGTACTCTGCTTGTTACCTCTCCCAATTTGAGAAGATCCCACTGATAAGCACTGTTTGAGTCCGATTCTGTAGCCAAAAGTGGATAGTGACTATGGAGTGCCAAAATAGCCAGCGCTTGCTGTTTACAAGCAACATTTGAATTCCAGCAGCAAGCCAGTGATTTTGCTCCCTTTTTCGGAGGGGGGAATCCCATGGACTGCATCCTACAGGAGGCTCCGGGGGCAAAAATGGCCCCTGGACCTCCCAAAATTGTCCACTCCTGTTCTAGGCATATCTTATCTGATCTATTGCATGGGGGAGTGAGGGAAGGTGTACATGCTAGGGCCAGCCATTGAAGGGAGGGCCAGAGAAGAAAAGATCCCTGAATGGTATTTCAGTGAGGTTGCAAGGATGGAAAGTAGCACAGAACAGAACAGAATAGAATAGAAGTAGGGTTGGAAGGGGCCTACAAGGCCATAGAGTCCAACCCTCTGCTCAATGCAGGAATCCAAGTCAGAGCATCCCTGACAAATGGCTGTCCAGCCTCGTCTTGAACGCCTCCAGTGTGGGAGAGCCCACCACCTCCCTAGGTACTTGGTTCCATTGTCGTATTGCTCTAACAGTGAGGAAGTTTTTCCTGATGTTCAGCTGGAATCTGGCTTCCTGTAACTTGAGCCCATTTATCCGTGTCCTGCACTCTAGGATGATCGAGAAGAGATCCTGGCCTTCCTCTCTGTGACAACCTTTCAAGTACTTGAAGAGCGCTATCATATCTCCCCTCAGTCTTCTCTTCTCAAGGCTAAACATGCCCAGGTCTTTCAGTCTCTCTTCATAGGGCTGTGTTTCCAGTCCTCTGATCATCTTTGTTGCCCTCCTCTGGACCCTCTCCAGTTTGTCTGCATCCTTCTTAAAGTGTGATGCCCAGAACTGGACACAGTACTCCAGGTGAGGCTTAACCAGTGCTGAGTAGAGGAGAACGAGTACTTCCCGGGATTTGGAAGCTATGCTTCTATTAATGCAGCCCAAAAGAGCATTTGCCTTTTTTGCAGCCACATCACATGGTTGGCTCATATTCAGCTTGTGATCAACAACAATTCCAAGATCCTTCTCGCTTGTAGTATGGTTGAGCCACGTATTCCCCATCTTGTAACTGTGCATTTGGTTTCTTTTTCCTAGGTGCAGAACTTGGCATTTATCCCTATTAAATGTCATTCTGTAGTTTTCTGCCCAGCGCTCCAGTCTATCTAGATCACTTTGAATTTTGTTTCTGTCTGCCAAAGTATTAGCTATCCCGCCCAATTGGGTGTCATCTGCAAATTTTATCAGCATTCCCTGCACCTCCTCCTCCAAGTCATTAATAAAAATGTGGAAGAGCACTGGGCCCAGAACTGAGCCCTGTGGTACCCCACTCGTTACCTCTCCCCAGTTTGAGAAGGTCCCATTGATAAGCACTCTTTGAGTCTAATTCTGTAGCCAACTGTGGATCCACGGGATCGTTGTTTCATCTAGCCCACTTTGAGCTAGTTTGCTCATCAGGATATCATGGGGCACTTTGTTGAAAGTTTGCTGAAGTCGAGGTATATGATGTCTACAGCATTCCCCCGGTCCACAAGGGAGGTGACTTGATCAAAAAATGAGATCAGATTTGTCTGGCAGGACTTGTTTTTGACAAATCCATGTTGGCTTCGAGTAATCACTGCATTGTTTTCAAGTTGCTTCCAGATGGATTGCTTTATCATCTGCTCCAGAATTTCCCCAGGGATTGATGTCAGACTGACTGGTCTGTAGTTCCCAGGTTCCTCCTTTTTACCCTTTTTGAAGATAGGGACAACATTAGCCCTCCTCCAGTCATCTGGCACTTTCCCCGTCCTCCATGATTTCTCAAAGAGAATAGACAGTGTTTCTGAGAGTTCTTCTGCCAGTTCCTTTATTACTTTAGGATGCAGTTCATCTGGCCCTGGTGATTTGAACTCATTCAAAGTAATGACTAATGAGGTGTTCCTTGACCATATGCCTATTGATCTCCAGTTGCAATCCTGCCCCTTCAGCCTGTACTTCGCCTTTGCCAGGGGGGTCATAGACCCTCTTTTGGGAGAAGACTGAGCCAAAGTAGGAATTGAGCACCTCTGCCTTTTCTTTGTCATCTGCTGTTGTTATGCCATCCTTATTTAATAGCTGAACCATCATTTCTTTCCTCTGCCTTTTACTATGCACGTAGCTGAAGAAAGCCTTTTTGTTGTTTTTAGCATCCCTCGCTAACCTCAGCTCGTTCTCAGCTTTAGCCTTCGTGACACCATCCCTGCAATTCTGTGCTACCTGCCTGTTCTCTTCCTTTGTTGCTTGGCCTTCTTTCCACTTCCTATATGTGTCCTTTTTTGTTTTCGGGTCATCCCTAAGCTTTTTGTGAAGCCACATTGGCTTCTTCTGTTGTCTCCCACCTTTTCTTCTTGTTGGAATGGTTTGTAATTGTGCCTTGAGAATTTCCTTTTTTAAAAGCTCCCACCCATCTTGGACTCCTTTTCTCGTTAGCGTTGCTTGCCATGGGACCTTACTGATCATTGTTCTGAGTTTATTAAAATCAGCTTTCCTAAAACCCAGGGTACGCGTTTGACTACACTCAGCTTTTGCTTCCCTTAGAACCAAGAACTCAAGTACAACATGGTCGCTTTCCCCCAGAGTTCTTGTAACTGCTACTTTATCCACTAAGTCATCTCTGTTGGTTAGGATCAAGTCAAGGATAGCCGATCCTCTAGTTCCTTCCTCTACTTTCTGTGGGAGGGAGTTATCTGCCACACAGTGTTAATCACTACTCCTTTTGGTTGTCTTAGGTTTCCAGTCTTTAGGCATAAAAGAGCCACCCTATTTATCCCTATCCCTGCACCCCAGCTAGAAATACCATAAATATGCCTTTACATGAGTGGTAGTGGCTTTATTGATTGGACTTGTTAATTTAACTGGCCATGGCCCTTGGACTAGCAGCAAGCAAGGACAGGCATAACTGACTCCTGTATCATGGCAATCCCTCATGCCAGCATTCGTGTGCTGACTGAATAGCACTTGTATTGAGTTGAGTTCCTTGCGAGAGGGAGAAAGGCGGGGTATAAATGCAATAAATAAATAAATAAAATAAATTGTATTTGCTGGGCAAAGCTAAAACATTGAAGCTTCCTAAGACAAACCAAATAATTCATTCTGTTGTAAGCAAGAGCTTTTCAGTTTGATTATATTTTTGTCTGTTTGTTTTTGCTGCCTTTATCTAGTATCTGACCTTCAGGGAAACTCTATTCTTAGCAATGTATGGTTCTTTCCTTTTTATTCCAGCTTGAAAGAAAAACCACATGTTAATTTTTATGGTGCTACTCTCATGATCCCTCTGTCACTTTATATGAAACACTGTGGTTATAAAAGAAAACTGTAATTCATTTGGGATAGCAACATTATCCATTTACAGCAAATCTTATGGTGATTTTTTTTAGATATTAGAAATGAGCTCCAACAGACAGATCCATTACAGTTTTCCTGTAATACTTGCTATTAAAAACAAGAAACTCACATTTTTTCAGCACAGTCTTAAGTATGTTGCTGAGATGGGGCATAGCAAGAACTTCATCTGTTCATCATCAAAAAGCATAATATTATACTGGCAATGAAAAGTTTTTACATTTGCTTCATATTTCTAGTGCAAGTGTTTAAGAATGGGCCACTACTTAATGAAATATTAATCACTATTTCACATAGAAATCCAGATATCTGTTCCCTAAGACTTGCGACCAAACTAAGGCAAAAAAAGAGGAAAGTTCTTAGAAAGTCTATTATTGATTAGCTGGGCATTTTTAATCAATTAGGATGCTGACATTCTAAGGACCAGTTATTAGAGACTTGGAAGTGGTAGACAGTAATATTAGATACGCCATTATGATAAGCTATTAAAGATACTGCCTGTCAGAGGTAATTTAGTCAGTTTCTGTTATTTGAGAAAGCTCAATATTTTCCAGCTTGGCCTTAAACAAAAGATAACTGGCTAATCGTAGAGGCTGATGGGTTTTTCCCCCCATAGATAGTGCAAGGCTTAATTAGTCTTTCAAAACAAAACTTGCCTGTCTGTTGCATGGCTTCAAACACAGGATTCCTTGTCTTCTCTTCCTTCTACCACCCCTTTCTTCTGTCTTTGGTCCATTTTTATATTTTCCCCTTCGTGGCTTGGGCTCGTTAGCTGCGTGTGACAGCTAGCTCCCACCTCCTTTGGGAATGCCGCAATTACTCTCAGGTGGAGTAGCAAGGCTAGCCAAACTTCCACCCATGAAAGGCCTCTCACAACCATAATCACTAAATATTTGACTATCTAGGATTGGGAGCAAATAATTCATTAGCTGCTTACTGAGTTCTCTCATAACAACTGGGCAATTTAGGAGGTGGTTTGATTTTACTTTTAGCCATTTTTAATGTCCATCAACATTTATTCTGTAATGTCTCTTATTCTGTAATGTATCAGAGTTAAGATCTTTTCCCTCTATGATAGTGGAAGTGGTGTCAGAGGTAGAAGCTGCTTGGCTGGATGGGGAAACCCTGCAGGACTTATGAGGCCCACTGGCTGGAGGTTCCCGATCCATATCTTACATAAATAGGATGTGAAAATCTCGTGTTGGTTTCTCAGTATTGCAGAACTACTTGATTTCCGCTGATTCTTAAATTAACTGTGGTTTAGTACAGACTCAAGAAATTTCAGTAGCACATGTATGATGCCTTCTGCATTTTAAAAATAAAATTAGCAAGCAACTCAGTATGGGCTGAAATCCATGAGCTGTGTGGAAAGAGTCTGACTAAAGTCAAGGGCAAAGTTTGAGGTGCTTCACGTCATACCTCTGTAGTAAGTTACAATATCAGGGTTGCAATCCCTGAAGTTGGACTCTTTGGACCGAGTGGAGCTTCCAAATAAACATGTTTAGGTCAGGAGAGAACATAATGTAGCTAGTGACGTTATCAATTTTCAAGGCCTTTGTTGTCTGGTCAGGCTCCACTGGGGAAAGTGAAGCAAGAAAGGCATTTCCCCGCAACTCACAATTTTGTAGACTAGGTAGTCCCTCCTGCAATGTCTCTATACTTTTTCATTTTCATTGTAAGCCTCTATTCCGCATGGGAATGGGGATGGGAATACTGGTAGAAATCCTCACATTTCTTCAGAGTACAGATCCTATCTCTATGAGTGCTTGACTTCATACAAAGCTTGGCGTGAAGGTTTCCCTCTATACTAGTCTCTATTCCTATATGTAATAACTATGTATTTAATTTATATCCCACCTTTCTTCCATCTCATGAAACTCAAGGTGGCTACATGTGGTTCCGAGGTAGCCTCCCCTCCAAGCACTGACCAGACCCAAACCTGCTTAGCTTCAGCATGGTAGCTGCCTCATGTGCCTTCAGACTATGCTCTGGGACAATGATAGGGAAGGAAAAGTCTAAAACTGGCGTGAAGCAGAACAACTTAAAGTTTAATTATTTTCTTCAGTTCCACAAGATAGAAGATTGAGGGAAAAAAAGACTTTCTTTATGCCTGCAATTTTTATCCCTTCATATATTTTTTTTAGGACACCCTGCCCACTGCCACCTAATGCCTACCTGGCACCTAATTTGTGATTAAGGGTGCAATCCTATCCAAGTTTAGACAGAAAGAAGCCCTACAATCCCCAGCAAGTCCCAGGCAGGACTATTTTTTTGGTCTAAACATGGATAAGATTGTGCCTATAGTCTTTCTGTCAGTTCTTCACTTCTTTAGTTCAAGATCTTCGTGACACGGTTTGTGCTACTTTGCTTGGCGCACACTAGAGCAGAGACAGCTTTCTGCTGTGGTTCAGCTGCCCAAGAAGTTAGTTGGTTGTTGTCACAGAACCTGTGTTTTTAGTGCTGGTTGTTATTTTATGTTAGTCAGACCTACAAAACAATAGAAGGGAAAGAAGATGTGTTGAATTGGCTTGGTGATAAAGCTGTATTAATTCCACAGTGGTGCTATAACAGATTCCCTCCCCTCCCTTTTCTCTCTTCAGATGTCAAAATGGCCAGGGGCTGTACTATAGTGAAGCTTGTTTTTTCCCTTACAGGTTTTAGGAAATGCAGGAACAGGGTCAATTTCTTCTCCCAACAGGAAACAATAAGACTTAAGGCCTGTTTTCAAAATGACCTAGTCATGTAGCGTGGGTAGAAAAGATTTCAGTATGTGATGTGGTGACTGTGTGCTTTTGTATCAAGCAAGTCACCTTAAAGTCTTTTACTTTTTTCCAGTCATCAGTATTAAAAATTTCTGCAAGAATTGGGGGTATAGAGAGAAATGCTCATTGCAAGCTTACAAGCACAAAGCCAGAGGTGAATCTAGTCAGAATCAGTGTTTGGCATATCAGGTTAGACTGGAGCATTTCTGGTTGCATGGTTGAATTCAACATGCATGTGATCTCTTTGGCATAGGCTAGCTCAGGTGGAACTTGGCATGGCCATATCCAGTAGTAGTAGTAGTAGAAGAAGAGATTTTTAACCTGCCTTTCAAGATGCACTGACTTCACAAGGCGGCTTACAATATTACAAAAATCTGGACGTATAGGTACAGACACACACATCAGTAGCAGCAGCTAATGTTTTTAACCATCAAATAAGAACAAATGAGTCTTCAGGGTTTGTTTTAAAAGCCAGCAGTAATGAAGCCATACATATCTGCCTGGAGAGGGAGTTCCAAAGGTCTGGGGCCACCACTGAGGAAGTCTTATCCCTAGGACTCATGAGCTTAATGGCTGTTGCTGGTGAGCCAGAGAGGAGGGCCTCCAACACGGATCTTAATGCTTGGGCAGGCTCATACAGGTGTAGGCAGTCCTTCAGATAACATGGAACAAAGGTAACACGAGTAGTGTGAAACCGATGAGAACAGGCTCCTGGTTTAAAGTGGTGTCATTATTAAAGTGGGGATGTCGTGCACATTTGAATAGGGGTGCTTTTAAAAAAGGGGATGCCCCTGTTTGGATTCTCATCAAACAGGACTGAAGCAAGCCAAGTCCAGCCCTATAAACAGCCTGTTTATAGGGCAAACAGGGCTTTCGCTGTCTCGATCCTACAAGCTCTTGCCATCCCCTTCTCCTGCCCTGAGGGAGCAGCTGTGTACCTTGGAGAGGGGAAAGTGACAAATGGCAACGGGCTGTCTGGAAGCTACTTGCATCATTTTCCCTCTGGGGATGATGGGATTGGTAGTTCCATTCCTAGTATGCAAGTACGTTCTTCTGGGCCCCCTGGAGCACCCACGGCCCTTTCACGGCCACTGCCTTCCTCTAAGACTAGTTCAAGAAACAATATTACAAAGCACTCATTGTGACCACATTATAAACATTTAGAAGCAGTGTGTGTGTTTGGACTGGAGATGTCATTTTAGTGTGAACACAGTTTTTATTTTCCTTCCATTGGGGTTGCAATAGTGCTACTGTGTGGTGTGCCTTTCCACAGCAGTTTATTGCCACATTGCAAACCTGTGCAAGTGGATTGAGCAGTGTTGTAGTAAATCGTAGCTGCAAGATGAAAGTGTAGGGATCTGGGCACCTTATGGCTTTATCCTGGATCCAGAGGAGAGAAAAACCTTTAAAATTGCATCAACTCAGTGACGCCCAGCTCAGGTCAACTGGCTCTTTTTCTAAATTTGCAAAGGCTCAAGCCCTGAGCTCATGAAGAGTCTGGATTCAGCATCTTTTTGAGGACTCTCAGAAAGTGTGAGACAATAACATATAAGGTAAAATCAAGGACTTTGTATATTTAAATACGTATTGGCCATTGGAGAAGAAGAAGATAATATTTTGGAATCCTGACAGCAAATTTATTGCTGGTATAACTCTAGTAGCATGTGCACAAAAATAATGGTCTACCAAATGACATTAGTTTGCAAATGTATACGTGTATAATAAAATTTCACCAGACTGAGCTAGATTGTACTAGATGTCCTATGTGAAACATAGGATTCCCAACCCTGTGTTTACAGCCTAATGTGAATGCCAGGGCAGGCATCCATCTTATCTCCCCTGCAACTCTTCATCCTAGGCTCTAGCTCTCACCCACCCCACCCCATGGGTTTCTTTACTGTCTTGGAGCTTATATAGGAAAAGTGGCCTGAAGAGAAGTGCTGTGGGAAAAACACGATGAGCGGGAAATGGTTAACCCCATTCTACTTCCCACTGTGAATGCACTTCCGCTCCCGTATTCAGGTTAAGTGGCAAACATGGTTTTTTTTCACATTGACTAGTTCCAGCCAAATACTTTTCAAAATATGGCTCCGCTTCAGATTTGTAAAGGGTCCAGTGAAAGAAAAAGAAGATATATCCCATAATGCAAAGGTGCAGAACCTCAGGCCCTGAGTCCCAATCCACCCACCTTGGATCCCAGTTCAGCCCTCCAGAGTTATCTAGTTGGCCAGTCCCCATTTCCCCTGACCACCAATAATTTGGTCATTTCCCAACTTTTGTGCTGTTTTCCCCACCTACTCTAAAAGGTTGAGCTAAAGCTTAGCTACTGGCAGTAAGAGCTTTAAGCTAAAATGTGATGGTATTTTTTTTTTGTATCTTTGGCCCTGCCCCTTTTGCATTTGGCCACACTCCTTTCGCCCTTGGCCCCACCCACCAGTGGAATGCAGCCCCTAAGAGCTTTTCCGAAATGGAATTTGACCCTCAAGCTGAAAGAGGTTCAACACGTCTGCCATAATTTATAGCATAACTTAGAGAATGACCTGTTAATAAGACAGGTATCCTTTGTTTTGGCCGTCATGTGTGCCTACAGACAATTTATTATTGACAAAAGGGTCTTGCAAAAAAGAGCTATATTTGCAGTTCTATGTGCAGGTTCAGAGGTTAAAAAAATCTAATTATTCATAGATGGTTTTAAACAATGCAAACAGTATTAAGGTTAGTAATTATAAGATAAGCACTGAAGTAATTTAACTTGACTGGATGGAAATATGTAAACGTAAACCTAGAATTTGCTTGTTGCTGGAAGGATGCCATTTTTGTGCCTATTGCTGCTAAGTATTAAACATATTTAAGTGTATTTTAAATATATACATGGCTCACAACTTTTAGATGGGTTATGTTAAATTGGTGAGCTTTGCAACTGAATAAACCTAAAGAGCATTATCTCATTTTGTCAAGCTGAATGTTGGTAACAGTGCAATCCCCTCACATCTGACAATTATGGTGGGAACTCATTTTGTCTACTATAAGAAATGGATAGTATAAATTAGTGCTGTGCTGAATCATGCCCCCTATTTTGGGGAACTTTTTCTCTCCTCCGAAAAAGGCATTGTTTTTTCTGCCACTTTCGCAGGAAGGGGAAGAATTTCAGAGAATTTTCTCCTTGGGGAAGGGGACAGAGTTTTTTCCACATACGTTTTTAAGTGTAGGCTTAAAAGACCTTGAGAGGTCTTCTTCTTCTTCTTCTTCTTCTTCTTCTTCTTCTTCTTCTTCTTCTTCATCTCCTTCTTCTTCACACCCCCTGCACTTGCAGAAGGCAGGTGGCCGCTCCCTCAACGAGCACCATTTGCCACTCAAATGCCTGCTTGTTCTTTTCCATAAGTATCCTATCTCCATAAATGGGGGCCTTAAAAGGGCAATGTCTGCAACATTGCAGGCATTTAGAAGAAGAACTCTCAAGAACTGCCTCCACTTAAAAAGGTATGTGGAAACCTTGTCCTCCACCCCAAGGAGAAAATTCTCTGAAATTCTCACTTCTCCCAGCCTCTTTTGCCAAAGTTTTTGTTTTGCCCTCACCCCCACAAAATGTAAAAAATGGAAGAATTGAAATGTTCAGCACAGCACTAGTATAAACAGGAGTTCTAGACTAAAATACTGCTATTTTTGATCAAATATAAGCTGCTGTTTATAATAAGCATGTACAGAACTAGCGCAGAGTATCATGAAATAATTTACATTTGTTACATAATAGAAGCAAACCTTTATTAAAATCTCCCCCCCCCCCCCGCACACACATTATTTCCCACCTTTCCTTCCAAGGCCAGTAGCAAATTACAACAAACCCACAGAATTCTATTGAAAATTTTAAATCCATTAAAATACACGGTAACATAATACACTTCTTGGTTGCCACAGAACTATTTGTCTTCTGTAAAAATACACAGATAGCCATGCTGGACCATGACGGGAACCCCCCCCCCCAAAAAAATCCATAGCTGGGTAATACATTTATTAGGAACAACCAACATTCCACAAAAATGTGCAAGCTTTCGAGTTCTACAGAACTCTTCACCAGGCTAGGTGGTAAAAAAGCAGGAGATGGAGGAAATAACAAAAGTCCTCCCAAAATGACCAGGTTACACCTAGTAATGCATTTGGGAATAGAAATTTTATAACACCTGAAGTGGGATTTTGCACAAAGGATTCCATTCCCTCCAACCACTAGGTAATATACACACAATTTGACCTCAATTGATGTTTTACCTAGTGCCTCACTGAAAATTAATGCTAAAATAACATTTGTCACTTTTCTCTGCACTTCACTCTATGCTGACTCAAGAAGTTGTGTGTTTTGCCCAAGGCAAGAGACAGATCAGAGTTTCAGCTGGCATTTCTGTTTTCAGAAATGGAGAGCCATTGCTTCTATATCCCCAAAATGCATTGCTAGGTATAAACTGATACCTGCAACACCTACCATTGACTAATTCAGACTGCAAATCTTCATTTTGAGACTGGGTCTGTCTAAACTGCAGACTTCATGGCCATAACTCCTGGCCAAATTTTGGGACTTGGTTCCCCTATGCCCTACTTTTTGTACCAATTAGCCCAAAGAAGAGTTCTGGAGAACCCAGAAAGGTGCACATTTTTATAGAATTTTGGTTGGTCCTAGTGAAGGTATTATTTGTGTACGTCTTTGGTAACCATATGGAGAAGGAGGAGGAACTGGGTGTCAGGATTCTGTGTGAGGGAGAAAGTTGGGGTGCAGGAGTACTAAGTGGGTAGGTGGAAATAGCCGAATGGAGGAGGCTGAAGCATGACAGAATTAAGTTGAGGTCGGGATAGGAAAACAGTAGTGGGAGAGTGAGACAAAAACCTGCTTAAACTGGAATGCTTTGGCCTCTGTATTAAAGCAAGTAAATACGACCATTGATGAAATTGCCTAGGCAGGGAGTTCCAAAGAACAGGAGCCACTACCATAAAAGCCCTGCAGCCTGCCCGCAATCCCCACAATTGTTGTTTCACATGGAAGAGGCCCTGAGAGCAAGGCTCCCCTTGATGATCAGACCCTCCTCTCTCACACACACGTCTGCCATTTGCAGTGGGTGGAAAGCTCCCATTGATGCTAAATGCTTCCAAATGCACAGAAGTGAAATACCTCCTTAGATATAAATCTGAGTTTTTGGCAAACCTAGGGCCAGGTTCTTCTAAGTTATGCCCTATGTGGGGGTTCCAGTTCACCAACCTCTCAACCCTCCCAGCTACAATCATTACACACAAGATAATTTATTTTCCCACAAGGGTACTTTCAGACAATTCACTGGGAAGCAGCAAAGAAAGCCCTGCTTGGCTAACTTACACCCGGACATTGGCTGATGTGAATGTTGAGCATTTGCTTTCCAACCTTTGCTCAACCAAGTGGTGGCTTAGAACTGATCCCTGAACGAGGGGTGGGTTCCAAGGGTATCATCTTTAACTCTTTCTTTCTAAATCCAAATTTGAATTAAATGTCTGCTGTTGTATTAAACAGCACCCAACGACACAGTTTCAGAAGACACAGGATTGGCCACTTACAGAGGATTGGTTCATATCCTTCTGGGAAAACAAAGGGTGCTTCTAGACAAGGCTTTCATCGTGCTATCACCCTTGCTTTGTTCACAGAACACCGGGGGGGGGGGGGTTGGGTCCAGACCACATCCTCTTCCACTTGTAACTCTCCTTTTCCCCACCACTTCCATCTTTTTTCTTATCACAGAAAATCTGTTAAAGAAAAAAAAAGATGGAACAGTTGCACAATGCCTTTTGATTGGTAGCCCTAGGAGCCCTCCATGTGGAAACACCACAAACAAGTGGAGGCCACAAAGAAATTCTGTAATTGTCTTAAAACAATCCTTTGACCCTTTAATCTCTGGCTTGATTTTTAAGCCAGAGAACATATCAGATTTTTTTTTAAAAAACCCTCCCTGAACAAATAACTGAGGAAGGTCTACTAATTAAAATTTGGCAACGGACAAGAGTAAGCTGGAAGGTGCAAATCAAATCAAAGTTGGGGGGAAGCAGTGGGAACTGCTGTCTCCTCCAGTGCTTGTTTTCAGGGAAATAGTCAGTAAAGCATATTTTAAATGAAAATAATGATTAAAGCTTGATTGCGTTGACTCATAGCATATTCAGAAAATAAGCAATGAACATGCACCATTGGTTTCATCCTTGTGTCATTGCTTAGCAGGGCTAATACTAAGCCTTGAAGCTCTTTTACATAAATAGGATGACAGCTCAAAACAGTTGGGGGTGTTTTGATTGCCAATTTAACTTGTGTTTAAATTAGTGGGTATTTAAGTGTTACTAAAACATTTAGGGCCCTATTCACCAAAGAATCAGCTCTTCTCATATTCTAATGCTTTGGCGTGATGTTCAGTTTGTTTTTCTAATGCCATTTTGTTAGCAAGCATCTTGAACAGGATGTCAACTAATGGCAATTAAAACTTACTTAGAAATATCTAATACAGTAACATTCATGGTGGTGTATAGGGGGAAAGATTCTGTATATCCAGGGTTTCCTATTATGCAAGCTCAAAAAAGCCCTGAATAAGTAAGCATTTCAGTGTTCCTAGGAAATCTATAGGTAGGGATGGGTGAATTAGTGATCTTCAGTATCAGCAGGATTCTCCAAACATTGTCTCACCACTCGTCTCGTGCCTGATTCTTGCTCACGTTTGCGATCGCTGCTCGCTCTGTGTGAATGGGAAACTTGCACAAATCAAGCAGTGATCGCACGTGACATTTGCACAAGCTTCCTCAAATTTGTGCAGCTTTCCTTCATAGGCTAAAGTGGGGCTGATTCAATCTACAGAGGAAATTTGCACAAATTGAACTGGGAATTGGGAACGAGATGAACATGAGCACATGTTTGGCAATCTATGAATATTTTCAGCAGATATGTGTTCATGCCTGCATTTGGACCTTTGAACAGGGCAGGCTTGTGTGTTTTGAGAGCAAAAATGAAATTCTCAAACGTCCTTAGCTATAGGGCAGGGGTGGGAAATCTGCAGTCCTAGAGCCAGAAGAAGCCCAATGTTAGGGGTAAGGAGGGCTCCAAGTTGCCTCTCACCTCCCCCATCTCCCCACAGACTTTAATCTGATTAATAATTTAATCAATAAAATAATTAATCAATTAATAAATGTAAATCTCCACACATGCATGCACACAATTTTAATAATTAAAAACACACACACCCTGATGCTCTGTGCAATGGGAGTTGTTGCTGGAATAGAAGAATATGAATCCAAGGGAGTGCATTTGTGTGGCTGTCCCCTTCACCCCAATTTCATGTAGCCCATTCTGCAAGAGATGAGTTGAGATCTTTGACAAGAGTGATCTGTCCCTTCCCTAGCAACCTACTCAGTGAAAAGGAAAAGGGGGAAGGGGAGGAACTGGGCGGGAGAGGGAAGGAGGAGAGAAGGTGGTGGCTCCACCTCCCATCTTTGGCTCTGGGCCTGCCCACGCCTGGCTCACCACCAGCAGGCAGACCCCAATGGATTATTCTCAACGGAATGCAGCCCGTAACAGAAAAAGGTTGCCCAGCCCTGGTATAGATGAAATACCTTTTTCAAAAGCGAGATGAATATTTGGTTTGATTTTGTTTTCTGATGAAAGTATTTGCTTGTGGGAAAAGAGATATAATTAAGGCATGGGAAAGCAATAAGCCAAGACCACCTCTGTGAAATCCTGAATACAAAATGTTGTGAACACCAGTTTGCAATTTTGTAAAGGCTACGTTTATTGGCTTTCATCAGATGCAACGTATACCGGTCTCCTTTGTGCTTTTTGTGTGTGCACTTAAAATGTTTTTCATCCACACGTACAAATGTAATGTATGCTTGCTGTAAATGCATATGACACAGGCAGGCATGCCCCTCCACTGTGTATACATGTGAAACAACTACACATTTGCTGCTAAACAGTGTGTAAATTAATTTTAATATATAATATAATAACAGTGTATTCATATATAACCTAATTAGGTTGCAAGATAGAAGTTTTAAAAATAAGGGAGGGACTAACTCCTGAAAGTTAGTTTCTCCAACATCCATTACATATGAATAAAATTATACAGTATTGATGCGGATTGGGTCTTGCAAGTGTAACATGCAAATGATACAGTGTGGCTGGGGCAGGATTTGTCCAGTGGTGCTGAAAACTCTTAATAGCCATCCATTGGGTACACTGAAGCGGTGATGTCTGGAAGCACCAGAAATGATCCAGAGGGGGTGACACTGGCCCAAGACACTTCGCTGCCTGCGTCAGCAGCAAATTGTGGCAGCCCCACCAGTCACCCACCCCAAGTCAAAGTGCATAGCAGAAAAGGCCAGCCAAGTTATATTTGCACCTGAGGCAGAAAATCCCACTAGTGCTGCACTCCCTCCCTGGCAATACATGTACGATAATAATAAATTAAATCACTAACAATGTTATGACACCCAAAATCAGCTGCCTGAGACAGATGCCTCACCCTGCCTGACAGATGCCTCACCCGGCCCCATCCCTGAGAGTGAGCTAGGGATCCTCTCACTAAGTAGGTTGAATCAGCGTACTCTGGGCCCAAGGTTTGCTCTGCTCTAATATAAGTAGTGCTTATGTACCTGACATTGGGGTGTGAATGCAAATGCAGAATGTGGGTCGGGGGGAAGCCCAATACTTTCTGTCCCTTAGTTTTGGATTCGTTATTCAGTGTCAGTTCTGTGGTTTCATCTTGTTCTCCAATCTGTTGTTGATGATATGAATATAATAAAACAAGTAGTCTTCTATTTGTGCTACAGTTAACCCTTGAATGAATATTTTTGTTACTGATAGTTATTTCGAAAGGGTATACACACACACACACACACACACACACACAGGTAGTAGGTCTGACTGGGATTTAGATTTGATAAATATTTTTGAGAATGTCTCTATTCGCAGATGTAAACTTTCCTGGATATTAATTTTTCCCAGCAATAGAACTCTTTATTGGACAAAATCTTGTAGTTGGAAAACCTGGATGGGAATAGATCGGGACCCTGCAGAAAAGCCATGCCAGGCTAAGTGTGGCTTTTAGGATCATGCATTTGCTCTAGAGGAGAGATGGCCAACTTGCAGCCCATAGGCTGAGATTGGCCCCCTAAAGCCATGTTCATCTGGTGAACCTATCTATTTTTTTAAATCTAGGTATGGCAAAAGCAACAACAACCACAAAATGTTTGTCCACAATTTCTCTTAGTCAGGAAAAGTAATCCTATTTTCAATGTGTAAGAAAGAGATATTCCACACTGCAGTTACATATCAGTTTTGGATGTTGCATGTCAAATGTGTGCATCAGTAAAGGCACATATTCATATGAAGTGCTATGTCTGAGCACCTGTCTGCCTTAACTTTACTGCCAGATGGCAACAACTTAATCATGGGGTGAGATGAGATCCCTCACCATGAAGTCAGTTTGGGTGGCAAAATGCAGCTCCTGTTCTCTCTCTGCCTAGAGAACAGAGCCCTCTTCCCTGTGGGAAGCAGAATCTGACTATCCCTGCCTTACAGTAAGGCATTTTTCCCCCACAAGGAAAGAGAACTCTCTGCTCTGAGACTGAGTGCAAGTTACTCGCTGTCTGCTAATGAGCACAGCCAGAAACGGAAACAGATCGATGCCGAGTCGACTTCAACTTGTGCTGTATCTAAATACCTCGCTGTTGGTGTGATCAGCCAACACTCATATTCTTTCTTTGTTTTGTGCCACCCTGGAGATGAATTATTCATCAGATCCAATTTTATATGCCTATTATGTCTGGTGGTAATGTCACTGTGGCTGGCGGCACCGGGAAACCTTGGCGCTCAGCTTGAGGCATGATGTTGTATGCCATCCAGGGGCTTATTGTGTGCTTTTTGGGTTAGTGAAGCAAGCCCAGGGAGTTAACAGTGGCATCAGCTGTGGAGGCAGCTGTTTTGCCCACCCTCTGTGCTAGAGGAAGTGTACTGCAGGGATCTCCCCTCAGCCCCCACTTCCAATAGAGTGCAAATGAGGAGGAATGGGGGAGAGATTTGGGGATCAAAGAAAGACGCATGTTCCACAGTTAGTGCTGCTGTTCAGTTCTCCCCCTGCCCATCTTTGAACACACGCTACAGCCTCCAAAACTGCTCGTGAGTCATTCAGTTGTCATAATTTATGTATCAGAAGTATTTGCTTGTGAAATTCAGAAGTGATTTATTCTTTGGTTATTATTGGTTTATTTACTTACTTAATGGATTGATTGATGTGCCAGCACCCCTCAGGCAGCAGAGTCACTCTTTCTTTTCTTTAAGGACGTATATTGCTAACAGACAGGAGTTTCACAAACACACTAGATTAGATCTTTGTTGTTATTCTGTGTTTATAATGAGTTCCTGTTGGCCTGATTATAGGATCTGTTATCTGCCGAAACAATCCTAAACTAGGTACATGGCTAGCTGGGGCATTCACATTTGAATAATAATGCTAATTTTCATAATAATTACCCAAGATAATAGCAATAATAAGAAATATTATTGCAAATACTTCTGGAACTTGGGCACTGGGCAGTAATTTTAAACCAGCATAGGCACCCAGACTAAGCGGTACTCACAGAGAGCCCTTTTCTGAATCTAAAGAGCCATTCCACAACAATGGGAATTTTAACAATTCCATCTGGTATCATTTATCTGCAGATGAGAGACATGCAGGCGGAGAGGTCCACAATCTAATTTACTAAAATGGCGGCTTCAGATTATCTCTTGCTCTGTATGGCCATCCAGCGCATTTTAATTTTGAGCTGGATCCTTGCCACTAGAACAGAGGTAAATGATTGTTGTGGGGTTGGAGACTTCTGGGCAAAGGCATGTTGTGAGTGTCTCATGAATATTTTTATTTGGCAGATTTCATGCTTTCTGTTGCTTGTGTGTGTGTTTTAAGGAAGTCATTTTGAAAGGTAAGAACAAAACTATAGCCACGAGATGATTTGATCTGCAGCAAGCGAGTCTCTGTAACCCTCCTCTTGCTATTTGTTATGTATCTTTTCTGAGGGGCACTTGCGCTGTAGTTTGACACTGAAGCCAAGCTAGGCAATGCCAGCAAATCAGTGCAGGGAATCATCATAACGGAAGCTCACTCACTGTGCTGTGCCAAAGTCACTTAAAGGGCCTGTGACATTGCCTTCTGCTCCTCACTTGTGGGGGGACTATTACATCACAGCACATGTGTAAGACTCCCAGCCATTCAGGGTAAGTGAACGGACAAAGGGCATATTGTACAGATGTGGCATGCCAGGAATGTCAGAGAGGTAGCTGCTGCTGCCGCAGATGGAACCGATCTAACAAGAGCCGGCCAGAAGAATACTTTTCTTTTACTGTTGCCACCTATGCAGGATCCCTGGTACACCTACTGCATGTATGTTACCTGGCCTGGCACCTTCTGCTGCCTTCCACACCTGAATTCATTTCATACCTGCAGTAGCATCCATCGGAGTCTGGAATGCTTGACTCAAAAGACATGGAATCAATTATGGGAGAGATCAGTTGTGAGCTGTGAGCCAGCACATCTGGCTCTAGGTTGCATGGAATATGGGCGAGGAAGGACAGCCATAAGGGATCCAAAGACAAACCTGGTCTTGATCCATGCAGCTCTTCCTTTTTCCCTTGTGAAACTGTGTGAACAATTATATTTACTTTCACTGCTGCATGTTAATCACCACCAAAGCGTCCCATAAATTAAAATACGCTAGATTGTTTGTTTGTTTGCCACATTTGTAAATAGCACTTCCTCTAAGGAGCTTCGGCTGGGTGTGCATCAGGATTATCTGTTTTTAGGAAATAGCACATCAACGGGCCTTTTCGATAGTGGCACCACCCTCTGGAAAAGTCTCCTGTGTATGATTTGAGAGGCGGAAACGATAAGCTTCAAATGCCTCCTGAAAATGCATTTGTTCACTCAGGCTTTCCCTCGCTGGTAATCGACCATGACACTGCTCTGTTTTACCTCTCTCGTTGTGGTGTTTTTTAAGTATTTATTATTTTATACTGTTTTCATATTGGTTTTCATTAGAACTGTGCACAAGTGGCCTTTCAAAATTCTCCACCCTATCTGTGCGCAGAGAAACTGGTGGAACAATTTCGCCCAATTGTTCCAGGGGAAGGAGAAATTTTCAACAGTTTCTCACAGGTAGAATTCACCACTGCTATGAGTTGTAGCACAGCTTCTTTCTTATTCCTAAAGGTTTTTGTGTTTTGTATTACCAGTGCGGCTGCAAGTGGCCACGGTATCAACTGTGTTGGCAAGCTGGCTCCCATTTTTTATCTTCTACAGTGTAGGTATGACGTATGAGGGAGGCAGTGTTGTGTCTAGCTCCAGCGAAGAGGTAGAGCTCATGCTGTGCCGAAACCTGTCCTCCAATTTCTTGAAAGTTTTCTTCCCTCAAGAAAGAGGCTTCCATTGTTCTGCGTCATTCTCAGGGTGCTTTAACATTTATTTTTGTGGTGTTTTTGAGCTTACCTAACCACGGCAAGGTGGCCAAGGGTGTTGTGAGGGTTTGTTTTCTTTCTATTGCACATTTCTCCATTGCTCTGCAATCTCCCAGGCTGCCTGCACTTCCTGATTTAAAAAAGCCCTATGGGAGACATTACCTCATGATGTCTTCCCCTGGGCTTTAAGTGAAGTACGGGGCACTGAGGAAACTACAGGCTGCTGGAGAGATGATTGTACAATGAAAAATAGGACCCCTGGGCACACTCCTCACCACCTCCTAAGTAAGATAAACACAAGGAACCCAAACCCTGTGAGATTTCCTTTGAAATTTCCTTTACGATTGAATTTTCCCCAAAGAGCATTTTCTTTTCTAGTAAAAAAAAAAAAAAGTGAGAGAAATTTTTGGCAGTTTTCATTGTGTGTGTGTGTGTGTGTGTGTGTGTGTGTGTATATATATATATATATATATTTAATGTAAACTTCTTGGAGATCCTGGAATGTCAAGCAGTTTAGAAGTAGCTTAAGTAAATAAATAATCCTGATGACAACCCTACACAGTGGCTTTAGGCCGAGTATTACTGACCAGCCCAAGGTCAACCAGTGAGCCGCAGGGATCAACAGAGGTTTGGAACCCAGGTCTGCCCGAAGTCTGGTGCTCTGTCCGACTACAATGCTCTGTTAGAAATTGTCCAGTACCCCTGTCCATGGCTGATGCAAAGTTGCTAAGTGAATTGTCAAAGGCAAGGGAGAGGGATCAGTGCCAGAGCCCATTATAATCCTCAGGAGTTCCTGGTTGTCAGGTTTGAACTTGATGAAATTAACCATTCTCCTCTTTCTGTGAAGCCAGATCTGACATAATAAGAGGAATAAAGCCACCGACATACACCACAGATGCATTGCATTTGGAATAAGCTTAGACTGAAGGCTTGCTGGTTCGTATAAAAACAAGAGATGTATCGGAAAGCAATAGTAGAAAGTACTGGCAAAAGCACCAGTAGGCAAATGCTGACTGAAACTTTCTGGGCATGTTGCTGAACTATCATATAGCCTAGGAGTAAAGTGGGACTGGTTGCAGTAATGACAAGATAACGCTAATATGGAATACTATGAAGTGGCTAGACTTACCCATTTGGTTGTTCTTAAAGTGCTGGGTGATCAAATAACCAGCTGTATTATCCCAAGCCCTGTTATCAGAACCTCAGCATGTCCCCCATATAACCTCAGGTCAGCATAACCCTATGTAAACACTTCTCCCATTTACCCGAACTTCTCAGTTTCTGGATATTTGGAATATCCTCAGGCCATTTGGCCAAACATTACTGTACTGTAATTCAATAGGGATTTTTGTTGTTGTTGTAATTTTAAAAGAGCTGTTGAACATTTCTGCTTCATAGTCTCAGCATTCACTGAACATAATATCTTTGCTTTTAACTGAAGAAAGGATTTGCAATACGTAAACTGTTGCAAGACTACTTGACAGTTCAAAATCTTGCAGTAGTAGATTTTGAATGGTGCTCATTGCAGGGAGATTCTCATTTAACCGTTGGCACCCTAAGGCATGCATGTGTGTGTGTGTGTGCGTGCGCGCGTGCACGTGCGCACACACACACACTCACACTATATTTTAACCTCTTGGTGGATGCATCAAGAGAATTGCCACATTTTCTTCTAGTTAGCTATAACACTATTTCTGAGGGAGTTCGCCCTATAATAGTAAAAATAGTAATAGGAACAACCACCACCAGTATTTGTATAACGCTTTTTGAGTATTCAAAACACTTCTCATGCTTTGACTTTGCTGTATCTTGCTGTAATCCTGACAATAATCCTATAAAGTAGGTGAGTAGCATTATTGACATATTGCAGATGGCAGAGTAGGGGTGTGGGAGAGGTTGAGATGGAGTGGCTTGCTGAAAGCCACCTGGTGAATTCATGGTAGGGTGAAATTCAAGTATCAAACTACATGTAACATAAAAGCTCTGTGTTATCTTATTGTATGAAATAAATTTTTGTAATAATGCTTTTGAAATAAGTTCTACAAAATAAAAATAAAATCCATTTTTTTTTGCAAAAAGCATCCATAGGAGTGTTGGTGTTGCAACAGGGCTGTGACACCTGGGCAAGGTAGACTAGCACTTTGCCCCTGCAATGATTCCCTGACTTAAATCTCTCTCTCTCTCTCTCTCTCTCTCTCACACACACACACACACACACACACCCCACCACCATCACCATCACCACCAGCAGCAGCATCCAGCCAAGAGAAGAAATACGTATTTAGGAGCTTAAGGGTACAATCCTAAGCACATGTTCTAGGATGTAAGACCCATTGAATTCAGTGGGGCTTACTTCTGAGTAAATATACTTCTGATTATGCTGCATAGGTAGAATCCTAAACACACTTATTAGGAAGTAAACCTTACTAGATATAATGGGTCTTACTTCTGTGTAAATATGCATAGGATTGCACTGCACATCTGTAGGTATTCCCCTTTGCAGAAAATAGCAGCTTTGGGGGGAGGGAGATAATTTCAGGGCCATGGTGGGTATGGGGAGGGTTCTACCCTTTGCCCCTGCACCAATTCACAGATGTAGTTTTCCCCCTGTTTTATCTGCAGAGGAAAAAATGTACAGCATACACCCATAAATTTCTCCCTCTGCAGCTAATAACTGTGTGTGTGAGAAATAGAGTGAGTGAATGTGAGAGATAGAGAGTGAGAGAGATTCTTACTGAGGCCTGAGGCAAAGAGTTAGATGCTTGATACTATGGGCTTCTCTACATGAGCGATTTATTGCACGCTCATGGTTGCCCACTCATAGAAGTTTGCGGGTCCTTTACATGACGTCGTCAACCTCCGGGACATCTCCAATGCTTTTCTCTGGTTATCCCACTTTCAAAAACATCGGAGATAAACTGCAGTAAAAATTAATGCGGCATATTGGCAGTATGTAATGCCAGCATATCAGTATAATTCAGCCAATAGAAGTTTCTGTATCATTGAACATATACAGCAATGCCAAGAAAGGAAGTTTTCAATTCCATATCACATGCTCGCTGTCTTAAGGAGCTGGTCGTAATCCTGCAAAGAAAACGGAAGCAGAAAGTCCCAGTAAAGTTGCAGGATTTTAGCCTGGTGTAAAAAATGCTCTATGGCCCCAACTGAAATCACCCCATGTGACTTTCTGTAACTGCAGCTCCTCCCAGCGCTAGCTGAGTCTTCCACCCACCTGTATTCCCCACTGTAGAGAGCAATGGGAATGAAGGCTTCACAGGCCAGACTGGGCTCATGGGCCAGAGGTCCCTCTCCCATGGCTTTGCTGAGGGTTTACCTGCAGGGTATGTTTTTTCCTCTTCCTGTTTTAGTGTTTTGGTATCGAACAACACATTTGGCAATATCCCCAACCCCCTCCCAGACAAGGTAAGATGTGGGGGAAACTCTACATTGACATCTCACATTGCGTCAAGTAGATAAGGCAGCTAGCTCTGAGCCTGCTATGGAGCATGACCATAGCTGCCTTTTCTACTCACGTGTGGCTTTGGAGGCAGAGATATGTATGATTCAGCTCTGAAGAACTATGACCTCATAATCAAGGAGCAGGCAGGCCCACCAAGGCTTTAAGAAGACAACCAGATTTTATTAGCAATAACAGGACTGTCTGCATTCTATAACGTGTCTGCTTGGATGGGAAAGCAGAAGGAGATGGGAGAGATGTTCAGGCAGGGACATGAAATGAGTTGTTGCTATATATATCTCTCACACCTGCTTAGGATAGGGGGTTGGAGGGCTAGGACACCAGCAGAGGTTCAGTGCGGGGCACATCCAAGGAACGAATGCATTGCATAGGTTTCACTGCAGCATGGGGAAATCTCCACGTACTTGCACTTGTTACTTGAAGGTTGCTGTTTGATGCAGGTGTTTTTGCTCCAGAGCTGCTCCTTGTGTGTTTTTTCCTTTTAGCCTTCCTGTGGCATTTTTTCGGGCCATTTTTTGTTTTCTGTTTTTGAAATAACACGAGACATAGGCCTAGTCTAGACATGCAGAGGAACAGTGCTATAATTTGGCCTTGTCCCAGAGCCTCAACATTCTTAAGTTTTGTTCAGCATTCTTATAGCGGGGGGGGGGGGGGGCTGGAGAGAGGAGGCATTCCACTCCTTCCCTCTTCCTGCACCCCTCCTGTTTCTTTCACAGTGGTACCAATAAGCCACTTTGCCTCAGCAAAGTGCCTAGGAGCAGCAGAGCCAGGGCATTCCACAGAGATTTCCCCTTCTCCCCCCAAGGAGCAGTGACCCCCAGCCATATCAGCACGTCACCCTGAACCCGGTTTAAAAGGTTGTGGGATCCCTCCTTGTCTACTTTCCTCTTCTTTTTCCATCCTTGCTCTTACAAAAAAACCTTCAGCCTTCCATCTCACTTCTCCAGGGGTGAAGTTGCTAGAGCAACTCCAGTGCACTCCAGTGCTACAGTTGCTGCCACAGGCAAGGCCAGCATCAAGGGTAGGCATGGTCGAACACCTGCTGAGGGCCCAAACCCTAGCAGGGGTGCATTGACCAGAGTGCCCTACGTTTGCTCTTCCTCTTCAGCATTGCAGCCTACATGTTCACCCGCCTCTACCTCCGGCCCGGACAGCGGTGATGGTGGTGAGGAGGTAAACTCACTGACGGAGGGGCCCCATTGTGGGTGTCTTGGCCAAAGGCCCTAAAAAAACGGGAGCTGACACTGGCTAGTGCTGTGGGGGCAGAGGGGATTTGCAGCCGGAACTGTTGTTTGCACAACAAACCACCCCTGGTTGGAGCAACAACAGCAGTAAATCAGAGAAAACTAACTTCTTCCCAGCTGGACTGCACATAGTGGTGCACTGAGCAACCCTGACTTCTTCCAGAGAGTGCAAAGACATCATACTCGCACACACATCATACTGAAGCCTATGATTCTCATACATGTACAAGAATACTTGCATGTCTGGCAAATGTCCCAGCATTTTAGCATTATAGTGTTTTAACTCTGCTGTTTTAAATCTGTTACTGTATTTTAAATCTCTGCATTGCTGCTAGGTTTAATTCTGGTTGTATTGTTATACTGTAGTTTTAAGCTTTTATATTTTATACCGTTTTTATTCTGTGCTTTGTTGTTTTATTTTTTGTCAGTTGTCCAGGGCGTTGTTCAGCTATTGGGCTGTGTAGAAATGAAATAATGAAATGAAATGAAATTTTAAAAAAAAAACTAGTGGTGTAATCACCGTTTGGATTTACATTTCCCCCAAAATTTCTTCTCCAGGTCAGATTTTAGCCTGAGTTTGTCTTTCTCCCTCCCTAGCACCTTGCCTGTGCAGTGAGAGAATCTAAGTGCCAAGGACCCTGGGAAATATACCTGAGCTCTTAGTATAGATGTTAGGTGCCCTGGAAACTACATGTCCCAAGGCTTCGTGAGCTTGCAATGCTGCAGCCATAATTGGGTACATTATGATTGTGCACAAGGCACTGGATGTCCCAACTCAACCCCTGGAATGGTTTTGAGAGGAAGGGCTTACCATGGCAACTTCTCCTCCTCCTTCAGTTTAAAACTCACTATTTCTCTTGGCACTGTGGCAGCAGGAGCAGAGTTCTGGCCAGTACCATCATCTTTCTTCCCCCAGAGTGCTTCTGGAAATTTTGCTCTGGGAAGCACTCTGGGAAGCAAGGGTGGTGGTTCCAGCCAGTGCTCTTTTCTTATTGGTTTGCTGCCACTGGCTTTTAAACTGTTCTTTTGGAAAGGGGCGGGGGGATCAAGTCCTGAAAAGCATGGGTGGGGATGATGAAGTACAACCATCATGGTAAGCTCCTTCCCTCCTCAAATAGGAAGACTTGCTTCGTGCTGCCCACCCCTGGGCTCCTTTAGCTTGTAATGCTCCCTCATCAGGTGGACCTCAAAATGGAGTGAAAGGAGCCTAGGCCTATTGGATCTACTTACCGGGGAGTACATCCCACTGAAATCAGTGGGGTTTACTTCAGAGTAAACATGCATAGAAGCTATCTGTAAGAGTGCTATTAAAAATTAATTGCAGTTTAGTGACTAATGTGTTGGGTTTGGATATGGAAATGCTTCTTGCATGGCCTTGAGAAAATCACTCCTTTTAAGCCTATCTCATACTCAGACATCCTGTTGAGTTCAGTGGGGCTTATTTTGAGATGAGTGTGTATCAGATTTCTTCTTTAGTGTCATCAAAAGAGAACAGGATGAATCAAAACACGAAAGCATTTACAACAGAATTCATACGTAGACAAAAAGATACATCAGAATCAAATAATACACCAAGACTGCAGCACTGGAAGGAGAAATAAAAGAAGCATCATTATCTTACTTATTCATACTTACTAAGAAGTATTATTAACTGATTTTGTCATACTTAGTCATATGTAGAGTAAATCCATTGCAATACATTAGTTATAACTACCATCAGTCCCATTGATTGCAGTGAGTCTACTCTAAGTATGACTGTCTGGATTCAGCCCAGTAAGGCTAACTGTAATACTGTTATTAGAGAGAAGATTTTCAAGGAAATATGATACATTCAGTTTTGCATCCATGCCAGCTTCAGGCTATGTTGTGACATCCAAGGTGAGATTAAATAGGGAACATAGGAAGCTGCCTTGTACGGAGTCAGAGCCTTGGTCCATCTAGCCCAGTACTGTTGACACTGACTGGCAGTGGCTCTCTAGGGTTTCAGGCAGGGTCCTTTCCTAGCCCTACCTGGATATGCTGGGGATCAAACCTGGAACCTTTGGCATTCAAAGCATGTGCTCTACCATGTGTAGAAAGCCAACAGATAATAGAAACTGAGATCATTAAGTGAAACACAAATGAGAAATTGGAAGATGGGAAGAAACCCAGGAAAGAACAATATCCTTCAGTTCAGGGATGTGAACATGGCTGACAAAGTCAAGTATGGTGGAAACAAAGGAAGTGCCTTCAGAATTTTAGGTCAGAAGGGGTTTATAGGAGCAGCATGTTTAACTGCAAGGCTGGTGCGGGCTTCTTGAAACCCCATAGAATTGTGCAAGCAGCCGTGCCGTGGCTGAGCAGCCTTTGGACCTGCAGGAGTCCCTGCCACTAGAAGGCAGAAGAGGGCAGGTGATACCCCTCTGTGCTGGTCTGAACAGACTGCAAAATCTCTAGTGACACAGGAAGGGGGTGGCATGGCAAAGCTAGCCCTGGTGCTTCTGAGGGAAAAAAGTCTGCTAAGGATGGACAGGCGGGCTGATGAGTCACAATGATGTGATTTAGAAAATAGGGGTGACCCTACTTCTTGGAAGCAGCAGCTGGGGAGAGGAGGAGCCGAAGTCCTATGGAAGGAATTTGTCTTGTAGAAGGAAATAGTCAGGTTGACAAGGAGGTTAAGGAAAGAACAGAGGCAAGCGGCTGTTCTCTAATTAGCAATGGAGGGTTTTGTTTTTGGTTGGCTGCTATTGCTACTGTCAAGTTTCATTTGTAGATAGTTTTGTTTTTACTGGGGAAGCACCATGGGCCAGACTGTTTGACTCTGTGATTTCTCATTTCTAATCCAGCATAACAGCAAGCCATCCACCACAGAGGGAAACAGCCACATAGGCATAGCTGGATGTGGGGACATATGTCCCTCAGGAAAATGGGACATTAAAAAGGCCCATGAAAACAAAGCCTGCAAAAGTTTACAGTGAGACCAGACCTAATGTTGAAATAAACAGCAAACGCATAAATAACTCCATGCACATTTAGTGGGTTTGTAAGGAAGAGGGGACTCATTAACCCTATCAATATTTGGTGGCAATATTTAGTTTGACTCTTATAAAATATGAGTTCCCTAATCCAAAGGAACAGGCCTAGAGCAACGTCTTTGACTATGTGCAGAGCCCGTTAAAAATGGCCAAATCCCACGCATCAGCTGTTGCATAGGAAAGGGGAGGAGAGGAATTGAATAAAACTCTTTGCTCCCTTTCCCGCACAGCTAGTCAGAACAATTTGACTTTTTAAATGAGTCAATTATGCACCCGCAGCCCCTGATATTGGATAGAATAGGGGATGAAAACCCTGTTTTATCTGTCTGTCTGCAATATTTATATACTGCCCAATAATGCCATTTCTCTGGGCAGTTTATGTTGAAAAATTAAAAACATAAAATATGATTTTATGGACATGCACATGAAATCTAAAAGGGGATAAAACCCATATTGAGAGTGTAAAACCAAAGCTGTACGCACTGTGTTGCCCACCCAGTAAGGGATAAACATATGGAAACCCCCACTGTGTTCAGTGGGGTTACTCCCTAGTAAGTGTGTTTCAGATTGTAGCCGAAGTGCCCAACAGGCTGGCTGCAAAATAGATCTGTTTGCAAGGCTGAAGCAAGTACAGGCTAATTTCGATGGTCATGGAAATTCCTGTCAAACAACATCTGACTCTAATGTTCATTTTGTGAGCCCTGACACAAATAGATACCAAATACAATCCAAGGAAATAACATCTACGTTCCGAGAAACAAAAATGTTCATAATATTATATTAAGGAAGTGTATTTTGAAATGTAGTATCAGATTATTCCAGTGCATATGACTAAGCTGGTGACAATGTCACTTCACATTAGCTCTACCTTTGAAGTATTTTGAAGGGCTGTATGATACATTCCAGGCGGATTACTTGCAAAGTGATGAAGTTATATTAGAATACATTGTAATGTTGACCAGGAAGGAGAATGAACAATGATAGACTTCTTTCTGTAGAATCCAAAAGACAAAAATTGTCCATGGGACATAAATTAGGCAAGAATAAATGAATAATTGGTGATTCAGATAAAATGCAAGCAAAAGTTCAAATGCCAACTCCACAAGTTAAGTAGATCTACAAAGATTTATGGTATAGATTAGACATATATTTTAAGAAATCTCCTGCCAGTTAAATCTATGTGCAAGGGGAAATAGTAGAAAACGTATTTTCCTTGGCACGGAGAGGATGGAAATATTGATTTGAGGCAGACACTCACTTTGGTTATAAGCTCTTCACAGGCATGCCAATTTCCGTTTCTTAAACAAAGATGAGCACAACTTGCAGCTCAGGTTTAGGCCCCTCTGACCAGGTGTGGTGGGGTGTTAGGTACCTTGAGCAGGGCAAGCATAAGACCTTTTGTTGCCTGAGGCAGATCAGCAAATGCTGGTGCCCCAGTTCACACATCAGGGTGCACAGCACCCAAGGCCAACCAAATTGTTTCGGCACCTGAGGCAGAAAATCCCCACAAGCACTCCCCTCCCCCCGGGCACTACAAATGCAATAACAAATGCAATACCTAACTCTGGGTGGTATCCAATCTTGCCCACGTGGACTGCCAGCACAATGGGAATCTAGTGGATCCTGCAGCAATTGGAAATGAGCAGAAATGTTTCCAGAATGGGGCAAGTCAGCAGAGCTTGCAGAAGGGAGCTCGACTGACATGTCCTGTTCTGGACATGAGTGTTTCTCCTCATTTCCGGGGTTCCTGACCCTGAAATGCTAGTTCCTGTTGTTTCTGGGTCCCGCTAGCACAGCAGAAACAGTGGGAGCTCAGCAGCAGTATTGGATACTGCTTGATGTGTTGCCCTTTCATGACCCCCCAAATCAGCTGCCTGGGGCGACCACCTCATTCTGCCTAATGGTAGGGCTGTCTCTGATCTTGAGAACCTGGAGGGATTGAAATTGCTATGCACACATGTGTTCTTTTCAGCCACTTGATTTTTGAACTATTCTTGCACTACGGCTGTAAAGTGGTTCCCCTTTCTCAGTGATCCCCGGAACTGTGAGATTATGTGAGAGATCCTAGGAAACTTTTAACAAAGCAGTCTTAAAATCCTCACCAAATTATAATTTCTTGGGTCCTTTGGGAGCAACCATGACGGTTAAACCAGAATAAAAGGGATATTTTTTTGTGGTGTAAGTAGAATATTCATTCTATTTCATGTTTCTAGAGACTATCCTAATAGAATGGGGAAATAGCAGGTATTAAAAAGGTGCCTTCATGACTGACAGTGGGCTACTCTTCCAATAGCTGTGAAACTTGCCAAAGCAGTGGCACATATTCCTTCTGTGTAGCTTGATTTAAAATGCCAGCCTATACCCATAAACATAATTTTCCATATAACAGTTTTACCCCATGCCCAGTGTAGTCTCTTAATGCAAAAAATATCAAATTGATTTTCCTCTAGAGATTATCTCTCCTTTTCCAATGCAAATATTTTCAAGTGTACTAAACATGTTCTAGCACCTCAACAGAGACACTAAACTATTTGCATGCAAAATTACCCAGAGTAGGCAGACTGGCACAAGCTTATACTAGCACCATATGTGCTAAAGAATTTGAGCCAGGAAACAACTAGTGTCTGGACACGATTTACAATTAAAATTTAATTAGATATTGTAATTCAAAAGAGATCCTAAATCGAAAGTTCCCATGAAAATTAATGTTGCATGTCAAATAAATCTCGGGCCCAAAATCATAGATTTCTTGCACAAACTAATCCAGCTCAATAAAGTAATATGACTTGTCTAGAAATTTCTTGTTATTAAGAGGAATGGCACTCCAGTAGAGTCAGATGGTTGTATTTCTTACGATGTGTCATGTTTTGGCCACCACCATGGGAAATAACGCAGTTTGGTCTTCAGGCTCAAATCTTGAAAGGAACCAAAGAAGAACATTACGCTGGTCCACCTAGCCCAGGATCCTCTCTCTGGTGGTCAGTGTCAGCCCCAGGTTTTTGAGGGTCCTTGGGCAAGAGATCCTTAATGTGCCCCCTCCCTCAGTGAATCTGCTTTCTCACTGCTGTTGTCTCCAGCTGCTCTCGCTCCTCCTCCTCTTTCTCGTCATTGCTCCCACTTGCTTGTTTGACAGGCAGAGAGCCAGTGAGCAAGCAGGCCGTGGCATCCACTGCTCCTCCTTCTCACCACCACTTTTGTCTGGATCAGAACGAGAGGCAGGTGAAAAAGCAGGTTCCAATGGTGGAGAGGAGGAGCAGCTCCAGGGCTTTTGTCAGTGGGCCCCTGCTGGGATATGACTTGGGCACTTGGCAGGTGCCCAGTCTTGCCTAATTTTGATGTTGCCCAAGTGATGGTCAGCAGTTCCTTTTCAGAAGAAAATGCGCAAACAACAAATGGCACTCATAGGCTGTGGGATGGTGATAAACAGTATTTTACCAGATGGAAAGTGCTGGAGGCTTAGTTTGGGTTAGCAGCTAACTCCTCATTAGAGAGAAACAAATGTTCTAAGATGATGTATGTGAATGTTATTGAGCAAGTGATTGCCTTGCTGCTTCAGTTGCACCTGGAAACTCCAAGTCTGGCTTTCGGCCTGGGTGTGGCCTAGAGATGATACTTGTGGCCTTGGCTGATTATCTCCAAGTAGAAATCAACAGAGGCATTTGTATTCCATTGACCTTCTTAGATTTGTTGTGGCCTTCAAAGCAATTGAGCGTGTGGGGATTGACACACAACTGTGGCTGCTTGATGAGGTTCATAGGATTGCTCTGCTCATTTCCAGCTGGGAGTCTGCAAAGGCTGGGCAACTGCTTTTCATGTCCTAAGGATCTTCCTTTCGGTGTCTCACAAGTTCCTTTCTTTCTCTGCTGTTGATGTGCATATAAGCTTACTGGGCATTACTGTTAAAAGGTAGGGCAGAGGTTCCAACAATAAGATGATAAATAAATCTCACTTGTTGTCTCTCTAAAGCAGGCCTTGTCGTCTTTTTACCCACTGCTGGGCCATGGTGGGGGACTGGTTGCAGCTAAACCGATTGAAGCTATTGCTAGCGGAGAATGTGGAAACCTGTAACTGGGAGCACATTATGCCAATGTTCTGACATCTGTATTGGCTTGCTGTCATTTCCGGGCACAATTTAAGATGCTGTTTATATCCTTCTCAGACAGGCCTCAAGCAACAGCCTTTTAAATTTCCCACATTGCTTCATTGCTACACTACGCTGAGCCCAGCATTAACTGCTGGAAAATAATATTAAGGCACCAGCAGTCAGCACAGCTGGGGATCTGGGCCGTGTCAACTGCCAGGCTTGTCCTTCACCTCAGGCAGGAAAATGACTTGGGCCGGCCCTGGCAATTGACAAGATGGTACCCCTACCCCTACCCCATCCAATGGGACAGCATCCTACACCTCACCTAAGGGCAGCAGGCAAGCTTAGGGGGTGCATGCAAGGCAGGTTGCCTGGAACACACAGCTCTGTCCTCCAGCAGAGGAGAACAACCAAGAGGCTGCCGCTGCTGCCTCCTCCACCCCACCCAGCATCTGCTGCCTGAGGCAACTGCCTCACTTTGTCTAATGATAGGGCTGTCCCTGTCACATGATCCCAGATGAGCCTGCCCATTTTCTAAGATCATTGTCAGAGGCCATTCTCCCCTGCCTTCAGAGGCTAGGCAGATGGCAACTGGAGATGAGGACATCTTGGGGTGCAGTGTACTCTGATTGTGGAAACCTCTCTTGCCTAATTACGAACTGTGTGGTGTAGTGGCAAGAGTGTTGGATTAGGAGCTGAGAGATCCGGGTTCTAGTCCCCATTCGGCCATGGAAGCTCACTGGGTGACTTTGGGCCAGTCACACACTCTCAGCCCAACCCACCTCACAGGGTTGTTGTTGTGAGGATAAAATGGAGAGGAGGAGGATAATGTAAGCCGCCTTGGGTTCCTTGCAAGAGGAAAAAAGGCGGGGTATAAATGCAATAAATAAATAAATAAATAGGTGCAGACAATTTCATTCTCCTGTGATTTTGGCAGGTAATATTTGTTTAAATTAACCTTTTAGTTAATGTTTTAATGTTTTAAAGCTGTGCTTGCTGTTTTATTGAAGCTGGTTGATTGTTTTATTGTTGGTTTTATTTAGTGCTGCTTATTTGACCTTTCTATCATGTTTTAATTGTGTTTGTTTTAACTTGATTGTTTTAAACTTCCGTATGAGCTACCTGGGAAATAAGGTTTTTTCTTAAAGGATAGATAGAAATGTTTTAAGTAAAAAATAACAAATAAAAACATACAATCATAGAATAGTAGGGTTGGAAGGGGCCTACAAGACCATCGAGTCCAACCCCCTGCTCAGTGCAGGAATCCAAGTCAGAACATCCCTGACAAATGACTGTCCAGCCTCGTCTTGAACGCCTCCAGTGTGGGAGAGCCCACTACCTCCCTAGGTCATTGGTTCCATTGTTGTATTGCTCTAACAGTCAGGAAGTTTTTCCTGATGTTCAGCCGGAATCTGGCTTCCTGTAACTTGAGCCCATTATTCTATGTCCTGCACTCTCGGATGATCAAGAAGAGATCCTGGCCTTCCTCTCTGTGACAACCTTTCAAGTACTTGAGGAGCGCTATCATATCTCCCCTCAGTCTTCCCTTCTCCAGGCTAAACATGCCCAGTTCTTTCAGTCTCTCTTCATAGGGCTGTGTTTCCAGTCCTCTGATCATCTTTGTTGCCCTCCTCTGAACCCTCTCCAGTTTGTCTGCATCCTTCTTAAAGTGTGGTGCCCAGAACTGGACACAGTACTCTAGATGAGGCCTAACCAGTGCTGAGTAGAGGGGAACTAGTACTTCCCGGGATTTGGAAGCTATGCTTCTATTAATGCAGCCCAAAAGAACATTTGCCTTTTTTGCAGCCACATCACATGGTTGGCTCATATTCAGCTTGTGATCGACAACAATTCCAAGATCCTTCTCGCTTGTAGTGTGGTTGAGCCACATATCCCCCATCTTGTAACTGTGCATTTGGTTTCTTTTTCCTAGGTGCAGAACTTGGCATTTATCCCTATTCAATGTCATTCTGTAGTTTTCTGCCCAGTGCTCCAGTCTATCCAGATCACTTTGAATTTTGTTTCTGTCTTCCAAAGTATTAGCTATCCCGCCCAATTTGGTGTCATCTGCAAATTTTATCAACATTCCCTGCACCTCCTCCTCCAAGTCATTAATAAAAATGTTGAAGAGCACTGGGCCCAGGACTGAGCCCTGTGGTACCACAGAATAGGAATCTTTGAGTCCAATTCTGTAGCCAACTGTGGATCCACGGGATCGTTGTTTCATCTAGCCCACTTTGAGCTAGTTTGCTCATCAGGAGATCATGGGGCACTTTGTCGAAAGCTTTGCTGAAGTCGAGGTATATGATGTCTAGAGCATTCCCACGGTCCATAAGGGCGGTGACTTGATCAAAAAATGAGATCAGATTTGTCTGGCAGGACTTGTTTTTGACAAATCCATGTTGGCTTTGAGTAATCACTGCATTGTTTTCAAGGTGCTTCCAGATGGATTGCTTTATCATCTGCTCCAGAATTTCCCCAGGGATTGATGTCAGACTGACTGGTCTGTAGTTCCCAGGTTCCTCCTTTTTACGCTTTTTGAAGATAGGGACAACATTAGCCCTCCTCCAGTCATCTGGCACTTCCCCCGTCCTCCATGATTTCTCAAAGAGAATAGACAGCGGTTCTGAGAGTTCTTCTGCCAGTTCCTTTATTACTTCTAGGAATAGGATGGAGCTCATCTGGCACTGGAGATTTGAACTCATTCAAAGTAATTAGGTGTTCCTTGACCATATGCCTATCGATCTCCAGCTGCAATCCTGCCCCTTCAGCCTGTACTTCGCCTTTGCCAGGGGGGTCATAGACCCTCTTTTGGGAGAAGACTGAGCCAAAGTAGGAATTGAGCACCTCTGCCTTTTCTTTGTCATCTGTTATTGTTATGCCATCCTTATTTAATAGCTGAACCACCATTTCTTTCCTCTGCCTTTTACTATGCATGTAGCTGAAGAAAGCCTTTTTGTTGTTTTTAGCATCCCTCGCTAACCTCAGCTCGTTCTCAGCTTTAGCCTTCGTGACGCCATCCCTGCAATTCTGTGCTACCTGCCTGTTCTCTTCCTTTTTTGCTTGGCCTTCTTTCCACTTCCTCTATGTGTCTTTTTTTGTTTTCAGGTCATCCCTAAGCTTTTTGTGAAGCCACATTGGCTTCTTCTGTTGTCTTCCACCTTTTCTTCTTGTTGGAAAGGTTTGTAGTTGTGCCTTGAGAATTTCCTTTTTTAAAAGCTCCCACGCATCTTGGACTCCTTTTCTCGTTAGCGTTGCTTGCCATGGGACCTTACTGATCATTGTTCTGAGTTTATTAAAATCAGCTTTCCTAAAACCCAGGGTACGCGTTTGACTACACTTGGCTTTTGCTTCCCTTAGAACCAAGAACTCAAGTACAAAATGCTCCCATTATAACGGCTTGGATCCCAAGATAAGTTAACTCAAGGAAATTCACTAAAGAAAATCATAGAATCATAGAATCATAGAATAGTAGGGTTGGAAGGGGCCTACAAGGCCATCGAGTCCAACCCCCTGCTCAATGCAGGAATCCAAGTCAGAGCATCCCTGACAAATGGCTGTCCAGCCTCGTCTTAAAGGCCTCCAGTGTGGGAGAGCCCACCACCTCCCCAGGTAATTGGTTCCATTGCCGTATTGCTCTGACACTCAGGAAGTTTTTCCTGATGTTCAGCCGGAATCTGGCTTCCTGTAACTTGAGCCCATTATTCCGTGTCCTGCACTCTGGGATGATCAAGAAGAGATCCTGGCCTTCTTCTCTGTGACAACCTTTCAAGTACTTGAAGAGTGCTATCATATCTCCCCTCAGTCTTCTCTTCTCAAGGCTAAACATGCCCAGTTCTTTCAGTCTCTCTTCATAGGGCTTTGTTTCCAGTCCCCTGATCATCTTTGTTGCCCTCCTTTGAACCCTCTCCAGCTTGTCTGCATCCTTCTTAAAGTGTGGTGCCCAGAACTGGACACAGTACTCCAGATGAGGCCTAACCAGTGCTGAGTAGAGGGGAACTAGTACTTCCCGGGATTTGGAAGCGATGCTTCTATTAATGCAGCCCAAAATAGCATTTGCCTTTTTTGCAGCCACATCACATTGTTGGCTCATATTCAGCTTGTGATCGACGACAATTCCAAGATCCTTCTCGCTCGTAGTGTGGTTGAGCCACGTATCCCCCATCTTGTAACTGTGCATTTGGTTTCTTTTTCCTAGGTGCAGAACTTGGCATTTGTCCCTATTAAATGCCATTCTGTTGTTTTCTGCCCAGCACTCCAGTCTATCAAGATCACTTTGAATTTTGTTTCTGTCTTCCAAAGTATTAGCTATCCCTCCCAATTTTGTGTCATCTGCAAATTTGATCAGCATTCCCTGCACCTCCTCCTCCAAGTCATTAATAAAAATGTTGAAGAGCACTGGGCCCAGGACTGAGCCCTGCGGTACCCCGCTCGTTACCTCTCCCCAGCTTGAGAAGGTCCCATTGATAAGCACTCTTTGAGTCCGATTCTGTAGCCAACTGTGGATCCACATGATCGTTGTTTCATCTAGCCCACTTCGAGCAAGTTTGCTCATCAGGATATCATGGGGCACTTTGTCGAAAGCTTTGCTGAAGTCGAGGTATATGATGTCTACAGCATTCCCACGGTCTACAAGGGAGGTGACTTGATCAAAAAATGAGATCAGATTTGTCTGGCAGGACTTGTTTTTGACAAATCCATGTTGGCTTCGAGTAATCACGGCATTGTTGTCAAGGTGCTTCCAGATGGATTGCTTTATGATCTGCTCCAGAATTTTCCCAGGGATTGATGTCAGACTGACTGGTCTGTAGTTCCCAGGTTCCTCCTTTTTACCCTTTTTGAAGATAGGGACAACGTTAGCCCTCCTCCAGTCATCTGGCACTTCCCCGGTCCTCCATGATTTCTCAAAGAGAATAGACAGCGGTTCTGAGAGTTCTTCTGCCAGTTCCTTTATTACTCTAGGATGCAGTTCATCTGGCCCTGGAGATTTGAACTCATTCAAAGTAATGAGGTGTTCCTTGACCATATGCCTGTCGATCTCAAGCTGCAATCCTGCCCCTTCAGCCTGTACTTCGCCTTTGCCAGGGGGGTCATAGACCCTCTTTTGGGAGAAGACTGAGCCAAAGTAGGAATTGAGCACCTCTGCCTTTTCTTTGTCATCTGTTATCATTTTGCCATCCTTATTTAATAGCTGAACAACCATTTCTTTCCTCTGCCTTTTACTATGCACGTAGCTGAAGAAAGCCTTTTTGTTGTTTTTAGCATCCCTCGCTAACCTCACCTCGTTCTCCGCTTTAGCCTTCCTGACGCCATCCCTGCAATTCTGTGCTACCTGCCTGTACTCTTCCTTTGTTACTTGGCCTTCTTTCCACTTCTTATATGTGTCCTTTTTTGTTTTCAGGTCATCCCTAAGCTTTTTGTGAAGCCACATTGGCTTCTTCTGTTGTCTTCCACCTTTTCTTCTTGTTGGAATTGTTTGTGATTGTGCCTTGAGAATTTCCTTTCTCAAGGAAAGTTTCCCTCCTCTTCCCTGTGGACACCTGATCCCCTTCCCACTCCTTAAAGTCTCTGTGGAGGTTGGGAGATGCTGCTAAATGATATTGGATGGGGTCCAGGGGTTGCTGGGGAAGAGGAGAATCATCCCAGATCAGACTTGAATCTGAAGATAAGGAAGCTCATAGAAGGAAAATGTTCCATCTCCTTCATCCCCCCATGCTACCCCAGCATCCTCCCACACCCTATCCTGACTCTCTGGAGAGGATTTTCAGGGGGTTACAGGCAGCTGTGCAGGGGAGGAGAAACTTCCCTTCTCTGATTTTTCTTCAACCAACTAAGTTTTCTTAGGATCCAAGCCAGTGTCTGAGATCCTCTTTGGATGCCCTCTTATTTATTTATTATTACATATATATCCCACCCTTTTTCCTCCAAGGAACTCAAGGCAGCTTACATGATCCTCCTGCTTCTCGTCTCCGTTTTATCCTCACAACAACCCTGGGAGGTACATTAGGCTGAGAATCAGTGACTGGCCCAAAGTCACCCAGTGAACTTCATGGCTGAGCTGGGACTAGAACCCGGGTCTCCAAAGTACCAGTCCAACACTAACCACTACACCACACTGGCTCTGTGCACCATCCTGTACCAAGCAGGGAGTTGGCCTACCCCCTCCAGTGGTATGATTCTATCATTGTTTTCCTCAGATTGGGACAGAAAGGGTACGGAGAGACCTTGGTGACTGTTCTCCACTTTCTTAACTCCCTTCCAGCATGGTCATTTTGAACATGGAGGCACCAAAGACCAAACTTGTTTGCCTTTCAGAAGCACCATAAGGCAGCCCTTTGGAGCTCAGGGTTAAGTTGTGAGAGTTCCATTAAATTGATGAACATTGTGGCAGCGGGTTGTTTTGTTATTTACCCTGAGCCTTTGGGGAAGAGAAAGAAGCTATGCAGAGCAACTGGGCACCTGACCAGTCTGTGTCTAGATTCAAGGACTTTAGCATGTCAAAGTCTTTCTCTACAACCATGAGAGCTAGAAATGTGTCTGTTTTGGTATTAACGCTGAGATAATTAGATTGCTAATTTGTAGACACAGAATATATGTGAGGGCATTCTAAAAAAATGAAGGTGAGAGAAAGGCTCTGGCCAGTTGCCCAGGCCGATCAGTGAATACTCTGTCCCTGGTTGTATGCAGGTGGTGAATGGTGTTTCAAATGATCATCAATTAATAATTGGGCTTGGTTCTCCTGTCAGTGTTTTTTGGTTAAACCAAGGAATGGAATAGGTTTTTAGATATGTATAGTGAAATAAGACAATCAAATTTCTCCTTCAGTTACATTTCACTATGCATATTTAGAATGATTTGCAGTTGTGTCCAATGGCAATATTAATTGAGAGAGCTGATTCACATAGCTATGTCACTGTGGTTCCTCAGCAAAGTAGGGTGACTTCTGTAAAATGAGGTTTTATGCTATATGGAAGTCTCAGTGCAGAGTGCAGGCACATAACCACTCCTTTAAGTGGGGTGTCCAAAGAATGCACCTAATCTTCTCCATCTTGTTTAAGGCCTTAAGGTGGGTGATAATTATGGTGACCACTAACACATCACACACAAAAATTGGAAATCCATCACCAAAAAAAGAACAAAAGAGGACACACATTTGCATAACATTTGCATATGTTAACTTATATCTATAAATGCAAATTTAGAAATAATTACTATAATTTAAACAGAAACACAGTACATCTCACCGTAGCAGGGAGAACTGTGACCTGGTGACCTTTGGGCCTGCCTATTCGGCCTACTGTCTGGGTGCGCTTGATGAGCAACTTCAAGGCTGTTGTCGAAGCCCTAGGTGTGGATGGACAACTTTAAGAGCTCTGCTCTCCCTTCTTATGGTTCTTTATCTTGAAACTGGACTTGGGCTGGTCACCTTTTCCAATAGAGCAGGGGTGCACAACCTGCAGTCTGGGGGCCACATGCAGTCCCCCAAGGCCTTAATCGCAGCCCCCATGGGTGACCTGTCCCCCCCGTGTGTGCATGCACGCACGCGCATGCACACACACACACACACACATTCCCTTCCCCAGCAATCCTGATACAGGTAGCTCTTTCCTTGCTAGTATCAGCAGCAAGGAAAGAGTGATCAGTACAAGGATCTGTGAGGGAGCTTTGTCTCCTGCCACCTCCCCCAGAGATCCTCACACAGATTGCTCTTTCCCTGCTGCTGCAAGCAGTGATCTGTATCAGGATAGCTGGGATGTGGGTCCGTGCATGCATATGTCTGTGTGTGTGCAGCCCCTGACCCCCAAACCAGCATCAAATACGGCCCTTGGTCCTGGAAAGGTTGTGCACCCTTACAGTCAAACAGAGGACTGTCCTCTGATAGTCCTTCAAATAGAGGACTGTCCACTGTAAAGTAGGTCACATGTCACATGAGTGATGATTGGAATCTCCGGCACTTTCCCAGAATGCCATAATGGAATTGCAGAGAGTGCCAGTAGCAAGAATAATTAGGCCAAAAGGAGACTCTTGCCTGTTCTTTTTGTGATCCTGAATGATCAGCTCTGCAAGGCATGTGCCAGAGTGACAGCCCTTGTGTTGCCTGTAGCTGAGGATAAGCTTTTTGTTCTTGCTCTAGAGTAAATTCCTGTGGCCCCAGTTTGCATGGAGAGAGGAGGATTAAACATTCCCACACTCCCCATTTAGGGGAGCTAAAAAGAAAAGAAAAAAGTCTCCACAAGGGAATTTCAGGAGACCAGGAGGGAGGAAGTTTAATCCACCTCTTTCAATGTGCAGTGGTGCTGATCCAAATCGAGGCCATGTGTACTTACTCTAGAGTAAAAAAAAAATCCTCAGTTCCATACAGTGCAATTAATGTAATGTGTAGTTTGACCCTCAGAACAGAGACAGCTTTTTAGGAATTAATTTAAGCTATTTATTTTATACCACACTAAAATTACAGTAGCCATCTTAACAGTAACAAGAACAGCAGCAAGAGGTTCTTTCTCTGATGCCAGTCTGGCATGCAGATGCCCCTCCTACAAATCTTAACTCTTCATTCACTGCAGTACTGTTGCATGCACTTCGATACAGAGGGAAAACAGCATTGCATTCTGGAAATCATGAAATCAGCCATAATGCATGGCCACTTTTAAGCTCAATATTCCATTTCAAAACAATATTTTAAAGTTGCATTAATGCACAAGATCCATTTTTTATTATCTCAGTAAACCATAATATGGACCAAACTCAGTGTTTTTGCTGATATAAATTGTTCTCACCCCATTGACAGTGACGAATTGAGCAAATGGGCTTCTCCAAAAGCCAAATGTGGTTTTGAATCTGTCGTAAATTTTAGCTTTTTAATGTTCCCCAAAAGACAACCCCCCCCTCTCGCTCCAGTCTCTCTCCATATATTAGAGTAAGCACATTCCTGACCCGAGTTCATATCCTTCCATTTTAAAAGACATACATATCCTTTTATTATTGTTCAGGATTAAGAAATGGTGAAGCCGCTAAGAGTACCCCTTGCTGAGAAGTTTTAGTTAGAACTGCCAATATTATCGATGCCTGGACTTCGATGGGAAAAAAAAAAATCCCACAAAAGTTCTGGAAATATGCGTAAGTGTCGAAGGTTTAATGGAAATTATCCCCATTTACATGTCTCCCCTTGCATATCAATACCATTGCGTTTTAAACAGTGGTTTGATTTCAAACGCTGAATTAATTAAGTGACAAAGAAAAACAGGCGTTCCATCTGCCGAAACTAATAGCAACAGCTCCCTCTACTGGCCGTCACATCTAAAAGCAGCCGCTGCCACCCTGAGAGAGAAAGAATTGTGTGCTTTTCATCACATAGCACTCTCAGGCTTTAGCAAAACAAAACGAGTTGGTTGTGAACTGTTTGTATCTCCTGTGGCCCACCATCAAGAGTCAAACACATATCTTGGTGTAGTTTTGAGATGAGGCAGGATGAGAAGAGTGAATGGGTTCAAAGGGTGTATTGTAAATTGCTGTCAAATCTCTTTGATTTGTAGAGTCTAGAATCTTTATCAGGTGGCCTGTACAACCTCCCCCCGCCCCCAAAGGAACTGTGTAGTGTGGATGCCAGGTGCTTGACAACCTTCTAGGCCAGGCTTCCCTAAGCTGGTACCCTCCAGATATCTTGGACTATAATTCCCATCATCCTCAGCCAGCATGACCAATGACTGTGCCGGCTGGAGTCCAACATATCTGGAGGGCACCAGGTTGGGGAATGCTGTTGGAGGCCTATGCAGGTAGCATAAACCAGAGAGGTACCCAACCTCTGGCCGCTCTCCATATGTAGTGGAGTGTATTCAGCTTGGTGGGTCACAAGTTGTGCAGACCTTACCTTTATGAAGCATATATGGTGTGCAATACTGAAAGGGGCTTCATGGACTGTGGCTGCTACTCCTGCAACCTTTCTCAGAATCTGAACGTGTGTATAGCATAGTAACGAAGGAAGACAGAAGACAGACGGCCACCTTGGCCACCTGCTCTTATATGGTTGCATAGATGGGATGCTCGCCGTTTTCAGGAGAACTGCACATATGCACATGTTAAGTGAGAACATTAACAAAACGTTGGAATTAACAGCAGTCTTGAAATTAATACTAATTTGTCAGATTATCAGAATATGTAAGGAAGCCAACACTACAGATTTGCATGTATGAGTAGGGATATGGGCAGAGTGTCATAGGAATAATGTAAGAAAGGAACTGGATCAGACCAAAGGCCTATCTAGTCCAGCATTCTGTTCACACAGTGGCCAGCCAGATACCCCAATTGGAAGCCCACAAGCAGGACGCATGTGCACCAGCACCCTCCCACCCACGTTCCCCAGCAACTGGCATACGGACACATACTGCCTCCGATACTGGAGGTGGTGTATAGCCATTATGACTAGTAGCCATTGATTGCCTTCTCCCCTATGAATTTGTCAAGTGGGAGCTGGCCCTTACTGGAGTTCCTTTGTGCACATTTTTAACATCCTCTACTTAGAATGGAGGAAGGGATGTTGCTCAGTGGTAGAGAACATGCTTTGCATGCAGAAGGCTTGAGGTTCAATGCCTAACATCTCTGCACTGGGCTAGGAAGGACTCTACTTGACGTCCCAGAGAGTCTCTTGCCAGTTGGTACAGTCAGTACTGAGCTAGATTGACCAATGCCTGTCTCAGTATAAGTCAGCTTCCTATGTTCAGAATAGGTCTTAGAAGAAAATTCTCTTTGTCTAGCCAAAAGAACCCACCACCAGACCACCCTCATGACTTTCTCTTTTTCTAGACATTTTTACCTTTTTGTGTATGGCTAAGGCCATGGGTTTTAACCTATGCACAGGCCTCGCCGAAGATGTTTTGCTGCCTGATATGAAGGACAAGATGGCACTCCCATTCCATGTACAGAAGCCAACCAGATGGACATTTGAATCTAATGTCAACTCTGGCAGTGGGGACAACATCTTCCACCGCACCTGAGGACATCTGACTACCCTAGGGTGTGCAGGGCAGGCTGCTTGGCACATACAACTCTGTCCTCCGAACACCTTGCTGCTGCTCGCTGCTCTCTCCCAACATCCACTGCCTGAGGTGGCCACCTTTCTCTGCCTAATGGTAGGGCCGGCCCTGCCTATATAACATGATGAAAAAAAAAATGTAAAGAAAGAAACATAAGCAGAGAAATTATTTGGACATATCAAAAGTCCGAAGGAAATCTTTATTTGCTGGAAATAGCAAAACATAGTCTGAAGCCTAGAATGATGTCATTACGCCATGGACTATGTTCGCTAACAGCAGTAGCTGACATCTAAAACTTTGTTCAGACTTATTTGGTACAAACTTTGGAAGGCTCAACTTCTTGTAGGGATATCCACACAGAAGGCTGTCATTATTCAGTAGTGAGATGCATTCTGAACATGCTCAGAGGTGGTCTTTCTTACTATAATCTCATCTGTTCTGAAACAGTGACAAAGGCATCTGCTCTGAGCATGTGCAGAATGCATCCCATTACTGAATGATCACAGGCTTTTCCTTCACATCTGAATATAGACTTCTAGAGCAGCAGTTGTGCCTGCAAAAGTTTTTAATCCTGGTGAAAATTAAGCCCAGCAGTCACTGTGTTCTCAGACGCCTGGAATGAATTGCTTCTGGCACTCTACTGGACCAAAAGGAGGCAGTTCAAAGAAATATGTTCTGCCTCTCCATCTAGTGAAGTCTAGCCTGCTAGATGAATGGAGCAGTGTAAAATTTTATTTATCACCTTTGTAGTCCTCCCCTTTCCCAAGGAACTAATGGTTTCTTGATGTGAACATCAGAAGAGTCCTGCTGGATCAGATCAAAGGGGTGTCTAGTCCAACATACCATTTCCCACTGTAGTCGTAGAATGGTTCAATTTTATCCTCACAGTAACCATTTAAGTCAGGCTAGGCTAATTAAGCAGTGATATGCCCAAGGTCGGGATGCATGAATTGGTCCATTTCGGTTTGTCTCGGTTGCTCATTTTTCCAGGCGTCAATTTACTCAGTTTGCGCCATTTTTTTGGCATGCAATTTCCCCTTATATAATGATTTTTTCTTGGTATGTTTCCCACTAAAATATAGTCAGGGTCAGAAATATTGGAACAAGGATAACTGTTTTGGCAATTGGCCTCTGTACACTACCACATTGAAGTTGAAAGGAAACACACCCAGATGGGAGCGAAGTCAGGGCTTTCAGCTGTAATTCAAGGGGCTTGACAAAAGTGGGGCACTAACCATTCAGGAAGTACAGCCAGTGGCACACACTAGGGATGGCGGAGAATTTCTCCCTGAAACTTCGGGGGGCCGAGCGCCAACGTGTTCGGCCCCCCGAACAAGTTTCGGGGAGAAATCCTCCGCACCCCCCGGGATGGGACTTACCTTTGCCGAATGTCCCTCCCGGCGGCGGGTCCGGCCGGCGGTTCGGCGGGTGTTCGTGCGGGGCGGGAGCGGCAGCTGGTCTTTTGACCGGCCGCCGCCGCCGCCATTCCAATCAAAGAAGAATCTATCAAAATCTAATCTATCAAAAAACCACGCCCCCGTGATAGGCTACGTGACGATTAAAAAAAAAAAAAGCGCGTACGGATAATGGCGGCCCCCATAGGGAGCCGCCATTCCTGTTCCTTATTTGATCGCTGTAGTCTACGTAAAGATTTACGTAGACTACAGCGACCAAATAAGGAACGCGAATGGCGGCTCCCTATGGGGGCCGCCATTAGTGTACGCACTTCTTTTTTTTTTAAAGTCACCCGTGATAGGCTACGTGACGATTAACGTAGCCTATCACGGCTGACTTTGCAGATCTAGCCGTGATAGGCTACATTAATCGTCACGTAGCCTATCACGGGGGCGTGTTTTTTTTGTTTTTTTTAAACTTTGGAGTTCGCGGCCGGGCGAGGCGGGAAGCCTCCCCCCCGGCCTGAATTTCGGCCGGGGCGAGGCGGGAAGCCTCCCCCCCGGCCTGAACTTCGCGGGGGGAGCAGCGAAGCCCCTCCCCCCTACTGCGAACAAGCTTCGACGACAGGTAAGTGACTTTCGTCCACCCCTAGCACACACACACACACCCATCGTTGGTGGCTTATAAGTAGTGGAATGAATGGCTGACAAGCAGCTGCATGGCCAGGTGTGGCCTGTTTCCTGGGTACCTCATGACAGAAAAGGCTTGGAGGTGGTTCTGAATGTTACATTTGCATTTGGTAGCTGTTCACTGGAACTCCCAACATGAGGTCCAAAGAGGTGTCCATGCGAGTGAAGGAGGCCATCATTAGGCTGAGGAAATAACATAAACCCATCAGAGAGATAGGAAAAACAGTGGGAGTGGCCAAAACAACAGTTCAGAACATCCTGAAAAAGAAGGAATTAATTGGCAAGGTCAGCAACAGCAAAAGGCCTGGAAGACCACAGAAGACGGCTAAAGTGGATGACTGCAGAATTCTGCTCATGGTGAAGAGGAACCCTTTCACAACATCTAGCCAGGTCAAGAACGCTCTTGCAGAGGTAGGCATGTCACTGTCAACATCTACAATCAAGAAGAGACGGCTCTATGAATGTAAATACAGAGGCTTCACAACAAGGTGCAAACCACTGGTAATGCTCAAGAACCGAAAGGCCAGATTACTCTTTGCCAGCAAACACCTAAAAAAGCCTGCCCAGTTCTGGAATAAGATTCTTTGGACTGATGAAACCAAGATTAACCTGTACCAGAATGATGGGAAGAGAAAAGTATGGAGAAGGAAAGGAACAGCTCATGATCCAAAGCATGCCACATTTTCTGTCAAACATGGTGGAGGCAGTGATATGGCATGGGCATGTATGGCTGCCAATGGAACCGGGTCACTGGTGTTTATTGAGGACCTGACTGCTGATAAAAGCAGCAGGATGAATTCTGAAGTGTATAGGGCTATGCTTTCTGCTCAGATTCAGCCGAATGCTGCCAAACTGATAGGACGCTGCTTCATATTGCAGATGGATAATGACCCAAAACATACAGCAAAAGCTACCCAAGAGTTTCTCAAGGCAAAGAAGTGGGATGTTCTTCAATGGCCAAGTCAGTCACCTGATCCCCACCCAATAGAGCATGCTTTTCACTTACTGAAGACAAGACTGAAGGCAGAAAGACCCACAAACAAGCAGCAGCTGAAGGCAGCTGCAGTAAAGGCCTGGAAAACTCAGCATTTGGTCATGTCCATGAGTTCCAGACTTCAGGCAGTCATGACTGCAAAGGATTTTCATCCAAGTATTAAAGGCAATCCTTAAGTTTGAAATGATGTTGGTTTGTTCCATTACTTATGAGCCACCAATGATGGGTGTGTGTGTATGCCACTGGCTGTACTTCCTGAATGGTTAGGGCCCCACTTTTGTCAAACCCTTTGAATTACAGCTGAAAGTCCTGACTTCGCTCCCATCTGAGTGTGTTTCCTTTCACCTTCAATGTGGTGGTGTACAGAAGCCAACTGCCAAAACAGTTATCCTTGTTCCAATATTTCTGGCCCTGACTGTACATAATTTTATGCTCAACTTTCTCTAATCTATGCACTTTTGTACACTTTTTTGTTCAGAAAACTAGGGCTGTGCATGGACCCCCCGATCTGTTTTGGATGCCGCTTCGGATTCTCTGAAGCAACCCCTATCCCTTTCAGACCGATTCAGACCCTCTCCACTCTGGCTCAGATCCGAATCCAAAGCGAGATTGAGATATCCAGATCGCCTGTTTTTGGCATTTTCCCATTGACTTGCATGGGAAAACACAAATGGCCATCACCTTTTTAGTTTTTATGATACAGACATGAAATGTGGTGACCTCTCCACCCCCCTGGAGAGGAGGCCACTTGCAAAATGTCAGACAGTCAGGCGGAGTTAAAATCTGATGTTTTCCACAGAAACTCTCAAAGCAAGGAGCTGCAACTTCTCCCTGTTTCCACACACATGCATGACACTTTGGCCCCTCCCAGCCCCCTTCAAGGGCATCGCACCCCCCCAAAGCCCAGGCAGTTTGGCCCACTGGCTTGTGTGGTAGGCGCAGGTGAAATTTGATGTTTTCCACCAAAACTCCCAAAGCAAAGAGCTATAACTTCTTCCAGTTTCTGCAGACGTGTGTGAAACCTTGGCCCCTCCTAGCCCCTGTCAAGAGCATCCCACTCGCCAAATTCCAGGCCGTTTGGCCCACTGGCTTGTGTTCTAGGCGCAGGTTGAATTTGATATTCTCAGAAACTCAGACCAAACTCAGAAGGGAAAGTGTGTTGAAGCAGAGGTCATTGTCTGTAATCTCCGCTGCAGGTTTCTTTGAAGTGCAAAACAACCCTTATTCAGAAGAATCACCAGCTCAGCCTCTCAATGGCTGAATACACACATTGCCTGGAAGGCAAGCTGGAAGAGGTTATGTATCTGCTCTTGTTTATTTCTAGCACACAATAAATGAGTATTTTGAATGTATCTTGAATGAACACTGTCAGTGCCTAGCCCAGAAGGGCCACTGATTTTGAATGCTGGAAACCTCCACCTGATGGGCCCATACTTCCCCCAGCCCATCTCCTCCACGGTGGCCTGCCTACGCCTCTTGGGGGTGAGAGACGGAGAGCTTGCAGGAGTTCCAGCGGCACTACCAGCCTTCTGCTTGCCCCTGCTGCCGGCCTGCTGGGACGTGGGGGCCTCTTGGTGCTGCCTCCTTAAGTGCAGGAGCAGGCTGCTGGTGCTGTGGTGCCCTGGCTGTTCCCCCCTGTTCAGAGATGCCTTGCAGTGGCAGCAGATGGCAGTGGTGAGATCCACTTCCACCTCAAAGTGGTCCCACATGATGCTGCCCTGATGTTTCCGTGGAGGAGACACAGACTGCCTGCCATGAGTCTGAGGGGGCAACGCACGAGCAGGGGGAACTATGGAAGAGGGGTCAGGTGCCGGAGCCTCTGCCTGCTGCTCCTCTTCCACCACACCCTGGAACATCCCCTCCTCTTCGCCCTCCACCACACTGAGGACCTCAGACACCTCTGACTGAACATCCAGCAGTGGGCTCTGCTCTTCCACTACAGAAGGAGATGCTGCTGCTCCTCCTTTGCCAAGAGTGGTACTACTACTGCCCCTGCCAGCATCCTCAAACAGTGACTTCCGGGCACTGCAACTGGCCTCCACACTCTGTTGCCCTACTGCACCGGGACGCACTATCCGGGGAGCCAGCTTGCCTAACGGCGCTCTAGTGATAAGCAGCGACTCACCCACCAATGCCCCTGCCAAGACCCCAAAGAAGATGCCTTATTGGGTTGGCTTGTTTTGTCACACAGTGGAGTATTACCAGGATAATTAGTTAATGGATATCAAATAGTATGTGTGTGTGGTGCTTTGCCTGCTGTATTGAATTGTGGACATATTGCTTGCTTGACCACAGCATAAGCGCACATGTGTGTGCGCGCGCACACACACACTCATACACAGAGAAAAGAGCAAAAGAAAGGAAAATACAGAACTACCTAAGCAAAGAAAAGGGATTTGTTATTTGTTATTTTATATTTAAGTTTCTTTTAAGGAGAACATGTAAAGTTCAAGAAATACAGGATAGCGGAGGAGGAGAGACGGTAAGAGTCAAGAGCAAGCAAAGAGCAAGCCAAGGAACCTCTGAAACAGCCCGGTTTGCTTTGTTATTTGGGCTTTGTACTGAAGTAGTGCACAGCTCTGCAGAAAACTACCTCACAAAATTCTGAGAAGTTTGGATACTGAAGGAGAACTGCCTTCTGGTTCGCATATTGCTTTGGGAAGTGTGGATCTGGTAAGGTCTTATCAAAATGTGAGCTGAACAAAATTCTTCCCCATCCTTAGCCCAAGTGGTCTGTATGGATGAATAGGGACTTAAACCTAGGTCTCGACAGCTCAAGCCAATGGTCAGTATAACACAGTTGCTTTCTAAGAGCAACATAGTATGGCTTTATCTATAGTACTGTAGATTCTCTGGCTGTGAACACACTGGATGTACAGCTGATCTGCATAAGTGCAATTGCTAGCAGGTTAAATTGTTGGTATATTCACTGTGTCAGGAAAAGTGTTATGTACATTGGTATGTAATTTCTGTTTGAACAGGCACTTGTTTTCCAGAATGAGGCCAACCTACGTCACACAGTCAACAGGCAACTGCCACTGAAAATGGCCTCACTGCCATTTTGTCCCACTGCCAAGAAAGGTGAGGTTGGTGAGTACACAAGGCAGGGCCTTTCCTGTAGCAGCACCTCAACTGTAGAACTCCCTCCCAAGAGAGGTCAGTTTGGCTCCATCCCTACTGGGTTTTAGACTGGCAGTAAAAACAGTACTGTTTTGCCTGGCTTTTGATAAATTTTAATATTGTTTTAGCCTCTTTTAAAGAATGTTTTGCATCTGTTCTAAATGTGATTTTAATGTGTTTATTCTAAATCATACTTCATTTTTGAGGGTCCTGGGGGGAAGAAAAACAATTTATAAATAATAATCTGTGCATCTAGTTCCTCCCTAGTAGAACGCATCTCATATCATGATGTCATGGTTTTCTGCATTTGCCCACCACACACTCTACATCACAGGCTGCTAATGAAAGGATGACAAATAAATGCAGAATGTCATCCCATGGAAACCCTGACAGAGCTACAGATTCAGAGATGTCCAAGGGATACACCTATGCCATTGGAGAAAAGAAGTGTTCAGAATGATCCCTATGGCCCATTTAACTCAGGATAATCCCCTTCCCTCCTATTTTGGTAGCTTCCGGGCAAAGCCATGTAAAGCTCCATGTGATTCCATGACATATCTCCACTTTGAACTCCCCTCCTGCCTTGGAGCAGCTGAAATAAGACACGGCAGACCTATCAGCTTCACTCTTTGGAAGTGGCCTGCTTCCTCTTGCTTTTGTTCTCATTTTCATGCAGCCATATAGACCCACAGCATACATCAATGGAAAATGTAACCTAACACTTAAGAATGTGTGTTTTAATCTCACTCATTTAAATGAGTGCAACTTGACAGGGCTGATGTGACAAAACAATGTAAAGGGTTTTATAAACATTTCACATGAATGGCAAAGAAATGGAACCTTTTCTTACAAAAGAAAAATGAAGGGTTTAAAATTGCATTGACCCAACAGAGGAGGAAATGCTTATTTCAGTATCCTGGGCCTCATCTGCGTGAGCCTTTTGCCCCAGTGCCACTTCGAAGGGAAGATCTTTGCGACAGATGATGCAGTCGCCGCTGCGCAACCCAGTCGTGGTTTCCACGGAGAAATCCGGGTTTCCTCAGAGTCTGTTTGCTGTGAAGTTTTCACTTGCTTTGGGTTCACTGCGGGGGGTTGAGCTGTCTGTCCCTTCCTTGGATTGAAATCGCAGCGTTGTTAGTGATGCCCCTCCTCATTCCTCCTCCTTCGCAGTTCCGCAGTGACAGAGGCATGAAGAAACGGGCTGGTGGAAGCCATGCTGATTGGCGAAGGGAAAGTAGCCTGGGGCCGGGGTGGGGGGACAGCAGAGGGGCAAACAAGTCTACCAGGAAGTAACTTGTTGCCTTCACTTCCACGTCGCTGCCTCTCTCACTTTAAGTATCGCACGTGAGAGTGGAGACGTTCAGCTGCAAAGGAACACAGCTGAGGAACGCTGGATGCCTGTAGATTCGCAGCTGTGCAGTTGAGAAAGGGTGGGTGCCAGGGCGGATGGTTTTCATAAACGTGTACTCAGAAGCACTTCATTGAGCCTGTGTTTGTGGGGGCAGGGTGGATCCTGTAGATCGGGCAGTTAGTAGACTACATGCTACTCACTCTCTCCCTCTCCCCAGCTCTGCCCTCTCTGCTCTCAGCACCGGCAAAATCTCCGGAGACGGCAGCTGCCTGCTTGCCTGCCCGCCTCAGAAATGTGTGTGTGGGGTTTGTTACGAACGTCTACTCGCAAGCAAGTCCTACGTGCTAGTCGCACACCCTCCTTCCCAGCTCTGCGCTCTCAGCTCATCCTGGCTTGGGAAGCCCACTTTAACCTCCCATCTACCGCCCCAGTTGTTAATTCGCAGTGCTAATACTGCACAGCTCATACCAAGCAAACAATGAAATCGGTGCCATGTAGACATGGCCCCGGTTGTTGCAGGTCAGACTCTAGTGAACATCTGGTCTTGATTCCATTGTCTGACCTAACTTTTCTGGATCTGTCTCTTCTTCTGCCTGATCTTGCACTCACAGTGGGGACCAGGGGAAGGGAGAAGAGAGGAAGTACAGAAACGTGAGTGCGTTAAATGGGCCAGCCACCCTGCAACTTTATTGACAGCAGCTTACAACATATTTGGCGTGGACAAGACAAGTCTCCTGAGATTTCTAACAATTTGCTTGCTGACAGTATTATCCCCACTAGTAGTTTGTTCCTCAAGGTTTTACTGTTTGAGGTTTCTTGATGTATTATATATTTTGACTACTTAGAATTGATTATTCCTCTTAGTTTTAAAAAATTGTCATTATTCCTGGGAGGGCCGGGGGAGGACAATGAAGGAACCAGCAGTGAAAGCTTACACAGGGCTGAGAACTTTGTTTTGAAAAGGCCACAGGCCCAGGGATTCAGAAATTTTCTCTCTCAACACCAGGCTTTCTCTTGTGCTGGGATGCAGAATCAGTGTCATGGATTATGCAGTATGCAACAACTGCCTGGCTATTGGAGGGCTAATGATGCAGGAGAACCGTCAGCCTGAACTTTTCCAGGCACCACTGGGAAGGGGCTGTAGCTCAGTGGTAGAGCACGTGCCTTGCATGCAGAAGGTCCAAGGTTCAATCTCCAGCTTCTCCAGGTAGGGCTAGGAATGAATTGTGGCGGAAACCCTGGAGAGCCGCTGCCAGTTAATGCTGACACTACTGGCCTAGATGGGCCAAAGATCTGACTCAGTATAAGGCAGCTTCCTATGTTCCTATCTATGAACTGGTTGAGTTGGAGCTCTTCTAATATGGGTGCTTGAGTTGTAGTAGCCAGAGCCCTAAGTTGTATATTCATGGCTAATGGCCATGCGGGCTGGGAATTATGGGAGTTGCAGTCTCAACACATCTGGAGACTACCAGGTTGGGGAAGGCTGCTATAGGTAAAACTCTTTTCTTGTGGTGAGATGATGTACCCTCATCTTGACACCACATCCTCCACAGATTATAGTTCAGTTGTAGAACCAGGGTATCCAAATTTATGCTTTCTTTGCATTTACGCTCTGATTACATATGCAGAAAATAGTAGTTTTATATGCGTGGTAAGATATCTTTGCCAGAGGTCCAAGGTCCAACAGCTAGGGCTACCCTTACCATAAGGCATAATGAGGCAGCAGATCAAGAACACCATAAAAACGGAGCAAATTGCCAGTTGATGTGTGTGTGTGCGTGGATGGATGGATGGATGGATGTATGGATGGTTGGATGGATGGATGGATGGATATTTACTATGGGACAGGTGTTATTTCGCTTTTTCATGTCAGAAGCCAAAATGTCTTGGTCTTGCTTTATAAGGCTTATTTCTCAGGGTCCCTTGTTTAGGAGCCATGGCAGTGAAACAGATAAAAAATGCTTGAAATAGTGGTGCAGTCTATCTTAAGCCATTCTTGGTCCACATGCCTAGATATATGAAGAAATGAAACTATTGTGGACAAACAGGCCTACAAGGTTTCCTGTGTTTGTTCAGGAATCAGCAATACATTTGTGCCCAGGCATATTGCAACATTTACCTTCTCAAAGAAGAGAATGTAAAGCCAAGCCACAAATAAACAGGCCTCTATGGTTTATTCAGATCATGTCTATTAAAAATAGTCCCCAAAAGACTGACTTTGAACTGATCCCATTTGATGTCCATTCTAACTTTCCTCAAGAGTCCTGCCATGAACCTTTTGAAATCGATGTGATTATTTGCAAGTCTCCGCTTTACGCTGACACATTATTGGCATGATTTCTTCTTCTAGAAAAACCCACACCCACACAATCCAGTCAGTTCTATCTGGAAGTCCTTGTAAATGGATGAAAGGAAGATTTATTATGATCAGATCCTGTGGAAATTAGAAAACTGGACTAATGGAAACCATTAATGTCTTCTCAACAATCAGATGAATTGTAGATCAATATGGTATATTAATAGGTTGGAAGCAATTGAATATAATATAAACATCTTTCTCATATAGTAGAGTAGTAGCAGTAAAGGAAGGGGAAAGATAGAAATGGTTTCCTGCATATTTTAAAAAATTGCTTTCTCAAGGCAAAGGCATTTTTGGTTCACACTTCTCTTATTGTAGAAAGAGTAACATTAAAGTTGTTTTGTGTATGTAATAGAGTTTGATAGGGCATTTTCTAATAATAAGAAATTTAGCAACTTTTAAACAACGAAAAACTCATTTCAGAGCTATCCTTTGCATGTCTGCTCAGAAGTAAATCCCATTGAGTTCAGTGGGGTTTACTGCCAGGCAAATGGATATAGGATTATAGCCTGAGATACGCATTTTTCTGCTATAATAAAAATAAAGCTATCCCCTGTAGCAGAGTCCAGTTATTGGGAGTACTTTGTTATAGTATCTCCACTGGCTGCCATTTCTTTTCTGAATGCAATTCAAAGGGCTGGTCATTATCTTTAAACCCTAAGTGTCTTCAGTCCAGGTTACCTGAAGGGCTGCCTCCTGTCATATGAACCTTATTAAGGTCATTGGGAGAGGCCCTCTTGCATATTCCGCCAATAACAAAGACTCATTTATATCAGAAATTAGGGATGCATGAGAAATTAGTTTCAGTTTGTTTTTGATCAGGATTTATCCGGTGTGCACCTTTCAGACTGAACATGGACTTGAATGCAACCTGAGGTCAAAGTCTGTGCATTTCCGAGCTTGCGGTGTGATTTGTAGACCAAAAAAAATGTGCTCGACAGCATACGTATATTTGGAAAATGCCTATGAGAAAAAGCATCCTTTTGAAAAATGTGTACAGACACAGTTTAATCAATGGATGAAGAATGCGTACATGACAAAGATGTGCACAATTGATTCGTACACTTAAAAATATGCACAAAAATATGCACGAATTTTCATGTGAAAAGAAAAAAGGATCGCAATCTGATGCGGACATGTGATGGAATGAGCTTTGAAATGGAATTTGAAGAAATTTGATGAACTCGAGTTTTGTTTGTATGCACATCCCTAGTAGAAGCATGGGATATCCCAAGGTATAGAAATCCCAAGGTATACAAAAATAAAGATTTTATTGGCCCAGTGTGTTTTGAGTAGGAATTCTTTTACACAGGCACTTAAAGTTGTCTTCAGGGGCACAAAACTATGCAGTCTAGTGTGCTCTAGTTACAGAGGTACTCTAGAGAATATAGTGGTGAAGAAGAACTTCAATTTTAAGTGTATTTGCCCACTGAAATCTTTATTTTTGTCCACCCTTGGGATTTCAGTTCTCCCCTTTTCCCTGCCATTGGTGCTTCTCTCCCTTGGTTTCCCAGCTTTAAAATGCTTGGCTCCAAGAGATTCGTTTGATGTTGCCGCCTATGGCATTTCACTCTGTGCAGAAGACTATTTTTATTCCAACAGGACTTCAGCCTATTGGTTTAGTGAAGAGTATTTTTCTGCTCTTGTGTTGTTCTCTATTTTTAGCCTGGTTGTATTGTCCGCTGTAGTATTTTGTTTTTTTAAGCTATTTTGTTTGACATTTGATTCTTCTGTGTTTGGATTATTTTGAGATCTGCTCTTGAATAGGAATGGAATGGAACTGTCAGTCTTGGTCTCACTGTATTTGTTGGGTTTTTTGAGGTCAAGCTCATTCTGTCCAATGGTTTGGATCCAGAATTCCATATGTAAATTCCAACTTTTTGTGTGTGCTTTTTTCCTAATATACACATTGTTGTACATATCTCTGTGCACATTTTTAAATGTACACATCCCCCCCCACAAGTACTTTACATTGCTGAAATGCAGTTTTGTGTGCGAATTTCTCAAATAGATGCATTTTCTGTGCACTTCCCCTAATGCACACATTTTATGTGCATTTTTCCATGGAACAAGTTGCATTGGAAAGCTTGTAAAAATACAGATTTCGTAACACAATTCTGCCTTCGATCTCTTAATGGCTCAGGAAGGGTGAATTGGGTGCATTGTAAAAAAAAAAAAAACTAAAACAAAACCTCAACAAATTTCTCACCCATCCCTACTCCAGAGTGCTTCATATTGATGCAGAAAGGTGGGAAATAAGTGATTTTAATAAATAAATAATTTCTACTCTCTTTAGCAATGACCTCTTTCTTTTCAGCACTGATACAACATCATAAACAGGTGAGAAAGAAATGGTTACTTAAGAATGATAAAACAGTTGCACTCCCTACCCCATGCATTCTTCCTAAACCTCATAGTGAAACCTCAAACAGGAAAGGAACAATCAAAGAAATTGTTGCAGAAGTACTTTGTGTGTGACTAATGTTAGATTTTTTTTAAAGTGGCCGGTCTTCCTCCCATTTTTGATTTCATTGAATCAGGACAGCATTCAGTGCCTGTTTCTGAATGAACATGTGAACTTAAGGAACTAATTAAGACTTTACTGCGGTCACATTCCTTGGAACCAGTAGAGGCCTTATGATTCAAGGAACTTCATGTAAAAAAAAAGTTGGAAGGCAGTTCATGTGCTTCTTTCAAGATTCAGTTTTAATTTTAAAATATCTGAAATGAGTTGTTCTTCTTGGATGCGTTTGCATCTTTACCTGGGGAAATGCTTATGAAAAACGACGATGGTTTAAACCAGGGATCGGCTGACATGAGCCTTGCATGGTCTGCTCTGTATGTGTGTGTGGGTGCTAGGCACCACCATGGTCCATACCAATATGTTTTAGATTTTAAAAGCAAGAGTCCATAACCAGGCTCTAACAGTTAAGACAAAACTAATCTATGTTTAGCGATCCTGAGATTACATTTTTTCAGAGCATATGTGTGCCTTGCTGGATCAAACTAAGATCCATCTAGTCTAGCATTCTTTGCAGAAATCCTAATTGTGGGTGGTCTACCAAATATTGGCCAGTGGTCTACCACAGTTTACCTTTTGCATGCTCTTGCTTTTACTATCATATTCTTTCTAAGAGAGGGACAAGAGGCAGGGAGATGGTAGTTCAGAGAAGGAGAGAAAACAAACACATCAGCACCAACAGAGGACAGATGGTCAACTACACATAAAACAGTTTAAAAATAAAAAAATAAAAAATTAGCAATAGACTTTTGGAATCCTGTCTTTTAAAGCTTTATTTTTTCATGGTTTGTTCCGCATTGTCTTTATGTGGCTTGAAGAATGCAATGAAGCATTATTGTAGAACAGACATATATAATTTACCATCATGGCAGCAAACCAGTGTTTTGCCTGAGATCCAATAACCATGTTGCACTGAACGACCATGGTGAGATAACCCAAAACTTGTGCCAGTCTCGTGATGCCAAGAACAGTCGCTGTCAGAAAATGTCACCATCATGACATAATGCCTAACCATCATGACATCACACACATGTGTTGAATGTCACATAAGTAGGTGGGTTCAAGGCATGCATGCTTGGCAAATGATTGGTGGTGGTGGTGGTGAAATCATCATAGGTACCTGCCTTGTACTTGAGTCTGTCCACTGGTCCATCTAGCCTAGTATTGTTGATACTGACTGGCAGCAGCTCTCTGATGATCAGGGAACTGGAAACAAAGCCCTATGAAGAGAGACTGAAAGAACAGGGCATGTTTAGCCTGGAGAAGAGAAGACTGAGGGGGAGATATGATAGTGCTCTTCAAGTACTTGAAAGGCTGTCACAGAGAGGAAGGCCAGCATCTCTTCTCGATCATCCCAGAGTGCAGGACACGGAATAATGGGCTCAAGTGACAGGAAGCCAGATTCCGACTGATCATCAGGAAAAACTTCCTGACTGTTAGAGCAATACGACAATGGAACCAATTACCTAGGGAGGTGGTGGGCTCTCCCGTGCTGGAGGCATTCAAGACGAGGCTGGACAGCCATTTGTCAGAGATGCTCTGACCTGGATTCCTGCACTGAGCAGGGCATTGGGCTCGATGGCCTTGTAGGCCCCTTCCAACCCTACTATTCTATGATTCTATGATTCTGGGGTGTCAGGCAAGATCTCCTAGATCATCTTGGAGATGCAGGGGATTGAACCTGGGGCCTTTTGCATGCAAAATGCTGAACTACAGTCCCTCCCGTATCTGTGCACCAATTAGGGATGGGTGAACTCATCTGGGTCTGCCCCGTGCCCCTCTCAACAGACCCCTGCTGGATGCCTGCCCAAGCTTGCGACGGGGTGTGAGCCATCCGGCAGTCCGTGGGCACCTGACGAGCAGCCACCCGCTTCCCCAACGAGCTGCCATTGTGTGCAAAGTGGCGGCTCATTGAGGCAGCAGGATGGGAGATGAGAGGGAAGTGCCATGGCGCTTGCCTCTTGACACTCATCCTGGCATGGCCACAGCCATTGAGCAACCACACCTCTCTGTGCCTGGCACCAGCAGAAGGAGGCATGGTTGCTCACCGGCAGTGGTGGTGGCCCCTCATACTCTCCTTCCTTGCAAGGAGAGTGCGAATGGTTGACAGGCGGAGGGAGCCTTTTCAATAAAGGCCGATTTTACGTAAATGGCGGCTACCATTTACATAAAATCAGTCTGTAAGAAACAGGCTGAGCCACAGATTGGGCAAGGAGCAGGGACTGCCACATTTGCCTGATTCAGCGCACCCCAAGTCAGGCAAGCGCAGGGGGTCTACAGACTGGCGTTCGGGGGACAAAGTGGCGGGAAGCTGCCGAGCTTGAGCCCTCAAATGGATGCTTGCTACATCCCTAGCACCAGTGGACAGGCATTGTGGCCTCCATCTATGTCAATACAAATCGACATGCCTGATGTGTTGTAGCAAGTATGGCAGGACAAGCCTTTCACCATGTCTGCCTTTCTTCATGTCAGGCAGCTGCTCCTCAGCCTGTGCTATATACACTGGAGGTTAGGGAATGCTGGGGGACAGGAGTGGGAGAGTGGAAGGAAGTAAATGTTTCTGTTGTCAAAAAAAAAAGAAAAAAAAAGGCTCAGGGCCCATGCTGGCATGCACAGTGTAGTGTTAAGAGCAGGGCTTATCACAGGAGGGGCCTGGGCCTCACATTCATGGAGGGCCTCAAATTTAGACTTGACGTTATCTCCAAATGAGGTTATATGTACAGGCACAGATATAAACTGAGAGGACTGAAAGAAGAAGACGTTCATCATACAACTTTAAATTTGTGTCCCATTACTGGACCACACTGCCTGTAATGCACTATGAATTAATATTTTTATAAAGCCTGTAATCATCTTGTGAATAGCACAGTTATATTGTAGGACATTGCCATCTGTGGTGGAACATTTAAAACAGAATTAAGTCTATAGATTACTGTGGAACAAGATCGTTTGAATGACCTTGCTGTGCTTAACATAAACTGTGGCACTGCAAGAAAGCTATATTTTTTCAGAATTATTGGTGAATTTACACAGAAAAAAACTAGAAAAGCACTTGTTAAATAAAAAAGGAACATTTATTACTAATTATTGCATTGTATTTTTGTGTTAAAACCATTAATTTGTTAAAAGTAGACAAAGTTCCTCAAATTGTCAAATGTGCTCATGGTCAAAAAGGTTGCTGCCCCCTGACGTATAGGGTGCTTCCAGATGTTATGCACGGAATTTTACAGGTGGTGGTTCCAAATAGTAAAATCTTCTGCTTGTAACCATCCTGAATTCTCACACTTCTTCTGTCTCTTTTTTTATCACAGAAAATCCGTTAAAGGGGGAAAGACAGAATAGCTGCACAATGTCTTTTGATTGGTAGCACTAGGAACCATCTATCAGAAGCACCCACAGAGAAAAATTGACATGAATTTTGTGGCCCATTTAATTTTGAGTCAAGACTTCTGGTATGGGCAGCAATGTTGAGGGGGAGATGATGGGAGATCTTCTAATTATGCATACTTTAACTCCATTGATTTGTTCCGGAGAAAGAAAAAAGTTTAGTGTTTAGAGTGTGTAGAGAGCAAAGTAAAAGGGGATGAGGAGTCACACGGAGATATGTAATGTTCTGTCTGCAATAATTCTGAATATATTTTATAGGAATGTGAAGTCTAAGTACTTCCATTGATGTTTTGATTATGATTCACTATTAGTTAAGTGTACCATTAAAACTTTGCATTACTGACATGGCCAATATTTATTTAGTTTAATTTAGTGGCACATATTTCAAACAGTAAAAAGTAAAATTCAGCCTGATCTCCTTGATGGAGGAAAGGTTTATTGCTAATGCCAAGAAAACTCAAGGTTACGAGACCATTCCCATCAATATAAGGGCTATGGATATTTTGAGATGGGGCAAATTAACAAGGGCTGGTGGTGCTGATTGGAGGATTGACTGCTGCACTTCCCTTTCAATCCTAATCCCAGAGAAACTGCTCTCGTAATGCCCCTTGACTGAGGTATAGCCTAGAGTTCTTTGTGTTCTGAAGTATTTCTTTTTCCTTAGAAAGGAAGGTTTGGTATCAAGAGAAAATAAAAACATAAGGTAGGAAGGCCGTTCTTCCTTGCCTTTGTGGTTCACTGCCGGCAATGCCCTGTACCTAGTGTCATTGCGGGGCACTGATTTCTGGTGTGGGGGAGAGGGAAGGTGGCCACCATACCACACTCACAGTGAAGAAAATTTGAAGAAAATTCTTCAAAGCGGCCTTTTATTTCTAGGCAAGAAAAGAAAAATCTCAGAACTTTTCTAAGAAAAATCTCTTCTGAGGAATGCTGGCTGATCACTAGCTGTCATTCTTCAGGTTTCAGCCCCTTCCCCAGGGGCTTCCAAATGTTAAAAATCTGAGGGGTGATTGAGGATACATCTGGCCACTAATGCAGGTGTTGATAATACCACTCCTTCTCTGCAAGCCCGGGGTGTGTGTTGTGTGCAGTGTTGTGTTCAGCTCCAAGGAAGAGGTGGAGCTAATGCTGTGCCAAAGTCTGTCCTCCAATTTCCTGAATTTTCCAAAGCATTTAATTCAAAACATTTTACTCCAAAACAGTAATTCAAGTCAGTGTATCATCACTGCTTATTTCTCAGAGTTTTCAGTGTGACCAAGGGAAAGGAGTTGAGAAAATATTGCTCACAAAGCCCCAAATTGCGAGAAATTACCCAACTTTTTACCAGAAAAATAATTCACAATATTTACTTTGGTTTCTATGGTAGTCTTCTTAAAATACCATTCCACATAATGAAATCAGATACATGTGTTTAAACAATCATACGTTTAATTCCTACTTAGTCATGAAATTCAGTGGGTGGTCTTGGGTCAGTTACCATCTACACATGATGGACATCTTCCTCTTCAGCCATTGTTCCCTTCACTCTATATCTTCCGCTAGTGCTAAGCTGGTGCTGACCCAGACTCAACAGATACGGACACTGAGTGTCCTTGTCTGAGGAATGCAACTCCACATCACCTCAGCACAGTCCAGCAGGAAGGCACGCTTTACATTGGAGTGGAGTCTGTGCCAGATGCCCATGCCCAGATGCCCATGCCCAGATGCCCATGCCATGCTGCTGCTGGAGCTCTTCTCCACTGGCAAACAGGCACTTTACTGTTGCAGAGAGACTGGAGGTGGCACATAGCCATCAGGGCCAGTAGCCATTGATACCCTTCTCCAGGAATTTGTCCAACCCCCTTTTAAAGCCATCCAAATTGGTGGCCATCACCACACCTTGTGGAAGTAAATTCCATAGTTTAACTATGTGCTGGTAGTACACTCTAGAGAAGGCACAGTGGACCTGGTCCAGATTGGGACCCTAGTGTGCAGGGGCTTTTAAGATCTGGACTGGGCCCCTTGCACCAATTTCTAGATTAAAAATGAAAACAAGATGGAGCTGCTAGATACAGATTGAAAGCAATGTCTGTTTTGAACCCGTGAGGCATTTTTTTCTTCTCGGTTCCCTGGCTCAGCAGGACCCTACCTAAGGCAACATGTAGTGACCAACGTTGCTCTCACTTGATGGCTGTCCAGCAGTGTTTTCAAAAGTATAATAGAAGGATACTGCCCTGGTTAGATCAGAAGTAAGCCCCCAACATCTGGCACTGATTGATCCTTGTCTTGCAGGTGGTCTTGTCAGCAAATGAAAAACACTCTTGCCATTACAGGTGGTCCTAGCAGTTTATGCTTCAGCCACCTTGGCAGGGCTACAGCTGCAGTTAAAGAGACACTTCCTAGTGCCAGGGCTGCAAGCCTGCCAACACTGGCATCCGTTAAAAAGAAGAAAAAACACACAGATTATCAAGTATAATGAGAGTTGTATGGAGGAGATGCACTTTGATGAGCTCTTCTTGAGAACACTGATATGCATGGCTCTGATGATCCCTGGGACCACGTAGGGAGGAAGGGGAAGGTTTCTGAAGGTTTCTGGAGAGTGGGAAAGGGAAAAAATGCTGTTTGCAAGAGGCTACAGCTGTGCAGCAAAGAGGCAAACCGGACCGAGAGGCCTATGTTACAAAATATGCACAAAGGGCACAATCTAGCCAAAGTTAGACACTGTAAAGTCTCATGGATTTCAATGCTTTGCTTTGTATATGCATATGTTTATGTGCTGAAAACAATGGGACTTTAAAAAGCTTGGCTTTGGGCTGGCTCACACACCTATTGCTTAGCATGGTAAGGGAAAAATGGCATTTTTCATCACAGAGAAATGCATGCAGGCATATGCGTCATAAAGATGTTTTTAGAATGTTAACTTTAGAGGAAGTTAAACCTTTGGCTTTCAGATTTTAGAAAAAATTAAGAAAAGAGAATATATGGAACTAAATGAGGTCCCCAGTAGAAGTGATGAACTGATGCCAATATATATGGTTGAAGAATAACTTGGGGCGCAATCCTTTCAAGATAGGTGGCCGCCTCTGAACTCGGAGGCAACCACTTATCCAAAGCAAGGAAGGAGAGGCACAGGGCGGGGACCGTTCCCTCCGCGCCTCTCTTGCCCTGCTATTTTCTGCTAGACAGCCGTTTTTGACTGTTTAGCTGTGGGGGGGGGGGCAGCCGGGAGAGAAGGCTGCTGTACGATACATTGGATGTGTCGTACATGCAGCTCTGCTCTACCCGCCTCGGAACACCCCCAGCCCCAGCCCTTTTCAGTTTGCGCCGCACTCCTGAACATGGAGGATGGGGCTTCTCTGTGCTGCCTCCAAGACAGCGCGGACATGGGGGAAAGTCAGTTTTCTGGGAACCAACCTCAGATTGTGGGCTCCGAGGTCGGTTCCCGGAAAACAGCATATCCTGTGGCCCTCTAGACAGTGTCTAGTGGCCATAGGATTGCTCGCTTAAAATCTTGTTCAAAATAATTGGTCAAAAAGCCACTTAGACTGTATTTATTAAGCTATCTTTTGGGACCACTGATGTCACTTTTTTCAAAAACTCACCATAGCGGATAGAGGAGGCTAGATCTGCTTAATATCCATCCATTGGTGAGAATATCAGAAGGAAATAGTAACTGATCAGGAAGGGTAACAAGGTTGCATAGCTCAAATTTAAGCAAATGCTTAACTTTTCCTTTGTGTTCAATGGGATTAAGAATTTAACTATAGTTGCTGCTAACAGAAATTTGTCAGTAGGTAAAGACACTGATAGCACAATCCTATAGAAGTATACATAGATATGAGTCCTATTGAGCTCAGTGGAGCTTACTCCCAGGTAAATGGGTATAGGATTGCAGCCTGAGTTAGGCAGAGTCATTGAGTTCGCTTCAGAAACTTGTCAGCAAGTAGAGACCTTTCTAACTCAGTGTTGAATTTCTAACACCAAACATTGTGGACACTATAAAGTAGGGTGTTTTGGATTTGGCCAAATCCTGAATTGAATCAGGTTGATTTGGGCAGATTCAGGAAATGTGCAAATTGAACTGGGACTTTTCTGAAGTGGACTGAATCCAAAACTGAACTCTCCTGAAAATTCAGGATTCAGAGGGACACAGAGACACGGTATGGCTCCAAAAATTGATCCATTTCTCCCTGCAAGCACTCATATGAGGAAAACACCAGGATAGGGAGAGGGAGGAGGTAAAGGAGGAGGTGTAGTTTTGTAAATGGCAGCTATAGCTTCTAAGAGGGAATGGCTTTACCGGGGTCTCCAATCGTAGTGCCTTCGGGGTGGGATGTTGAAGTAGTATATTGCAGGAATGATCCAGTGTTCAGTGCTGGTTCTCTTTCCCAGGAGCAGGAACATCAAAAGAGGTTTAGTGGAGTTTGTGGGCCCTGGGAGGGTATAGCATTGCGTGCTTGCTTGGAAAAGGTTGGATATTAAAGTCCTTCTGCCTGTGCTACAGTATGCTCCACACCCACCATCCAACCCTGTCCTATTTCACTTTCTGTGATGTTGACAACTGAGCAGGAAAACATACTCTTAAAACTGTTTTTCATATATCATAACTTCCTAGGTCCTGTGTCTGTCCTTCTGAAATTTTGCAGGATTCTTGCCTAGAGGCACCTCTATGACATATGCCATTCTCTTACAAATTGCCAAAGAAACATGGATGGGGATAAGAGGAAGGGAATCACTACCCCTGCCATCGCCTTCCATGAAAAGCGCTGCACCTATCCTTCTGAAATTTTGCAGGTGTTTTTTTTTTTAAAAACGAGGCCATCTCTATGCTGTATATCATTTCCTTAACAATTCCCCACAAAAAAACATAGGGGGTATAACCACATCCCTTTTTGGAAACCTCCAAACTGTAAAGGCTGCTCTCGCACAAAGTTCCCTGCACCTATTCATCTGAAACCTGGCAGGCTGGATCCCCTTAGCTGTGCCCCATTGGCTAATTTCCTAGCTGCCAACGGCTGTGGCTACAGTCTTGAACCTATTTGCAGATTGGCCCTGTCAAAAGTGGGATTTTGTAACACAGGGTAGAATAGCCCCAAACTCTATAGCCATTTGTGTAGTACCATAACCAGATCCTTTATGGACCTATACTTTCATGGTGGTGTTGAAGAGCCTATTTTCTGTATATATCTATGAAGTCCCCCCCCTCCAGTGAAATATCTGCTTAGCAGCTGCTGCCAGCGGCTTTTCCTTTGACCTCCAAAATGGGAATGGGCCTGGAGGATGGTGGGTCAGCAGGCCCCCTTGCCATAAGGGCTTCTTTACTCAGATGTGGCACATGTGCTGAACATTAGGATCAAAACTACATTGTTAGGTGCCAGGAAGCTGCCAGCCAAAGCGCCACGCAGCACTGAAATACCAAAAGAATGATGACGCAGCAGAAGTGGAGCTGCTGTGTCTGAGTCTCCATTCCGATTCAATGTGTTAGGCACTGTTCTCAGGCTGAATCTCATAGAATAGACCCATAGGGTTGGAAGGGGCCTACAAGACCATGGAGTCCAACCCCCTGCTCAATGCAGGAAGCCTGATTCCCAGGCGGTCTCCCATCCAAGTACTAACCAGGGCTGACCCTGCTTTGCTTCGGAGATCAGACAACAGCAAGCACATCCAGCCCGTTTGGGAAAGAGCAAGGCAGGGGAGGTTCATTGCCGTATCTAATACAAGAGTTCCTATCTAACATAATACCGTCTTTCATCATGATTATAATGAGTCCCATCCAATACATTTCCTTGCCACAGAAATATAAACTGTACTGTGAATTTCACATGCTGAGTGATAGGTCCTTCATAAGACATGCACACAGGTACCTTACCATGTGGAGAAAGGTTAGTGTAAACTGAACACCTGATGAGCTGGCAGCCTTTTCCATAATTGCGGCTGCTGGAAATGTACATGCAGCATGAACATAGCACACTGACCTTTCTCCACTCAGTCATGTACCGCACGTGGTTGTGTGGAAGTGAACTGTTCTGTAACAACATGCCAGGCTTCACTTCCAAACAACTCCCTGATGAAGGAGGCTAGGTTGGCTTCCTCGCTGCTGTCTTTCCGCCAGCAGGAAAAGATGTTTTATTCAAGCAGGCCTTTGGCATGTAAGTTGGGTCAGGTGCTGTTTTTATTCTGTTATTGTTGTGTTTTAATGTATTTGTTTGATTATTGTTTTAATCAAGTTTTATTTATCTATGATTGCAAGCCACCTTGAGTGCCATTTTCTTGGTAGAAAGAAAGGGACTGAATCAGACAGTCAATCAATCAATCAATCAATCAATCAATCGAAAAATAATAGGTATTTCTCCCTTCATTTCAATAGAGAAGGGCAGCCCTCCCACACCACTGAAGTGAATGGGTATCCCATTCCAGGCTGGGATCCTGCAGGGCAAGGCTTGATAAGAGGGCAGGGCAGGGCAATAGCAGGCAGTCAGGGCCCCAGTCAGCTCCCTGACAAGCACGTTTCAGAGGTAACTGTTGGCTTTTGTAGGCTTGCAGCCACTGTGTTATGTCTAGCTTCATCCCCCTGCTTCCCAAGGAGAGTTGGCATGACTTAGTTGTAATGAGGATAAAATGGAGAGGAGAAGGACCATATAAGCTGCCTTGGGTTCCTTGCAAGAGGAAAAAAGGCGGGATATAAATGTAATGATAAACATGACTTAAAGGTAATGTGACCTATTCCTCCGGTGTTGGCTGTGGAGGAGCTGGGAATCTTTCTGTCCTTCATTGTAGGGTGGGAGTAGTGAAGACGCCTCATCTCTTCAAGAGTTAAGAACATAAGAAGAGCCATGCTGGATCAGACCAATGGCCTGTCTACTCCAGCATTCCATTTGCCCAGTGGCCAACCAGATGCCTATGGAAAGCTTACAACAGCACATGAATACATTAACACCCTACTGCTTGTGTTCCTCAGTAACTGGTATAAAGAGGCATATTGCCTCTGATACTGGAGGAAAAATATAGCTATCATGAGTAGCCATTGAGTTCCAAGGAAGTCTGACTCTGACTTCCTCAGAGGGAGAGGAAAGGGACAGGGCTACACCCTTGGGTGAAATAGATGCCATCAGTACTGTCTCCCCACCACACCCTATGGAAGCCTCTGACAAGGTGGGTATCTTGGCATAATTCCTGCCCAGTCTTTTCATCCTCAGTCCCATTAGAGTCTGAGTCTGGGGCCATGGCAATGGGTAGCCTGCACATGCTAGATCACTGTGTTCCCTCTGGAGAACGCACTCTGTTTTGGATCATAGCTGTAGCGTTTGCTCCATCCAAGTGATCCACGTTCAGTATTCCATCCTCTGGACTGTTAAAATAGGTCATCATTCAAATAAGGATTTACCACCCATCAAGTCTGGCAGAACATTCTCCGTTGTTGCTAAGTTTTCTCTACATTGTTGTGAGCACAGGGAATGTGAGTTGCAGGCTTTCATTATGGAAATATCGTTTCAGACTTGTTGGCATTTCTTCATTAGTTCTATATTTCTGTATCCTCAGTGAAAACTTTCCACCTCCTTTGAAGAGCTGTGCGGTTTTCTTGCACAATAATCATTTCAATACAGTTCTATTGCAAATTCATATGGACAGCTGGAGAAGCCATTTAGTAAAGGAAGTCAACTAACTTAGGGAATTACATCTTAATTCCTCCTCCCACCCCTGCCCACCCCCTATGCAACAGCAGAGGTGAGCAGCGTGTATGACATTTCTTTAAGACCTCTCTTTTTTTCTGTCTCTTGCTAATTACATTTATTTTAGTGGAACAAAAATTATCAAAAATTATCAATGATTGAAAAACAATGGGCAGTACCCAATCCTTCCTGAATGCTAGTAGGACCCACCACAAGTACAATGAGATGCTAGCAGTTCCAGGAGCAGCTGGAAACAAGTAGAAACACTCCTTTCCAAAATGGAGCAAGTTGGCAAAGCTTGCAGAAGGAAGCTACTTTATATTATATTATTATATTATATTATATTATATTATATTAGAAACAATCTTCAAAAACCATAGCAATTTTAAAAGCCAGGTTTAAAAGATGTGTCTTGACTACATTCCTAATCTCTCAACATCCCCTCCCTTCTTAATCTCTCAAACCAATGCAGATTTAGCTAGGATTACCTGGACCCTGTCTCCACAACAACGGAAGGAGAAGTGAAGGGAGGCTTACCTGGATTCTTTCAAGGAATTGGATTTGGTACACTTCGGTCTGCGCAGGGCTCCATGAGCCAGTGCACCACTCCAGTATAAGTTGCTTCACAGAACATACTTCTGGGTGGGATGGAGGGATTGGAGTAAACGTCATCAGACTGGCAGGGGTTGCACAACCAATAAGAAAGCCTCCCCCCCTCGCCCCATCCAGGCTCTCCTTTTTCCTTCCCCTGATACTCCTGTAAAACAATTGATGGAAGCGTATCCTCATTGACCACAATGGGAGTTACTTCTGAGGAGACCCCTTCCCCAAGCTATGCCTGATTCTGCCAGTTCTTTTTTATTTCTCCCCCTCTAAAACCACTATCTCACTTTGTCACTATTGCGCATTAGCGCTAATGTACAATAGTGACTCCCATTGTGCTCTGACCAGCCTCTAACTTCTTTAAAAAAATTTAAGTGTTAAACTGAAAGAGGACTTCTGTCAGCAGTACCTGTACCTCCTCGCTATCTCAGTATGTCACTATCTTGTATTTGTCCAGCAATACCTATATCCTGTATCTCACTACTTCATCATGCCATTATTCGGGGGCATAGCTATTGCTGGACGAATGCGCGATAGTGACCGAGTGACACTGAAAGCCCCTTTATCATGCATTAGCTCTATCACCCAAGTGCTCTATCACGCAATTGTGCTATCGCATGGTAGCGCAATTGCACAACAGAGCACTTGATGATAGAGCTAATGCATGATAGAGTCATAGAAACATGAAAGAAATCACCCATCCAGAAAGGAAGAAGCTCAAAAATCACATCTACAACAGTGTTTTCAATGTCACTAGGTCTCTACCGCGCATTCGTCCAGCAATAGCTATGCCCCCGAATAATGGCATAATGAAGTAGTGAGATACAGGATATAGGTATTGCTGGACAAATACAAGATAGTGACATACTGAGACAGCGAGGAGGTATAGGTACTGCTGACAAAAGTCCTCTTTCAGTTTAACACTTAAATTTTTTAAAAGAAGTTAGAGGCTGGTCAGAGCACAATGGGAGTTACTTCTGAGTAGACAGACATCTGTTTGCGCTGGGAAAGGAGGGGAAACAAAGGGATGGGAAAGCAGCCCCCTTTCTAACCCAATGCTGCACAGGATTGGATGATCAAAGGCAGAAGTAGTTACTTCCAAATGGTAATAAACCAAACAATGGAGAATCGCAGCTTGGGGGAAGCACTTTACAGCCTTTAGGGAATTAGTGCTTTAAAATGTGTTATTTCAATTGAGGGGGATCTCTGGTGTGCACGTTCAGGGGACAAGCCTCATTGACCACAATGCAAGTTTACTTCTGAGTAGACACTAATTGGTTTGTGCAGGGATGGGAAATGCACAGGAAATGCCCCTTGACCAGGATCGCGGTGAAAGGCACACCCTTGGGCAGGGCTAGCATGCCTGAGGTAAAAGCGGGGCTTGGGGCACACAGCAACTATACCACGGAGAACCCAACTCAAGGATAAGAATTGCACTTTAAGCAGTCTCAGGAAATCTGGGTTTTCCCTAATAAGCTCCGGTTTGGCTGCTGGATGGCCACAACATCATGTATCCCTAACGACCTCGAAACACAGCTAACTCAGAGTAAATTGCTGATGGAGACACCCCCCAGGTTATAACCTGGAGGTTCCCCTTTAAATCTGGTACTAAATTGGGAGAAGAAGTAGCCGTGGCCATTCCTGTTGTGCTAGTCCTTTTGTTTACCTCTGTTTCCCACCTTCTGTGTGGCACGCCAGGCGTCTTTCTCATTAGATGCGCAGGAGGGTGAATATTGGCTTGGGAATGTAGACCAATAAGCCACAGTAGCTGAGACAGTGCTCCTGGCAAAGGATTTTACATACAGGTCATCCTAATAAACGAGAAGAAGAAATAGCTCATTCTCAACTGCTAGGTGCTTGTCCACAGGCCTGGTCCATTGGCCAAGGCATGCTCAGGCTTGCCCCAACCAGAAGAAAGAAAATATGGCATGCCTGGATCAGAATGTCGAGGCTCCTCTAGGAGTGCACGAAAGCCACTTACCTGGTCTCGCAGCTTTTCGCGGTGGGGGGGAAGCGCTTCGCTGCTCTCCCCCCGAAGTTCAGGCCGGGGGGGAGGCTTCCCGCCTCGCCTGGGCGAAATTCAGGCCGGGGAGGAGGCGCCTCGCCTCGCCCGGCCGCGAAATTAAAAGTTAAAAAAAAACACACGCCCCCGTGATAGGCTACGTGACGATTAACGTAGCCTATCACGGCTAGATCTGCAAAGTCAGCCGTGATAGGCTACGTTAATCGTCACGTAGCCTATCACGGGTGACTTTAAAAAAAAAAAAAACGCGTACGCAAATGGCGGCCCCCATAGGGAGCCGCCATTCGCGTTCCTTATTTGGTCGCTGTAGTCTACGTAAATCTTTACGTAGACTACGGCGAAAATAAGGGCAACGCAAATAGCGTTGCCCTTATTTTCGCTGTAGTCTACGTAATCTTTACGTAGACTACAGCGACCAAATAAGGGCAACGCAAATAGCGTTGCCCTTATTTTCGCTGTAGTCTACGTAATCTTTACGTAGACTACAGCGACCAAATAAGGAACGCGAATGGCGGCTCCCTACGGGGGCCGCCATTAGCCGTACGCGCTTTTTTTTTTTTTAAAGTCACCCGTGATAGGCTACGTGACGATTTACGTAGCCTATCACGGCTGACTTTGCAAATCTAGCCATGGTAGGCTACGTTAATCGTCACGTAGCCTATCACGGGGGCGTTTTTTGTTTTTGTTTTACTTTCATTGGAATGGCGGCGGTGGCAGCCGGTCAGAAGACCGGCTGCCGCCCCTGCCCCTGACAAAGACCCGCCGAACCGCCGCCGGGACCCGCCGCCGGGAGGGACATTCGGGAAAGGTAAGTCCCGTCCCGGGGGGGGGTGTGCGGGGTGCGGGGGGGTGTGTGTGGAGAATTTCTCCCCGAAACTTCTTCGGGGGGCCGAACACATTGGCGCTCGGCCCCCTGAAGTTTCGGGGAGAAATTCTCCGCCATCCCTAGGCTCCTACTCCTCAGGTTAACCTCTGAGGAATTTTGGGGGATGTCGAAGTGTTTTGATAAAACTAGTGACAATGATAGGAGTAGGTTAAACATTGCCTGGATTGTTGGTTTTATTGCAATAGTTTGAAGCTCCAGTGTGTGTGGCTTGTTGAAATTTGGCTGCTGAATTCAGGATGCACACAGGTTTTGGTAATGTAGCTGGTTCATTAATGGGGTTGCGTATAGCTCCCTGGCTGGGCTCTTGACACAGGCCTGCAGCAGGGTTTCTGCTTGTCTTAGAGAAGACAGGAGGGGGAATGCAGGAGGCTGGGTTGTAATTAAGGGGACAGTGCACAGTTAATTCACTGTGTCTGAATACAACATACTGTGTGTCCATTCTTCCAAGAGGAAACTGCCAGAGAATCATTAAGATCCTGGGTCAAATGGTCATGAATAAGCCCTTGTATTAATCAGAGTGGTATCTATTTATTATTCATATTAATAATTTAGAATTGCATGGTGGATGCCGGTAAGCACAGCAAATGGATCCAACTTCAGCGAGAAGCTTGTTTTGCTAATAGAGCAGGGCCTCAGACTGGCCAGCACAGCCTGTACAAGAGGACTGGCACGGTTCAGGCTAGGATGAGTCAACTTGAAAAGAGATTTCTATAAATACTAAATCAGGATATGGGGGAATTATGAGTGCTGTGGCAAGCATACATAAGGAGAAAAGATTCTCTCTCTCTCTCTCTCTCTCTCTCAACCTCTCAACTATCCAATAAAACTGTTGAGCAAGTAGATAGAGGACAAAGAAAATGAAGCATTTCTTAGTCCAGTGAAGGATTAATTGATGGTTTATAGTATTTATTTCCTCTAGACATGTCAAAACCTCTAATTTAATAGCTCAGTCCTGTGTATGTCTACTTAGAAGTAAGTTCTATTTATTTCAGTGGGACTTACTACCAGGTAACTGTGTATAGGACTGCAGCCTGAGTGGTTCTAGAAAGGATTAGACAAATTTACAGACAATCCTAAATGGGGTAGGGGCGGAGCGAAGTTAGTGAATCTAATTCTCTGTTGCATACAAAATACTGCTAGCTAGGGCAGGAAATTGTGTGTGTGTGTGTGTGTGTGTGTGAGAGAGAGAGAGGGGGGGGAGGACCTTTTACCTTCTCCACATAGTTTCTTCTTGTTCTTTCCCTCAAACCATTGGTTCCAATGAGCAGTGAAATAAGTCCGGAGGGGGGGCAATCCTAGATCCTCCTTGGTGATTGAAGGGCTTTAAATGCAGCAGATCCAAGGCCACCTCTGTCCCTCCCCATGGAACACCCCATTTTGGAGTGTAGTGCTTGCTACTTCTGGAGGGAACACTCCTGGTGGCAGATTTACATCCGTGGGAATATCCCTCAGCATTCCTGGAGCCTCCATGCCAAAGGTCTCCACTGCTGTTGGAGCTGTGCTCCACTGGCAGACAAGCAGTTCTGCATCCAAACCCCTTCAGACGCTGTGCGCGATGGTTAGGCTTCTCTGTCCAGTAGGCTAGGCCTTTCAACAGCCATTAGCCAATATAGTTAAAACCAGAACCTCCATATTCAGAGGCTGAATACCTCCTGTTGTGGCAAATGCCTGGCACAGCTCTCTGGAACACTACCCGCCTGATGCCTCGCTTTGAGGACCCCTCAGAGCATGGCACTGAGTGGATAGACTCTCTGGGAAGCCCCACCAGCTGCTCAGAAGAGAAAGCAGCCAGTGCAGCTCTCCAGAGAGCCCAGCCCAAATGTTTTGCTGTAACAGATCCTTCTTCAGAGTGAGGCACTGGTGGGGAGGTGGCCCTGGAAATCTCCTGGCTCTGAGGATGGGTCCCTCACAGCAAGGCATCGAGGGAGAGGCCTGCAGTGTGGCACCATCACGGGGGGGGGGCAGTAGTGGGTGATGCTGCAAGCACTGTTGCTAGGAGGAGGAGGGCAGCAGGGGAAGGAGGGAGGAGGGCCGTCATGATTGTGGCTGTGGGGAGGGGGGAGAGAGGGCAGTGGCGGAGGAATGGAGGAGGGGATACGTGGCAGCTACTGCTGCTGCCACCATTGTCGTGGTTGCGGGTGGGGAGAAAAGAGAAGGTGGGAGGTCGTACGCCAGTCCTGTCTGCCAGGTTCTGCTTATGGGCTTCCCAGTGAAAGGTAATGAACCATTATGGAAGACAAAATGAAAAGCTAGAATCTCCAAAGGCACTGGCCTTTTGCCTCTGCTGACAGGCTTTAAAATATAGTAGGTGTTTGGGTCCCCTTGCAACGGCATTCAGGCTAAGGTGATGGGAAAAGCTTTGCTTACTTTATTAATATACATGTGAGATAGGTATTAAAGGGATATGTGCAGGACTTATAATGCTGGTAATTTTATATAGCACTGTTCCAATATGTGCAGTTCGGCCAACTTATGATCACTGTAAAGAGCTGTTGCATGCTAAAAATGGATCTACTGCTGGGTTGGGTTCAGGGTTAAACCTCGAAAAATCAGCTCTTCTACCTTCCATGTCGATACAGTGTAACGTGTGTTTAATGGAAGTTTCAGAACCTTTTCACACATTGTATAATGGATAATTTGTTTTGCCACTGAGTATACACTTGCTTGGGAGCTGGCTCTCTGACAAGGACAGCTTAGTTTACATGCTGATGTCCGTTAGTTGATGAATGCAGCCTTATGTGATGAGTAGCTTGTGTGAAGGAGCATCACTGATCAAACATGGCAGATAGAAATTTCATATCCCCATTTTACAACTTAAAATGCAAAGCTTTTCAGTGGAATCAGATCACATTTTCAGCTGTGAGTTATACAGGGAACACAAATAAAGTGATATAAATTCATGTGTAAACCAAGCCCTATCCAAGTGTTCTGCTTCTGTGTACAGTAAACGTGTGAGGAGGGGGAGCACTCTAGTACTCAGAATCCTGATTTTCCAGCATTCTCAGTCATGTGAGAAGAGCCTCCTGAGATACACATGGATCTCCTCTTTAGAACGTTGCCCTCCACCAATACAGGGCAACAGAAACACGAGAGGTGGTGGTGGAGTGGTCCCCGTCTTCATGCATCTACTGTACTCAGAAACAGAATGATTGAATAGGGCTTCGTTCACACATGAATGCATATCAGTTGATTTGCCATCACTTTATAACACAGAAACAGGACCCTTGAATAAAGCTCCAGGGATTTGGACATATGATAAATATGTTTGTGTCATTGACACTTCACACTTTTAATTATACTTTTAAAACATAGTGGGTTAGATCTATTGATTTCAGTGAGTCTACTGTAGGTAAGACTAAATCTGCATCCATGTCTAGTGCATGTCTACAATTAGGGATTTTGTTTTGTTAAATCCCCTCCATTTGTGTTTTGCAGGTTGTCAGGCATCTTTTGTTCTGTAGTCCACTTATTGATGGAATCGGAGTTTCTGTATGAGAATTTCATTCGTTTGCAAATGCATACTTGTAGTCATGTGCATTAGCACAAGTGCACATTTGCAAATGAACAAAATTGCGCAAATCCCCCAAAGCACAAATTGCACAAATCTCCCCAAATTGCACAAATTCTCCCAAGCACAAATTGCACAAATCCCCCCAATTCCACAATTCCTCCCAAATTGCACAAATTCTCCCAAGCACAAATTGCACAAATCCCCTCAAATTGCACAAATTGCACAAATCCCCCAAAACAGACTTGCCCCCCCCCAGTAAAAAAACAAAAAACAGTTTGCAAGTCCACGGAATCTGCACAACACAAGAAAGCTGGTCTTCTGCAGAATGTGCAGGTGAGGTTCATAGAAATCTGAACTCATTTGAATTGGTGGTGGATTTTCCTGACATCCCTATATAAAATATGTATAATTTGCAACTGGAAGCTTTGTAGAGATAGGATTTCATGTGGTCTGAAAGTACAGCCCTTATACTCTATGATGCTTAACTTCTTGTGCAGTGTTTCTTACTGAATCCAGTAGTGGTGCCGTTGGCCGTTAGTGAAGAGGTGAGGTTATCTCCCTCTTGGTGTATGTGCTGCCAGCAGTTAAAAACATGTCTTATAAAGCAAGCTTTTGATTCTGTTGTTGTGTAATTTAACTCATTTGCTGTTAGTTTTGGCTCCATGGGGTTTTTTGGCGGGGGGGGGGAGGGCGGTTGCTCTTGATTCTACTTTTAGTCTGGTAATTTTGTTTTAATGATAGATTTTTGTTATTTTTATTGTTGTGTTTGTTTTTAATACTTTGTTGGCTGCTCAGAGCAATTCCTTCTTTGGATGGAAAAAAGCGAGATACAATTTTTTTTGTATAAATAAAATAAATAATTGTGATTGGGTACAAGTTTGCAGGACTCTGGTAGCCCCTTGATAATTGGGAACACAGCCATCCCTGCAGGCATATGTTCTCGCCTTCTTACAGAGTGCACCAAAAAGGATCTGTGCATCCGCTGGCGAGGAACATCCAATATTTCTTTAACACTGACTAGATGACACCTCATTTAATTAGGTTACATCCAGCTCTCAGAACATCCTGTTCAAGCAATACTTTTTCATGTCTGAATACCTCATCTGTGAAGATATAAATCTCCTTAGTCAAATTACCAAATAAAAAGAAGAAAAAACCCCTCCACAACTTAATTTCTGTAATTTTCCTTTGGCTAGCTCCTGCGTTTCTATATTTCAGATTTAGTGACTCAAATAAAGCAACATTTCCTTCAGTGTCCCATTGCCAGTGTTCTTCTGGCAGGTTGCTTGCCAGATCCTTTCCTTTGAATGATTTTGTATTAATTATATTGTAGTGAGCTCAAATGTGGTCTTTTGTTTTTCCTCACTCAAAAAAGCTCTACATTGTTATACTTCATTTCTGCTATGAACAGATAATGCGGCATCTCCTTTGAGGTTAGAAGTGAATTTCAGGATGTTCATACTGTATTTCTGTAGGCAGATGGTTGGATCCAGAGTTACTCATACTTCAAGTAGATCTATTAAAATCTGTGGGACTTAAGTAAGTATGATAACACCTGAATGAAACCCAATACACTATAATTTAAACAACCTCAGAAAACAGACCAATTGAAATCAATGGGACTTGTGTTAGCCATAACTAACTGCAGACCTATTGAATTCAATAGGTCTACTCAAAGCATGAATAACTTCGGATCCAACCCAGGGTGTCTTTGGGATCTATACAGAGACCATTGCCAAATATTTAATAACGCAGTCCTATACAAGTCTACCCAGAAGTAAGCCCCACTGAGTTCAATGGGGCTTACTTCCAGGTAAGTGAGTATAGATTGCACCTTAAGCCATCTAGAGGATTTATCTTCTTTTTCAGTCTTCAGAACATAACATATTCAGGGAGGAAAGAAGAAAGTCCTTTGCTTCATGTAAAGCACACTTTGACACTAGCAGATTATGTGATTGGTACCACAGAATTTCCACTGCCAATGTCAGGAATGCTCCTGGCGAAAAGGCAGCTATCTTTTTAGTACCTATGTCCCATTCAGCACCAAACTAAGAACATGAGTCTTGCATCTGGGTAACTCTTCATCTTCTGTTCTTTAACTGCTAGTTAAGTATAGTGGCTTTCCAGGACCAATTTAACATGCTGGATTTAACCTTTAAAGCCCTAATTGGCTTGGGACCAGATCACCTGAAAGACCATCTTCTTCCATGTATACCTACCCAAACCTAATCCTTTCTGGAGGCTCTGCTTGAAGCATTCCCACCAAATGAAATGTGGTGAGTAAGAAACATGGAGAGGGCCTTTTTGATAGTGGCATGCTCATTATGGAACTTCCTTCCCAAAGAGTTGTGTCTGGTGCCATCTTTGTAATTTTTTTGATGCGGAGGGAGGGGCTCTATATGGCCATGTGTAGTGTGTCAGTTGTGAAGCAAGCAATTAACATCCCCCCCCCCATTCCATCCTTTACAACTTGTACATTCTTGATATGTTAGAGCAAAAAACAAACAAAAAACGGTTTGCCAACCCTGCTTTTTTTTTTTTTTTAAGGATACTCAGAGCACGTGCAGATTCACCTTTTAAACTCACTTTAATCATAGCAACATCATGATAACAGGAATAAAAATGAGTTTGCTTCTGCTGCCCATCCCTGTCTCAGCAATGGTCATCCTATGGGGTAACCAAGGCAATTTCTGTTGCAAAACCAAGCTTGAAGCCCAGTTGAAGTGGATCTAGAGAATCAGTTTCATTCACGAGTGTCTGCAGTTGGCTTGGCAACCACCCACTCAAATTCCTTGCCCTGTTGCCCAAGAAATGTACATCAGTGGCCACTCAGCAAATGGCGTAACTGACTAGGTTCAAATTAATGCAAGCAGATTTATCATTGTATATGACAGAGATAAATCATGTACACAGATCATGCATAAACGTTGGGAAATGGGCTGCAAATGCAACCCCCTCCCCCGCAACAACAATGAAAAACAAATAGCCGGGAGTGGGAACTGAGGATTCTTTTTTTGGTTTAGGCACTGTTTTGTTTAAGGCCAACCCTGATGAGAGCCAGTTCCTGGGTTTTATTTCTTTGTCACACTCTAGTGTGGCCAAGACATGGAGCCCTGGATGTTGTTATGCAGACATCAGTGGTTTTGCTTCCTCATAGTTCCTATTGAGTTCTATGGTACAAAATAAACAGGCTACAGTCAATAAGACTGCTGTGAGAGGGGCAAATTCTGCCTACCCAACCTGGGATGACCAATTTCTAGTGCAATGTGCTTCTAGAGCAATGTGTTTCTGCATGCCAAGTACACAAAGATGCATTATGTTCTCCCAGGACCCTTGCAATATATGGGTCCTCTTTACAATACTCTGCCTTGAACATACATTTTTAGTACGTAAATGAAAATTAGTGTTTCTAAAAAGATAAGCTGGAGGAAATTCATCATTAGAAGTACAGTGTAATTCATTATAACGTACTGTGAAACATTTTGTTCAGAATACAGATGAGATGTCTTTAGTTCATGCTTGGTAATGCTTTATGTATTAGCTGACAGAAGATATATTTATTATTTTAGCAATATCATTCCATATAAAATGTACTTTACCTGTCACATATTTGGCTTTCATAGGCAATTTTATAAATTGCTGATCTTCTGTAAGGGCTACATCCATTTTAAGGAATAGTTTTCTTGCTACAGTAGCTTTGGGAACTGGAAAATACAAAAGTTTGACTGCAACGTCTGTCTATTTTAGGTTTATGGTGGGATTTACTTGTATATTTTATGCATCAAACTCTGCATATATTGATATATGCAGTGCTCTCCCCACTATGCGCAGACCCACACATGTGAAAGTGTTAAGTACTGTTATTTCTAGAAATACAAATAAATGTATTGCCGGAAATTATAGGAACTAACATCTTTGCACATGCGCTTGTATGTACAGCGGGGAAGACTTTGGTGCATATAGTAAACATGTAAATCCATCCTTCGGTTTCTTTCATGGCTTATATTGTGAGCTGTTCATAATTCTGATATTCTACACACTCATGCTTGATAAGCATTGATGGGAGTGATTTTCAAAACTTTGACTGAACGCTATAAAAAACTTGGTTATGGGGTTCTAGTGGATTACAGCTGGAGCAATGCCAGAAAGTTACAGACTCCAAGAAAGGTGAAAATCTCTCCCCACAAATGTAATTAATGCTGTCTCAACATTGTTAAGCTGCTCCAAATGTGTCTCCATACAACATTCCCCCATTTCTCTGTTGGATGCCAGTAAATGGGGGTCAACATTAATCCAAGAATTTAAAATATAGCAAAAGCAGGGGCTCATTTACTACATTTTATGGAGTTTCTTAGTCTCCGAGGGGTGCTTTCCTCTTTTATAATGTGGAACTGCTTTATTTTGGCTTATAGATTTACTGCTATTGACTCAGAAAAAGAGGGAGAAATTTAGTGCTAATTTCTGTTTGTTAATTTTGTGAAAATACACTTAAGGCGCAATCCTACGCAGATAGGTGGCCGCCTCTGAACTTGGAGGTGACCGCCTATGCAATGCAGGGCAGGAGAAGCACGGAGGGGATCGTTCCCTCCGCACTTCTCCTGCCCTGCATTTTTGGCTAGACAGCTGATTGCAGCTGTTTAGCTGCGGGAGAGCTGAGTGGGGGAGGAGGCTGCCGTACGACACACTGGATGTGTTATACAGGCATTTCCGTCCTCCCCACCCTGGAACGCCCCCCAGGAACGCCCCTTTTCGGCTGCTCCATGCTCCTCTTGCGAGTGCGGAGCACAGGGCTTTTACGTGCTGCCTGCAAGGCAGCACAGAAGTGGAGAAAGGTCAATTCCTGGAAAACCAGATATCTTATGGCCATCTAGCTGCTGACTAGCAGCCATAGGATTGCTCCCTCCAGCTAGTGAGGATTTGAAGCAGAATTCTAGAGATTTGTATTTGGGTCACTATTTTGAACCTTACAGCAAGCGCTCCCTGACTTAATTCTGTATCTCCTCTCTATTGTTACCTTCTTTTTTTTGTGCACACTTTAATAGATATGTGTGATAAGTACAAAAGTACATTCATAAAACTATACATGGTACTTACCCCTTCAGGTGAGCAACATTGTTGCAGCCTTGTTATAGACTGTGTATGTATGTATTAGCAGAATCCCCATCATTATGCTGGCATGTTGTGTGTGTGGGTGTATAGAGGAAAGGAGAGCGACTTGCACACAGAGACACATTGCACCCTTCTATGGGATTCCTGTCAGTAAAGTTAGCCCTTATAGTAAGAGGATGCGAGAGCACTTTCCCTCACAGGAGTGAATAGCATACTCTCTCAGGCTTTGCGCCAAAACCGGACTTAGGGGCATCGTTTTGCATTGGTTCTAGTCCTGCTTGCATGAACATTCCCAGAAGTTGGTGCTGGGAGACTCTTTTCCAGACCCTTCACTATCAGCTTCTGGGGCTCTTCAGAGCTCTATTTTTGTTCCCTGCGCTTTTTAACGTGTATGCGAAGCTGCTGAGGCAGCCCACCCGGAGTCATGGGATTCAGTTTTATCATTCTGCTGCTGATATCCAGCTCTAACTCTCCTTTCCAGCTGATGCCAAGGAGGCTGTGGAAGTCCTGAAGTGTTGCCTGGATGCAGTGATGGATTGGCTGTGGGCCAACAAGTTGAAGCTCAATCCAGACAAGGTGAAGGTGCTGTTGGTCCATAGATACGCTGTAGTGGAGGTGCAGTCTGCTCTCAGTGTGATTGCTCTTCCTCTGAAGGACCAGGTTCACAGCTTGGGGGTGCTTCTGGGTTCAGCATTGGTACCGGAAGGTCTGGAGAAGGCAGAACTGGCCACAGTGATCCATGCCCTAATCACCTCTCGTTTAGATTACTGGGGCTTCCCTTGAACGGTGTTTGGAACTGCAGCTCATGCAAAATGTAGCAGCCAGGTTGCTTCCTGGTGTGCGCTTTGTAGATTATATAACACTGGTCTTATATAAACTACATTTGCTTCCAGTTTGCTTCTGGGCCCAATTTAAGGTTCTGGTTCTTGCCTGTAAAGCCCTAAATGGTTTACAGGATATCTGAAACACTGGCACCACCCATATGACCCTACCCAAAATTTATGATAGAGTGGTCACTTACAAATTGTCAAAATAAGAGGATGGCAATTTACATAAATTTGCATATGCTAATTTATAGGTATAGATGCAAATTTGAACATTATTATAATGTGAACAAAAATACAGTGCATCTCACCAGAGTGTGGAAGACTGTGACCAGGTGATCTGTGGCCCTGCCTCTTCGGTCTGCTGTCTGGGTGCTGTCGATGAGCAACTTCAAGGGCCACCTCTTTCTTCTGATAATTCTTTATCTTTAAACCAGCCTTGGACTGGACAGCCCTTCAAATAGAGACCACCTTCAAAATAGAGGACACTCCTCTAGCAGCCTTTCAAATAGACGACTATCCTCTGTAAAGGAGGACCCTTGGCCACCCTAATTTATGGTCTTTAGAGGCCCTGTCAGATGTCCCACTTCCAAGAGAGGTTAGATTTCTGGGAGTGCATGAAGGACCCATGTCTGTAGCAGCAGCCCAATTGTGGAATGGCCTCCTTAAAGTGGTCAGATTTTGTCCTAGTTTGGGGTGGGTTGTAAAGATCTAGTTCAGGCTGGCTTTTGATGGGTTTTAAATAGTTTTGTTCCACTCGCTGGCTGTTTTAAAGAAGGCTGGTGTTGTACATAATTTCGTTGTTTTGTTCTGAGATTGCTTTTAAAGTTGGATATTGTCCTGAGGACCCTTTGAGATGAAAACATGATTCATATCTGTTTTGATTCATGTTTTGATATATTAAGAAGTAAAGAGATACATTTTGAGACTCCATTGGACTGAGGGTTATACCTGCTCCCTGACTCTGGTGACCCTAGCTATTTAGAATCAAACCTCTTCCTGTCTGCATAACCTTATCCTCAGGTCTCCTTCTTGGTCATATATTATAAAGTTGAGGGAGATAATTTTGAGAACTGATTGATTGATTGATTATATGATGTTATGAAACCAACACCTAAGCTTTTTTACTTCTATAGGATCATAATTTCAGCTAACTATTAGTTAGTAATGAGCCAGAACAGGGGGAAAGTTTCATAAACATTTTTGCCTCATTAAATGCTCTCCCTTTGAGTGATTTTTGCATCACTTTTTAAAAGGATGCAAACCTGATTGCAAGGAGACAGGTATTGAGTGGGAGAAGAGATGTAGACAGATGCTCCCTTGCTCCAGTTGTGCATCCCCAACTAGTCATAAGTAACTCCAAGCAAGTAAAGGTGCATCAGGGAAAAATTCTTGCTTTTCAGCACAGGTGGGCAACAAAACCACGAACACGTAGCAAGGCAGAGAGGGACAGTTGGTCTGGTTACCTTGGCAATAAGGATGTATTTCCTCCTCCCCCAGAACAAGGACAATGGGAAGGTTTTGTATATCTTCAGTGACATCATCACATAGTCCATCTGATTGGTTATATGGTGCTGTGCCATCAGTTTGTGATCCCAGCCAACCAGGGATCATGTAGCAAATAAGATGAAGAAAGAAACCCTTTCAGTTAAGAAATGGAGCCCAAGGAGCAGCAGATGCAGGACAGTGGTTGCAAAAAGGTGAAAAACTGTGCAGAAGAGCAGAAGGTAAAGCTCTTCCATGGGTGAGAAAATCTGGTCCAGCACACTCACTTACATCAGTGGCTTTTCCAGATAGGAGATTTTCTCCTATTGGGAATAGCACTGTAATGAAATCCCTATGTTACAGAAGAAGATGAGGCTAGTTTTGCAGCTTGAAGACAGCATTAGTAGGAATGGGAAATGTAAAAAAACAACATCACTGTAGGAGGCATGCGTACGTTGCAGAGCTGTAGAGGGTGAATGCAGGGACTTCAAAGAAAACAGAAGGAGAGTGGAGCACACCAACAGACTGAGAAGAGGTGGGAAAATGGTGTAAAAGTAGGGAGACTGGTGAAGCCCTACATCACACATGAAGCCACCCCAATAGGTGCCAGTGGTACTAAGACAACAATTTTTCCTACGTTGGTGGAAATGACAGGGACTGCTAGGTTTGTTTGTTTAAAATCTGTTGGGAGTTTTTATTACTATATAAAAATCATTCCCGTGCAATGAGACCACTTGCTGGGGTGAAATCATTGGGCTGATCCAATCACAGACCCATAGTCTTCCAGTTGCAACTTCAGCAGCTGGAAGAGTACCCAGGGCTGCAATCCTATGTACTCAGTTGGACTTACATCAGAGTAGGCATGCATAGGATTGCACTTTAGGAGTTGTTTCAGAGACTCAGATTTTTCATTCTTATCTTAAATGTGTACCTTAGGAAGTGAAATCTATCCATACATTTGCCAGTGTGAATATCATGCAGTAAGCGTTGCTTTTTGAATACAAGAGATTTGGGTTCAAATCTCTGCTCAGCCATAAAGTTCACAGAGTGGCCTTAGGCAAATCACTCTCTTCTGTCTCAGCCTCATGGACCTATTGCAATGATAAATTAAATCAGTGCTATAAAACAGTACACTGATACAACAACATTAATAATCACAAAACAAAGTTCCCAGGATAGAGAATAGGAGCATCAGACTTATAAAATGCAGTGCAAGAGAGGCAACCCCATTTTTAAAAACATTTATGTATCAGGGTGTACCATGGGATGAGGAACACTAACTAGTTTTGCCTTAATGACTCACTATACATTTTGTGAGAGCTGGGTGTGTGTCTGCTTTCAACAGATTTACGCACCCCAATCCTTACATGGATTATTTGGAATTAAATCCTAGAGCTTTCAGTAGGATTTACTTCTGAACATTGAGTTCAATATCCGGGTGCTTGGCCGAGCCTGCAACAGTAGAGTTACACCGACCGCACTAACACTGCACCTAAGGTTCCTTCTCAAAGGCATTGGAGACGTGTCACCCGTGAGTCATGCTCACGGCTGAGCCTTTCTTGGAGTCAGCACAAATGAGAGGACATTCAAAGGCTGATTGATGGGAGCTCTCCTGGATATGAGTGGAATGAGATGCCTGCAGAGAGTCTCTCAGGATTTTTGTTTTAATTGGAAGAGGCCTGGTTGACAAAAGTCAAAACTGGAGGAGAATTATTTGCTAGCACTGGATCTCAGCACATAAAATAAGGAGAAATGGTCTCGTTTTACCTCTGCATCTGCGATGCTGGCAGGTGCCTGGGGTCTGAGCTATGGCTCAGTTCAAACCCTTGGCCTTTTAAGCCAAGAGGAAAGCAGTTGTGTTTTTCTTGCTTAGCTGGTTACTTCTGCTCTTATTTTATTTTCTCTCCAAAGAGAGTGCCACAGTTACAGTGGTGCTTCATGCGCTATTTGGCCCAGGCTATGGCTAAGAGACAGCTTATGCAGTCTGTACCCACTGTACCCAAAGTGAGTATTTCATCAAATAAGTACTGATTTTCTTCACAATATTCCTTGAGCTCTCTGATCAGATATCTCAAGACACACTGTCTGTGATGCAGTAATGTGCAACTGTCTTCTTTGAGAGATGTTAGATCAAAATCTTCCACCCTTTCTGGGAAACAGGCCCATGGGAGAAAGGATAAGGGAGGGGGAGAAGCAGCCTCTCTTCCTCCTTACCCACTGGTCCATTTCTGAGTAAGAGACTAGTTTGACTTTGAAGCAGTAGGTGGCCTTCCCACCAAACAATATGCTGATGGGGGATGGGTCCAGAACTAGCCTCCTGTAACATAGCATCTGCAGGCAAAGGCAGGCAAGGAACGTCTGCCTTCTTTAGGCCAAAGCTTTCCCACATCCAGAGGATCCATTTTCAGGAAAAGATTGGAGCAGTAGGCAAGAGCCCTTTGCCCATGAGTTAACTTGTAAGCACCTCAGCAAGACAGTTGCTTGCAAGTAATTCTTGTGTGGGTGTGTGGGTGTGTCTGTGAACCGCACATACACAAAGAATAGGCATGGGCTTATATTAGTTATTGGCAAGATGTTGGCTACTGCCCATGTTGTCTTCTAGGATCCAAACAATTAATTCCAGCAGTAACTATTAAAAAAAGAAGTGGTATAATGCCTGATCTTCACAATACACTTGCTGATATTCCTCACTGTACACAGTGACTCCATGGCAAAGGATTCAAATCCCAGTCTGCCAGGTCCAAATCCAGTTCTTTATCATCTGTTATGAATTTGGAATTCAGCTTCCTTCATTGTGGAGAAAGCGGTTAGTTCTGGAACCGGGGGCCAAACTAAGTGTTCCCAATCAGGGCTGTGTGTGCTTACTCAAAAGTAATTAAATCTATCACACATAGCTGCACTGTACATGATTAGACAAATGTTTAGTTTGGCCCAGGGATGAGATTCTGAGCACCATCAAAATTCAGACATGAATAGTGCAGTCCAATACATGTCATGGTTCCACTCCTACATGCAGGGTCGTATCCAGAGGATAGCATTGCGTGACCATACTTCAGGCCCCTTGGGGTTCCATTTTGTCCCTGATGCTGTTCAGCATCTATATGAAGCCATTGGGGGTGGTCATTAAGAGATCTGGAGTAAAATGTCATCAGTATGTTGATTATACCCAACTTTATTTCTCTGTATCATCTAAGTCAGGAAAGGCTGTGCAGGCCCTGGACCAGTATCTGGATGCTGTGGTAGGCTGGATGAGGGCCAATAAACTGAAGCTGAATCCTGATAAGAAGGAGGAGCTGTGGATAGGTGGTTTTCTTGTCCAGGAAATAGGGAAGTTTCCTGTTCTGGATGTGGTTGCACTCCTCTGAAGGAGCAGGTGCATAGCCTGGGGTATGCTCCTAGATCTGTAATTGTCTATGGAGGTACAAGTGGGCTCGACGGTGTGCTTTTTTCTGACTTTGGTTGGTAGACCAGCTGCAGCTGTTCCTGGACAGGGATAGCCTGGCCACAGTGATCCATGCACTTGTACCTTAAGTCTGGATGACTGCAATGCACTTTACATGGGGTTGCCTATGAGGTTGGCCTGAAAGCTTCAGCTAGTGCAAAAAGCCACAGCTAGGCTGCTGAGTGGGACAGCCTACCAGGTACATATTACCTGGATATTGGGTATTAAGATCGAGTGGGGATGCCCTTTTGATGGTTCTGCATTTCCCTGGATATGCAGCAACCCGTGAGAAGGCATTCTTGATACAGGCACCCCGACTGTGGACGTCCCTCCTGCTCAAATCTGGTCAGCACTGAGTCTTACAAGCTTTTGGTGCCAGCTAAAGACCTATCTGTTCACCCAGGCTTTTGATTGATTTTGGGGCTGCATCAGGTAAACTGTTATTTATCTGTGTTACTGTTCTCCCCAGTTTTTTTTTTTTTGGTTGATGTTGTATGGTTTTATTGTGTTATATTGGCTGTACTTTGCTTTGAGATTATTTTATAATGAAAAGCAGATAATAAATGTCATTAATTAATAAATAATCAGAAACCTCTCTGTTGCTTTACTAGGGGGGCTGCATTTAAGTGCCATCACAAATAAAGAGGTAGCAACCTAATTCAGCACCACAGACATGGTTGAATCCTCAAGGATTCAGGCCCAGACTTCTAAGAGCTAAGTACTCAAAACCCTAGGCCTGAAGGGACAAATCTGCCAGTTTTGCTTTCTCTCACATTCAGATTTTTTAAATCTCAAATTCTTCCATCCAGTTTATGAAGACATTTGCAAACAAAACTCTCACCCATCCCTGCTTTGGACTCAGCTCTCTACCCCAGATCCCTAGCAAAACAATGGTGATATTTCTCTGCTGCTTTACTAAGAAGGCCACTTGGGATAAGAAGGGCTGTTGTAAGGGGTGGGCTTTTGGCTCTCCCCCCAAATATTCCTGGAGGTAGCTTTTCAAACCAGTCTGCTAGCAAAGCCATCCCCATTGCTTTTCTGGAGGCTGCTGTGAACAGCTGCCCAGACTGTTTCAGCAATGAACTGAGCTATTTAACAATTTGGGTGTAAATAACTCAGCTTATTTCGGAGCCAATCCGATGTTTCCCAAAGGCAGCTGGTTGGCCACTATGTGAACAGAATGCTGGAATAGATGGTCCCTTGGTCTGTTCCAGGCAGCACAGCCCTTCTTATGTTTCTACAAGCAGCGGACCCATTTCTAATTCCCAGATAAACATAGCCCTATATTAAGTCCCAAGTGGAGCCGCCATTTTAATTTCTCTTCCGGATTATTGTGGAAAATCAATCCCTCAGCAGCGCCAAGGGGGTCTCGTATGGAAATAAAGCCAATATGTACTTTAGTAGACATACAGTAGCAAATGAGTGAAATTTCCTTCACAATTTCTAAACTATATAGGTACAGGTTGTACATGTTCATGGAAGCAACAAGGACAATGCAGAAAGAAGATGGGCTGAGAGAAGGTGAGGTAACTAAGCCATTCCTAAAGTACACCAGGCACCCTGGCAGCATGGGGGAGTGGGGAAGGAGTTTCCAGAGAAAATCTGTTATTGGACTCACAAAATTGGCCTACAGATGACTAATGGGCATTAGTGTAGCAGGAGTTGTGTAGTTTGTCAGTAGTGATGTCACAGGCACTATCCAACAGTTCATACCATGATCTCACAATAGTGAAGTTGCAAGGAAAGGCCAAAAGTTGTTTCAGCTTTTCTTTATTTTCACTGTTCAGATGATCTATACTGAAGGTAAATGGAAGCGTTTAATCATAGGGGTGTCAATAAAACCAGCAGCCCAATCTCATTCCTTCAGCTCTGGGCATCCCTCCAGTTCTGGATATGACACACACGAGAATTCCTACAGTACAGTAAAAAACTGGTAGATGTTGCACTGGTAGCCATTGGTCATACACAGTGCCAGTTCCTGAGGCAGTAGCAGTGACCCCATGCCAATGCAAAGATACTGAAAAAACCCAGTCCGGAAAGGATGACTGGCATGATGATTCTGCTATGTGGTCTGAGTAGACATACGATGAGTGGAATAGGATACCACAGATTGGAATATTGGTTTTATTGAAATCCCCAAGACTAAAGATTATATTGTAATTGTAATGCTTCCATTTAACTTTGACATAGTCTGCTTGTTAGCAGGCAGCCCAATCACACAGCACTTTATTAACTCCCCTACCCTAAGTGGTAGAGCACATGTTCTACATGCAGAAAGTTGCAGGTTCAAGCATCGGGTACATTAAAATGATGATGATGATGATAATAATGGTGGTGGTCAGGAACAATCCAAATTTAAAAGCCCACTTATTATTACAATCACTAGTCTCAGCTGAATACCAGTACTGTGATATGTACAGTGGCACCACCAGGGGGAGCAGGACTGAGGTGCTGCCAATGAGGGCACAGGAGTGGTGCAAAGACTTCATGGCTCTTGTGCCCTGATTGGCTGTGAAAGGCAGCATCTGATTGGTTCAGCTCACTGTTACAAAGTTAAGAAAGAAAATAACCAGCAAAAACTGCCACAGCACTTCCTTTTACCAGTGAGTTGGCTAAGAGGGGGAGGAGGAGTCAAGGGCTGGCAGGGTGGCAGAGAGAGAGTCATGCTGCCCCCCCCCCCGTCGTCAAAAAAAAAAAAGGGCTGGCAGGGTGGCGTTGCCCCTCCCCTTAAACCTAGCAGGATAACTTCCCCTTCCCCCATATGACTTGGATGAAAGAATAGCCTACCTTTGCTATGAGGGAACTCATTTAAAAAAATTATACGACCACCAAGGACATACGTCATTTAAAAGCTACAAACAAAATAGTTCAAGCATAGTGACCGACAGCAAAGCAAATACTCAGCAACCAATAGGCTGTATCCCAATAAGTGGCAAATGGCCTCCCAAAACAAGTAGCTTGCTGCCTGCCCCCCCCCCCCCAACCCGTATGCTGTCTTAAAGGAAAGGTACATTTAGCATATAAATTATAACTAAATTATAGACTGGAAATTAAAATAAGGCAACAACTTTACGTATGCTGACTTGAAAGTTAACTCCATCAAAATCAGTATGACTTACTTTAGAGAAAATATGTTTAGGCTGGGAGCATTAATATGAAATACACTGTTATTTCTCTTTCAGAAATCTAACATTTCAGACAAAGCTTGGCCCCCCAGAAATGTCCTTTGCTCTTTCTGTGCCTGATGCTGATATTTTTTTCTGGAGCCGTCACTGCAACAGCTACAATAGAAACAGACATTAGCTGGCGAATGAACTATTGACACAACACTGCATTTCAAATACTAGGGAAATGTAACATTCCGGCCACGGAAAGTACTGCCTTGAATAAAGATGTCTGGACCTCATGAAACAAATGAGTAATGAATGTACATTTATTGCTTAAATAAAGACCCTCAATGTGGTGTTCTCCTTAAATCAACTTAGGCCAGGTAGAATATAAAAGATAACCACGTACTTTATGCGAAAACTTACTTTCTGCTATTTATTTCACCATTTAGTGTAATGATTACAGTGACACCTACTGTTCCCAAATAATCATAATTCTGCACATTTCATTCCACAACATGTTAGCAAATTGTTGTTCTGTAATTTCTATCTACTAATTTATTGCATGGATTTCCCTTCCCTCATAAATGAATTTCATTGTATTACTTTAGAAAAACTTTACCGCACCATGAAAAGCACATTATTTTTATGAGTTAATTTATTAATATCAGTGCTACCATCCAAGGAAGGAAGAATTTTGGATAGCTCAAGATATCTATAGACAGTTAAATAAGATCTCATTATTTGCAGTTTATGACTACAACACGTGCCTGAATATTTTTAGCATTTATTGCCACCAGGCACAATCTAGTTAAGCTGAAGCACATTTGTCACATTTATCGCAGCGGGAGAGAATGAAACACATGAATATCTGGGGATATTTGCAATATTTGCTTACCAGACTACTTCTGAGGAGGTATTTAGAAGGCTGCAGAGTTTTGTTTTTCCATTGGTTATTCTCACTAGTATTTTCCCCTGAAGAAGAGCTTATGCTTGAAAAGCACCAGGAAGAAATACATACATACATACATACATACATACATAAAAAAACCTTGAATATCCTCTGGGATTTGATAACTTGTTGATTTTGGTGTGTTGTCTTCTTGGTGCAAGCTCTGTGTGCCATCATGCTGATTTACCAACAACACGCCCAGAGGAAGGGTGGAACAATGACCAGGAAATCCTCAAATGTTTAATAACTTCTTGAAAAGGTTAAAAACCTGTGTTAAGAGTTATGAATAACAAGCCTTCTAAAACCCCTTAAAGTTTAGCACTAATCACCCAAGATGCAAGGTGTATGTACAAGCTATACACAATACTTTGCTAATACAACTCATATGGACATCAGATGGTACAGGCATGCTCCCAGAGGGGAAGGGTCTGTATCTCAGTGCTTTGCATGCAGAAGATTCAATCCCCAAATGTGCAGTTAGGACTGGAACAGATCCCTGTCTGAACCCTGGAGAGCTGCTATAAATCAGATCATACTGAGCTTGATGCACCAGAACGAAAGCATAATAATAGCACCTTGCCTGAATTGTATGTAAAGAATATGCACCCTTCTTCCTGTAGCCTTAAAAATAGTAACAGATATGTATAAGCAGAGAGAATTAAGTGAGCACACTTGCTTGAATCTGATAAATTAGTCCTCATGCAAAGAACATGCAAAGAAATGGATGCGTAGTGCTGCAAGTTTCCAGACTGTGTCAGTGCTGGGAAAAGTAGGAGGAAGAGAAGATGTAGAGAAATCGATTTGAACATTGTCTTTGTAACAGTGATAGCAAAGCCCAAGGAAGTGGTGTTTACCAGTCCTAGAGTGTATAGAGTAGGGATGGGAAACTTGTGGCCCTCCAGATGTTTTGGCCTACAAATTCCCATCAGAGCTGTAGCCAGCACAGCCAATGGTGAGGGATGGTGGGCGCTGTAAGCCGAAACATCAGGAGGGTGACAAGATTCCCATCCCCAGTACAAAGTAAAGGATGAAGCACAGGATCCTGAAGAACTCCAACCAAGTAAAAGAATAACAGATGCTAGCCTATCCAGTGAGATAAGAATGAAACCAAGAAAGTACAGAACCACAGAAGCCCAGAGACTGAAGAGACATTCCAAGAAGAGAGAGGTCAAATGCAGATGAAAGATCTACAGGATTAAGAAGACAGATTCTGTGTTTTTCCGTAGGATCTGGGGGGCCATAGGATAGTTTGGATTCCCGGATCTGAGGTTGGAGACAGCGCTCTGACCTTGGACCCAGGAGTCTAAGCTCCCCACTCCCTCCCTTTTGTAGCCAGCATGGAGAGAACCACTCTGGCTGCCTCTCTGAGGTCACAAAGGGGACCTTGGAAAAGAGGGAAAGTGGTGGTTCTGTGGGTGGAGAGTGGAGGGGACTTGGGAGGCCGGTTTACAAAGAATCCTCCAGCCTTCCCAGACTCTTCCCCTCCCGCTCTGCAGAGCCCCAGCTAGACGAGTGAAAAAGCCCTTCTAACAAAACTGCAGAGCGGGAGGAGCACAGAGGCAAAGATCACCTCTGCACCCCTCCCGTTCTGCATAGGATGCCCTTCAGCCTCCTAGTTTGGAGGCTCACAGGCATCCCAATAGGACTGCACCCCAAATACATTAAAATAAATTAAAATCTTATAAAGAGCCATTTCAGTGGAAAAAAGAGAAGCTAGATTGAGATGGATGAGAGAGTTAAGAACAACATTTTAAGACACAGAATGTTAAAAAGCATGACAGAACTTTGAAAGAAAAAGGAGTAAATTCTCTTCTGCCCCCTCCAATAAATAGAAAAGACAGAGGATTCAGAGAAGGTTTATTTAAAATGGGTGAAACAATAGCTTGCTTAAAGTTGGAAATGATAGTTCCAGAAGTGATCGAAAGCTTAAGTATATGAGTAACAGATGGTAGAACAAAAATAGCAACAGAAATGAGAAGGCAGGAAGAAACCACCAATGGGACAAGTGGCAAGTTAAGAAACGAAAGATGCAATATCCATACCAAATATTGGTACAAAAGAAGAGAACAATGCAGAGGAAGACAGAGGTGGAGTAGGAGACCTGCACAATATGAGTTGGAGAAACAGAGGAAGTTATACAAGGATGGGTTATAACAACCGTATAAACAAAACAACAAACACATCAGGAAGAAAAAGATGGAGAAGAAAATTACATGTCAGAAACTGAAGTGGAAGATGTACAAGCAACAAGAAGAAAATAAATGATTAAGATGTGAAATATGTTTGGTTACTAAGAAAAGTGCAGACAAAATAAGATGAAACATAACTTTATAGTGAACAAAGTCCAAGAAAAAAATATTTGTGTCAAATCTACTCAGCAATAATAATACAAAGATAAAAAAGGAAGCATAACCAGGAGTAACACAGGTATGAGGAAACCAAAGCAGAGAATAAAGAATTGATGGAATCAACAGAATCTAATATAAGAGAGGTAAAGAGATAAAAGAAGACATAAAAGATTGAAGATCATGAAACAGTGTTACTCGAAAAGGAGAATGAGCAGAAGATTAAGAAAAAAATAAGATGATCACTGCCTTGTTGTGGCGAAGGGGCTTGCGTAACTCAGTGAAGCCATAAGCTATGCCGTGCATGGCCACCCAAGACTGACAGGTCATGGCGGAGAGTTCTGACAAAATGTGGTCCACTGGAGAAGGAAATGGCAACCCACTCCAGCATTCTTGCCCAGAAACCCCATGGAACGTATCACAAGGCTAAAAGATATGACGCTGGAAGATGAGCCCCTCAGGTCGGAAGGTGTCCAACATGCTACTGGGGAAGAGCAGAGGGAATTTCCAAGTAGCGCCAGAAACAGTGAAGCGGCTGGGCCAAAGACAAAAGGACTCTCAGCTGTGGATGTGTCTGGTGGTGCAAAGAAAGTCCGATGCTGTAAAGAACAATATTGTTTAGGAACCTGGAATGTCAGATCAATGAATCAAGGTAAGCTGGAGGTGGTCAAACATGAGATGGCAAGATTGAACATCGACATCTTGGGAATCAGCGAACTAAAATGGACAAGCATGGGCGAATTTAATTCAGGTGACCATCATATCTACTACTGTGGGCAAGAATCCCTTAGAAGAAATAGAGTAGCACTCATAGTCAACAAAAGGGTGGGAAAAGCAGTACTGGGGTACAATCTCAAAAACGACAGAATGATCTCAGTATGAATCCAAGGCAAACAATCCAGCATCACAGTAATTCAAGTCTATGCCCCAACCACTGAGGCCGAAGAAGCTGAGGTTGATCGGTTCTGTGAAGACCTACAACACCTTCTAGACCTAACACCAAAAAAAAGATGTCCTCTTCATCATAGGGGATTGGAATGCTAAAGCAGGAAGTTAAGAAATAAGCGGGATAACAGGCAAGCATGGCCTCGGTGTACAAAATGAAGCAGGACAAAGGCTAATAGAGTTTTGCCAAGAGAACACGCTGATCTTAGCAAACACTGTTTTCCAACAGCACAAGAGGCGACTCTACACATGGACATCACCAGATGATCAATATCGAAATCAGATTGATTATGTCCTTTGCAGCCAAAGATGGAGAAGCTCTATACAGTCAGTAAAAACAAGACCTGGAGCTGACTGTGGCTCAGATCATGAGCTTCTTATTGCAAAATTTTGGCTGAAATTGAAGAACTTAGGGAAAACCACTAAACCATTCAGGTATGACCTAAATCATATCCCTTATGAATATACAGTGGAGGTGAGGAATAGATTTAAGGGATTAGACCTGATAGACAGAGTGCCTGAGGAACTATGGACGGAGGTCCGTAACATTGTTCAGGAGGCAGCAACTCAATCCATCCCAAAGAAAAAGAAATGCAAGAGAGCAAAGTGTCTGTCTGATGAGGCTTTACAAGTAGCTGAGGAAAGAAGGGAAGCGAAAAGCAAGGGAGAAAGGGGAAGATATACCCAACTGAATGCAGAGTTCCAGAGAATAGCAAGGAGAGACAGGAAGGCCTTCTTAAATGAACAATGCAAAGAAATCGAGGAAAACAATAGAACGGGAAAGACTGGAGATCTCTTCAAGAAAATTGGAGATCTCAAGGGAACGTTTTATGCAAAGACGGGCATGATAAAGGACAAAGAAGGCAGGGACCTAACAGAAGCAGATGAGATTAAGAAGAGGTGGAAAGAATACACAGAAGAACTATACAGGAAAGATCTTAATGTCCCTGATAGCCATGATAGTGCAGTCACTGAACTTGAGCCAGACATCCTAGAGAGTGAAGTCAAGTGGGCCTTAGGAAGCATTACTAACAACAAAGCTAGCGGAGATGACAGTATTCTAGCCGAGCTATTTAAAATCCTAAAAGATGATGCTGTTAAAGTGCTGCACTCAATATGCCAACAAATTTGGAACACTCAACAGTGGCCGCAAGACTGGAAAAGGTCAGTTTATATTCTAGTTCCAAAGAAGGGCAATGCCAAAGAGTATTCAAACTGCCGTACAATTGCGCTCGTTTCACATGCCAGCAAGGTTATGCTCAAAATCAAAAGACCCTGATGCTGGGAAAGATTAAAGGCAAAAGGAGAAGGGGACAGCAGAGGATGAGATGGCTAGATAGCATCACCGATGCAATGAATATGAACTTGAGCACACTCCGGGAGAGAGTGGAGGACAGGAAGGCATGGCGTGCTATGGTCCATGGGGTCACGAAGAGTCGGACACAACTTAATGACTGAACAACAACAACAGCCAGCTAGAGGGAAAGGAAATGCATCTAAACCAAATAATATCTAATCCAGGATATGGCCATGAAAGCAGATTACACCAGAGGATAAAAGCAAGAGACAGTGCTGAGAAATGGAATCTAAATTAAAAAATATTGGGTGAATATTAAACTCACCAGCTTCAAGAGAAAGAAGAGAAGTGGAAATAAAAAGAGCAAGCCAAAGTTCAAATTCTAAGGGAAAAGATGGAACCAGGGAGATGAAAAATAATATTAAATGCAGGTTATGGAAAATAAAGATGGATCACATGTATTTGAAAGTAAAACGAATTATGAGAAGGAACAGAAACAACTTGATATTGATATAATTAGGGGTATACAACGTGGTGCCCATGGGCATCAATGTACCCCCAGACACCTTTCTTTGCACCCACCAAGGTGCCGCATCCTTTTCACTTTCTTAAAATAATTAACACATGTTCTTACCAGCAGCTGGGATTGCTGTGAAATAGGTGTTGAAAATTTTGGATTCAAAGGAGTTTAATGGGTTGAGGCTCAGATTCTACTTCTACATTGTACTCAGTCTTTTGGGCAGGTTATTCCACACGTCCCATGGCAGTCATTTTGTGGTGGTGCACAGGACAATTTCTCAAATTGCCAAATATGCCTATGGCCTAAAAAGATTGCCTAAACCTGCAATAGAAGGAAAAGAAGATGTAGACCAGGGATGGAGGACCTTCTTGCCCCAAGAACCTGATTGCAACCAGGGAGCTACATGCCAGCAGTGGGCATGGAAAGAGCCCACAATGGGTATGCTACCTCACTCTCACAGCCTGTTTAACAAACACACTATCCACATCACACACACCCCTCCACAGTATTCACCAACACATACACATGCTCACCATTCACACCCAGATGCACAATTTCTCAGGCTCAACTGATCCATTCAGGTCAGCTAGAGGAGATATGCCCTGCAGGGCATGAGAAAGACTTTCTTTTCTCAGTGATGAGTAGGGAAAAGCTCTTATCTCTGATCAGCAGCTGACTGGAGAAGAGCTTTTCTTTGCTCAGCACAGAGAGAAAGGAAGCCTTTCAGCTGATTGGAAACAAGAGCTTTTCCTTGCTGCAATGAGAAAAGCTCCCTTTCTCACTGTGCAGCAAGGCCCTAGACCAGGGGTGGGAAAATATGTTGCCCACAGGCCACACGTGTCCCCTGTTATGCCACTAATTCATTAAAACATTTTTTAAAATGGCATCTCTATAGAGTACCAAAAGGGTCAAAGTTAGCTTGTTAGCAAGCTAATTTTGACCCTTCAGGCGCTCTGTAGCCACTACAGGCATTATTTTTCGGCACCCATGGTGGCGGCGGTAGCCCTCAGAACTCCTGAAATTGCCCACCCCTATCCTAGATCCTCTTCATGCCCCGAAGTAGGCACTGCATTGGAAAATATAACATTCGCAGGACAAAGCTTTAGCAGTAGTTTCTAGGAAACATATCCAAGTATCTTTTAATGTGAGTAAAGAAAAACAACACCACAGGTCATGAATAAGAGTGGATTTACTAACTTCTAATCAGCAGTTTAACACACCAACTTTTGCTCAGCATCAAGATCTAAGTATCACAGCGTAAAAAAATAGTATGAGGCCAGGATTTGTCAGCATGTCTATGGGTAAACGCTAAAAATAAAAGAGATAACAAGAACAAGTTTCATGTTAACAAACAGTTTCATGTTAACAAACAGAGAACAAGTTTCTCTGATAACAAACAGAGGAACCTAGTAATATATTTATATTTAATCCTTAGTGATAACTGTCTCATAACAGATCATTGTTGTTAAAGATGTTTCTGAAGCAAATTAGGGATTGTTATGTGTAAGGTTGGATAATATTTTGTTTAGGCTATCCTGGGTGCCAAATTCATGTGAAGAAGCCCAGTGGGCTCGCTTGCTCATTCTATTTTATTGGTCTACAGTAGATTTACTCACTGCCAGAGCTGAGCTGTTTGTCTGCAGAACAGGTCTATCTTCATCAGTTAATGCTGGTAAATAAAATACATTCCTAGTGCTGCTGGGGTTGTACAACATTTATTTAAATCAAACAAATCCTTTTGAAGAATTGTCCCAATTCTAGTTTATTCATTGTGTCATCTGTCAAATTTAATGTGATATAAATCTCTTTTGTTTATTCTCTTTGGGCTTTCCCCCTGAAAGTCAGCCAGATTTTTATTTTATTTTTCTAATTGAAGAAACACTTATTGAGCTTAAACAGATGTTTGAATTCTTTAATTTCTAGAGTTTGTGATTCCCCCCTGGTCTTAATGAGTTCTCTCAATACCTCTGGGTTCCTGGAAATTTTATGTGCTCACCAAGAATTGATTTCTCATATCTCCCATCAAGAGTGAAAAACAACTTCCTATCATGACTAATATTGAATTTTAATGGGAAATACCATTGTGAGGAATATGAGTTTTATTTTTGTGCCTTGACACTTATAGGCAAATGAAGGCATTAGAAATGAAGTAAATAAGGGAAATAGATATTTAATACCATTTTGAGAGATTGTTTGTCAAAGGGGCAAAGGCTCCATAGTTGATTCATATAAACTAAGAACCTCTGCTTGGCCTCTGTCTACAAAACTGCCTCTGCCATAACTTCACCTGCTGCAAATTACCTCAAATTCTCTGTATGTAAAAAAATGTTCCAGGCTAGGCCCCTTTATAAATGGGCTCAAGATGCAGGTGCCACATTCAGGCTAGATCCCAGATTCAGATTTAGCTTTTGCATTTGTTGTGCTCATTCAGTCTTGGATTCTTTTGTTTGTGGACAGCTGTAGCTATGGACATCACAGTATGGTCCATTGGTAAAACAGTTTTTCAACATTTGGAAAATGACTATGGCCAAGATCCAAAAGAAGTACAGAACTACTGTTGTGTGCCAAGGACTGGGACATTAGATTTTTATTTCTCAAACACCATCCACCCATGCCACATGGCAAACCATATTTGAAACTGAGGAACTTTCAGAAACAGTTTGTAATACAGCAAGGTCTGCTGCTCAAGGGAAAGTTGCTCTAGCCCTTTCAGTTGGACTAGATCTGCCCTAAAATACCCAATTAATCTACACTTGCCTCCACCTACTGAATCAACGAGCCATTAGACTCTTATGTATTCAGGGGGAGAGACCTTATTTGGGTACCCAGTCACTAACTCCCAATCTCTGCCCACCCAAATTCCCTGGAGAGCTTCTTCCTTAGTAGCTTGCCTGGGAGGAGCAAGGCATTAATGTAGGGTGAGATAAGGTTTTTCAGAATGTATAAGTTCAGAACAGAACAGCTGAATTAGTCAAAATATTTGGTTTATTAATAAAAAAACACTGCAGTCAAAGAAATAACAAATGAAAATGTTGGTTCTGACTTCTAATACTAAGCCTACCTGTTAAAATAGGCAAGTAGGTCATAACTGAAATGGCACCAGAAGAGCCATACAACTGGCAGTAGATCTGGATGAAAAATTGAAAGTCTTTCTCTCTTTCCTCCTGGGAGAAGACACGTGATCAGTTTGCATGTAACAGCAAAAACCACTGGGTTGTTTGGCCCCTAGTGACGTTTTGCATGTCACGTTCAACAACCTGTGACCTAGCCAATTGTAGGCTGTTGATTAAAAGCACAGCAAATGCTGGGTTAATTAACCCATGATTTTCCATTATGTGCGAACCAGGTCATAGCGTGGAATCCAGGGAGCATAGCTTCTTGCTAACTCCAATTGAAGACTCTTAAAGCAAGACTTTATTGTACATTTATAGGAAATTTCCTGTGAAATTGACACTATTTATTTACAACAACATTATTGTTGTTGTTGTTATTATTACATTTATATACCACCCCATAGCCCAAGTTCTCTGGCGGTTTACAAAAGTTAAAACATTAAAATATAGTATACAGAGTTTAAAACCATTTACATAAAAGCATAGGACAATATGTACAAACAACATATATCTAAAAACAACTTTGAACTAAAACAATTTTTTAAAAATCCAATAATAAAACAACACAGCTTAAAAACAGTATACAAAAGTTAGCAATAATCTGCTTCACATCTAAACAGATTCTGGAGCAGTGAACAATAAAAGATAAAAAGAATAAAACACTATATTAAACATTTTGTTTTTAAAAACAGTACAATAAAAACCATGGCTGGTCAATCAAGGAAGGCTTCTTGAAATAAAGATGTTTTCAGGAGGCGTTGGAAACAACACAATGTTGGTGCCTGCCTGACCTCCAGAGGCAGGGAGTTCCATAGAAAGGGGCCCACCACACTGAAGGCTCTTCTCCAGGTGGACTCCAATCAGGCCATAGGTCCATGCAGGGCATGCCAACTGATGACCTCAGTGACTGGGCAGGTTGATAAAGGAGAAGTCACTCTCTCAGATATGACATAACTTGCTTCTTTCCTCCAACCACCAATCGTTTGGTGATATGCCAGGTTTTGTGTGTTTTTTTCCCGATTCTAAAAGGGGAAATGCCTCTCCTAAGGCATAGTTACTGACAGTAAGAGCTTTAAGCTAAGATGTACTCGTGTTTTTGCCCCTCCCCTTTGGCCTCTGGCCCTGCCCACAACTGGAATGCAGCCCCTGAGAGCTCCAAAACTGAATCTGGCCCTTGGGGCTAAAAGTGGTTCCCCACCCCTGTGATATAGGGTAGGGTAAAACAGGGGGCAACCAATCATAGCACCATGCACTTCTGCCCCTAGGAGGTTAGGAAAGTAGATTTGGGGTCTGCATGAAATAAAGCTTAACCCATGATAGCTAAATGCATGCTTGCTATCATTGGAGTGAAATATAATTCAGATACAGATTTACACATATGTAATTTCGCCAGGTTGACCTGTGGTATCCCTAACTCACCATGGCACTTGCAAATGGCAGCTCCTTTGAGTAAATAGGAACTCTGATGTGCCTCTGAGCCTTGATTGTGTAAACAGGTCTGAAATGCTGCCTGCATAACAGATTGGTTACCTGAGTATATTCCCAGGTGAATGAACATTAATTAGATAATTCTGTGCGCACAATGGATATTGAAAGCCTAAGACATGCTGATATGCTCTACCTTATAGAGACAAATTACAAGCTCTGACCTATGGCCATTGGCCTATGGTGCACCATGAAGTTGTCTCCCATGCCTTTTAACACCTACATGAAACCGCTGGGAGAATTCATCTGGAGGCTTGGGCTGACTAAAGTGTCATCAGTATGTATGTCAGGATTGATTCTGAGCGCAGGGAGATAGTTAGCAGCTCAGATTCAGAAGAGGAGCAGCCAGAACCGGGGGAGGTTTTTTCACAGGCCAGCTCAGATATGGGTAGGTGTGCTTCTCAGATTACCAGCTCCCAGATGGCCGGGCATGACACCTCATCCTCACCCCTTCTGTGAGAAACAGCGAGCAGGAGGAGGAGGAGCTCGAGGTCTGCGACCGAAGGGACGCCAGGCGGAGACGCAGAGCTAAGAGGGAAACGTCAAGGGCGGAGCTTGGACATTCGAACCGGTTAGCAATGCGTGAGGGGCTACGCAGGGGAGCAGCAGGCGAGGGGCGGAACCTCCCCCTCTAAGTTAGCCTAGTCAGACAGCCGCCCTTTCAAACTGCGGGCAACTCTCGTTTATTCCCATTTGAATCCCCTGGAGGCATTCGTTTGCAGCCAGAGAGTCTTCGAGGATTTGCACCTGTAATGAACCTGTGAATAATGAATTAAAGGCGTGAGACTGAAGCCTCTCTTTTTGTGTGTTGTGAGTGGTGGAGGAAAGGGGTGGGGCGGCAAGGGAACCCTGACAAAGTGGATGATACTCAGCTCTACCTCTCGTTTCCATCTACTTCTCTTAGGGAAGCTGTGGAGGTGGTTTTGGGGTGGATGAGGATGAAGAAGCTGAGAGTTAGTACAGACAAGAGGGAGGTGTGGTGAGTACAGAGACCAGCAGTCCTGGATAGAGTCTTACAATTGCTCTTGGAGGGTAATGCACTCCCGCTAAAGGATGAAATGCAGGGTTTGGGAGTTCTGGACTCTGCGCTAACTGCGGAAGCTCAGGTGGTGGTAGTGGCCAGGAGTGCTTTTACTAGAGTAGGCTGATGTGCCAGCTGCAGCCCTATCTGGACAGATCTGACCCAGCCTCAGTTATTCATGCACTAGTGATGTCCAGGCTGGACTATTGTAATGTGCTCTGTGTTGGGTGGCCACTTGTGAACTGCCAAAAAAGAGGACAACAGAGGACAGTAATTTACATAACACTTGCATATGCTAATTCATATGCGTAGTTGCAAATTTAGAAATAATTATTATAATTTAAAGAGAAATACAGTACATCTCACCATAGTGTGCAAGACTGTGACCAGGTGACCTGTGTGTCTGCCTGTTCCTTCTGCTGCCTAGATGCTGTTGATGGTCCACCTCTAGGCCCATTTCTTTCTTCTGATGGTCCTTTGTCTTTAAACTAGACTTGGACTAGACAGCCTTTCAGTAGAGGGCATTCTTCTGGCAGTCCTTTAAATAGAGGAGTGTCTGCTGTAGAGAAGGATACATGGCCACCCTAAGTCTGTATGGGCTGCTTTTAAAGACGGTTTCTAAACCAACTGGTGCAGAATTAGGCTGCCCGAGTATTGCTGGGGGCCAGGCGGTTGGATCATGCAATGCCGATACTGCACTGATGCACTGCAAATAGGGATGCGCCAGGCCCCATCATTACAGGCTTTTAGACAAGCCTTAAAGACTCATTTGTTTTCTGTGGCTTTTTCATCAGATAGGATTTATTGGGCTGCTGCTGATTTTAGCTATATTGATTTCTTAGATTTCTGTATTTTTATGGGCTGGATTTTTTTGGTTACTATTGCTGGTTTTTATTAATGTATTAAGTAGATTGTTTTCATATTTTGTTCTGGAAGCTGCCTTGAGAAGGGTAATTTTTTTTAACTCTTAAAGGCAACCTATAAATATTTTAAATAAATAAACAAATATTTGCATTTTCCTATTCACAGTGTTTGTTTTAGCCATTTTCTGGATGCAAGGGGAAGGCTTTCCAGTTTTGTTTTGTTTTTAAAAAAATGTTTTGGTAAACTAATACTGCTATATATTGACAAGGAGTTTTCTGACAGAGTTTAAAGGAAAAGGATCGCTGAAGTAAAGATTTCTTGTCCTGAATATTTCTAAAACTGGAGAAAGGATTTTTTTCCTGAGAATTTAAGGTGATTTGAATGGGTTGGATAAAAATTGATGAGTATTAAAATTTAGTTTGGATGTTCTTATTTTTTATTTAAAAATGGTAAATACGAAATTTCTCTTAAATAACTACATTAATATAAAATAATCTGAATAACTTTTTCAGTTTTATTAAGTCAAAGAAAGTCAACACCATCTTACTAACTGCAGAAAGGTACATCTCTCATATTTTAATCCATTCTCTGTTAACCTTCTGTTCCTTTCTGCATACCACATCAAGTCTCTTCACAACACCATTATAAGCCTATTTGCACTGTGCTTCTGCCAACAGTGCCCTCTCTTGGATAGAGATTAGGGATGGCGGAGAATTTCTCCCCGAAACTTCAGGGGGCCGAGCGCCAACATGTTTGGCCCCCCGAAGAAGTTTCGGGGAGAAATTCTCCGCACCCTCCTGCCCCCCGCACCCCCCCCCGGGACGGGACTTACCTTTGGTGAATATCCCTCCCGGCGGCGGGTCCGGGCGGCGGTTCGTCGGGTCTTCATCCGGGGCGGGAGCAGCAGCCGGTCTTTTGACCGGCTGCCGCCGCCGCCATTCCAATAAAAGAAAAAAAAAACGCCCCCGTGATAGGCTACGTGACGATTAACGTAGCCTATCACGGCTAGATTTGCAAAGTCAGCCGTGATAGGCTACGTAAATCATCACGTAGCCTATCACGGGTGACTTAAAAAAAAAAAAAAAAGCGCGTACGGATAATGGCGGCCCCCATAGGGAGCCGCCATTCGCGTTACTTATTTGGTCGCTGTAGTCTACGTAAAGATTACGTAGACTATGGCGAAAATAAGGGCAACGCTATTGTTTTTTTAACTTTTAATTTTGCGGCCGGGCGAGGCGAGGCGCCTCCTTCCCGGCCTGAATTTCGGCCGGGCGAGGCGGGAAGCCTCCTCCCCGGCCTGAATTTCGGCCGGGCGAGGCGGGAAGCCTCCCCCCCCGGCCTGAACTTCGCGGGGGGAGCAGCGAAGCGCCTCCCCACCGCGAAAAGCTGCGAGACCAGGTAAGTGACTTTCGTGCACCCCTAATAGAGATCGTCTAATCAGAGTTATCCATGCCTTGTTAACTTCCCAGAAATGGCAGTTAGTACAAAACTCAGCTGTTAGGGTACTAAGTGGAACCATTTGTTAGTAACATATTTTGCTGGTGTTGGAAAAGATCTACTGGCTCCTAGTCTGTTTCTGAGCACAATTCAGGGTGCTTGTGCTTACCTATAAAGCCCTAGTCATGACATGGGAGCCTCATACCTGAAGGAACGCCTGACCACTTATCACCTTCCTGTGCGCTAAGGGCACCTGCAAATGCTCTCCTCAGAGTATTAGCGATCGGCAAACAAGCAGTCTTCGAGTTCTCCCAGATTCTCTGAGCATTAACTTGATGTTCGTCTCTCTTTCAATATCTGTAAGCACTTGCAACTGCTGTTCGATTTGCAGTATAGGAGAATTGTGCAAATCTAATAGAATTGACTGGGAAAACTGCGCAAAAAATTGAGTATTGTTCAAAGTTGTGCAACTTTCCCATATGGACGAAGTGTGAAATTGCCCATTTTAAAAAATTACACAATTTTGAAATGCTTTTTCTCTGAAATGGGGTACAGCTACCCTTGAAAGACCAGGTCCGCAGCCTGGGGGTCATTTTAGACTCCCAGCTGTCCATGGAGGCTCAGGTGTCAGCTGTGAGCCGGACAGCGATGTATCAACTCCATCTGATATTGCAGCTGTGCCCCTACCTTCCCAACCAACTGCTCCCATCGGTAGTACATGCCCTGGTCTCCTCTCGACTAGACTTTTGTAATGCACTCTATGTGGGGTTACCTTTGAACACGGTTCAGAAGCGGCCTGATTAAAGGCAGCTGCTGGCGTGATCACATCACTCTGGCGCTGAAGGAGTTGCACTGGCTACCAGTTATTTTCCGGGCCAAATTCAAGGTGTTGGTTTTGACATTTAAAACCCTATACGGTTCTGGCCCAGCCTATCTCAAGGAGCTCCTCCAGGAACACCAGACAGGCCGCTCAACAAGATCAGCCTTGGATGGCCTTCTCTCTGTCCCATCAGCCAGGACAGCTAGGCTGGTGAGGACGAGGGAGAGGGCCCTCTCTGTGGTGGCCCCTACTCTGTGGAACTCCCTCCCTAGGGAACTCCGCCATGCCCCCTCTTTAATGTGCTTCCACCACGCACTGAAAACTTGGTTATTCAGGCAGGCATTTGGGGTGGGTTAGGGTATTTTAAAATAATGTTTAATGTGTAATTTTACTGTTTTAAATTGTACTGTTGTACATCGCCCAGAGTGGCCAGGTGACTGACCAGATGGGCGATTAAGAAATTTAATGAATAAAAATAAAAAAAAATTGCGTTATTTTCAAACGCGCGCGCATGTTTGAGAATTTGCGAACATTTTCAGAGAACATGTTCTTCTGTTCATGCTTATGGCTGTGAATGGGGCATGCTAGACAGTTTTGCAAGTACAAACAAAATTTTTGTACATCCCTACAGAGTATCCCTGCTGTCTGAGGTGGGACAGATGGCAATGGGGAAGAGGGCATTCCTGGTTTCCCATTTGTGGATCTCTCTCTCTCTCTCTCTCTCCCTCCCTCCCTCCCTCTCTCTCTCCTAGGAGACTTTCCTGCTGACCATGCTACTATCTTTCCAGTGTTTTTTATCTTTTCAGGCTTTCAAAACTGTTTTGTGCTGCTTTTTGATTGTTGATTTACTTGCTGATGTCATGTTTTATTGTTGTTTTTATTTATATCTTTGTAAACGACCCTGGAAACTTTGGTTGAAGGGCAGGATAAAAATCTATTAAACAGATGAACTTCCCCTTTAGCCCTCTCCAGATGTTGAAGGGCTCCTCTGTGCACCGAACACAGATAGAACTCGGAGGCATTACACTGGTAGGCTTCCCATGTCTTCCATGAGTTCCATTTCATCTAGATCCAATAGAAAATAGAAGAATCTATGTTACATGCATCATCATCATTATTATATCTAGGCTGCTCTACATCAGACTGTAGGTAGGGTCTCGCGCAGCATCGGGGTTGGCATCACCAATCACTGAGGTACACCACAGCTGGAAGAAGACCCCTAGGAGGTTTGGGATCCCCTTTTCTATCATATTACTTTCACCTCTCCTAAAAACATTTTCAGTCTCCAGCATAGAGCAACTGGGGTGAAATCATGCCTGGCCTAACATGTTCCCAATTGTAGAAGTGAGCTTTGGAGTTGTGTAGAAGACTCCTTGATCCACAGGTGACATAAACATTAGTTTTTGGAAATATTTAGATCCAGCCTGTCCATCAAATGATCTCCATGGTGGGTTACAACAGCATAAAACCATACATGCACAAACACATAAAGGAAGCAGCAACAAAATAGTCTCCCCCACCCCCCAGAACAAGCGGTGCAAGAAATACATGCTATCTCAATCAACTCCACTCCCCAGAAAAAAATCCTACCAACACTGATCACAAGGGAGAGGGAATCACCCCTGGAGAAACGTTTCAGGTTGCAAGTCTGTGTAGGGGAGAGGCAGAGGGTGTTTTTGGCATGCAGAGGCAGAAGCAGTGCGGACTTCTCCCAGGATGAGCCTTCTGATCACCATATACTCCTTTTTCTGTTGGGTGCTACGAGACACTTTGCAAACCATTATTTTTCCTGGGAGGGTGGCACACACTCCGTTACTGCCCCCTTCTTTTAAAGGCTGAGGAATAAAACACTAGCCTTAAAAAATATAGTATAGATCTATTTATTTATGCCAGAAGGATGGCAGCAGCAAAGATTGTTAGCCAACCTCTTTTCTGAGGCTGCAGGGGCAGGAGGCAAGGAGGGGCACTGGGAACAGCAACACCTGGTTGTGCATTGGTTGGTGTATGTGTGGAGGGGGGGGGACTGTTGCTTGCTGGTGCTGCCTGGGTAAGGTTAGGCCGCTTGCTGCGGCATCTTCGGCTTCTTGAGCTAGTTCAATTGGCAATGTTCCAGCAGAAGGACTTGTGTGTGTGGGGCGGGGTATAGTGGGGATGCAGTGGGAGAGCTTACCTCTGGGTACTCACTGCTTGGCTGCTGGAGGAGCAGACAGGATGATGGTCAGTTTTGCTTCAGCGCTAGCCTTGGCTAGGAGGGATGTGGGTTGCTTGAATCATCAGGGTGCATCCTGTGGCAGGTCCACACTATCATCTGGGATTCTGGTTCGCGTTCAGGAAGTATCCATGCAATTCGGAAGACAACCATGGAAAAGCTGTTTTTTTTAGGGGCAAAACGAAGGGTGAGCCTAAGACATTTTACTGCCTGAGGTGAAGAACAAGCCCCCTCTCCCCTCCCGCCCCAACACACAGAAACCGTAGAGACAGGCAACAGAATCTTATATCAATACTGGCAACAGGACAGTGCCCTCCACCATACCTTAGGACAATAGGATAGCTTAGGGAGATTGTGGGGTAGGCTGTGTGGCACTGGCACGCACAACTATGTCCTCCAACCCCTCATCATCGCTACCTGCTCTCCGGCATCCACTGCCTCACTCTGCCTAATGATAGGACCAGCCCTGGAAAAAGGTAACTTGTAAATACTAGACTTTGCTTGGTATCAGGCAAGGATCTTGTTTTAAATGGCATTGTCTACTTCCTCCATAAAGAGCAGCTTCACATCAGAAGTAGCTGCATCTCTCCAGTCAACAATATATAAACAGCAACCCCACTCCAGGTGGTTGGATAAGTACTGGGATCCCTGTTCATTTTATCAGGTTTCTTTAAGAAGTCTGATCATATTCTCTACATCTTTATATATTGTGGCTCTACACTTAAAAGTTGTGGGAGGGGGTTTATTACAGTCATATAAACTGGTATTATAAGTTATTATTAAAAGTTTGGTTTTTAATATTTAAATTATAGTCTGAAGGAAAAAATACATTAAAGTTTTCAGTTTTACATCGTTTCACTCCTCCCCTTCCCTGCCCAGAACTTTGCATCTATAGCAGCTATATCCTATAATTCAGGCCACTGTGAATTCCCTTGGTCATGTGATGGCATCAATTTGATCTATTAGTCACTAGCTTCCTCATCCGAGCACCATCTGTTTCATAGTCTTAATGTTAAAGTGATGAGGGGAGTGCATCTTTGCATTCAGGAACATCGTTTACATTGCTGAGTCCCACCAGGTCACATGTTCTACCTGGACTACGACCCCTGCCCTGAGCTGTTTCAGAAGAAACGTATTTGAATTTAGCAGTCTGCAACTGGACCATGACAAATCTGTGGTCACCTTGGGAAAAGCTGAACTGTTTTTAAAGTAGCCTTAATCTGGCCAAACCAGGCATTCCTTTTAGGTATTTTGTGTCTGAACGATCTATGATAATGTTAATGGGCTTTGTCACTTACTTGGATGCACCACTCTGCCAAGGGCAAGGCCTGTGGTTTTAAACAATCGTGTTTGTGTATAAAGAATTTATCCTTTATTTCCCTGCAATTTCTAGTTATTTTGTTTTGCAATTATAAATAATTAACATCCCTTTAATGATATTTTCTACTTTGTTCTACCTTAAGGGCTGCAATTTTTTTTTTTAAACTCCAGGCACGCATGTAACCTCCAGTAGAAAATTAAGAGTTATGGAGTTATGTATCCAGGGGAAGCTGTGTTCCTAAAAAACTCTAAAAAATGCAAATCTATGCAGTATGCATGCCAAAATAGCTGCTCCAGTAAGTGAAACTAATGTGGTGTACTTGCCAGTACAATAATCCAAAAAATGGAACGGCTCCCAAACAGCAAAGTTCTGAATTCTTACTTTTCTCAGCAACAAACAGGTTGTTACCAAAATAGCTAACTTTCTTTCCTCATGAGTTTGAAGAAAAGGTTCTACATATGAACTGAAAGGGCTGCCATTAAATGAAAACTTCTAATTTTGTAATGAAAATGATATACTTTGATGAGACAAGCTTAAAAGTTCAGTACTTTCACACAGCACCAGTCGGAAGAGACTTGACTTGAACTCTACTGTCTCTTGACTGAACCATTAAGTCACACCACTCATAACCATTGCAAATCATGCATTCACAGTGCTGAATCAGCTTAACGTAGTTCGAATCAGATGTGCTAAAAGTATTTCAAATGCCAGTGCTGTTATTTGGAAACAGTGAAACTGTTGTATAGCGAGTCAGCCAAAAAACAAAAGTGATCAGTGGCAAAACCTACAGTGGTTCATGAGTTATGGAAGAACTGAACACACAGAAGCTGGGAAATCATTTTTTCAGCTGTAACGCCAGCCCCCTTTCAAGCCAGAACACACCTTGGGCAAAGGGACCAGCACATGTGTTGTTGTTGTTGTTGTTCAGTCGTTCAGTCGTGTCCAACTCTTCGTGACCCCATGGACCATAGCACGCCAGGCCTTCCTGTCCTGCGCTCTTTCCCGGAGCGTGCTCAAGTTCATATTCATTGCATCCGTGATGCTATCTAGCCATCTCATCCTCTGCCGTCCCCTTCTCCTTTTGCCTTCAGTCTTTCCCAGCATCAGGGTCTTTTCCAGGGAGTTTTCTCTTCGCATTAGGTGGCCAAAATATTGGAGCTTCAGCTTCATTATCTGTCCTTCCAATGAGCACTCAGGGTTGATTTCCTTTAGGATGGACTGATTTGACCTCCTTGCAGTCCAGGGGACTCGTAAGAGTCTTCTCCAGCACCACAGTTCGAAAGCATCAATTCTTCGGCGCTCAGCCTTCCTTATAGTCCAGCTCTCACAGCCATACATTACTACTGGGAAAACCATAGCTTTGATTAGACGGACCTTTGTCGGCAAGGTGATGTCTCTGCTTCTTACTATGCTGTCTAGGTTGGCCATAGCTTTCCTCCCAAGGAGCAAGCGTCTTTTAATTTCATGGCTACAGTCACCGTCTGCGGTGATCTTGGAGCCCAAGAAAGTAAAATCTGTCACTGCTTCCATTTCTTCCCCTTCTATATGCCAGGAAGTGATGGGGCCAGATGCCATGATCTTCGTTTTTTTAATGTTGAGTTTCAAACCAGCTTTTGCACTCTCCTCTTTCACCCTCAACAAGAGGCTCTTGAGATCCTCTTCGCTTTCTGCCATTAGGGTGGTATCGTCTGCATATCGGAGGTTGTTGATAATTCTCCCAGCAATCTTAATTCCGACCTCTGATTCATCCAACCCCGCATTTCTCATGATGTACTCTGCATATAAGTTAAATAAGCAGGGTGACAATATGCAGCCTTGTCGTACTCCTTTCCCAATTTTGAACCAATCGGTTTTTCCATGTCTGGTTCTTACTGTTGCTTCTTGACCCTCGTACAGGTTTCTCAGGAGACAGGTAAGGTGGTCTGGTACTCCCATCACTTTAAGAATTTGTCACAGTTTGTTGTGATCCACACAATCAAAGGCTTTAGCGTAGTCAATGAAGCAGAAATAGACGTTTTTCTGGAATTCTCTTGCTTTCTCCATGATGCAGCGAATGTTGGCGATTTGATCTCTAGTTCCTCTGCCTCTTCTAAACCCAGCTTGTACTTCCGGTAGTTCTCGGTTCGCATACTGCTGAAGCCTAGCTTGTAGGATTTTGAGCATCACCTTGCTGGCATGTGAAATGAGCGCAATTGTGCGGTAGTTTGAACACTCTTTGGCGTTGCCCTTCTTTGGAATTGGAATGTAAACTGACCTTTTCCAGTCTTGTGGCCACTGTTGAGTGTTCCAGATTTGTTGGCATATTGAATGCAGCACTTTAACAGCATTATCTTTTAGGATTTTAAATAGCTCGGCTGGAATACTATCATCTCCGCTAGCTTTGTTGTTACTAATGCTTCCTAAGGCCCACTTGACTTCACTCTCTAGGATGTCCGGCTCAAGTTCAGTGACCGCACTATCATGGCTATCAGGGACATTCAGATCTTTCCTGTATAGTTCTTCTGTGTATTCTTGCCACCTCTTCTTAATCTCATCTGCTTCTGTTAAGTCCCTGCCTTCTTTGTCCTTTATCATGCCCGTCTTTGCACAAAACGTTCCCTTGAGATCTCCAATTTTCTTGAAGAGATCTCTAGTCTTTCCCATTCTGTTGTTTTCCTCGATTTCTTTGCATTGTTCATTTAAGAAGGCCTTCTTGTCTCTCCTTGCTATTCTCTGGAACTCTGCATTCAGTTGGGTATATCTTCCCCTTTCTCCCTTGCTTTTCGCTTCCCTTCTTTCGTGAGCTACTTGTAAAGCCTCATCAGACAGCCACTTTGCTTTCTTGCATTTCTTTTTCTTTGGGATGGATTGAGTTGCTGCCTCCTGAACAATGTTACGGACCTCCGTCCATAGTTCCTCAGGCACTCTATCTATCAGGTCTAATCCCTGAAATCTATTCCTCACCTCCACTGTATATTCATCAGGGATATGATTTAGGTCATACCTGAACGGTTTAGTGGTTTTCCCTACGTTCTTCAATTTAAGCCGAAATTTTGCAAGAAGCAGCTCATGATCTGAGCCACAGTCAGCTCCAGGTCTTGTTTTTACTGACTGTATGGAGCTTCTCCATCTTTGGCTGCAAAGGACATAATCAATCTGATTTTGATATTGACCATCTGGTGACGTCCATGTGTAGAGTCGCCTCTTGTGCTGTTGGAAAAGAGTGTTTGCTATGATCAGCATGTTCTCTTGGCAAAACTCTATTAGCTTTTGTCCTGCTTCATTTTGTACACCAAGGCCATGCCTGCCTGTTATCCCGGTGATTTCTTGACTTCCTACTTTAGCATTCCAATCCCCTATGATGAAGAGGACATCTTTTTTTGGTGTTAGTTCTAGAAGGTGTTGTAGGTCTTCATAGAACCGATCAACCTCAGCTTCTTCGGCCTCAGTGGTTGGGGCATAGACTTGAATTACTGTGATGTTGAATGGTTTGCCTTGGATTCGTACTGAGATCATTCTATCATTTTTAAGATTGTACCCCAGTACTGCTTTTCCCACCCTTTTGTTGACTATGAGTGCTACTCTATTTCTTCTAAGGGATTCTTGCCTACAATAGTAGATATGATGGTCACCTGAATTAAATTCGCCCATGCTTGTCCATTTTAGTTCGCTGATTCCCAAGATGTCGATGTTCAGTCTCGCCATCTCATGTTTGACCACCTCCAGCTTACCTTGATTCATTGATCTGACATTCCAGGTTCCTAAACAATATTGTTCTTTACAGCATCGGATTTTCTTTTCACCACCAGACACATCCACAGCTGAGTGTCCTTTCGGCTTTGGCCCAGCCGCTTCACTGTTTCTGGCACTACTTGGAAATACCCTCTGCTCTTCCGCAGTAGCATATTGGACACCTTCCGACCTGAGGGGCTCATCTTCCGGCGTCATCTCTTTTAGCCTTGTGATACGTTCCATGGGGTTTTCTTGGCAAGAATACTGGAGTGGGTTGCCATTTCCTTCTCCAGTGGACCACATTTTGTCAGAACTCTCTGCCATGACCTGTCAGTCTTGGGTGGCCCTGCACGGCATAGCTTATGGCTTCACTGAGTTACGCAAGCCCCTTCGCCACAACAAGGCAGTGATCCATGAAGGGGAGCACATGTGTAGCAAGTGCCAAAGGGCAGGAGCCCATTGGGATGCACACATGACTGTTGAGCCACAGGGCTCTGGGACCTATCAGTCAACAGCCTGAGTGTGCAGACTCTGAGATATTATGCATGTCAAGTCAGAGTTGCCCCCTTATTTCATGTTGATTAAGCATCTCTCGACGTCTGCTTCTGTAGCCTTCTTTGTACCTGAAGATCAAGCTGCCTATAGTCCTGTAGCAGTGAAGGAGTTATCAGCCTGTGTGCCAGCTAGCAGAGAGGAAGGTGGGATACAGAGAGAAAGCCTGCAACCAGCAGTACAAGTGTTAAGAATTTGGCCCCATTGGGCTGCACCACCACTGCAGAGGTTAACAGCCCCTATAGCCTATACCTCTTGTCCCTCTCCTTGTTTCCCCAGCTCTCTTAATCTTGTGCCATCAGCAGAAGCTGCTAGCAGAATATAGTATTGCAGGGGCAGTACTCACTGTAGTAGCCAAGAGGCTTCAGCAATCGGTTGATACATTGTAGCTGAAAATGCATCCCCAGCTAATTACGAGCTACTACAAATATATCCTCAGCCACTGATAGCCTATTAACATTAACAATGAGCCAATACCCTTTGTAACTAGTGAATGAAGCTGCCTGAAATTAACTCCTGCACTTCTATAGGCAGGTAGAAATGGGGTAGAGCAGGGTTTGCATGTAACTCTGGGTTGTTTGTGGTTAAAAACATATAGTTCAAACCATAGTGCAGGGTTTGCATGGCAACCCATGATTCAACAATAACCCTTACTCAGCCCGTACTGTGGGTTGTTACAAGTCTATCAGCCTAATTTATCTCACAGGACTGTTGTGAGGATAAAATATGGGGGAGGGGGGACCACGTATGCAGCCTTGAGCTCCTTAGAGAAAAGCATGATATAAATGTACAAACTAGATGGGGCAACTGAGTAGTAAATGTATGAAAATTGCTTTTTAGCTATATAATTATATACTTATTAAACATTAGACAGAGAATTGTAAGAGGAAGCGCTGCTTCCCCTGGCTGGGTTGGGTTCATGTTTTAAGGGGTTGTGTTTTTTGTTTTTGGCAAGGAGTTCCTGCGGTCGTGCTGGATGTCGGCTTTCCAGCCAGCCTCCTTCCCCCCGCGTGGCCCTTTTGTGGCATCTGTGTCCTCACTGTGTGAGGTAGATCAGATAATAAATAGATGCGGCTGTTCAAACTATTCTTAAAAAGATAGTCAGTGACCAACAAGGGAATTGCTAGGCCTGGACCCATTAGGCTCAGACCCCAAATCCATTTCTCAGAGCTCTTGAGTATCCATTGGTGTGTGTGATTTTCAGGGGGATCACAGCTGGGGAGGGAAGGGTTAACTCTTCTCTTCCCACATGCTGCAACACCCCACCCCATCCCCAAATCCCTCCTATGTGTGGAAATTACATTTAGGAAAAAGAACATGTGCATTGGTGCCAATGGAAGCAGGGTCGTTTGCCTAAGCTTAATTGCCACGGTGGGGGTTTCAGGGGGCACAGATCAGGAGGGAAGGCCTAACCGCCTCCTCATGTGCTGTGATTTCCTCCTGCAAATGGCTTGTGCTTGGCGATTAAGCTCAGAATAAACCTCCCACTGGTGCCAATGGAAGCATTTTTTTCAAGTCTAATTGCATGGAGTGGGGAAATTTTTTCTCTGGGAGAGAAAGAGGGAGAAGTGGGGCTAGGGAGAGAAGTGAAGGGACAAAGAAAGATGAGTGGAGGAGAAAGATAAAGATAATGTGTTTATTATCCTCCTAAAAGATTAAATAATCAGGGCAATAATCAGGGTACTTCTCCATGTACCCCAAGGGTACTTTGTGTTTGTTGTGGGGTGGGGGAAAATGTCACAACTCCCACAAGCCCAGAAACTGCAAAACAGAAAATGAGAAATCCATCCTTATACACACACACCCCTACACCTCCTCGTCCCCTTTCTCTTTCCTGGTTCCCTCCATCTCCTCTATACTGCCTAGTCTTTGCTCCATCTTCCCCCTCCACATGATTCTTACACCCAAGTTGCCTGTTCCTTCCTTCCTGTCCTTGTCTGTCTTGTTTGCCCCCTGTCCTCTATTTCCTTTGCCCCACTCTCCAGCCCTCACTCCTCCCACAACCCATCCAGCATTTTGACATCCCCCCCAATTGTGCACCATTTTATTTGGTTTTGAATGTAATTTATGGAGGCACTGATGAATGGGGTAATTAATTGAAGGGAAACTGATTAAATTTTGGAGCAGGCTTTGGGTGGGAAGTGGAAAATTAATTTTGGGTGAGCCTGATTAGTGCTCTGAAAAATTTTCAAAGTTTCATTTTGGTGCAAAAGTTGTAATTGTTAGTGTGTTTGTGTGAAAAGGCTCATGAAAAAACCTACCAGCCACTGTTTTTTTGGTGCATTTGTCCATACCTGTTCACGGCCATTGCAAATTAATTGTAACTGAAGGGGAACTACTGATTTGGGATGATCTGGAGGTGGAGTGCAATTAACCAAATAACTTATTTTGAGTGTGTGAGACTTGACTGGCTTCTGCAAAATTTAAATAAGCCCAACTAATGTTCCTAAATGTTCCTAAATATATAAATTAGCACATGCAGATTTTATGGAGACTGGTGTCCTATGGACCTGTACCTGAATATTTTAAATGCCAAGCAACACCCCTGGCAACCAGAAACTTTTCGAATAATGGTGACTATCTCATAATCAACTAGTATTGCCAGACTGTTGCAGCATACCTCTCTATTTTGAGGCATTCTGTTGTCCCTTGAATGTTACCACTGGGCCAATTACTGCCTCTGTTACAATAACTTCATAAATATAATTGTCAGTTGTTTTACAGCCCTTTCATCTTCAAGCATATTCGAAGGTGTCCCATACCGATTTATTTATTACTAATAAAGAGGGCTGGGAAGATAGGTAAAGGTATCTCAGAATAAGTAGGATATTTGTGTTGTGGGGATATCTTCTATTTATTTAAAAGATTTATATCCTACCTTTTGATCAAATGATCTCTGTAAGGCAGCTTACAACAGGTTAAAAACAATGCAAGAATGGCATACAAAACAATTGAAAGATGAACTCAGCAGCAGAGCTGGGCAATAAACCGCACAATTATATTCCATTAAAAGCTGGCACAATCCCCCCCCCCCCCGCTTTTACTTGGTGCCTAAAAGAAAACAAAAAGAAAGCGACCGCGATGGCTTAGTGGTTAAGACGCTGAACTGCAGACTGGAAGGTTGGCAGGTCAGCAGTTCGAGACCCGAGTGCTGCGTGACGTTCAGGCCCAGCTCCTGCCAACCTAGCAGTTCGAAAGCAAGAAATTGCAAGTAGATAGGTACCTCCTCGGCGGGAAAGGTAACAGCGTTCCGTGCACCTCGGTGTTCAGTCATGCCGGCCACATGACCACGGAAGCGTCTTTGGACAGTGCTGGCTCTTCGGCTTAGAAACGTGGATGAGCACCGCACCCTAGAGTTGGACACGACTGGTTGGGGACACCTTTACCTTTAAAAGAAAACAAGGGGCGCTTCTAGGTGAGACTTTTGCCATGCTGTCACCCTGACTTATTCACAAATTTAGCAGGGGCTCCAGATTATGTCATCTTCTACTCATAACCCTCCGTGTTATCCCACCCTTTTTCTGTCTTTTTTCTGATTGCCATAAATCAATTAAGAAAGAAAAGACAGAATAGCTGCACAATGACTTCTGATTATTAGCGCTAGGACCCCTTGGTCTGGAAGCAGCCAAAGCGGTCCCCAGGCCAACATGTTTGGGGAAGAGTGTTGCAGAGTTGGGGTACCGTGACAGCAAGGGTCCTGTCCTTGGTAGCCATCAAATCGGATAAGAAGATATATTTGGCAAAAGCCGCAAGCATGACAAGAGTTCAAATAGATCTTGGATAGGGGTGAGCTTAAAATGCTTGACTCTTCTCTTACACCCACGTTTTCCCTCTCTCTCCCTTGCCTTCCACAGAAGGAAAAAATAGAAAGTAGGGCAGCTTTGGTAGGGCTGTCTTGCATCAAGCCCAACCAGCTAGCAATTGGTAGGGCACCTCACGGGCCCCTCCTGTTGCTGCTGCTGTTGTCATGGTTCCTTCTTTGCGAGCCGTTCCTGCTCCCGCGGCTGGTCTTGGCTCAAGAACGTCTCCGAGCTGGGGCGGCAGCGGCAGCAGGAGGAGGACGGTGGGTGGGGGGAGAGTGGGCGTCCAGCCGCTCCATGGCTGGGCAGGATTAAGTTTCATGGCAGCCTGCGTGTGCTTATCCTGCCGCGGTTCTCTCAGGGCCGTTACTTCAGAGGAAAGGGGAGCGAGGGCGAGGGGCCCCCTCCGGAAGCTCTCGCCAAAAAAAATGCGTGCGTGCTGTCTCCGACTCTCCCCCTCCCCGGGAAAATAATACCCCTATCTCAAAGCAAAACCCACAGCTGAACGTAGGGGGGAGGAGGGGGTCATCCCTGGAGAAGCAGCCCGGCCGGGTAAGCTGACGGGCTGCAAGCCTGGGGCGGGGGGAGGCGGAGGGGGCTGCTCGGAATGCAGAAAGCGGCGCAGGCTCCTCCCGGGACCAGCCTCCCGACCACGGCGCGCTCGCTCTCTTTTGTTCCCGCCGGGGGGGTGGTGTTGCCGCCGCCGCCGCCGCCGCTACTGTGAGGCGCTTTGCAAACCATTATTTTTTCGGGTGGGTGGGCAGGCAGGCAGGCATGCGGCGCGCGCTCCTTTTCGAACCCCGCCCTTAACTGTAAAGGCTGAGGAAGAAAGCTGTAGCCCTTCAAAAACGGAGCGCATAGATTCGTTTCTGTTTAGGGGGGGGGGCAGACTCTTCTCCAGCCTCTTTCCTGGGGGTGGGGGGCGCGATGGCGCTGCGAATAGCAACCCCGGGCCTTGCAGTGGTTGGTGCATGTGTGGAGGGGCGGGGGGGGAGAGGCACTGTTGCTTGCTGGCGCTGCTTGGGGAAGGTTAGGCCGCCTGTTGCTGCTTCTGCTTCTTGAGCTGGTTGGACTGGCAAAGTTCCAGCAGCAGGACATGTGGTGGGGGGGGAGAATTGGAGAGGGAGGGGTTAACTCTGGGTACTCACTTGGCTGCTGGAGGAGCAGACGGGATGCTGGTCGGTTCTGCTTCAGCGCCGGCCTCGGGTAGGAGGGATATTGATGTCAACAAAAGCGCTGCTTCCCCTGGCTGGGTTGGGTTCATGTTTTAAGGGGTTGTGTTTTTTGTTTTTGGCAAGGAGTTCCTGCGGGCGTGCTGGATGTCGGCTTTCCAGCCAGCCTCCTTCCCCCCGCGTGGCCCTTTTGTGGCCTCTGTGTCCGCAGCTCCAGTCTCTCTTATTCTGAAGCACTAGGTTTTAAATGCAACACCTCTAGCTGGGGCGCGCGCGGGGGGGGGGGTATTTGTCTGTGTATCTACAGACGGTTAATCTCATATTCTCTCTTTTTGGACAGTACTAAATGGAAAAGAAGTTGGATTGCTGAGAGAGGAAGAGAAAGGGGGGGTATGTCCGCGTTGCATGCGCAGTTGAGTGGGCTGGAGGCGATGATGCAGATTAAAAAGAGCATCCTCCCTAGGCAGAAAAGTATCGCTTGCTTTCCACTTTTGTCGTCGCTATCAAAAGCTGAAGGGAACAAAATGGAGCTGAACTCTGTCCACCTTTGAGCTAGTTGGGAGCGTCAAAAAAATTGTGGGAGGAAAGGCAGTAGAGCATTTCTGCTTTGGTTAGCGGTGACCCGGGAGTACACACTTATTTTGGGTTACACATCCCTCAGCAACGTTGGTCACCCTCTTGTGTTTCTAATCGATGGTTAAAAATGGTAGAAAGATGGCTTTCCCTCACTCTTTTCGTGTATATTAATACGTAGAGTTGGTTCGAAATTTTGTTGTTGTTGTAATAGCTCAGAGTACACGTTCAAAGAGTTGATAATTACTCCAGACTGAATTACTATGGAAGAGAAGGGAGGGAATTTGTGTATGTAGGAGTAAAGTGGCTAACACTATATAGACATGATCCTGCATTTGCACTCCATGTTAATTAATCCAGAATAGCAAACAGTCTTGGATTTTGTACTAAAAATGTCCAACAGATTGTTAACCTCTGCTTGACCCATTAATTGAAAGGGAGGAAAAAATGAGACTGTTACCCTACCTGAACTACCCTGCATTAAGAGGTTCCTAATCTCTGTTAAATTATCATGCATCTTTAATTATCTTTTGTTTGTTTTTTTAAAAATAGTGGACTAAAACAGTTCCCCACACCTAATTAATGATTGTATGGTACATGCCCCTTTTGCTGGACATATGGTTCAGAAACATCTGCCTAATGCAACAGGAAGACAGTAAAGGTGGTCTATTCAATACTGAGTCAATGGTTTCTACCTAAATGCCCCAGTCCGACAGAGTTCCGTTTACTTAAGTCTGTTGCATTTTGACTATTGAGTTCAAATGCACCATGTATCGTAATTATCAGCTTTTTGGAAAATCCCAAATAAGCATCGCAGTGCTGTTCTATGGAGATTTCATTACCGGAATGTTGAAACATTTCCTAGGAATAGGGTGTTGCATAGAAGTTAACATATTTGGCTATCTTTAAAGAATGGTTTCAGAATAATTTATGAGATTACGACTAAAGGGGCAAATTCTATCTTTGACTAGTTATGCAGAGCCCCATGGCATCTTTTATAAAATAGAATTAAGCTTCATATTGTATGTGATGCTTCATTTCTGATTGTGGAAATTCTTAATTTAGTTTTAAAAATTCATTTATGGACTGGCATATAAACAACTGTATAACGTTAAACCTGCATGAATTCTGATACAAATGCACACAAACACACAGACACTGTAATATATTTACACATAGCAAGGCACATTAGTGGCTTGGGTTCCATATCCCATGATCTTAGTTGCAAAGATGTTGTATATTTTATTTATAATGTAGAACCCATTTTAAAGAAAGAATCACATTATTTTTTTAGAATTACGCTTGAGTGTATACTGTAATCTCCAGTCGTTCAGTGCACACACTAAAATAAATGCTAGCAATTTAACGGATTTGAGTATGGTATAATAAGAGCAGATGACAAAACTACACTCTAAAGTTACAGGGGAAAGGTTATAGGTTACCTAAACTATAAGCAGGTTAAGGTGTAGTGTTTGAATTAATTCATTTTGGGTCTGGCTGTTTATGCTGGTTTGCTAGAGTGGCATGTTTTGTGCTTTTGCGCTGGCAATGGGCAATACACGCCATCCTAAGCATTTGCTTGCTGGCCCAGAAAGTTTTAGAATTGGGTTAAAAGAAGTCCAGATAAAGAAAAAGAGGGGCATGACCCAGCCAGAGTAAAGTCCACTGAGTTAAAAGTTAAGCATGTACTTGCAGGCAGAACTATTCTCAGCATTGATATGAATAAAGAAACCCTTGCTCTCATGGTTGTTTCATATGTGACCTCTTGTATGTGCAAGAGCTGGATTAGGATGATGTTGTTTGTTGCTAGGGAACCAGGCCACAATCCTAAACAAGGCCTGCTTCACAGTTGCGTTCTGCACTGTGTTTGCAGCTTAAAATCACAAGCAGAAGTAAGATCTTAATGAGGAGAGACATTTGTGTGAATTGGCTTCCCAGGTAATTCAGGTAATTTTTATTGTGCCAACACAAAGAATAACAATGGAAAAAATGTAGGGGATGTTGACATAGTGAAAATAAATAATGCAAACTGTTTTGAGAGCGGCTTTGCACAATGGCTTACTATAAAATGCCAATGAACATAGAATGGTGGTGCTTTCAATTAACTACGATGCTGGAGAATGCATGTGTGAATTGGGTTTTGGTTGGATGCAAGTAAGACTGGTATTAAGGAGGCCTGGCATCAGAGAAACATGTTTAGGGTTAGGGCTTTTTGGGGGGTATTGGCGTATTGCCCTAAGTTAATCAATCCCTGAAGTGAAATCATGGCTTACCGATACATTTCTTTACCAGTACAGAAACTTGTGGTTTGCTAGATCCCTTTTGTTACCGTTTTCCTTTTTTCAGTAACAGAGAAATGGGCATTTACATTTATTCTTCTAGGGCCACAGAATTTGAGAAATGTGCTCTTCAGACCTGAAATGACAGTCATTGTTGACATTCAGTTCCCTTAAGGAACTGAAATACATTCTTCATGTCCTGGGCTAAAACAGAAATGGGTTCTAGGGTGGCCTAAAGTCAATATCAGGTCTGAGGAAGAAGAATAGTGCTGTTTAAATGCTACTGTACATAGCCTTTCTTTTACTTCTACCTCTCTACATTTTTTTACATCTGTAGGCAACAGATCAATGACTGGTCTGTTCTTTCTGTTACAATTTAGTATGAATGATGTCTAGTAGGTTAGTATCTTCGAACACACAGGCCATACTTTAATCTTTAGATTAAAGGCAATTATAAGAGTTCAAGCTTGCAATTATAGAATTCAGATACTTAGAGTTCCTGTCTGAGTATGTTATGGTGTTCATGAAATCAGTTGGATTATGCAAATCAGCTGTTTACATATTTTAATGTGTATTCTTCTGATGTTTCATTATTGCTTTCCCAGAGCTTTTATGAATAGTGTGCTGTGAGTTTATTACTCCACATAATGTATTATTCGGAATTTATTTAAAATCTGTATATGCAGTTTCTCTCTAGGATTGCCCATTTAAATGGCCAAAATATACTTGGGTAGTTGACTGGTCAAATATTTTAAATATTTGATAATTATCAAACAATAAATATTTGAGTGGTAACAAAGAAACAGACTTATGTTAATTACAAAACCCCAGGTTAGGTAGCTATTAGGAAACAATTATATTCTAAACTAGTGAATCAGCTATTGTTAGGTAGAAATAACATTTACAAATATAAATGTATATAAGTAATATTTAAAAGACTGAACAGGTTTATTTAAGTTTTATTTAGAAACAGAAGGATAGTTCAGTTAGGACCCTTTGCTCCTGCCTTTGCGATCAGATGATACCAGGATACATTTCAAAAAGGCCATAAGCGATGTTTGGCAAGCTGTGCTTCATGACATTTTTGTCAATGAACAGATATTGTCAAAAGCCAGTGGGCTGCATTGGTTCACCTGTTCCTGAATCCATTTCATAGACACACTGGGGAGTGAGAGCATGCATTCTCACCTTGTGCACCTGGCATGCCAGACATCCACTTTGGGGCATAATTTCTGAATAGAGCATATGCATATAAAATCCAGTTTTCATAAACTTCTTCATATGGTTGATATCCAGATAACAGAAAAAAAGGTTCCAAACCAAAACGCAGAAAGAACATAACAAACAAAACTAATCTTGTAGTAGAATAATTCCCAATGCATTTCACCAGTCGTCATCATCATGGTTATCTATGAAGACTCCTAAACAAACTTTTACAAGAATATACAATATAATTCTACAAGGTTTTTTACCCTTTTAGCTCTGCCTGTTTTGATTTTTATTAGGAAAATTGTATTTTTTGCCCTTCGGAAATCGTTTTCAGGCTTACTGTATGAACATAGTTTTATAAGTAGCATGGTAATGTTTAATAGATTCAAAGTAATTTTATGAATTATTTTATGCCATGGTGAAACTGTATTTGTGGATATATGTTTTTGTAGATTCCGCAGATGAAGATTATATAAATACTGCACTTTATTGCCTTGCATGCTATATTCGTTCAAGTATCTCAGATAAAACTAGGGATCAATTATCTGCCTAATTTGAGTTTACAATAAAAATGTTATTCCTTATAACATTTAAAACAAGTTTAAGAAGTACTGATAAAATAATAAAAGGAACCAAAATAGTAATTTGAAAGAATTTTACAGTTTATCTCTCATTTTGGCATCATCAGGACGCTGTAAAATAAAACATATATATTCCCACTTTATTGCCTCAGGGGTTGAGGTTGCAGTAGGGTGACTTTCCCGAGGCACTTCATTTATCCATTGACTGTGATAAACATTGATTAGCCACAACATTTACTCTGCATTATCTTAACTTATCTGAGTTTTGATAAGACCAGCAACGAAGTTGCATTGCTTGCTGAGGAACAAACAAGAGAAACAGCTGTAAAATGCCACTTCTAATCAGAATGTCCTGTGTACATGCCATTACTAAGAATAGCACATAGAAGAAAATTAAGTTGTAAATTTTAATGGTATATAAGTATTGACTAGGTTGAGTAACCCTGGTTCATTATTATTATGGATCATAGAAAGATGAAAAACTATATTTTTGTTGCAAGATTCTTTAAGACACATATGTGTTTGGATATCAAAAAGTCAGTTTTTTTAAAAAAAACAACACAAAACTTCCTTGATTAATTGATTAAGGGATCCCTTTAATCAGACTTCCTTTTAAACTGACTTCCATGGGAGTATCACTAACTGGTACAGGAGCCATAGGTGTAAATTGGATGTACATTAGAATGCACGCCTAAGTTTGAATGGGATATGAATTTGAATGTGTATCTGCATTCACATTCTGATCCAACTTCTCACGTATACATAGCTTTTTGAAATGTGATTAGAGCTGGATGGAGGTGAGAATTTAAAAAATGGGTGTGAAAAACTTCTGAGATGGCAGAGTTGTGTTTAGTTTTAGTATATAAATACATGAGTTAACTAACTGTACTGTCTTCTAGAATATGTGTTGGTCTTGTTAACTTCATATTTAGCTGATTGTAATACAACTGTAATGCATGTTTGTTCTAATAGAATATTTTACATAGTTACTAACATAGTTTTGAAGACCAACTATATTGTAATGACTAAAAAATCAATTATTCTTTGTATACTCTGTTTTATATGACTTTAACTAAGTGTTGTAAGTGTATAATAGATTATAATGTATATATATATTACTTATAACTTAGGTTTTTTTTTTCTTGCTCACTGTTTATTTACCATGTCCACTATTTAGTTTGGCCAATATGTAGAAATTCCTGTGACCAAAAACTTGTTTAGGCATTCACGCCATGTGATTAAGGGCGCAATCCTATGCATGTTTAGACAGAGAAAAGGCCTACAGCTCTCAGCATTCCCCAGCCATCCTGGGAGTTGTAGCCCTTTTCACTGTCTAAACATGCATAGGATTGTGCCCTAACAACAACAGTCCTGTTTAGGGGGAAAGCAGGGCTGCCCCTACTGGCCTGGCCCCATCATTGTGTCCTTGTTCCACGCCACTCACATGGGGAACCTGCTGATTCCATGGGGTTCTAAATTCTAGGAGGAGCCTATGTATATACAGCAGGCTCCCTTCTGTAGACATTGGCCTGATTCACATGATCACTGCGGCTTAGGCCACGGTGGCTTGTTTAAGCTTCGATGTGTGTCACATGCCATTTGCTTAATTACACCCCCCCCCTGCCCCCGTGCAGCTTGTCATGTCATCCAAACCTGGTCAGCATGGCTTGTTTGAGGGGGAAACAACTCTCAACTCATGGGCTGTTGTTGGGTTATTTGAGGGTTGTTTCCCTCTCAAACAAGCCATGCTGCCCGTGATCATGCGAACTGGGCCATTATTTCCCAACGCTGGGATAGTGGGGCCAGCAGGTATGGCCCCACTTTCCCTCTCCATGTGATGGTTAATTGCGTGGAGTGAACAGGTGAATAGGTGTTCTGCATTCCAAAATATGTTTATGTGAAAGCATTTAACATTGAAAAAGAATGGCAAGATGGGGTAAATATTTGCATTGCTTTTTATGTGTTTCCCTTGGGCACAATTACGTTGATTGGCTTTGATATAGTATGAATTCATTGACATTCCATCAGGTGATCAGTGAAATATATTTCTAGTGTGTTGGATCCAGAGATCCATGGGCAGAGTTCCTTTCACTGAATGCTCTGGTGATCAGAAGGGAAGGAGGCAATTTTGACTGATTTCCCCTGTCTCCTTGCAAACCCTTGTATTCCTTGAAAATCTGTCCGGGAGCATTAAAGGACCCTCCAGAACAGTTTGGCAGTGGTATGAGAGGCTATAGGGAGAAAGGGGAGTAAGGAGATTTTGGCTGTCCCCCTTTTATTTGTGGAAGCCTGTGTTGGACTGCAGACCCTTCAGTGAACAGAAGGGAGCTGTTTATTCTTGGAATGGTCGTGCTGATTCTAACCCAATATAGACAGCACAGATTATTTTTTCTTTCTCCATCCCCTTTTTCTTTTTATGTTGTGTATCTTAGTCCCTGCCCTCAGGATTATAATTTAACTTGTTTTTTAAATTGATTTCTGAGCTGCTCTGGGAAGCCTTTTCAGCTGCAGAGCAGAATAAAAATGCTTTCCACAAATAATAAATAAATAATATATAACAATTTATTAAAATACTGTAACATTATATATAAGTAGTCAAAACATAACCAACACAGAATTCACACAACATGAAACAATCTCAAACAATCAAAACTTTTTTTTAAAAAAAGAAAAATCTTTCCTCAATAAGAATGTAACTATCTCATAGCAAAAAGAATACAGTGATGGAGCCAGATGTATTTCCTGAGTTCCATATGCTTAGCAACACAATTGAGAAAGTTTTCCCTGTTGGCCTTACAGATCTTGACTCAGTTAGGGTGCAGTCTTATGCATGTTTAGAGAGAAATAAGTCCTATAACGCCCAGCATGCTGAGTGGGGAATGCTAGGAGTTCTAGGACTTATTTCTCTCTAAACATGCATACAGTTGCACCCTTAATTGTACAATATAGAGCATGGCCTCATATGTTGATGAGAAGGATAGAGAAGCACCCATGTGGGAAGGTGCACCCCAAGGTGTGCATGGCTGAGGGCACTTGGGGCAAAAGTGATGGCTGTGAAGCCTTGGTAATTATTCTTCGCCTCCATGGAAATTCTGGGGGTAAAGAAGTTATGGAGATGTGCATATATATGCATTTTGTGACAATCACTTGCTCAAAGGGATATTAAAATTGGTAAAGTGCTTCTACAATACATGGAAAGCTAAAATTTGGTACAGACTTAGTCTATGGCATTACTGATTGCTATACTATATTCAGTGTTAAAATAAATAAATCCCCTGCTCGTTTAAGACCAGAATTAAGGCTATCCCATGTTGGCTCAAGCTCTACAACGCCAGGAAATTGGAAGATTGGGCTGATGCCTTAACAGATGTGATCAGTAATGATGTTGTGCAATGTTACAAATTGTGCTTGCTTACAACTTACCATCCATGCACCCACACTTTTCCTTGGTCTTTCAGGCCCAAATCCAAAGAGGGAGGATGGAGTGCCTGGGACCAGCAAAGATGCCCCATGTTGTCTGGTCCTGTATTGCTTTATGAACCATCTGAATCTTACTGTATTGCTAGAGGAAACCTCTTGTGAGTTGACCCATGCCAGTCTGTTGCTTCTAAGCAAGTACAGTTTGTGACATTCAAAACGTCTTTGCTGATCACAGGGCATGTTTGATAAGGCATCAGCGTAAGCTTCCGATTTCCTGGCTTTGTGGTGCTTGAGCCAACATGAGATACCTTAGCTCTGGTCTTAAATTGGCAGGGCTTTTGATCATTGAATTTTCCTGGTTTTTAAAAAGCAAATGTATTATTACAGTGTTGTGAAAATAACAAAAAAACAAGTCATTAACTGAGTAGATGTGTACAAGTGAATAAATATGTCCTTGTATGTTCAGAAGAGCTTAATTCTGAGTAAGCGTGCACAGGCTTCTAACATAGCTGTTGCCTTTTCCTCCCTCTTTTTATCAGTGATCTGCAGAATGACTCCCTCAGCCCTCAAAATTATCTCACTCTTGTCTCAGTTGACAGATTTCTGCTACTCCTCCCCCACTGTCAGAATGCTGACTGGAACACTGGAATTCCTTGCAGTACTCTCAAAACACTGGAGTACTGGCAGCAGCATTCTAGTTTCAGAGCAAAACTGAGCATGACCGACATAACTTTGCCAGGGGTTGCTATAGGCTTTCCTGAGACAGAAAAATCTTGATAATTCTAAACTGCTGCTCAGAATTGCACCAAACTAATGAAAAGCACACCTCCTCAGCAATCCTGAATAAAGCCCCAGAATTTGAAAGAAATTGATAATATGCTGAGTAAAAAGTTTGAGTAAAAAGTACAAATGTGTCAATTCTCAGCACTTTTAAACTTGCTGTGTATCTGTGGCAATTTGTATTGGATCGGTTTGAAATTTGCACAATTGTAGACCTTATCAGGTAGACTATGGATACCAAGTTTCAAGATATTAGCTCTGCAGGGGGGCATTTTTATAAGCAGTAGAATGTTGAGGGTAATAATGGTGGAACCTTTTTTTGTGTGACTCACCCTAACTAAAGGGGACCTCCCATGCCCCTTTAATTAAAGGAAACAGGCTAGTGTCTCTTTGTTAAGGCCTATCAGCTAAAAAAAAAAAAAGCATTCTAAAAAAAAGCATATATGCACACAAAGGAAAATACATAGATAAAACCAGGATATCATGCTTCTCCTTAAAGCCTGCATTTCTAATGTAGAGACAAAAAGCCTCAGTTTTGTGGTCAGATCAGGTCTCTACTGTGTATCACTTCCTCAGGCTTTTCATAACTCTTTCTTTCCATTGTATTAATTTAGGATCTTGAGCCCACCACCATGGATTGTCCTGTACAGAGCAGTGTGTGTGTGTATATATATACACACACACACACACCCTGTGTCAGTCCCCCCACCCCCCAGTTCTTAGACAGTTCCTGTGATCTGAATTTAACCAACGTGCATATATTTTCCTGTTTTGCATAATTATGCAGTTATGGCTATGGATGAGATGCTATACAGTGATTTAAAGTTCTACCACTAGCCTGTAGAATACTTTCTCAGCCTTTCTCACTGTCAGCTTTTTAAAAAAACAGAAGCAGAGACTTCCTCAATGCCAAGTATCAAATTTTGTGTTTGCCTACTGTGATCACAGATCTTCAGTGTACACATATCCCTAACCATGTATCGCTCCAGAGTATACCTGGAGGTGTATAGGTATGGTAGGATACCTCTCTTACATCCTTATCCCAGTAGCATCACCTTGATAGTTGCTGTGCATGCTTTTGCTAATGGAGGAGGCAGGGAAGTATGTATAAGGCAACTTTGAACGATGCATTATTCTTTGTGTGTGTGAACAGTCTATAAAACTGTTCTTTGTGTCACTTGTGGTGCTCACACACAAAATGCTTCCCCACTTCTGTCCTGTTGGGAGGCTCCTTTCCTGTGATGTCCAAGCTATCTAATGCATAGACTGGATATTGATGTTAATTCCAGCAAGCCTGGGAAAATGCCATTGCTGTAGTAACAGCTTCAAGGTAAAGCCTATTACTGCACTTTCTATCTTTGGTGTTGCGTGTTTGTTAATCTGGTGTCATAAGCTTTATCGTTTCCAGGTTATTTATGTAAAATGGATTTGTGAAATATTAGAATACTGATTAATGAAGCTCACTGAAGCTTCTGGGTAGAAATTGTACCCTCAGACACAAAAGGCTTCTCACAGCTAATAGAGAAGAGTTGCAGGACTTGCTTCCTTTTTGATGAAATGCTGAATATTCAGTGAAGTAGTTGGAATGGTATAGCAGGAAACAGAGTTGCAAAATCCAGGGGTGTAATCGTCTCTTTGTGCAGAGAGCCTTCTGGTACAAAAATGTGCCCTGTCTTAACTGATGATAGTATTGGTTCTGACATGTGTAATTGCACTTTCTGATCTTTGGTTCACTTATATTTTATGAAAAAAGAAATAAAAAGTATTTTAAAAATTGCCAGTAGGCAATGTTTGCCCCAGTGGCCACGCTCACTGGGGATGATGGGACTTCTGGTCTCAACACATGTGGAGGGCACCAGGTTGGGGCAGGCTAGACTATGAGGATCAGCCACCTTCTCTCTCCCCTGCTACTGTTTTACCAGCACCCTTCTTTCTCTACCTTTCTTTCCATCATGCCCTTGTTCTCTGATTACACAGTGGGATTCGGAAATAGCATTTACAATACCATAGCAGAATGCTTAATATAATATAATGGCATCACGCTAAGCCGTGATGGTTAGCATTTTTGAGCATGATGTTTGAAAGGCGTTTTTCCCAACCATGGTGGTTTATTAACCAAGGACTAGGCATGCTCACTAACCACTTGCTGCAACATGGTTAGTGGTCCTAACCATGGCTTAGCGTGACGTCTGAATGGGGCCCTGTGGTTAACTGAGTGTTACCACAGAGCTCTGCGGCAAGAGCTGCCAAAATCAGCCCAGCCGCTCCTACCAGATCGCCATGGTCAAAATCTGCCAGGCAGCTGAGAGCCAGCTTCCTCACTCTCCATCCCCATCCACAGTATGAAAATTGGAGAAGCATGCGGAGAGAAAATATGCTCTTGATCCCACGCCACTTTCATTGGCACAGTAACCTTGAGCACTTAGCACTCCCAGGCACAAACACCTGTGTCCACCGTAATAAGGGAAAACATCCCTGCCCGGCCAGCAGCTGGCCAAGCAGTGTCATCCTTGCCTCTAGTGGCACCTCTGCCCCCAAACATACACGCCCCAGCCCCCGAGGAATGGTCCCGTGCAGCTTCTGCGGTGTCGATCCCAAGATGGCCGCTACCCACTGCTGTGGCACCAAACACCAAAATGGCCATCCATAGCAATTTCCTCCATTGAGGCTTCAAATTGGCCACCCACAGTAGCTTTCTCCACTGAGACTGCTGGGATGCATGATGGCCTGTCTGGAGGACTCTGGAGTTTAGCGGTGACCATGGTGGTTAGTGAGTGGTTAGGATAACCACGCTGTGGGCTGTGGTTACCTGCACATGTGGCAAGGACTCTCTCAGTAGTTAGCGCTAACCACCAGCACTGTGGTTAGCCTAACCACCCTTCCCCAACATGTGTCTGAACAGGGCCAATATAATATAGTACAATGACCTGGTTCGCATGATCACCTCAGCCCACAAGGGCCACAATGTGTAGCAGCGCCTGCGGGCCTCAGGTTGCCGATTCAAGGCCCCGCCATGGCTTCTTGTGTCGTCCAAACCTGGCAAGGGTGGCTTGTTGGGGTGGGTAACAAACTACTCCACAACCCTACAACAGGCTGTGGGTTCGGGGTGGTTTGTTACCCACCCAAAAAGTTACTCTCGCTGGGTTCAAATGACACAAGAAGTCACGGTAATTAAGTAAATCAGGCCGGCATGCAACCGGCACACACAGGGTGGTTAATAAGCCACTATGGCTTGTTAACCACCCTTGTGATTTGCAAACTGGCCCAATATATAGATAAAAATTGGGAATTCCTAAGGCCTCCGTGCCAGTACATTGCTTAGAATGGTGGCAGTTCAGTCTCTCACTACATAATGTCACGATGACATTGCAGTGATGCCACAGTTGCGCAGGTGTTTGGGATAGGGTCAGAAATTAGTCTGGCATAGATCACAGTTTGCTCTGTAAATAATACATTTCTACAGAAATTAGAAGTGCTTGAATTGTAATTGAAATAGATTCTGCTAGAACTGTCAGTCTTGGTTGGATATAATTTTGACAAAACAATCAGTGGTTTTAATTCATATTTTTAGGTTAACGTTTTTCAAATCCTTCTCTTCTCCCTTAGTTCTCTTGTAGGAAAACCTTGCATTGATAGCCATCTGGTGAGGTGGAAATTAAGCAAGTGAAAGCCATGTTGGAAACAATAGGTAAGACTTGATGTTGAAGTATATTTACAGTGCAATCCCATGCATATTTACTCAGAAGTAACTTCCATTGGGTTCAATGGGGCTTAATCCCAGGTAAGCGAGTATAGGTTTGTAGCCTTAAATGCTTAACAAGTCAATTTTGTTCTCATGTTAAAGAACTATGCTGAATTACATTTCCTTGTGTTGATCTAATTTGAGGAAAGATACATATAATAGAAAGATATATTCACCAGTAAACAATTGGTTGAGGTGGAGCCCATGGGGGGAAAACGTTGAGATTCATTGTCAAAGACTGCTGTCAGTGTAGGATTATATGACCCTATGGAGATGCCTCTTTCTGAGTGAGGCCATTCGTCTGCCTAGCCCAGTACTGTCTACTCTGACTTGCAGCAGCAATCCAAGGCCTATTTACCAAAGATGCTTTAGCCAGGGATTGAACCTGGGAATGTCTGTGGGCAAAGCATGTGCTCTGCCTCTGAGCCATAGTGCTCTGCCTCTGAGCCATAGTCCCTCCCAGATGGATGTTTGGGACCAAGTAGTAGAGGCTGGTGGCTGCTATTTCAGTGGGGCATTGAATCCACTCTGGGTTTCAGTCAGAACTCTAAAGGAACTATCCAAAGTGCTGAACCCTATTCCCCAAACGGATTCAGCACCGTGGATAGCTCCTTTGGAGTTCTGACTGAAACCCAGAGAGGACGCACTGCCCCACCGAAATAGGAGCCACCAGCCTCTGCTGGGACCCAGACTCCGTTTGAGTCAGGCAACCAAAACAAAAGGGTTGGCTTTATTGGGACAAGCCACGATCCAAGGCAGATAGTACATCAGTGAAGTAGGAAAGAAGTCCAAGCAGGTCACGGGTGAAGGTGAACAGCTGGGCCTCATCTGGGCATGGAAAACCAAAGGGGACAGACAACAAACGGTGGCCTGCATTCTAGACTTGTTCTTGGTTCCCTGTCAAAATACATTCAGAATCCATTTGGGTCTCCACTATGGGCTGAATGTGGAAAGTTAAAAAGCAGCCATGTAACTCCATCTTTAAGCTCATCTTCTATTGGCTTTGTGCTGTGTTAGGAAATCGTGGAAAGTGCATCCAGCACTCCTTTTAATGATCTCTTGTGGAAACAGCCCACTCCCCTTTTAAATAAATGGGGCTCAGTCTCATTTCAAGAGCTGATAACGTAGTGTGTAATCATCCTTGCCTAACTAAAGGCACCAAGTAACAATGAGTGTTCTTGCAGATACTCACCGTGCCCTCCAGGCAGTAGAACGCCTGCAAGCAAAGTTACGGGAACGAGGTGATACAGCAAATGAAGAGAAGTTGAGTTTACTGAAATCAGTGCTCCAAAGCCCTTTGTTCAATCAAATCCTAAATCTTCAGGCTTCTCTCCCACAGTCAAGAGATCAGGTAGGACAGAAGCATCTCGGGGAAATGCTGATAAGACTTTGTCAAACCTTTTATGTGGTAACTCTGAGAATAGCTGACAAACTGCATGCTGAGCAGTAAAAATGGAGTGTTCAATCCAAAAATTTCCATTGATTTCAGCAAGATTGTTGTTCTTAAACTTAATATATGCATAGCTTTCTCACTGAGTATTGCTTATATTTAATAAGCTATGTGCGTACTAGAGCTTACAATTTCTACTACTACTAAAATTAGGATAACTAATGTAACTCTATTTTTACGAAGTTGTTTTGCTAAATGATTAGGTTACAGTATACCATTTAAATCAGGGATGGGCAACTTGTGGCCCTCCAGATGTTGTTGGGCTGCAGCTCCTATCAGTCCTAACCAGCATAGCAACGGTGAGGGATGTTGGATTGCAGTCCCAACAACGTTTGGAAGGCTACGAGTTGTCCACCTCTGATAGGTAGACAATAGACTGATTTACTTCCAAACAAATGTGGATAGGATTGCGCTGTTAGGCTCAATTCAGATATCAAGCCGAATCATGGCTAGGGAAGCGTAACTACAGTTTGGTGTAATATATGGGAGAGCTCTTGCCCCAGCCTGGCTCCTGGTGAACCAGGTAGCGACTGTGTGGGCCAGGTAGGACTGCCTTTGGCTGGTGCGCCAGCAGCACCCCTTCCTGGGGAACATGGATTTTGCCACAATGATCCAAGCCTTAATTACCTCTGGTTTAGGCTGATGTAATGGACTACACGAGGCTGCCCTTGAGAAATGTTCGGAAACTACAGCTAGCGTAAAATGTGGTGGCCAGTCTGTCTGGCCTATGCTTTAGAGACCATATATCACCAGTCTTGTTTCCAAGCTGCTCAGGAGGAAGAGAGGAGAGGGGCACAGCACACAAAGCCAAGGCTCACGGCAGCTTCCACACATCACGCTACTCAATGGTTAAATACCAAAAATTCCAGCAGTTTCTGCTTAAAGCTCTTGCTACCAGTAACTAAGCCTTAGGAGAGGCATTTCAACCTTTCAGAATGGAGATAAAATTTCACAAAAGCCAGGAAACCACCAAGCAATCAGTAGGTGGGGGAAAGGGGTTGGGGTGAGGGTAAGGGTTTGTGGCCTTTTGGAGAACCTGGAGGGCTGAACTGGGACCCTGGTCCTGAGGTTCTATACACCCGGTTTAGGGGATGTGCAGACATAGTCGGTGTCCCACAGTGAGGTTGTCTCAGAAGGCATACTGTATGTACATCTCGAGGTTAAGCAACAGTAGTGCGAAACTTCTTAATGTGATACTTTGATGTGTACTCCATTTTATTTGTGTTTGCTTGACAGGCACTAATGTATTATTTGATCTTATTTCAGGTATCAGAGAGTTTTTAAATTTGCATTAAAATCATGAGAGGAATATAGTCAAGCTGTTAACTTGTGTACTAAGGAATAATGAAGAGAACGGATGTTAATCCCTAGTCTGTGGCCTGGTTCACACATAACACCAACCCATGGTTTATTTAACCTATGGTTTGTTGCCCTACCCAGTGTTTGGCAGACGATCAAACAAGCCGTGGATTGGTTTTTCAATCCCTGGGTTGTTTGTTTCCCTCCTCCTTCATCTGCTCCCTCCCTGTATCCCAAATGCCTTTGCAGTGCTGTAGTATTGGCATGTAGAACAGATGGGGTTTTTAAATCACTCTTTCCTGGCACCTCTGTAGTCTGGTGAAAAAACCCATAGTTCTGGGTTCAAATGTAATGACAACCCATGGTTTAAACAACCCAGAGTACTAAGCCATGCGTTCACTTTCTGGGTTGTTCATGGTTAACAAACCATGGTATGTTAGCGCTGCCATGTTCACACATCATGATAACTCAGAATTCAATAACTCATATCATGGGTTAGCATTATGTGTGAGCAAGGGCCATTGTGACACACACCTGTGGGAGCATGCCATTTTTTATGAATTTTATGAACCGTTACCAGGAATTTGCCAAAAACTGAATGGGAAGTTAGTTGCCATAAGAAATGTGAATCACTAAAGTGCCTGTTGGTTTAATTAAAACAAGTGAAATACAAATGTGTGTGTATAGTAGGGCATATACACACTTCTCTGACCTATGTTTAAAATATAGGTCAGAGAGGCCATCACTAGACTTACAGATGTGATTTTATCTAGAAAAATCTGGTGCATTGAAGCAAGTAATTGTACTACAAATCTAGTGTAACAATAGTATTACTGCTCTATATCTTAGCCATTTAGCACCTTTTGAAGAAGTGGAAACTGTAAAACCTTTTACTTGTCATTTGTTTTTTGGTTAAAGGCAACACATTTTTGCATATCCAAGTATAAACATAATTATTCCATTCTGAGCCCTTGTTTTCACAATTACAGTTCCCTTACTTTTCTTTGTTATCTACCTTCACTTTTTGGGCGTAGTTAAGAAATAATTCCTTTTGGGAGAGAGTTCCCTTGCCTGTATGCTAAGGGGATGGAAAAACCAAAGATTATTTCATTTATTTACTTAAATTGTTCAATTTTAGTATTGATGTTCTGAATGTTTTACTATTACCTGTGCTCAGATGCCTATAGACAGGTGTCTTGTAAGCCTTTTCATTAAAATAATAGAGGTTTGTTGCTTATGCTGAGAGTTTTAAATTTCAAAGTAAGCAGATAAATGGGAGCAAAATCCCACAGCTAAAAGACTAGACTGAACTGAATCAATGCTCTCTTTCAGGGTGAGAAAGCTTTCAGCATTCCTTTGCATGTCAGCATACTAATAGTAAGCACATATGCTTCCTCTGAGGATTGCTACTCTTTATTGGCTGTCCATTTTGTAACTCTGATGCCACAGCAAAAGCCTGGCATTTGAAGACAGGGGAACCACAAAAAATAAAAATTAAATTCTGCTCTTGTGAGATGATGAACAATTTTAATTTGATTTTTGTGCATAATTTGAAATCTTGAACAAATAATCACTCAGTGCTGGCAACCCAGTCTTCACTCTATCAGTGCTTGTTTCCCCCGTCCTCCATCAGAATAGCTGAAAGCTGTTCTGATGAGAAAAAACCCTTTCCTTGGCTGGGCAACATTCCTCAAATATTTTTCTTGCAAGTTTGAAGATGGATTGTACAGGATGGAAAAGTACTGATGGCAATGTAAGGGCCTAAACTGTTTTTGCATGTGTCCCTTTAAGTCTTGTTTCTACTTCCTTTGCCATTTGTATTAAATTTTGAATTTGGGCTGGGGGTCTAAAATCAGAGTTGCATTGGGCTGTCATTGTGTGTGAACCAGGCCATAGAGATGTAACTACTTCTGATTCCTCTTGATTTGTAGCCAGTTCACAATCACTGTTGAGGAAATGCTGGGGCTCGTCTCGTACTCGATTATCATGAGTTGGAAAGAATAATAATGTAAGGAGGATGTTGCGTCTGAAAAAGGACACTCTGGCCAATTGGTTTTCTTACAGGACACTTCAGACACTTCTAAATTGTAGACCCATCCATGTTAACTATTTCACATTAATTTGTTGACCACCAAACGATCCAACATGGAGTGCACCAATCCCTATAAAGTGTGTGTGTGTGTGTGTGTGTGTGAGTGAGAGAGAGAGAGAGACAGACAGACAGACAGACAGACAGACAGAGACAGACCATTTGCTGAACCATCTATTGCACACACTTTTGCTGCCTCCAAACTCTTTCTCCTCAACTATTTTTCTCCTGGCAAAGTTACTTCTTGTTTCAGAAACCCTCTGGCAGAGGAGTGACTGAGGAGTGGTTTCAGGCAGAAAAGAATTGGTGGGGAAAAGGATTCCGCATCACCCATCCTTAATGCACTGCACTTTAAGCTCCCCTTATCCCCTGCTTTATATGAGGCTCAGCAGCACACCTGATTCAGAGTTAGGCTGTGAGATGCTAAAAATTAAGGTTGATCTATGCATGATAGTACCAGGCTGGACCACTGTAATGTGCTGTATGTGGGGCTGCCTTTGAAGACGGTTCAGAAACTTCAGCTGGTGCAGAATGCGGCTGTCCGAGTATTGATGGGGGTAAAGCAATTTGATCACATAATGCCTGTACTACACCAGCTGCACTGGTTACCAGTACATTTCCAAGCCCAATTTAAAGTGCTGGTTTTTGACCATTAAAGCGTTAAACAGTTTGGGACCAAGTTACTTGAAGGACCACCTTCGCCCATATCAGCCTGCCTGTACTTTAAGATCAGAAAGAGAGGCCCTTCTCTTTTGCCCACTGATGAGAGCAGTTAGGAGGGTTACCACACATGAGAGAGCTTTCTCTGCAGTGGCCCCACACCTCTGGAACAAGTTGCCATCGGCGGTCCATCATGCTCCATCATGGCAGGCTTTTAAGAAGGCCTTGAAAACGTATTATTTTACTGTGGCCTTTTCTTGATATGACTGCTGTTGTTGGTTTTATTGTTGACTTTTATTGTTGGTTTTATTGCTATTTTATTGTGTTTATGGTTTTATCGCTTTTAATATTTTAACTTTTTATTTATTTTATTGCTGTGAGCTGCCTTGAGAGGGCTTCTGCCCTGAAAGGTGGTCAAGAAATTTTTTAAATAAATAAATGTGTGGGTTGTTAAAAAGCATATATCCATGCTGGCTCTTTATGTGGTCAGCATAATGTTTAAAATCCTCTTAGATCAAGGACAGGAACCACTGGTTTGTGAAGCCTTTCTGATTTTACCTGGTGTTTTTCTGGGGGGGAGGGGGGGTTGGTCTAGGGCACTGAAAAAGCTCTCCTTCTCAGCACTTTTGTTTCCAATTACCTGCTTATCAGAATTAGCCGCTGATTTCCCTGCAGGGGAGAAGGATTGGAGCCTAGAGAGGAGGCTGCTGAGTGATTCAGTACTGCTTGCCCTACAAAGGCTTGCCCTAGAATCATAGAATCATAGAATAGTAGGGTTGGAAGGGGCCTACAAGGCCATCGAGTCCAACCACCTGCTCAGTGCAGGAATCCAAGTCAGAGCATCCCTGACAGATGGCTGTCCACCCTCGTCTTGAACGCCTCCAGTGTGGGAGAGCCCACCACCTCCCTAGGTAATTGGTTCCATTGTCGTATTGCTCTAACAGTCAGGACGTTTTTCCTGATGTTCAGCCGGAATCTGGCTTCCTGTAATTTGAGCCCATTATTCCGTGTCCTGCACTCTGGGATGATCAAGAAGAGATCCTGGCCTTCTTCTTTGTGACAACCTTTCAAGTACTTGAAGAGTGCTATCATATGATAGGGATGTACAAAAGTCACTTCCCATTTACGAAATTTGATTCGCGGTGGGGGGGAGGCGCTCCGTCCTTCCCCCCGAAATTCTGGCCGGGGGGGAGGCGTCCCATCCCTCCCCCCCGAAATTCTGGCCGGGGGGGAGGCGCCCCGTCCCTCCCACCGCGAATCCTGGCTGGCCGGGTCTGCAAATGGCGGCGGCCATAGCCGCCGCCGTTTGCGTCCCTGCAGTCAGCCGTGATAGGCTACGTAAATGTTTACGTAGCCTATCATGGCTGAGTGAAAAAACAACAACAACAAAACGCACGTATGCAAATGGCGGCGCCCATGGGCGCCGCCATTTGCATTCCTTATTTTGGCACGTCTAGTCTACGTAAACATTTTGGCACATCTAGTCTACGTAAACATTTACGTAGACTACGGCGAAAATAAGGGGAACGCAAATAGCGTAGCGTCTACGCTATTTGCGTTCCCCTTATTTTTGCCGTAGTCTACGTAAATGTTTACGTAGACTAGACCTGCCAAAATAAGGAACGCAAATGGCGGCACCCATGGGCGCCGCCATTTGCATACGCGCTGCTTTTTTTTTTTTTTTAACTCAGCCATGATAGGCTACGTAAACGTTTACGTAGCCTATCACGGTATTTTTTAAAAATGTAGCCATGATAGGCTACGTAAATCTTTATGTAGCCTATCACTTTTTTTTTTTTTTAAACTTGGAAATGGTGGCGGCGGTGGCAGCCGGTCGGAAGATTGGCCACCGCCGCTGCCGCCGCCGCTGCCGCCGCCAGGGAGATTTGCCCAAGCTAAGTCCCGTCCCGGGGGGTGGCGGGGGGGTGGCAGACCGTTTCGCCACCGATTTCGGGGGGCCGAATGCCCTGGCATTTGGCCTCCCCGAGATTCGTGGCGAAATTCTCTGACATCCCTAAATATCTCCCCTCAGTCTTCTCTTCTCAAGGCTAAACATGCCCAGTTCTTTCAGTCTCTCTTCATAGGGCTTTGTTTCCAGTTCTCTGATCATCTTTGTTGCCCTCCTCTGAACCCTCTCCAGTTTGTCTGCATCCTTCTTAAAGTGTGGTGCCCAGAACTGGACACAGTACTCCAGATGAGGCCTAACCAGTGCAGAATAGAGGGGAACTAGTACTTCCCGGGATTTGGAAGCTATGCTTCTATTAATGCAGCCCAAAAGAGCATTTGCCTTTTTTGCAGCCACATCACATGGTTGGCTCATATTCAGCTTGTGATTGACAACAATTCCAAGATCCTTCTCGCTTGTAGTGTTGTTGAGCCACGTATCCCCCATCTTGTAACTGTGCATTTGGTTTGTTTTTCCTAGGTGCAGAACTTGGCATTTATTCCTATTAAATGTCATTCTGTTGTTTTCTGCCCAGCGCTCCAGTCTATCCAGATCACCTTGAATTTTGCTTCTGTCTTCCAAAGTATTAGCTATCTCGCCCAATTTGGTGTCATCTGCAAAGTTGATCAGCATTCCCTGCACCTCCTCCTCCAAGTCATTAATAAAAATGTTGAAGAGCACTCGGCCCAGGACTGAGCCCTGCAGTACCCCACTTGTTACCTCTCCCCAGTTTGAGAAGGTCCCATTGATAAGCACTCTTTGAGTCCGATTCTGAAGCCAACTGTGGATCCACTGGATCGTTGTTTCATCAAGCCCACTTTGAGCTAGTTTGCTCATCAGGATATCATGGGGCACTTTGTCGAAAGCTTTGCTGAAGTCAAGGTATATGATGTCTACAGCATTCCCCCGGTCTACAAGGGAGGTGACTTGATCAAAAAATGAGATCAGATTCATCTGGCAGGACTTGTTGTTGACAAATCCATGTTGGCTTCGAGTAATCACGGCATTGTTTTCAAGGTGCTTCCAGATGGATTGCTTTATCATCTGCTCCAGATGATAAAGCAATCATCCTGCTTACTTGTGCTAAGCTGGCTTACTTGTGAGTAGACATGCTGCTCATGGTTATTTCTGAGTAGATGTGGAGAGGGTCATGCAGAGCATGTTTACTCTGCATGAATCTCACTGAGCCAGTGACCTTGGGCCTCTCACTGTTTCTCAGCCTAACCTACCTCACAGTGTTGTTGTGAAGATAAAGGGTTGGATCTAATTGGGGACTTGTGCATGTAGCCCTGGTGGCCCCAGTCCATGGATGGCTGCGATGTAGCTCTTCTGGGGGCAAGCCCCCAAACTAGTGAAAATGCTTGTTCTGGAAGGGGCAGGTTGCCCCTTCTGGAAACGAATGTTTGTGCTTGTTTTGGGACTTCTTCCTAGAAATGCTACATTGCGGCCACACATGGTAGGGGACATACACGGACTGAGGCCAGCAGGGCTGGGCGCGTGTGGACCAGGGGCTAGTGGGGCTGGCCATGCATGCAAGGCCTCAATTGGCTCCAGCCCAAAGTGTGTGTGCATGGGGGTGGGTGAGGAGGGATCATATATGCCGCCCTGATCTTCTTGGAAGAAAGGAGGGATATAAATGTAAGAAATGAAAATAAATTGTGAGAAATGAACATCATTTTTATTGCCCCAGTTTCATGGAGATCGTCCAAGACAGCAGCAGATGTTGCTAGTGATGACCAGCTTGGAAACTGTCCAGGCATCTGGAGTGATCGATTTGGTGATTCAATCAAAAGTTATGGCCAGCATGGGAAGCTAATGATACTCAAACATTTCTAGCAATTGTGTTCAATCCTCCTTAAACCAGGACTGTTGAACCTCAGGCACATGGGCCAAATCCAGCCCATCTGGGGTCCCAGTCTGGCTCTCCGGGGTTCCCCAGATGGCCATGCCTCTTCCCCTGGACCTACCCTGTTTCCCCCAACCACTGATCATTTGGTGGTTCTCCGGCCTTTGCACATTTTTCCCCCCATTCTGAAAGGTTGAAATGCCCCTCCCAAGGCTTAGTTATTGGCAGTAGGAGCTTTGAGCTAAAATATGCTGGCGTTTTGGCCCTGCCCCTTTTGTCTTTGGCCTCACTCTCTTTTGTCTTTAGCCCTGGCCACCGCTGGAATGTGGCCCCCAAGAGCTTCTCCGGAACTCAGTTCAGCCCTCGAGCTGAAAGAGGTTCATCACTTCTGTCTTAAACCCTGGTGATGGCAGCAGAACCTCTGGCAGTGATGGTATGAGTGGTTATAGTATGCCTATTTTACACAGAGGTGGTAGCCTAATCTTTATGGTGTTATTACCCACATAACACCACCTCCCTCACTGCTGGCAGTGTTAATTTCTAACCTTGTCTCTGCTTAGTGGGTTGCTTCTCAAAAGAATAGATTGACTGCTTTTCCAAGGTGTGCCTATCAAAGGGGAACAAAGAGTGATCTTCCCGCTTTCCTCTCCCTCCCACTTCTTCTCTCTTTCCAGCTCCATGCAAGAAAAGCCAAGTTTTAAAAATAAGTACTGACTCTGATTTTGTTGCCTAAAATGCTGACATGCCATAAATGCAACTGAAGTAGATTTTTTTTTAATTAGGTAAATTTCAAACAAACTACTGGAAGTATCATTTGATTGAGATGGACATTTAACTGTAATACACAAATGTGTGTTTTTATCATATATTGTGGCATCAGAGATTTCCTTTGTTTGTTTCCTGCCAAATTATGTCAATATTGCAGATGTTATATACATAAAAGGAAAGGCAATTGTGGCAAATTAGCATAAGGCAATTTATAGAACAAAACCATGTTCCTTTCGTACAGTACTTACATAATCACTTCGCTATAAAGCTACCTTATGATGGAGTTATGGTGGCTTTATTATTGTGAAGCAGAACAGTTTATATGCAGTGAAAAAATATTACTTATAACTACAGAAAGCATATTGGTTGTGTGGCAATGATCCTCAAACTACTTTGGATGTCACATCAAAATTAAACCACACACAAATATGAGAGTAGTCCCATTGATGAGAACTGTCACTTAAAACTTCCACTATTCACATACTGTTCCCTGTGGAAAGATGTAATTAGGATGAGCATACACCAGTGTTTCTTTATTGTACCACAACTGGATATTATTCTAGAGAAAACTCTATGTTCATGATATTGAAGATACACTGAGTCAAACTGAAGTTAGTGGCTAAGCTTCTGTAGATAATTGAATATGAAATAGACTTGCAGAAGTGGGAAATGTTGCTACATTTGTAAGCCATGTTGGCTCCCTTCACATGCACCTTCACATTCACATATATGGTGCCATCACGTATAGACCAACCCAAGTGGTGGAGTGATTCTAGGACCATGTGGTATGTGTGGAGCTATATGGGTGGGTCCAATGGCATAGGTTTATATGCAGAACAACCTTCTGGTTGTTGCTCTTCCTTTTGATCAGGTGATGATGGGACAGAAAAGGCCTATGAAATTCGCTCTGTTCTTGTTGTTCTAGTATTGAACACTAAATATTTACATGGATACTGTAGCTTTGTGGGATTGCACCACAGGCAAATGGCTCCACTGAGGATGTATGTTACCAGGGCCAAAAGGAACCAGTTTGAGAGTAGCTGTGCCACTTTTTTTTCCTGACAGAAGGCACCATGCCTTTAACAGAAGAATTTAATATGCAGAAATTCATCCGTTCAATTTTGCCAGCACTACGTCTCTGTGCAGGGCAAAGCTACATATATTCAGTTTCTGCCTGTCATACATCTGTTAAAGCTATTGAGCATTTCTTGGAGAAAAAGTGGTAATCCTAGCTGAAGCCAGAGTAGTGTGGTAGGTAAACATTTAAACCCATATGTGGCTGTGGAATATATGGTCTAGTCTTGGGCAAGTCGCTGACGCGCAGTCCAATTTCCCTCAAAGGGTTCTTGTGGAAGAGGTGAGGCTTGTGAAACACATTGGATTGGATCCAGACTTTGTCATGCTTAGAGTAGATCCATTGGAATCAATACGACTTAAATTAGTCTTGACTAATGTCCCATTGATTTCAATGGGTCTATACTAAGAATGACTAAGTCTGGATACAAGCCAGGGTACGTTGGAAAGTGCTATAATAGGACTGATATAATCACTGAACATGTATTTATACAACAGTGTAGTTATTCTCCATGACATGAAGCTTTTACACTGTGTCTTAAATTAATAACTTTAAATTATTGGCAAGTTGATATACCATGGATGAGTAGCAGCTATAGTATTTTTTATATACCTATATCAGTCAAAGCCATTTTCTGTTTGGGTTGGTTCCATCTCCTCCTCCCTTGCTCTGAAAATCATGAGCAAGAGCCAGAAGCCACTTTGTCTGACATAGTGTTTTCACATTAAGCTAATCCCCTTTGAACATACAACTCAATTTCTTTAATTGCCTTTAAAAATGAAGATCATTAGAGTGTAGTGCCACTATCAATTACTATGGACGAGTTAGTAGTCAATAATAGAAGTCTGCCACAGTCCATACTAGAGCCTTTAAAATGCATCGTAAGTCTTACGATCTTGAGTTAGACTGGCATAAATTAAGATTGTTTTTATTCTTCTCTTTTGTAACTGATCTCAAGTCATACCAGGAAACTGTGCTCCACTCCTTTGCCTTTCCATTTTTTGAGGAGTTGCAGGAGAGATGATTCTTCTTCCTAAAACAGTCTCTTTTCTTTGCATTGCTGTGCTGTTCTCTAAGAAAGGGGAGAAGGATTGGCTTCATGATCTTCAGGCGCTGTGATCTGTAAAAGCAGTGAAGCCTATCTTCATTTTCTATTCCAAGAAAGAGCTCTTGTTGTCCTTAAGAGAGCATTAAGCCATCTTGCCTAGTATGTGGTCTCCGATAGGGGATGCAACCAAAAGAACTGCCAGTGCTATGGAATAAATCCTGTGATTCATTTATAGCATCTGAAATCTGCTCCTCATGTTATATTCCCTAAATCTTAGGGGCAATCCAAGTTAAGCACTTTTAAATACATTCATTTCAGTGAGTGTTTTAAGCATGTGCTTAAGTCCCATTGAAATCAGTGGAACTTAAAATTGCTTAACTTTGGCTTGATAGCACTTTGTGTTGTTATTTTTAATATGAGTATAGAAATAAGCAGTGATTGGAGATGCGTGCCTTTATAATTTCATACTGACATGAAATATACTTGACTTGTACATGTACAGTGACTGAACTGTACCTGACACTGAGAGTGGGTCCTTCTACAAATAGGCTGTAGAGTGTCTATGAAATTACTGAATCTAAATGAATGTTGACTCTCATGCAACCAATGTGTACAATATTTATTTTCATTTAGTGATTCTGTGATTTGTTTTTATGACATCTTCAGTGTCTTGACTCTGTTTTGAATATAAGTCATGTATTGTTTTAGGATGTGGAACCCCTCTGCCCCCTCCAAGTATTAAGTTTTTGGGTTGTTGATCATTTTTTAGGTAACTGTTCTTCTGTGCTTCACAACTAAAATTCAACCATGTTGCACATGGTTTTCAGGTAAACTTGGTACCATCTATCTCCTCATCTGGTGAGCTCCTGCAGCTTCCCCATCATGGTACTATTGTGGGTTCTTCACTTCACAATGAATCCTATCTGTTGGCTCAGCAGAATGGCAGCCTTTCTAGTGGGCTAGGAGCAGCTACACGAACCATCACTCCCCAGATTAATGGGAAGTCTGCCAGCGATGAATTTGAATTACTGATAAGGAATATGGCACAGGTAAAATGTCATAACTTGAATTAATAACCAGATGAAATGGACCACAAGAAGTGGTTTATGAAAAATGTGTATGAGAATCAAAATATAATAGTGAAATTCACAAAACATTTATATGATTTTTTTGGCTAACTGGAAGTTTACATGTATATCACACTGTCTCTGAATATTAATATTTGGCAAACATGCAGGCAGTCATACATAGTCAATTGAATAAATACATATCACTTTCAACAGGACATGACATTGATAAGCCATCCCAAGTATCAGGGTGAATAATCAACCTGTGTATATATATATACACTAAACCAGCTCAGTGATGAGAAATTTCATACATTAATACATTCAAAAGATGCAATTCTCTTTCAACATAAATTATTGTAAGTAAATCAGTCTAAAGAGCCAACCCAGCTTATCTTGGGTAAGAAATCAACAAATGTATATATACAAAATATTTTCTCTAAATTAGCATACTTAACAATGATGAAGGTGCTCATACATCAATCGATACAATGGATACAAATCCCTTTATAAAACTATAGTAATGATGAGCCAACCCCGATTATCTTGGGTGAATGTCTTAGATGAATTCTTAGGTGAACAACGGCAACTCCAGAATGTAGTATTGTTTCTACACTTCCTCAGAAGAAACTATAGTTTATTTGACCAGAGTATTCAATCAAACTATATTCCTCTCTTACACCATGCTCAATGATGAGGCTGAAGGCTGTTTGAAGAAATAATACATTGGAGTACTTCAAAAGATTTTTACGGAATCTTGTTAACTCCAGCACGAATTGTGATTTAATTCAATTAACTTGAATTAAATCACAATTTGGCACTTTGACTTGATGCTACATGATTGGGAACATCCCACAGCTTTGCATGCTCCTCTCCTTTGTCTTATTCTTCTGTCTTGGTTGGGCATTCCCCCTTCCTTTCAGTTCCAGAGTTAATTATGTGTTAATTCTGATCATACTTAGTCCAAACCCCACTTTGCAAACTGGCATCCAACCATTAGTGACCATGCCAGTGCAGATGCTAACCATAGTTAGTTTTGAAACTGAAAGGGATGGAGGAAGTGCCGGATGGGACAAGCGCTCAAGCTTGTGGGATACCCAGATTGCCTAACCATGCCGATCAGAACAGCCCGTTTGTTACGTGTGCACTTGATTTATTTGTTATTTGCCTGTGTTGTTTATTTGTTTTGTGTCATTAAATCTATGAACTTGACATGAACTTTGAAATCATGTTGCTTCTGAATTTGTTTCAAAGTGATACTTCTCATTGTGTTTGCTAACAGGGGCGCTTTGTTGAGTCAATAGAACTTGTAAAACCTCTAAGTGGTGGCCTAGGTTTTAGTGTAGTTGGCCTGAAGAGTGAATACAGAGGTGAACTTGGAATATTTGTTCAGGAGATTCAAGATGGAAGCGTGGCACAGAGGTGAGATTGCCAGTAACTTTTTTCTTACTCATATTTTGAGGATGGGAACAATCTATAGGAGAAACTCAGCTATTATTCATGAGAGATAATAAGCCATCTGCCAAGAGGATTCTAATCCTGATAATATTTATGTATAGTTTGAATTTCTTACAAAACTGAAGATCTTACAACAATTATTTCTTTTGCAAGAGCACGGATTTTGTCCATCTATATGTTGAGCATTTTGTACATTTATACAAGTTGTCATTTTCCTTTTCTCTCCTTGGGGAGTGACCATAGATCATTGGTAGAGCCCATGCTTTGTATTCAGAAGATTCAGTCCCCGGTGTCTCCAGATAGGGCTGGAAAAACTGAACTAGTGCTCTGACTCGGTATATAGAAGCTTCCTATGTGCCTGTGTTCCTTTGTTGTGTGATGTACTACTGAAGGCCAAGAGGTGTGGGTTTACCAGATAAGGGCAGCACAAAGTATGTCACACTCTTAGAAACCTCATCTCTCTTGTCATGCTTTGTCATAGTAGACTATTTTCATGGGATTTTTAAAAAGTGCTTGTTTCTGAATCACTGTTCATATGGATGTTTTAACAGTTGTCTGAAAAAGTATTTCATATTTGAAACACATTGGGCTTTTAAAAAGTTGATTGTTTCCTAGTTCCTCGTGAGGCTTTTACTCAGTGGAATTTTATAATAATTTTCCTGCTTGTTGGATTTGGTCTTTTACACAGTCCTCTAAATAATGGCAGACTATAAAAGCTACAGTTTACTTTAGAGCAGAGATATAGAACCTCAGGCCCAGAGGCCAGATCTCACCCCCCTGGGGTCCCATTCCAGCCCTCCAAGATTCCCCAGATCACACTCCCTTCCCCTGGCCACACCCATATTATTATTACACCATCAATATACATATTGTATAACCAAAAAGCCAGGTACTCACCCCAAGGAGATTATAGTCTAAATGTTAACTCGTGTGTGTGTGTGTTGTGGTGAATGAGACAAGAGGTGAGAGGCAAATGTAACAAGGGATAAATGCAAGCTAGTGTATTTTCTGTATTGTAATAAAAGTTCTATCCTAAAATTACATTTCCATGCAGACTATCTGTTTTCTTGTGTTTGGAACAATATGCAGAGACAAACTTAGGGAAATAAAATTCATTTAGATTTCCTAGTAGCATAATGATTGGGCCCATGTCAATAATAATTGAATACTGTACTACTGTGATTACTCTGCTAGAATCTAATCAATTGTTTTTTTCCTGCTATCTGAACAGAAACATCAGTGACAGTTTATTTGGAGATGCATTTTCTGGCCCCATCAGGAAATAACGATATACTGAAATACTTTTTAGGTCACTGCAACACAGAAACAGATAAGTTTAGAGAAGAACTAAATTAATGAGTACTATCAAGCCAAAGTTAGTTACTTTTACATTCTGATTTCAGTGGAACTGCAATAAGCATGAACTTTATGAAGCAATGGGACTGAAAAGGGACTAACTTTGGCTTACTTGTGCCCAGGGTTCTTAAAGAGACATAGCTTAGACTCACAGTTTACTTTTCTTCAGTTTACTTTGATGTAAGTTTGAGGAAAGGTTATGTGACTGCCTGATAATGCATTCTTCATTATAAAATGAATCCCTTGTGTAACAAAAGTAGAAAGATGTGCTTTGTAATATAGGTTCCTGCTTTGGTTTTTAAGAAAGAAAATTAGTCCCCATCCCTTCTTAAGATCTTGATGGAAGTGTTGTGTAAGTAAACTATATGGATTGATGAATATTCAGCACTTGAACTGTGAACGAAGTAGAACACTTGGTCTGTTAAGCAGCAGGTTCAAAGTCAAGAATGAGGTTCCCAGGCTACAGCAAGGAAGGCTGGAAGCAACCAATATGTAATATGCTTAGTCTCGGATGGGGGTGCAGGGAGAAGGAGCTAGCTGTGGGTGAAGCCAGGAGACAGTGGCAGTGGGATTAGCTTCAAAAGGAGCTGATCACTAGGGTGCCAAGATAGCAGCTCACAGCAAAACTACAGGGAAAGATTAAAAAAAGTAGTTGGAAGAAATAGAAAAACAGGATTAAAAGAAACTACTTTGGAAAAACTGTCAAAAATGTAATATTTGGTGGCAACACTTATTTTTGTTGATTTCTTTACTCTTCATATGCCTGTAACAGAGATGGAAGGCTGCAGGAAGCAGATCAAATTCTTGCTATTAACAGGCAAGCCCTTGACCAGACAATTACACATCAACAGGCTATCGGCATACTACAGAAAGCAAAAGATAGTGTCCAGCTGGTTGTGGCTAGGGGCTCTTTGCCTCAGCTTATCAGCCCTGTAGTTTCTCGGTCTCCATCAGCTGCTAGCACAATCTCAGCCCACTCCAATCCGGTGAGTATATCATATGCACACTGAAAACAAATAAACCTTGTTTTTTTTTCTCAGCTTGTGGGTGGTTGCAGTTTAAATGCTACTCTCTGTACTTGTATAGGTTAATTGTCCTTCCCCTTGAGGTAAAGATATTTGTGTAATATCTTTTCCCTGAACATGAAGCAGGCAGTTGAGTAGCTGCATCTGCGAAGGAAGCTTCCCACGCTCCCAGTGTGTCTTTCAGTGCACAGGCAAGAGCGTGGGAAACCATCAAGGCCACTTGATGTGCAATGTAGGTGATGTGGCTGTTGCTGAAAGTAAGTCCTGCTTGTTGGGGGGGGGGGCATAGAAATGTGAAGGCCCGGGAAAAACTAGATGGGGTAAATTTAAAAGAAAAAAGTTTTCCCCCAGGTTTATCTAAGGACAAAAAAAATCCCTGGAAAAAATGATTTTAAATTTTTATCCCCCCCGCCTTTTTTCCAGGCCTTCACATCTCTAAGGGGGCCTCATATATGTAAGGGATTCCTGGTATGGATTGGTGCCATTTCATGAAAGGTTTCTCCGCCAGTGCAAGTAATGTTTGTTCGCCTTAGTATTTTTTTAATGAATTTAATTTAGTATTTATCTTTGTAGGTTCATTGGCAGCATGTGGAGACCATTGAGTTGGTGAATGATGGCTCGGGTCTGGGATTTGGGATAGTGGGTGGAAAATCAACTGGAGTGATAGTTAAAACCATCCTTCCAGGAGGAATAGCTGACCAGGTACACACAGCCTAGTATATTCTTTAAAGCATCAAGTGATATAGAATTACATTAGAAGTATCATCTAATAACCATCCGTCTTAATTTTCTTGAGGTAAAAATAGGGGTGCTAACGTTTTATGTGGGAAAATGCCTTTCATTAAGGTCTATGTCCCATCTCCCCCCCCCCCCCAAAAAAAAAAAAAAAAAAAGACCATAGAGCCACACCATGAAAGCCCCAGCCAAAATTAGTGTGCTGGGCATTACATATGAATTATGAGAGACAAATATGTTTCATGACTACCATCTGAAATAATTAGCTATTCCACCCTTTCATTGGCTGCTTTTCCCCTGCTGATGCAGATCTCCCAAGCAGCATGAAAAGAAGGTGGAGGGAAAAGGAAAGTGCTTTGGAGAAGTCTGTTTTCATAATGATTTTTCAGACTTGACTTTGTCTGTATATTGCTCCATTACTTGATGCAGATGAGGCATTCTGCTCTTCCTCATGGAATACTGAGAGGCAGGAGCCTTATTCATGCATTCTGAGGGCCAGACTAAATGTTCTGCTAATCAGGCGTAGTAGAGCTGTGTGTGGTTGGCTTGCTTACGTCCACGTAAGCACACGCAGCTCTGATTTGGCTCCAGTGGAGATGGGTTTTTTCTTTTTCTTTTTTTAACACCCCCTCCCCCACACAGGGGAGTGGGTGGAATTTCAGCTAAAGCAGGAGGGGGAAAACCTTAAATCCCCCCTCCCGAATTGCCACAGTCTTGATCCAAACCGGGGCTGCATGTGCTTACAAGGAGGTAAGTAATTAAATCACACATAGAAGGTCTAGTTTGGCCCTAAAAGTGAGTAAAGTAAACACGTGAGGAGGAGGAGTGTTCTAGCTCCTGCGCCTCTGTCACTGTTTCCATCATCCCCTACACAGTGTGATCCACAGTGGTGTAGTGGTGAGAGGGTTGGACTGGGAGCCGGGAGATCCAAGTTCTAGTCTCCACTCGGCCATGGAAGCTCACTGGGTGACTTTGGGCCCGTCACAGACTCTCAGCCCAGCCTACCTCACAGGGTTGTTGTTGTGAGGATAAAATGGAGAGGAGGAGGAGGGTTATGTACGTCGCCTTGTGTTCCTTACAAGAGGAAAAGAGGCAGGATAACTATTGCAGGATAACTGCAATAATTAAATAAATGTCAGTGGGGCTGTGAATACACTCTGGTTTTCAGTCAGAACTCTAATGGAGGTATCCAAGGTGCTGAAAACATTTTGGGGATAGGGTTCAGCACTTTGGATAGCTCCTTTGGAGTTCTGACTGAAACCCAGAATGGATTCATTGTCCCATTGACATAGGAGCCACCAGCCTCCACTGCCTCTACACATGAAGGGTGACTTGCTGAAGAGGGGAGCCTCTATCCATACAGGCTCTTCTTGTGATCTGGAACCTTGGTTAGCCCCCCTGCCCCCTCGCACGTTTACTTTACCCACTTTTAGAACACCACTAGGCTCCCAGGTACGGAGCTCCCTCCTGCTCCTGCTTATGCATGAATTATCAAGTTCCTCTACTCCAGAGGAACTTGAGTTACTAATGGGAAGGAGTGACTCACTTTGCTGTGTTGATGGCAGGTGCACTGTTGTTGCCTGGGGAGGTTACAGTATGGCAGGCTATGCATACACCTGTGTATCACTGGATTGATGAGTTTGTACTGAAGAGGATAGGATCATGGCTAGTGGTAGTAGTACCTCTGGTGGTAAATAGTAGTAGTAATACATTGTGCATACTTTTTGAAACATAAGCATGGAACATTTTGGGGCCACGTTTAACTGTGTGGGGGTTTGTGTCTTTTTTTTTAACCACAGTAACATGAGAGTATAACCCAGCTGTTCAAAAAACCACACAAAGTTTTATTGCAGTTACAATCCCTGCATAATAGTAATAGTTTCTTGCTAGGTTGTGTGTGTGTGTGTGTGTGTGTGACAGATGAATTTATTTTCTGGGGAATTTTTAAAGTAATTTGAGTTCTTCCTCATCCAGCATGGCAGGCTATGCAGTGGAGACCACATCTTAAAAATTGGTGATACAGACCTGGCTGGAATGAGCAGTGAGCAGGTGGCTCAAGTCCTCAGGCAGTGTGGAAACAGAGTGAAGTTGGTTATCGCCAGGGGACCAGTAGAGGAGCCTGCACCACCAGCAGTTCCTCCAGGCACCCCAGTGCAAACATTTGTGATGGATAAGCAGGTAATGACAAGACAACATAAATTTAGGAAATGGCAACATGATAACAGAGGCTTGAATGGTGGTTCGTTATTAAATAGATTTCATGGGCTGCTGTTTTCTTAAACGGAGTGTACTTCACAATCACACCATATTTTTCTTAATTAAAAAAATCCCTCGCCATAGTCAATAGAATAGTCTGCACTGGGGATTCTGGGGAGCCAGACATACAAATACACAAACGATTTCTAACCCACTAACCTCAGTGTGCCACTTGAATGGTGCTTTAACAACAGCTGAACAATCAGTGTGTTGCAACACCTCCCACTTACTCTGCGGCAGCCCTTTCAGTCCAGCTGGATTATTAAAACAGTTTCTCCAGTATGCCTTTCTTCTGCTGCTCTCCGCATTCGCCACCTCATCTCCAGCATCCATCAGCCGGCTCCTCTCTGTGCCAGCCGGCACACAGCTGCAGTTCTTCACCTAGGTCAGCTGCCACATCTTCAGCTGCTGCTAGTCATGTGCCAGCTACCCAGCTGCTGTCTTCATTGCACGTTGTACCCTTCATTTCTGTTTTGCTATTCTGGCTATCTTCCTTTGCTCTCTGAAAGGTGCCCTCATTTACCAAAAACCCTCCATGGTTCTCCCTTAGTCACAAACGATTGCTTCTTTTCACACTTTGGTAAGCTGCCAAGGAAGGATGCTGCTAGTAATGTGAGAATTGAAAGAGGAGTTGCGATAGGGTGTTGGTGTATGTAAACAAAGGAATATCAGAAAGTGAAAGCGCCTACGTATTTCTTCATTTGCTTGCATAAAGATTTTTTTTCATCAATTCTAGGAAGAGTCTCGGCATCCTGTATGGATAATGTGACTGCAGTCTAGCAGGATGCTTCAGTTAACTTGATTTTATTCAGTAGAATGAGGTGCTACTCAGTGGAGCTGTAGTTGCCTCAAAATGTAGAGAAACAAATAAAGGCGATAAGAGAACAGATTCAAACGTTTCTGCCAAAGGCACAGTTTATTCCAGTGACCTTATAATCTTTCATTTTATGTTTTTTCTGCTGTTTTCAAGAAGAATTCTTCAAACATAATTTAAACCATTCCTTCCTATCAAATATGTCCACTTTAGAAGCTGTCCTTTAGTTTATAAATAAGCCTTCCTTTCCCTTAATTGCTAGTTGATTTTATACCAATAGCTCTTTCTGGAGTTAAGTAAAAGGGAAGACGGTAGCTTTGCTTATTGGATCCCTATGAAATAAGAATAAAAAGCTATGATGATTGGTTACTGAGTTATTTTTACTTTCCCTTCAGTAGAATTTTGCCTTCTTTCAGTTCTAGTCAGTTATTATTTTCTCCCCTTCCCCTTATCCCTTGTGCTACTCTTTTTCTAGCACACTCCAGAATTTTTAATCTGCCAGTGGGAATGTCCCAGAATGGCATCCTGCTCAGCATGTTCTTGCTGACAGAAGGGGGAGAGGAAGCAATTTTTACAATTCTACTCTCTATCTGCAGCCACCAGCACCATCTCCCCCACTGTTCCAGAGGGATCTTCTAACCCTCCAGAGCAGATTTTTTTTGGGGAAATAGGGGACTGCAGGGGGAGGGGGGGAATTGGTGATAATCACCTCCTATAACATTTTGCATCATCAAGATGGTTTTTGAAACTTTTTCCATAGATATACATATACCTGAGACAACATTTTATTGGAAGGGATCATGCACACAAATTGATTAGGCATAATCCCATGAGCTGAATGTGTTACTTTTTTTAAATAAAACAGATGCAGTTAAATTATAATATATTTTTAGTGGATACAATTTATTATATGCAAAATTTGGCTCTTCTTCCAGTTAACATTCATAGGATGAGTGCTTTTGGCTAATTTACTTTTCTATTCATTATTTTCACTTAAAACTAGTCTGTTGTGGTAGTATTAGGATTTGGAAGGATGTCAACAATATGTTCAGTAAAACTATTTGTTTTTAAATTTTAGCTCTTGAATGGAAAGTTTCAGATTTTATTTGTTTGAGAGAGAGAGAGAGATACACTCACTCTCTCTCTCTCTCTCTCTCTCTCTCAATTTAATTTTAATTGTTTTTGTTTACTTTGACCGCTAATTTGTTTCTGTTGAATGATAGTGATCTTAGTGGAGCTGAAGCTTAAAAGATCTCCAAACTGCAAAGTACTGTATAGAGACGCAAACTGCAAAACACTTTATAGGTTATAGGGTAGCAGTGCAAGCCCACTTTAAGAAAAGCACTTTGAAGGCCTGACCTGAATTGGCAAGTAATGTTAACTTTGTCGAAGCTTCACTAATTCTGCCAGAATGTTGCTGGCTGTGTAACCAGTAGTGTTCTGGTGAGTAACGCTATCTATTTGCAACTCGGGTGCCTGACTATTAGGGCTTGGATGAGAAATATAACAACTTTGTCAGTTCCTGTAAGGTAGGGGTGTCGAAAGGCTGGACCAAAAGTGCAAAAATACCAGCATATTGTAGCTTAAAGCTCTTATTACCAGTCATTAAGCCTTAGGAGAGACATTTCAACCTTTTAGAATGGGAAAAAACTGCTTGAAAGCTGGGAAATCATGAAATGATGGTCAGTCAGGCAAAATGGCATGGGAGCAGCAGAAGGGACAAGTCTTTCTGGGGAACCCTGGAGGGGTGGATTTGGCCCGTGGGTCTGAGGTGCAACACCCTTACTGTAAGGACTGCGTTTGTGGAACATGACTGATTTTTTCTTTCTTTCTAAGAGAGAGGAAGAGACGCAAGCTGAAAATGTTATAGATGGAAACACATTTGATGTGGAACTTACAAAAAACATCCAAGGATTAGGAATAACTATTGCTGGCTACATTGGAGACAAAACCTCAGGTAATATTATGAGTAGGTCTGGGAAGCAAAGACTGAACATATTCCTCCCCCGCTGCAAGGCCCCTGTTTTCCATTTATTGACTATGGGTAGGTGAGCTTTTCAAATGACAATCTAAATGTTTAAAATACAGAAGGTTGCGATACGTAGTGTAATCTTTCTGCAAGAAAAGAAAAGTAGTTGTGTATTGTTTTTCATTTTGAAATTTGGATTTCATTTTAATGATAGTTTTGCAAACTGGAATAGCTTGAATTCTGTGAATGCATTTACTTGGTATGGAATCAAACCTTGATGTCAGCGCCACTCCAATCGGCTTATTTTCAAAGTTCAGGTCACCTCATTTAATTAGTGGACTTGATTCGCTTCACTCGTTACATTTATAGCACAGACACAAGCTGAAATGTATGTGGGAAACTAATGCATGATTTAAAAGATACTGATCTTCAAAAGATGCAGATATAAGGCATCTGCAAGTTCCCAGGATCCAGTAATAAGCTGGAACACTCTGCTTTTAAGTACCTGTGTGTTAAAATGCAAGTTTGTCTCCTGCCTTTTATGATGTGGCCCTTTCAGAAATATGGCGTCAGTGAATCTGTTGTAAATGATTCAGATTAAGTGCTAGGATGGGAATCTAGCGTAGAATTTTGCTTAAGTGTCCTAGAGACCAGTGTTGGTATGCTCTGCTTGGGTCTGTGGGCTCAGGTAGTAGGGACTGACAAAGCAGTAGCTCAAGTGTTGTTTTAATCACATGACTTTTACTTTTAAATCACAGAACCTTCTGGTATTTTTGTAAAGAGTATTACAAAAGGCAGTGCAGTTGAGCATGATGGTAGAATCCACGTTGGAGACCAAATTGTAGCGGTAAGTAATGATGGAGGAGTGCTTTTATGGGCTTTTTGCTTTTATTATTCACGCCTTATTGCCTTACTGACAAATTGAAAACAAACAAATCACTGGATTGAGATGGTATGCAACCAAGAGTTCTTCAGTTGAACTCTACTTCTCTGACAAAAAAAATGTAATATGTTCCTAAGATCTGGCTCTGTACCAGGGGACTAGAAAGTGCCCAGTGTAACACCAGTCTTTAAAAAGCGATCAGGGGCAGGGGGAGAGAAACAGGACCTAGGAAATTACAGGTTTGTTAGCTTTACAACTTCTCTGGGTAAATTGGTGGAAAGCAATATTACAGGTAAATTTATCAAGCATATAGAAGTTTTGCTGAAGAAGAATCAGCATGGCTTCTAGAAAGCTAAGTCCTGTCTCACTAAACTTTTAGAGTTCTGTGACTGTGTCAACAAGCATGTGGATAGACATGGTTTACTTGGACTTTGGATAGACATGGTTTACTTGGACTTTGGATAGACATGGTTTACTTGGACTTTCAAAAAGCATTTGACGAAGTCCCTCACCAAAATCTCTTGAGTAAACTTAGCAGTTATGAGATAAGAGGAGAGGTCCTCTTATGGATCACAAACTGGTTAAAGTACAGAAAGTAGAGAGTAGGAATAAATGGACAGTTCTCACAGTGGAGAGGTGTAAACAGAGGGATTCCCCCCAAGAGTCTTGACTGGGACCAGTGCTTTTTAACATGTTCATAAATTAACTGGAGTTAGGAGTGAGCAGCGAAGTGGCCATGTTTATTGATGACACCAAATTATTTAAGAGTGGTTAAAAAGAGGGATGGTGAAGAGTTGGAAATGGATCTCTCCAAATAGGGGGAATGGACATTAAAATGGCAAATGCTCTTCAGTATATGTAAGTGTAAAGAGATGCACATTGGGGAAATTTTTCCCCCTAAATTCACATATACTCTGATGGGATCTGAGTGACTAACCAGGAAAGGGATCTTGGGGTTGTGGTGGACAGCTCGATGAAAGTGTTGACTCAGTGTGTAGCTGCTATGAAAAAGGCATATTCCATGTTGGGGATAATTAGGAAAGGAATCTAAAGTAAAACTGAATATCATAATGCCTTTATATAAATCTATGGTGCTATCACACTTGGATAAATACTCTCATAATACTAGAACCTGGGATCATCCAATGTAGTGGAATAGCAGGAAGTTCAGGACAGACAAACGAAGTACATCTTCATGGAACTGAAACGTCTTCACAAAAGCTAAACAAGTTCCATAGTTAAACTATGGAACATGCGATCACAAGATGAAGTGATTGCCCCTGTTTTGGACGGCTTTAAAAGGAGATTAGACTTTCATGAATGACAGGGCTACCAGTGGCTACTAGTCATGATGGCTGTATATGACTTCCAATATCAGAGGTAGTGTGCTTCTGAACACCAATTGCTCAGGAATGCAGTCAGGAGAGTCCAGCTATTGTCCTGCTTGTAGGCTTCCCATAGGCCTTTGGTTGACCATATAGGCCTTTGGTCTTATCTAACACAACTTTTCTTATGTTATCTTACAAATTTGTGGACCATGGTTCAGTTTTCTCCAGATGTTTGGGGTTTTCTTTTAAGATTTGCTTTCCTGTTACTAATAGAAAATGCACTGTATCCTAAACACTGATTAACTGTCACATAGGACTGGGCCACCTACTCACCAGTGTATGGAGACGTGCACTCCATAGCAGTGGTACTTGAGGCTGCTTTGAGTGTACTGCATCTTAGGAATTGGAATGTGTCCTTCATGTGGGTCTGTGTGTAGTACCTCCATCACCAGATTCAGCTGTCTGTTCCAAACACTGGAGCTTTTTGTATGCCTATTATTACTGATCTGCACTTGGAAACATGTTTAGTAATGCAAATGTTGCTAACGGTAGCTGTAACCATATGCAGACCACAACACAATTGCTGTATTCACCCTCTGCAGTTTTCCATATATTCATTTGATCATTCCAGTTGTCACTGATTACATGAATGTGTGGAAGTGTTATAGTTGGTTAGCACATGATTACTTATAACACTGGACTGTTTATTTAGCAATAGTAACCGAGCAAGGAAGTAATATGGTTATGATGTAAAATATTTACATAAACTTGGCTTTGTGCTCTTAGTGTGGCTTCATATAAACACGAAAAGCTGAATAAATCTGCGTGTAGTTTACTGAGATGTACAGAGAGAGCGAAGCAAAAGATAAAAGATCTAAGTGTCTGGAGACCAAAATAAAAGCTGACATTTTGCAAATGGCTAAAATGAGGTTTGGCTCATTTTGAATAACACAATTCTTGTATACTTTGCCTCCTTGCAGTGGCCTGCTGGAAATTAACATATGTTTAATCCTTCAGGTGGATGGAACCAATCTTCAGGGTTTTACCAACCAGCAAGCGGTGGAGGTTCTGCGGCATACTGGCCAAACAGTTGGACTCACATTGGTCAGAAGAGGCCTTAAGCAGGAAAATCACATTCGACCCCATGAGGACTTCAGTGGTGCTGTTGAAAAGGATTTAATTTTCCAAACGATGGATATTGGCACAGGCAAAGGTAATTAAGACTGGCTTTGCTTCAAATTAGTTGGATTTTATTTTCCATTCTCCAGCATGTAAGCCTAGGGAAAATGGGTTAAATTCGCCCTCAGAGTCTACTTTTTATTTATGCTTTGTAATTTGTACAGGGTTTTCTTATTCAAGGAGTTTGTGTCCTGCTTCAGTGTTTTCTAGAAAGATTTTTATTTTCCCTAATGTTTAGAGCCAAAGGAAGTGTCGAAAGGAAGCTCACTGTTTAAGAGATCAGGCAAAGAATTCTGGGAAAAGCAACAGAATGCTGGAGATCATTCTTACGCTCAAAGTGCAAAAACAGTCTTTTGGACTTGGGCCATACCTCAGTAGTGGAGTGCATTCTTTGCATGCAAAAGATCCCTGGTCCAATCTCTGGAAAATATAGTGTTTTTTAAAGGATATTGTGTAGCAAGAATGGAAGAGACCTCAGTCTGAGACTTTGGACAGTAGGCTAGATGGATTGATAGGCTGACAGTATAATGCAGTTTCATATGTTAAAATACTTTCACACTACTCACGCTACTTGACAGTTCAAACACCTGTACAGTTCATTCTAAAAGACTGGAAAAGTACAGTAGTGTGACACTGGCTGCGTTTGAATGATTGCGGGGTGAAAGGAACCATTGTGACTTCTTCTCCCACACTTGCTATGCACGCAACTGCGATTTCCATAATTACCCGTGATGCAGCAGAAGTTGCTGTGTTGTCCGAACCCAGCATGGTGCATGGTGGGGGTCCTTCTTACCAACACCATAACCCCTTCTACAAGCCATGGTTTGTGGCATGGGTAAGAAGCCACCCCTGCCATGCACCATGCCAGGTTCAGATGACACACCAACCCGGGCTGTATAGTGGGCAATTATGCAAATCGCAGGGGCAGGAGAAGAAGCCACAACAGCTTCTTTTACTCCCGTGATCCGAACCCGGTCATGGACTCTGGAGCATTCAGGGAGTTACAAGAATACATATCGCTGGGCTATAATCAGACATGCATGATGGAGTTTTACATTAATTCTTGATATGATAAAAATTGCTATAAGATAACCTTTAACTGTAGTTTTTATGTGGTGACTATTTCTTCTGGCTTTGACCCCATGAGATGATGCGTGGGAGTTACAAAGTCCCAGAATCAGTTTCTGATCATTCCCTACAGTGTGGTAAATCTCAGAATCAAAAGATACGCTCATCATGAAAAAAAGAGAGACTAACTCAGTGATGATTTTTACTACATTAACAATGAATAATTATAGGCAGTCCTTTAGAACAAATAATAGAATTTGCAAGATTAATATTTTGCAGTAAAACTAATAAAATATCACCATACAAGAACACAAAACATAAAATGAATAAATGTGAGAATTTAACCTTCACTTCATATCTCATATCAGAGCCTCGTGTGGCGCAGAGTGGTAGGTGGCAGTATTGCAACCGAAACTCTCCCCACGACCTGAGTTCGATCCTAGCGGAAGCCGGGTCTCAGGCAGCCGGCTCAGGTCGACTCAGCCTTCCATCCTTCCGAGGTCGGTAAAATGAGTACCCAGCTTGCTGGGGGAAAGGTAGTCACGACTGGGGAAGGCAATGGCAAACCACTCCGCTATAGTCTGCCATGAAAACGTCAGCATAAGTGACGTCCCTCTAGGGGTCAGTAATGACCCGGTGCTTGCACAGGAAGAATCTTTCCTTTTTTTTCTTCTTCATATCAGGGAAGTTTACTCGCTGCCTGTTTAATGTTTTGTTTGAGACTCAAGCTCCTGTCATTAAAAACCTATCCAATGCTATTCTAGGAGGAATTCTTCCCATTTTGACCACCATAGAATCATACACAGGTCAAATCTTCCCCACTTGAACCTATCACTTTTTCCTCTCTTTGGACGAATATATAGGAGATCAGCCTGCAGATCAATTTTACTCTCCCTTTGCCAATTTTATTCTTCCGCAGTCTCTAACTACACAAGCTGGTGGTTAAAGAATGGTGGAAGAATATAATCTAAACTTTTAAATGTAGAATGATTATTGGTGACTGTTAATACAGACCCTGGAGATAGCTGTGGTTTGTAGTCAATCTAGAATAAAGGAGTGTCATCTTAGATAGAATAATTTTTTCTTGATACATCTGGAAAGCTTTTTGGATTGGAAGATCTCCTTGTTAGAGTGCCATTAACAGTGCAATACTATTCATGTCCACTCAGATGTAAGTCCAAATGAGTTCAATGGGCTTTACTCCCATGTAAGTAAGTATAGGATTTAGCCTAAGAGGGATGTTCCTTATAAATAAAGGTCTAGAGTACATGTCAATGTTTCTTTAAGTTAAAAATCGCTCAGTTACTGTGCACATGCACCCACCCTGTAGTTTAGCTGAAAACACATCCTTAATTTGATCCTGTAGGGTAGCCTTCCTCAACCTGGTGCCCTCCAGTTGCTTAGGCCTTCAACTCCCATCAGCCCCAGCCAGCCTGGCCAGTCATCGGGAATGCTGGGGGTTGTAGTCTAAAACTTCTGGAGGCATCAGATTGGGGAAAGCTGCTGGAGGGAACGAGGAGCTCTTAGATCTAATGAAAGCAGGAAAACACATTACTTTCATTATCACAGAAGAATGGCATGCCCAGAGGTGCTGAGGATCTTCTTCTTTTTTTTCCAGAAAGCTGTGAAAGAGAGCAGGACTCTCCATTACTGTCATGCAGCACCAGTGTGGTTCATACTGGAGAAGATGTTAGTCCACAACAATCAGGTCCGAATTAATAACTTATAGTAGCATATATCTTTTTCCCTGTGAAAACATACTGGCTTGCACCTCCAAGCTTTTGCCTTACCTTTTTTTGCATGGTTGCACTCTCAAGCATTGCTCCTCTGTCTTATAAACCTGTCAAAGTGTAGTGTTTGAGGTATAATGCATAAATCTATCTTGGATGGAAAACAGGCAAACTCTGGAGCCATTTCTAAAATTTACACTATATAGTCCTTTTACCTGGACTAAGCAGCATGTATATTTTTCTGAGATTACATTTTCATAGATACTTTAGATGGAGGAGCAAGTCCTGAAATATAAACATGGATCTACACTTTATACTAGTTTTTTAAATATGATCTTCTCTCTGATATAGTTTTTGCTATTTTAGTCTTTGGAAACTAACATTACATCTATGGTGGTCTAATCCTTATGGTTAATTGCTTTCCTTTAGTAATAGCAACAGCTCTCTTTATTTGCATTTATGTTCATTGTCTATTTTTTCTAGTAGAGTTAGAACTAAACAGACTGACTTTCATGTTCTCTCCCTTGAAACTTTTGTCTTCTAACACATGCTTCTTCTTCTCAGACTTAGGTGACCAGCCATCTCTTAGTAGTTTTAGGTTTACTAAAACATACTAATATTCTGTATTGCATCTGTGCTATATTTTTAACACTTATTTTCTACCAGCAAGGGTTTTCTACTCTTACAGTAATGTTGAATGCCTTTATGTTACGAGATTATGGTGATTGTTTGCCTTTAAAATATTTAAACTGGAATGCACAAACTAAAAACTAGTAAGACGTTGGTACTGAAGGTGGCCCATTATTAGATGACATGTTGAACAAGATATTTCAGGATGTACAATTCTTCATTGGAATTTAAGGACTTTTAAAAATGTATTGACCGAGTGAGACCTTAAATTTTGTAGGGCATGTCATAGTTTAGCATGGGTAAAATCTATCTCCTGTTGAAGGCAGTGGTAGAACTCTCACTGATTTTTAACGGAGCCACGTTGTGTATACGGAAGTATTCACACATCCGCGGGTGGTCGCAGCAGTTTATGTCTTTGCTTTCAAATAGGGATGCGTGGTTTTTTGACATACCAAGCGGAATATGTAGCCCACCTGTCATGTATGGAACTCCAGCAAAGGCTCTGTAACTCTTTTGGTTTTGCTCTGTGCTTTGCAGTGCAAAAATTGTGTGTGCAAGCACTTGGTGGGCCACTGGTAGGCTACATTTGTACATGCATTTGTCGATTTTTACAGATACATGGTGAGTCACAAGCTGTGCATTAAATGATTACACTTGTGGAGATTATTGCATGCATATATGTGTGTGGGGTGTGTGTGAGTGTGTATATAATGTAGTTAAGCACCAATTATAGTAGTTACTTTCATGTTTCCTACACTCCTCTGTTATCTTTATTGTGCTTGTCATACTTACTTTGCATTCTTCTTCATACATTTTTCAGCCTTGAGGTAAACTCTTAAGTCCTTCAGGTATTAGAGATGCCTAGATACATCTCTTGTAGCACTCTCACTTCCCTGCCATCTTTTCTAAGAAATATTCACTTAGTAGTACTACACTTCAACAGTGTCTTTCTTATGTTTTTGGATGGGCTAAATCTATCAGAAGTGTACATGCTTTCGTGAACTCGCATTCTTCCACTGCCCTCTAGAGACCATGTTTCAATAGTAGCCTCTGAAACTAAGGTCATAGTTTTTTGGGGGGAGGGGGGTAAAACCCTAAATTGTCCATGCATATAGAGAACATTTGCTGTGTCCGTGCAAGTGTTTCAATATTAAGGCTTTCCCGTTGTAAGCACAAGTACATTTATTTGACTGTAGCACTCAATAACAAGCCAAGTCTATTATGAACAACACTAAAGCATGTTGTTAGTGTAACTTTTGTGCCAATTAATAAGTCTGGGATTGGTTCTGCTTTGATGATTCATATCTTGTAAAAGAACATATACCTATGCCTTGCAGCATACTGTGGTCAGTGCTAAGCTGTAGTTGTATTTTTTAAAATAAAACCCAAGATCTGTGATTACATTTCATAGCTTTGAAAAAAGCCATAATTATATCAGTGCATTGTGCTGTGTCCTTTAGATTCAAGCTCTTTATTTTAAATTGCTAGCGAGCATTACTGTAAAAAAACCCACCCATTTACTTTCTATTTTTTTAAGTACAGGAATTTAGTATGATGGTGAAAGAATAAAATGAGTACTTTAGAGAATAGCTGTGCCACAGAAAGACAAAAGATGCATGCAGTTTCTGCATTCATGGAAAGGAGAAGGTTCAGCAGAGGGTAGCCAGAGAGAAACCTAGTTATTGTGGAAGCTAGACGAGCTCAATTAGCATTCTTTGGAAGAGAGGAGATGAAAGAAGATCCTTGAGGTAATGCAACTCTGGAGTGAATAGCTAGGGTAAGTGCAAAAAGGCTGATCCTTGAGGTGATGCAATTCTGAGTTGAATAGCCAGTGTAAGTGCTAAAAGGCTATTTGGGTTAGTGTCCAATATAAATGATGCAAAATGAGATTTAAAGAATTCTCGTAAAAGGAATCTCACCATAAGCTGCTCATCTTGTGGGTCGCCAAGAGTTGGTGTGGATGGCTTAAAGAGAACCACTTTGAAAATACGTTGTGGTAGTTCCATTTATGTTGAAATGTCTATTTTTCTTTTTTTTTCTGTATTAGTAAACCTAATAAGGATAATAGGTGTCCGTTTGTGGCATTTTCTTTTTCATTTTAAACAAACTCTGACAGATACTTGAGGGATATAAATTCAAGTGCAATCCATTTATTCCATAAGGATAAGACTGACATAGTTTTGCTGTAGCTAACTGCCATACTACATCTTTTAGGTTTTCAGCTAACTTCCACAGATGAAGAAGTGCTGTTGCAGAACAAATGGCAGACGATTTTGGGGCCAAAGTATGAAGTTGTGGTAGGTAAACGCAGTGCCTTGCTATTTAAAAAATAACCACCACCCTCTCCTCATAGCTTTCTCTTCTTTCCTTGGGGGGGATTTTACATTTGTCTTTTAACATTTTAGAGCGCAGTCCTATGGGCACTAGACACTGCCAAGGCAGCCATAGGATTTTTCAGTTTTTTGAAACCAAGGTCATCCGATCTCGGTTCCAGGAAACCATGCTCCCCGACCCTCCATAGCCAGTGCGGTGCTTTCCACACCGCCATCTCTGTGCTCGTAAATGGAGTGCAGAGAGGGCAAAAAGGGGGAGGGGAGGAAACCTTGGAAGCCGCTTTAGACGCTTCCTATCGCGTCTCTGGGCCCCTTCCCTCCCCCTCTCCTAAGCTGTGGCTGGATGTGCGAAAATGCGCATCTAGCCACAAGTGCATGGCGGCTGGAGCACAGAGGAGAGGATCCCCTCCATGCTCTGTCTGCCCTGCATAGCTCGGTAGGGGATCTTTAAACTTTAAGTCTTTAAACTTCTAAAACAAAAGGTCATGTTACTTTGTTACTTAAGTTTTAGGACAAATAAGAAAATAAATGAAAGTTTCTGGGTGAGTAGTTCATAAGGCACTGCTCCTTAGGATCACTTGTCATGTTACCGATTTAGTGAATACATGAAGTGTACACTGCGGGTACCCCAGGATTCAAATATATATAGATGTGGTTATTTTGCCACCTCTGTACCATACGAATATATATATATGAGGAGCCAGAGTTCTTTGCAGCATTTATATGCAGTGAAATGAATTTGTGTTTTACTTCACACATGATGAATTATCCACTAATCCACATTGGAAGTATAATTTCAGTCCTTAATCATTTTCACACAAAATACTGTGCCAGCCTTGTAGTTATCAACTTGCCTGGTAGCCATAGTGACAAGGAATTCCACGTAGGCAACTGAGTAGTCTGGCACAGAAGAGATGGATCACACCATTCCTCCTCCACCAGGCCACTTTGTTACCTTTCTAAGAGATAATTATCCTGCATTTCTTTGCTGGCTGCAGAGGAGCAGGCTTCCTCTCCTCTGTGGTCAGCAAGGAAACATAGGCTGCTAGCCTCTTAATGGAGTAGTAAAACATTTGCATGCTAGTAATGTTTGTGGGCTTATTTACAAGGCTGCACAATGTCTTAATTTTGTAAAGTGTGCTCATTCAGACCTTTGCTTTGGTATGAGGAAGGAGGAGAATGCAAACCTACCAGCCTTATCTCCCTTTGTGTAGCACTTGCAGCCTGAACCGATGCCCGGTTACTCAGAAATAAGCTCCACTAAGTTCAGTGGTGCCCACAAGTAAGTGTGCACTGGATTTGAGCCAGTGTTTTAAGTCAGAAAGTAATACACCTGTTTCCACCTTGTTTTCACAAGGTTAGCATGGGTACATTGAGCATAACTCTTACTTGTTATTAGATTAACGAAAAAAGTAGAAGATAAAACCCAACAATTCCATTTATTAATAGTTTTCTGACAATATTTGAATTTAGATTATAGAATCAGTTGATAATGATGATGGTGAAATGATGACTCTGTTACTGAATTACGAAACTTGGGCAAAGGTGGGTGACTTGCCCATCCTTTTTGAGATGCAAGATTACCCTTTTTGTGGTCTGCTGTGTATCTTTTTGCAGCCCAATCTATCCTCATATGACTCTGGCTGCCAACAGTGCATAGTTCCATTTCTCTGGGCAGCATTTTTACTTGATGGCATCACTCAAAGTGGGCAGAGCTGTAGCCAAAGTACTGTGCTCATATTGTTGGCTCTGCTTTTGGGAAGGAAAATAGCATGGCTTGTTAGGAAAGCTACCCACTCTTGTCATACAGCATTCAGAATAAACAGCACTGGAAGTGAAGCCTTGCTTTACACGGTTTTTTCTTCCCGCGATTAGTAGTCTAAATAAAGGACTTTTAAAGGGTTATAGAATTTTTGCACATGATTCAATTCACCCACAAGGTCGTCAGCAGAGGCTTCGCATCCCCCTGCCATCACGAGTGACAGAACCTTTTCCGTTCCGGTGGCAGACTGTGGAACCCCGGTCTCAGGGAGCCCGATTGATCCCTCTTTATTGGCATTTTGACGTTGGGTTGGTTTGATTTTTCTCCCTCCTGTGTTTCTATGATACTCGTTGCTGATTCTCTGTTTTTATCATTTCCTTTTTAATTGGTTGTTTTGTGGCTTTCAAATTGATGATTTGTAAGGCACGTGGGTAGCCATTTGGCCAAAAGACTGCAGAAAGTGTCCAAGATGTTTCACACCCAGGATTGCCTCATGTTAAATAGACAAAATGTATCTAGCTCTTAGTTTACTACTGGTTGAGGAGCTGGCTGCTCTTTGTCTAACCTCTGTAGCACACTTTGGAACTGATGCAAATTTCTGTGCTCTGGATAGTCCAGGAAGTGTGTTTGCTGCTGTGCCTTGGACATACGTGACACTCAGTGTGTGTGGAAGTGGGGAGGGGTGGACATTTTAAATATAATTGAGGGACAGGGTCATAGTTACAACTCTCTTTCCATGACCAGCACAGCTGCTCCTCCATCTGGGGATTAGTAGCACATGGAAGATTATATTGTCAGGTGTGCATCCTGTGCAGGCTTGACCGCTCCCAGAGGGTGACATGAGTGTACAAGGTTGGTGCCGAATATGGAATCCAGGGCTTTTGCATCGCATTGAAGACATTTCCGTTTCAAAATACTGTATTTGTTAGCTATTGTTCCTGTGGCACCCATAAAAGCTGACTTCTGGTGTAACAGGAGGTGCGGGACCTTTGATTGTGTCATTCGTTCCATTTATTTGTAGCTCTCTCTGTCCACCCTTTCATCTCTGGGACAGCTGTAGCTACCAGCATCTGTTACCCTTTGCACAGGAGAATGGGACGTTACAGCTGGCTGCTCCCTTTCAGCTTACATTGTGATTCCATCTTGTTTTGATGTGAGAAATCAATGAGCATGGATGATGTTTGAAAGAAGTGAACTTGTAGCTTAGGAAGTAGAGCATCTGTGGCAAAATGTTATGGTTACTGCTTTTAAACCTACTGGTCCTTTGTATACGAGTCTGAGTGCAGTTTTAAAAACAACTGATTCCTTAGTGTTCAGAAGATTGATTATTTTTCTTCTTTCTAGGTAGCTCACGTGAATAAGTTTAGTGAAAGCAGTGGACTGGGGATAAGCTTGGAAGCTACAGTGGGACATCATTTCATCCGCTCTGTTTTGCCAGAAGGGCCAGTCGGGCGATGTGGCAAGCTGTTCAGTGGAGATGAATTACTAGAAGTATGCTGTATTCTCTGCTTTACTTCCTCTCCCTTTTTAAAGGAGATTCTGCTAGAGTTTTTATTTTCTAATATTGTTGCATGTTGATCTAAGAATATTTTGTCATAGTTCATGGAGGGGAAAAAATGGCTGGGTGTATGTATACATTTATTTATTTATTTATTTCTATATTGCCCAATAGCCAAGCTCTATGGGCGGTTCACAAAAATTGAAACCACAAGGTACAGCATAAAACAATATAAAATATGAAAGCTTAAAACTACAGTATAAAAGTACAGCCAGAATAAAACCTAGCAGCATTGCAGAGATTTAAAATACAGATTTAAAACAGCAGAGCTAAAAACCAGAATGCTAAAATGCTGGGAAAATAAAAAGGTCTTCACCTGGTGCTGAACGGGAGACAACATAGGCGCCTGGCCAACCGCTCTACAGAGCTCATTCCACAGCTGGGGTACCACAGCAGAAAAGGCCCTGTTCCTGGTAGCCACCCGCCTCACTTTCTTTGGCATAGGCTCCCGGAGAAGGACCCCTGAAGATGATCTTAGGGTCCAGGCAGGTACATATGGGAGGAGGTTATCCTTCAGATAACCTGGCTCCAAGCTGTTTAGGGCTTTGAATGTTAATACACTTGTGAATGTTAAATTCACAGTAGGGTACAGTGTAATATAGCAGTCTACTCTACAAGCCCCATTCACAAGAATGGAATTTGTACAAAAGCACAGATCTGCACTCTCGAAAAGCCACATATACTGTATATGAATTTTAGAAATCCTGCTCAAATATAATTTGACTTTTAGGAATCCTTTCTGAGTGACACTTGAACTTGTGTAACCTGCTTCCTGTGCTGCTGTATTTTCCCTGCAGTGCCTGCAGGGTGCCATATTTTTATGACATTGAGATGTAAAGTTCATTTTATTTCTTTTTTCTGTTAAATAGTTCGCCTTCTCTTGACAGGTAAATGGAATATCTTTGCTTGGAGAAAATCACAAGGATGTAGTAAATATTTTAAAAGAGCTGCCCATCAAAGTAACGATGGTATGTTGCCGTGCAGCTCCACCTGTTAATCAGTCAGTAATGGATGAGGCTCAGATGGCAGAGCAGGTAAAACAATGTAGGGGCATGTGTCTTGTTTGTGCAAGATGTTATGAATTTGTACCATAGATTTATTTTTTGGAGTGCACATGGTGCACATGGTGTGGGTATCCAGGAGCTGATTCCACACACTACCGTCTTGATCAGGAAATGTGTGGAATCTTGCCTCCAATCAAACCAAACCTCATTGGCAAATACAGCTGGAGAATCCTTGCAGGTACTCACTCTCTGCTCTCATTTTACCTTGCCCAGTGCTCCAGACCATGCTTATTTTGAAATAAGAGAACTTTACTATCCACCAGTACCTTAATGCCTCGGCAGTGGTAGTTCTTGGATGAGTGGGATCTTGCAGTAAGGACATACATTAATCTGCCTTGTGCACAGGTTAATTGCAACCTTGTGACTTCCTCCTCTCTCTGTGGGGGCCCTCCATATGATCTGGAATGGTGACAAATCAGTGTTCTGGATTGTTCGGTGGGCCCCCGCTGATGGAAGAGGCTCTCCTCTTCACAAGGTCACCCTCCATGTGTAGAGGGCGCTGAAAACAGTGATGGGGAGGGCCAGGCCTCGCTTCTCGAGTGTTTACTCTTCTCACATTTAGAATGCCTGAAGAGGGCTAGAGTGGATAACCCATCTGATCTAGTGGCTGGAGTCCTGGATTAGATTTGGACCTAGATTTAAATCCCTACTGTAGATTCTGAAAGTAGCTTTGGTGAAATTACTTCAATTACTGTAGGTGTGCTTTGGTAATGCCAAGAGAAATGTTGAGTCCTTTGCTTTGAATAGCAGAGCTCCCCTCCTACCTCCCACACACCCGGACAAATGCCACAGCACATACTCCATTTAGTTAGGAGAGCATGGGAGGAGGATGTTCAAGAAATAGAAGTCCAAACTCCTTTGGGCATATAGAACTAGTTGCATAGTTGTTTGGATCCAGGCTTGTATTTCAGAGTAATTGCAATCTCTGTCATAGGCTTTTTGTGAAGAGAGCTAGCTAGAAATTGTCTGGCATTTTGTCAAGTAGAAGCGCTCTGTAAATGATTCAATATTAATAGCATAGCAACTTTGATACAGCTGCAAAACAGTGTGCGTGTAAAAATCCACATAGAAACAAAATTGAAATGTAGGTGTCATTCCCTCCTTTGTGTTTGAAGTGGCTTTAGGTGTTTCAAATGCAGGTAAACAAAATGCAAAAAACTTCCTGTTGCCTATGTTTCTTTCCATCTGCTTTTTCTCTCACCTCCCACCGCCCTTTGCAGCAAGCTAATGCACTTGACCACTTCACACATTACATATATGAATAGTGAATAGGAAAAGCAAATAATTGTTCTCCTATCTCTCAGTGTCCATAGCCCCTTTTAATCTGCTGTCCTATGTGTGTGAATGTGGAAGTAAGTTCCGGTGAAATCAGTAGGATTTATGTCCAACTGAATGTGGTTTGGATCAGGTTGCTAGTTTCTTTTATGCTTTAGCTTGAGACCAGTTCTTTGAAAATACACATTTGATGTCAAGAGTGTAAGTGTAATGGTATTTTATCCTTTGCTTAACACGGAGTTTTTATAATATGGTAAATTTATCACAATATTTTACAAATGGTATCAGCAGTTATTCAAACATTAATATAAAGGAATGTGATCTCTGAACTTTCTAGCAATAATGATGTGCATGACAGATAATTTGTGGCAGAATAATAATTGTAGGTTTATTTATAAAACATGATTATGTTCAATTTTCCAGTCTCACATAGACCTCGGTGGACTTCTTGGCTCTTCAGAAACGGAAGATGCTAACTTGGAGATGGCTAATGTGGGCCAGAATACAGATGAGGTTCAAGGATCTCCTCTGGCAATGTGGGAAACAGAAATACAGCAAATTGAGCTAGAGAAAGGGAGCGTGGGACTAGGCTTTAGCATATTAGATTATCAGGTAATTTCTGTTTTTTTTTCCAGAAAGGGTGCATTCTGTCCCTTTTTATAAAATATATATTTGAATGTAATATCAGACATTACTGTCAAATGTGCTACACAGAGTAAACTTGTTCAGCTAATTCTATGTACCTTCATTCTGATCAGTTCTGATGTCTTTGATAAGACAAGCAGTGGTCTATGCAGAATGTCAGCTTGCATTAACATCTGATCATGTTGTTCAGACTTTTAATTGATTTGAGGAGAATTCTACACATTACATCAGTGATCTACTTACTAGTAGCAATTATCACTTGACAAAATGAGTATGCAGAGCTTCTAGCATGAGTCACCACAGCCTAGAGATGTTGAGGCAATCTGCCTGATTTAATTTTCAACACAGATATAATCATTGTAAACCGCCCAGAGAGCTTTGGCTATTGGGCAGGATAGAAATGCAATCAATCAATCAATCAAATTGTGGTTCCACTGGTATGGACATGTACTCAGGCCCTCTTTAAGTCTAGTTCTGTCCAATTTAATTTCTGTTCAGTCTTATTTTTAGCAATAGCTAAGATACTCAGAAATTCAGACACACACGCACACACAGTGCCTTGCATAAGAATTCATCCTCTGACTTTTCCACATTTTGTTGTGTGTTACAAGCTGAAATTAAAATGGATTTAATTGGCATTTTTACCATTTGATTTACACAACATGTTGAACACTTTGAAGGTGCAAAATAGTTTTATTGTGGCACAAAAGTTAATTAAACAATAACAAACTGGCATTTGTTGGTCGCATGAGTATCCCCCTGCCCCCCGAGTCAATACTTGGTAGAAGCACCTTTGGCAGCAATTACAGCTGTGAGTCTTTTGGGGTAAGTCTCTACCAGCTTTGCGCATTTGGATCCTGCCATTTTTGCCATTTTACCATCTTCTTGGCAAAATTTCTTGAGCTCTGTCAGGTTGAATGGGGACTGTTGGTGAACAGCAACTTTCAAGTTTGCCACAAATCTCAAATGGATTTAGGTCAGCTTTGACTGGGCCATCCTAAGACGTTCGGGTTCTTGGTTTTTAAACCATTCTAGTGTAACTTTGGCTGTGTGTTAAGGCAAACCTCCATCGCAGTCCCAGGTCCCTTGCAGACTGAAACAGGGTTTCCTCTAGTACTGCCCTGTTTTTGGCTCCTTCCATCTTGCCCTCAATCCTGACCAGTTCCCTGTCCCTTCTGATGAAAAGCATCCCCACAACATGATGCTGCCACCGCCATGCTTCACTGTGGGGATGGTGTTCTCAGGATGATGAGCACTGTTGGCTTTGCGCCACAACTAGGGTTTTGCAGTAAGGCCCCAAAATTCAGTTTTGGTCTCATCATACCAGAGACCTTTTTCCTACATGTTTGCTGTGTCTCCCACATGCCTTTTGGCAAAATGGAAACGGGATTTGATACGGGTTTTTTTTCAGCAATGGCTTTCTTCCCGCCACTCTTCCATAAAGCCCAGCTTTGTGGAGCATCTGGGCGATAGTTGCCCCATGGCCGTTTTCTTCCGTCTCAGCTGTGGATCTCTCTAGCTCTTTTAGAGTTACCATTGGCCTCTTGGTTGCTTCTCTGACTAATTTCCTCCGGTCACTGAGTTTTGGTGGATGGGCTTCTCTAGGCAGATTTGCAGTTGTGCCATATTCTTTCCATTTTGTAGTAATGGATTTAACAGTTGCTTGCACCAGAGCTTATTTCGGGGTGTCACAGCAAAGGGGGTGAATACTTATGCAATCCAGACTCTTCAGTTTTTTATTTGCTCCGGGTGAGGTTAATAATTTCGGATATTTTTTTATAACTCAATCCTGATTGGTGCTTTTCCAGAACTTTATCACGTACTTGTTTTGATAGTTCCTTAGTCTTCATGATGCTGTTCGTTTAGATATGCTCTACCAACAAACTCTGAGACCTTCAAGAAACAGGTGTATTTAATCTGAGATCATATGACACTTGAATTGCACACAGGTGGACTCCATTCAACTAATTATATGACTTCTGAAGACAGTTGCTTGCACCAGAGCTTATTTCGGCGTGTCACAGTAAAGGGGGTGAATACTTATGCAATCCAGACTCTTCAGTTTTTTATTTGTAAATCATTTTATAATTATGTAGATTTTTCCCCTCTTCGACATTATGGGCTATTTTGTGTAGATCAGTGACAAGAAATCCTAATTAAATCCATTTTAATTCCAGGTTGTAAATAACAAAATGTGGAAAAGTCAAAGGGGTGTGTGTGTGTGTGTGTGTGTGTGGAGAGAGAAAGTTGAATGTGCAGTACTTTGCACAAGGTATACAAAAGCTGCAAAGAACAGCACTGAAACTGACTAGCTTTCTGCTCACCTTTGCAGTGAGAATTGAGAAGTCCCTTTGCTGTGGAGTTGAAATTGACAAAAAGTTTGAAACCCCTTGTTTGTGAAACCTCTGCAGTGAGAGAACTTTCCTAATTACTGCAGAGGTTGGTGGTAAAACTTGTCAGTTTCAGTGCTGTTCTTTGCACAGGGATTAGCTAATGTGCAATTAGTGCCAAACTTCCCAGGACTGGTGCCTCGTAGCTCAAACCATTGCACAAGCAAGCAGGGAGGTCTGAAAAACATGCACAGAAGTTGTTTGGAAACTGTTGAGATATCTGAGACCTTATATGGCATGTTTGTGGACATCTGATACCAAGGGTGGGAACAGTGGAAATCTCCATGGAAATAAAAGAATGAGTTCCACATATTGCTACCACACAAAACTGCCTCATGGGGACAAAGCAGGCATTACTTTTAATCTGTGTCTTGTACCGATGTCTTTTGATGTTTACTCTAGAGTGGGTGCAGAATCCAGATCTTAAAAGCCCCCTTGCCCCCCACACTAGGGTCCTGATCTGGATCAGGGGCCCTGCGCCTACTCTAGAGTAAAAATGAAAAATGTAGCTGCTAGACACATATTTAAAGTAATGTATATTTTGGCCGTTATATTATTAGGCCAATAGTACAAGATAGATTTCAAGTTGGGAGGTGTTACGTCTCAGCACATGATCACTGATGTTAGAAGTCTGAATTTGTAAACTTTGATCTTAGAACATGTTTTTGTTGTTCAGTCGTGTCCGACTCTTCGTGACCCCATGGACCATAGCACGCCAGGCCTTCCTGCCCTGCGCTCTCTCCCGGAGTGTGCTCAAGTTCATATTCATTGCATCGGTGATGCTATCTAGCCATCTCATCCTCTGTTGTCCCCTTCTCTTTTTCCCTTCAGTCTTTCCCAGCATCAGGGTCTTTTCCAGAGAGTTTTCTCTTTGCATTAGGTGGCCAAAATATTGGAGCTTCAGCTTCAGTATCTGTCCTTCCAATGAGCACTCAGGGGTGATTTCCTTTAGGATGGACTGATTGGACCTGCTTGCAGTCCAGGGGACTCGTAAGAGTCTTCTCCAGCACCACAGTTCGAAAGCATCAATTCTTCGGCGCTCAGCCTTCCTTATAGTCCAGCTCTCAAAGCCATACATTACTACTGGGAAAACCATAGCTTTGATTAGACGGACCTTTGTCGGCAAGGTGATGTCTCTGCTTCTTACTATGCTGTCTAGGTTTGCCATAGCTTTCCTCCCAAGGAGCAAGCGTCTTCTAATTTCATGGCTACAGTCACCGTCTGCAGTGATCTTGGAGCCCAAGAAAGTAAAATCTGTCACTGCTTCCATTTCTTCCCCTTCTATATGCCAGGAAGTGATGGGGCCAGATGCCATGATCTTATTTTTTTTAATGTTGAGTTTCAAACCAGCTTTTGCACTCTCCTCTTTCACCCTCAACAAGAGGCTCTTGAGATCCTCTTCGCTTTCTGCCATTTGGGTGGTATCGTCTGCATGTTGTTGATAATTCTCCTGGCAATCTTAATTCTGACCTGTGATTCATCCAGCCCAGCGTTTCTCATGATGTACTCTGCATATAAGTTAAATAAGCAGGGTGACAATATGCAGCCTTGTCGTACTCCTTTCCCAATTTTGAACCACTCGGTTGTTCCATGTCTGGTTCTTACTGTTGCTTCTTGACCCTCATACAGGTTTCTCAGGAGACGGGTAAGGTGGTCTGGTACTCCCATCACTTTAAGAATTTGCCACAGTTTGTTGTGATCCACACAATCAAAGGCTTTAGCGTAGTCAGTGAAGCAGAAATAGACGTTTTTCTGGAATTCTCTTGCTTTCTCCATGATCCAGCGAACGTTGGCGATTTGATCTCTAGTTCCTCTGCCTCTTCGAAACCCAGCTTGTACTTCCAGTAGTTCTCGTTCGCATACTGCTGAAGCCTAGCTTGTAGGATTTTGAGCATCACCTCGCTGGCATGTGAAATGAGCGCAATTGTGCGGTAGTTTGAACACTCTTTGGCGTTGCCCTTCTTTGGAATTGGAATGTAAACTGACCTTTTCCAGTCTTGCGGCCATTGTTGAGTTTTCCAAATTTGTTGGCATATTGAGTGCAGCACTTTTAGGATTTTAAATAGCTCAGCTGGAATACTGTCATCTCCGCTAGCTTTGTTGTTACTAATGCTTCCTAGGGCCCACTTGACTTCACTCTCTAGGATGTCCGGCTCAAGTTCAGTGACCGCACTATCATGGCTATCAGGGACATTCAGATCTTTCCTGTATAGTTCTTCTGTGTATTCTTGCCACCTCTTCTTAATCTCATCTGCTTCTGTTAGGTCCCTGCCTTCTTTGTCCTTTATCATGCCCGTCTTTGCACAAAACGTTCCCTTGAGATCTCCAATTTTCTTGAAGAGATCTCTAGTCTTTCCCATTCTGTTGTTTTCCTCGATTTCTTTGCATTGTTCATTTAAGAAGGCCTTCTTGTCTCTCCTTGCTATTCTCTGGAAGTCTGCATTCAGTTGGATATATCTTCCCCTTTCTCTCTTGCTTTTCGCTTCCCTTCTTTCTTCAGCTACTTGTAAAGCCTCATCAGACAGCCACTAGACATTTATAAAAATGTAGGTCCACAAAAATATGTTGCATCTGTAATGCTGTCGTGACAATCAGAAGAGTTTATGTCCAGCCGTCTGCCTAGCATTCTAGCTTTAAACATACAGGGACTTTCTGAACTGGGGAAAGAGTCAAATCTACAATCCCTTCTGCATTCTGAAGTAGCAGAGCTCTATTTTACTGATTCTGCTCTTAGTACATTTCTGCAATTTCCTGAGCTGGTATCACAAGCTGTGATGTTACACAGCCTGTTTTCTCAGCATTTTGTAGTCTGATTTGGAGCAAAGCCTATGTAAAATAGATGGGATATTTTATGATATAAGAAGGTGATTGCTAGAAACTGGCAACAGTTTCATTCGTGTTCCTTATGAATTGAATATTTTGGCCTGGAGGAGATGTATAAATAAATGTGTGTGTGTGTGTGTGTGTGTGTGTGTGTCCACACAGTGCTGTTTTGGAGATACCACCATTTTTGTAAGATGTTTAAATAGCGAAGCCTCTTATTCTTTAGGAGGTAAATATATGATATGGGATTATTAAGGGACCAAGTAGAGAATTTTAGCTTATATCCCATCTAAATAAAGAGGGCTTGGGATATTTAATTCATATATAGTTTCTTTTTTCTAATTGATTAAAAGTACATCTTAGATTTACATGAACTGTGTATGTCAAAGTGCTTTTCTGTAAGCATGTTAGAGGTGAAATTATATTTCCACTAGGTCTTTTGGCTGTTATATGAGAGAGTATAATTTAGTCTGTTACTTATAGGGAAACACATATCCATTAGAAGACTTCCGGTTGATCACTGTCTGGATCTTTCCATCTTTTAGCATACCTAAAGATGTTCCACATGCCCACAGATAACAAGAAAGAGGAGACATGCTATTATTGTGGGCACAGTTTATATTATTTTCTGGAGGCTATTATTTACTGCAGCGCAAAACACAATTGAAATTGAAATAATCTGGTGGCCTGTTGTGTGTTTGGGAGCATATATATATATATATATACACACACACACACACACACACACGCGCGCACACACACACACGTCCTCCATGCAAGCATGAACTTAACCAATAATTTTAGCATTATGGCAGGTCCATGCACACCTGAAAAGGATGTTATCAATTTTCTTGCATGGGCAAAGTTTGCTTATAATTTAATCTTTTAAAATTGAGAAGACTTGACTAAACTGGTTTTCTCATTTCCTCCCTGCTTTAATAAGGACCCGGTGGACCCTGCAAATACAGTGATTGTGATCCGCTCTCTAGTTCCTGGGGGAGTTGCTGAGCAAGATGGCCAGCTCCTCCCAGGAGACAGACTTATGTTTGTCAATGACATCAACTTGGAAAATGGTAGCCTGGAGGAAGCCGTGCAAGCACTGAAAGGAGCACCAATGGGAACTGTTAGAATAGGAGTCGCTAAGCCATTGCCTGTAAGGATGTTAACTTTATATATTTGGATTTTATATTTTGCAAAGAAATCATACAGGGCTCTTCACAAATGCATGTACTTCATTTATTTATTCATCAATTGATGACTCACACAGCTGAATGTGTGAACTGACCCCATTTTGTTTGATATTATACAGTGTCTATGATGTTTCATCAGCAATGATGAAACCATTCACACATGGACAAATCCTGACATTTGCAGGATCAGTTGATAAACCTATCTCTGAACCAGCCCATAGTGTCTGATCTGTAAAGAAATCTATGCTTGAGATCCATGAAGGTGGCTCAATTAATATCATCTTGTTCTGGCACCTGAATAAGACTTTAGTTTGGGCATGGGCTAATTTGTGCACAATAATGTCAGGGGTCCACCCTCATTTTTCAGAAAATGTAGAGAGGGAGCATGGTTTTAATAAAATCTTTTTGATAGTTTTCTCATAACCTGAAAAGAATAAACTGGATTTTCTTGAATCAAAGCATTGAATATATTAATTTTCCAACTGCTTCTCTGCAAACATAAGATTCATTCAGGCAGATCTATTTCATACATCAGTTTTGTATGTGCAAGAAGGGATGGATATCCTCTGTTCTTCAAAATTTCTGGAAATTTAGCATCTCCAAGGGGGAATATTAGAGATATTCAATCATATCTTTGAATGAGCAGAACTGATCTGATTTGCTGGCTTGCTTCCACAAATTCATTTAATCAGCAAGAGAATAAGTTTGCCTTGTGGTTTGAGAGATACTTTTTGTAAATATATGACATGTATCTTCCTATTCTCTGGCTGAGTCCTGTTGCAGCGCAAGTGTTAGCAGAATAACTTTCCTATATTCCTGTACTGTCAGTGTTACAAAATTTGCCAGCGGTTGTGCTTGGTATTCTTTTACATAACGAAGGAAGAATGTTAAATTGTTTAATGAGCGGCTTCATTAGCATTTTTGCATGCAGAAATACTACAGTGTTTTAAAAATATTGATTTAGGCTTCAAACAATATCTTTTAGATAGATCCATGTTCCCTATCCCTAAAATAAGATTAATAATGCTTCGTTGTTGTAAATACAATGATAATGTCTTTCATTACAATTACAGTAAGAAATAATATACTTTGTTTATATAGAATTTGGAGTGTATAATTTCATATTAAAATTGTCTATGTTGAAACTTGTAATAATGAGGGGGAAGCAGCATTTATGGCAAATTAATGAAAACTATTATCCCTCAATGACTTACAGCTAGATCCACAAGCTAGTTAGGCAAATCTTCTTATATGAAAGCTAGTTTATACCCTGTCCTGAGCACACTATCATAGAGGTAGGTGCTATTGAGATCAGTGGAACTTCCTTACAAACAGTTGTGTTTGGAACCCAAGGGTAAGTGGGGTTGAGGTTGGTGGGACTAAATAGACTTTAATCTAGTTTGCTAGGCTTAACTTCATTGGAGATCAGGCTCTTAGGCATGAAACGCAAATCTAGAAAGGTAGATATAAATCATCATCGGGTCTGGAAAAACAGTCCGTATTCCCTAGTGCCCGCATCAGAGCATTAAGTCCCACCTCTGTGCACAGTTCAAAGGATATTTCAAACCCACAGGCACCAGCATCCCATTTTTCAATTTTTCCCCCAGCTTTGTAAATCATTACACTTGTGCAGGACTATAATATCATTTCCAGCAATCTCTTTTCTGATCTTTGCATTCATTCATCTAAAATTTCCTTAACATTACTCATGCTGCATGCCCTGAACACTGGCCATCACCCAACTCAAGAACTTCATTCTTTCTGCAGCTTTCACCAGAAGAGGGCTATGTTTCTGCTAAGGAAGATTCCTTCTTCTACACTGCCCAGTCCTTTGAGGAGGAAGGGCTAGCTGATTCAGCCCTCTTCCATGCTCAGCTGGCTCTGGTTAGTGGCCACTTCCTTATCATGATAATGTGTGAAAACCCTTTTAATCTATTGAATAACGTGTTGTCTTGGAGGGATGTAGGAAGAATCGTGAAGTTGTAATGTAAACAAGGTATGCTTAGCTTTCCTTCAAGTGCTTAAGATGGTTACTTAGTCAGTCAAGGTGCTGATATCAGAAAATTCCAAATATATCAACAATAAATGATCTAGCCAATTTAATTTTTAGACATAGTAAAACAAGACAGTGCTTTGGATTGGATCTCCAAAACTAAGACATGTAGGTACATTATCCCATTTTGAGAAACTTGTCTCTGTACAAGCTAAGGAAATTAAGGTTGCAATCCTATGTTCATTCTAATGAGTTTATGACCCAGTTTGCATGACACAACAGCCCACTGTGGCATAATTTAGCCACATTGGCTGCCGCGTTGTGCCAGATGCCCATGGGTGCCCTTTGCTTACCATGGTTTGCTGTGTCGTGCGAACCCAGTGTTGTGGGTTGTTTGAGAGAGGAGACAATCCTCAGATGTAATCCTTAAAACAGCTATGGGTTATTTCAGGGTTGTCTGCTTCAAACAACTCATGATCCCGGGTTCACATAACATGCAAGCTACGAGCGTGCTTTTGCCACTGCTTGCAAATTCAAAATGGTGGCCAGCACACACCGCTAAACCCCTCAGGGAAATTGACCCACAGTGGCTTAGCATTCCATGCTAACAGCCCCAGTTTCTTAGACCTCACTTGGATTGATTTCTGAGTAAACAAGCATAGGATTGGGCTCTCAATCACCTATTCAAACCCAGTGGTATTTTAAAAAATTGGAAGGAGATAATATTACAGCATATTTTGGTTTTTTATATATATTTTTGTTCATTTCATGGAAATACCTGTTTCAGGTGTGAAATGCTACACAGTTCTAAAAGCTAGATTATAATTTTTTTAGTAGTAAGCTGCAACTTTGATCAAATAGTGTAGGACATCATCCAGCCAAAGCTAAGCTAATTAACTGCATGCACCCTGTGATATCACTTAGATGCAGGATTTATAATAATATTTTTCAGGAAACATCTATTTTTATCAACCCCTAATAGATCAATGTCAAGAATACTGGGATTGATGTTGAACAAAACGCATTTTCCGTGCATTTCCTAAAAAAGCACTTAATGCAGATAAATTTAAAGATTTGACAGATAGCTTTGCATTGTAAAAAGTATAATACACACATTGTACAATAGAGGAACAAAGCTTTCACAGAGTTTCCGAAGCTGAAAGTTAGCTTTGCTTTGCTTTACATTTTAAAGGAAATGAACAAACCACAATGAAATCACTACTGAGTAGGTGCACAGAGCCTGCTGGCTTGGCAAAGGGCTGAGTAGAACTTGATTGAGTTACTGTACATTTTGTTTCGCTATTCACCTTTATCTTATTGTTTATTGAGTGGACATAGTGAGCCAGCTCGCACATAAGGAGAAGCCACCATGGGTGAATTACCCCATGGAGCTTCTCATTTCAGTCTCAGTCACCATTTCGAAAATTCAAGCCACAGCAGGGGGTGCACCATGGCTTGTTACATGCAAACCCAGTGAGAGTGAGTTGTTGAGGTTGTTATCAAGCCACCCATAACCCTAAAGCAGGCCATGGGTTCTGAGTGGCTTATTCCCTACCACACCTTGAATTTTCAGAATGTAAAACAGCAAGCCCCGTGGGGAAATTCACCTATGGTGGTTTGCCGTTATGTTTGAACCAGGTCATTGCCTATATAGTACTTTTGTCTTGCCACTGGGATTCCTGGAAGAACATCTACAGTGTAAAGTTAACCCATTTTTTAAAGACAATGAATGCTGGGAAGTGTATCTGGGTGTATGAGTACATAGAATCCTCTATTAAGGCTGCAGTCCTATATCCATTTTTTCTGGGAGTGATCCCCATTGAACTCTGACTGGGTTCACATAACACAACAACCCATACTCAAGGTTGAATGTGGCTTATCATTGAACCGTGGGTTGTTGTTGAACCATGGGTTGTTGTTGAAACTTGGGTTTTGTATTATGTGAACTCAGCCATGCTAACAAACCATGGTTTGTTAACCATGAACAAAGCACCAAAGAGAGCTTTGGCTGTTGGGCAGTATAGTAAATAAATAAATAAATAAATAAACAAATTTGTGAATTGTGGGTTATTCGTGGTTAACAAACCATGGTTTGTTAGCATGGCTGGGTTCACACAACACAAAACCCCATGTTTCAACAACAACCCACAGTTCAATGACAACCTATACTCAACCGTGAGTATGGGTTGTCGTATTGTGCGGACTCAGCCAATGTGACTTCTGAGGTTATGTGTATAGGGCTGTGCTGTAAGACATATGTTGCACCCACACAGTGGATTGGATTCCGGCTTAGTCATCCTTAGAGTAGAATCATTGAAATCAGTGGGATTTAAGTTAGTCATGACTAAGTCTGGATCCAGCCCAATTTTATAGTCCCAAGGGTTCTTTGGAATAAGCCATAATATTTAAACCTACCCTCAGAATCGGTGCTTTCGTTTTTTAAAAGTGTTTTTCTGGCCTTCATAGTTTGCAGAAATAAGCTTGCAACTATTAGCAGTGATAGATTCATTTGCAGCTGGTAGTTAAATATACCAAAGGACTTGGGGCGGGGACAAGTAAAAAAGTCAAAATCTAACTTTGTTTCTAATATCCAGATTCTATCCACATTACTTAGAATTCATGATACCTGGAACCTCATGCAATGGGTTGAGAAATGAAATGATGCTTTGAAGACATAAAGTATTGTGTCCAAAATGTTAATTGTAAATTATGACAAAATTGGTCGTGTGTTGAACTGTAGATGTATTTAAAAATGATGTCTTTCTACATCCTGTTCTATTTGCTTAATTCAAAATGCATCTGTTCAGCTCAACTTTTTCTCTACTCACTCAGATCACTCTACTCACTCAGCACTCGGGTTTTTTTACTGGTTCTATGTGGGTCGATTCATTTTATCTGTGAGGCATGGGAGCTAAGCTTCCACCATGTGACTGCTTCCCACATCTCTCTAATAATGTATATAGGAATCAGTCACATTGGAGAGCTACTAGAAGTCAGATTAAACACTGGTGGACTAGATGGACCATAGGCTGATTCTATGTGGTTGTTCACATAAAATGACAACCCAGAGATATAGGTTGAGTATGGGGTGTCATTGAATCATGGGTTGTTGTGTTGTGTGAAACCAACCACATTAACAAACCATGGTTTGTTAACCATGAACAACCCACAAAGAGAACCCATGGGTTGTTTATGGTTAACAGTCTCTCTCTATAAGGCAACTTCATGTGTCCATTTGGAGGCAGCTGAGATTATTTTTTCCACATCTGCATTTCTGGCCCCTCTGAAATCTAGCCCCCATTTTGTACACGTGAGCTGCACTAATTCTCAGTGTCTTTTCAGAGATCACTACATTAGGCACTAGCTACATGTTGCTGTGTAACTATGGGGTCTGGAAATATGCTTTATAAAAACTTTAAAGCTGAGCTTCTTGAGGCAGAAAATTCCATACCATATAATGAGATTCTATACCAGCACACCAAAATGTAGCATAGAATACACACAGCTCATCTTATAGGCAGCTTAATTTGGCGGAACTGATAGTAGACAAATGGATTGGGAAGTTCTCTTGCAAATGAGTAGGAGCATTGTAGTAATGCTCTGGTGCTCTTGTGCCGGTCCTGTTCCTTCCAATTAAGTTTTCACTTCAGAGTTTCCTGGCAGACTGTGCTTCTTGACTACTTTTTGTAGGAGACTTGATCCTTATTTCTTTATTTTTGTTAAAACATGTTTTACTGAACCTATCATCTGGCAGAAATTTGGCATTACGTGCATGGGGTGAAACGGAGTTTTGCTTCTGAATTCAATAGGAGGAGGATTACACCCATGTTATTTACATAGTTAACTGTGTGATTTGGTGGTGACAATGCTTAAGCATGTACGAAAATGTAATTAGTGCACAGGGACATACACAGCACATTCTTAAAGAGAATCATAATTAATAATCATATGAAATACTGGTTAAAAAATTTGTAACCTGTGTTAGCTAACTTGAAATGATCAACGGTAAGTTTTCAACTTTTGGTTGAAATAAAATATTTAAAAAAAAAATATGACCAGTAAAGCAGTTTGAATCTTAGATATATAAATCACGTAATATATTTATTAGAGATTTAAAATAGACCTACTTAGAGAATCTTAAAGGATGCATGGCACTATCTTCAGCCGTGAGTAGCGTGTAAGATTTTTTTCCCCCCAGAGATTACATGAAAATAAAATATTTTTTTCCCAACACACTGCCTATGATTCAATATACTTGCAAATTCAGACCCAAATCATGTTCTCAGATAACACTTGTGCAGTATTGAACTTGAGGTTATGGAGGCATTGTTAAAAATAGAAAGATGTCAAAAGATTTTGTGTGTAGGAGATTGAAAAGAAAAGTATTACAAAGCAAAGTCGTAGGAAGTATTTAGCCACAGATGCAAATGTTTGGGGCTTATGTGATACGAAGGTAGCAGATAGCCTGACTGATTAAATTGTCTTTGCTGTTAGGTGGACTCAAGTGAGGCAGATCTAGCAGAGCAATCCACCTTTGAATTGCAGTATTCCACAGACAATGATGGTACATTCCAGTCTTCAGCTTTAGCTCTGCATAGCAGCACCTGCACCGATGATCTGAAGTATAGTCTCTCACCACCCTCTTCAACTCCCAAGGTAAAAATGAAAAAAAAAATCATTTGATGGATGGTGATAAAGTAACACTGAATGTGAAAATGTTTGTCTGGCAATGTACTGGATGTAGAGACACTATTGTTGCCACAGTTGGTTCCATCTGTTCGTAGGTTTGTTATTAGATTAAAGAGCAATTTCATTTAGGTAGTAGCATTGATTGAACACCTTTCAGCCTTTCAGAAACAAAGTGTTTAACAGACCAGTTGCTTTTTGTATTGTTGGAAAGACAACATAATTTGGAGTGTTCCATTAAAAAAAATAATCATGGTTCAAATGAATCTAAATAATTATCAGATATTTTCAAAAAGGTTTATGTAAGAGTAATTAAGTATTGCTCCATGCATAACAGTTCAGGCATGAAAAACTGCCCATTTTCTCAATTTCTTTAATTGCAAGCAGTTAGTTATTCTTCTTCTTTGGCAAATGAGCTCTCAAAATGAGGCTAAATTAAATCAGCACCAAAATAGCATTAAAATGTTGGAATTTCAATGGATTAATCAATAAAGAAGCAGTTTAAAAAATGTATTGATCCCATACCCATATACCATTTCTTTTTTTTTTTTTTGCTTGATGGTGTCTTTTATTTCCTTTCCCATGTTTTCCCTCCATTTCTTGGCAACCTGTTAATTTTTTTTTAAAGCTTGAGTCATTCCATGTGCTTCTTTTAATACTCATGGTGGGCCTGGCATCATCATTGCCGATGATGTTGATTCATTTTCTTTGTTGGTTTGCAGTGTATATTCTTGAAAAGAGGAGCTGCTCTTCTTTCACACCTGAGATCACCAGCTGGCTGTATCCCTTCTGGAATGTATTTCAGCCTTACTGGCCAGGGGGCTGACAGCCGGAGTTTATCTCCTAATGGAATTTCCTAATCCACAACAGAATGTACCTTTGCTGTGCCAGTGAGACAGATTGCATTGTTTAACTTAGTAATTGTTACTTAAAGGGATTAGACAGAGTGCATGCTGGGAAATGTACATTCTGCAACACATCTGGTCTTATAGAAGATGTCCAACTGGCGTTCTTGAAGTCTCTCATTTCCCATCTAAGAGAATGAGAGTAAAATTCTCACACTCAAAATTTGTAGTATTTTATATTCCACTTTGCCCAGATAAAAATAGCTACACAAAGAGAGAGGCCATGTAGCTCTTTGGCTATGATCCAGTGACTTTTATATGTGCATGGAAATATTTTTCTCTTCCCTTCTGGGAGCTGAGAAACATATGGAGTAGGGGCTATCTTTTCACATGGGGAATATTTCCCTTCTTAGAAGAGCACATGAAACCCTCACGTGCAAGCCTTTGGATCTAAGTTTGAAATTAAAGTGAGTGCAGTAGTGAACAACAATTCTATAAGAGGCATACTGTAGTTTTACTAATCAAAATGAATTTTTTAAAAAATCAATCTTTTTTTTTTTTTCAAAAAAGCAAAAAGCACGTTATATCACAGGTTGTTTTAATGTAGACTTGTTTTGGAGCCACTATCAACACTTGCAAAATGACAAATATAGGAAGGATTTTTATAATTAAAAACAAACATTATGCTATAATTTATCTCAGATACAGTAGTTGGTGCGGATAATTAAAGCAGTGATGGGTGTGGGACTCGGATTTCATTATTGCTTGATGTGCGTTCAAATATGACTTCAGCAGGAGCAGAGTCTGTCTCCTTAAGTATAAATATTCAGGTTGGAATAATAAATGCAGTTCAGACCTGGTTAAATTGTCTGAAGCATCTCCTGTCCTTTATGAGATTCAATTAATTACATCATACTGATTAAAAACATTTAGCCTTTGCTCAGTTAATGGTAAGGTATCAGGAGGAACAACCACAGTTTGTTTTCATGACTTTATAACCCCTCTTAAGTTTTTTTTCCACCTGCTAATACGCTATATTACATCAATTACACTATATGAGGTGACTACAAAATATATTTGTGTGGGTTAGTAAAGAACTAGTCAATGAAGCATTGACATAATGCAGATTAATATATGGCTTCTTATTCTTATAAGGGCAGTGCAAGGAAATATGGACCTGGTTTGCATATAACGAAAGCCCATGGTTTAAACAACCCGTGAGTTGTTGTGCAGGTGTGCCTGCCACTTCCACTTTTAATAAACAACCTACAAGTGGCTGGATCATAGGTTGTTGAGCGTGGTGTGTGAACCTAGAGCGCTGAGTTGTTTAGGGGCTAAACAACCCAGCACCTAAGCCATGGTTTGTTGTTGCATTAATTGCTAGGTTTATCCCCTAAGAGCGCAATCCTATGTTGGTAGTCAGCAGCCTCTGAAGTTGGAGGCTGCCAAGTATCCTAATGCAGGGCAGCCGGAGCACAGAGACAGTCCTCGCCTCCGTGCTCTGGCCTCCCTGCTTTTTTGCTCGACAGGGAATTTCACCTGTTTAGCCTCAGTGTTTCAGAGTAGGAGGGAAGGAGGCTGGGGCAAGTATAGGAAGCTGCATAAGGCAGCTTCCCTGATCTCCTCCCTGCCCTCAAGACCATCCCCTTTTCCCCTCTCCGTGCTCAGGTTCTGAGCGTGGGGAGGTAGCCAGCACGGTACTTTCTGCGCCGGTGGGGAGGGGGAGGGGAGCGTGGTTTACTGGTTCTGAGGTCAGAGCTAGTAAACCAAACAATCCTATGGCCCCCCCAGACATTGTCCTACGGCCATAGGATTGCTCCCTAAACAACCCAGCCCTCTGGGTTTTCACATCACTCCCAATAACCTATGAATGGGCCGATTGTAGGTTGTTGATTAAAAATGTAAGTGGCTGGTTTGCTATAGGCAGCACACCCACTGTCTCCCACTTGATCCTGACAGCTGGTGCTACATGCAAACTGGCCCATAACGTGCTATAAAGTTGTGCCTTTGTATGGCTTTCAAGCAAATAGAAGCAGCATTTTTGTAATGGCTTTTGAAAGGAAGAACGTACTGCCTCAAACATATCTTACAAACCCACATTCTAAACATACTACTTTGGACAACCCTCAGCCACAGATTTATGATCAATTTCAATAAAACTAAATCCTTTATTATTAGGAATCAAACATGAATATTTGAAATGGTTTCAGGTTCTTTGGGTACTTACCTGCACATTTTCAATTTTCATACCAAAGAATCGTAACAACCAAAAAGCATTCACGTACAAAGTACAGTAATTGATATTTTTTACTTCTTTCAATAGAATTCTTGGATGGTGCTGGGACAAGGGAATGATTTTCATAAACTGTTGTTACCAGTCCAATAGTTACTATGTCGGTGAAGGTGTTATAATGCACTATATCCCTCCACCATTCTGATCTCAACCAGTTGTTTGTTTGTTTTTTACTTTAATAAAATCAGTAATTCTGATTATTTAAGAAGCATTTTCTAGCTGCTTACAAAAATAGGAATAAAATATAGTTAACATTTGAAAAATAGTTTTCACAGAATCATAGAATAGTAGGGTTGGAAGGGGCCTACAAGAGTCCAATTTTTCATAGTTTAAAAATAAAAATAGCATGTAAGGTCTTGAAATTCTTTTTGTTCCTTTTGATAGACTGTTTGCAAAGAGAGTTCAAATGCCTCAATCAATTACCGATTATCAGACCAAAGCCTGTACACCACAGATCTAATGGAGAGAGGAACAGAGAACAAATCTTCTGCGGAGGGTTGTGTGGAACTGGCTTCTGGATCTTTTCATGTGAACCCAACAACACATTCTTCTAAGAAACAAGTTGAACATGAAAACACAAGCATTTGGAGAGAGTCTCGGGTAACAGCCGAAGTCTCACACAATGCAAACTTAACTTCCAGATTGCCACCTGATTCTACTGGGAAAGTAAGGATTTCATTGTATATATTTGTGAAGTGATGCCAATCTGTTCAGTAATCACCATATCTCTATCAGCCTTATTCACCAGGCTGAAATGTGGAATAACAGACTACTGGCCATCAACATGGTACCTCCCAAGCATCCTTTCCCAGTCTTTTAGTAGCACAGTTTCCTTGGTTAGGATGAAATTGAATGCAACTGAAATGGGTGGGTGGGTGGTTGTATAGATTGCAAATGGCACTCAGCTTGTGGCATAGACCTGTTTCAAAGGACTGTGCTATGGGTATTGACTTAGCATCTCCAACTTACTATCCAGACAAACTCTTTCGGGTGTTTGTAAATCAGGGCTGACTTTGCAGAAAGATCCTAAGTGAAGGGGTGCTGTTCTAGCCACATGGATACAAAGGTATCTTTCATTCATGGAGTTCATGCAACAAGCAGTGGGAGTTTGTTGAATGCCTGGACAGAGTCCACCTGTGGGCTTAAACCACAGGTGTCAAACCTCTTTCAGCGCTAGGGGGCTGTATTCGAGAGGGGGGGCAGGGCCAAAAAGTGCCAGGATATTTTAGCTTAAATCTCTTACTGTCAGTTGAAATGAGGCATTTCAACTTTTTAGAATAGGAAAAAACATGCAAAAGTTGGGAAACCACCCAACAGTCGGTGGTCAGGGGAAAGAGGGTGGGGCGAGAGGAAGTGGATATGGCCATCTGGGGAACCCCAGATAGCGGTTCTGGCCTATGGGCCTGAGGTTCAACACCCCTGGCCAAACTGTGGCATACAGTCAGGCATATACTGCTGCATACTCTGCTGTTGGCTGCTGTGCAGGAGATCCTTATTGCCTCACCGCAGTGAACGTTGTGTGCATGCTGATGTTTTAGCAGTAAACCACCAGGTTACTTAATTTTTTTCTTTTTGCTCAGTATGATTAATTTAAAGAGAAACAAGAGCTTTGTAAGCAGATTAGAAATACACATTTCCTTATTACATGAATGCCTAGCAGATTGGGAACCATCTGTAATTTGTAAATCACAGAAAATCCAATAATGTTTCCCAGATACTTCCTGCTATGAACTGACACTCTTTTTCTTCTTATCAGGATCAAGTATTCTTGATGGAAAATAATAGCCTAACCCATGCTGGGAGGTGTTCCACAAGCCTAAATACAAACAAAAACAAGTTTGAGAAGACTATTGCTATTGCAAAAGGCAATTCAAGTTTAGGTAGCGTATCCAACTTGATTCTACACACTCTTTTCTGTTGTTGTTCTCATTTCTGCCTTGTTGCTCCCCAAAGAGAGCTACGTAATAGCAAGCCTTATGTTGTTTCAGTTGAAAAGCACGTTTTGGTACGCTGCCCCAGATTGTTTGATTTCAGTGAAGGAAGTATCTCATTTTTATTTTTTCTAAAATTTGATTTGTACCTTGCTGTTCTACCAAAACAAATGGCACTCAGGGCAGATATGTTTGCAGGATCTCAGGTAGCAGGGCTGTGAAAGAACTCTGCCTGACACTCCCAAGAGTGGCCAACTAGAACAGCCTTCCCCATCCTGGTATCTTCCAGATGTGTTGGACTACAGCTCCCACGAAGCCCCAGCCAGCATGGCCGTTGGCTAGGATGATGGGAGTTGTTGTGCAGCACATCTGGAAGGTGACTGGTTGGGGAAGACTGGACTAGATAGTACAAGGCTAAACTCAGTGTAATGCATCTTCATATGTTCTCATGAAGTAGTCCTCGAGTTTGTGGGTACTCAGTGGGCAGCCTAGATCTTCCACACTTCCACAAATGTCTGGATTGAAGTAATTATGGCCTTCCCTGTCTGATGTGAGCAGGCATCAGAACTGGATATGTCCCTGGCCTCCACTGCCCAGGAAGACAGGGATCATGGGGCCAAGATCTTTGCCTTGGTCTTCATGTGCAGTTTGATCCCTGCCTTCACCCAGGACATTGCGTGTCTTCTCACAAATCTTTTTCCTTCTCACAACTGTTCTAGTTACTCCTTACATTTTTTGTTTAAATATTTTTTCTTATTTCTAGTTCTATCCTTTTCTGGATTTTCTTATTTATTTACGAGATTTATATACTGCTCTATATCCAGTAAAATGCATTAACAATATAAGGGGGAGGGAAAAAATAATCAAAATATCGAATTAAAACCTTTAAAATCAGATTGTGCCAATAAAACCATGGCTGGTTAGTCAGGCTTGTTTAAATAAAAATAACTTTAGCAAGCGCCCCAAACAAAACAATGTTGATGCCTGCCTGACATCAATAGGCGGGGAGTTCCATAGATCTGGATCACCACAGTTCTTTCTCCTCTTCTCAGCCACCTTCTTTTTTTAAGCCTTCGTAGTCAGTCTCTTTTCCTCCCCTCCCTGTCTGTGGCTGTGTTCTCAACTGGCAGGAAATAGAGCAAGCCTGCAAAAGAAAAAGGGAAACTGATGACCCACTTTAGAGTCAGGAGGCAAAGGTCTTCATGGCTTGGCCAAACCTCCACCAAAGCAGGCTTTATCGGACACTTCGGAGGTGCTGCGCTAGCCAAAAAGTCTAGCATGGCTGGGCAAAGTGATCAGTCCATCCTTAGGGTCTTCCCAAAGGCGACAGGAGCGGTGCACTGCTGGCGCAGGATCATGCAGATCACCGCAACAACTTCAAACAGAACAGCCACAGGAACAAAATTTCACATGGGTTGTGTAAAGATCCTCAAGGTGCCCTGCTCACCCACATTTGGGGCTTTGAACTGTTCCTGTCCCCAGGTTCCTGCCATAAAGAGCCCGCCTTGGCAATGCCTCTGCACTTACTGCTCAGGCCACCAGAGGGTGCAACAACCCTTTAGCAAAGTTTTTTTCCCACCGGGGTGTGCTGGCTTCTAATTCACCTGCAGCTCACCCATTCACACCACCTCATCCTCTCCCTACAATGCTGGCTTACTTTCCTGTGATGGGGACCATAACTCAACAGCTGGTTGCTGTAGTTGAACAGGTTTGTTTGTTTGTTTGTTTGTTTATTGCAAATATTTCTTGGCCGCCTTTCAGGGCAGAAGCCCTCTCAAGGCAGCATAAAACACATACAAACAGTTAAAATATGAGAAGTGATAAAAACATAAAAACAATAAGAACAACAATAAAAACCAACAATAAAACCAGCAACAGTGTTAACAGCAGTACCAACAACAATAGCAGTCATATCAAAAGAAGGCCCAGGTAAAATAATACGTTTTCAAGGGTTGAAAAGACAGGTGTGGTGTTCTGTCTACCCTCAAGTTCTATCTACCATCAAGATAGAACCTTGTGGCACCTCACAGGCTAATGGCCATGGGGTGGAACTGAAGTCCCCCAACACCACCTCTTGGGACTGCTCCTCCAGAAAGGACCAGAACCACTTTAAAACTGCCTCCCAAACCCAATCCAGATAAACGATCCAGAAAGACACCATGGTCGATGGTATCAAAAGTTGCCGAGAGGTCCACAAGAACCAACAGGGTTGCACTCCCCCACTCAATTCCCTGGCATAAGTCATCAATCAGGGTGACCAAGGCTGTTTCCGTCCCATAACCAGGCCTGAAACCTGATTGGAATGGATCTAAATCAGTTTCATCCAAAAGAGCTTGGAGTTGTTAGGCCACTACATACTCTAGCACCTTGCCCAAGAATGGCAAATTTGACACAGGGTGGTAATTATCTGGAACCATCAGATCTAAATTTGGTTTCTTCAGCAAGGGCCTCACCACAGCTTCTTTCAAAGCTACGGGGATCTTGCTGTCCCTCAAGGAGGCATTTACCATCTCAGAGGTCCAGAGATCCAGCCCAGCTCTGGCAGATTTCACAAGCCAGGATGGGCAAGGATCTAAAGGGCAAGTAGTAGGCTGCAGTCCTCCAGGCAGTTTGTCCACATCCTCAGGTTGCACAAGCTGAAAGGTATCCATAACATGACTAGATGGTGCACCAGCCCATCAGATTCTGTCAAAACAATGGCATTCAAGTCAGCATGAATACGAGCGATATTATCTGCAAAGTGTCTGGCAAATTGTTCACAGCAGGCCTTTGAGGGTTTGAGTTCTTATGTTTGAAGGCCTATGCTCAAGGGGCCTTTAACGCACAAAAGAGCTCTGCTGGACATCACTGAGCAGATGCAATGGTGGCAGAGAAGGAGGATTTCTTTGCCACCATCACCGCCATAGAATAAGATTGCGAGTTGATTCTTACCTGAGCTTGATCATATTCATTCCGAGTCTTCCGCCATTTGTGCTCTAATTGTTGACACAGTCGACAATTACCCTCAGCTCCTCAGAATACCAAGGAGCTGACACAGTTCTACGACTAGGTCGAGGACGTTTAGGAGTGATCATATCAATAGCCCCAGTCATCTCCTCATTCTAAGCAGTGACCAGGACCTCGGCAGGCCCGCTACCTAAGCCTGCAGGATAATCCCCAAGAGACCTCAAAAATCCATCTGGATTCATCAGTTTCTGGGGGCGGACCATCAAATGTGGTCCCCCACTCCTGCAGAGGTTACAGGTGGTCTGAACGTCAAAACTGATCAGATAATGATCTGCCCATGCCAAAGGAGTCACCACTGACTCCCCTACCTGCAGATCATTTTCTCCCAATCCAGCACAGAAAACCAGGTCCAAAGTGTGTCCTGCCACATGTGTTGGGCAAGATATTGTTTGAGACAGGCCCACGGTTGGCCATGAAATCCTGAGCTGCTCCTGACAAAGTAGCCTCAACATGGAAGTCCCCCAAGACCATAAGCTTTGGGTTTCTCAACATCATGCTCGAGACCACCTCAGTCAGCTCAGGCAGGGAGACTGTTGGGCAGCGGGGTGGGCGGTACACCAACAGAATCCCTCTCCAGTTTCGGGTGCCCAGCACCAGATACAGGCACTCAAAACTGGCTGACTGTTGGATAGGGCATGTGACCAGGGGGAGAGAGTCCCTATAGATCAAGACTACCCCTCCTCCCTGCCCCTCTAGTCGAGCTTGGTGCTGCACAAGAAATCCTGGCAGACACATTTGGGAGAGATCCAACCAGTTTTCAGTAACACAAGCCAGGCTGGCATGTTCTTCAGCTATAAGCTCAGAAATGATGTTACCTTTTTGAGTAGCTGACCTGGCATCCATCAGCAGCACCTTCAGGCTAGAGGGGACTGTAGGCAAGCCACAAGCATTACTGAAGTTGGAAGGTGGACTGGAAGGGGATAGTCATGAGGTGTCTCAATCGCCTTCCCCTCTCCCGATGTCGTCGTCTCCCACCACTATAACACCCTCTGCTCAGCACTGTAGTGGCCCCAACTTCCTCCACCGGTAAACACATTTCAGGCCCACTAAAAACACATTCCAGTTAATGGTTAGCTGATGGTGCTCTCCCGTATTACAGATTGACACACTGGAGGAGGTTAGGTGGTAGTACCTCCCCCCAGGAATAGATGTTCCTGCTGCTGTTTTTGCTGTTGTACCTGTGTCTTCCAAGGTGGAGGGGGGATTCTGCTGTGCACTCCTGTGTGTGTCTCCAAGTGCTTGCTTATGTTAAGTTGATCATTGGGCAGAAAGCCATTCAGCATCTGGGAGAGCAGCAAATTGCGGTGAAACTCTCCAGAAGGCAAGATACCAGGGGCTCCGATTCAGAGTCTTCATCACTGCCATGTAGAGATAAACAAAGCAAGGCGGAAAAGCCCGTTAGTAAGCACTCTGGCTGAGAACACAGACCTTCAACCCCCTCCCCTATAAAATCACCTTCATCAGCCAGGTCACCACATGCATCACTTTACCCCAGGGGTGTGGCAAGAGGTCAGCCTTGTACCTCTTAAGACCTCAATCTGGCATGCACTAGTGATTCCCTAGAGGCTCAGGATTTCTCTGAAAAAGAGGAGGGGAAATGGTCTGACCCTGGTCCCTCTGAGGAACCATGCAGCACTTGCCTGTTCAATATGAAGGCAAGGCACAGTCAGGATTGTCTACAAATCTGTATTCTCACAATCAGAATGTTGTTCTGGCTGTTAGGAGTATTTTTCTGTCGGGATAGTGGAAAGAAATTGACCGTGTTTTTTTTTCCTTGCTACTTGGATGGCATTTCTTCCATTTAGAGCATGTTTTTGCCACAATATGGCCTCAAATCCAACTAGGCCAATAACCTCAAACTTAAGTATGTCTAGTAGGTATAGTTTTCTGTTGTCACAACCTTGAAGTGACTAAAGACTTGTAAGGCTGTCCAATCTCCCTAATAATAGCCCATTCAAGTTGCAATCTTATACCCTTTTGCCCCATTTAGGGCAGTGGAGCTTACTATGAGTAGATATGTATAGAATTCTGCTGTAAAAGTAGTCCTTCCTCATTGTTATAATACAATACCCAAGAAACCCAGTTGGGAGAAGGCTTTTAATCTTCATTTTGGACACCTTCCAAGAATTAGAGAAGTCATGGCCATGTTCCCATCTGTGGAGAAATGTAAATATCAGTAACTTGCTTGGATTGAAGCTGTAATAACTACTCTATCCATATAATATCACATTCTATGTTTGACGTGGTTAGGAGGTAATTTCCCTCTGCAGAAGCACGCCTGACAGTGTACCTATGTTGGCAGAAAAAAATATGCATACAACCTGAGTTGAATTTTGTTCCACATAGGCCCATGGCTAAAGTTTGTTCCCAATTTCATGTTACAGCCATGGCAAACTAATCTCCTTTATTTTTTCTTTAAGGGATGACAGTAAGTTCCAATAAAGATGGCTCGGGAATGATAGTCCGCAGCATTATCCACGGCGGTTCCATAAGTCGTGATGGACGAATCGGTGTAGGGGACTGTATATTATCAATTAACAAGGAACCGACCACTAATTTAACCAATGCACAGGCACGAGCCATGTTGAGGAGACATTCTCTTATTGGACCAGATATAAAGTATGTAGAATCAAATACAAATTGGTTGACATTCAAAAACAGTGTGTGGAGGGTGGTGGTGGTGCTGCTGCTGCTGAAACAAAGGATGTTGTACTCCAGATCTATTTTTAGTTCATTACCTTCAGAAGTTAATGGTCAAATACAGGGTTTCAAATGGATAGAACCAGTTGAAATTGCTTATGTGAATCTAATAGAAAACCTAAGCTTTTGGTTTTCAACCAACTTACTGGTTTTAATGAGCATTCAAGAATTGCACCCTCATATGCCAGACCAGCTTGATACTCTAGTCCAGCCATTTGTTGCAGCCTCAGGTGCTGCAATATACACGTGGAACTCGTCAATCCATTCGCTTCAGGGAAGGAAGCAGCTTTCTGTGCACATGCTTTAGAGCAGAGGTGAGGAACCTCTTTCAGCATGGAATTCAGAATGGAATTCAATTTCAGAGAAGCCCTCGAAAGCTGCATTCCAGGGGTGGGTGGGGCTGAAGGCAAAGGGGACAGGGCCCATTTACAAAAAAACCCAGCCTCTTTTAGCTTAAAGCTGTTGCTGCCAATAACTAAGCCTTAGGAGAAGCATTTCAGCCTTCTAGAATGGAGGAAAACTGCACAGAATGTGGGAAACCACTAAACGATTGGCGGTTGTGGGGAGATGGGGTGAGCCCAGGGGAAGGCCATCTGGGGAAGTCTGGAGGAGGGCCAGATTTGGCCCCTGGGTCTGAGGTTCCCCACCCCTGCTTTATAGCAGCTGTCTTCAACCCGATGCCCTCCAGAAATATTTGGATGACAAGTGCCTTGATCCCCAACAGCTTATATGCTGTGAAAGGTGCATAGAGCTGCTGGTGCATTGTAATGAGCGGAGGCTCTGCGTGCTCTCAATCATCTCTATTTAATATTTAACCACAAATATATGTTTTCATCTGTTTGGGATGGGAAATCAGAATATTAATCCATTGTGGGGGCAATCCTGCCCTCGTGAACGTCATAGAGAGAGCAGCTAGTAACAGGGCAAGGAGCAAGGCATCACTTGCATGAACTCTTCCCTCGCTTCTCTTGCCAGTTAGTGGTGGCATTATACAGTAGGGATGCCCTCATTGGATGGGGAACAGTGGCTCCTCTTTTCCCAGCTCCACTTCCTGGTTTCTATTCCTTCCCAGAAGGCAGCGTGTTTCCCAGGTCCTTTTGCATATGCAGTTTACTCCTGCTCCTGGCAAATCTAGTGGGTTGGATCCAACCCTTCTGCAAGCAGAAGTCCACTCGTGCAGTGGCACTTCAGCACATGTGATGGGAGTTCTCCATCCCACGTAGGTCCCCATGTGCACCCCAAATCTGCTCCGGAGGGTTTCCTAACCCTCTGGAGAAGAATTGGGGTGTTTGCAGAGGAAAAGGGGGAAATCAGTTCTGCCAGCAATTCCCTTCTGCTGGTGGAACGACACCATTGATATAATCTCGTGTGTCCACATGGGACCTGAGTTGCAGAAAGTGAGAGAAGTACCTTACTTCATTGTGCCTAGCATGTGGCTGGAGCCTCCTCACCTTGGTCTGCATGGGGAGGACACAGGATTGTGCATCTCATGTGGCTAAAAACATTTGTTCAGGAAGATAAAGTAGGAAACCCGTTCGAATTTTTAGAAGTAAAGTTTGATCTTTCCTTACCACAAATCATTTTCTTTGAGGAATTTTCAGTAGTGGAAAAGTGGCTAATTACAGAAACTATGACACATGACATTAAGACGGAAGAATAATGTTTGACGTATAACTCTCAGTACATCTTTGACAAATATCAGGAAAGCAGCATCTCATTTATTTAAATCTGTATTTCACTATTTCTTATGGGGCATAGGGCAGGGTAGTCTGTTTAAAAAAGGTACATAAAAGTATAGAAATAAAATATAGTTAATCAAAATAGCTTGTTACCTGCTTATCTGTAAAGGTTTTTTTTTTTTTTCAAATCCTATATTATTTTTAGTACACACCAGAAGATACTTTTAAAGGGCTTTTCATGTAACATATGAATAGCCACTCATTTATAATAAAGTAATGTGATCTGTAACTGTTAAATCAGCATTGTCATTGCTATTGACTTAAATTGCATATATGTTGTATCCTAAGTTATCTGGGTTTATATAAACAAACGTTCTTTCCAGAGCTCTCACTTAAGTCTCACTGTGTTCAGCATAGCTTACTTTCCAATAAGTGTCCATAGAGCTGAGGCCTATGCATTCAAGAGCAGATCGGATTTTCAGTTCCAAGTGTATGTGCATGTGTCTGCCCATCCGTCTGTCCGTCCTATCTATCCATCCATCCATCCATCCATCCATCCATCTCCACGCACAAACATATGCAGTTTTTTTTTTTTCCTAAACAGAAAAGCAGATGTGTGGCCTCACCAGAATGTGTGGGCTTCACTTCTCACTCCACCTTATATTTCTGTAGTAATATCTAGGGTTTTGCTTTTAGCAGCAGTTGTAACAGCTGCCTGTAACATCTGCCAGATAATTACTGAGCTGATTCAGAATTCACCTGCCTCAACCGAACGTGTGGAGATGAATCTCTGATCAAGGAATAAAAGATTGATTGCAGTTCCATTTTTCATGCTTGTTAATAATCACCGCTATACACTCCAATAAAGAGCAGATGCTGTCTGATGGGAGGTGTGGATAGAATAGAGGTGGATGGTGATGGGGGAAGAGGGAAGAAAATAGGAGTGCACACTTTTAACTACGTGTGTATGTGTCTTGCATTCAGCACAAGTCACTGACATTTGTTAATACTATTGTAAAAAGATGCTGCGTCGTATGCTTCACATTCTAGATCTTCTCCAGCACCTGCTGATGATCAGGCCCCCTTTTATGTGTGAGTATTGGTGATTCAAAAGCTCATTATAGCTCTATGTTCCAACTTGTCTGTTAAATCACTCATGCTTTCATAACTTCTAAAGTAGCTGGGATATATCCAGATATAGGTACAGTACTATATACACAGATACACACAGATGCTTTCATCCAATTAAAGTCTATTACTAGGATTGATTCGCTGATTAATTACCCAATTAAATTAAACATTGCAATATATATAGGTAGTGTTTCAGAGGCATTTAACAAAACAATGGTTGTTAAATAGGACTGTCAAATTACTGTTGGGGAGATTTGTCTTAAAAGCGGAAAGGTAGGTTTATGAGCTCTGCTTTGATTGTTTACATGATGTCCTTTTTCAGACAAATCGGTCAGCCAATTTACAAGAATTAATCAATGTCAAACTTCCCTGGATGTAGTCAGAGGACATATGATGCAGCCACTTTGCTGAAGCTGAGCTGGTCTGGGTCTGGATGGGATACTGCCTGGGAACCCAGTGCATACCACCTGGTGTTCCATGATGGAAAAAAGGCATCCCCTTTTCAACTGCCAGAGAGCCCAGTTAATACTGCCTTTTGGTTTCAGCACTCTACCTTCCACTTTGCTTATTTAGGGCTCTGGTGTAGGATTTTGCTTTCTGCACAATAGTGATGCTTCTCTAGTCAGCTGTAAAAAAGCTACATCGGGGATTCTCGGTACATCTTCCCTTGTAATGATGGCACAGTGTATATAATGGCAGAGAAATAGGGAATCGGTGCTCCTGGGGCCTTTCCCACTCTGATAGACATATAGTGGTGGAGACATGCAACATAGTGGCTTATGTTTTCAAGGAACACTTCAGCTCTTGACATGGCACATGGTGTGCTCCATCTCACAGTCTGGGAATCACTGCATTAATGTATTCAGTCTGAATTTATAATGCAGCTTTTCAGCATTGCATACATCTGTGTATTGCAATACTAGTAAAGATTTTTACTAGGATCCCACATTTTTGGGATACGTTTGAGTGGTATCATCTACCCAGAACACTCTTTCCCAGGGTGCTAGTCTCTGATACAATCATGGATGTACTGATATCTGGATTAATCTCACTGTCATATTTTCTGTGACATTAATGTTTTACTTTTCTCCACCGTGTAACCAGATGAATCAATTTAGTTATCAAGCCTGTTGACTGTTATTGTAATTTGTCCTGAATGGGATCACAGATTTCTCTATTTGGTATGTTTCCTATCATAATATGTACAAAAGGTTTCTTGTATGGCTGTTGTATCAAGCATGCAATTTATTCCCATTTGTATTGCATGCTGCATCATGTTTACATACCTGTCTCCTGACTTCATTTGCTGCAGGATATGAATCAATCTTTACTTTGCTGCTTTCTGAGTGCAGAGCTGACGTGTGATCATTTTAGTCCTTTACAGCTTTAGATTTGGAGTCTGTTGTGGCAGCTGAGAAATCTAAAGTGCAGAGGCTTGTGAGCCATCCCTCATTTTGCTAGATTCTTTTTCCTAAATTCTCTTTCAACCAACAGCAAATGCTGTGCAATTCTGAACAGCTGTCCAATTCTGCTGTTACTTTCCATCTAAGCCAATGATTTAGAACTTGTGTTACTAATAATACCGGCTTCTACTATTTGGCTACCAGAGTACAATGGGTTTGGTTTTTTTGGTGGTGGGCGGGGTGTCTGTGCTAGATTTTTAAAGTATTTATCAATCTGTTGCTATTTTCATTCATCCCTCTTTTTTAATCATATTTTCCTTAATTTTCCTCTGGATGCAATCTTGCGTTTTTGTCACATATGATCTCAAAGGTTTCTATTCTATCCATATTTATCACCATCTCCCTTGTCATGCTAACCACTATTGCTGCTTTCTCCTTTTAAAATGAGTTATTTAAGCGGATAACCATCACAACAGTGAACTGATGTCTGCAAATGGTGTGGGTAACTTCATCCCAGTTAAGTGGATACATTTACTGTTGGTTTAAATGGGGCAGAGTAATGAAACACAAGGAACTGTATTATATCATTAATCTTTCTAATTATGCGCGCCCTTTCTGAAGCACCCAAGGTGATGCACAAGGAATAAAAGAACAATACATCCAATTAAAGTATTTTTAAAACATGAAAATGAGAGGAGAAACTCAGCAGCATTAACTTATGTTAAAAGCATTCGGAAGCAGGAAGGCCAGGACAGTGTCAAGGGTAGGCATGGTTGGGCACCTGCCAAGGGCCCACACCTCAGCAGGGGCCCACTGACAAGAGCCCCTTGGAGTTGCTCCTCCTCTTCACCATTGGAAACTGCTTGTTCACCTGCCTCTCCCTCTGGCCCAGACGACGGGGATGGTGAGAAGGAGGAGCAGTGGATGCCCGTGCCTACTTGATCACACCCTCTCTGCCTGTCAAGGAAACGAGTGGGAGCAATGATGAGAAAGAGGAGGAGGAGCAAGAACAACTGGTGACAATGGTGGTGAGAACGTAGACTCACTGAGGGAGGGGGCCCATGGAGGGTGTCTTGCCCAAGGGCCCTCAAATTCCTGGAGCTGACACTGCAGGAAGGTTTTAATCTGGCACCCGAACAAAGAGAAAGTGTGGGTGTGATGATGAGCCTCCTTGGAAAGGTTCTTCCACAGCTGCAGTGCCACTGCTGAGAAAGCCCCACTTTTGGTACAAAACAATCTTGAAGATCACAAAAAGGATATCTCAGCCACTGCAAAAACAGAGGTTGTATCTAATGGTGGCTTTGCACTAATAGAAAGTGCTTCCACTTGTAGAAGGCAAAGCATCAGATATTTTATCCCCGCCCCCCATCTATTACAGCCCTCTGTGCCATATCCTATACTTCCAGAGCTTCCTTCAATCCCCAGGATAAGCTTTTGGGGGACCATGGGCAGCTGCAATGGGTAGATGGGATCAGCAAAATGTGGGTACTGTGCCTTGTGGGAGGTTTTCCACTAGCACAAAGCTACCTTTTGATGAAATCCAAAGATAAGAAGCTCCCTCAAGTAAACTGGACCCATGCTGTGTTTCATTACCCCTCTGAATACTAGTAGTGTTTCTGGTATCTTCACTGATTCACAGAGCCCAGCAATAGAATACAATATGATATAATAAATATTTATTTTCAATATTTATAGGCTGACCTATAACATAAAGTTCTCAGCTAAGGCCTCTATCTTGTTATATTCTTTGGAATTGTTGCATTCCCACTGAAGTCAAAGGATGGCTGTTGGCTTAAGAACCAACTACCGGGTTGTGGATTGCGACTTTAAAATCTGAACACCTCATTACTGAACCATTCCCCAGACACTTGCAGCATCTCAATTTCATTTTCATGTTGTTTTTTTTTGTTGCAGCATTAGCTATGTGCCAGCAGAGCAATTAGAAGAGTACCAGGCCAGTTTAGAGCAGCAGCCAGAAGGAACAATGCCATTAGATGTTTTCCCTTCCCATGCTGTGAGGTAATTTACTATCCCATATTATTTTTACCAATGGAACCCTCTTTGCTTTAACTCTGTTCACGTATGCATTCATTATAATTAGAAGGAGATAGCAAAATGCCAGGTGCGTTTGTTTTTTCTAATGTTACTACTTACTCTAGACAAGCATATGTTATTTTTTTAAAAAATTAAGACAAAGAAATACCTAGGTTAGCCACTGTATCGTTCCTCTAGTTTCTAGGAAATGGTTCCCATGTTTATAGTTTGTAGGATGCTTTATAGTTTATGCTTTCCTGAGGCAACTAAACATAGTTAATTTGTTTAAGTACATAGGATTGTAAGTCTCAAGGCTCATGAGTGTCTCCAATGTGGCAGCCACTGCTGCACTGACATCTAGCCTCCCGTGTTATATATAATGTGCACTGACTTTTAGCATACCGCTGCAAGTGCTGGTGAGAATGGCCCAATAGATATCCAGTAATTCTTGTTGGAATAATCAAATTACTCACTAATTCCAAATAAGCAATCTCTTAGCCTAACAGACACATGGAGGGTAAATTAAGTCTTCCTCTGGGATCTTACAAAAGAAGACTTAATTTACCCTTAATTTTTTTGTATTCTCCATTCACACATAGTTATGGTGAAAGCAAGATGGTATAACTGCCAGAGAGGATGGGAAATATCCCAAGATCCAAAGGGTTGTAGACCAGTTTTTCATTCTGAACATCTCCACATTATTTGTTCTCCTTTATGGATACTAGACATTAAGTCCGACAATAATGCTTAGTAGCCATAAGCTCTCTTTTCACTTTATCCCCCAAGTGCTCAGTGAACACATAGAGACTGGGAGTTCATGCTAAATAGCCCCTGATTTGGCTGTAGCTGCCCTCCTACCCACAACTTCTGTGCACTGGGCTGAAGGTGAGAACAGCCTACACAAGGATCAAGAACCCTGGCATAATCATGCTTCTCAATTGCACGTACAGGCCCTGTCCATGTACAGTATGCAAAGGGTTTTGGGAATGGGGTCAGGTTTGCATTTTGTGGAGCACTGCCAGCAATTTGCTTACTTAAGTTCGTTTAACCTGAAACTGAGTGATAAGTATGCCAGCATTCTCATTTTGACACAGGCCCAGATTCTTAAGAAAGTTCAGTTCAAGCTTTGTTACTACTGACGTTTCTCAGATGAGTTTCCATATTGGGGTAGTAGGCCTGAACGTTCACCCAGGAAATCTTTTCTAAGAGAAAGAAACTGCTGATGAACCAGCCCCCTCCCATTTTCCTAAAATGAAATATTCTATATTCCTATAGACTGGCCAAGATCCAAAGACTGCGGCTGGTGTTCCAGATGTGTGTGGGGGCTCTTCTGCTCTCCCTTTCAAGTTTCAACCCTTGATAGCCTCTAAGAATCTTCCTCCTCAGATCTTGGGCTTTCTTGAGTAGCTCCCCATGAGTCACAATAGGCTTCTGTTTGAAGGAAATATCTTTTCCCTTATTCATAGAATCATGGAATCATAGAATAGTAGGGTTGGAAGGGGCCTATAAGACCATCGAGTCCAACCGCCTGCTCAATGCAGGAATCCAAGTCAGAGCATATATTCTTCCACATATACATGTAGAAATGCTTTCTGCTCATTTACTGGGCAGGCATTGGGTCGTAGCCAGTGTACTGTAGATTACAATATTTCTTAAACAATATCAAGTGGACAAGACACTATGCAAATATGTACTGACAATTTCATTGAGAATTGGTATCCGTTCATAGCTTATGCCAACCAATGCTCAGCTTGCTGGCGTATTACTAGATCTCATAAGTCTAGTCAGATATTCTATCCTTGCATAATTTCACAGCTGCTCTGGTATAATTTATTTGTTTATTATTAAATTTATTAATCGCCCATCTGGCTGGTCACCCAGCCATTCTGGGCGATGTACAGCGTATAATGAAACAGTTTAAAACAATAAAATTCTACAGTAAAAACGTTTTCTAAAATACCCTAACCCACCCCAAATGCCTGCCTGAACAACCATGTTTTTAATGCACGGTGGAAGCTCGTTAAAGAGGGGGCATGACGGAGTTCCCTAGGGAGGGAGTCCCACAGAGTGGGGGCCACCACAGAAAAGGCCCTCTCCCTCGTCCCTACCAGTCTAGCTGTCCTGGCTGATGGGACAGAGAGAAGGCCATCCGAGGCTGATCTTGTTAAGCAGCCTGTCTGGTGTTGCTGAAGGCGCTCCTTAAGATAGGCTGGGCCGGAACCATATAGGGTTTTAAAGGTCAAAACCAACACCTTGAATTTGGCCTGGAAAACAACTGGTAACCAGTGCAACTCCTTCAGCACTGGAGTGATGTGATCTTGCCGGCAGCTGCCTTTAATCAGGCGAGCCGCCGCGTTCTGTACCAGCTGCAGTTTCCGAACCGTCTTCAAGGGTAACCCCACGTAGAGCGCATTACAGTAGTCTAAACGAGAGGAGACCAGGGCATGTACTACCGATGGGAGCAGATGGTCGGGAAGGTAGGGGCGCAGCCGCCGTATCAGATGGAGTTGATACAGCGCTGTCCGGCTCACAGCTGACACCTGAGCCTCCATGGACAGCTGGGAGTCTAAGATGACCCCCAAGCTGCGGACCTGGTCTTTCAAGGGTAACCGTACCCCATTCAACAGCAGGTCAACATCCCCCAGCCTCCTCTTGTCTCCCACCAAAAGTACCTCGGTCTTGTCAGGGTTCAGCTTCAGCTTATTCCTCCCCATCCAGCCACTCACCATCTCCAGACATTTGGAGAGGGATTCTACGGCCAACCTTGGTGAAGATCTGAACGAAAGGTAAACCTGCGTGTCATCCGCATACTGATGACACTGCACCCCAAACCTCCTGATGATAGCCCCCAGCGGCTTCACATAGATGTTAAATAGCATTGGGATGAGGACGGAGCCCTGTGGCACCCCACAAGTGAGTGGCCATGGGTCCGAAACCTCCTCTCCCAGTGCTACCCTCTGGTACCTGCCAGAGAGGAAGGACCAGAACCACCGCAATACGGTGTCTCCAATGCCCAACCCCTCCAGGTGGTCCAGGAGGATACCGTGGTCAACGGTATCAAAAGCTGCTGAGAGGTCGAGGAGAACAAGGAAGGAGCATTTGCCCCTATCCAGAGCCCTCCTCATATCATCCACCAAGGCCATTTCTGTCCCATGCCCAAGCCTGAAGCCCGACTGAAATGGGTCTAGATAATCAGTTTCTTCCAAGTGTGCCTTCAACTGCATCGCCACCACCTGCTGAATCACCTTGCCCAAAAATGGCAGATTCGAGACTGGGCGAAAGCTGTTCAGAACTTGAGGATCCAAGGAGGGCTTCATTAAGAGTGGTCTTATCACTGTCTCCTTGAGGGCTGATGGCATCACTCCCTCCTCAAGGGAGGCGTTCACCACCGCCCTGATCCCCTCACCCAGTCTCTCTCTGCAGCCCATAATGAGCCAAGATGGGCAAGGATCAAGTAAGCAGGTGGTCGGCCTTACAGATGAAAACACCTTGTCCACTTCATCAGGAGGAAGAAGCTGGAACCGATCCCACAAAAATGGTTTGCCACAGGCCGCCTCTTGCTCACTTACTGTATCCACAGCGTGCGGAGTAACACTCCTAATCTGATCAATTTTATCTGCAAAGTGCCTTGCCAAGGCCTCACAGGAGGCCTTAGAATGCTCCAGTGGTTCAGGAGCCACAGGACCGACCAGGCTCCGGACCACTTGGAACAGCCTCCTGGGTCAGCACTCTGCAGACGCGATAGAGGCAGCATAATATTCCTTTTTTGCTGCCTTCACCGCCACGTGATAGGCTGAAGATACAGCTCTAGCCCGTGTCTGATCGTCTTTGGAGCGAGACTTCCGCCACCGGCGCTCTAGCTGTCTCACCTCCTGTTTCAGAGCTCGTAACCGCGGATTAAACCATGGTGCAGTCTGAGCCCTGTTCAGGGAGAGAGGGCATTTCGGAGCCACCCCATCTAATGCCCAGTGATTGCGGCATTCCAGCCACCCACCAGGGTCTGGACCGAGTGGCCGTTGGAGCGCTCCAGAGAATCCCCAAGCACGTTCAGGAATCCTTTCGGATCCATAAGACGCCTGGGGCGGACCATTTTAATGGGTCCTCCACCCCTGCGGAGGGGTTGTGGAACTGAGAAGTCTAACATCACCAGATAGTGATCTGACCATGACAAGGGGGTGGTGGATATATCCCCGACTTCCAGATCACTCCCCACTTCTCCAGAAACAAACACAAGGTCTAGTGCATGACCGGCTACATGGGTGGGCCCAGTTAGAATATGGTGCAGCTCCCAGGAGGCCATGGTCTCCGTGAAGTCCCGAGGTGCTCCTGTGAGGATGGCCTCCGAATGTACATTGAAGTCCCCCAACACCAGTAAGTTAGGGGACTGTACACACATATCAGAGACCACCTCAAGCACCTCGGCCAGGGAGTCAGTCGTGCAGCGGGGTGGACGGTACACCAGCAGAATCCCCAGACTGCCCTTCGGGCCCAACCTCCAGTACATGCAGTCAGCAACCTTGGTCTCCCAGAGAGGGCGTCTGGTGAAGACCAAGGACTCTGGGTAGATAACAGCCACTCCCCCTCCCCGATCCCCAGCCCTTGGCTGCTGTGCATACGAAAATCCGTCTGGACACACGGCTGCAAGAGTTGAAGCAGCAGCCTCGGCCAACCAGGTCTCCGTAATATATGCCAGGTCTGCACCTTCATCCAGGATCATGTCATGGATGAGGGAGATTTTCTGGGTAACAGACCTGGCATTGCAGAGCAGCAAACAAAGGCCAGAAGATGGAGTCAAGCCTCCCCCAGCCATCCTTTGGCTCTGGACAGGCCCAAATCAGGGGACAGATACTACACGTCTCTCCCTTGTTCCCCTTACCTGGCATGGCTTGCCCCTAGCGCTCCGCCAGCGCCTGCCGCCCAGCCTCGGTATGTTCTGGCCCCCAACAGTCCCCCCACTGCCTCCATCAGGTGGACACATGCCCCAATCCCCCAGAAATTAAAACCCCCAGAAATTAAAACAACAACAACAAAAAATTTAAAATCCCCTTAAAAATAATGCCAGGCAGGAGTCCACAGTAGTGATAGTGGTGGTGGCAGCAGTAGGCCCGGCAGCAGCAGGCACACCTCTTCCCCAGTGGTGGCAGCTTCTCCTGCAGGCCCTGGCTCTCCCAGGCCACCTCAGCCAGCCAGCTTATGTAGCCCCTCCAGGAAGGGGTAGGTGGAAGCAGCACAGCTGGCTCGGTACCTGGAAGCCTGGTCCTGCAGGGACTGGCGGTCTGCCAGGCAGAAGTCCGCAGGGAAGGCCTGGTGTTGGTGGCGGCAGTGGCAGCAGGCCCGGTGGCGGCAGGCATGCCTCTTCCCCCAAAAAGAAGAATTATTATTAGAAAAATAATCCTAATTTTTTTCTATCTCTTCGACCTTTATCGCTTCTGCTGCTGTACTTTGTTCTTGTTGTAGTCTTTGTTATATTATTATCCACCTAGTATGTTAATACAGTTTTTAAATTTAATTTTTTTATTTGTCCTTAAACTTTTTATACAAAGCCCCAGGAGTTCAGGAATCCATTTTGAGTACCAGTCTTCTAGATCAGGGAAACAGCTTGTAGCTCATAGGGGGCTTTTGTTTGGAACAAAGCTATGATTCTGACAGTCTCTTTATTAATACTGCCGAACAACTACAGGTGACTTTTGTGGTCTTCAAAAACATGCCATATGTGCCTTTGTTATTAGCAGAGAAATTCCAGAACTACCAGAACGTGAAGAGGGGGAAGGAGAGGAAAGCGAACTTCAGAATGCTGGCTACAATAACTGGAACCAACCAAGACGGTATGTGTATTTTTGCTACTCCTATAACCCTCTGGTCTAATGGAATTAAAGATGCATCACCAGTTTCTCTAATTTTAATAGTATGTGACACATATAGAATGATTAGATAGCTTGAAATTAATGTTAAAAGGGATCTTATTTAATTAATAAAAGGTTGCGGGATGGTATCCTTTCTCATGTGTTCTACTGAATCAGTTGGATCAGTTGGGAGTGCCTTGCTGGGCTCATTGTGTTCAATATTCTCCCTCCTCTCCTTTTTCTTTCTGGTAAACATTATGGGTTGCATCCAGTGCTGGCCACCCTGCTGATGGAAGGTTTCTGCCAGCAGAATGGGCAGGGGGGCAATTTTCAACAATTCTGCCTCATCTGGTCAGCCCACCATCAGCTCCCCAAAGCTTCTCTGGAGGGTTGGGGACCCTCAGAAGAAGATTTGGTGGGTGCATGGAGGTTTTCAGGAGGGAGAGGAAATCACTGAAAATCACCCTCTATCCTATTTGCTGGCAGATGTCTTCTGTCACCAGAGTGGCCAGCACTGGATACAACCCTCTGTCTTCACTGATGCTGATGTGAACTGTACTTATCCCATTTTGCAAAGCTGCTTCTAACCATTGCTGCAAATGGTAATTTAGTGCTAACTACGATAAGCAAAATGCTGGTGCAGAGGTATAGTTACCATGTTTAGCTCAAGAACTGAAAAGAATGGCTGCATAAGGAGGGAGGAGGAAAGGGGAAATGACCACATGAGATGGGATGGGGTCTTGAGGCCTCGAGACATTCCTGATACCTCGTCATAGTCAATCAGGTAAGATTACATTTACGCCAGGCCTGTGTATTCAATCCTTAGATTGGTGTCCAACAGTTCTCTACAGATCTCTAGCTTGTGTAACATTCACATATTTAAATATAATATGAGAATGAGTACATCAGACTCATGGAGGTTGACTATATACCACTTAATCCTTTCTGTCCTTTTAAAATACTTTCTTGTTTGAAATTGTATAAATGTTTGAAATTGTATAAATTTCAACACAAATGTAGTGAAGTATTTTTTTCTGTTGAAATTTCAACATTCTTCTGTTGCAAAGGCACCTTTCCAGCTCCTTGTACCTTTCAACAACCTTCAATAGCAGAAGCTATAGTAACAACTCATTTATTGTTAGTATTACTACTGTAATAAAAAAACCCAAACAGAACAGTTTAATTTATCTCATATGGTAGTCCCATTATGGAGGTGGATAAAATATGTCAGAACAAAGTGAACAGTGAAAATACATGGCAGGAAAAGTTGCAAGAACATGAAATATGAGCACGAATGTCTCAAATATGAGAGGCAGATGACAATAACGGAAGAGAAGATTCACTGAAATTGTTAAGAATCAGAGTACAGCCATTCATTTAATTATCTGTTTTGCTATTTTATACCCCAACCTTCTGTGAGAAAATGAAAAACCCATTAAACCCATTATGGAAGATGACTTTGAAAGGTACATTTAGTTGTATCAAGTGCAGTGTAGTGTTCAGGATAAGTGTGAGAGATAAATTTCAAACTCTTATGCACTTGCAGTTAAAACGTAGGAGCTGGGATCGTCTTAAAAGTACTGAAAGGGACATGTATAAACCAACTGCAAGACCTGATCATGGCTTAAGGGTGACCTAATAATGCTGTATCTTCATTTAGACACTTAACCTTGAAGTTATTTGTTCCTTAAAAAAATGTGCGCATTGAAATAATGCTGGGATTATATATGTGTAGAAAGGTTAAGCTTAAGCTGAATCTTCATGTGTGCAAGATGAGGTGAGTAACATAAAAGGCTCTCCTCTGGGTACTGCCATCCACAGTGGTGCGACGGATGGCTACCAGGGAAAGAGCCTTCTCTGTAGTGGCCCCCGTCTGTGGAATGCCCTTCCCAGGGAGATCTGCCTGGTGTCTTCATTGTATACATTTAGATGCCAGGTTAAGACCTTCCTGTTCCAGCAGGTGTTTCATCTTTAATCTTGCTCTGATTATTAACTTTACTGCTGGTTCTTCAGTATTTTGATATTTTCATTGCTGCATTTATTGTTTGGATTATTTTATTGTTTTTGGGTTTTATTATTGTAAACTGCTCTGAGGGCATCTCTCAGTTGGACAGTTTCTGAATTTAAGGAAGGAAGGAATACCTGTTAATTGAAAACAGTTCATATTCTGATGGGCACCAATTTATACAATTAGAAAAGTCAAGTGGTAAAGCCTTTCCTGGACTGGGCCACTTTAGATAGCAGGGGGATGGTATTGCATCTTGGAATACTCCCCTATGAAAAATAGCATCCTGCTCATAGAAAAACAGCATGCTAGGGACAGTGCTAGGCTTAACCCCTTCTCCCTGGCATGCTAGTTTTCTGTATGCAAGGAGGGGTTTTGTTGTTTTTGTTTCTGAGGAAGCAATCAACCATGCAGACGCACTTGCATCCCGAAGTGGTACAGTTCAGGAAAACCTTTACAACTCGATTCCTTTGATTGTATAAATTGTCCGAAAGCTGTCGAAGGACAGGTCAAGACAGATTAAGGAGCTTGGAATTATTGATAGGGTAGGTTGTTATTGACACAAAAACCTTTTGTGTCTCTTTTCAGATCCACGTTTCTGTGCCTTTTCGTTGTGACAGGAGATGGAGGGCTGCCCCCCCCCAATCAGTGCAAATCAGTGCAGTGCAGGGGTTTTGTAGTCCTGCTCTGGGTTGCTTTCATGACAGTGCAGTGGATCTGTGAGCCAGTAACATGATCCGGAATGTAGTTAGTTAATGCATGCTCTGTTTGCCATGGTCTTTCACTTCCATGGAATTCTTTATGAAAGACCTTAAAAGCATACTGTGAGCCTGAATAGATGTTCCTTTTTTCCCTTTGATCTAACTTCTGTGGCCCAAGTTGTTAATGAGCACAGTTCCCCAAAGCATCGGCGCTTATTTTGTCTTATTTACACTCGGACAGCTTCACATGGTTTGTGACAGGAAGGCTGGCTGTGACAGTGTTTCAGGGAGCGTGACTGAGAGCCAAGTTGTACAGTTATTTTGATGTGGTGCTGACATAATGAAGCCACTACAAACTGCCAATGATTGACCGGATGAATGATCCATCAGATGTCAAGATTGTGGTTCTGATTTGACCCACTTGTGGAAAGTTTTCCAGGATGTGGCTTTGAAGAGCAATGTGGTAGTTGGCCTGAGAACTGCTAGTTGAGAAACTGCTGCTGGTGTCGTCATCACCGCGTGTCCCCCTCCCCCCCCGAGTTTCCTTAATGGCAGCACTTGTGCTAACTTGCTAAAAAAATCTATAGTTGGGGGTTTCCTGGAGGGAGCCACTGCTAAAAGTGAAGTATGTCTCAGGACCGCATCTCTGTATCATGCCGTAGATCTCATTTTAAGCATCCATGGGGGGTGGGGGGGAACATTAAAAAAAATATTCCTAATAAAGTTGAACCATTCATGCCCATCTAATTTCAGCTTCATGGTTGTCAAAAAAAACTACAGCCTAGCCCTTTCAGGCTTTCCTTGATGACTCCTTCAACAGTATTTGGATTAACTATTTTAACAGTTTATAATTTTATATAATTTGCATTCCTCTTCAATGAAAAATTGACTGAAAATGCTTGTTTTTACATAAAAAATTGAAACTCACAAAAAACTCGTTTCAGACCTAAATTCAGACAACATGACATGAGTTTGTAAAAACTGCAGACTTGTATTAGAAATGCGGCCTATTCCTTATGTATTTATCATTATAGGGTTGAGCTCTGGAGAGAGCCTAGCAAGTCCCTGGGAATCAGCATTGTTGGTGGACGGGGAATGGGAAGCCGTCTGAGCAGTGGCGAAGTCATGAGAGGAATCTTTATCAAGCATATTCTTGAAGACAGCCCTGCCGGCAAAAATGGAACCTTAAAAACAGGAGATAGAATAGTGGAGGTATCATCTTGCTTTTCACTTATATATGTGGGTTTAAACTGTAGAAGTGTTTTTCTCAGATTTAAGTGGGGATGCTGATCGTTGTAAGGAGTTTGACTTCCAGAAGTAGAATGCATGTGAAAGCAGTTCGGGCATGACTGATCTAGGTCTGATGGGTGCATTTGAATAAGTTTTGGGATACATGGTTTGTATCCTGTGAGTTCCATTGTTTCCGCTTCTGGAAGTTTTCAAACTCAAATATTCCTTTCCCAAGTTCTCAAGCAGTTGCTCTTCTCTGCAGACTTTACAGTGGATGGTTTATTTTTCAGACAACCCATAAAAACTAAAGAGGGGAAGGGACCTCTTCCTATGGGACCTCTAGTGTTAAAATTGCAACTAACAAAGAGCACACTGCATCTTGGCTTCCAGCTTCTGTAGTGACCAAAATATTAATAACCTTCTAGCACTAATATTGTAACCTCATTTTCTGCCGATGCCAAAACAGACTTTGAATTCTTGTCCTAAATAACTGCATGATTGGAGGCCTCCGTTCAGAAAATGATAGACATTAGCCTGCCTAACCTTTTCCCCTCTTAAAAGAAAGAAAGAAAGAAAGAAAGAAAGAAAGAAAGAAAAGAACACTGTATTTTAGTTTACAAGTGTTCTTCTTTATGTGGTTTATACATATGTTAATTAAGCCTTGCAGCAATCCAGGGAAGCATGTAAACACAATCTTGATTTGGAAAGATGAATTCTTTATGATTTACTTGCAGAAGTTCATTGCTCACATATTATGACTCATTCTGAAACTTTTCTCTGAAGAAAAATAAGTGTACATGTAAATTCAAATACACAGGGGGTTCGTCTCTTATGGCTTAATAGTATTTTGAATATATATTGAGTTTTCAGACCGCTTCACATACATTTAGCTCAGTAATCCTTACAGCAGCCCTGTAAGGTGGGTCAGTTTTGTCATCCTCAAATTGCAGATAGAGGGATTGCGGCAGACAGATAGTGGTTGGCCTAAGGCTGCCTAGAAAGTCATAGATGAGGTAAGATTTCAACCAAGTTGTTTCTTTCACAGCTCATTGACCTAAAACAGGGGTGTGCAGAAAGTAGATAGATCTCCAGAAATTTTGGACTTCAGCTCCCAGCATTCCTGGTCATTGGCCATGCTGGCAGGGGCGTCTTGGAGTTAAAGTTCAAAACATCTGGAAATCTACCTTCTGCCCACCCCGGACCTATAACACTACACTATCTCAGTTTTGTCCATACCTTCCAATCGTCCGTTCATTCAGCTAGTCCTTGCATTATCAGCTCCAAATAACTATAGCTTAGGGCTTTCATTGCAAAGGTAACTATTGGAATCAGATGCCCAGATTAGACCAGAAATGTGATTTGGGGCGCAATCGTAACTAGGCAGTTGCCTCTGACCTTGGAGGCAATTGCCTATCCAAAGCAAGGCGGGAGAGGCATGGGGGAGGATTGTTCCCTCCGTGCCTCTCCTGCCTTGCTATTTTTTGCTAGACAGACGTTTTTGGCTGTCTAACGGTGGGGGGGCTGACTGTGAGCGGAAGCTGCCACACGACACATTGGATGTGTCATATGTGCAGCTCTGCTCTCCTTGCCCCGGAACACCCCCAGCCCCACCCCTTTTCAGTTGCTCCACACTCCTCTTCTGAGCGCAGAGGATGGGGCTTCTCCACGCTGCCTCTGAGGCAGCATGGACAAGGGGGGAGGTTGGTTTTCTGGGACTCCTTCCGAGGTCGGTTCCCGGAAAAAAGTATATCCTATGGCCCTCTAGACAGTGTCTAGTGGCCATAGGATTGCTCCCTTGGTTGCTTAACTACCTAGTTGCAGTTTTGGGTCATTATTTAAATAACTATGGATTGGATCCAGGCTTAATCATACTTAGAGAAGAGCCATTAAAATCAGTGGGACTTAAGTTAGTCAGAACTAAGTTGTCCCATTGATTTCAGTAGCTGTACTCTTTATAAGGATGGGGCAGAAGTTTGTCAAGTTCCTATTTTAATATGAACTTACCCAATTTCACACTTTCAAATTAATGAAACTCAGTTATGCTTTGAAATTTGCACTTCTCCAAATTTTATAATGGAGGTCTCCAATCAAACATGCACACAAAAATGCATGTATTAGGGAAATGTGCACACAAACATGCATCTGTTATTGAAAACTAGCTGATATACCCGGTGTTGCCTGGGATGTAATGTTGTCATAGGCACTATTTGTTAGAAGCACATTAAGGTAGGTTTACGCTTCTCAGAAAGGCCCCATAAGAAAGGTGAAAAGCTGAATCCACCAGACTTGATTAAAAAAAGCACAACAATTATAATGAGCAGATTGAATAAAAAACACTACTAAAAATGCAAGAGACTGAATCTGTAAGCACTACTACAATATAATCCACACTGAATTTCATACCACTATTAAAATGTTCAACAGAGGCTTCCTTGCTGGATATTGCAGGAACAGGGGAGAGAAACTAAATGCTCTCCACAGTCAGAAAAGAAACCATGAGTAAAAGGGAGGGAACAAACGGCAGCCAGCCCATCCAAGGTGAAGGAAGTCAGAGTGAATGGGAGAGAGACCAATAGAATGAAAGATGGCCAATAGGATGACTCACAGCTGAAATCAGAAGCCTGGCCTGTACCATGATTGAGAGGGTGTACTTGTTAGTAAGGGAAAGTATAAACAAAGTAATAATGTGACCCCGTGACTCCTGTCATGCACTCCGGCAAGTGAGAATGTGAAGTAAAAGGGGCAGCAACTGTAGGGCCTAAATGGCAGGCTCAGTGGGCCCCTAGAGTGTGATTACACCCAGGGCAGCTCCCCCTTATTCCCCGTGTTACAGATGGCCCTGCAGCCAGCCACAAACACACAAACCCGCACACAATGTTTGACTTTTATATATATATACAGAAGATAACATTCAGAAATGCATTATGGGCAGTATCCAGCGCTGCCTGCATGCTAGCACAACAGAAAGCTAGTGCTTCCTGAAGCAACTTGAAAGGACCAGTTGTGCTAGTGGTTCCTATCCCACAGACGCAACAGAACTAGCAGAGGTGCAGCAGCAGTATGGGCTACTGCCCTGCATCTGTATATTACATAAAATGTGTATATTAGGCAAAATTGCATAAAAAGCACGTGTTATTTATTTATTTCATTTCATTTCTATACCATCCAGTAGCCGAAGCGCTCTGTCAGGAGAAGTGCACACAGAAATACGTACATAATTTCATGGAAACGTTTTAAAAACAAAGTCTCCAAGTTTGGGCTGAACCAAAGTTAAGACTGGAAAAATGAGAAACTGAGAGATTCCGAAATTGACAGAGTCATCCATTCCCTAACTTTTAAGTACGAAAAACGTACGACAAAGTCTGGATCCAACCCAGTATCTTTATTTGTTTCCATTTATGGCACACTTTACAATTACAATTTACATCAGTAACAAAAATGAACAGAAGAAAGATTTTAATGGGATTGTTGTCAAATGATTTAAGGATTCGTATCTTCTGAAGATCCCAGCCTGTCTATTGTCTTGATGCGTCAAAACATCTAATCTTAATACTTCCCTTAAATAGTGAAAGCTTTCAAAGGAAGGGCTGAAGTCAGGAAAGCCTTGTGACTGGTTTTTGTTTGTCTGTTTGTTCTCTATGAAACAGAATTCAAGTAGGATTTCTAGAAGTTGCTGACATTTTTTTAGCTACGTTTACTGTCATGTTAAGTTTAGGCCTTACGATTTCAGGTGGACGGAATTAACCTCAGAGATGCGAGTCATGAACAAGCTGTGGAAGCCATACGGAGAGCAGGCAACCCAGTAGTCTTTATGGTACAAAGCATTATAACCAGACCAAGGGTAAGCATATGAACGGTGGGAAAAGATATACAGAGCCAAACTATGCAGAGAGAAATTAAGTAAATATCCAAACTGGTGCTAGTTTGGGGAAGACAATCCACCATACTAGCAGCAGAAATAGTTGGGTTAGCCCCTTGACCTTGAAATAGCTTGAAAACCTGTTTTAAAATGATTTTGTAAGACAGTGCAGGCTTCTGATTTGAAGCAAATAATGGCAACCAACAGCATGGCCGGTTTATTCATGCAGAAATTTGACGAAGTATTTACATTTCTGTAGACATTGTGGGGAGGTTCTAAGGGTTCTCACACACCAAGCTGTTTGTGGGGATCAAAGACCCCCATTCTGTGCACCTGAGGCCCTCCTGCCATACAGCACCTGTGCATAACCCCTCTTGATTCCCTGCCCATCAAGCACGCCAGCTGCAAGGAACTGTGGGTTGTGCATGCACTGCACAACCTGCCTGGGGCAATATAGTTGCAAAATCCCCCTGTGTCCAAATATACCCTTTTGGTCTGATGCTTTTTCCTGTGCTTTTGGTTTTGCTGTGAAGCACAAGTCAGGAGTGATGGAAGCTTCCTATTCTGTATAATACTCAGAGGGACATGTTTTTCTTTACACTTTTAGGCACTGCACTGCATGGGCAACTCAAACACCTGCAAAGTAGTTTTAATATAGTAGCTTGCATCACTTGAAACTAGACTTCCTCCTTGTAGATTCACTATAAGCTGCATGTTTGATTTACTAGCTGTTTCACAACTTTTGTTTCCCAGCCAGAATCTCTGTATAGCTCTTTATCGTCCTCTGCTCCCAGTGGGCAGAAACCTAATAATCCATTTTACCATCAGTCATCACAGGTAAAGTTGCATGGAGTAGCTTTGCTAAATGTTGGTGATTTGTATGCAGGACGTTAAACTGAGGCTTGTGCATTTGCTGTGGCATGGGCAAATTATACTTTCTTTGTAAGATTTGTAAAATACAATTTGTAAGATACAAATGCCTTTAGTTTGCGCTCTTCATTTGAAACCTGCTGCTGTGTTTAGATCAAGGTCCTATGAGGGGATTTCCAATGTTTGGTCATGGGCAGTCATCTAGAGTGTTAACCATGTTGTGTATTGTGAGCTAACTTTTAATATTGTTTCCTGAAGCAAAAAATAGCTAGCAGTTTAGCAGATGTAGATTGTTTTCTTTCCACCACTGCAGGTTGAGGTTGAAAATTGGTTAGAATGTTGCCCTGGGGATATGAACAAATACTGTTGTCCATTAAATCTGTGTTTTGAAACAACTTGTTTATTAAATAACAGTTACCTATTCCGTTGTGCATATTTTCTGTAACTTATTTGCAAAGGATGAACGTTATAGTGACAGATATTTTCAGATTTTACTTACCGCTATATTTATACATGTTTAAAGCAGGGGGCAGCAACGCAGTACCCATGGGCACGCTAGTGCCTGCCAAGGCCCTGAATGTGTCCAGCAGACCCCCCCCCCCCATGTGCACCAACCCTGCTTTCACTGCTGCTTCTTCCTACTACCTCCGTGCTCACCTCAGGAAGCAGGAAGTCTCCCAAACTGCGGCGACAGTGGGGGATGGAGGAAATCTGGAGGAGGAGGCAGAAGCAGCAGTGGCGGGGGGAAATAATCTGGAGGAGGAGGAGGAGGAAGGGGGACAAGAAGAGAGAGAATCCTGGCAAGGGGGCAAGAGAAATCAGGCAAGGGGGTGGGAGCCAGAAAAGAGCGAATCCTGAAAATAAATGTCCGTGGGACAAATGCACCCACAGGAATGAAAAAAAATGACAGATGTGGCCACGGGCCTGAAAAGGTTGCCTATCCCCGGTTTAAAGCATATAACTTACTGTCTATTGGTTTTTAGTTTTTATTTTGCCTTGTTAATTGTAACTGCGATGGCTGTGCATAAATACTTAAGCATTCCGATCCTATTTGTGCTTACTTGGAAGTAAGTCCCATTTTGTTCAGTGGAGCTTGCTTCCAAGTAAATTGACATAGGATTGGTTAGGAGATTAGAGCACCCCGTGGACATTTACACTTTCACTCTCCCTCCCTTGCCCTTGGGTTGTGCATTCCTTCTCCCTCCCCTCTTCCATGGGAATCCCTGTTCCCTTTCAGTGTCTGAGCTAACCATGATGTCAGATTATATCCATACCAGTGCTAATCATGATTAGGTTAGAGCACAGTTTACAAACCCACTTCTAATGATGGCTACAAACTATGGCTTGGAGGTGACCATGATTAGCAAAGAAAAAAAGTGCAGACATTATGCACTATGGCTAGATAAAAAAGTGAGAGGGATGAGAGGGCCACATGAGTCTTGTGGGGTGTTCTTGATTGGGCAGCATTATACTTCCACTTGGCCCATGATTGTATTCTTCTCAGGCTATCCATACTCAATGAGGGCTAGTGTTGTGGTAGCACTAACAGACAAATCCTCCCATTACACTACAGAAGTTATTGAAACACAAACTTGCCTTTGTAATTTGTAAAGGGATATTTGGAACAATCCATGTGGAATCTTATGTCCATTCCAGATGGTTAAAATCATAGAGGGGCTACATAAGCAGAAGAGCCTCATGAATAACGTGTGATTTATGCATGCGTGCGTGCGTGCAAGCACACATGCACATCACTTGATATCCTATCAATCAGTGGTTCTCAGCTTGAATGTGTGACCTGCTTCCATTGAGCTATATTGTGTTTGTGCTGCTGTGAAGTGATATGGAATTGCTTTCTGGTATTTAATCCGTGACCACTATTTCACATATCCAAGCCAGCATGTGATGTTAGCCAAGTGATGGTCGCGCATGTGTGAAGGTACCCTAATATATCTCCCTTTTGGTTAGCAAGTCCCTTTCTGTTTTTCTTGTAGAACCTTCCTATGCCTTTCCTGCAGTACAACCCTTTCAGTAAGCCTCCTACCTTCAGCAGCACTAACCCTTTTGTTGATCCTCTACAGTTCAACACTAACAAGGTTGGATGATGGTTGTGTGTTTGTGATGGACTCAGTGAACATTTATGTGTTTATATCTTTCTCTTTCTCTTCTGCTTCCCCAACATTTTTTAAACAAAGTTCCCTAAGCCAGTGTCTTGCTGGTAGCATATATCAGAGATGTTGCCCAACGTATCCTTCGTCACCAAAACAGGAGACTTGCAATTACCTTATGACACAGTGGCAGCACAGAGCCTGAGGAAAGGCTTTGGTGGACCAGATCCTGCCAGGATGCCGTGCCTTGAGTTTAGCAGATAGGTGGTTCATAAAAGCTAGGGATCCTCATTGTAACATTTTACACAAGTCAGTATAGATTAAGAATTAGATTAAAAACCCCACTAAATTTATTAGAACAGAGTCCTGATGCTTTTGAAAACATTAACAGAAATATATTCCCCCCCCCCGCAAGTTATGCATATACAGATATAATGTGGAGAACATACAACCTAAGTGATTAACAGTACAATCCTGTCACCACTTACCTGGGAGTTAGCCTCACTGAAATCAGTGGGACTTATTCTGAGTAGACATGTATGAGATTGCACGGTAAATGAATTAGGTAGATGTATGCCTCTTTGTGTCACCAGTCACTAGGTTGCCTTCTTCCCTTCTCCCACCTCCAGTCACAATCCTGGCAGGGTGGATAGCCTGAGACGTGAGTACAGTTGGGACATCCTTGCCTTCCGCCCACTGTAGCATGCAAGGGTTCTGGATTCAGGCTATAAATAGTGGCTGCAGATCCAACTAAGAGTGATAACTGGCCAAGGCCTTTCCTCCCGCCCCATGTGTGACGTCGTCTGTTGTTTGTTAACCATGCTGTGAAAATGGAGAAGGGCCACAGAGGTCCTAGGTTCAATCCCTGTGCATGCAAGCATCCTAGGTTGTCCCTGGTACCTCCAGGTAGGGCTAGGAAAGACTCCTGTCTGACTCTGATGGACCAGTGGCTGCCTTAGGATAAGGCAGCTTCCTTTGTTACTAAAACGGCATATAATAACTGCTTAAATTCAGTCATTGTATCTGTACAGAGTAATAAATAAGAGCAGTAGAATTCATGCTGGCTGGGGAATGCTGGGAGTTGTAGGCCTTTCCCTGTGTAAACATGCATAGGATTGCGCCCTTACTTGTCAAATTAGAATTCCACATGTCTTCTAAGAAGCAAAGAGTGGCACAGGCGGTTGCTTAGGTTCCCCAAATAAACAAACAAAACCAAGATAAGCATCTACCTTGTTTTTGTTTCTTTGCAAAGAGAAGCAGGTGCATAATGGTTTCATATTGTGGGGTTGTTTTTGTAATTTTCTATCAGGAAGACAATTTTGTTGCTGCAAGCCCTTTCCAGGTACATACTGGATGGTGCCCATGACCAGAGATGAACAACTATATTAGACCCTTTAAGAAATGTTGTATCAGTCCAGAGTTAAATTTTTTTGTATAAGAGTTTATATAAAGTTCGATTCCCTATGTAAGAGTTTTCTTACATAGTCCTGAACTAGCTTGTCACCAAGAATACTACAATAAACAACCTACTGTTTTCTGTTACCATAGGATATACAGAATCCAATTAGATTTACCTCCAGTTGCTCTCCATGTAACCCTTTTGCTCCTACACCATTTAAGGTTTGTCTTACTTTGTAGTTACTGTCCTAGTCAATGTTATATCAACACTCCTTGTGTGCTTTCTGTCCCCCACCCCTCAGTTTGGCCCTGTGATCATTTTAAAAGGGCTGTGTGTTCCTTCCAAATGTACCTGCTGCATTCAAAGTGAGGCTGCTGCAGGGTACCCCTTTGACATGTGATACCTAACTTCTATAGAAATTTATTCAGAGAGGGTCTTATCTGTCTCTATTAAAAGTCCTCTATTCAAATTCAGCTATGTTATTCCCATTCACTTATTAGGAACTTTTCCCATGTTACCTGAGTGGCATTGGAACCACTTTCCACAGCAAGATCCCATGCTTCTTTATACCAGAGGCATTTTACACCCAAGTGCATAGGTCTTTTCCACCTGATAGTTGTCCTTCTCAGCAAGACGGAATCAGATGGAATAGATGATGCAATTGGCACCCCTTCCCATGTTGGTTCAGCATACAGATCTTTACCAGAGTGGCATGGGATCTTTCCATGGGGAAGGCTCCCATGCCACACAGGCAACAGTGAGAGCCCCACACACCCATATATTTTAAAATACAACTATGTATATTAAATATGCACTTCCTTCGTAACTGGTGCAACTGAAACCTCATGCAGCCGTTCGCCTGCTCACATGTAGGGCTAAAGTGGGGTGGGGGATATTGGTGCACATGTAAGCCCTGCACCAAAAATCCCCATTCATCTAATTGTCAGTTAGCCCTTTGTGCCTCGAGAGCGAAGGTCTTAAAAGGGTTCTGTAAATGCCTTAAGCTGAACACACTTACAGAGCCCTTTTTAGACCTTTACCCTCAATGTGCAAAGCTGGGTGCATGGGGACATTGGGGGTGGGGTGTACATGCACACCCATGCCCCCTCCCCATTTTATCCCTACATGCAAGCAGGCACATGCCTGCATTCAGGTAAGCTGTATCTGAATACAAAACACTGCATGACAGACTATATTTAGGTCGTAAGGAATAACATGAGTAGTCATTTCCATTTGTCTCAAGTGCACAGAATTTAAAGGTGTGTGTATGTAGTTGTATACATTAAGTAAACTATAGAAATAAATGTCTGCCCTCTCTCTCTCTCTCTCTCTCTCTCACTCTCTCAGACACATACACACACACACACAAAATGGGTTGGATCCATAGTGTTCCTTCCACAAATGAAAGGGCTCCTTCAGTTTGGAGAGGCTGCCATTAGAGGAAATGCAGGAGCTGATTTTTGCCGATCCCCCCTCCCACCTGCAGCCCCTCAGTACCAACTCTTGCACTGTACTAGAGGGGCCCCCAGCCCTCGTGAGTTTCTTTTTAGGGGGCTGCAGAGGGAAGGAAGAATTAATTGAAAATTGCTTCCAACCCCTCACCCTGCAGTGGAAGGGTCCCGCAGGTGGAGTTTTCTGCTCAGGGGAACTCCAGATCCAGTCCAATGCAGTTACTGTCTCAGATGTGTGTGTCCTCCCTGCCCCACCTCTCAATTTCAGTAAAGGCACTTTTGTTTAAATGAATTCCTCTGAACACCCATGTCACTGACTTTTCTATTTGGGATAAAAGTGTATCTTTTTTTCTTTAAAATAGTACAGGTTGACTGGTTTGGAAACATATTTTCACATCTCCATAAGCTCTTTGTACATAAGCCATACACACATAAATCTTCACTGAATTTGGTTTGTAGTCTCTGTCCTGCTTGCTTGAAATGCATTTGAATATTCTGTTCCCTTGCTGTTTTTTCCATCTGTGATTGCCTTTCTATTATATTGTTACTCAGTATTTTAAGTTGAAGCCCAAGCCCTTTCTTTTTTATCATTTCATGCATTTTGTTTTCCCAGTGCCAGTCTGCATGTCCTCAGCCACTATATTTTTCTGGTTCTCCACAGGCATCCAGTCAGTCAGATTCAGAGCCAGAAAAGACTTCATCTTGCAACTTGTCTCTCCCTCCTCCTTCAGTATCTCCAGGAATGAGCACTGACATTGTACAGCAATCCTGTAACAAACACCTGGGAGATTTGGATAAGGAAGATGAGTTTGGATACAGCTGGAGTAAGATTGCTTTTAGAGATAGGCTTTCAAGACAAGATGTTGTCATGCCAAATTGTTACACCTCCATCCACTATGTGATATTTATATTCATTTTTGTCTTGCTTGAGTAAGATCATATTGTGGAAACAAAAGATTTCTGTAGTGCACCTTTTGCTCTGCAAATTCAGGTTCTAGACAAGCCTATTAAGTCCATGAAGCTTTATTATCTGGTTGTTGTTTCACTTATGGCCCAAGACAGATAACTGTTGCCATTTATAAAATATAACACAAATATCCAAGGTGGCATGCACACATATATGTATTATTACAAAGAGAGGAGCTACTGAGTGATTCTCTACAATTTTGTATTTAAAAAATGAAATAGACAGATGTTAGATTTTTCCAGTTACAGAGAATTTCATTGGAAAAGAATAATAGATTCCTCCTTGAATTGTTTTGGTCTAGGTGAAATTATGGGTTTATGATAATGACTATTGAATTCCAAAACTTGGGTTCCTTTAACATTTTCAAACATAAAATTCTGTCCTTGCCACCCACCTGAATTTTTCTTTCCTTATGATTAGGAAAGATCAGTCACCGGTATGGGAATCTGTCAGGACATCTGCACATGATAGAATTGGAAAAAGGGAGGACAGGCTTAGGACTCAGCCTAGCTGGGAACAAAGACCGATCTAAGATGAGTGTTTTTGTAGTGGGAATTGATCCAAATGGAGCAGCTGGAAAAGATGGCAGGCTGCAGATTGCAGACGAGTTACTGGAAGTAAGTGTCTAGTAATTACGCTTAAACGAAACATGCTGACTCGAAGGACAGAAAAACATTTGATTATTGGTGTAAAATGCAGACTTTAATTAACAGCACATTATTTTCATCAGCATGTCCTTTCTTTATCATTGTTCTGGCTTTCTGTTATGAATTTTATGTTTGGACCAGCATTGGTTTTCAACTATTCTAGTATTGGGGTGTGGGGTGCGGGGAATGCTGTGAAACAGGGGAAGAAAGTACATTTGATACCATTTTGAAAGAAAAAATAGTTATGATTTAGTGAAAATACACTCTTAATATAATCTTGGACGCACTTACCTGAACATATGGAACTTCTAAATAGTTATGTATAGGGTTGCATTGTTAATCTACTGTCATGCTGCCTGGAGATTATCCCTTTGTTCTCTAGTTATGCAGTGTCTGATGTCATCATAACTCCTTTTCCTTTATCGTGGTCTCCAAAGACATCAGAACTAATGTTGCAGGAGTAGGCAACAACTCCTAGATCCATCACTGTTGCTGGAAGCCCAGGTGGCCCTGGCAGCTCTGAGTGCCTTTTACCAGCTTCGGCTGGTTCGCCAGCTACAGCCTCTCCTGGACAGGGATAGCTTGGCCACGGTGGTACAGGCGCTAGTAACCTCAAGACTGGATTACTGCAATGCACTCTATGTGGGGCAGCCCTTGAGGCTGGTCTGGAAGCTGGAGTGCAGAATGTAGCAGCTCGGCTGTTGTCGGGAGCTGCTCCTTTACAGCATGTAACTCCTTTGCTGAGGGAACTGCACTGGCTGCCTATTCACTACTGGGCCAGGTTTAAGGTTCTACTACTAGTGTACAAAGCCCTAAACAACTTGGGACCAAGATACCTGAGGAAGCGCCTTCTCCCTTACCAACCTGCCCAGCCACTGAGGTCATCAGAGGGCTTGCTCCTGGTGGTTCCACATGGACCTATGGCCTGATTGGAGTCGACCAATAGAAGAACTTTTAGTGTGGCGGCCCCCTTTCTTTCGAACTCCCTGCCCCTGGAGGTCAGGCAGGCACCAACACCGCATTGTTTCCAGCGCCTCCTGAAAGCAGCACTGTTCCAGGAGACGTTCCTTAATTGACCAGTTACAGTTTTTGTTAGCATTGTGTTTTTAAACAAGTGTAATTTTAATGTGGTGTTTTAATTTTTTTATGCTCTTACGGTTTTATCCTTTGTGTTCACCACTCCGAAACTTGTTCTAAATATGGAGTGGTATAGAAATATTGTAAATAAATAAAATAAATAAACTTCTCAAATTCAGCATGTCAGTCCCAGATGAAGGGACTGAATCGGTTTTGGGACCACTCTTTAGGTTGACAAAAAGTGGAAGCTTTTGATCTCTTTGGTATGCAGTATTAGCTATCATAGTAATAATATTATTAGATGAAAGAATATAATAGCATAAGAACATAAGAGGAGAGGAACATAAGAAGAGATGAACTAAGGTACAGTACAGCATGGCTGGCTGAGGAAAGCTGGGAGTTGTAGGACTTTTTTCTGTCTAAACATGCGTAGGGTTGCACCCTTAGTCTACATTTAGTTTATCCAGTCCACCATTTTTTCCCATCAGGGGTCATCCATTTAACTCCCTGCAATTTGTTTATGACCAGCATCTGCTGTTCAGAGGTATAATAGTCATGGACATTTCATTTAACTATCTTGACTGCTGTTGATACAGCGATCCTCCAGGGTTCTATTTAATCCCTTTTTTGAAACCACCTTAGCAAGTGTCTGTCACACATCTTGTGAGCAAATGCCACAAATGTGCTATTTATATGGTTTCAAGGTAATAACCCCCAGCACTTTGATTTGGGCTCAGAAACACTTAGAAGTCAATGGAGAGTAAACAAACAGGGCTCACATATTCCAATATTGGGCCCCAGTCAATGTTCACAGGGCTGCAGCATTTAGAACCAGCTGGAGTTCCCAAACACTTTTCAAAGACAACCCCACGTAGAGCGTGTTGTAGAAATTGAACCTGGATGTGATTAAGGAATGAGTAACAGTGATCAGATCTTTCTTCTGAAAAAAGCACAGTTGGTATACCATTTATACCTGTGCAAAAACACTCCTGGCCAGAGCTGCCACCTAACAATCCAGGAGCAAGGCAGCATTCCCAGGTTGTGAACCTGAATCCTCAAGGGAAGCGTAGTTTATCCAAAACAGGTTGTACGTCTGCAGCAGTCAGACTTTTTATTGTGAGCAAAGGGCTGGATGTGCCTGATCTCGTAAGTTAAGCAGGGTCAGCCCTGGTTAGTACTTGGATGGGAGACTCCCTGGGAATCAAGCTTCCTGCACTGAGCAGGGGGTTGGACTCCATGGTCTTGTAGGCCCCTTCCAACCCTATGAGTCTAGTCTGACTTATTGTCCTTGGTGCCTGGTGTTACATTTTGCCTTTTGAAAATTTGCCATAGCCAACAAAATCACTACTGAAGTGCTACCTGGACTAGAAATATGAAGGCCCGGAAAAATTTTGGGGGAATTTTTTTTCATCCTCTCTGTAAGATTCCCAGCATAGTTATTATTGATCTAATATATCTTTTACTAAAGATACTATTTAGTATCATCCCCTAAATGATAAACGTTTAGGGATGCTCCAAATCTTGCTCAGTTTGCTAATATGTGAATAGAGTCACCATATCATCATATAAAAGAAAATGTACATTCTTGACAGTTTAGGGTTTTGTTGTATAGAGTCTTGCATTTATGGACTTGTTCTGATTAGATGCTGTAACACTCAGTTAATATAATTCCAATCTAAAACTCACATGTGAAAGAAACACTGTAGGTTATCCTGCCACTGTCACCATATATGACCAAACATGTGCGTTATCCCACCAGTGATTTTTTACTTTTAAAAAAGTTGACTTTGAAGCTTGGGTCTATGGATTTCACTGCCATAGTTTTTAATAAAGTTCCCAATTAGACCTCATTGCTGGTGAATGCTTTCTCAGCTAAAAACCTTTAACTACTTCCACTAGAATAAACCCTCTCTAACTAAAAGAAACTCAGTCACCTGGTTTCTATGGTGTGGGCATGGGATTGAGATCACCACTAGAGACAACCTTAAAAAATAGGAAAAAATACGATATTAACAGAAATTATTTAAAAACAAGAATAAAACATCACTCTTCAAATAATGGGTTGAGATTGCTTAAAGTTTAATAAATTAAATATGGTTGCTTACCATTCCTAATAGGTGAGAGAGCCTTTCCCAGCTAAATAAAATCTCAGCAGCTTCTCCTTCAGACATGATTTCCCTAAACTCTACCCCACAATCAGGAACAGGTTTAGGAATTTCTCTAAACTTCTTTACAAACAGGAACAGAGGCTGTACACTAGCCTCCAGTTGTCTTGTTTCTTCTGGCTTCTGGGATGATTCAGATCTTTCAGGGACTACTTGCAGAATTCCCTCTGGTCAGACATAAAATAGGAACCTAAAATATATTATGTATAACTTGCTTTGCTCATAAAATTATCATATTTGATATATTAACATAATTGGTGTATGTATGTGCTTTTTATGTATTCTTTGAAGGGCTCTGGACAGAAGAAAAGCAGAATGTATTAACTCACTAGGAGAGCAATCCTATGGTCCCTGAGCAAGCATCCTAGGGACCGTAGGATGGCTCAGATTCCCCGCTCTGAAGTCAGAGACAGTGCTCTGACCTTGGAAGAGGGAGTCAGAGATCTGCCCCCTGAACCCTTGCAGCCAGTCTGGAGAGAACCACCCCAGCTACCTCTCTGAGGTCAGTAAATCAAACTCAGAGAGGGGGGAAAAGGGTTGTTCCAGTGGGTGGGAAGGGGAGGAGAGGCCAGGCTATGATTTATCCTGAGCCCCCTTCCCTCCTCCTCTAATGCACCCTTGCTTAGTGGGGCGGAAAAGGCCATCTAGTGAAGAAAGCAGAAATCGGAGGATGGGGAGGCAAAAATCGTCTCCGCTGCTCCTCTTGACTTGTTGGTAGGGCATAGGAATTTCAGAAGCCTCTGAGTTCGGAAGCTTCCTTAAGGCAAGCCACTGGCCTGGTTCAGGTAATGAGCCTTGTACCCATTTGCTACTTTCTCTTGCACATCATAAGAGAACTCTTCAAGCGTTTGTTAAACCAAGTTTCCTGTTATATCCAAACTGAGAAACCAGTTTAATCTCTGCTTACCAGTCAAAACATGAAACCAGGAACTGGTCATGATTTATAATAACCCAACCTTCCCCTGGTGTCTGGCACCCTCCAGACTGGACTCCAACTCCTAGCATGCCCCAGCACCATGGCTCTGTTTCTTAGCCTCAGCCCTTCCCATCTGAAATAAGGGAATAACACCGACCAGAGAAAATACATGTAAGCATTCTAACCACAGACCTTTATACAAATTATTTTAAATAACAAATAGATGGCTTTTAATTGGTTTTTGTTCTGATTATATTGAAAGCATGCTATTAATCTTGAAAAATTAATCTTGAACATTCAGCCACGCTGTTAAGACATAATATGCAACAAAACAATTTTGTTTTGTTTTCATTCTTAGCGACCTGCTCTTCTGTGCATTTTTTCCCACTTCGACAAACACCGAGTCATGAGGTGATCAATCATTAGTAGAAATTGATGATGATGTTCCCAAAGTCAGCCAGCCCACTGTAACCTAAAGGACATTTTCAACCCAATAAGAGAGCCAAATGCAAAACAACAGCTGTTGGGGATTTTGTGACACAGGGGAAATAATTATAAAAGAGAAAGCAGGATTAGTGCATTGCAACCTAACAGTTGAAGAGCAGATTTAATAAATAGTAACGAATGAACTTTACTTTTGACCATGGAAGAAATTGTTTGGAATAAATAAATGTTAAAATGAGTATTCTCACCTGCTCACGCAATTTTGATTTATCTAGATAAATGGACAAGTTCTTTATGGAAGGACTCACCAGAATGCATCTTCAATAATCAAATGTGCACCTTCTAAAGTAAAAATAATATTTATCAGGTAAGCAATCTCTTAACATCTGTATCTAATTTTAACATTTTATATTATCTAAATGCACTTTGTAATAGTATATTTTTTCTGTATAATTCAACTTTTATAGAATTGCTGAAAGCTTCCCTGGATTACATATTTCTTTTCAGTACTCCAACTATTGTAGGTGGTCCTTTAAAAAGGCTGGTATTTTAGGTATCAAAATGTAAAGAAAACTTAAATTGTCAAGAGTTGAAATCTAATTTTAACACTTATGTACTTCATATATTATAGAAACCAAGATGCGGTCCATCAGATGGCCGTTTGTCCTGGGAAATCAGTAGATGCTTCACCATCCTCTTCTGGGACACTTCAACATGACGAGGTAGAATAAAAATTTGATATTTATCTTATTTAGATGATATGATTAATATTTTTATGGACAGAAAATATGAAGATGCTGTTTATAATGTTTTTCAGTGACCCTAAACAAAAAACAAGATTGATTTTAGCTGGACTTGAGCAATTTAATAGAGATGCTTTAATGTAAATTTCAAAGAGGAGAAAATTAGATGTATTGGATCTGTGACCTCTATAATGAATATGGTATGCTGTATTTTTTTGTATACTTGACTTTTGATAATATATTTTCTTCTTTCAGGGTGAAGTGAATGTGTCAAGCTCTATTTTGCCTATAGATTTAAGTTTCTATAAGAATATTCAAAATGTAGAGCTACCTAAGGTAAAATACATGTGGATATACTCTATTAGTGCCATTGTCAGTGGTTCTGAATGGATTGCTGTCCGTGACTACTTTAGTGTGAAGTGAAAGGGACTATTTATGCTACGAATAAGCCATATTTCTACAGTGGCCTCAGTTTTGAATTTTACAATTTCACACACCGTTCCATTGCTAGAATTGGTGCAAATTTTTACCTTTATTAGGCTGTGTTTCATTATCTGGATCAGATATACTCTGCATATCTAGAAGAGCCCAATATGGTGGTGCCATGATCCAAGCCAGTACCCTGATCCAGCATATTCTGGAGACAATGGAATTTGGGATTGGAAAATCCAGCAGTTAAATTTGTCCTTAGTTTCTTTTTATTTAAAGAGGCTTAATCAGAATGACTTAATGGTAAAGCCTGTTCAGGTGTTTACGTGAATGCATGAGGGCTTAAACTGTGTAAGGCAGGGGTGGGGAACCTCTTTTACCCTGAAACCTGAATTCAGGCTCAAAGAAGCTCTCAGGGGCCACATTCCAGTGGTGGGTGGGGCTAAAGGCAAAGGGGGTGGGGGCAAAAAAAATAAAAATAAATCCAGCATATTGTAGTTTAAAGCTTTTACTGCAAGTAACTAAGCCTTAGGAGAAGCAGTTCAACCCTTAGAATTGGGAAAAAGCTACACAAAAAACAGGAAACCACCAAATGATCGGTATTTGGGGGAAAGGGGGCAGGGGGCATGGCCATCTAGGGAACCCTGGAGGTCTGGATTTGGGGCCCCAGGAGGTCTGAGGTTCTGACAACGGTTACCATTTGTATTTTGTCTCACAAATGCCTTTAAAACATTTCCCTAGTCGCCTAGGAGCTGGTTATCTTTGAACAGCTCTTGTATTATTTATTAATTGATGATGATGATGATCATCATAGAATCATAGAATAGTAGGGTTGGAAGGGGCCTACAAGGCCATCAAGTCCAACCCCCTGCTCAATGCAGGAATCCAAGTCAGAGCATCCCTGACAAATGGCTGTCCAGCCTCATCTTGAAGGCCTCCAGTGTGGGAGAGCCCACCACCTCCCCAGGTAATTGGTTCCATTGTTGTATTGATGATGATGTTCAAATGACCTAACCATGATCTAACCTTTGGATCAGTATGGATTTTGTGGGAAAGACTTATGTGATTTAGTCCTGCCCATATAGATAGGCCATTTATAAATTTTCCCACCATGTGAGAGCTGTTCATGCTTAACATCATGTATATGGCTGAGATAATGCTGCAAGGGCTGTTGTTCATTATCTAAACTTCCTTGATCTATTGATGCATTTGGCTTTGTTTAGATATGACACTAAATCATGATTTAGTTATAAGAATGAACTGCAGTGGGCCTTAAGATCACATCCCCCCCCCCCCCGGTTCAAACACGAGGCGGAGTTTGAAAGCTATCACTTCCATTTTTGATTAACTTCTGCTTGCCATGTCCTCTGAACCTGAACAAACTGTGGTTAATCTTAACTATGGTTTGTGGAAACAAGCCAAACCATAGTTTATGAAGGTGACTAGTTAAGGTTAACCAGGGTTTGGGGTTTAGACAGCATACTGAACTGTAGTTATCTAAAACAGAAGCTTCCAATCTCCTTGTGGCTGTGCCAGAGGAGGAATGGGGAAAAGGGAGTTTGCAAGGCCGTGGCTCATTCTTGTAACAGTAAACCATGGTTTAACATTATATCCGAACATAGCCTCTCTCTGTACCTGTAATTATCTATACTGATTTTTTTTAACTTAATTTGTCTCTGAAACGCATATTCTTTAGCTGCGAGAAGATTTAAGCAAGGATTTACCTAGGAATTATATATCTTTATAAACACCTTTATTTTAAATGTTTTAAAAAGTAACAAATAATTGAACCAGTTATAAACATAAAAAGCATCCATACATTAGATAGCTTTGATTAATGTTCTTCTGTAATCTTTGTGATTCCTTAGGATCAAGGCGGCATAGGTATTGCCATCGGTGAAGAGGACACACTTAATGGTGTAGTTATTCAAAGTATAACAGAACATGGTGCAGCAGGAAAGGTAAACAGGGCCATTTCTTTTCAGTGAAGAAAATGATAAATATATAGGGGAGGATCCCCCTCCATATCCCATCTGTATATTTTGATTTTGATTCCAGGATGGTCGAATTAAAGTTGGAGATCAGATTCTAGCAGTCGATGATGAAGTGGTTATGGGATACCCTACAGAAAAGGTACTTGAGCAATTAATATACTGTGCACTTTATCCATGCCCGTTCTTCATAACTACTGAGGGGTTAAAGATATACAGGATTCTATTTAGGCATTTCACTAGCTTCTCCAGTACCAGGGCTGGTTTATGTGAAGTGTTTAAGGGCGGTCAGACTAGGCTAAAGCTTTTTCTTTTCTTTTCAACCATTTCTGTCCCATTTCCCAGGGCAAGTTTCAGCTCAAAAAAGCATTTTAGGTTGGTTTTTATTTTGGAAATTTCGGTAGCCCTGGCGGCTATTCAATAAGATTTTCTTCTTAAGAGATCATGGAGCAATGAGGGTTGCTGTGGGATTTTTTTTAAAAAAACTGAAAAGTAGTATAAGTTTTTGCTGAAATAAATAATAAAAATAAATGTGTTAATCCAGCCTCCCCCAACATGATGCCCTCCAGATGCGGTGGACTACAACTCATATCATCCCCAGCCAGCATAACCACTGCCATGCTAGCTGGGGATGATGGGAGTTGGAATGCAACACATCTGGAGGGCATCATGTTGCAGGAGGCTACATTAATCTTTTTAGCTGAAATACTAGTGGTGAGCCCTTTGGCTGGAAGGGAGGAGCAGGGGAAATTACAGTCCAGCCTCCCTTCTCAAGCAGCTGATTGGTGGCAGAACTGAAGTGTAACTAACATATTTGTTGAAAGAAACAGGATCTGCCATGCTCTTGTAGGTCTACTACAATAATTCTGCTGAGTACACTAGACTGAAAAATCACATATCCGTATTGGTTTGTTCCATGGCAATTTGTTATTTTTATTGTTCAACAAGTTTATCAGTTTGCTGAAGACCTCAAAGCCCACTGTGAAACTCACAATCAATTCAGTTGAACAGGAAAGTCAGACGGCTGCTCAGCCACAAACACTGATTTTCAGCACTACTTTGGGTGAGAGAACTAATATCGAGCAATCAGCCACGCCACCTTCTGAATCTCCAGAACCTGAGTCAATTAAAAGTAAGAATCTTCCAGTTACTCCAAGTCTTACAAATGAATTCAATGAAAAATGCACACACGCTATTGAACCAATCACAGTTCCGTTCTCCTTCTAGGAAGGTCTGAATTATAGAACTATAATAAGCCATTAGCCTAAATATCATTGAGTTGGTGGTCCAAGTTTCTTCCTTGCGAAGGCCCACCTTCAGCAGGTTACTTAAAGAAAGACATGTGTTGTTGCCTAGCAAACTCATGTATTGTTTTTTAATCCTTTCCCCACCTTTTGTCTTTGATAGAATTCCTGTTGGGTTCTAATCAGTTTATTATGAAGTAGAATATAATGTATTAGAAGGTATTCAGCTGCAAGACAAGTACTGGTCTGTACTTAAGTTGTAAAAAAGTATGCAGTATAAATCAGGTATAACTTACATGAATGTTACAATACACTTGAATTACAGTTTACATCCAAAATCAAAACAACTTTATTAAGGATGTGTATACCTTGGGGCCTCTGGTGTGTTGAGGTATCCAAATTCCATTAATGCTACAAGAATTTCCATGTGCATACAGCATGGCCTATAAAACCCCAAACCACAGTTGTGACAGCTGTCTAGTTCAGGGAGAAGAGAGTAGTAGTGATTTCCATAGCTCTGTGCTTCATTCTGAAAAGGGATCAGCAAGGATTGAATAATTGTAGAAGTGAGCCCTGATTCCATATTCACACTCAAGTCTCGTTGAAATCGACTTGATACAACAATCAATTTGCACCACTGACTCCAATGGGACTTAAGTGCAACTAATGTTTTCTGCACTAGGGCCTTGGTGTACAAATTTTACTCTAGATTAGTATGTTTATTTTGTTCCTTTCCTATAATTTTCTCAGGCCAATTTTCTGAAGTGGTGGTGGTAATGATGATGATGATGATGATAGGTTATACGTTTACTTCCTTAATTTCAACTTTAGGACACCTTAATTACAATTTCCTTAATTTGAAATTGGTGTGTCCTAAAGTGCCGTGTGTAGCTAATTCTTTTATTATAAAGAGTTTGTTAATTTTCTGTTTTCAGACACAAGCAGGTCCTCAACTCCAGCCACATTGGCCTCTGACCCAGCTACATGCCCAATCATCCCAGGTTGTGAAACTACAATCGATATCTCTAAGGGACGTACCGGTCTTGGCTTGAGCATTGTGGGAGGAGCTGACACTTTGCTGGTTTGTAAAGACTGATGTTTATAATCTCTAGATAACCCCAAACTAAAATTCCTAACATGAAAGGTTGCTGTCTTACAGCCCAATCCTATACATGTCTACTTAGAAGTAAGTCCCATTGTGTTCAATTGCATTTACTCCCAGATAAATGTAAATAGGATTGCAACTCTAGACAAATATAATGTGACTTGAATGAATAAGAACATAAGAAGAGCCCTGCTGGATCAGACCAAGGGTCCATCTAGTCCAGCATTCTCTTCACGCAGTGGCCAACCAGCTGTCGACCAGGGCATGAGCACAACAGCACCCTCCCACCCATGTTCCCCTGCAACTGGTGTACATAGGCTCACTGCCTCTGGTACCGGAGGTAGCACATAGCCATCAAGACTAGTAGCCATTCATAGCCTTCTCCAGGAATTTGTCTAGCCCCCTTTTAAAGCCATCCACACTGGTGGCCATCGCTACATCCTGTGGTAGCAAATTCCATAGTTTAACTATGCACTGTGTGAAGAAGTACTTCCATTTATCTGTCCTGAATCTCCCACCAGTCAGCTTCATAGGATGACCCCAGGTTCTAGTATTTTGAGAGAGGGAGAAAAATGTCTCCCTATCCACATTCTCCACACCATGCATAATGTTGTAGACCTCTGTCATGTCTCCCTTTACGCTCCTTTTTTCCAAGCGAAACAATCCCAGCTGTTGTAACCTTCTCTCTACTTTGGGGGATAAATGTTATGTCAGTAATCCCATTAGGCAGGGTTTTTTTTTTACCCTTCTTAATTTAATTCTTATTTGTCTTGAAGGCTATATCTACATTTTAGCATCTGTGTACGTGTTACCAAGGTTTTTAAATATACTTGTTGTCCTTTACCTTTTCAGTGACATTTTAATGGTATTAGTTTCACCCTTATTATATTTTATAATTGTTTTAATAGTATTACACTGTATAAGATGTTCATTCTTTTTATTTGTAGTGCCCCTGAAGTAGTGTACTTGGAAATGTGTTTTGCCAATGAAGTCTTCCTTTTTTTCACCCCTGAGATTCCATCTCTCCCCCACTTTTTCCTGTAACTGATACCTTCCTTCCTTCCTTTGGTTTCTAATAGTTGTATTTTTTCACCAGGGAAGAATTATAAACTTCTTTAAAGATATTTTTTGCTTTGAGAGACATGTGTCCAGAGGTTATTCTGTGTGGCTTATTGCTCAGTTTGACATTGTATCAGTAATCCACTGAGATCTCCTTTTGCTATTTCTTAAGCTTGAGAGAGCTGCAGTGCATGAATAAATAGTTCTAATATAGTCAGTGGGGTTTAATTTTTGCTTTTCAATCTGCAGGGAGCAATTATTATTCATGAAGTGTATGAAGAAGGAGCAGCATCCAAAGATGGAAGGCTCTGGGCTGGTGATCAGATCTTGGAGGTATAACATTGCATATTGTACACTGCATTCATCTATATTGAAAGCAGAGGTGGTGGGGAGAAGGAAGAGGAGAGGAGTGGACTAGAGAGAGAGATGTATTGTTTCTTCTGTTAAAAGTCATGGAACATCCAGTTTCTGACATCTACCATACAATTATTACACTCTAGGTGAATGGAATTGACCTAAGGAATGCAACGCACGATGAAGCCATAAACGTTCTCAGACAAACACCTCAAAAAGTCCGCCTCACTGTTTATAGGGACGAAGCCCAGTATAAGGAAGAAGACATGTATGATGTACTCAGTATAGAGTTACAAAAGAAGCCAGGGAAAGGTCTTGGACTGAGTATTGTTGGGAAAAGGTAGGTATACGAAGGGCATTCTGAAACAGTTATGTCTTTTGAATACAGGCTAATGCTTGATACAAGCTCTGTGAGAGAAGGCAAATCAAGAATCCCCTTCCCACTTGAGTGAGTTTCCAAGTGTGACCCAAAGTGTTGGGTCTTGACTTGGGAGATCTAGTTTCAACCCACCCCTCACCTCCTGCTCAGGCATACGGCAAGTCGCACTCCCTTCCCCATTTCTACAGCTGAGATAAGAGTAGTCTACAGAGGTTGAATGGGATAAGGAAATATGTTTCAGTTGTGATAGGATCGGGTATAGATAAGTTTCTAAACTTCCTCTTTGCACCAGATGGCAAACCTGCTTAGAAAAAGACAAGGGCCTCTTATTTTTGTACCCTTTTCGTGAGAAACAGGATTCCAGAAAACTTTAAGGAGTACTTTAAGAATGTATCTACCATGCCCCTTAACACAAATGGAGACACCTTGGCCCATAGCATTGCAATAGCTGAGCACTCCCTTCCTGTTCAGACTCAAATAGGAAGCAAATATAAGATGGTACTGTTAATTGTATAGGGGACATTGTTCCTTTTTATAGGATTAGCCCATGTCAGCATATCTACATTGGTTTGTGGGAGTGATATGAAATGTAGCAGCTTGGTTGTCCACAGCCCCTCTTATTTGGTGCTCATTGCATCATCAGTGACACAATGTCTCCCCTCCCTCCACCTCCCAGTGCCATTTTTGTGTAATTTTTTAAAATAATTGTTTTTAATCACTTTTTAAAACATTCATAAAAGGTTGCTTTCTGTGTTATCGCCATGCTGCAGTGCAGTAAAAGGGGGAGCGCACATCTGTGTAGCCCATCAAAAACGGATACAGCAAGGAAACACCGATATTCCATACTACTTTTCCTGCTTTTGCTAATCCCTCCCCCACTTGCCGTTTACTATGTAGAAGAAGAAGAAAAGCACACAACTGAGACTAATGCAAGTGACCTCCTAAGAGATTTTATGGAGATTTTGTTTTAGAGAAACATTAGCACACTCAGGTCTACCAGAGCATAACCCTTTTGCACACACAAACCAGTCCTACTAAATTCACCGTTGATGTCAGTCAGTTCCCAGTCTTCATGGCTGCAGAAATAAATTCATATTTAGCAGATGACATAATTACGTTGGTGGCATTGCCTACACCTCCTCTTGTCCATCAGCACGCCATACACAGCTATACTGTCTGCTTATTAAAAGCTATCCTATTAGATTACCAATGCATGCGAGACAGAGAGGAAAGAATCAGAATCTCATGTTTTCCTGCAAAGTACCCGTTAGATCTTTGCTTAAAGGAACTCACTCTTAATTAGTTAAGGATTGCAATTAGCATATGCCTATGCTTATTATAAGACCACCCTAGAAATAGGGTGTCAGGGCTGTTTCTGGGTGCAGGGAGTGGGGTAGCAGTTCAGATTCTGAAGGAGAACCATCAGAGGTGTTGGGGGAGATGTTTTCCCAGGCTAGTCAGTGTGAGAGCCAGTGTGGTGTAGTGGCAAGAGTGTTCGACTGGGAGCTGGGAGATCCGGGTTCTAGTCCCCACTTGGCCATGGAAGCTCACTGGGTGACTTTGGGCCAGTCACACACTCTCAGCCCAACCTACCTCACAGGGTTGTTGTTGTGAGGATAAAATGGAGAGGAGGAGGATAATGTAAGCCGCCTTGGGTTCCTTGCAAGAGGAAAAAAGGCGGGGTATAAATGCAATAATAATAAAAAAATGCAATAATAATAAAATAAATAGTCCAGATATGAGTAGGCCTGCTTCTCAGGTTACAAACGTACAAATGGCTGAGCTTGAGAGTCTCTCCTCATCCCCCCGCCACCCGTGAGAGGCAGCGAACAGGAGGTTGACCTAATAGATGCCAGGCACAGAGCAAAGAGAGATAAGGCGGGGCGGAACTTAGATGGTCTACCCGATTGGCCTTGCGTGAGAAGCTGCGCTTAGAGGCCTCACGAGAAGAGAGGGGCCTTCCCCCCCCTTAAGTTAGGCTAGCGAGACCACCTCCCTCTTCAAACAGCAGGCAACTCTCGTAAATTCCATTTGGATCCCCGAAGCCATTCCTTGTAGACGGAGGGTTTCTCTGAGAATTTGCATCTGTATGACCCTGTGAAGTAATGGATCAAAAGCTGTAGACTGAAGCCTCTCATCTGTGTATGTTTGAGCATTGAAGTGAAGTGGGGACTAAGGGAATCGTGACATAGGGCAGTATAGAATGTTTTTAAGAAATAAAACAAATATACATCAATATTATGTTTTCAGAAATGACACTGGCGTGTTTGTGTCAGATGTTGTCAAAGGAGGTATAGCAGATCTGGATGGGAGACTGATGCAAGGAGACCAAATATTAATGGTGAATGGCGAGGATGTTCGGAATGCTAACCAGGAGGCAGTGGCTGCTTTGTTGAAGGTAATGGTAGAACAGCAGATACAGCTGCATTGCATTAATCCAGAGTTGGGTCCAGACTCTCTCTTGCTTGAAACCTGTCCCCCCTCCCTGTTGCTCCTACTTTATTTGGTTTGTTTGGGGTGAATTAGTTTGATCAGGCCATTATGAAGACACACTGAAGCTCTGCAATGGACGTTCCCTTCCATTTTAGGGGTACTTGTTCCATTTTCATAAGTGACACTCAGATGGGCATTTATCATTCCCATGTGGCTGTGTTGAGCCGTTCCTTTTAGAAATGGTTCTCTTTCCTTTCCTTCTCTCTATTCACCACATTCAGAAGTGACACATGAGGGCTTAAAAGATGTTCATAGTGTTATTGGTTCAGGTTTAGCACTAAATTGCACAACCAACGGTGAAAAGAACGACTGTTTGGATGAGGCCTCCTTATCATTTCCACTAGTCAAGGTCAGGATTATATTTCGTCTTTTGAAGCAGCTGATGAGCATCATGTTGCTGTGGCTTTTTCCTAGTCGGGAACAAATAGGAACAATCTTGGTGTTGTGCATGTGATACTTTAGGCAGAATAAATACTAGCTAGTTACATGTCAGAGGATTAAGCTTAGCCACATATGTGGAGATCACTGAAGACACCAACAGTGGAGGTCCTTGCTGAGTGTTCAGGTAGGGGCTAATGCAACTTTGTGTTGGACTCAGAACGTACAACACTGGCAGCCCCCTGGTGTGGCTGAGGCTGGTGTTGCTGGATTTTTTATTCAAGTTTTGAGCCTGATTGGTTATTCAGTGAGCAATTACAAATACTGGTTCAGTGTTGGTGTATTTTGTCATTGCAGTGAATTGATTTTCCTCCACATGCCCTGTTAGATGTCACAGTTAGATGAGAGTATCTCCTATTTAAAGCACCGCACTGGGCTAGAAGTTACGCCTGTTGTCCCAACAGTATTGTGCCAGTGGTTCAATGAAAGTGGAATGTAGCTGATTTGTGGTGCCTTTTATGAACCTGCTCCTGTAGAGATCTCTCTTCATGTCCTTGAGCCCAATTGGCAGGCATGGACAGTGTGAAATATACATGTTCATTCATGGGTTTAGGTCTGGTTCGTGCAATCCCCAGTGCTGGTTTATCACACAATTGCAGCACATGCAGCATTTTCAGCTGACAGTTGTATGAAATGGCCTCCAGTCTTCCTTTAACTGAGATATGCCTTTAATGATCCTGGGTTAAGGAATCTGTGTCTTATAAATGCCTGCTCTCTAGTGCTCATTAGGTACAGTCAGACTAGAAGTTGGAAGAATAAAGGCAGGCCCATTCCATTCGGAGAGGAGAACGTCTCAGAGCAGCCAGGTTTGTAATTGCTTGCATTGGCTTCATTTGGAACCATCACAAGCATTGTTAAATTATATAAGCAAATAAAAGGGAATTTATTTTGCAGAGATGGATAAAACCCAGAGCCAAAGTACATAAAAAAGCATTTTTTATGTACCCATTTTCATACCGGGTTTATCCTAGCTTATTTTCAATGGCTTAGATCCTGAAAGGTGCTAAGTAGTAGAACCCTTTTCACAAGGCTATGAAAGGCACGGTGCATCTACAAATGTACTGAAAATTATACTGACATGTATCTATATCATTTTTGCTGTCACAACTAAACTTTCAGGGTACGATCCAGGCCCCTCTCTGTCCCTTCATATGTGCAGTGCTCTATGTGCAGGAAAGTTTTGCTGCTGAACCCTCCTCACGATGGTAGCCCTGTAGGAGAACTGCATTTGTAGGAGGGATGTGTGTGCCTAATTGATTGGTGCACATAGAGGACAGAATTGATCATGATCTTCCTTTCTGAGTGACTTTATTCTATTTCCAGTAGCTGCTGACAACTTAGATTTAGTATGCAGTATCTCACAGAACTAGTGGGCTCTTTTCCAAAAATATTTCCATACAGTATTTTATACCAGACACAATTTGCCAAATCCTTACTCTTACTGCCCTAATACATCACAAACTATGGCCCTATTCAGGCATTATGTTTCTGGATATACTCAACACATGAGGAGAGGAGGTGCTCTGCCCCACTCCCTCCCTTCCTCACACATTGCCGTTGCCCTCAACACATTCTGGCTCATGTGGAGAGCTTCCAAGGATACAGGAGGCTCTACTCTTCAGACTTGTCGCCCTTCGAAAGTTGAGGGCAACAAACATGAAAGAGAGGGGCAGGGCTGGAGCACTCCCTCCCCTCGCATGTTGAGTATAACCAGAAACGGAACACCTGAGTAGGGCTTATAATGCTTGCAAATCCAGGGTTGTACTTTTGCTGCTGTAGAGACCATGTCCTTGATCCCAGCTAGTGGACATGGATCAAATAAAATATTACTTATGAAATATGAGACAACATTGATGTAATAAGAAAAAAAAACACCTGGACTTAAGAGCTTGGGAGTCATTCTCATTGGTGTAACTCCTTAAGGTCAGCGAGGGAAGTGGCAGCCTATCGTCATTCAGTTTTCAAGGTTCTGGATCCAACCCACCTGAAAGTTATGAAAACACTCTGAAGAAGAATTCCCGTAAGTTTCGGCTGCAGCCGTTCACATTTTATAACTAATTTCTACTCTCTAATTTCTGTGCTATCAAAAAATAGTGTGCTTCCAGCAGTTGTAAAAGGGTTTATTCTGTGGGATTGAAAGTGATCTATGTGGCAAAATCTAAATGGCTTAAAAAAAAATAAGCAAGTGTGCCCTGAGCTCAAAGCCTCACTAATTAAAATAGCCCATTATCAATGAACCATCTAAATGATCAAAGGTGTTTCATCCAGTTATTTCTATGAAACATCAGAAGCAAATTCCTCATTGCTACTACGGTGGCACTAGCCCTGAGCTTTCTTCAGTAGCTTGATTATCATAGAAATGTCTTGAAGGAAAGAGGGAGGCTTGCTTAAGTCTGTTTTTCTACCTTTAAACAAGAAGGCAAACATAAAGACATTTATTCTGTGCTGGAGAAGGAAATCTAACGAAGTGGGAAACCCCAAATTAGGTCAGCAAAAAGCAGTGGGGTAGATTTAAAAAGTATTTTATTCTAAAGAGGTTTAGGTCACAATCCTCTGAGTTTGCCCTCGTTAGACAGAAGCCTCTGATCTCAGAGGCTTCCAAGTATCCAGTGCCCTACATTTTCCTCTAGTTAAGCCTCTGAGCCCATCTAGAGTAGTTGCAGGGGCAGCGCTGGGACATTGTATCCTGGCCCCGCCCCGCCCCGCCCCGCCCCGCCCCGCCCAGCCCAGCCCAGCCCACCAGAATGCCCCCTTTCAGAGCTCTCCAAGGTCCTCTGAGGCTGCTTTTGCAACATTGGAAAGCAGGTGGCGCTATTCTTTCCACAGCAGCTGCGAGGGGGCTGGAGGAAGGATCTGATTCTGGAGTCCGCCTTCCAAGGTCATAGCAGTGTCTGTGGTTTCAGAGGGGAGAATCCGAAGAATCCCATGGTCTCTGGTATTCTCTCCTGGGACCATAGGATTTCTCTCTCCCTGTCCCAACATGTTTCAGACCTCATATAGATCCTTATTCAGGAAAATCTACTGAACAATATACATATAGCTTATATGACAGGATTTTATGCCCATGTATACTTAAAATATATGTATCCAACATGCCTAAAACAATACAACTCTTTTTACAAACAAAACTAAAAAAAATTTAAAAGGAAGGCTGAAAATTCCAAAAAGAATCATCTTATAAACTATACAAAACAGTAATATATATTTCATAACAACATCACCAAACAAACTCATGTAGTAGTGTTTGCTCTTCAATCTCCACTCTCCTGTGCTGTGATGAAGGAAGGAGAAGAAGATTCCTTGTAGTTTTACCTATATATAGTTTGTTGCAAGGACAAAGAACGGCATAAATCACAAATCTATTGTTACATGTTGTAAAGTCTCTCAGCATATATACCTTCCCATCAGCAGGATTTACAAACTGTTTCAATCTTAAACAAACTTCACAATATTTACCATGTTCACAGGATAAATTTCCTATTAGAGATCTATACATACATACATATGTAAAACTGCAATATATCTTAAAACCAGAATAAGAGAACATACTAATAACATCAAACATCAAAATCTGGGATCAATGTTGGTATAGTATTAGGAAGATAAAGCCCATAGAGCAAGAGATATTTCTTTCTGGGAAATAAGAGAAAAGTCACAAACAGATAGATGAGGTTCTTTTAGAGAAAGAAGTCAGGTGAGTTTTAAGGTTAAATATGATGACTCCTTTTGGCCTTAAGGAGTTTCTTGACCTTGCAACACTACTTTGAAATACAGCTGTTTCTAATCAGGACTTGAGCACATATTAGCTTCGCTTCTCCCTGCTTCCTCATAGCACAGGAGACTGAAGTGTGAACACTATTGAATTGGGCTATACATTCATTCCATTCACTGTAAAAAATAGTTGTATTGTTTTAGGAATGTTGGATGTGTGTTTTAATTATACATGGGCATGTTTAAATTCTAAACTATTTTTATATTCTGTAGATTTTCCTGAAGAAAGACCTATATGAGATCTGGAATACTTTCTTGCCTACTCCATTGCTTCTTAGTTACTTGCTAGAGGAGGAGGATATGCGTTATTCAAAGAACAATGGATTTTTAAAAGGAAAGAAAACTGAGAGATAGTGTCAGCTTTTCCAGTGTGCCGTTTGAAGTACTTAAGAACATATATAAAACTAGTAGGGCTAGAGAACATGTTGTAACACAAAATATGAATTTATATACCACTGCCTGCCACAAGATTCCCCAAAGAACTCTTAACATGCACAAGCATCCTTTAATAACAAACATCATCCTAAGTGCTTCTCAATTAACTGTCCCAGTTTTTGAAACAGAATTATCCATTGCCCAGCATATTGCTATCAGATTTCTTGAACTGGTTTAAAACCCTTTACAACGTATGATAATAGTTTGATTTGTATGAAAAATGATCAACTGAAATAGAAACCCCCTACAATAATAGTTCTTTCTTTCTCTCTTTCAATAGTGGCATCTGAAATACAAGGATTAAGAACAGTTGAAATCAAAAAGGCAAGTAGAACCCAGAAGCTGTATAAAACTAGAGACAATTAGGTATTGACTTCAACAAAAGTAAGTTTGCATCTTAAATCAATCAGGCTATTCTGTTTCTGTTCAGCAGAAGATTTGGATCTGGGATTAGATTAGGTTTTATTAGGGCACAATCCTATTGGACATGACGTCAGTACTTGTAACCCTCCAAAGTCTGGGGCAGACAAGCATCCAAAGCAGAGCACCTCCTGCTCTGGAATTTAGCTAGGCTGGTGTTTTTGCCCATCTAGCTGAGGCGTTGGGGAGGGGGAGGGAAGGAGGCTGGGGAGGGCTGAGGATATGGCGTAGACCATCCCCTCCCTGTCCACTGGCACACCCCCTTTCCCTCCTCTCTGAGCTCCTGTTTGAGATCTTGTAGAGGCAGCCGGCGTGGCTCTGTCCGCACTGGCTGCGAGGGGGAGCGGGTAGGGAGGTCAAACTCCTGGGTCCGAGGTTGGAGTGCCGTCTCCAGGCTTGGATCCAGGAATCCAAAAAATCCTGTGGCCGCCCAGATGCTGTCCAGGGGGCTGTAAGATTGCCCTCCCTGTAATCAAAAAAAATCCATGCTCATCTCACACATCTTTTGGATTTGTATAGCACAAATTCATATTATTTATCCAAGGAAATACTGCCACTGCCCCTCGGCTGGTTCTCTTGCACAAGCGGAAAATTCTACTTGTGCAATACAAACTAGTGGTTCCAAAAATAACCCCAGAAATAAGTGCTGTATTTTATTTACATAAAATCCTAAGAGTTGGAATAGATCTAGTGAGTTGGAATAGATTCCCTTCCCTAAACTGGGATATTCCACAGGAAGAAAGTACCCTCAGCAGATGCCTGCACAACCTGACCTAAAGTCTTCCAAATAATGACATATCTACAGCTCTGTCATTTAAGATTTTGTCTACAGATATGTAGTGGATATGACAAGAATCAGTGGTCATTTTTTGGCATAATATATAGACAGTGGCAGATATATCTTATTCTACCTCATTTTCTTCACTTGATATTTACTACTGTTTCATTGGTATGACATTCAGAAAGTTATGTAATGCAAGTTACTTTATTATTTGCTTGTTTTTATAATTTTTCACAGTAACTTTGTTTTTAATCTTCTGAAACTGCTCTGAAATGTTATTTTTAATTCAAGACATACTGAGTAGGGGAAATAACTTTTATTAGATCAATTAATTGTTTAAAACTTAACTAGTTTTTTAAACAACTATTAGTCTAACAGAAGGACCGTTTCACTACTCCATCTCAGATTCAATGGAACAAAATTAGCTCTAAATAGCTAATTGGAAGTTGTTTGTGCAAAAATACACTAGAGGGAGCACCATTTTCTTTATTTAGCTGTAGCACCACCGTAACCACCATAAGGAAAAGGCATTAGTATTTCAGATGACAACATAGTGATTAGTGGGGCTCTTTTTATCTGTGCATTAATGCTGTTTTTTCTGGTGTTCACTGGATAGGTTACAAAGGATTAGGCCACTAGGAAGAAAATGGAGATCAGATTAAATGCTAATATGTACTGAGAGAAACCAAAATGTGGTGTGTCAGTCAAAAGGGTTAATATGAGGGTGAAACACTTTGTTGGCATGTGTGTTTTCATGGAAATTACAAAGTTGCAAATGTTTTGAAGACTGAGATGTCTAATCCCAGGGGTGGCAAATTATGGCCATCCAGATATTTGGGCCAAACTCCCATCATCCCTCACCATTGACTATGCTGGCTTTGGCTGATGGGAGTTGTAGGCTAAAACATCTGAAGGGCCACAAGTTGCCCACCCCTGCTCTAAAAAGATTGGATCTCTTTCCATCACTGAATCTGAAGAGCTGGGACATTGTTCATTGTTTCAAACACTTGCCATCACTTATCCATCATCTATTTTCTCTTCAGTAATCCACATAATACTGTCATTCCCCAAGCTGGTGTGCTCCAGAAGTTTTGGACTTCAATTTTCATCAGCCCCTGCCAGCATGGCCACTTGCCAGGAATGCTGGGAGGTGTAGTCCAAAACATCTGGAGGACAACAGCTTGGGGAAGGCTGGCATGTAGTATCTAGTCTTTTCTGTAGACTGTGCTCTAGATGCCCACAGTAAGCATCTTCTTTTGATTTGTGAATTAGGTTTGCCACTTGGTGCTGTTCCAGTACAGACAGAATAGCCTGAACCAGTGCCTGAAGATAACCAGGCTTATGGTTATTGCCTCCTTCTCTGACTATCAGAGAATGCAATGTGCACAGAAACTCACCTTTGTGTCTCTTTAAGGCAGCCACCTAGAATTACCACTCATACCAATTATCCCCCCAAGTTCATCAGTCATGGCTCAGAACTTGCGTAAGATGAGTGAGCACAGAGCATAACCATTTTTCTTCTGTTATTGTTTACATTTTCTGTAACAGGGCCCTTCAGATTCCTTGGGAGTTAGTATTGCTGGAGGAGTAGGAAGCCCTCTTGGAGATGTTCCCATTTTTATAGCTATGATGCATCCAAATGGAGTTGCAGCACAAACTCAGAAATTGAGGGTAAGAAGGGAGTAAAAAAATTGACAATAAAATGTTCTAGTTTCAAGTAATTTGCACATATTTCTAGGACAGCGAGGCTGGTGAGGACTAGGGAGAAGACCTTTTCTGTAGTGGCCCCCACTTTGTGGAATTCCCTCCCTAGTGACCTTTGCCATGCCCCCTCTTTGATGAGCTTTTGCTGGGCTTTGAAAACCCGGCTGTTCAGGCGGGCATTTGGGGTGGGTTAGGGCTTTTTTTAGAGAAGTGTTGGTTTGTTTAGTTGACTATGTTGTATTTTGTGTTGTTATTTGTATAGTATGCTGCCTAGAGTGGCTGGGTAGCCAGCCAGATGGGCATCTAATAAATCATAAATAAATAAATCTAATAAATCGGAGTCATAAGACATTGTAAGGATGGGGTGAGAATTCAAAGCAGGGATGACCTGACTATGTAAGCATCCTGCTCAAATTAGTGAAAGCAGAATAAAGGCACAGCCCACCTTGACTAGGCTTCCTACCTCGATTCTGCTCAGCTGCTATCCCACTGATTGCTATGTTATTCTTAGTTTGCATAAGGGCTGCTTTAATAGACTGCATCTCAGAAAGTGCTGCTATGGCTTTTCCCTAAAGGCTCCTCTTCCTGGAATCTTGGCTATTTGCCCCCAAGCAGCCATTTTTATAGTGAAAACTGTCAGTTGGGCTTCTTCCTGCTGCCAAGGAAGAGGAGAGGTTCTGGTTTTACTCTACACATGCACGAAGGCCTGTCTTGGGGGCACTTTATGCATTCCACTCTTAGTGAGTGACCTCTTCAAGGCCATCCTCCTTGCCTGCTTAGATTCCTGAAGGTGGGAGCAAGGTCCCATCTTTTTGCTAGTATTCCTACAAACAGCAAAGGCTGGAGATTGCTTGAAATAGTCACTTGCCCCTCTCTTTGTTCCATGCTCCCAGTGCAATGAGAGCTTTGGTCACCATCACATTCCCTCCAAAGGAGCAGCTCATCCTGGAGGGCAGAAGGAATTGCTAAACAGAAGGTTCCCATTTGCCCTTCTAGTTGGCAGGGAGAAGATCAGCCACACCAGATAAAACAAGGAAAGAGTAATTTGTCAAGACCTTATTTTTAATGGTATAGCCATCAACTACTTTCCCCAGTTATAATCCTTTAGCAACTGCTTGGCACTTCAGAATATGGAACTGTGATCATTTGTGCCAGCTAAAGAACTGATCTCAGAACTTCATTGTAATGGGGAGGACGGTTGTTAAAAGTCCTTCTTAACTAGTGTCTTTGAAGTGGCCAACTTGGTATTATTGTTGTCTGATTTCTCTTTTCTCATGCCTCCCCCTTTCCTATTCCAGGTTGGAGATAGGATTGTTAGCATTTGTGGAACATCCACTGAAGGCATGACTCATTCCCAGGCTGTCAGTTTGCTAAAAAATGCTTTGGGTACTATTGAAATACAGGTAAAAATTAAAGCTGCCTGCAGTGCAGTTCAGAACGTATATTCAAGCTTTGTTTTTAGGGCCTGGGAAAAAAATAAGCAATTATAGCCTACAAGGGTCTGAGGAGAATTTAGCTTTTGGTGGCTGTAGTTTTACAGGTTTTGTTCATGTTATGGTTTATACATTGTGATGAATGGTTAGCAGTCACGGTGCTTTCTTGTACTTTTTTCAGCAAAACAACAAGAGGTTTGTAATCAACATGTCTCTAGAGGTAGCTTTGGGCCGCAATTATGGGCAGTGATATGCATGAGGGAGAAACTCTGAGTGCAACTGGAGGGTTTTGCAACTGATCACATGGTTGAGTAGGTAAGCCTGCTTTTTAATGGAAAAGCATTTACCCAGCCTACTCTGCAAACTTCTGTTTGCTCATTCCTCTGTGTGATCAGCTGTAGCAACAAAAAATCAAAGCACATTTCAAAGCAAAATGTTTCTGTCCCAACCATGCATGTGGCTGCCCAGGTAGTTTCATTTTGTCACACCTTTAAACCATCATTGGCACTTATGCCATGAATTTTCACAGGCATTCAGGCTATCACTGCCATAACCAGGTGTTCCAAAAACCATGGGTACAAGCAGAACCACCTCAGTTCTTTACAGGCTACAGTTTGTATCCAATGGTGTCCATCCGCCGGTGGTATGAACACTGCTGGCAGAACAGATTCCTCCTCCTCACACAACTCCTGGGACCCTCTGGAGCACATTTGGGACAGGTAGGGGGGAGGGGGCACAGCATGTGCAACAAGTAGAAGAGGAATTTCTGAGATCAGAAATCCACTCGTGACATTGGATGTAGCCCTAAGCTATATATGCTTCAACACATTGACCTGGTTCACACGTAACGAGAAACCACCGTGGGTGAATTTCCCAGAGGGACTTCTCATTGAGGCGGCCATTTTGACTATTCAGGGCACGGCGTAGCTTCTCGTTACGTGCAAACCCAGCGGGGGTGGGTTTGTTGGAAAGGTTGAGGAGCCACCCAGAACCCACCCCTGACCCCACCGCACCCTGAATATTCAAAATGGCAGCAACCACTGCAGCAAGAAGCTCCGCAGGGAAATTCACCCACAGTGGCTTCTCATTACGTGAGAACCAACCCATTGTCATGGTGGCTCTATGCTACATACCAGTATAGGACATTAAAGCTGGGTCTAGGTGTACATCATTTGTGTAGTGAGCCTGCGGTGGAGCAGAACTCACTCTGTTCTGTTTAGATATACAACTTTCTCTTAAGCATTATGTTCCGTGGAAACCCATTTGTCCTGTTTGCAGCCAGAGGTTGAACACACCACCGTCTGATTGACCCTTGTGATAATGGCAAAGCTGTTTCTCCACCATATCCCAGAGCAGTGTTTCAAGTTTAAAAATCTGATAAGTAAAAACGGAAGGGAGCACCAAAGAAATGTTAGAGAACCTTGCAAAGCACTTCAGTAAATTTAACAAACAAAAGGCAACAGTCCACATTGAGCATGGGGGCAGGCTTGAATAGAAAATGGAAATCAGTGTTGGATTCAGAGGTTGCATATGTCATTTGAGGAAGGAAAACCAGGGGAAGCCAGCAGCAGAAAAAAAATGTATTGATTCTCTTCTTATAGAGAATCATAAGATTCTGTATATCCTAATAGAGCAGTGAAGAGTCCCTCTCAAAGTTTTGAGTGAACCACAAATTCTACTCTCTCTCTGAAACAAGAACATATTAATTAAAGAAATCAATCAGAAGTGGGGGGGGGCAGGTTTGTAGGACTATACTACTGTTTGCTAACGCTTTCATATGATGATCTGTATACCCATTTCATTTATGTTTAAAATGAACCTGCAGGTTGTAGCTGGTGGAGATGTCAGTGTCATAACTGGCCAACAGCAGGACCCCCCAACTTCTAGCCTTTCGTTTGCAGGACTAACTTCAAGCAGCATCTTTCAGGATGATTTGGGGTGAGCGCCCATAGCCAAGCTGGTCTTAAGTCATAACTCTTTATATTTGACTGCTGTTCAGTCCACAATAAGGAAACTTGCTTAAAATCAGTACAGTCCTACTTAAAATTGGTGAAGTCTTTGGAGTCCCAGCACCCTATATCTATTCAGTAACTCTTCAATGCATCAGATCGGTGGCAGTGCAGAGGGATGTGGTTGAACTTACAGCTTGTGAGCTTCATATAAAATGTTAGTCCCATTTCTTTTCTTTTTTTTGAAACTACTTTTTATTTTTGTCTTATGAAATGAAATAAACAATACCAACAACCTGATCAATAACTACAATTTCCCAACAATACAATATTCTTAGGAGGACACAACAGTAACGAAAAGGAGATGAAAGGAAAAGAAAAGGAAAAAAAAGGAATTTTTTCTTTTTCTTTTTTAAAGGATTAAATTTAACCTCCAGTACACACAGGCTTCAGATCCCATTCTATTTTAAAAACTCTACCTATAACATTAGCAGTATTACAATTTAATAATCAACCTTACATTTCAATATCATATGAATCTTATAGCAAGGAAGCAGGCCTACAATTCATTCCCAATAACCATATATTGCCCTTAAGTTAGAATATAATAGTAATAATAAAGCTTAACAGTTTAACCAACCAAAAGTCTTACTAAGTAGTCTTATAGTAATGATAATAATAATAGATGAAATTATAATGTTATATAATAATAAAGCTTGGAAGCAACCTTACAACAGTCAGTAATATATTTTATACTAGATATATAAATGAGTGTGCACAATACACCCTCAAACAATATATTTAAATACAGCATATCATATCCATTTTAGAGAATGGGAATTTAAAGAAAAATTAAAAAGAGAAGAAAAATGAAAGAAAGCAAACGAATATATGTATAATCAGTTATCTCTGGCCTAGCCTGTATCATGCAGACTAAACACAGACAGTTAACAAAACTTGTTTAAAGATTCCAGTTCATGGGGCTGGAACAGAACTCTCATGCATTTTTACGTTCAGCCATGCCTCCACCATTTCATGATTTAGGAACTTCTTCATCTGACCTTCAGAAACAATGCAAAATGTAGCAGGATATTTTAAGTGATATTGTAAGTTCATGTGTTTTGCCTTGATGAATTGCCTTCTTTTATCAGCCACCTCTTTGATGTAATCTGGAAATAACGTAACTTTATCTTGTTTCCAAAAGAGACTTCCACCCTCTCTTGCCAAATGCAGGATATAATTCTTTGTGGAGGTTCTTGCAAATTGGACTATAATCGTATAGTCAGTCCCTTTAGCATTTGGCACATGAAATGCCTGCTCAGTATCAAGTAAATAATCAGATGGCACAGGGAGTATTTCATGCAAAAGCTTGTCTACAAAGGTAGGCAAATTTACATCACTAGGCAAATTTTTAATACCAATAATACGTACATTAGATCTGCGCATGAAGGCCTCCAATTGGGAAATTCTGACAGAGAAATTTTTGAAAAAAGCTTGTGTCATAGTTTCGTTCGTTGTCAGCCTATCTTGCAGCTCGTTAACCTTCGCCTCCATTTTTTGCCAAGAGGTGTTAAATAAATCCACAGCCCCTTGCAGGGCGGTGATGGAATTTTGAATTGAATCCACCCTCTTAGCTTGCTCTGCAAATTGCGAAGATAACGTTTTTATCAGAGTAAATAACTCCCCTGTATCTTCGGTTCTTGGAGCCTTTGCCAAAGGAGGGACGGGGGGAGTGGGCGGTGATGTAGTTCCTTTCTTCTCGCTGTAGCCATGTTTCTCTTCAAACAAATCTTGCCGGTCCTCAAATATTCTCAAATATTGTTGATATTTCTTAAACCATCCCTCGGATGTTGTTGATATTTCTTAATCCATATATTACAATGGAACACGTCAGCCTTGTTTTCTCCTATTAGATAGGAGTTTCAAAACAGCTTTTTGCAATGATTAAGCTCTGGGAGGGTAGTCTCGGAATCCAGACCCCCCCGCTGCCTCGCGGAGAGTACTTTTCTCCAAGATCTCATCCAGATGCTGCCTTGCCCCCCCTTTTTATTCCAGGGGGGAGATGAAAAGGTTTTTCAACCTTTTAAAAAGCTGTTTGAGATAGCGTCCTGCGGAGGTTCCGCGGAATACTGTGAGGGTGACATTGGTTCCAACCGGAAGTCGATGTTAGTCCCATTTCTGCAGGTTCTGTTTGGGTGTCCTCAGTTACACTGTATGCATGCCTATAGTTACCGTGATTCCTGGGAGCCCTACTGACTTTCAAACTGTGAAAGCATTAGACTCAGTGAAATGAGTACAGGAGGTAGGTTGCTTCAAGCCCCATCCCTTTTGTGAATGTGACAGGAATGTGCCATTCAGTGTGGCAATGAAGACTTGAAAAGGTTTACCACAGAAAGGATGTGGAAGCTGAAAGAAACAGTAGTGAACATATAAACTTTTAGGTATATAAAAACATAAGATTTACCTAACCAAACATTAAGATAATTGCCTGAGGCCTTCCTCCAGGTGCTCCTGCCAAGTGATTGGGGGGGGGGGGGGCTACAAGAGAGAGGGCCTTTTCAGTGGTGGCAGCCCGTTTGTGGAATGTTCTTCCCAGAGAAGCTTGCCTGTTGCCTACATTATGGTCTTTCCAGCGCCAGGTGAAATTTTCCCAGGCACTGTAAGAACTGTTTTTAGTGTTTTTAGTACTCTATTATGCCGCTGATTTTAATCTGGTTTTACGATGTTGTGATGGTTTTATTCTTTGCTGGTTTTCTCTTGAGTTTATTCTGTGCTGTTTTTTAGTTTTATTTTGTTTTAACGTTTGTACTGTATGTTTTTAATTTATTGTACACTGCTCAGAGAACTAAGGTTATTGGATGGTTTAAAATTACAGTAAATAAAATTTTGACTTCCTGGATCAGACCCTGAAGCACTAGGTGATGTGAATACCAAAATGCCTCAGTGTTTAAAACTAGCAATGCACATTTTAAAATATATTAATATTGAGTAACCAAGAGCGTTTAAAGTGACTGTTGCTGGACTTCAAACATCAAAGAGGAACAGCTTTTTTTTTCTCGAATTACAGACCTCCACAGTATAAAACCATCACTCTGGATCGAGGCCCTGATGGCTTAGGCTTCAGCATTGTAGGCGGGTACGGAAGCCCTCATGGAGATCTGCCCATTTATGTTAAGACGGTATTTGCAAAAGTAAGTGCTAGTGTCGTACTATCCAGTATCGGCCTCTCAAATACAGACGTATCCTTTGTATTTCATTATTGTCCTCTCTCTATCCCTTAAAAAACACATGATCTAAAATGGTCACTGGAGGATGATCTAATACATATTCACACCAGCTGTTTTTCATGCAATGTACTGCCCTTACTTGTCCTTTATATTCTGGCTCAGTTATTCCCATACTTACAGGGCTTTTTCACCATCTGTAGTTCTTTTTTTAAACATTGCACAGTTACCTGGTGTGAATCTCATTACAATCATTCTCTGCTCGTTCAGGTCTATATCCTTCTACTGTTTGTGCGCTCCCGAGACTCTTTTCAGTCCACTTTTTCTGTGGTCCAAATCCATGTGTTGACCTGTACAACCCACCTGCTTCTTTTTGACGTTCACGATAATCTAGTTTCTTTTCAGATGGTATGAATCTTTTATGTTCATGAGTATCTTAGTGAAAATACAGCATTATGCCACAAGACGCGAACATATTTTTTACTTGAATGCCATGGCAAAAAGGAGCCTTTGGCAAATATTGATAAAATGGTTTTTAAAAAGTAACGCAGGTTGTGGAGCAATACTGAATACAGACCAGTGCAAATTATTTCAAATCAAAATGAAGAGAGAGGGGGACCTGCTCATCAACAAGCACTTGATTGTATCAACTGCGATATTGAGGTGGCATGGGTTTTGAATTGTGCAAAATTTGTCCCCAAGCAGGTATTAAAAGGGGGGGTAATCATTAAAGAAGAAATGCTAGAAAAGTGGTTCATGCCACCTGCTGCCATGATCTATGCTTTTAATGCAAAAGTAGCATCAAGGTGAAATATTTGTATTTATTATGCACATCTTACTTTTCTTTGGGAGGCTCAGAGCAGGGCAGCGAAAGAGTTTCCCATGCAGACCCTGATCCAGGTTGAGGCCTGCTTAGCTTAACGATGAGACTTTGGACCATTCTTGGGGCCTCCAAATAGAATTAACATTGGAGGAGAACAAAGTGATCACAAGTTGCAAGTTCGGAATGCTGTAAACACCTTAATTTCTAATTTCTAATTTATTATTGAGGGAAAAACAAAAATAAATCAGTCCACATTTGCCAGTGAGCCCTTTGCTTTGACTGCTGTATGAGAAGCGCCTGCGGATGGTGCTGAACCTATGCATGGTAGGCGCCAATCAGTACCTGGTTACTTTGTCATTACAGGGTGCAGCGGCAGAAGATGGACGCTTGAAGAGAGGGGATCAGATCATTGCTGTCAATGGGCAGAGCTTGGAAGGGGTCACCCATGAAGAAGCTGTAGCTATTCTAAAACGGACAAAAGGAACAGTCACATTGACTGTTCTCTCTTGAACCCTGTACCCAAAGAGGTCAGCATAATTACTCTGTCCACATTCCATGTAGCCAAGAGAATGGAAATGTTTGTGTAGCTCTCTTGCTATTACCTCAGCCAGGCTTTACACATCATGGGTGAAAAATAACAAATGATCTTATTTTTATACATAGTAGAAAGGTTGTCTTGCTATCAAATTACAGAGATTGACTTCCGTAGTGTAGGATAGTGACAGAAGAACTTGAGAGTAGCAGTGATAAAAATGCAATAGAAAGGGAATGGAACAAAATGGGGGGGGGATATAAAGAATGTTTTGGTAATGTAGAGGCACCTGATGTGTGATTGTTGCGGGATTTCTGGAATTCTGCAAATGCGTAATTTGGGTTTGGCAAAATTAGCTTTCCAAACATCAGCTAGCCAGTGTTGACTTAATGAAGGAAGCTTTCAAACAGCGTGAATTGATCAGATTGATTAAATTTTACTGTTGTTAATAGCCGTGGGCTGAACAAGAGACAAGCTCCTTTCTGTATTAATGTTACTTGAGGAACAACACTTTAAAAAAGCCTGTTAGAGGCTTGCTTGTCATTTATTTGCATTTATTATATTTCTATACTGCCCCATAGCCGAAGCTCTCTGGGCAGTTCACAAGAATTCACGAGAACCGTAAAGCTGGATTGGACTTCCTGTTCATTATTTTTACTAACTAGTAGCAAAATGCCCATCATCGGATGAGATATATGTGCGAGTAATGCCTGTGTATTTCAAAGATCCCTGGAATACGGTGCAGCTCTTCTCCGTTACCTGTGGGATCCCTGGCAGTGATGGCTAAACCACCCAGGTGCAGAGCAGCATCTCTCCCCTCCTCCCTGCCCCGAGTGAGTGACTGAAAGCACACACACACACCCTCTTAACAGTTATTGATCCTCAATCATGGCTTCAAAAAAAAACACACACTGAAAAATTCCAATAAATGTTTGCAGAATTTTTTTTGGAAAACTTTGACTGCATTGATTCTAGAATACAAATTGAAAAGACAAATTTAAATTATTTTAAAGCACCTAATTACATAATTTTGGCATCTGGCTTATAATATTTGGCAGCCCAAAAAGAGGTTTGAGGGAACCACAATAAACCAGGAACAACTAACCTGAGTTCCAGAACTCCAGATTAGAACCAAAGAACAAAGACTTTGATCTTTATGGAATGTTATCATCAACTCCACGATTGGACATCTCACCAAATCAGTTAGCTGCCATGTATACCTATCTTTCAAAATGGCTCCACTCTTCAAATAATGTCCTTCTGTGTATGCCTGAGAACCCATTAAGCTGCAGGGAGTACCAGTACAATACAATTGCTGCAGAAAGCTTGGAACTGCTCTCATTACTTTGCTGTAGTTAAGGTCTCCGGATAGGAGCAATCCTTTAAGAGCCAAAATGTGATGACTAAATTTCACGTTGAGAGGTATGTCAGGTGTGATGAGAGAATGGCCCTGGAGTTCTTGTTTTCGTTTTTTCTTGCCACTGAAGCATGTGAGTTTGACACACTTGTTTGGGCTCTAAGGTGGTGCCTTCTATTAAGTCAGACTGTTGGGGAAGGATCCATTGGTGTCACAGCACTGGTGCTGTTGATATTGCGCTAGCATAAACAAATGCTAGCACAACATCAATAGTGCTTGCTAGCACAATGGGTTTCCTGTTGCTTTATGCTGGTGCAACGTCAATAGTGCCTACACTGTGACGCCATTGGATCTTTCCATTGTTCCATTCAGCCCTATGCTGTGAATTCTGACTGTGGCTCTACAAAGCCTCAAGCCCCATCCTCTCCGGGATCCTTTAACTGGAAATTCCAGGGAATCTTGAACTTCTTTTGGGCAGGGCACCTGCTCTGACACTGAGACCCTCCATCATTGAATCATATATCTGGCACCTGTAATTGTGTTCACTTCTCCTTTCTCTTTGTGATGCCCAGTAGTCTTAATGATGTGTGTCTGATGTGTGGTATCAAGTCAGGTTGGTGCTTTAGGGGAATGGGTTGTATTAGATTAGAGAAGGGGAATGTGTGTCCCTCCAGATGTTGTTGGACTGCAACTTCTGTCTTCCCTCACCATTTGTTATTTTGGCGAGGCCTGATGGGAGTTGCAGTCCAACAATATCTGGAGGGCCGCATGTTCCCCATCATTGTGTTAGATCTTCCTTCCTAAGGTCCCTTCCAGCCCTATGATCTGATGATTTCATTGTCATAGCTTGTCTAAGAGCCTGTGAATTCTACAATATCGATCAGACACGGGCTAGAGCTGTATCTTCAGCCTATCACGTGGTGGTGAAGGCAGCAAAAAAGGAATATTATGCTGCCTCTATCGCATCTGCAGAGTGCTGTCCCAGGAGGCTTTTCCAAGTGGTCCGGAGCCTCGTCGGTCCAGTTGCTCCGGAACTGCTGGAACATTCTAAGGCCTCCTGTGAGGCCTTGGCAAGGCATTTTGCAGATAAAATTGATCAGATTAGGAGTGTTATTCCGTGCGCTGTGGATACAGTTAGTGAGCAGGAGGCGGTCTGTGGCACACTGGTTTTGTGGGATCGATTCCAGCTTTTTCCTTCTGATGAAGTGGACAAGGTGCTTTCATCTGTAAGGCCGACCACCTGCTTACTTGATCCTTGCCCATCTTTGCTCATAATGGGCTGCAGAGAGAGGCTGGGTGAGGGGATCAAGGCGGTGGTGAATGCCTCCCTTGAGGAGGAAATGATGCCATCAGCCCTCAAGGAGGCAGTGATAAGACCACTTTTAAAAAAGCTCTCCTTGGATTCCCAAGTTCTGAACAACTTTCGCCCAGTCTCGAATCTGCCATTTTTGGGCAAGGTGATTGAGCGGGTGGTGGCGATGCAGTTGAAGGCACACTTGGAAGAAGCCGATTATCTAGATCCATTTCAGTCAGGCTTCAGGCTTGGGCATGGGACAGAAATGGCCTTGGTCGCCTTGATGGATGATATGAGGAGGGCTCTGGATAGGGGCGAATGCTCCTTTCTTGTTCTCCTCGAACTCTCAGCAGCTTTTGATACCGTTGACCACGGTATCCTCCTGGACCGCCTGGAGGGGTTGGGCATTGGCGACACCGTCTTACAGTGGTTCTGGTCCTTCCTCTCCAACAGGTACCAGAGGGTAGCACTGGGAGAGGAGGTTTCGGACCCGTGGCCACTCACTTGTGGGGTGCCACAGGGTTCCATCCTCTCCCCGATGCTATTTAACATCTATGTGAAGCCGCTGGGAGCTATCATCAGGAGGTTTGGGGTGCAGTGTCATCAGTATGCGGATGACACGCAGGTTTACCTTTCGTTCAGATCTTCACCAAGGTTGGCCGTAGAATCCCTCTCCAAATGTCTGGAGATGGTGAGTGGCTGGATGGAGAGGAATAAGCTGAAGCTGAACCCTGACAAGACCGAGGTACTTTTGGTGGGAGACAAGAGGAGGCTGGGGGATGTTGACCTGCTGTTGAATGGGGTACGGTTACCCTTGAAAGACCAGGTCCGCAGCTTGGGGGTCATCTTAGACTCCCAGCTGTCCATGGAGGCTCAGGTGTCAGCTGTGAGCCGGACAGCGCTGTACCAACTCCATCTGATACGGCGGCTGCAATCCTACCTTCCCGACCATCTGCTCCCATCGGTAGTACATGCCCTGGTCTCCTCTTGTCTAGACTACTGTCATGCGCTCTATGCGGGGTTATCCTTGAAGACGGTTCGGAAGCTGCAGCTGGTACAGAACGTGGCAGCTCGCCTGATTAAAGGCAGCCGCTGGCCAGATTGCATCACTCCAGTGCTGAAGGAGCTGCACTGGCTACCAGTTGTTTTCCGGGCCAAATTCAAGGTGTTGGTTTTGACCTTTAAACCCCTATACGGCTCCGGCCCAGCCTATCTGAAGGAGTGCCTCCAGTTACACCAGATAGGCCACTCAACAAGATCAGCCTCAGATGGCCTTCTCTCTGTCCCATCAGCCAGGACAGCTAGGCTGGTGAGGATGAGAGAGACGGCCTTCTCTGTGGTGGCCCCCACTCTGTGGAACTCCCTCCCTAGGGAACTCCGCCATGCCCCCTCTTTAATGAGTTTCTGCCATGCATTAAAAACATGGTTATTCAGGCAGGCATTTGGGGTGGGCTAGGGTAATTTTAGAAATGTGATGTTTTTAATGTTGAATTTTATTGTATAAACTGTTTTTATTGTTGTACATCGCCCACAGTGGCTGGGTGACCGGCCAGATGGGCGATTAATAAATTTAATAAATAAAATAAATACAATAGGGGAAATGTTTGCAAAATCCAGCACTAGTTTTAGAGTGCAATTCAAAGTGAATGTTATTGCTGCCACCAGCCAGGAGTAAAAGAAACCCCAAGAGCATATCTAGGCTGAATTTTTTGGAGAATTAGATTGGCTAAGGTCTGTCTGTGCCTGCTGTTTTTATGTGATGTATACCCGAAGATAAAGCAAATCGTTGGTACACTCTTCATGATCATTTCTCCCTAATAGTATAATTATAATCTAATCTAGGTTTATTTATGTGAAAATTAGTATCTCATAAAGGAGGCACTAACATTCTCGTAATTGGCCTGATTTAGAAAAATATGAGAGAGACAAGTAGCATTTCCTCAGAATGAGAGAAAAATAAAGTTAGAGACTTTCTTTAGATATTCTGAGAAAGCTGGTAGTTCAGTGCAACTTAATTAAAAAGAAGATCTTGGTATCATTAATTGCTTTCAGATGTTACGTGGGCTTAGAGGGAGAAAGCCCCCATGAAGTACAATAACTGGAAGCGATCAGTGTTGAATTATTGTCTTGTATGCACTAACAGCTTAGAGTGTGTTATACCTACCTTGCAGTATGTGCAACCACTTGAAATATTCTCTATATTTGTAACAGATGTAGTGTACAGATATTTTATTACTGCCTTCGTGTCTAAATGCAGAATTAGTTTAATAAATGTGAAGCTATCTGTGGTGAACAAACAAATGAAATTTTAGGTGCTGTGGTGGTATTGTGGAGCTGGTCTTTCTATCTCTCAGAAGGGGTATGATGATCAAGGACTAAGTTCTATACACGACCCAAATGATTGGGTTTTATCCACCAATGGTTCTCCCAAGTCTTGTGGAGGACGTCATGGCTACTAGGAATGGGTACTGAAGATAATATTACTGTTAACTGCATATCTAGCACTTCAACTTTCTAATCCTAAATAGGGTAAGAAATATCCTAATTCTCCATAATTATTGAATAAATGCCATATTCACAAGTCACAAAGGGCCAATTCTCATTACAGCGTCCATATTGAATGCAACTGAAAATAAACCTTGGTGTATTGGCAGCTCCATCAGGGAGCCATAATGTTTGAAAGCTGCTCATTGTTGTAGATGGTCCTGATTGCAGTGTCTCCATGCCAGTGACAGTAGCTGGCAGGACAAGACTCTCAATGTGGTTGGGTGGCTTTCAAACATTAAAGCCACAGGATAGGTGGCTTTCAAACATTATAGTCCTCACATGAAAGTGAAACAGTCGCCACAGTGAAGAGTTTTCCAGGGGTCTCTTCAATGAGGCGCCTTCCAATGGTCTCTTGCACATGAGGAACAAAACATGCAAATCAGCCTTCTGTTGGTCAAAGGGTTGATCATAAAAGACTCCGAGGCCATTAGCACTTATAGCACAATCCTGAGTGTGAGATCCTGAGATATTAGAAGAAAACAAAGCAAAAATGCAAGCTGGCATGCTGACGTTCTTTATAAGACATATGCCCACTGACTATCGGGACTCTTCTCAGCTTTCTTTTATTCTTCCATCAGTGGGAAATATCTTTTGTAAGCAGGTTATCCAGCTCCTTCACCATGAGCAGAATCTGCAGTTCTGCACATCACAGCTCAAAGAGGTTTGCTGCAGTATGGAGAATTTGCAAATTTTACTGGGGGTAAATGAAGGTGATGTACACAACTCTTTGAGGATGCTATCTCATGTGTCATTCCCAGGAAATTTGTGGGTAACTTAGATGCTGGCTGCTAGCAGGAGCAACACTCCGGTCATCCCTGCTCTCTCTCCAAAAACCATCAAAATGGTCACCCCAGTTTCACCACCACCTGTAAATGAGGCAGCAAAATTGGGAAGGCCATTTCAGTCCAGGCCTAAAGTTTTTCCTAGACTCCAGTCAGTGCTCAGGGATTGCACCATTCTTTCCCCTGAGATTGCCATGGTTGCCTGTAGCTTTAAAAATCTGATTACCTCTGTCAAAGCAACAATTAGTGTTTAAGGCACAGACAACGCTAGATTAAACTTTAGGGTGATGATACAGCACAACCAGAATAACGAATTAATTTAGCACTCTCTGCAAAAAAGCATTTTCTTTTTCTCAGAGTATTCTCCAGAGATGCTTGTAATTTTTGACCCCTTTCTGAATTGGAGGAGAGATTGCCCAGAATCCTTTGCACAGTTGACTCAAGTAGATTGTGTTCACCTTCAATTGGGACCGTGCAATGCTCCGTTAAATAGGTGCTTGAAGTTACATACAGCAACAGTACACTCAGTCTTACATTCAGCACTTATTAACTAGAAGTTAAACTTATTAACTAAAGCAAACCTTACTCCCAAACCAAGTACTGTGATCTGTGCTTATGAAGTATTATTGTTTGCCTTGCAGAATAATACATTCTTTTCACTTATTGTTTAAACTTTTACAGTTTAAACTTCTTTAAACTGTAAAATTTTCACATGGTGAGTTGGATGAAAGTAAGCAGTATGGTTTTGCTGAACAGGCTTTAAACTGAAGGTTGCACAGGTAGCCATTTATCACATAGATATAAGATAAATATACACTGCTATATATTTCCCAACTGCTGCTGGAACGTCACAATTTCAAGAAAGCCCCATTCAAATCTTAATGAGCAGCATTTTCTGTCATGTACATAAATGCACCTCCAATGTGATAATATTACTGTTGAACTTAACCTTCTTCTGCAGGTGTTGTTTTTCTTTATTTTGAATCATCTCTCATCTCTGCTTTGGCAACTAGTAATTTACATACAGCTTTGAATGGAATGAATGCACAGGAGGTCCATGCAAGGTAATATCCAAGACTGCAAGCCAAGGACTTCGAGACATTTGTGTTAAGGGGGTACAAATATTGTTTAATTATTCTGAACCCCCTGTCACCATTGGTTAGAAACAGCATTTGTTGCACAGAAATATGTGAGGTTTACATGCTCCAAAATCATTACTGCTCCTAAATCTAACATTTACAGGATAATTACAATCCTAACCATGTTTACTCAGAAGCAGGTTCCACTGAGTTCAATGAGATGTACTCCCCAGTAAGGATTGCAGCCTTAGGTGAATTCTAACACATTTGGTGAACCAAGGGCTATTTCATACTGCCAAATTTGTGCATCTTGTTTGCTAGTGTGAAACCAGACTTAACCTTTTTTCAGCATTTGCTATCACAGAGCAGTCTGCAGGCCATTTAGGTCAGTATACGTTAGCCTTTCATCCCATGCATGTGTACCAACCCAGATAAGTGTGGTGGAATCTGACCATGTAAACTGATCCAAGGGAGTCCCATGGAAAGGATGGAACCTCAAGGCCAAGACCATCACTTCTTGACCTGAGCTGAGAATGAATAGGTTTCTGCCTCCTCTCTGCATCTAAAGTAGGCATTTCAAGGCCTGAAAGGGGAGCAGGGTCTCACACATTAGCCCTGGTAATGCAGAGTTCCTGACTGCACAGCAGTGGCTTCTGAGCGTGTTCAGCTGAACACGTGTGGAAGCCCTCTTCAAACCTCGGTGCTGAATACATGGACTTGTATCCATGTATACAAGTGGAGCCAACTGCATGGGGATGTGGTTTCCCATGCAGTTCCCACCCCTCCTCCTCTGCCGTTTCAGCCCTTGCATGTTTAGCAGAAAGCCTGAACAGGGTTATATAGTAAATCAGATACAATCAAAGAATCTCATTAGCGAACAAGGGGCTACTTTAAGATCTCAAGAAATATGTGTGAATTTCAAGTGTCGTCCCCTGCTTTCAGTAGTAAACAGACCATGCCATTTCAACCTATTGCTGTCCAAACAACCAACTGGGAATGCATTGAATAGTGCAGATACACAGCAGTTTTTGTAACTAGGTGATTGGACTGAATTGATCCTTCACTACAAACAGTACTGAACCGCCCAGCCTGTGTTACCCCATTCCTTAAAACTGCTGTAGGCTTGTCTGCCCTTTCTCCCCTTCTTTTTTGCTCACATGCATTTCTGGGCAGGAACACAGTTCTTGGTCTTCTAGCTCGTGACGGAAGAAGGCAGTTCAGCTTGAGGACACAGTTCAATATGTAGTATAGTCGCACTGGGAGATTAACCTGTTGTTCTGTAAGTGAACAACAGGGACAGAAGCCACATTTGCCTTAAATTGACGAGAGCTAAATGTGTATTCTTTTCATTCTAACACTAGAGAGCAGTAGAGAACCAAATCCTTGTAGCTGGTAAAATAAAATCAGTACATCCACAAACTTGTTTCTTGCTTTGGCCTGTAACTTTGACTCAGAGACAAGTCACAGAAGACATTAGATGGCAGGAGACCATTTTGCTATCTTTTGGTTCTTACAGCTGACACAACTCTCCACTGAACTAAGGATATGTTCTTAGATTTTGGCAAAACTTGCCGAGATCAGGTTTAGATATGAGCTTCAGGGGCTGATAAAGCTTGCCTCAAAGATGAGGCACAGCTCTTCTTTGACTTCAGATTAAAATCCGGGCTGGAGAAGAATTCCCAACTTGTCTTTGTTGCCAAAACACCCTCCTCGTCAGCCCCCTGATCATAAAAACATCCGTCTGCTTAAAACACTTGCCCAGCAGCAGCGCAAGCAATGGAAGCTTATAGGAGAAGGAAAGGGGCGGGGGTTCCCTTTCCCTCTGGTGTGTCCTGGCATGCTGCTCTGTAGGGACGCTTGGGAGAGCTACATCTTTCATGGGCCACCAAGATTTTTGTTCTAGACACAACAGGGCACTGGAAAGAGGAGAAAGAAAGAAACCTCCTTGCAGGCAAGTGGTACTCCCACTGGCACTATGGGTAAGTCTTTAAGGGGGGGAGCATTTGGGGGGAGTTGGGCCAATACAAAGGTGTGTGCAGGATCATGGAGGGAGGGTTTCTGATGTCAGCTTGGTTCAGAAAATACGCAATTTTGTTTCTGATTTTGTGGAGAATAATGTGGCTCATTTCCAAGCCACTTGGGGTGGGGTAGGGGTGGACTGTGGCTTTGTTCTATGTGCCCCATTTAAAAGGGGAGTGTCAATGATGCTAATTGTGACGGCAGCCCTGAAATGGGCTGCCTTCAAAACAGAAAAAAGAAGAAAGGCACAGACGTTATTGCTTGGCTGTTTAGTCCTATAGCATAATCATGCCTGTGCTAATGCTGGAAGCTTTCAAGCTGAAATGAAAGAGCTGCAGAGCTTGGCGCTAAAAGGGAGCATAGATATGTTCTACCAAATCCTTGCCGAACTTCAAAATGTTGCATAATGTATGGGAAAGAGGCAGCCAGAGACAGGCTCGTCTTCACATCTAAGGGCAGGTTAGTGCCACTACTGCACTAAAAATGTCTTACTGTCATAGTTCTAAACTCGAAGTGAGGTTTTATCACCTGACCACAAACTAGTAGGGCTCGTGATGAGAGAGTCTGTTAAGACAGACATCCTCAACCTCATTCCCTCCTGATGTACTGGTCTACAACTCTCATAATCCAGCTCTGGGATTTGATGGCTGTGGGACTATGGGAGCTGTAATCCAACCCATCAGGAAGGCACCAGGTTGGGGAAGGCTGCTGTAAGATATGCAGGTCCCAGGCCATTAAAGCCTTTTGTTTTAAGGTCGAATCCAGCACTTTGACTTGGTCCCAGAATTGGTGCAATTGTGGTTTGTTTAAAATATTTAAATCCTGCCATTCCACTCAAAATAAAATTATTAAGGCAGCTAGCAACAATATGATTTAAAACATGCAGCAAACTAAGAACAATAGAAAACATTAAACAATGACACAACCAGAACCTGCCATACAATCTTCAGCAGTTAAAACAAGGTTTAAAAACACAACTGGGACCTGCAACAAAATGTAGCAGTGTATCTTCCCTCACTAGTTCTCCTGTTCAGGGTTCCAGCCGGCTGTTCCCTCCAAGCAGGGCATTCCATTATCACCACAAGTACCCCAGGTTCCATTTTACTTTTCCAACTGTTGCTGTACATTCCATACATACTGAGCATGCTCAGTTCTTAGGCTGTTTGGGGATTTAGTCCTATTAGATTTTTTTTTGTATTTTTGCCAGCCTCAGGGTTCTCCCTAAGTATGCTGATACCTTCATCTTGTTTCTCGGTGGCCCCATTTTGGCTGTAGTTAGGGAAGTTTGAAAAATCTGCAATGGATTCAAATGAGTTAGGATTTCTATGAATCCACCCTGCAAATTCTGCAGCGGACTGGCACTTTCTGAGATGCATGGATTCCACAGTCTTGTGGCCCAGTTTTTTACTTTTGGAGGGAAGTTGCACAAGCACACACTTGTGCTAATGTGCACTTGCACAAATGTACATTTGCGAACAGGAACAAAATTCTTGTACATCCCTAAAAACACACACAAATGTTTCCATCAGTGAGCAGATGATGGAAGATGCTTGCCAATCTGCAAAACACAGATGGAACGGATTCAACAAAATCTGTACATTCCTAGCTACAATCCTGTCAGCACGTGACTCCCTGAGTTTGCTATTAGAAGGAGCAATAAGAATTTAAGACCCACCCAGCCAATAGGCTTGATTAAACAAATGTGTTTTGGTCCAGGGTCTGAAGGCCACAAGCGAGAAAGCCATTCTGAGCTCAGTGAGTTCCAGAGCCTCAGCACTATGATGGAGAAGGTGCTGTCCTGCTAGGCATGCCTCTGATGGTGATAGGACATGGAATAGATCTCCCTTACCTTGAGGTTCAGAATAGACAGGAGTCACACAGTGGGATACGCTGAGACTTTCCTTGCTCCTTAAAAGGCAGGCAGCAGTATTTTGTACCAGCTAAAGCTTCCATGTAATGCTTAAGGGCAGCTTGCCATGTGGCATATTGCAATAGTCTCAAGCCTCAAGGTTACAGGCCTTGCTTATGGGCTTCCCAGAAGTACCTGACTAGCCACTAATGCCATAGACTCTGGCTCTGATCCAGCAGGGCTATGTTCTTTTCTGATATGTGCTATACATGTACATGCATTACCATGCTCAGAGCTCAGTTTTTGGTCTGCTACTGTTGGGGCCTTCACCAGATATAATCTGAAAACCTATACCTTCTTACCTGGGAGCAAGCCCCGGTTAGCTCGGTGGAACTTCTTTCCAGGTAGGCATGCACAAGATCGTGCTGAAGAGGAAACTTGGTTGATTAATTGGAAGGAGGGGCCGTAGCTCAGTAGCAGAGCACCTGCTCCGCATGCAGAAGTTCCCAAGTTTGATCCCTGGCATCTCTAGGTAGGATTAGGAAAGAATCCTGCCTGAATCCCCAGAGAGCTGCTACCAGTCAGTGCTGACAATGCTGGGCTAGGTAGACCAAGGGTCTAACTCGGGCTTTCTTCACATGGAGCTTTTATCCTGTGATTGAGATTGCTCCCTCACAGAAGTTTGTGGGCTCTTTACAGAACACCGTGAAGCTCCAAGGCGTCTCCTGCACTAAATGCCCTTTGTTCCGTTTTTAAATAGGTCGCAGATAATGAGCCATCCAATTACCCCGTTGTGTTCTACTTGAGTTCCCTCTGTGAAAAGAGGAAAAGTGGCAAGAGGAGGAGCGAGATCAATATAATGGAAGACTTAGATATGGGGAGAAGGGGCGGGGGGAGGAAGCAGTTGAAAAGGGGGGACATTGTGATCCTGCATTTAGAATGGAAGCTGAAAGCTCTGTTTTAGAGGCAGGATTTTAGGCTGGTGTAGAGATGCTGTCAGTATGGGAACATAGGAAGCTGCCTTATACGGAGTTAGATCCTTGGTCCATCTAGCCCAGTATTGTCAACACTGACTGGCAGTGGCTGTCCAGGGTTTTAGGATCCCCTGGAGAAGTCGGGGATTGAACCTGGACCTTCTGCATGCCAAGCATGTGCTCTATCACACTGAGCTATGGCCCCCTGTAGAAGGCAGCTTCCTATGAGTTAAGTTACCCAGATACAAATGGCTGGCTGGCTGGGGCATGCTGGGAGTTGCAGGCCTTTTTTCTGTCTAAACTTACATGGAATTGCACCTTAAGCAGTGTTTCAGGGGGAGGGGCGCAGGAGAGCTGTCTCGACACCTGTCACAAGAAACAACCTCAGCCCTACAAAATAGAACAAGAATTCAAGCGCAATGTGCAGGTCTGTCCGTCTTACAAAGAAACCTCAAGCTAAATATCCTAATTTGATAACTCCCCAGTTATAAATCCCTCCCCCGACTCCCTTTGTGCTGTGGGGAAAATATGCATTTACGAGATTCACCAGAACCAAGATGCACTGTAACTAAGAATTGATCATCTCTCCCAAGTTCAAATGAAGTTAATGATATATCCTCTCCTCCCTTCCCATTTTCTTCCTCTATAGCTTGGAGGGGGAAATTTTCTCTGGCGATAAGAATCAATTAAAGCTATGCTAAGTCAACATTCACAGATCACGCATGAATAACCCATACTAAGCTATTCACTGCAAACCTGTTGTGTGCACTGGAATCAGAGTCCAAGTTCAAACAAGATCAGGGCCAAGGCTTTGCAAAACTCACTTTCTGGCTGCATTTATACACTTGGAGTCATCAAACCTCTTGGTCTCTATCAATTCCACAAATCCGGAGGACCTGCATTCCTATCCCATCAGTATGCATGTTTGACAATAGCCTCCTTTTGACTGACACACTTGTTAAATAAAACCTGCCTTCTGTGAAGCTATACAACCCACAGTAGTTGGTGGGAAAGAAACAAGTTACTTCCACATTCAGGGGCCAAATCCAGCCCATTGGAGGTTCCAGTCTGACCCTGCAGGATCCCCAAGAAGGCCAAACTCCTCCTCCTGTTCCCACCCTCTGCTCCAAACATCCAACCCAGGAATAAAACCCTTTCAATCAAGTTGCCATCCATGGCACTGCTTATCTATCCAGCAGGGAGGTACCTGGAGAAAAGTCTCCATCACCACTTCTGCCCCTCTGTAGAGACGATTGGAGCTGAAGACCAATTGACCAGGACTGCATTCTCAGCTCCTGGATTGATCCGTTCAGCCTGCATGCATTTCCTTCTTTTGGGACACAGCTGGTATCCTATGTTCCCAAGGGTCCAGATGTGCTCCAAAGTTGAGAGTCTCAAAACTTTTATAACTTGCATCATCTTTGGACCAAAGCAAACATTACTTGAAGTCTTTAGCAGTTATGTCTTTTTTATCTCTTCATTTTTACTCTAGCGTAGGTGTGGGGGGGGGCTGATCTGGATCTTAAAAGCTCCCCCCGCCTGCCATGCTAGGGTCCCTGTCCAGATTGGGGCCCCTGTGCCTATTCTAGAGTAAAAAGGGAGGGAAAATACATAGATGCTAGACACACATTTAAACTAATGTCTGTTTTGACCCCCAATATCCTATAAATGGTGAGGAACAGATGTGCGAGTCTGAGGCTATAAGCACCAAGGCTTTCTGTATAAACTGACCATAAGATGTAAGCATGTTCATGTAGGAGTAAATGAGGTATGGCCAATAAAACAATTTGTACAAAATGTAATATGAATGTATCGTAAAAATCATAGAAAAAAGAATCCCTAGCCATAGAGGTGTAGACCCCTCTAAAGAATAACTAGTTTTTCCAATGAAGCAGAAAGGTGAGTGTCTCATTTCCCTCCAGGGGCAAACACCAATGGCAAGAAAGCCGTTTAGTAAAAAAAGGCCATGAAAATAACCAGATCTTGATCAGATTTTGCCCCAAAGGCTGCACTTTCTAACTGGTAAAACAGCTCAGTTAAAAGTTCCTTCGGAGTTACATAAAGGATTGTTCTCAAAGGGAAGTAGTTTATACTCTGACACCCATCAGTTCATTTTCACAGCAGCTGAGAGGGATGCACTGTTTTATGAATCTTTACAGTTCAGATATTGACCAGTAGGAGACCTGATCCATAGCTTTGTATATCTATACTAGTAATTCACCTCTCCCTCTCTCTCTCTCTCTCTCTCTCTCTCTTCTCCTCCCCCCATTATATTTAACAGTCCCAATCTGGAGATACACTCATGCAAAAAGTAAAAACCTACTGTCTGTGAGCAGGAGTAAAACATTCTACGAGGTTTGTCTCCAGAGGAAATTGTAGATGCAGATATAATTAAGAACATAAGAAGAGCCCTGCTGGATCAGACCAAGGGTCCATCTAGTCCAGCATTCTGTTCATAGAGTGGCCAACCTGCTGTCGACCAGGGACCCACAAGCAGGACATGAGTGCAACAGCACCCTCCCACCCATGTTCCCCAGCAACTGGTGTACATAGGCTCACAGCCTCTGGTACTGGAGGTAGCACATAGTAATCAAGACTAGTAGCCACCTATAGCCTTTTCAGGAATTTGTCCAACCCTCTTTTAAAGCCATCTAAATTGGGGTCTCCAATGTGATACCTATGGGCACCAATGAGCCCACAGGTGTGTCTTCTGGCACCACCAGGCTCCCTGTCCCCCTGATTTTTATTTTATTTCTTAAAATTGTTTTTAAATTAACAAAACTAACTGGGAAGTTGGAATGCTGCAAAGCAAAATCCTGCCCTAAAGTGCAATCTTTATTTGCGTTCAAATGACTGCTTTTTTGTTTTGGAGTTCAGACCCCACCTCTGTCTTGTTCTAAGCTTTTTGGACAAGTTGCTTTCTCTTTAGTCTCACAGGGAAATGAGTGTTTTGTGACAGGTATTTTATGAATGGGCAAGCCCCATTTTGTGACAGTGCCCCCAACGCTCCCTCAAAATTCCAAATGTGCCTGCATGCCCATAAAGGTCGGGGACCCTGATACATACAATGGCTACCCATAGAATGACTGCCTCTATGCACACATTAAAGCAAAATTTCTTACAAAGCAAAATCTGTTAAGGCAGGGGTGGGCAACTTGTGGCCCTGAGGCCAAAAGCAGCCCTCAGACTAATTTCAAAAGCCTCTGCAAGCAATCAGTTCAGACCTCTGGCAAGATCAATCTTTCCCTCTGCTGGCTGCCACAGCACAAAGAGAAAGAGGAGGGGTGGCACAGAGAGAGAGAGCGCATGTGAAGTGGTGGCCTTGCTCACCACTGGCTTTGGTTCTACCCATCCCCAGCATGTGGCCTCTGACAGAGTGCTCCTGAGAGAATGCAGCCCTGGACAGGAAAAACAGTTCCCGACTCCAGCACAAAGGGGTCATTCCTCCCCACCCCATGAAGAAGGATACTATACTAATTTCTTTACACAGATGGGAGCGTAGTGGAATTGTCCTCCCCCCGCCCCCTGTTGCAGCAGAATCCACAACATAGGAGCCAGTCCCTGAGGACACTTCCCTGTGGAACTGAAAGGAAGGAGAAACACCTGGGGTACACATTGAGGGTGCTCCAGTGAACATCAGTTGCAGTGGGATACGGGAGGCAGTTTGAGTCATCATCTAGTCCAATGCTCTGATCCCAGTAACAGGAACAGAGCGTCCATTAGGGGCTTACCCGTTCATAAAATAAATGCCATGAAACACTCATCTCACTGTGAGACTAAAGAAAAAGTAACTTTCCCAAGAAGCTTAAGTACAAGACAGAGGGGTATGAGCTCCAAAACAAAATAAAAACCTCTTGTGAACGCAAATAAATATGGCATTGTAGGGCAATGGCCAGCCAAACGTCTCTGGTAGATAACAAACAGGGCGGGAAGATGATGGCCTTACCTTGTTTGTTTCTAGCATCTGGTATTCAGAGGCATATGGACTCGTTACTCAGAGGTTCCATTTAGAATTATGGGTAGTAGCGATTGATGGACCTCTTCTCCCTCAGCGCTAGGTGCTCAGATCTGCTGTTCTGTGCACACAGTGCCTGAGCAGAGGGGAATTGTTAGAACAGGGTGAAGAGAATCATTAACAAAATACAAGATGGATTATTTGTCCCTTATGTCCAATTAACATAACATTTTGGTTGGCAGCTGGCTACTTGTTTACTGTCCCATTTTGGGATTGTTTAGAGTTATGTACTGAATTTCAATGTATGCCTGCGAGGAAGGATTTCAAGATGAGTGAACTAGAATACCCAGGCTGCATCCAGGGTTCTGCAAGCAGACATCTGCGTGTGATGAACTACAGAACTCTCCCATCCACTTCTCCCCCCTGCTGTCCCCCATGTTTTCCCCCAAATCTTCTATGGAAGGTTCTCCAATGCGACAGCAGATTGGGGGGGGAGGACAAAGGGGCTGCAAGATAGCTGGATGGCACCCTGAGACTGAGAGAAAATTTTCACATGGAAAATAAGCAGCTAAGTATACAGAAAGGCATTTTAATGATCTTGGGAGCAGGGAATCCCTTTAGTTCCTGGTCTAGAAATACTTCGGGCCTGTGAGATTGTTTTGCCAGATGCCTACTGGGAATAATCTAGTACTGGGGTAGGGTGCCCATGAACACCAATGCTTATGTTTTAAAATTAACACTTTTTTTAACCGTCAGCTGGGGATTGCTATGAAATAGGTTTCTGCTGGTACTAAAAAGTGTGGGTTCAAAGGAGTTATTTAATGTGTTGTGGCTCAGACCCCACCTCTGCCTTGTACTTTTGGGCAGGTTTATTTGTCATTTGCTATGCTTCCCATGGCAGCCATTTTGTGGTGTTGCCTAGGTCAGTTTCTCCAATTGCCAAATGTGGCTACAACCAAGATCTGGAATTAGGCAGGTCCAGATAGGTTTCCAGGCTAGGGTCATGTTTTTTAAGCAAGAGCTTGGCATACTGAGACAGGTCATTCACTTCAGCCAGGTTGGTACATGTAGCCTCACTTAGTCTAGACTAGACCATGCAAGGGACTCTTGCCTGACACACTGAGGTAGAATGATGAGGTCACTGATCCACAAAATTTTAACAGGCCTCAGCTCTAACCTAGGGAATCCTTGTGAAGGGGGCTCATTCTTGACCCCTTCCGCACTATTTCCATAGTCCGATAAGTCCTCCCTGGAATCCTCCAAAACTACAGAAGCAGAATGTGCTGCTGGAATCCAGGATTCACCCCCACCCCCACCACGCCCCCCATTTTAGAAGCATTCTTAATAAAGTTTTATGGTTGTGTATAGTTATAGAGGCAGGTATGTGTTTAATTTCATTAGCTTAACAGAGGCAAAAATGCAGACCCCTGATCAAACTGGTAGTTATTTGAATGTTGTACTGGGAGGCGTGATTTCACATTGTGGATTTAGAGAAAATTCATCTGATGCTTTAAACAGCAAAGGTTATTTGGTATTAAAACAATCTGCTGAATTATATTCCTGAGAAAACCCCACTGAAATAAATGGGGGATCTTGTGGATCATGCATTTGTGGCTTGTATGCTAAGAGTGCAATCTTATGCGTCAGTGGAGGCTGGTGGCTTCGATGCCATGGGGTGGTGAATCTGTTCCGGGTTTCAGTCAGAACCAGTCAGGTGCTCCACACCCTGGATAGCTCCTTTAGAGTTCTGACTGGTTCTGACTGAAACCTGGAGGGGATTCACTGCCTCACTGACATCGGAGCCAACAGCCTCCACTTCTGTGCATGTTTAGACAGAAAAAAGTCCCACAAGCATGGTTGGCTGGGAAATGCTGAGACTTGTAGGACTTTTTCTGTCTAAACATGCATAGGATTGAGCCCTAAAACTCTTTTTGAGGTTTCCATTCATAGCTGAAGGCCTTCCTTGAACTATCTTACTCTGTTGTTAAATATTGACTTTTAGGTTTTTGACAGATCAAGAGTCCAGATTGTGTACAATTCTTATCACATCAATCACGGTATAATTCCAGATTGAACTTTATTGAATGGAAAAGTGTAGATTTAGATGTCACTGGACTCAGAATTCAGTTGTATCTGGATTTTTTCTCAAAATTAACTTAACTCAGGAATTGGCTGAACCTTAGCTGTTCAAAAACTTTTCATTTAAACTCTTCATGTAGAGACCTTTGCTCAGGTCAGCTTTGGGGTGCACCCCAAATAGAAACGGCCCTTTTCATCAAGGGGTTTTAGTCAGAAAAGGCTCTCCTGGGTTGCTGTTGTGAGAATTGTGATCACATTCAGGAATTCACTTGTTGCCAGCTTCAAAGTCAAAGCAACTCAGCAGGACTGACCCATTTTGCCAACTGAATAACCTAAAAAAGGAAAACAGGGCGGCGGGGGGGGGGGGGCAGAGCGCATCCTACACACTTCTAGAGCTTTACAAACTTGCTTTCTGTCCTGTGGAAGTGAGACATCACCAGCAACCATAAGGGTCAATTACCATGATGCTGAAAATGAAATGTTTGATTTGGACCAAAGAGTTACACAAGCAGCAGAATTTTATCATACATTACTTTTTCCACCCTAGTACTCTGTTGACAGGAGAAGCCTCAATATAGGAGCCTCTCAGCTCCTAACAACCATAAATACTGTTACCCATTTTTACTAACTTTCATCTGTCAGTGTATGATCTTACCTGGATGTTGTGCCCTACAATTGAGGGTTGCCTGACTGCATGGATTCTCACAGGAGTATAGGAAGCTGCCTTATACTGAGTCAGAGCCTGGGTCCATCTAGCCCAGTATTCTCAATGCTGAGTGACAGAGTCTCTCCAGGATTTCAGGCAGGATACTTTCCTAGCCCTACCTGGGGATGCCACATAGGATTCTACCATGACATTCTATTGCCTGTTTAGACTAGACCTCTGCTACTGCCATAGTGCCCTTTCAGCAATTTTGAATATACTGGGAAAGTTTGTTCGGATTCCTAAATGTTAAGCTTGCCTCGTTATCCTGTGTAATTACTGCATTGGATCTCCTTCCATCCCTGTTTCAAGAGTACTGTAATTTACTATTTGGCAGGTAAGCCGTATCACTAGAGTTAAGGCAAACAGTCTACAGCTGCTTTCACACTGCATGATTAAATCAAATAGTATAGGTTTGGAGTAGATTAGGAAAGCATTAATTTTCCCGGACAGCAAAATTGACTGAATAACAACCCTAATCCACCCCCGCCCAGAGAGTTTCAAGTGCTCATGTTATAAATAACCCCTGAAACTTAGCGTTATGAACAATAAGCCAGCAGTCTGTGATAAATTGGGCTGCCAGATCAAAAAAACAAAACAAAAGCCTGAGAGGGGCCCCAGAAAATAATCAGAAACCACACGATGCTGCAGGTTGGAAAGCCTTTGCAAGCCAATCTGAGGGTCGAACTATGAGTCATGTAGCTGAGGATACACTATTATTACTCTTGAGCAAGTGTGTGTGATTGGGACCACTGTGCCCCAGATGGGGAGGATTAAACCTTCCCCTGTTTCCCCCCAAATCCCCCGTGTGGGGAGCAGGGGAGAGTTTAAAGAAAGGGAGATTTGTTTTTTAAAACACCGCACAGAAGGGGGGAGGAAATCTAAGGAGAACATGAGAGGGGAATTTAATCCTCCCCTCCCGGTGTGTGGTGGTCCCAATCTAAATCAGGGCAGTGCATATTTACTCTAGAGTAAACACACACACACTCTACAATTAATGTAATGTATAGTTTGCCCCTAACCTCCTTGGGGGAAGAGCAAAGTCAAAGTAAAACGGGTGGTGGGTTTTCCCAACATATCACCGCAACAAAAGGAAAAAAATTGCACCTGGCGACACTTCCTCTTTCTATCTGTTTTTGTTTCCCGATCCACAGCTATTCCACCTGTCTACATTTCAGGGACAGCAAGGGTAGCAAGATCCCCTCTTGCCTGGCCTGTCCCGGGCCGAGGGCCATTGGGCTCCTCCCCTCCCATTTGCTGCTTGAAGAAAGAAGCACAGGTCCAACTTCTATGTGATTTTTGTTTCTAGACTACCTTGAGGACTTTTGAAACTGAAAAGCAGGATTTAAAATACCCTGAACAAGCAAAACAATACAAAATGTATTTTCTGTCTAAACATGCATAAGATTAACTAACATTTAAATTGAAATAAAATACATCTCACTATAGTGGGGATGGCAGAGGATGGGATGGCTAGATAGCATCACTGATGCAGTGATTATGGACTTGAGCACGCTCCGGGAGAGAGTGCAGGACAGGAAGGCCTGGCGTGCTATGGTCCATGGGGTCATGAAGAGTCGGATACGACTGAACAACATAGTGGGGACGACCGCGACCAGGTGCCCTGGGTGGTCTTCCTCCTCAGTCTGCTGGCCAGGTGTGCTAATGGTTGATGGGTAATGTCCAGGCCCCTCTGCTCCCCTTTCGTATGGTTCTTTATTCTTAAACCAGCCATGGACCAGACAGCCTTTCCAATAGAAGTCAGTTCTCTGATTGCCCATTAAATAGAGGGCTATCCCCTGTAAAGTAGGACACCTGGCCACCCCTGCCTCAATAGGGTGTTCTTCACTAGCCTGCAAAAGATGGAAAGAGAAGGGGCAAGGTGGACCTGCTGACACTGGGAAGAAATGCTAAGTCTGGGTTCCACAGCCATGAAAGCCCCACCTGGCCCAGCCACTGATTACACTTCAGATGGTGGCATATCGAAGAATAAGCCTTCCTCACCAGATGTCAGTGAGCTAGCTGAATCACGTAGGAGCAGACTGTCACGGCTGGTGCCAGGGGTTGGCACCATTGGGCAATTGCCGAGGCCCACATCCCTGCAGGGAGCCGACTCTCATTTGCTGGAGCTGCCTGACCCTGCTGCTGCTCCTCCTTCTTGCTACTGCCTGGTAACCTGCCTTCTCTGAACATGCAAGTGGTGACACAAGTGAGGAGACAGGGCAGCTTCCTTCACTTGCCTTGTGCTCTTGCTCTAGGCCCAGAAGGAGCCCAATCTGTGATTACCCAGCAGGGAGGAGGAGATGAGCTCACTCAGGGAATGGCCTATTGAGAGCATCCAACCCCTGCTACAGCCTGGAGCTGTAGGACACTGCAGGCTGTCCTTCATATACCCTGGGCCCAAAACATTTAAAGCAGGGGCTGGGGAACTTCTTTCAGCCCAAGGGTTGTATGACATTTCAGAAGCACTCTCAGAGGCTGCATTCCGTTGGTGGGTGGGCAAAGCGGACAAGGCAAAAATACCACGAATACCAGCATATTTTAGCTAAAACCTCTTACTGCCAGGAACCAAGCCTTAGGAGAGGCATCTCCATTTTTAGAGTGGGGGAAAACCATGCAAAAGCTGGAAAACCACCCAATGACTGGTGATCAGCAGACAGAGGGAGTGGCCAGGAAAAGGGGCATGATGACCATCTGGGAAAGCCCAGTGGGTCAGATCTGGCCCCCAGGCCTGAGGTTCCCCACCCTGATTTAGAGCTTTAAAGGCGATAAGGACTTCACATTGGGCTCAGAAACACCGTGGGAGTGAATGCAGCTCTACTTATATCAGACTCATATGTTCCATATAACAGGCCCCTCTCAGCAGCCTGTCTGCAGCAGCCTGACCCAGCTTCAGTTTCTGAGCACCTTTGCAGCTGCACATACAGCACATATCTTTATGTGCCTTTAGGCACCCATTAAAAATGTTCTTATTAGATGCACCTTCCAGCCATAAAAACCACAATTTATATCTGTGGCTCTGATGGTGCTTAGTGCTGTCTTTTAAAATATTTGTTATTAGTGTTCTTGCTGTTTCTGTATATTTTTATATTGTTCTTTTACTATTGCTCATTGTTTTCCTCAAAATTGCTGACTGCCTGGGGTGGGGAGAAGTTCCATTATGGAGCTGAAAAGTGGAACGAAAAACATTTTCATAAAGAAGAAGCAGTTTTTGACAAGATCTAGGTTTAAATCAATGTCCATGTTTGGTTCTTATTAAGACAATTCCACCTTCCTTTATGTTCTCAGTAAAGGATGCCGTGCCATACTATTTCTAAGCAGTACATTTCAATCTAATCTTATCTAGGCATGTTGTTTTGCTTCCTGCTTTAACAATTTTTACCTCATGAGTCAGTTCAGATTTGTTTAGATCAGAATTACAGATACGAAAGACGAGCCACAGCCATTAATATCCAGTCAGTGTGTGCTCTCCACAATGTTCTCTTATTTCATGTAAGATGTTAATGTCAGCATCTTCCGCATATAGTTGGAGATTTCCCAGCCCATGGAGTCCATTTTCAAATTCAGACATGATAAATTACTGGCTAAATGGAAAAAAGCACATTTTTGCTTTCTGTTGGATAGTGTAAATATCTCAGAACCACATTAGGCAAACACCAGTTTGAAACCACTATTATTCAAATTCACTTTATGCCACCCAAATATTCCTATGTAAAGAACATTTCATTTCCCCCCAAATGTCTAGCTGTCATTCTCTCCATCATATGTTTATGGTGGTGAACACCAACATGTTTTGGTCATTTCTTTTTGCACATAGTCACAACTATGAACTCAATCTCTTGTTTGGAGAGGGGATAGTACAGATGCTACAACAATTTTCACAGGAGTGTTGGCCTGTAAAGAAGAACTTTTTCCCATAAGATTTGCTTCCACTTTGGAACAGTCCAAGGTCAGTCATAATAATTATATTTTCGTGGCATTTGTCCTGAAGTAAATTAGTTGCCATCTGTTCTTCTCACTGCTGAGGAGTCTAGTCCCTGAGCAATTTGATTGGGGGTCGAAGAAATAGCTCTGTGTTTCTCTTCTTGTACCACCAAGAGCAGTTATACCGACTGCCATCTTCATCTCAGGATGCTTTCAGATGAATGGCTCTGAGAGACAGCCTTTTAAAAAACATTTGCGGCAGCAGAGAGTGTGCGTCTACCTTATCAATAAAGTAAGGTAAGCCAACTGCCCCCAAATTTTCTCCCATCCTCCCCATTCTTTGGGGGCATTTTCTCCCCTCCCTCCACAAATGGCTGAAAAGAGGTTATTAACCCAGCTTCCCTGGGTGGGACAATAAAAATTGAACCTAGCCACACCCTTCCCTGGCCCTATCCCCTTTTCCCTGATCTTGTGTACAATTCCCCCACCCTCCATTCTAAAAGGTTGAAATGCTTCTCCTAAGACTGAGTCGCTGGCAGTAAGAGTTCTAACCTAAAATATGCTGGTAGTTGTTGTAGTATGGTCCTTTTGCCTTCAGCCCCACGCACCACTGGAATGCGGCCCCTGAGAGCTTCTCCAAAAAAGCATATAGCCCTTGGGCTGCAAGAGGTCCAACACCCCTGCACTAAGGGTATCTTCACCCGTGCAGAGTCTGCTACTCTTACTTCCGTCCTTCTCAAAAAAGTCAGACTTCCTATGGTAAGAAGAAGGTGGGAGTGGAAACAGAAGAAGCACAGCACTGGGAAAATGCAGGTGGACTACAAATGGATAATGTCATGTGGACCTGCCCTATAAAATGTGAGTGAATGAGGCATGGCAATTTCACACTGAACGCCTAGTGTGGAAGCACTGGCTGTCTGGAAACACAACTGAGTGAAAGTGGAGGATTCGGGGAAGTACTAGGAATGCCTAGCCCAGGCTTTGGAGTGAAACACAGAAACAGACAAACCCCTGACCCTTATGCAAAACTCCACCTATCTCTAGTCCATATTTCTTGACACATTGTTACCAATTAATGGTAATTTCACTAGTGAAAGGTTAACTTGACCACTGTCTAGATGCAAATATAGCAGTTAGCTCCTGGCACATCCTCCCAGTGTTAAATTATCTGGAATGTTTGGAACAGGGAAAAGAAATAATATCAAAGAGCTCATTGAGAGCAATAGAATGAAATTTGGAAAGAAAGATTCCAATCTCTCATTGGAATATCACCCAAATACTTTCTCAAAGCAAGATGGATTGATTTCTGGCACAAGCTGCAGCAGAAGCAATTTTAAAAGGAGATAAGGCCAAGAACTTGATATTCCTCTCTGGGAAAACCTGACATTGGCAGAAAAGGTTTCTGGACTTAAAAGATGTTTTCCACCTCTAATTTCTATGAGTCTAACAGATGCGCCACACAGGCGTGTTTATCAGTGCAGCCATTTGGCACTCCTGTGCCATATATTTGACTGGAAGGATGCTCTGAAAATTCGTATAGCTCAAATTACAGCATTGCCTTTCATTTAGTGGTTGAAAATTCACAGCACGTTTGTTAAATTCTGCTCTATGGACGTGCCCAGCTATTCCTTCCTGTCCCCACTCCCCTGCCCAATTCTGTGGCTTCCTGCTGCTAGAATTAAGTGCCAGATAGATGGAGCATCAGCAACACTGTCTGAACAACTTGAAACAAGTTCAATCAACTGGCTAGTCTAAGAGCCATGAGATACTCAAAGATTTGGGTTTAGGAAGTCTTTTTTCCTCCCCTGGTACCAGGAGGACACTGATCCTGGCATTGTTCAGCCTTTGGACATTGAACTGGATCCATCAAATAATCATATAAGCTGACTGTAATATGAGGCAGAGCAAAGTAGCCACCTCAGGCATCTACCTTTGGGTGTCATGGAAACCAAGTGTTAGTTTTTTTCATTTATCATTTTGATTATTATTTTACTTTTACTCCCAGGGATAAGCACTTGTGGGATTTTCTGCCTCAGATGCCAGAATAACTTGGCCAGCCTTGGGCACTATGCCCCTTGACTTGGTGGGAAAGGGGCATCGTTTGCTGTTCCGCCTCTGGCAGCAACATCAGGCACAGAGCATCTGCCTGATCATTTTAGCTTTACCTGACTGGCAGGGAGGGAGCAGGGTCTCATCAGTCACATAGGAAAGCAAGAGGAAGGAAAACAAATTAAGAAGGAAAACAGATTAGGATATAAGATTGAACAAGGCAGCTTAGAATCCCCCATCCCACCTCCCAAGATCCTTAGAAAGAGAAGGCTTATGGAAGTGATATGTAAACTTTTCAGGGCATGTTTGAGGCCTAGCTCCCTTTCCCCTTGCGGCAGTGGAGCAGGTGACCTGAAGCATTGACACAGGTTGACAGAAGCTTACGGAAGCAGTGGCTTGCTTTTGCGCTGCCTGTCCCTCTCTACCCCCCAGGCTGGGGAAGGGATTCTGTTGGCACCTTTTCCACAAGTTCTATCAGTCTGGTGTAAACCTTTGGGGAAGAGTCTGATGCAGAAGAAGCCCCATCAGCCAGTTCAGATGGCAGGAAGTAGACCCAGCCAGCCAATTGGCTTGAACCACTGACAGCAGTGGGGGACGGTAAACAGGGACACAACCTGCTTTCCACATCAATGGGTGGTGGTCCTGGTATCCCCCCAAAAGCTGCCTGTTGGAAGCTGATAAGTAGGACACAAGTGCAATAGCACCTTCCTGCTCATGTTCCCCAGCAACTGCTATAGAGGCATACCCCTTCTGATACTTGAGGGAGCATTTAGCCATCATGACTAGTAGCCACTGATTCTTCATGAATTTAACTAATCCCCTTTTAAAGGCCAACCAAATTGGTGGCCATCATTACATCTTGTGGTAGCGAATTCCATAGTTTACCTATGCACTGTGTGAAGATACTTTATGGGATGAGCCCGGGTTCTAGTATTATGAGAGAGGGAGAAAAATGTCTCCCTATCCACTTTCTCCACACCATGCATAATTTTGTATACCTCTGTCACAGTGTACATGAACCATGGTGTACAGGAAGAGGGGTTTAAACCTTGGCTCCCATGTTGGGTCCCTGATGAAAATTGCCTCTGCCCTGACCCTGGTATTTGGCATGGGAGGGAAGGTTCCATTGACACCGATGGGAGCTTCTCTCCCATGTCAAATAGCAGCTGAGGACTGGAGGGGGAGGTCATCAGGACCATGGCAGGGGAGCAAAGGGTTAACACTCACCCCCCACATGCCACAGTCCTGATCTTGATTGGCGTCCTGCAACTCCTATGCCAAGTAACACGTTTAACATCACTTGTGGTTTGGCCCTCACAGTTCTAGTTGGTCTGTCCCTCTTGTTATAAGTAGGGTTGGTGGAGAATTTCTCCACGAATCTTCGGGAGGCCGAGTGCCGACACATTCGGCCCCCCGAAAGTGTTGGGGAAATTCTCCGCCGGCCCCCCGCCCCCCCAGGATGGGACTTACCTTCGGCGAATGTCCCTCTTGGTGGTGGGTCCCGGCGGCAGTTCAGCGGTGTTTCGTCGGGGCGGGGGCGGCGGCCGGTCTCCCGACTGGCTGCTGCCACCGCCATTGCAAAAAAAAAAAGTAAAGTAAAAAAAACAACCCACACCCATGATAGGCTACGTGACGATTAACGTAGCCTATCACGGCTAGATTTCCAAAGTCAGCTGTGATAGGCTACGTAAATCGTCACATAGCCTATCACGGGTGACTTTGGAAAAAAAAAATAAAAGCGCGTACGCAAATGGTGGCAGCCCATGGGAGCCATGTGTATTGTGTGCCATCCCTAGTGGTGGGCTCATTTCATCTGTGGGGGCTCTACCTGCTTCTTGAATTGGAACACCACTCCTGAGGACATGGGTCTGGCTGTCTATAAGCCTCAGTCAAAGGAGAGATGTGGATCACACTGTGAAAAGGTTAGTCATCCAGTCTTAAAAGTCAGGCCCTTAAAATATGCACAACAGAGATATGAAGAAGAAAACACACACACCTGCTTTAAGCAGTCCAGTGCCAAACAGCAACAATAAGTTCCCAAGGGGAAAATCAACTTCTGGAAAAGCTTTGAATAAGTCACTTGCACTTCTGTGTCTGCATTGTGCTCACTGCTGCTTTACTGCCTGCTTTAATGTGAACCCTTGTTCTGTGTATACATGTTTTGGTGCATGCACAATATCAAAGTACATCTTGGGAGCTGTAGTTTGGAAATGCGAAGTTAGGGATGGCGCAGGCGCCCGATCCTGGTTGGGAATCCGGTGGAACCCCCCACACACACCTGTGACCCTGGGGCCCCGCTCACCGAGCCCTGTGCTGCTCGCCCCTTGCCTGCACTCAGCAAGCGTCCTGCACTCACCCCAGCGGCCTCATCTAGCTCCATGGTCGCCATTTTTTGAAAAATAAACTGGCGGTTGCAAAAATGTGCATATTTGTGTGTGTGTGAAAATGCACATTTTGCGAATGCACACATTTGCATATGCAAAAATGCGCATTTTGCAGATGTGCATATTTGTGCATACGTAAAATGTGCATTCTCGCATATGTGAATGTGTGCAATTGCAAATTGCGCTTTTTGCACACATGCAAATATGTGCATTTTTGTGATAGCCATTTTATTTTTTAAAAAATGGCGACTGTGGAGCTCGATGAGGCTGTGAGGGTGAGTACAGACGGCTCACTGAGCGTGGGAAAGGCTTGAGCATGGTCCGGGGACTGGTGAGCAGGGGCAGGGGCTGGGCAGGTGCCTGGAGAACCCGGACAGGGTGGGGTCACATATCCTTATGCGTAGTGCGCCATGATGCCATGCATCACCACATTATGTACCCCCCTTCCTGATTGCTTGGGTTTTCTATGTAATGTTTATATACAGAGAAATGGCTGTGTATATACACCTACCTGTCTGCTCCTTTGAATGGGTTTGGTTGTGGTTAAAGTGACATAATCACATTTTATCTTAAGTAAGGGTTAATCCAACCAAATCAGTGAATGAGCAGAAATAGTGTTGTTTAGATGAACACTATGCATGCTCTGAAGCTCGCAATCAGTTCCTAACTTAATAGCAAATTTGTAAAATACCAATCCGGACTCATTACAAAGGTGAGCATTACGAACAGAAGAGTTTCAGCCAGTGACCCAACTAACGGTGGTATAATTGGTCCTCTCAGCTGTCACCATGACAGATGACACATGATGATTTTCTTGGAAATATCTCCTATGGAATTAGGGCTGCTAACTAATGAAAGAAATACTGACTAGGCTTACTCCTGTGCCTTTAAGAGAGGGTGTCAAACCTCTTTCATGCTGAGGGCTAAATTCCATTTAGGAGAAGCTCTTGGGGTTCCATTCCAGTGCTGGGTGTGGCCAAAGGCAAAAAGGGACAGGCCAGACCCCCCAAATCCCAGCATATTTTAGCTTAAAGCACTTATTGCTAGAAACTCAGCCTTAGGAGAAGCAGTTAAACCTTTCAGAATGGAGAAAATAGCATGGAAAAGTGGGGAAATCACCAATTGGGGAAAAGAGGGTGAGGCCAGGGGAAGAGGCATGGCCATCTGGAGAGCCCTAGAGGGCCAGATTGGTCCTCCAGGCTGGCTGGATTTGGCTTGCAGGCCTGAGGTTCCCCAGCCCTGCTTTAAGAACAGGTTATTTGCAGCATTAAGATCAGCATTAATTTGTGCTAATCACTGCAGATCAAGACACAGAAATGGAGACTGATTTAAAAGTTGGCGACCATACATGTTAGTAAGCAAAATCAAATAAACAGATGTGATTCCTCTACAAATCTGAATTTTTCACAGGAAGCTAAAATATATTTTACGACCACCTAGGTAGATTCATGAACATCTAGTCTGTGAAGGAAAATACCATCTTCCATCTAGCACACAACATAGTGACTGGGTCCTCCAGGATTCTAGCTCTACCAATCAAACGGCCTTGTGCAGCTCTTGCTTCTTTTATTCCTTAACTGTTGTTTTCTGCTAAGGAAAAAGGTAGAGGAAGCCATGCAAAAACACAGGAGGACTACACATTGAAGATGACAGTGTCTGGACCCTGTAAAATTCTGTAAATGATATAAGGTATCCAGAGGCACCCTATTGAACTGAGGCTGGACTTCAGTGCCATATATAACCAAGGCAGAATTTTAGGTCATAAAAGAATGTTCACATTTCCAAGATTCCCCCATCCCATTCCAGTTTGGGTGTTTACTAGGCCTCTCACCATCTTGTGAAAGCAGAGCTGGCTGCTTGTGAACTTGGCAGCAGGGTCCCAAAATAGATGTATTTCCTCATTCTGTCATATTGCTTCGCACTGATTTATGGACAAACAGTAAATAGTTATGCTGCTGGATTCAATCTATTTTTGAGTGAGCAAGTGCAGACTACCTAATAAGGCTGCATCCTTTTCTGTTGCTAAAGTGGTTTCGGTTATTGTCTCATTTAGTGAAAGATACTGCCCTTGTACTGCTGAAGCTTATTCATCTGGCTGCCTCTTTTTGAAGTGGCTGGTATCGGGGTATTCACACATTACCTTCTCGCAACAACAAGCTTCAGAATCTCCGGCCCACAGGGCACCCCAGTCCTGTCTTTGGGCTCCTCCAGGGGGTGGAGCTTAGGCCCCAAGCCCTGCCCCCTGGAGGAATCTCCTTGGACGGCATCCCCCTGCTGCTAACTCCAATCTGAGACTGCAGATAACAGTGGGGATTTCCCTGCTAGTATGCGCTAGCAGCAGAACTCCCACTGTTATCTCCGATCTCTGTCAGCTGCTCTTCCCCACATGAGTGAGTCCTCTTCTCTGCCTGTCCCACCTCCTTCCTGTAATGGAGAGGGAAAGCCGCTGAGTCCCCTTTGATACTCCATCAGGGAAGCAAAGAGAACCTGGCCGCTTCTGCTTCGCTCCCATATAATATATAAGAACATGGTATTTGTTACAGGTTTATGCTATCTTCTGTTCAGGTTCTGGTTCTCTAATCCTTTGGGCTCCCCAACCTATGCAGGATTTGTAGCACGCCACCACACTGACATATATATATATATATATATATATATATATATATATATATATATGATATATAACAGGACAGCTACTGATGAGGACAGAAGCCGAAATGTTTAGCTTAAAATATATTTTTAATCCTCTGTTAGTCTTTCTATCTTTCTTATACATTTTATCTTAAGACTGACTGCACCCACAGTAGATCCAGACCCTGCTTGTTGCTTTGCTGTTGTGCCGCTTTATACACACACACACACACCAATATATTTAGAATTCCACATTTCAGATCACATGGAAAACATCCCTATTGTTTTGGTAGTCAAGTACTTGGATTCACAGAAATGCCTACTGACACTATTGCTTTTCAAATATCTCTTCTCCAGGGCAGTGCTGCCAACTCTTCCATGGGGTGGGGGACATTAATAGGGGCCGTTGCTGAGTGGAAGCACACCTGCTTTGGATGCAGAAAGTCCCAGGTGCAATCCCTGGCATCTCCAGGTAGGTATGGGAAAGAATCCTGCCTGAAGCCCTGGAGGGCTGCTGCCAGTTAGAGTAGCCCTAGAGCCAATGTGCTTCCTGTGGACACCTCTGCTGGTGTCTGCCTGGCTCCCTGCCTCTACAGAATTGCTTCTCTTTTTTCCCCCTAATTCAGAAGCTGGGGTGCTGCAAAGTGAAGTGCCAACCTCCAGCATCATCTTTTTTCCAAGAATGCCTCTGAGTCCCAGAAAATAAAAATGGCGGGTGGCTATATCTCAGTGCTTTGTTTGGAAGTGTGCCCAGCCACTCAGAAAAAAAGAAAAAAAGAAAGTTGGGGGATGGTGGGAAACATCTGGCGGGGCTAGCGGATGTGGACGGGAGAGAGGGGAAGTGTTTTGCCAGTGTCATGTGTGTTTGTGTGCTTCTCTGGGCATCACTGGTTTGCCTTCTACGAATTGGGTATGGGAGCAGAAAACTGTGGATTCAAAAGAGCAGTTTTATGTTTTGGAGCTCAGAGCTCACCTCTGCCTTGTACTTAGGTTCCTATACACACTTACTTAGGAGTAAGTTCCTTTTAACTCAGTGGGACTTACTTCCAAGTAGGCATGCATAGGATTGCACTGTAACTAGCATTCTGAATCGATATATCTTACAGAAGATCCTTAAGATCTGGAATTTTAGATCAGACACTCTAGGTCTGTGGGCTTCTACTGTGTTTTACATATGGACTTCAAGATTTTTGTTTCATGATCCTCACTTCCCAAACTGTTAGGGAAATTTCTTTTTTGAAGGGAGGATCTGTAATTGGGCCAGTGTCCTTTGGAGGAAAGAGTATTGTAGACTTATGATGTTTCAAAGTCTACCAATGACTGTCTGAGTGTTCTCATCTGCTCAATGTGTATGAAAATTTGTATGTTGTTTCAATACAAATTAAGCAGGTGAGAACACCCAGATAGGCAACAGTAGGTGCTAAAACAGCATCAGTTTCCCTCAAACCAAAAAGCCTATGTGCAGAACCCTCCAAGCCAGCAAATTGCTGGCTACATTTCAAGTACCAAACTATTTGTCTCTAGCCAGCCATACACACACACAGCCATGCAGATACTGGTCCCAATTTCTACTCCAGCTGGTAGGTGTGCCTAGTAGCTAGTAGCCATCAGTATTCAAAAGCCATTGAACAAATACTATCTAGACATTAGTGGCCATTGAAGAAACAACTTTATTTTATTTACCTATGGCCGAACAAAATACTAGACAAAAGATAACCTATTCACTTGAGAACTATTATGTTAGTACCAGCAAGGAGCCATTACAACGTAGCAAGACAGTATAATAGGATATTGAAGTTGGGCTCAAATACTTTTTCAGCCATGGACTCACTGAGAGACCTTGAGGAGGTCACCAGCTCATTGTCATATTCCTATCTGGAAAATGGGGATACTAATGATCATCCTCACAGGGCTGTTATGAAAATACATTAACTAAGGAAGTGGCAGGCTTTAATCCTTAGGAAGGGAGAATGCTGTGTTGCTTAACAAAGAGGAGGACAGGAAGCTGCCTTATACTGAGCCAGACCATTGGTCCATCTAGCCCAGTATTGTTGACACTGACTGGCAGCAGCTCTCCAGGGATTCAGGCAGAGGTTTTTCCACCTTTACCTGGAGATGCCAGGAATTGAACCTGGGACTTCTGCATGAAAAGCAGGTGCTCTGCCCCTGAACCACAGCCACAGTTTTTTTAGCTGGCCTGTACCCTACCAACACACCAGGGTTTAGTTAATATTGTGTATATAATGCAATGTTCTTAAAAATATATATATTGTCACATTTTATTTGTGTATTTGTCTTGCTATTGTAAACTGACTTGGAGGCTCTGCTGAAGGGCAATATATAAACCTTTCAAACAAACAAACTTTCCGTTACTAACAATATGTATAACTGAAGAAGCACTTTTAAATTAAGTGTTAATGTGCTGTTTCCTCAAATGCATTGTACCCTACACGGGATTATTAATATCTGTCAGTGCTCTGCACTGCCTTATATGTTTATGCAGTATTTCTGCACAGGCTTTGTATTGCAAGTAGCTGAAGGGATAGTGAAAATAAAAGGCATGCCAATAGCATTTCTGTGCTCAAAATAGACAGATGTACACAAGGCCAGGGATGTGCTGAGTTATGACAAACAGATTACATAAACACTTCAATGGAAGCATTAGTCAAACTGTCTCTATGTTACACAAGAGTGTTCAGCTTATTAGAAACAATCTGTGTTCAACTATACCACTGAACGATAAAGGACAGACAAGGAGTCCACTCACCCACTGACATGTACTTCATTGAATGCCATTTCTCATAACACTTAAGTTGACAACAGTTGTACTCTGTGTTGTTTCCTTACGGGTGGCCTCAGCAGAGACGTGCAGATAACCAACTTACCGCATGGTAAAAATATGGTAGGAAACTTTGCCTTAAATGTCTGCTAACATTCAGCCATACAGATAACAGTGGCTGTTTTGAACTATTCTGTGGGTGCTGTTGCTCAGGAGTGGGCAACTTCTGGCCCTCCAGATGTTTTGGCCTATAACTCCCTTGTTCCCTCACTATTGCCTACACTGGCTAGAGCTGATGGCAGTTGTATGCCAAAGCAACTGGAGGGCCACAAGTAGCCCACCCCTGGGTGAAGATGCTAGTTTTCCATTTCACTCCAGCGGTGCACTTAAGTAAATTTATATTCTGGACTTAAAATACTCCCCCTCACCCGCCGCTGCTTTAGATGCTATCCTTCCAGCACCACTGTATCCCTCCATGCATTATTACAGAGTTTCATCACTACTTATTGGTATTTTGTTTATGGAAGTAGATAGCTTATTCTGACAGTTTGCTCATACTGATGAAGTTGTTTGTATTAGTTCCAAACATTATATGCAGCATGTGTGTGTGTGTGTGTGTGTTTTAAAGCATTTCATAGAATCTTAGGGTTGGGAGGGGCCTACAAGACCATGGAGTCCAACCCCCTGCTCAATGCAGGAAGCCTGATTCCCAGGCGGTCTCCCATCCAAGTACTAACCAGGGCTGACCCTACTTAGCTTCCGAGATCAGCTGAGACTGGGCACATCCAGCCCTTTACTCTTAATTAGATTTTGCTTTGTTGTTGTTGTTGTTGAGTATTAGTATTCTGTGCCCATGCACACTTCCCCTGCACAATGAAAAAATGAGGGGACCCCCCCCTCAGGTTCACTTTACAGATTAAAATCAAGATTATACACCCATACCATCCTGCCCCCTCCACATACAACCAAACATGACTTCAGAAATATGACAGCACCATTTCTTAATGAAGAGCAACACACCAGATACACTAAAGCAAAAAGAAAATGTACAACAAAAAGAGATGCCTCACAAAAATGACAAATATTAAATATTTCAAAGATAAACAATACTTGATCTTGGATATCCCAAAAATATGATGTAAAAGTAGGGAAAATAAGCTATTTCTTAAAAGATTATTCAGACCATGAAACTCTGTTGCTCAGGGAAATGGCTTCCCCTGCCAACATTCACCCTATGCAGGCATTCAAAATGGAAGTGTGTAATGGGCAGAAAGGTTGGGTGGAGCAAGTTCCGGGCCCGATTCAAAGTGCTGGTATTAACATTCAAAGCCCTTAACGGCTTGGGGCCAGGTTATCTAAAGGATCGCTTCCTCCCATATGTGCCTGCCCAGACCTTAAGATCATCCTCAGCTGCCCTTCTCCGTGAGCCACTGCCAAAGGAAGTGAGGCGGGTGGCTACTGGAAGGAGGGCTTTTTCTGCTGTGGCACCCTGGCTGTGGAATGAGCTCCCTAGTGAGGTTCGCCTGGCACCTGCACTATTCTTTCCGGCACCAGGTGAAAACCTTTTTATTTTCCCAGGCATTTTAGGTTTCTAGACTTTTAGCTTTGCTGTTTTAAATCTGTATTTTAAATCCCTGCACTGCTGCTAGGTTTTATTCTGGTTGTATTGTTGTTGTTGTTGTTCAGTCGTTTAGTCGTGTCCAACTCTTCGTAACCCCATGGACCATAGCACGCCAAGCCTTCCTGTCCTCCGCTCTCTCCCGGAGTATGCTCAAGTTCATTGTATTGTTATACTGTGGTTTTAATGATCTATATGTTTTATATTGTTTTATTGTGTGCTGTGTGAAACCACCCAGAGAGCTTCGGCTATTGGACAGTATAGAAATGAAATGAATGAATGAATAAATAAATAAATAAGTCATACAACCCCCCCGCCCCCCGCTTAGGCTTTTGAATGCCTACATAGGGCTATTATCAGCCACCATAGGGATGCCTTACCAGTTGGCAATAGAATGCATAGAAGAAAAAATAAATATGACACCATTTTTGCATTACTATATAGAAAATGGAGCAACTACATGGGTGAATACCTTACAAAGTGGTAAGTTGGTCATCTCTGTTCAGCCACAGAGCAGGCACACGAGGGACTCACACTTCCTCTTATCACATTTTCATGTCTCATCTGAGGCCCAGAGATGTGCCTGTCTTCTCTAGGGAGAGTTCTCCCTACACAGAATGGTGTTTTGGGAGAACACCCATCTACCGAGGGAGACACATGCATCTGTGGGCTTCATGTGACATGAGCATCATGTCTGAAGCCACCTCTGTCTCTAAGTTCAAAGAAATCTCCAGTGAAATCCATGGCTTTAGTGAAAAAAGAAAAATGTGTGCGTGTGTGTATGTGTGTCACTTAAAGGTCATGTATATATTTGTTTATTTATGTCCTGCAGTCTCAACATAACACAAAATGTGATAAATACATAAATGTAAAGGTTGCAAAAGCAAGTGTTATAGATTAATTTCTATGGCACTGATGGAGAAGTTCTACCACAGAATTAATTGAGCTGTAGCTCAGTGGTAGAGAACATGCTTTTTTTAATCCTTCCCCCCAGCTGCAACTCTCCTGAAACTGGTGTGTGTCTAGGGGGAAGGTTATAGCTGCGGACGGAAAGATTAAACCTTCCCTCCATGCATGCTGTAGTCCCAATTTGGATCAGGTTACTGTGGAGCAAGAACAAAGCATAGACATAGCTTCATGATACATATTAAAAGTAACATGCAGTTTGACTCCAAGGTGGCTTCCTGTGTTCCTTTATGACTACAGAGGCAACCTATGTGGTGGTGGAGAGGGTGGTAAATTGGGCAAGTCAACGTGTTGTTCTCCTTATCAGTTAACTTGTAGCTTTGTTATAGTTGCTTACAACAATGTTATCAGGCAACTGGTGGCTTCAATATAGTTGAATAGATTGTACTGGTCATCCCAAACTGGGCCTTTGTTAGGCCTCCTCTCCAACCACTTCTTTGCCATCTAATTACCCTTCCTGCCACATTCTGTTGAGCCAGCGCACTATAAGGCTATGTAAATAAAGTATTTATGGTGCACATATTCCAGCCCACTTTTGGGTCAATGAGTATATCTGAAATAATGGAGGAAGAAGCAATGCTAACTTAAAGCCATGCCCGTTCTTCCTCTCAAAGCCAAGGCTAAAAATACACTTGCTGTGATCTAACGAGGGAGATCCAGAACACAAATGTGAATCTGGGTAGAGTTGCATATTGTAATGCTCTACCTTCTTCCCTAGCTTGAAGATGAAGTTAAAATCCATGTTAACTTGTTCTTGGATGCGGTAAGGACATTTTTGGTCAAATATATTGAACGTCTATGGATATGCAAAGTGTCTTTCCCAACCAGAAACAGTCCCCATAGCTCTGGGATTAGGAAAAGGGGTTTGAACATATAAAATCAGTACCACAAGAGTTTTGGGGTTACCCCAAAATTGAGAACTGTCATTTAATGTAGAGTTTTGTTTTCCCCTTAACTCATTCTTTGTATCTGAACTTTTGGTTATCCTCATAGCATGTTTGTGAGTGCTAGAAACATTTTCTTTTTCCTTGTCCTTTTTAAAGCAGCATCGAATTCTGAGGATTTTAACAATAGTCCGAAGCCTACATATGTGCTCTACGGTCAGATACATTATGGGTTGCCCATCTCAGATTTGATTTGATTTTTTTTTTTCATTTTTCAGCTTGAACCACCTGCATCACCCAATTTCATAGCTGTTGGTGAACTGAAGAGTTCAAAACTGGAAATCATTTTCAAACATGACTTTGCTTTATTTCCTCCAAATCGGCTATTGCATTTTGCATCACAGAGCCAGGGACTAGACTCCCATACAAAATTCTCATGAGAAACCGAGATTAACTTAAAAAGTTAAATTTATATTTAGAATAATAATCAGGATTGAAAAAGTAATAAACCTTTTCTTCTTGCAGACGGAACGCTTAAGACTCACACCAAAAGGGAGAGTACCCTAAAGTGGCTGGAATGTCTACATTCCTGGCACTGAAACTAGTCAGCAAAAAAAGAAGTCTGAAGAAAATTAATAATGAAAGCCCTATATTCATATTTGTATTGGGGAGAGTGTGTGAGAGCAGACAAAGAATACCAAGCATTGTAGGATGTTCTGCGTCATACACCTACAGTGAAAAAAAGAAAGCAAAGTGTAAACACATTCTTCTTTTGGCATCTAAAGAAGGGTGTGTATACAATGTGTGGTATATGCTTACTTTGCCATATGTATAACTCCCAACAAGGATGATGAAAATCCAGTCGAAATACAATAATATCAATGGAGAACTGTCCTGATATCTTTCTTTAAGGGATTAGATGACAATTCTGGTATGACGTCTAGATTTCTTATTTCAGTTGGTTGATCTTGATTTGTTCTCTTAATATGGATAGGTAGATGTGTAATACGTCTGAGATTAAACCAAGTGCTCATGCTCCAAAAATGCCATTAGAAAACCAGAAATTTAAATCTAAGTGTAAGTTATCTCAGCTTGTCCCTTTCACTAATGGAATTCATAGGAGAGGAAATACAATCTAGAAAGGGCAAAGAAAACCATAGGCTTGTTTTGCTGTGCAGCTCAATACACTTGCTAAAAACCTAAATTTAACTGTTATTATGGCACAAGAACTAAAAACAAAGGAAGATGTGTAGGATTGTAGACACTTACACTAGGGGAAGCAGTCTGGCACACAAATGGACACATTAGGACATCATCATCATCATCTCTGTACCAATAGCCAAAGCTCTCTGGGTAGTTCACAAGAATTAAAACCCTAAAATACGACATGATAAAAATATAATATAAAATCTTATCATACAAGAATGTAAAACAATTTAAAACAGCTAAAACACAACTAACAATTCAATATCAGGACCAGATAAAATAACTGACATTAAAAGCTCTGTCATATGCACTCAAATGTCTAGAGGAAAATCTTAACCTGGTGCTGAAAAGATGACAATGCTGGTGCCTGGTGGACCTCAGTGGGAACAGCATTCCACAGTTGGGGGCCACCTCTAAGAAGGCCTTCTCCCTTGTTGCCATCCTCCAAACCTCCCTCTGAGGAGGGCCTCAGATGTTGAATGTAGTGTACTGGTAGGTCCATTATGGGGCAAACCCAGAATTGCTTATCACTGTAGTTATATTCTACCTTCCTTTCATCTTAAAACTCACACAGGGCTCCCAAACAATTGGGCACTGTTCTGACCCAGATCTGTTAGCTTCAGCAGAGTTACTACATCATGTGGCTTCAGTAGACCATGCCTTGGATTTGCCCCTGAAATTAGACTTGACAGGGAGTCCTCCATCATGGTTTTCTGGTTTGTGTACACATCTGATAGATGTGTTTGCAGGGCAGATACGATTTTGTTCCCACTTTATATTTTCAAGTGTACACTTAAAAAAAAATCTTAGGCATTCACTTGTACTATAAGATATAGCACAATCTTATACACAACTTTCTGTGTGTTTTACTTGGAAGTAAATCCCACTATGTTCAATGGGGCTTACTTACTCCTTAGTAAGTGTGTTTGGGTTTGCAGCCTTAGATGCATAGATAATGACTTTTGGCAGGGTTTTTTTTTGAAGTATATGTTGCAACTTACTGTCTGAGCTGTTTTTGTCTTTAATGTGTTGACTCCATTTCTTCTACTGTAGGAAAATAAAATGAAGAGTAAAATAAATTCTGAAAGCTCTATACCTATTACTTTCCTTTGTTCATTTTTTTTGGTCCTCAAACACACTGTAATTAGATACACATACTTCCATTAGATTATGACTGAAGGCGTATTATGGGGCAGGATTTGTAAAACTATACAATGACATATTGTAAATACGAATGCTATGCGTAATGAAAGGGCTTGTCTTGCCCTGACTGTAACCCAAACCAGCTGAACTTCTTCCTGCCCTTGAAACTGGTCTCTATCAGAGACGGATCATAATCTTACAGCTCATATTCTGGGTCAAAGGAAGAAATTAAGTCCTTATATACAGACACTACCATACGTATCTTTATGCAAAGTAATATGCGATTAGGGTCAGCCACTGACTACCTTGCACCTAGCCATCTCTGCTAGACAATGGGTAATTTTTGTTGTTCAGTCGTTAGGTCGTGTCTGACTCTTGGTGACCCCATGGACCATAGCACGCCAGGCCTTCCTGTCCTGCGCTCTCTCCTGGAGTATGCTTAAGTTCATATTCATTGCATCGGTGATGCTATCTAGCCATCTCATCCTCTGCCGTCCTCTTCTCCTTTTGCCATCAATCTTTCCCAGCATCAGGGTCTTTTCCAGTGAGGTTTCTGTTCACATTAGGTGGCCAAAATATTTGAGCTTCAGCTTCAGTATCTGTCCTTCCAATGAGCAGTCAGGGTTGATTTCCTTTAGGATTGACTGATTTGACGTCCTTGCAGTCCAGGGGACTTGTAAGTAGGGATGTCAGCGAATTCCGCCACGGATCTCGGTGAGGCCGAATGCCAGTGCATTTGGCACCCCAAACTCCATGGCGGAACGGCCTGCCACCCCCCTGTGGATCCCCCCCCGGGATGAAACTTACCTGGGGTGGATGTTCTGGGCGGCGGCGGCGGCGGCTGTCTTCCGACCGGCCGCCACCACCATTTGCAGTCTGTTTCCCCCCCCCCCCCCATTCGTGATAGGCTACGTAAAGACTTATGTAGCCTATCACGTCTGGGTTAAAAAAAAAAACGCGTACGCAAATGGCGGCGGCTACGGCCGCCTCCATTTGTGTTCCTTATTTTTGGCCGTCTTAGTCTACGTAAATATTTACGTAGGCTAAGACGGCCAAAATAAGGGGGAACGCAAATAGCGTAGAGGACGCTATTTGCGTTCCCCCTTATTTTCGCTGTCTTAGTCTACATAAATATTTACGTAGACTAAGACAGCCAAAAAAAAGGAACGCAAATGGCGGCGGCCGTAGCTGCCGCCATTTGTGCACGCGTTTTTTTTTTTTTTAAACCCAGACGTGATAAGCTACGTAAGTCTTTATGTAGCCTATCACGGCTGAATTCAGGGATGCAAACGGCCAGATGTCCGGCTGCTGGCGGAGCCGGCCAGTGGCTCCATGGAATCCCTGTGGAGCGGAGCTGGCCGGCCAGGATTCCGGGGGGAGGGATTGAGTGCCTCCCCCCACAGCAGAACCCGACGGAGCCAGGTAAGGGGGGTTTTGTACATCCCTACAGTCGTAAGAGTCTTCTCCAGCACCACAGTTCGAAAGCATCAATTCTTCCGTGCTCAGCCTTCCTTATAGTCCAGCTCTCACAGCTGTACGTTAAATACAGTGAAATCAGGTTGCTTACCTGTAACTGGCAATTGCACTAAGCATGATGGGAGTTGTAGTTCAACAGGTCTGGAAGGCATCAAGTTGGGGGAAGCTGCTTTAGTACCATGCAAACAGGTTGATGTGACTACTACTAGTTTCGGTTGAAAAAATGTATGATAATTATTCTATTCCAGATAAGCACGATAGTACTAAATCACTACTATAAGAGGTAATAGAAATAGCATTGTCTAAGACAACGTATTGTGAGACAGATCATGTTATAATGAATGTTCTTTTTGGAAAGTTGGGATAAATATACAAAGAAGGTGAGCCCTTGCTAAACAAGGGCTATTATGTTCAGTACATCTGAATGTAACGGTGTACTCCTATACATATCTACTCAGAAGTAAGTCCCATTGAGTTCAATGGCGCCTACTCCCAGATAAGTGGGTACAGGATTGCAGCCTAAGAGAGAATGTTTCAAGGTAGCTATGCAGCGGCATCCTATGGCACAGAATATGCAGTGGCATCCTATGACATAGTCCAAGATATATAAAAACTATAATGGATGGTGCTGGTTAGGTGCTGGATCTAAAGGCCGCTTGTGGTGGCTTTGAGAATAGAAAAGCTTTCTGGTAAATGGCAAAGGAGACAATGCTGGAAATTAGGAGCATCTCTACACCAGACTAAAATCCCACATTCAAAGGGGGGCCTTCCACTTCCGCTTTAAATGCAGGCTCACAGCGGACTCCCCGTACATGTGCTTCCTCCCCCCTTTCCCCCTCCTTCTCCCCCTTATCTGAATCTTCCCTATGTTTCACTGACCCAGCTCCTCTTCTCGCAGCTTTTCCTTTTTCACGGAAGGAACTTAAGCAGAACACAAGCGGGGTAATTTGATACCTCATTATCTCCGATCTACTTAAAAACGGAATAAAGGTCATTCAGTGCAGGAGGCGCCCTGGAGGTTCATGATGTCATCTAAAGGGCCAGCAAACTCCCGTTAGTGAGCAATCTCAATAGCAGGACAAAAGCTCTGTGTGAAGAAGCCTTATGTCTCTTCATTTATCTTTAAAAGCTTTGATTTTGTTGCTGTTGCTGCTGTTAGATATGTAAAAATGGTTTCTCTTGTACAATTGCAACAAGGTTGCAGAATCTCTTTCAGCCCAAGGGCTGAATTCTATTTCAGAGAAGCTCTTGAGGGCCACATTCCAGTGGTAGGTGGGGCCAAAGGCAAAGGGGGTGTGGCCAAATATCCCAGGATATTAGCTTAAAGTTCTTCCTGTCAGTAGCTAAGCCTTAGGAAAGGCATTTCAGCCTTTTAGAATGGGGGGAAATGCACACCACCAAATGATCAGTGGTTGGGGGAAATGGGGTGAGGCCAGGAGAAGGGGCATGGCCTTCTGGAAAATGCTAAGAGGGGTAGATTGGGACATCTGGACGGCTGGATTTGCCCCCAGGCCTGAGGTTCTGCACCCCTGAATTACAAGATCAATTATGGTAAGAACTAACCCACATGGGCCAAGCAATCCTAAGGTGGGGTGGGAGAGAGATCTTGTGGTACCAGGGCTGCTATACTTTTTTTGGCCTTTCTGGGTGGGGGGGTGTCAAGGGAATGAGGGGGCTTTAGATCTGGTGGACACAAGGCTGTCCTGACACTGCCCAGAAACCACATTTTTGGCCCTGTCATCTGTGAAGCATTGCAGGTGGTACAGTGACATCAGCAGAACTTTCCCCTGTGGCATTAGGGAGGCCTCCAGAGAGGCTAGTCTATACCATCCAATGGCCCCTTAGCTGCCCTCCCTCGGAGCTTAGGATTTCTACCTGGATGGCTGAAAAAATTATGGAGTGTATTCATGTCGATTAAGGGCATGAGCTATCAAAGGCCACCACTGCAATACAAAGCTATAAGGGAAAGGATGACTGGACTCTAGCAGCAGGTGTATATAGCAACATATTATTTGGAATGTGATTAAGTGAATCTGACCTAATCAGCGTTTTAAATTTATAATGTTGATTTTATTAAGACTTCAGGAATATTTCCAGTGAATGAATAAATGATAAAGAATGTGCATGGGTTGGATCCAGATTTAGACATGTTAGTCTCATTGAAATTCATGAGACTTAAGTTATACATGACTAACTTAAGCCCCATTTATTTTAATGGGTCTACTCTAAGCATGGCTAAGTCTGGATCCAACCCTATGTTTATTGATTGAGTTGTAAATAAATGTTGCTAATATTCCTGACCCTTCTGATAAAAGAAAGCAGTGTAATATCATAAATGGAAGGTAAACTAGAATCCTAACATGAACGAATGAAGAAATCCCACATTTTAGACTGGAAACAGATGTTGTAAAGTCTTGGCAACAATTTGCAAATTAAAGGGAGTGTTTTTTTTCTTGCACAGCTGGAAAAAAAATTGCTAGCAGGGGCAGGAGGAATCCTCATCAGGTACTCAGGAATATTTTTGGATCTACATTTGGGCAAAGGTTGAACCCTAAGTGAATGGAATTGGAGGCTGTCAAGGATAATGGCCTGCTTTCTGCCATAAGGTCAGGTCAGGCTGTCACGTCCAATGTAACCACCTGGAATGGTTTGTAATCTAGAGGCTCCTCGGCCCTTTGCCCAGGGCCAGACGCTGCCCCTGCTAACTAGCAAGTGCCAACAGCTGGAGGTGGTGGGAGTTCCAGCCTCTCGGAGGCCAGGGCGGTCCACCCAGGGACTGAGCCAGTGATTGGCTGAGGCAAAATCTGCCCTAGGTTGCCAGGGCTGGGCTTTAAAAGTGGGCCGAGGTCAAGGCATGGGTTCTCCCTTCATCCTTGTGGTCCTGGACTTGCAGACGGCTGGTTGCTATCCAGGGAGATCCATACTTAGGTATGCAAGGATAGGCCAGATTTATTATTTTGCTTGGGTGTGCATTCATGAAGTTCTCTGTATATAGTTAAGTGATTTAGCTTTGTACCCTCTGTGTAACTATTTCCATTCTTCCCTTCTATCCCTTTATTTTGATCTTAATACACCTTTATCCAATCTTTAGTTGGTGTGGTCTCTCTGCATAAAGGTCATTCAGTGCAGGAGGTGCCCTGGAGGTTCATGATGTCATCTAAAGGGCCAGCAAACTTCTGTGAGTGAGCAATCTCAATAGCAGGATACAAGCTCTGTGTGAAGAAGCCTTATGTCTCTTCATTTATCTTTAAAAGCTTTGATTTTGTTGCTGCTGCTGCTGTTAGATATGTAACAATGGTTTCTCCTGTACAATTGCAACAGGGTTGCAGAACCTCTTTCAGCCTGAGGGCTGAATTCTATTTCAGAGAAGCTTTTGAGGGCCACATTCTATTCAGTGCTAACTTCAGTACCTCTTGGCTTTCAAGGGCGGCTACTGGGTATTTTGGGGGACTGAAAGACCAGGTTTGGCCAGTCCTGTTTTTGGGAAGGAGATCCTGGGATTGGGTCCTGGGTGGCCCTCCCTCGCAGGGAGGTTGGGGCTGGTCCCGGTGGCAGGGATCTTTCCTCCTTCATTGACAGAGGCCCTGTTTAAGGTGAAAACTAGTTTCTACTTGATGGGGATGAAAAGAAAATAGGATGCAGGTTAGTTCTAGTGCCTGACAGAATCATATATGCACACCTCTCCTATTGCCCTCTTTTTTTCTAAGCCTGGTTTTAGGTTTTCAGTGTTTAGATGAATGGTACTTGATTCTGATTTACTAAGGGCACAATCCTGTGCATGTTTAGAGAGAAAATATCATGCAATGGCTGGCTGGGGATTGCTGGGAGTTGTAGGACTTTCTCTCTAAAAACGCATAGGATTGTGCCCTAGGGCCCTTTCAGAAGTTATAACTTTTCCTGTGATTTAAATGCAATGGATTAGTTCCTAACCAAAGCTCCATTGAATTCCTCAGTGGAATTCCACTCACACGATGCTCCTGCCAGTGGAGTCAGAGGAAGGCAATTTTTGCCTATTTCCCCTCCCCACTGTAGCCCTTTGCATCCCAACTCTGCTCCAGAGAATTGGGACACCATCTAGAATAGTGTGGGGGTGGCAGTGGCACAGGAGGCTGCAGATAGCTAAGTGAAAATGGCTCCCCCCTCTTTCTCCGGCTGAATCTTCTGCTGGCTTAGACTCTCTTCTATGGACAGAAGGAGCTCCCCCATTCACAGAAGAGAACAGGAGATCCCTCTCAATATGGTTTTCTGTATCTAGTGCACAGCGTATAGATGTTTCTTTCAGGTGGTATTTTTGATAAGGAAGCATCACACTGAGCAATGTGTAATTTATTTGTACCTTGGGAAATGTAATAATATTTGTAAGTGCCACGTGATTTTTAGCTCTGCCAACATCTTAGGTTATTGGGTATAGATGGAACGCCATTTCTGAACAGTAATTTCCTACTCAAGCCCATGCCACCCATTCCTGAAACTTGTGACTCATCACAACATTTGTGCAAACTTCTTTACAAATGATTCCAAATTTAAGCTTTTGGGAATTGTTTAAAATTACCCGATTTGTGTCTCACCCTTCCCAAGGAGCTCAAGGTGGAATTTTCCCTTTTTATTCTCACAACAACCTGTGAGATAAAGCAGGCTGAGAAAAGAAAAGATGAATTGACCAAGTCACCCAGTGAACTTAACAGCTGACTGAGTATTCGAATATAGTTCTTCCAATCCAAGTCTACCAGTCTATGTACTACACCATGCAGACTACAATGAGGTGCACATCCATGTGTATGCGTAACACTTTTTCTTCAGCGTCTCTAAAGGGGTTCACAGCAAAGGCCTTGTAAGGGGACAATTAACAAATATCATTTAAATATCTTAATTAAAAACAATAATGCACATGTAATAATTTTACATGCATAACAGTTCACTCAGCACCAAAACAATAAAGCAGAGCACAGCCCTGCCAAAGTTCTGTCTTTCAGCTTGAATCCACAACAAAAATATAAATAGAACTTCTCTCTGAAGCTTGATTTTTCTGCTGGCCGAAGAAAGAAAACAGCCTCTACTCAGTTCACTCCAGCTCCGCAGCAATCTTCTCAAAATCAGGATCCTCAAAATCAGGACCAGGATCCAGCAACACAGGAACAACTTCTTAAACAGCCCTTTTTACAATATAAAAGAAAATAAACAAACAAAGAACTCATAGCATTTGTAAAAAAAAGAACACACTTAAAAAAAAAATCAAAAGGAAACATCCCTACTAACCTGTCTCAAGGGTTCAGGGTCTTACAGAGAGGAGAAAGCAAGCTTCTTCCATGCTGCATTTTGGTAACTGTCTAAAATGGTGGCCACTCCCTATCTCACTCCTTTACTGAGCATGTGCAGTAGGGATGTACGAAAGTGACTTACCTTGCGCGGATTATGTTGATGGTGGGGGGGGGGAGGCGTTCCGTTCCTCCCCCCCGGAATCCTCGAATGGCCGGCTGTGCTCCGCGGAGCAGCCAGGCCAGAGCCGTCCACAGCCAGATTTCTGGCCGCAGAGGGCTCTGGGTAAAAAAAAAAAAAGCATACGCAAATGGCGGCTATGGCTGCCGCCATTTGCATTCCTTCTTTTTACTGTCTTAATCTACGTAAATATTTACGTAGACTATGATGGCGAAAATCAAGGGGAACACAAATAGCATAGTGGGCGCCATTTGCGTCCCCTTTTGATTCCCCATTTTAGCCTACGTAAAGATTTACGTAGGCTAAAACGGTGAATGAAAAAGGGACGCAAGTAGCGCCCGCTACGCTATTTAAGTTCCTCTTGATTTTCGCCATCATAGTCTATGTAAATATTTACGTAGATTAAGAAGGCCAAAAAGAAGGAATGCAAATGGCGGCGGCCGTAGCCGCCGCCATTTGCGTACGTGTTTTTTTAAACCCACCCCCAACCATGATAGGCTACATAAAGATTTACGTAGCCTATCACGTCTTTTTTTTTTCTTTCCCCCACAAGCCTAGAAATGGCGGCGGCGGCGGCAGCTGGTCGGAAGACCAGCCACCGGAGTTGCCACCACCCAGAAGATCTGCGCCAGGTAAGTCTCGTCCTGGGGGGATCTGCGGGGGGCGGGCGGGGGGTGGTAGGCCGTTCCACCACAGATTTCGGGGGCCCGAATGCACTGGCATACGGCCTCACCGAGATCCGTGGCGGAATTCTCTGACATCCCTAATGTGCAGGAATATTCCCACTCAGAATTCTTAAAGAAAAATATACCAGTGGATTACATATGCACATGCACTCATTATTGTTTCTGGAGAGGCAGGGAAAGGTTGGTTTGCTCCAGCTCACATTTTAGACCCACTACAGTGACAACATCAATAGATTTTATAACAAGGGTGCACAGCCCCAGCCGCAGGGGCCAAATTCAGCCTTCTTGGGGTCCCAATACAGCCCTCTGGGGTTCTCTAGATGGCTATGCCTCCTTTTCCTGACCCAGCCCCTTTCCCTCAGCCACCCATCTTTTGGTGGCTTTCAGCCTTCTTGCGGTTTTCTGCTCCCCTTCTCAAAGGCTGAAATGCCTCTCCTAAAGCAGCACATTTTAAGCTAAAATAATATGCAGGTATTTTGGCCCTACCCCTTTTGCCTTTGGCCCCGCCCACCACCAAAATACAGGCCCTGAAAGTTTCTTTGAAATGGAATTTGGCCCTCAGGCTGAAAGAGGAAGAGGGTCTGCACTCCCGTTTTATAATAACATACCTGCTATGGCTGTCACCAAGAAATCTGGAAACCATAGTGTTGTGAGGGTGCTGCAAATTCTGTATTAAAGGTACTTAGCCTCCTCACTGTGTTATGTGATGTGCCCTAGTTAGACCCGTGTGCAAATCTGCACACATTCCAACGAGACTCACACAGCCACTTATAAGGAATCTTTGGACATTGGCAATAGAGCACCTATGGCTAAGAAGGCAATTCCTGCCCAAGGAAATCCATACTGTTGGAGAGGATAACACCATAATGGCACATTGACTGGGGTTTACAAAGATTCGAATGCACAAGCTAGTTTTGGGGGAATTAGCTGAGCAAATGGATTTAACACTTAAGACCAACTGGGGATGCTCCAGCCTTCACCAAGTCATGCTTTGGTGGGGAAATTAGCTGCATTCTTGGCGAAGCACAGCTCCAGGCCTAAAAGTAGTTCTCAAGGCTGTGGGAAGGAGTCTTCCTGAGGCTTGAAGCACACACACACACGGGGTGGTGGTGGTACAATTTCTAGAAAGAACCTCTAGAAGCAATATACCTGTCAAGGGCTCCTTGGAGGCCTCTCTGTCTAATCCAGTAGCCAAGTCCAGATACAGACAAAGGGATTCCTTTCAAAGCTTTATTCTTCTTTTACAACTTAACAACTCTACCGTTAGCAACTAGATCTGAGCAGCAGAGTACCTATGCCCTAAATTGAAACAGTTGGTCCCTGTTTGAAAGGGAATCACTGGCAGACCCTGAACTTAAGGGCTAGGGAGAGTCCCTCCCCTTTTCCCTTGGATCCTCTGGGTGCAGCCATTGTTTGTGCGCCAACCGGGCACTACGCCTCCTTTCCATGCCCTCCATTTGGCACCGCTCCTTGCGTCGGCGTCGCGTGTCCTGCAAGTCTGCTTCCCGCGCTCTCTCACTCCCAGGACTGCTATCTAAGCTGGGAATGCCGGTGGGAGGAATCTCTGTCAGCTGTTGGCCCTGGGAAGGATGAGTGCGCTCCTCTCCCAGGAGCGACCCCTCTTTCTCAGAATCAGAACTACTCTGGGATTCTATGGGCTCAGTGCCCACCCTGACAATACCTTTCCTTGGGCTGAAGGCCTTTCCCGCAGTCAGGAACTAGTGCGCATTGCAATGCCTGGTCTCAGGCGCAGAGGAAGGACAGTAGAGAGCCTTGACAGGGGGAGGCAAAGCACCCACTGTTGGCACCTTGGTCCGGCAAGCAAGGGGCTTAGTGATTTCAGCACAGAGCCTTTCCTCTGGGAAAATTGGGGATCTCGGCACCTTGAGGCTTCTTACACCGGTCAGAAGAAGACGGTGACATCACAACTCTGCTGAGCCAGGCATGGCTCAAAGGCACTGGAAATGGTGCTATTTGCTATGGGATAAAGACTTCCATCCAGTATAACAAAAGACGGTGCTTGAGGATGAAGGCTGTACTTGCCAAAAACAGAAGTCCTACTTTCGATCTCTTACTCTTTTAACAAAGGATGAACTTGGATGTTAACGACTGTTTTAAAGACAGGTGTCAAAGCTGGAGTTCAACAACAGGGGCATATTGCAGGTGGTTGACTAGGTAACTTACCAGATATCACTCTTGCTATCCAGCATATTCATGTTTTGCTGAATTTTTACCCCACCTTTGCCTTTGGGGAATGCATTTTAAGAAGTCCATTAGAAACTGAATTGCTTGATCAAGTCTTGCATGATGCTCTCAGCCCCATTCCTGTGCCTTTCTCCCACCTTTTCTGAGGCTGGGGATGAAGAGGCCTGGCTTTTTGGCTGTGTCTCAAAATGGAGTCAGTATTGTTCGCTCAAAAAAGAGCTACTTCATAACAACTAGGTACTGTCGCAGTTAAGCTGATTTAAGGCTGTAGTATAGGCATCCACGACATAACAAATGTCAGGTTTGAGAAGCATTGTTGGGGCAGATGTGATTCCTTCCTTCAGAAGGGATTTTCCAGGTTATCCTCATTCTAACATTTTTTTTGTTGGGAGACAGCCTCATATCTGAAAACATCCTCTAATATCATTAATGTATCATCAAATCTGGCTCATAAGTGGTGAAGGCGATGAGGTGCAATATAATTTATGTGATTGGCTTTCCAGGATTGAGCTCCATCCCAGAGTTAAGATCACTTGCCAGCAGGTATCTCCTGACAGCAAAAAGGAATACACAGATGAATTAAGTTTCATCTGGAAAGAGTATATTTGTTGGAAATAATTACCTCCTTGGGCATTTATTCAGGATTCTGTCTGTAGAAAGGCTGCTGCAAGAATCCTTGTAAAATCCTAGAGCTGAAATTGAAAAGGCAAATGAATATCTAAGACTTCATGGGTCCCATGAGTGCACGAGCCCTGAGGGACTATGCTCAAAGCTGAATTCTCTATACACTGCAGTTTCTGATTCTGAGGGTTCTCCCCCATTTCCACAGAGCATAGCTGGCTAGTAATTTCCCATCTATCTTGGATCAGAAATCCAATAACATTTCATAGAGAGTGTTTGAGTTTATTTGAGTTTGTACGGTCACCCAGACAACAGCTGTTTGCTTGGAATGTTATATATTGACCATTGCTTCTTTAATATAATACAATCTACCCTTTGCTCGTGGCTTGTCAATTTGGCTGGAATGGAGCACAGTGGAGGCGCCAGTTCCATTTTACTTATCCATGTTGATGTGAGATGCAGGGAAATTCCTCTTCTGCACCATTTATGATTGTGTTGGACAGAGTGCCTCTGCTTCCACAAGGCCTCCTCACAGACTGCTGTACTGGGGATTGGAGAGACCCACCCAGACCATGTCTCACAGGCCTTTTGGAGCCTTTTGCTTGCCTGCTGGCAGAGATCTTCTATGATGGATGGGCAGCCTCTTAGGACTTAGGGCTGCATACATCCACTCTAAGCTGATCAGAGGATAGTTGGTTTGTGTAATCCGCTCGGGAATTGTGCAGCCTTAGACTGCAATTCTGTACACGCTCTTCTGGGAATAAGTCCTATTGAACATATTTATTTAAAGCATTTTTATTCCACTCCTCAGCAGTGGTGTAGTGGAGGCAGGGCTTGCAGGGACGCAGCCCCGGCACTTTTTCATCAGCAGGGACCCTGATGTCATCTGTCACCCCCCTCAGAATTCCCTGTTCCTCTGAGCTTAGGTGAGATGCTCACTGTAGCTATGGGGGGAATGAATTTTCCAGGCACCAATATATTGTTCCATGTTGGAATACAAAGTATTTGGGATGACTTGGTCTGGAATGGGCAATTAAGACCTATTTGCTTTACCAAAGACGTGTTCCTGGTGGAGACGAAAACTCCTAGGCTGGTTTGTTGATATGGATCGACACAACTGCCTGAAATTGTTAGACTGCCCTTGGAGAGTGTCAGAATGAGCTCCTGCCTTTCCAAATTTACCATTACACCACTGTGTGTGTGTGTGTGTGTGTGTGTATGTGTTAGGGATGGGCGGACTCCCTACCTTCTGGTCTGTGGGGAATCTGCCCTCAGGGGGAAGGTGATCCATTCCTCCCCCTGGTATCCTCTTTGGCTGGCTCCACTCCGTGGCGATTCCACGGAGCTGCCAGCTAGCTCTGAAGCACCAGCGACGGCTGCCATGCCGTATTGCTAGCTGAAGGGGACTTGACTGCAGATGCAAATGGTGTCCAGGACACCATTTGCAGCTGTAAAAGCCTTAGTTTAAGGTAAATGCAGCAGAAAATGGCTGCATTTAGCTTAAACTAGGACCTTTACGGCTGCAAATGGCGTCCATTCATTCACTTGATAGGCTACGCAAATATTTGCATAGCCTATCATGTTAAACAGGGATGCAAATGGCCAGTGTCCCTTCAGTCAACGATACGGCATGGTGGCCGTATCGCTGGAAATCCAGAGCCGGAGGATCCGGCCGAAGAAGATTCCATGGGGAGGTGGAGGTAAGTGTTCCGTTCCGTCACGGAGTCCAGGGGTCCAGATTCTTTAGAATCTGGCGTCATTGGAGTCCGTGGCAGAATTCTCCGCCGTCCCTAGTGTATGTGTGTATGTGTGTGTAGTTCAATCCAGCTGGGTGAGTGGATGTTTCTGTTGGAGGCGCAGAGGGGAGATATAATGAAGGAGCTTAGGAAAGACTGATGGGTAATATTGGGGCGCTAAGGGAGTGTGTAAGGGGGCTGTTTAAATGAGAAGGGATCTGTCTATGAGGGCTGAGTTGAGAGGGTGAAGCTTCTATAGAGTATCATATTTTGAAAACCTAAAATGTTTGTGTTTGAGTGAGTGGGTGAAAAAGATTTTAACACCCGTTCATTTTTTCCTCAGACATCCAGTTGAAATACCACTGCCTTACTCTCAGCTGCACTGTTTTTGGATCCCAGTTCAAGGTGGTATATCTTACAAGGTTGTACAATCTTAGAAGGGGGCATGGCTGTGAGAGGGCATGGCTGTGACTGTCACAAAAGGACTCTGCACTTCTGAATTTGCCAGCACACTACTGCTCCTCAGACAGAAAGGTTCCCAGAGTGGCTTATATACAATCAATAAAAACAAGACACACAGGATTACAACCTTAAAAAAAAGAAAAGAAAAAGAAAGCTAAAAAAAAGAAAAAAACCCACACAGAAAACAATGGGACATACTTTAGAGTAGATAGGTATAGGATTTCACTGGAAGTTACCATGTTATAAATTTGGAAATACATAACAGGTAGAGAAAGAATTGAAATCTGTTCTTATCCATTGCCTGCTTATTATTTTTTTACAGCTCTCATAATTTGGGAAACACAACTACAGCATCTCGCGGAATGGCAGAGCATGAGAAACACTGGTTCAAAGAAGTCAACCTTGGTATGTGAAATGTTTCTATCTAAAATAGGGTTTCCTTTGAGATTTTTTCCCCAATGGAAAATTCATTTGTAATTTTAATCAGTACTATATGCAGCTGCAGTGAAACCAGGTTTGAATGGCTGGATGTAGAAAAGCAGGCCCACGCCAAAGATTTTTTAAAACACTTTGCACATTTCTGACATGATCAGCTATTACTCAGAGCTATTTTAAAGCACTATCTTAGAACTAAAGCCAATATTTACTTAGTAGATACTGCTGAATTAAGAAGATCAAAAGTTGATTAAGGCAGGATATAAAAAAATTAGCTTAAAAGCTTTCGACAATAAGAAGCAATTACTAATTTCTCATATCTGAAGGTGTGATAACAGTTTCAGAGAGTGCATTTTCTCACACAACCTCCTATAAAGCCATCTTGTGTAAAGTAGGGGGATATGATATGGGCACATTGTGTCTCAAGAACTGCTTCTGATGAAACTACAGAACTTGCAAGGATATTTTCTATGGGTTTCAAATGCTGCTAAAGAGCCAAACATTTCACTGGGTGAAAACGCTGCTGTTCAATAAGATAGTGATGGAGGCCAGGGGTTCAATCCATGTCTGATCTGAATAATGACCAGGCTGTAGGTTTCAGCAGCAAATTCAGTGGCATGGTATGTGGGGGGCTACAAAATTGGCTGGGTGCTGCACGTGGCCCACAGGCCGTATGTTATCACTCTGCTATAATTAGATTTTCCACAGTTGTTTTCAAATTTAAAAGCAGTTATGGTAAGGCTGGTTTGAAGTGGAGGGGGGCTTGGCATTAGGGGAGAAAGCGTTATCCCGTTTTCTTCATGCCCCTTCCCCAATCTAAATGGCCTTCTGTCTTTCCCTACTTACTGTGTGAGGGAAAACATGTGTCATATGGGTACTACCTATGTATATTTTTCCCATGTGGGGCAAATACCAACATTACAGGCAGAAGACGTAACCCTTCATCTGATTCAGGCTCACACCTTGTGGCTGCTTAACCTAAACAAACACACTCAGGAGGTCCAGACACAAAACCCTACTATCTTCTGTTTGTGACCTCAGCTCACAAGACTTGAGGTCTTGAGACTTGAGACTTCTTTGAGGCATTACACTAGGTCCACTGGACTGGCTGCATCAAGCCCCCTAATGGCTTCTTTCCCATATTTCAGCCCAAGAAGGAATGCTGGATTAAGGACCCTCCTCGGAGTCATTCTCTGGATAAATATGGCAACCTCAAAGTACCCACACAAAAGGCCAAATCCTGATTCCTTCCTGCCAAAATACCTTTGTTAAGTGACATTCTGAACTTCAGGTCTGAGCTCTTAAGACTACAACAACATGATGCAGAGCAGTTGTGAATGAAAACACATGTGCAACAACAGGGCCTAGATTACACTGAACAACTGAGCATATAGTGACTAATATATATATATATATATAGAGAGAGAGAGAGAGAGAGAGAGAGCCATGCATGTTACTAGGTGGGTTTCAGTTTGCTCAATGGATTTTCCACAAAATGTTTGTCACTGCTCACAAAATCACACTTACAATCATAGAATCATAGAAATAGTAGGGTTGGAAGGGGCCTACAAGGCCATTGAGTCCAACCCCCTGCTCAGTGCAGGAATCCAAGTCAGAGCATCCCTGACAGATGGCAAATACTCAAAAACAAATATTCTCACAACCAGTTCCACCCACAGTTCCACCTCATTCCATAGGAGGACTATCTGCCAAAGCAGGAGGAAAGGAACCTTACCATTCAAAAGCCAGCTTTGTTTCCAATCTACCATTCAAACACTTCTGAGCTTCAGCATATGCCCCAGTTGACCTGCCTGTTAATAGATCAGGGGGAAAGCTTTAGGAACATAAGATGATACTTATTTTATGCCTTTTATCATCTCATAACTCTGCTACTCGTTTGTTTTGCTACTGCTTTCCTGCTTGCTATGCCAAACATCACTAGGCCAAAAGCCTGGATGGAATCTCTGACCCATATAATTTTCTGATGACAAAAATGGCACAAAGCCAACATGTCCACTTTCTGGTTCTGGTGGCATACAAAGTTCCCTATCTCTATCATCGGTCTATTTGAGCACCTGGCAAATATGCAATTTCTTACCGTTAATAACTTTAAAGATAGAAAAGACAAGGCAGAAGTCAATCACATTCCATTATCGTAGTACAATATCTCAAAAAAAGAAAAGAAAAGAAAAGATAGATGTGTCATAACCAGAATGACTTTTTTCATATCTGCTCCAAGGAGCACCCTGAGTTACATTTTATTTAAAATGACATTATTAATTTTGGGAAGGCATGTGTAGAGTGCCAGAATGCTACTTAGGAAACACAAAACCTTTACAGTTGCAATTCTATACAAACTTTCCTGGGAGTAAGCCTCACTGAACCAAGTGTGGGCCTATTCTCAGTAAATATAGGATTGCACAGGGAGGGAGAAATCCTATGGTCGCTAGACAGTGGCTAGATGGCCATAGGATATGCTGTTTTCCGGGAACCAACCTTGGAGCATGGGCTCCAAGGTTGGTTCCCGGAAAACTGACCTTCCCCCATGTCTGCGCTGCCTCCAAGGCAGCGTGGACAGACCCCATCCTCCGCGCTCAGAACAGGAGCACGGAGCGGTTGAAAAGGGGTGGGGCTTGGGGGCTTTCCAGGGCAGGGAGAGCGGAAATGCGTGTACGACACATCCTATGTGTCGTACATGCAGTCTCCTCTCCCGCTCCCCTCCTCCTGGCTAGACAGCTGAAAATGGCTGTCTAGCAGAAAAAGCAGGGCAGGAGAGGTGCGGAGGGAATGATCTCCCCCATGCTTCTCCTGCCTTGCTTTGGATACGTGGTTGCCTTTGAGTTTGGAGGCAGCTGCCTATCTAGATAGGATTGCACCCTAAAGCACTTTCCAGAAAGAAAGAAAGAAAGAAAGAAAGAAAGAAAGAAAGAAAGAACACCTTGTGGCTGATTAAAACAATATTGAGATACGAAATAATTAAAAGTCTCCTTTATAACAAGAACCCTACATTTTTGTATATGATTTATACAGTATGTAATGAGGTACATTTTTTACATGTCTCTACTCCTGCTCCCCTCCTTTCAGGGGTTCTCAAGCTTAATTTACTCACAGATTAGTTACTCTTTAACACTTATTAACAGCTTAGCATGTGCAGACATAACTTTCCCAAATTAGTGTGCTGTAGACTCTCATGCTGCCTCCCTGCTCTATCCACCTCCCTTTGCAAACCTCTGGGTCCCTTCTCTTTTAGGACTTAACCATGGTTAGCATTATGTGCATGCTAATCTTAAAACTAACCATCATTGCAGACTCTGGCTTTCAATAACCATTGTTCGTGTTATGATTGGTGAATATTTAATAGTGGCTATGTTTGCACATAATACTAAGACATAACTTATGTTAACCATGGTTTGTTGCTTTAGCTATGAATTGTCTTGCAGACAAGCAAACAAATGGTGGCTTGCTTTCCCGATTTCTAGTTTGTTTCTCTCCCACCCATTGTGCCAGTCTTCAGAGCCGTTTCATTTCCAGGCTACTCTTGCTGGGTGCCTCAGTTTCAGGGCACAAATAAACCAGGGATATATCATGGCTCTGGGTTCAAATATTAAGGCAATCCATGGTTTAAACGAGCCAGCCTTCATAAGCCAACAACAAACCATGGGTTCTATTTGTGGTTTGTAGCTTGTTAAGAAATCATGGTTTGTTTGCGGGGATTATTTCAGACACAACACCAACCACACCAATGCTTAGTATCTTGTGCAAACCAGGCCACTAGCTCTGAAGAGCTCTAAAAAAGAAAGGGAGGGGAAAATTCATGGGGGGAAAGGAGGAGAGACTGCACAATCCCGAAGCACATTCCTCATTTCCTCATCATGGTTAGAAAATAAGGAATGTTACACGATTTAAACTGTAATGTATCTGAGATCTCCCCAGAATATGAAAAATGTACTGACGTTCTCAATGAGAACGTTAGAAAGATGAAAAGAACAAAATATTATTAGCTTCTCCGGGATTTCCATGGTAACCCCTTTTATATATGCTAGTGCACATTTCATAGCTTGATATGGAGGTCATCATAATGAATAGGAGAGTAATAGCAGTGTTTATATGTATTCTGTGACTGGAAGCAAAATGGGAAGGCTTTCCACAATATTGGACATTAATCCAAGGTGTTGGCAAGTTGCTGCATAAACAGTCAGCTCTTTGCCATGCTTTATTTGTATTATAAAAGAATTTGAATGGGATTTTGCCAGTTATGGACAACATCTAGAGTTTTTTTTAAAAAACATATGAAACCAAAGCCGAGGGAAAGGAGAAATCCCCTGGCCAAATAAATGCAGCTCAGTTGCCTTTACAACCACCCACCCACACAACAAGTAACCAACAATTAACAATGGAATCATGGACTCGGGGACAGCAGGATGAAGAGTGTTCCTTTCATAACCCACCCCTGCCCCATCTGCCACTTGCTTCCTCTGGATGTGGTACACTGCTGCTCTTCCAAGGACACTGCAACTTGGCAGGGCCATTCAACCATAGCTGTGCCCCCCCCCCCGCCGTCTCATTGTCGGTATCCTCTTGCCTAGGGCTGGCCCTCCCATGAGGTGGGGTGAAGTGGAGAGGGAGGAGCGGCAAATAGCGCTGCTCCCCTCCCCCCCGCCTCTGCCTCCAGTGGGCGTTCTGGAGAGCCCTGCTAGCCGCTCCCCCACTGTGGCATTTGCTGCACTGGGAGGGCAGGATGGGTGGGGTTCTTTAGAGCAGCCGACCACTCAGCAATGCTAACGAGGGTTGCAGAGCCCCTCCAGCCCTGTTCTCCCACTGTGGCAAATGCTGCAGTGAGAGAGCAGCTAGCAGGACAGCTGCCTGCCCTGTGTTTTGCTCTGATGGGATCCTCAGAGTGAAACAGAGGATGGTGAGCTGTTCTCAGCCCCCCATCCTCTGGCTTGCACTGAGAATCCTCTCAGTGAGAGCCAGACAACAGGCATGGTGGATGGGTGGGCTCTCGTGAGAGCCGTGCCAGCCACTTTTTCCAGCCACGTGGCTCTCCGGATTGCTGATGCAGCAGTGGTGGTAAAGCAAAGGGTAAAGGGTGGTGTGCCTATGAGGAGGGGAAGTGGTGAGATGGGGCGTATGTGATGAGGGAAGGGGAAGGGGTGACAGCATGTGTGACGGGAGGGGTAGGGGTGGGGTATGCCTGACAAGGGAAAAGGAAGGGGCCCACAAGCGATGAGGGAAGGGGAAGGAGTGGGTGGGGCACATGAAAAGGGGGGCATGTGTGATGTGTTGTTGTTCTGGCAGGCATTTGGGGTGGGTTAGGATATTTTAGAAAATGTTTTTATTGTAGAATTTTATTGTTTTAAACTGTTTTAATTGTATGTTGTACATCGCCCAGAGTGGCTGGGTGACCAGCCAGATGGGCGATTAATAAATTTAATAATAAAATAATAAAATAAAATGTGGCAAAGGAAGGCAGTGCAAGGCAGCTGTGGGAAGGAGGTGTGAGGTGGCGGCAGCAGCAATGCAGAAGTGGCGTCTTAGGCAGCAGGAGAGCTTGCGCTGGGCCTCCTCTTGCCAGTGTCGTCTCCAGGCATTAGAGGGTCCTTGAGGGTGGGGTGCATCGCATGCGCCCCACTCTACATGGGCCTCCTCCCTCAGTGAGTCTGCCTTCTCACTGCCATTGTCACCAGCTGCTAGTGCTTCTCCTCCTCCTCATTGCTCCCACTTGCTTGCTGGACAGGCAGAGGGCCAGGGAGCAAGCAGGCCGTGGCATCCACTGCTCCTCCTTCTCACCACCCCCGTCGTCTGGGCCAGAGGGAGAGGCAGGTGAACAAGCAGGTTGCAATGGTGAAGGGAGGAGCAACTCCAGGGGGCTCTCGTCAGTGGGGCCCTCCTGGGCCGTGGGCCCTTGGCAGGTGCCCAGCCAAACCTACCCTTGATCCCACCCTGCCTTTTGCTGTCTCTTTCCAAGGCCCCCATGCACAACCCTACTCTGCTTCTTCTGGGAGTGGCCTGTGTGTTGGACACCGGAGAAAGACAAATGGCTGGATGCTGACGCCAACATGCAGGAGGGTCACAACTGCAGCCGAATGGGCCCACTGAGTCGGAGTGCACTTGGAAGAGCAACGGTGTGCTGATCTTCAAGGCAGCTGGTGGGAAAAGGGAAAGGGCACAAATGCTCACCGATCAGAAATCACATTTATGAGACACAAACATTTCCCCACTTATTGACAAAATATAGCGGATTTTCTCATTCTTTTTGTTTTAATGCTTCATACACTGGGAGAGTCATTTCAGTGGCTGGTTACTGGCGACTTCACATCATATTTAAGCTTGACCTGGGAATCGTTTAAGCCGCTCCACGCCCTGCTGTCTGTGAGAATAGGATGCAGGATCGCGCCCCAAAACAAGAACAAGAACAGCAGTAAACATCATAGTAGATAACTATGTTCTTACGCATCTATCTCAGCATATAAGAAAGCAGAATGGAGCTATACACATTTCTTGGAATTTAGTTAAATTTCTGTGCTTTGCTTCACCTGCTGTCAAACAATGATGTGTTGTCAATGAAATCTGCACTGACGAGTTCAAACAGCCTCTCCCCCTCCTTAGTTTCCAGATGATGAGAGCTCAACACATTCTGGATCTATTTTGGTATGCCTATGGACCCTGCCCCCAACTCTTTTTCTTTGCATTCCCATTGATTTAAAGGGAGGGATTTGATTAGTGAACATTCCTTTGTGCATGTGGATTATCTTCCTTCACTGGAACGCATTTCCCTTGCATACAGAGAAGAACTGTAATGCAGTCCCTGCCTACACATCATTTTGTAGCTTAATATCAGGCTCCTGGAGCTGGGTGGGGAGAATCTTAGATTTCATACTTGTGGTCTTTCTGCAGAATCAATATGTACCACATCTTTGACTGCAGCTAAATGCCTTGATGTCCTCCTGTCCGAAGGGCATTTTCCAGTTAAAATTTATGAGAGACAACCTAGTTTTCCACTTAATGACATAATGCAGTTGAACTTCTCATTTTTAAAAAATGTTACACAGACACACACATGCTAGAATCAGTTTAATAGCTGGCTTCTGGTGGTTTCACATATATAAGCTACACATGGAAATCCATTCATAGTTGAAAACCCATCAGGGACATGGAAATTATTCTGCTGTTTCACTGCGCTTTTCCTTTCTTTGGTCTTTTACTGTTGTGGCTAAACCACTCCCATCAAGCTGGGGAACCTGCTGCTCTCCAGATGTTGTTGGATTCCAGCTTTGACCAGCCAAGCCAGCAATGCCAGTGGTCAATGTTGATGGGAGTTGTAGTCCAACAACATCTGGAAGACCACCTGTTCTCCATCCATGCCCTACATAGTTTTCCTGCCTCTGCCTTTTATAGGGTTAGTTCTTTTGGCCAGCAAATAATGAATGACAGCAAACTTGTACCACAGGCACACGCATGTTCAATGTGCCCTACTGACAGGTTCATATACACGATGCAGGATAACTTAGGATAACAAGTCGCTGACTTATTTAGCATAAAGGCCAAAGATAGCACTGTAGGCACTTGAGTTTGATCAACTCTGGGATGCCTGCACAAACTAGCCAGGCTTCCATTCCTCAATTCCTACCTCTCTCCCCATGGCTGCTGTGCTCTTGATCTGAATTGGGGCCACACACACTTACACTAGAGTAAAAACAAAGACATGGATCAGCTACATACGACGTAATTAACGTCAGAAATGCTGATTTTAAAAATAATGATTAAAATATTTTACATATTAAGGAATAATTTTAATCATGGTTTGTTGAACAAGCCAGAATCTGGCTCACAGACATTTAAACAAACTGTGGTTGGTTCTTCCCAAATTGTAGCCCCATTTCTTCCTCTGTGAATAGCTGGCTGCTATACTGAAGCCCTGAGTAATGGCAAGTTATCACCACATCTCCAGTTCTATTATCATTAGCCAGTTGCAGAAATGGGACAGGGATGCTTTCCTCCTTGTAGAGCTTTGAAAGGTCTCAGCATGTCCCCGAGCAAAAAACAGTCCTAAGCATCCCTTCCTTTTACCATTCCTAGACCCTCAAAGCTTCTTATGCCACCTATTGAATTGTTGGTACAGCTTCTTAAGAGTGAAGGTATGCTTTCCACATATAGCCATTGATAGATATGGGTAAAATAAAATTCCCCAGGGTCTCGTTGAAAAAAGTTTAACCTGGCAAGACTGTTGTGAAGCTTGGCAGCCAAGCTGGAGACGGAGAGCTTGTCAGTAGGGAGATTGGTAGGGAAAGAGTCTGTTGCCAGGCAGAGCAAGGAAGAAGGGAGTGGTCTGTGAAAGTGCCAGTGCCAGCCGCTTAGTCACATGAGAGGTTTTATGTTTGAGCTGCTTCTCTCATGTCGTTGTGGGCAGGCAGGTGGCAGGGGAGTGCAATAAACTAGGGTTGAGCCAGGATCCCGAGTCTGAATGTAACAACAAACCACAGTTAGCATAAGCTGAGATTCACAAACCATGGTTAGCAAGCCTGGTCAGGTTCAGACCTGGCTAAGTTAAAACAAAGCATGGTTTCGCAGTATGTCTGAGCATAGTCAATAAGCGCCCCAAATTATTTGTAGTTCCTGCTGCCATTTCAACCTCCACCTTTTTTTCCAGTGTCTTAACATACTAAGGCCTCCTGTTTTCTACTGTATGCTGGTTTTATTCCTGTGTAACTCATAAGCATGTACAGTATTCATAAGGGAGGCGTCGAAACTACAGCCATAAGCAAAGAAGCACACATTATCACAAAAGGGGAATAAAAGAATAAGTAACCAGGGATGTTGACACAGGGCTTGATAAATACAGCCTGTGACTCACTTTGAGTATATGACAATGATGTTCTGCACAATGAGAGCTTTGTGCACTGTGCGAAGTTGAAAAAACAACTTCAGCCCACTTGCTCTTTGTAAATTAATTACCTCATCTTGTTTAAACCAAATGCACCTACCTGGCTGAATATCAAAACACACAGAGCTAAGAAGGTCAAGACCGTGAACCATTCTGAATATGAATGTATGTATCAGTAGAATAATATAAAATGTCACATAACATTTAGGTAGTGGGGCAGGCATATCTTTCCTCAACCTGCAACCACCTACAGCAGGTATATTTTGAGCAAGAGTTTAGGACAGGGGTAGGCAAGTGGCAGACCTTCAAATGTTTTGGCCTACAACTCCCATCAGGTCTAGCCAGCATAGCCAAAGGTGAGGGATGATGGGAGTTGTAGGCCAGAAATTTGCAGGGAGATAAGTTATATAAACCCTATAAACAAGAAATGAATCACAACAAAGGCTGCTAAATTACACACAGAGGTTAAGAACATAAGAAGAGCACACTGGATCAGACCAAGGGTCCATCTAGTCCGGCATTCTGTTCACACAGTGGCCAACCACTTGCCCACAGGAAACTCACAAGCAGGTCATAAGTGCAACAGCATCCACCCACCCATGTTCCCCAGCAACTGGTTTACATTGGCATACTGTTTCTGATACTGGAGGCAGCATATAGCCATCAGGACTAGTAGCCATTGGTTCCTTCTTCTTTCCCCCTCCCTTTTTTTTGGTATTTTGCATTTTCACATAGAGTGTATTTAAGAACAGCATTTGGATCTTATTGAATCTCTCTCCCTCCCTCACACATGCATGTGCGTGTGCGCACGCACACAGATGGTGCACATTGTTTCTAAACCCAAGCAATACAGAACAGCCTAATAGCTCAGAAATCGAATTCTGTGAGAATCTGTAAGAGAAAACACCCAGGAAAAGATAACCTGAGTTAGTGAGTCATTTGGGATCCATGCCTGAGTATAGAACCATTTTAGAATAGAGCCATTTTAGATTTTCATAAAGAGATGAAGCCAACCAGTTATGTGGGAATTAACTCCTAAAAGGAGGGGTGTAAAGGCATTTTATGGAACAGTATTCTGAGCAACCAAGCTATTTTAAGTGCAATCCTTACCTGGGAGTAAGTCCCTTTGAACTCTATGATGTTTACTTCTGAGTAGACATGCCTAGGATTGCTTTACTATTAAAATATTCAGCACAGCCAGTGATGAGAACTTTTCTCTCAACAAATTGATTCCTCCCCCATGATCTAAAATTAAATATAGCTTACAAAAAGAAGCAGCACGTCAACTTCAAAAAACAAACACACACACACACACACACACACACAAAACCAGGCAACAATTACAATATTTAGCTAGGGGACTTAATATCTAAGGCATTAAACATAACTATCTAGATTTCTGTTGACACCTCCAGAGATGTTTGCCCTCTTAGATCATTTAAGTCTTCTCCTTTCAGCAATGCTGATGCTACAGGTAGAGGAAAAGTAAAGAAACTGTAATACCTTGCTACAGTTTCTGTCTGCAATAGACAAAAGCCTCATTCATTTTTACCCCATTCATGGATCTATTTATTCAATCAGGATTCAGAGACTGTAATTTCAAACTTGTTATCCCAAGACAACTACCTTAGAATGAAGTAGGAATTCCAGGGTGTTTTGGAGCTCTTTGCATGATTCTTTGTCCTGGAATAACAGCCCTGAGATTCATTTTAATCTGTAATTTGTTTACATTTGTTTAATTTGCAAATTGTTTACAATTCTGAGCAGGATCAGTGATTTCCCTCCTTGGTGGTAGTCTGTAATCCTTTTCCATCTAAAAAAATTCCTTGCTTCTAGTAAACAAACTCATCAAAAGGAATGGTTCCCTCTTTCCTCTCTCTAATGTATTAGTTTATTTTAATTTTTTTAAATAAAAGAATAAAATTCATAATATGACCTCCCATCTGCAGTTTGAAATGGTACAATCTACCACATCATTCTGGATAATGTGCTCTTGACTACTTTGGTTAGTACTCTAAGGAATTTTGGACCCTAGTCACCAGAGAATACAATCTGCTAGACTGTGAGGGAAACCGTTGATCTTGCTGAGAGTTGTCTATTCAGCTCTTGAACATGTAAGCAAATCACAAATTAAAGAACAGGGGTTGTGTTATTCCTAGACAACTAATCATGCAAATACATCCTTAAACAGAGAGGTGACCTCCTGGCACACAGGTATAGGGTATTATTAGCAGCAAATAGTCCTCATTAATAATCCCCCCCCCCCCCGAAGCTTTATTGGACTGCTTGTTGCACCATTTGAAAGCCTCTGCCCTTCAGTCAAATAGCAGCAACTGTTTCATCATCTTTGGGCATTAACAAAATGCCCGGAAGGAGTCTCTGATCCCTCAAATATACCATCATTTAAAGAATTACATTGGCACTGCATTGGACTTTGAGGAATGCGCTAGTTATTGGCACGGGGGGGGGGGGGGATCCAATAAGAAGAAAACACAAAGTTAATGTTAGCCAAGCAACCAGCAGCTGTGAGGAAACGTCTTCTTAAAGGCACCATTCACTGGCCTGTTTTTCTTTTCTTTGGCACTTGTCTATACCATTCTAAAACTGCTCTAAACCCTATACAGATATAATTATGTGCATAATTAAAGGGAATGTGTCCTAAAGATAGCTTGGATGCATGGATCTCAAAAATGGTTTTATGATTTGATTGGCCTTACCCTGTTCTCTTTGAGCATCCTAGAGAAATTATTTAGCTACTACACAGTATTACAGGTACAATTTAGAGAGAGTCCATTTTATAATCAGAACAGAAGCCTTGTGCCAGAGGAGGGGAGACCTTTGGTTTTACTCACCATTCAGATGAGCCACTATCCTGAGGCAATAATGCTGCCTAGCTAGACCTCTGTCTGCATGGGCATCGCTGTTTCTTACAAAATGGGCAAGACACTTCAGCTACATCACCTTAGCAGAAGCACCAGTGCTGTAGCTTTAATTTCTTCTGCAAATTACCACGATGATGCTCTAATTCAGCCTTCCCCAACCTGGTGCCCTCCAGATGTTTTGGACTACAACACCCAGCATTCCTGACCATTCTCCATCTTGGCTGGGGCTGGTGGTTGCTGGGGCTAATAGGAGTCTAAAACATCTGGAGAACACCAGGTCAGGGAAGGTTGTTCCAGTTTCTTTCAGGTCTCCCATTATTTGCTCAGTCATACCAGGTCACTGTTTCTGTCCAAGGAAACACAACGCCCCTTCTTGCATCAGTGTTACATGCTTGCCGCATCCCAGAACAAAATCTTTATTTTGGGGATGGGGGAGCACTGAGGAACTAGGGTGTCGTTATAATACTTTCTTTTCTTTCTTTAATTTTTTTTATCCCATCCCTCTATTTAAACAAACAAACAAACAAACAAACAAACCCAAGGCAGCACATAATACTATAAATGAAAACAAAATAGCATTAGAAACATCTGCTGCTGACGTTAACAGTAAATGTTGATGTCAGCAGCGGTCAGAGTAAGAGTTTCAAAAGGCACACAAGAACAACAGCCAAAGAAAGTCTGTTGAAGGTGCTACTTACAAATTACAAATCCTATTTATTTACAAATATTCAAGCAGAAGCAGAAGTGGAAGCAAATAGGAACTCCTTCTGCAGGCAGGAGATACCCCCAGAGAGCAACTTGTGTAGCACCCCAGAGCACAAGAGAATAACATTTTCACAACAGCAGGCAGTGCTGAGATGGGATGGTGGGAAGTACTAGGAGCACACAGTACTTTGTACTGCATGTATCTTTTGGATTTCATACTATTTTTTGCCATTTCTTAATTTGTTCCATCTATAATAGCAAACTGTTTACTTTAGGGCACAATCCTATGCATGTTTAGACAGACAACAGTCCCACAAGTCAGCTGGCTGGGGAATGCTGGGAGTTGTAGCACTGTTGTTTGTCTAAACATGCATAGGATTGTGCCCTGATTTGTTTTTATACAGGAGATGTCATATTACACATGTTTAAAACATAACAACTATATCTGAATTTCATGTACCATTTGATTTCACTTTCTGTGATGCTTTGTGAATGCCAGGGATTTAGATGAAAGCATCTTAGAAAGGGAGGAATAGACTGTGAATGATACCCAGAAGGGTGGCTTTAATTTGCACACAAGTGTTACTTCAAGGAGAAAGAGATATCCTCATTGTCAAAATATCCACTTCCTCCTCTGTAGAGCAGAATGACCAGTTTTGAAATGAAAAGAATTCAATCTCATATTTGTTCTCTAGAATATGTATGTGAGAAATATCACCAATTTGGGTAACAAAAATATTAAAACAGAGAAAATCTCACTCTAGTCGGCGGATGGGCAAAACACATCCTGCAAGCCACATGCAGTTCCCCCTCCTTCGCCCCCTTCCGTGCCTTTTTGTTCTATATATCTGGAGAAACGGGAGGAACGTTGCCGTTTGTCCCTGAAATTGGGTGGTAACTGCTACGGAGACTTGGAATGGATGAATTTTGCTTGAAAACAAGCTCAGTTTCTCCATTCCGAGTCCACGACCCACCCCATATTTCACCTTTGTTTGTGGCATGCCGGTGGTGGGAGTGCATTGGGTCCAGAGGCGGTGGCGGGGGGGGGGGATTGGCCCCTGGGCTGCCCGAAGTTGCCCATCCCTGCTCTAGCTAACAGGCACATTATCCCACTAACACTGTTGTTTGAGATTTGCTAGCCAAACTAGGAATTGCTCATGTAGCACTATACTGAGGGAGGTAGTGCAACAGTGCTATAGCGTAGTGCTGAGCTGAAATCCCCCCCCCCATCTTATTTGCCACCCCCTTCTGGGTGGTAAAATGCGGTTGGGGTGGAGGCAAACATTAGGCCTGAAGGATGAACTTACACTTCCCAGCCTCCGTGCATTGTGTCACCATGTGGTGTTGCTCACGTGGTCATTATGGGGGAAATGGTGGCAGCTGGTTGGTGGCTGGGAAAAGAGTCCTGCTGTTGCTGCACCAGAAAAACAGGCAGCGGCGGAAGGGCAAAAGGAGAAAAGGGGTAAGCGGATTTTGCTCCTCCTTTTGCCTTTCCAAGCACCCCCAGAACAGGCCCACCTTTTCTTAAATGCCAATATATATTTGTGTGAAACTAGTGTAAAGCTCTTTCCTTTGTACAGAAAGCCTCAGTTCTTCGAGTGTACCAGTCTACCAGAATTCTCGCACAACTGGCAACATAATTTCAGAATTTTATGCCTCATAATAGCAAGCCTCAATGAGGCTTGGATAGCACTGAGCTGCCTCCCAATCGCCAACTGTACAACACCAATCTCATAGAGGCGCTCGCAGAATTGGCCTTAAAGCAACAGTAGCAGGAATTAGAAATATTTGCTCCGATAAATGTCAGTGGTGGCACCAGGAGTGTGTGTGTGCGTGTGTGTGTAGGGGCAGGGAGAGTGCAGATAGGGCAAAGTGAATTCCGGGAGTGGGAGTGAACTTTGTCCTACATATTAGATTTCTGAAAAAGAAACAGCAGCGTATTTCACATTAATGTTCCCATCAGAAATATTTTTTGTTTGAAGTAAGCTGTATTGATTTTGATAGAGTTAACTTTTAAGACATCATGGTTAGGATTGCAGATTTATTTTAATTCCTTATTTATTTATTTATTTATTTATTTATTATATTTATACTTCACCATTTTCTTTCTTCCAAGGAACCCAAGGCGGCTTACATGATCCTCCTCTCCTCCATTTTATCCTCACAACAACCCGGCGAGGTAGGTTAGGCTGAGAATCAGTGACTGGCCCAGAGTCACCCAGTGAGCTTCATGGCTGAGTGGGGACTAGAACCTGGATCTCCTGGGTCCCAGTCCAACTCTCTAACCACTACACCACACTCATACTTTATGATTCAATTATAATCATAATTATATTATGATTCAAGTGCCTTTCGTTCACACAGGGCTCCAACAATCAACAATGGGAGTGGGCAGAGGGTAAGCTACTTGTGTGTGTGTGTGTGTGTGTGTGGGGGGGCTTTCAACCATCACCTCCTCCCCCTGCTGGTTAGGCTAGACTGCCTTGACAGATGACACAATGATGACATAAACAAAATCCCATATAATATCCAAGAAAGATTCCAGATATTGCTTTCTTTAAAATCCCTTCTACTTTGACTGCTTCATATTTAGCTTCAAAGTTATTTCAAAGATAGCGCCAGAATCTGCACTGTGTGAGAAAGGCCACTGCAGGGCAAAAAAGAGAGGGATGATCCCAGGCTTGCGAGTAAGGAGTTTGAGCATTATCTGGATGACGGATTGCACAGTGGAGCAAATAATCAAGGTCTCCTCCAAAGGCATGAGTCACAGGGATTTGGACATATAACTCCCAGGCTGGGCCTATGCTTACAATTAGCCCTGGTTGCAACCTTCTCTCCATATATGCTTTCAGATACCCTTTCAGTACAAGTAAAGACTGCTGTGGTTTGCAATCAGACTGACGTCAGCTCCAGAAGTGCTCATCACTACTTGTTCTGTCCACACTGAGAATTTGTGCCAGCACAGCTACTTGGACAGGATGGAATGATCAACCTAGGAGATATCCAAGACTTTATGTGACTGAGGGCGTAGCCTGTGAAGGTCTTTTCAGTGCCAGAGTTTGGCCCAGAACAGTTGATGCAATGATAAAGAAGAGAGAGCCTTGGTCCCTGGAGCATGTGCAGAGTGTACTCCCCCTCAGCTGGATAATGTGAATCAGCTGGATAATGCATCTGGGTGCATGTCTTCCAGAGGCAGATTTGAGTCCTGGCAGATCTCACTTCAGAATACCTGGTTGGTGCTTCCATGCTGGGTAGTCTTGCTTTTATTGACATATTGTCAAATGGAACGTCTATAAAATACTGTAAAAGTAATTCTATATAAGCAATAGTTTCTCAGTTTTGCATAAGCCCATTTTCCCCTTTCATTCTGAGTCTCTCAGTATTGAAGTCAGATACCATAACAACCAGTTTCCCATTTCCAGTAGTTCAGTCTAATCTATTGGCACTGCTGAAATGAGGAGTGCTGGAGAGTGTCCAGATTTGACTTTAGGTTCTTCCTGTGCCCAAATCTACATCTAGTAGAAAGTAAAAGGCACGGGGTTAAGAGCCAAGGGTGGCCAGCTTGTGAAGCAACACATTTTTAGCAGAAGCCATATTTTCAATGGAGCAATAGGTGGAACTAAAGGTCAGCAACATTGGCCCCATTCACTGAATCACTCCCAAAATTCAAAGTGCAGTGTAAAAAATAATAGAGGCTTTGCCGGAGCTCTTTACCTGCACCTCAGCTTTTTACCGCCGCTTCCCTTTCTAGGCTTGTGTGTGGCTGAGGTGGAGGATTTGTCAAAGGAAGTAAAGTGAAACCATATTTTAGTGCTACATGAACAAGGCTGTTTGAGGCTTGGGTTTAAGCTTTCTCTCCTCTCCTCTTATCGCACATGGATTGGAAGCATCCATTATCTGATTTAAATGAACTGCAGTTTGTCATTACATCTGAGCCAGGAACTGTAGTTAGTTTAAACTATGGTCTATCTGAACAAGCTGCAGTTTGATCTTGGCTTGTTCTAATAAACCATGGTTAACACAGTTTGATTTTGGTTGGTTTGTTCTAATAAACACAATAGTTAACACAGTTTGTCCATATTTGGACATAACAACAAACCATGGTTAGGTTAAGTATGGAAGTGATGCTTCCACCCTCATGGCCACAACTAGGGGAGGTGAGGCTGTGAGCCCAAGGCTCACACAGGCTCCCTCATATAGGGCCAAACTATGGTTTAGCATTACAGCTGAGCTGGGTCATCATCTCACTTGCTATTCACACTACAGGAAAGGAGTTATGATCCCTGTGCCTGTGTCTCCGTTTGACAGACAGTGTCTGAGGTATATAACTGGGGGGAGGCTTAGGATCAGGGAATATGTTGGAGGCCAGATGGAAAGACCTTGGAGGTTGGATTTGGCTCTTGAGCCCTGGTTGCCTATCCTTACTCCGGTTGTGGGGGTTGGGTGGTTTTTATGGGGAGGGGCCATTGCTAGCACTCATAGAACACTCAGATCTCAATTAGCTTTATGGGGAAGATCTCTCCCTCAGAGGTGTAAGGGATTGCTAGCCACGGTCAACAGATGTTCAGTCAGTACAAAGCTTCCCCTTGTATATGAGAGAGGTTCTCCTTACACCATATTTACCATTCATGCATTTTTGCCCATATGTGAACATCCCACCTCTTCTATCAATTTCTGCTCATCGTGGGCCTCTTTTTTTTTTTTTTAACCAGTTGAGTACTTTATGTGTAGCAGAGAAGCTTGGCTTCACTTTACCCAAACTGCCTCAAGGCAAAACTATACAGGAAGTGCCATGTCTGGTACCTCTATGTCCTTAGCAAGTCTAGCAAATAACAGCTTTGGAAAGAGGAATGACTAAAATTGAAAAATGACATGCGGGGGGGAAGGTTACCCTTTCTCCTGCTGCCATGGCCCCAGGCCAAGCTGCCTTCCTACAGCTGCTTTGATCTAACCCCCCGCAAAACCCACCAGGGAAACCCTGGGATTTCCTGTATCAGGTCTCATTTGGTCCTCAGTTGCACAAATGACAGCTTTCCCCAACCTGGATTTCAACTCCCAACAGCCCCAGGCAGCATGGCCAATGGCCAGGGATGCTGGGATTTGTAGTCCAAAATATCTGGAAGGCACCACGTTAGTGGAGACCTCCAGAGTAGGGTTTCGTCAGCTTCAACTATAAGAGGACTGTTCTTGCCTATAAGCCTGACTCTTCACCTCAGCCAAGAAAATGCTAAACACTACACTCCCTCATGTGAACCTTTCAAGTACTTGGTAAGGGTAGCAGAAGATGAAGAAGGGAGAAGAAGCAGGAAGTCACTCTGGCAACTGATCCTGCCAAACTGGTTATCCTAATATCATCTGAGGGCTGAACTTGTAGGAAAGAAGTATAGTACAAACTTGTGAGAAATAAGCATAGCGAATGTACATCTCTGTAAGTACTTGGGTATTTATTTTTTAAAAAGTAGCCAAAAAGGTAATGGTTCTTGCATTTTTGAGAAAGAGATGGGAAAGGCATGCCATGCCTCAGCCTGTTGTTATATCCAATTACATGCCAATGGGTTTCATTTTTTATTGAAAACGCTATTTTTAATCACTGAAAGGCTTATTTCTATTCAGAATTTTCCTGTGCCAGGAACAGTTGTTTGGAATGTACAGGAAATTCAGCTTCAAACCAAGATGTCTCACACTTCACTGCCTTCTTCTCAGGCTACTGGCTGTGGGCACATGTGTGGTATCCATCACGTTAGCAAATACTGAAATGGAAAACTCCTGATAACAGCTGCTTTGACCTCGGTTTCCTAAGAAATGATTCCCACACTGGAGACGGTTGGAGATCAGCCAGTGAGATGATGCTCTATTTCACTGGCCCACTGTGGTATCCTCGGGTGTGTAAGGAGAGTTTAAGCCTGGTAGCCTTGGGGCTGCATGGTCTGGCTTTGGCAAAAGCACATATTCTGTAGCTTGGTTAGTGGAAGCGCCTGTTCAGTGCAGGAAGAAAATAGCTGCAGGAAATAAATCAAATTTTCTTTTTAATATGAAAAATGGTATGCCTTGCACAATGCTTGTGTCTATGAATCTGCTCGGCAAAGGCAACACAACCATGGTGGCAAAATGTTGAGCAAAGTGGGTGGGATCTGGAGGGGGAATCTTTGTGCATTCAATGGAGTACTGAGAAGTCTCCCTACAATTGGGAGCCCCGCGCAGTCAGGATTTCCAGCCATGTGAAGAACCCTACGTCTGTTCACTTGAAAGTGTGAAGATTCCCTGTCAAACCTCAATGATCTGCTCAATGATCTGAGGCTTCAGCTAATGGGCAAAGGGTGATTGGGATGGGTCTAGTCTGCCCAACCCCACTCCTCCCTCCATGCATTCTGATAATGGGTGGAGGAGAATGCCTGAGCCACGCTAAAATGAAGCAGTGCCTTATCCCTATCCTGGCAGCTTAAATATCATGTAGGGTCTGAGCATCAAGCAGTCCACTGGAGGAGCATTGACAGCCACTGCTGAATAAATGCTCCTTTCAGGATCGATGGCCAAATACCTATGTTGCATCACTGTTGTTAGCAGAAGACCACCAGTGCCCGTTTCCAGAAACATTGATAGCAGAGAACACATTTATAGGATTATTAGGCTAGCAGAAGAGTGATCACAAAGAGCTCTAAAACCTGGGAAGGTTTGACCAGAGATTGAGCTACATTTAGACCTGAGTCACACACGTTCACGTGTAACTCCATTGATCATTTGATGAGCAATGTCCAGGCGTTATGTGTGCAAGGTACACAGATGCTGTGACACACCCATGGGCCCTGCCCCCAGTGTCCGTGTCCATGCCGGCCCCATCTCCCTAGTCCCTGACCTCCCCATGTTGAGCAGGGACATCTGAAGGGGACTTCTATTTGGGTTTGCTTGAAGGCAAGCAGAACCCCCCCTGCTTGGAATCAGAAATCCTAATAAAGTGGGGTTCCTGATCATGTGGAGAATTCTACCTAGGGTGGCCATGTAGCCTACTGTATAGATGACAGTGTAGGCTGGTGGCTCCAATGTTAATGGGGCAGTGAATCTGTTCTGGGTTTCAGTCAGAACCAGTCAGAACTCAAAAGGAGCTATCCAAGTTTTGTACCTTTAGAGTGCTCCTTTCGAGTTCTGACTGAAACACGGAGTGGATTCATCGCCCCACTGACATCAGAGCGACTGGCCTCCACTGAGAGAGGACACTCCTCTGTTTGACAGTCCTTTGTCGGAAGGTGTCCTCTGTTTGACGGGCTGTCCAGGCCAAAGCCTGTTTAAAGATAAAGAACCATAACAGGGGAGGTGGGGAGAGCAGCAGGGGCCTTGAAGCTGCCATCCACACTGAGCACCTGGGCAAGAGCGGACTGAGCAGGTACAAATGTCACCTGACGGCAGACCTTCCCACTATGGCCTGATGTATTGAATTGCTATTTAAACTGTAGTAATTACGACAACATTTACATCTATGCATATACAGCAGCACATGCACATTTTATGCAAATCAGTGTCATCTTTTGTTCTCTTTTTGGGTGATGCATACATGGCCAGCCTAGCTGAGCTTGCATGCAAGTGACCACGGGTTGAAGCCCTGTTCAGACCTTGCCGCTCAAGCTGGTGAGCTTAGGAACAGGGAGGTGGGGCTGGGGGCGTGGGGGGTAGGGCCAGCGTGTATGGCCCCGTGCCCCTTGCCCACTTGTCTATAGCCTGCTGGAGTATAATGCCAGAACTGGCCTTGGCAGCTAGTTAAAGGTTGCAGGGGAGGCAACACAAGCCGCTGATTCAGACGTGCAGGGCACCATCACCTGATAGCGTATACATCGGAAACTGGCAGCTCAAGCACGTGTGCCTGCTTCTGCTGAAAAGTATTTTGCCCCAGGGAACGTAACAAGTGTGGATTACGTAACACAGGACCCCTGGGACTGGACCTCCTGGCATCTTTTTATTGTATAAACGAAGGATGATTTGGATGACCAGGCTTAAAATCACTCAGTGACCGCAACCTCAATGAATGACCAGCATGTGTGATCACAGGTCAGGCCATCTATGACATGGGGGGTGGTGACATTTTAGTTTACAAAAAGAAGCCCCAAAGGCTAAGGGCACAGGTGGCCATGTATCCACTTCTACAGAGGACAGTCCTCTCTTTGAAGGGCTGCCAGAGGACCTCCTTCTATCGGAAGGGCTGTCCTGTTCAATTCCAGTAAGAATTGGTTGGCCATCAGCAGTCAGCACCTGCACAGCAAGCTGAAACAGGCTGGCACTCAGCTCACCTGTCAAAGGCCTCCACAGTATGGTGAGATGCACTGTATTTCTATTTAAATTATTCTATCTATCCACCTATCTATCTACAATATTTATATACTGCTCCACATCACAGATTTTGGAGTGGTGAACAACAAGATAAAAGAATAACTCCCCATAATTAAAACAATTAAAACGTTTTGAAAGAACAGATTCTGAACTTAATAAACGGCAGCTGCTCACTCAGGGAAGGCCTCTCAAAATAGCAATGTCTTCAGGAGGCGCCGAAAGCAACACAGCATTGGCACCTGCCTGACCTCCAAAGGCAGGGAGTTCCACAGGAAGGGGGCCACCACGCTGAAGGCTCTTTTCCTGGTGGAAAATTTATAATAACAATTATGATAAAAATTATAATAATGTCTAAATTTGCATCTATACGTATAAATTAGCACATGCAAGTTTTATGCATATTGCTGCCCTCTTTTTTGGCAGTTGCTAAGTTGTCACCCTATAGGGCCATGGGGCTGGAAAGAGAAGGATCATTTAACCCTTTGCTCATGCATGTATTCCACACCTTAAATTCCCCTTCCCACAAAGAGATATAGTTTCCCCTCTATGGCTAATAGCAGCTTTGAACAGCACACACAATTTGAATTAAGGCAATGGTGCAGGGGGAAAACACAGTGTGGTTAAAGTTGTAGAAATGACATGTGGGAGCCCGCCCTCAGAGATGTTCTCTTCTGGAAATGATACACTACTGTGCGTGGTTTTTATCCATAAGCAGTTTTAGTGGTACAGGCTGATGATGGCCTTTGCAATTGACAACACTTTTTCTCGCCACTACAAGCTGGCCAGGACTAAATCCAGTGCTTATCAGGAACACATCAATAAATCACAGCATGACTCCTTTCAAAATATGTAATTCTGGCAAGGAGGGGAATAGTTCTGAAAGGAGAGCAAGAGGAAAGAATTATATCAGTCTAAAAGTGGGATTTTGTCCATTTAAAGATATTTCAGTTTATTGTAAGATTTCCTAAAAAGGATCCCCTAAGTATTTAGAATGTATCAGTTTAGCGGAAGAGGTTGTGTGCGGCCTTTCTGTTGGGAGGAAGGGTAAAAGTGGAAAGAAGCAGCCCTTCGGCCCTCTTGGACCCCTGGCCGATGGGAGCAGCCACAGTGTGCTTCTCTGCCCCTCAGCTCTGCAGTTGCTGGGCAAGGTGCACAGTTCGTATGCACATAGGTGCATAGATTGTCTGCTGGGTATACAGAGGGGGAAAGCAGACGGGACCGTGTGTGCAAGCGAGACCAGTCTTGCTGTTCTGTCTCTGCACGTTTCAGTGGAACGTGGAACAGTCCTCTTCTTCTGTGCCCAGCTTACTTTTGTGATTAATTATGACAATCTAATCATTCCGGGCCCATCCCTCCCAGTACAAAATGTCAACATGTCAGCGTTCCATGCTGATATTTGCTCTAACAACCCCGCTGACACTCATCCTAATAAAATCATAGCTTGTAACAAAAGGGGAGTGAGTTTGGTTTGGGCATTCACAGTTTTCAAAACTGCCTTCTTGGTTTAATGCATATCCCACTCTGTCATTTGCTCTGCTCTATTTGTGGTCTCAGATGCAGTACAGTGTAGTGGGAAGCTGGAAGGGATTAACATACAAAATACAGCATATGGAAAAGGTCAGATATGCCGTAGGAGGCCACCAGAATCCGACAACTCATTGTTATGGACAACATGGTAATGAGAATAGGAAGGCTACAAACAGCCTCTGTGAGCAAATGTTAACGTCTGGGACCATCTAAGTCTGCCAAATGTGGAAACCTGGCAATGAGAGAGGACAAAAATACATCCATCTTTTGCCCTTCACAGACTCTAAATCAGCCTGATGCTGAACAGATATTTTGGACTTGAACTCCCATCAGCCCCAGCCAGCATGGCCAATGACTAGGAATGCTGGGGGTTAAGAGCATAAGAACATAAGAAGAACTGTGCTGGATCCATCTACTCCAGCATTCTGTTCACACAGCGGCCAAACAGCTGTTGATGGGAGACCCACAAGCAAGACATGAGAGTGACACGTCTTGCTTGTGGAGAGCACCAGACTGGAGTAGGCTGCTCTAAATCAAGGATCATAATAAGTCTGGAAGCAAGTTAGAAGTGAAAAGTAGAGAACCGATTTGCTCAGCTGGTGACTAGACTTAGCTTGGTCTGACTTAGCTCAGTCCAACAGAGATTTAGGTTGGTCCAGCTGTGGGCAGACCCAACTTCAATCCCTACCTCTGTCATGGGTTTGGGGCTACTTCACATTGGGAAGAAAGGATGGGTCCTGGTACTTCCAATATGGTTGACTGCCTTTTTTTAATATTTAAAGAGCATTTGAATGTCTGAAAATACACAGGATTGGATCCAGACATATTCATGCATAGAGCTTTTCTGCATTTAATAAATGCATTTGAGGCATTTATTGTGAGCTCGTGATTCCTTACTCACAGTTGCTTATGGGTTTTTTAGATGACTTCATGATCCTCCAGTTTCAGAGCAATTTCAGAACAGGGAAAATGCGGTATTATTTCTTAAAGTAAAATAAAGCATATTTTACTCCTTGTGTAATTGCAATATTCTACTATAGCACAGTACCATCTTGAGGTTCTGTAGCAGAAAAACAGGAAAGAAAAAGCTCTTTGTATCAATTCTGTGATAAAACTGAAAGTAGATACAGAGATTAACAGCCTCGTGTAGAAAAGCTTGTAATGTAGAAGTAGTACAAGAAAAGCTTGTAAAGTAAACACCCACTGGAATGAATGATACTTTATTTAGTCATAACTAAAGTCAGTCTCATTCTTTTCAGTGGGTCTACTCTTATAATGACCACATCTGGATCCAACCCATAGTAAACATACATGCAGGCGATCTTGGCCAATTTCGGCATCCAGAGTATGTTTTCTACTTCTTATCAGACATAGTCAACACCGTCAAATGTTAGGGCAAATTAAAAAATTAATGGAGTCACCTTTGCTGTAATTTTTCAGTGTGTACCTGTGTATCTGTGAATAACGACAAAATATTTATTTTAAAACTTGCACAGCTGTGCAGGGGTAGGTGCATTTACTGGACTTTTTTTTTTTTTAAACAACCTAAAACGGCAACATGACATCCCAGTGTTCCTACAGAAATATGCTATAGAACAAAAATAGGACCACAGTTGCAAAGAACTAAAGTATAGAACTGCAATTAGCATACAACTAAAAACTGGTCTAGGTATAATAATAAAATAATATAACAATAGAAACACACTTATGATCGTTTATAATTTTTGCTGATTTATCTTTTAGTGAAAATAATTAGTACTTAAACAGAGATAATATAAATGTGAAAAAGCAATGTAAACATAATATTATACATATAATAGTAGAAAATTTGAATATCTATTTCAAGAAGTATATTCATCAAAGTCTTTCTGAAAATCCTTTACCAGGAACCTTTTCTGAAGATCTTTACAGAAACCCGGTGTGATCCAGTTTCGCATATATATAGCTTCTTCAGATTGAAAGAGCTGTAAAGATATTGCAGATATCAAATCTATGAATAATTTTAAAAAAATGAATATATCAACATTAGTTATAAATCATTATTGTAATTACACATATATAGAAGCATTGTTTAAAATGAGCACTGAACCTATTTTTTGAGAATTGTTACAGTAACATTTTCAAAAACATTTCCAGAAACATTTCAAAAACCAGGGGATATGATTTGCAAACAAAGTTGTTACTTAGACTCACTGCCTCAGACTCAACAAAAACACTGTGGCAATGATGCAAAATGAAAACTTTTTTTAATAAGCTAGGCTGCTTTATCTGTTGGCACTGAATTGCATTTTGTCTTGTACAACTACACAGAGCTAAAAAAGAAGAAATCTTAAGCAATATAATATCGGTGCGATACTGATAGAATTAGAATGAGACACACACAAAAACACATATAAACCTCAAACCACAGGCTGATACTTTTGTATGCTCTCCTGGAGATAAATTGAGTTGGCAGCTGTAAGCATTGCACTCCTGAAAGGTTTTAAATACCCAATGCTAGAAAAATGCTGATTCATCCACATTCCTGTTAAAGGTATAACGTTTGTCTTCATGTAAGTCAAACAAGTATCCCTGATATAAGTGCCTATGTGTATTACAAATAGGATGCCAAATCCAGAGAGGCATTCAAACCTTTGGGGATCACAGATTCTAATTTGAAAATCCATTCGGCCTCCTTATGCAGGAGTAAATTATTATAATCTGTCCAATTGTATTGGACATACAATTGGACATATAATATACAATTGGACATATAATATACAATTGGACATACGATTGGACATACAATATACAATTGGACATACAATTGGACATACAATATACCCTATCAATAACTAGGAACTCGAAGTCCTCATGTGTATGAGCCTGTTCTACAACATGATGCACTAAAGGAGCATCCAAAATACAATTTCTTAATTTGGACCGATGTTCAATAATCCTAGTTGGAATAGCGCGGGAAGTTTTGCCTACATATAATAAACCACATCGGCAAATGATAACATAAATAACTTGCTTAGTCGAACAATTAGAGAAATCTTGTAATGTGAAATATTGATGGTCCATAGGAAGTTCAAAAACTTTAGTTAGAAGAGATTCTTCTCCTGCGTGATGTAGTAGTTAGGACACAGCAGTGGTTCCCAATCCTAAATCTCCAGATGTTGTTGGACTACAACTCCCACCATCCTTAGCTAGCATGGCCAGTGGTCAAGGATGATGGGAGTTGTTATCCAATGACAACTGAGGAGCCAAGGCTGGGAACTACTGGGCTTGAGTGTTGGTCTTCCAGTCCAGATCCCTACTCAGCCATGGTGCTTACTATGGGCTAGTCCCTAGACTCCCTACCTCCCAGTCTAATCTAACTCATAGGGTTGCTGTGAGGATAAAATGGGAAGGATGCTATAACTCCGAGCTCCTTGAAGGATTAGGGTGTAATATAAATAATAAAAAAACATGGCATGGCCTTATCTTCTGCTACATGTTTAAACTGACAACAACTTCCGAGCTGTTTTCATTAGCGGCTTTTAGCTGTTGCCTTTTGCAGTTAGGGAAACCTAAACCCAGAAGATCACAAGAAGCCCCAAACTTCTCTTAAAGAAATAATGATGGCGAAACCAGTTTGGTAATAATAGATACCTCATCAGAATTCTTCAAAAACCATTCCTCATGTGGGGAAAAAGAAATACTTCGCCTGTGAAACTTACAGGATAGAACTTGTTGTTTGGGCTCTATTAAACAGATCAGCACTGTCCCACTCAGGGGATAGTCAGCCGTTTGAGAGGTGATAGGCGGATGTGTCTAAAAAGAGACAGAGAGGATGGCTGGGAGAGCATCTTTCCAAGCCCTAAGCCATTTTGCATGCATCTCCAGCTCTTCTAAGGCTGTGTTGGAAGAGAATGCTGCAGCCACACAGGTCTGCTTTCCTTCTTTCTGCAAATCAATCTGACAAATCATTCCATTTTATGGAACTCTGGCAGAATTCATTTCTTCCCAGTGGTATTTCTGGTATTTTAGAGTTTATGCTCTGAGGATCTTTTTTTTTTAAAAAAAATAATAATGTACATATGATTTTCTGGAAAGTGGGAGTAATACTATGTACTCTTGCCAGATTCCATCCTTCTGCAGTGGCCAGCAAGTGTGACATTTCTCATAGAGTTTACAAAATAATAAAAAAGTTCATCCTATAGGAAACCAGATGTTTCTTGTAGCCATAGATGGACTAGTCCCAGTTCTCATGAATCTTTCTCACTGGAGCCATGCAAACAGCTGCAAAGGTGTGGTTCCAGAACTATAGGAATGAATGTTTATATTCAAAATTATATATTTAAAAGTCAGTTCCTGGATCCCATCTCTTTGTCACTCTCTAGTGTGACATGAGAAATGGAACTCAGGTCAGGACTAAGCAGATAAGTGATGATCTGTTTCCCATGGCTTGCCTTGTGTTCTGTGAGACCAAATAAATAGGTCACAACCACAGTTTTGACGGTTTCAGAATTTGTCCCTCATCTCAGACATAGGTCACAAGTATTATATGCAGTGTGAGTATACTAAAACTCACCTATCTGTAAGGCTGTAGATAAGGATTACTGAGATAAATTTGAACATTCAGATGCTATAAAAATGCAACAGCAACAGCAACAACAACAGAAACCAAATTGCTCTGGCATAATCTGCTCCTACTAAACCCACATTGACTCTCACATTCACTCCACTTAATAGTATTCTTCTTCTTCTAGTATAGTCCAAAGCATAGCCCCACATATTAATTAATTTAGGACCTCAATTAATTCAGTCAATTTTTGAGGGGTGGCTGCAGTGCACAGGGAGGAGAAAGTCACCTCTTACATCTTCAGCAGCGGCTCTGCCTGAAAATGCCATCTTTGAAAAGCCTCCACCAGGCAGCAATGGGAGCCACCTTGACCCATGGGCCAGAGGAACCACACTCCTGATTTGGGAGGTCCAAAAATATTTTGGACATTTGACATGCCCGGCCCCCTCCTCTTCCTGAATGTGGACCATCAGCACATCTTCTGACCAGATGAACCCTGTAGCCCAAATGTTTTTGTTTTATACCTGTGGCCTACTGAATTCTAAACTAGTCATTTATGTCTAGATGTTATTTATTACCATACCTGCCCAGTAGCCATTTCCTTTCATGGCATTAGTTCTACTGTCTCACTACTTCAGGGGAGCTTAAGTAGGGATGGTACAAGCACTCGATTCCATTCGGGAATCCAGCGGAATCCCCCCTGCCCACCCCCCTGAGCCCTGCTCGCCAAGCCCCTACCCCCACTTGCCCCCTGCCCGCACTTGGCGAGTGGCCCGCACTCAGCCTGGCAGCCTTGTTGAGCTTCACAGTCACCATTTAAAAAAAAAAATTAAAAGGCGGTTGCAAAAATGCACATTTCATGTATGTGCGAAATGATCATTTTTGCGGAAGTATGCATTTTCGCGCATACGCAAATACGTATGCACATTTTTGTGATTGCCATTTTATTGTTCAAAAAATGGTGACCATGGAGCTCGATGAGGCTACTGGGGTGAGTGTGGGCTGCTTGCTGAGCACAGGAGGGACTCGAGCGTGGTCCAGGGACCGGCAAGTGGGGCTGGGCGGGTGCCAAGAGAACCTGGATGGGGGCAGTTCACACATCCCTAAGCTTAAGTCTATAATTCCCCCCCACATAATGATGCTTCTCTCATTGAGAACTGGGGGACAGCTGGGAAAAGGGAGGGTATGTTTGTACTTAATCAGGTTTCAGACTATCATGTCCCAAGAGTCTGATTAAAATACTCTGGTGTTACGATTATAGCTTAAAACTTGCCATGAAAGCTAACACATTTCCTGTATTTGGAAAAATTAGAAAATGCCAGAACAACCTTCTAAGTGTTCTTAGAACAGAAGGCTTCAATCCTAGGCCCATTTATCTGGGAGTAACAGAACAGCCATCATCATGAAAATAAATCAGTTTTAAATCAGTTTTAAATCAGTTTTAAATCAGTTTAGAGTCCCTTTTAGCACACAAGGACTCTGTGTTACAGTTCATTGATCAGGGCCCTATCTACATGGGGCTTTTACTTTGGTTCTACTCCACCCCCAAATTGATAGTGTCAGATGACATATGCTGCTCTCCATAGCTAGCCCGGCGTTTCTTGCCCTAAATCTGTCTTTTTTTTTTCAAATTAATTTTGTGTCGGATTTTGCTGTCACAGCTGCTTCGGTGCTGTTCTGGAGTCCGTGTGACCTCAGCTGGCTTGGGCGCAGGCTGGTGGAAGTGGTGCTGATTGGCGGAAGGGAATGTAGTGTGAGGTGGGGGCGTGGGGAGAGCAGAGGGGTAAACATGTCTACCCAGAAGTAACTCATTGCCTTCAGTTCCATTTTGCCAGCCCTGCTGTTTTGAAGCTGTGCAGCTACGAAGGAGCACAGCTGAGAAACTGTGGATGCCTGTTGATTCGACGCTGCGCAGCTAAGACAGTGTGATTGCCAGTGAGGATGATTTTCATGAACATGTACTCAGAAGCACTTCATTGAGCCCATGTTTACGGGTGGGTGGGGTAGGGAAGCCTGTTGCTTGGGCAGTTAATATATGTGACAATGTGCTAGTCGTTCTCCCTCCTCGCCGGCTCCGCTTTCTCTGCTCTCAGCCTCTTGCACTCCTGCTCATTCTGCTCAATCTCTGGGCAGCGGCGGCTGCTTGCCTGCCCGCCTCATAAATGTGTGTGTGTATGTGGGGTATGTGGGGTTTGTCATGAACATCTACTCGTAAGCAAGTCCTCCATTGCACTTTGTTGAACATGCGAGGGAGGGGGAGCAAACATGCACTCATTGGCTGCCCCACACCTACGCAACTGCTGATGTTCATTTCTACTTGAGGCAGGACTCACCCACCCACCCCAACTAATGTCGCTTCAGTTCCCGTTTACCCTGCGGAAGCGGAGGAATGCAGCACTGTGTGTACCACGGAAGGAGCTAATTCGATTCTGTGAAAATACGGATTTTGCCCAAATCGCTTCGCAGAGCATTTCCATTTAGATTGGCCCCTAGTTGATCTAGTTTTAATTAAAACTCTTTGCTACCCAAAGTTTAGTCTAATCCCTGAGAATTTTAGATGCCAAAGAAAAGAGAAAAGAAAAGACAAGAAAGGTTATTACTGACAGTTTACCTTTGAGACAAAATTATCAGTCTTTAGTTATTAGTTATTAGTAATTATTCAGTCTTTAAATAACTTGTATATGAGGATGTACAGATGTTCATAATTTTGCCAGGTAGGAGCTAACTGCAAAGTAGCAATATTTATTTTGCTAGAATACAATATTGTATTCTAGTAAGACGTTAATGGCAAACTCTAGCTACAGGTTTTTCAAAATGCAAACATGTCTGTCATAATACTCTTTGTCTGAAATAGTTATCGTCCTTTGGGCCTTCCAGGTGACTGCTTGGAATATCCCGAATAACTGATGGCTCTTTACAATTTCAGACCAGAGACATTGCTGTTCACATTAGGCAACACATACACTGTGTATAGGTCACTGACAGAACGATCCTGGGCATGTCTACTCAAAAGTAAGTCCCACTAATATCAATGAGGCTTACTCCCAGATAAGTGGGCCTAGATTTGAAGCCTAAGAAGAGGAATGGATACTACTGAAAACTGAGTGTGCTTCCAACTCTTTTGCCATCCGGGGACGATCCATCTCCCTCTCCCTTTTGCCATCACTACTACTTTCATTACTTCTCTAGTGGTTACTGGCAGCTTCATCTTTCCCCTGAACTCCATCGCAGAGAAGGTTAATAGCAGTCCTGCTGTTTTCTTTTATGGATAACAACATTGTAAGCACCCATTAAAAGAGAACTACATATAGACAAGGAATGGTGGATGGATTTTAGGCCAGGTCGGCTTTCCCCAACCTGGTGTGCTCCAGGTGTTTTGGACTACAACTCCCATAATTCCCAGCCAGCATTGCCAGACCAAAGACAAGAGGTGTTTTAAAAGCTTATTCAATGGACACACAAGCACATAATGAGCATAGCTCCTTTTGTCTCCAGCATGCTGTCCCTTGTTTTCTGAGGTCCTGCACATCTCGGCCCTTTTAGCTTCCTATTATGGCAGAGCGGCAGGAGGGAAAGGCGAGAGGGAAGCCTCCTGTTCCACCGAGCGTGGATGAGGTGGGAAATGTGAGGGCAATAGAGGTCAAATCATAGCCTTATTGCCTTTTCAGGGGGGTCACACATTTGACCTGGTAAAGTAAACAGACACAACTTGGTTCAGGTTACCTCAAATGGGGGAAATGAAGGATTGCATATCAGTAACCGTCCACCAGGCTGTTCAAACCTGTCCATTATAATAAGAAAACTTATTCTCTCTCACACACACACGCGGACATAGCATAAGGTAAGCCCAGAACACTATGTGTAATGTCGAAAACAATTCAGTTTGCTCCTTGCTCTCGGTCGTCTCCGCTCTTTTTTTTTTTTTAATTAATAGGTTATTTTAAAAAACAAATTACAATTTATTTTACATAAAGTTTACCTAACAATTGCACCTTTCCTTGCCTTCAGTCTTAACAGAAATGTTGTGTAATGAAGCCAATTCCCTCCTCTCTTTATGTCCCGTATTCCAGGGGAGGCAACATGGTGCTTGTGGTGCCCCCCCAGACACTTTTCTTGGAGCCTGCCAAGGTACTTTATCCCTCCCACTTTAAAATAACAACAACAACAACACATTTTCTTACTGACAGTTGGGGTCATTGTGAAATAGGTTTCTGTTGGTGCTGAAAATTGTGGGTTCAAATGAGTTGTTTAGTGTATTGGGGCTCAGACCTCACCTCTGTCTTGTACCGAGCCGTTTAGGCAGGTTACTTGTCCTTTGCCATACCGCCCATGGCAGCCATTTTGTGGTGGTGCCCAGGATAGTTACTCCAATTGCCAAATGTGGCCACAGCCCCAAAAGGTTGCCTACCCCTGATCTAGGAAATCTGGAATTAGTCAGGTAGGTCCAGATAAGTGTCCAGGCTAGGGTCATGTTTTTTAGGCAAGAGCCTGGCATACCGACACAGGTCATTGACTTCAGCCAAGTTGGTTCATGTAGCCTCAGTTAGCCTAGACTAGACCAAGCCATATCTCCCATGGTAGCCATTTTGTAGTGGTGCCCAGGACATTTTCTCAAATTGCCAAATGTGCCCATGGCCTAGAAAAGTTACCTACCCCAGCCTCTTGTCTTCTTTAGAGAAAAGGGGTTTAGCATATAGGAGGTTCATCCAACAAACATCTGAAAGGCAGGAAGTCTAGCAACCTTTTCCTAGGATTCAGCTTACCTGTAAACTCACACTCAACCCATAGGTCGGGGTGAAGAACTTGTAGCCTTTCATATGTTTTGGCCTTCAACTCCCATCAGCCCTAGCCTGTAGAGCCAATGGAGACGGCCGATGGGTGGTGTAGGCCAAAATATATGGAAGGCCACAAGTTGCCTTAGTTTTAAAAGAAAGTGAGTGGCAGCTATCCAGGAGTAAGTTAACACCAAGATCGACTTGCAGCCTGTCCAGCCATGAAGGAGAGTGGAAGCACACACATTCATTGTCACAATAAGGAAGTACAACATCCATTTCCTTTGTAGTGTCAAACCATGCGTGAGTGTGTCTCCTGAGCTTTGAAATGGGAATCAGCTTCTGCTATGCCTGCTAAAGTCATCCAGTTCTATTCAAAAGTTTAAAAGCTGCAGCCATTTGTGGAATTTTAATGATAGTTAGGGATGGCGGAGAATTCCACCACAGAGACCCCCAGAGTCTGTGGAGGAACGGATCACTCACCTCCGCCTCCCTGCGGGATCCGTCTGGGTCAGATCCCTGTCCACGTCGGCCCTGCGCCATTTGCGTCCCTGTTCACATGATAGGCTATGCAAATATTTGCGTAGCCTATCACGCCCAAAAACAGGGACGCAAATGGCATAGTGGACGCCATTTGCGGCCGACCTGTAAAGCTGGTTGATTAGCCTGATGGCGACAGCACCCCCCTCCCAGCATTCTCGCCCTGAGAAGGACAGGGCAAGAGTGCTGGGGCGGGGCTGCGCCAAGGCCCCTCTTCCCCACACCGGCCTTTGACAGTCGGCATGCAGAAGAGGGACGGCGACAGCTAGTGATAGGGTAATGGCAGCTGCCATTACCGTATCGCCTGGTATAGGGAGTCGGAGTGCTGCTCTGTGGAATCCTCCCAGAGTGGAGTCACTCCAGAGGATTTGGGGGGGGGGAGGAACTCATTGGGATCGCCTCCCCCCGGGCAGATTCCCCACCGGATCGGAAGGTGAGGAATCCGTACATCCCTACCTGAGACTCCGATTCTCTGTTGTTTGGTTTATTGCCTTAGGAAGTAACTACTTGACACCTTTGTCATGTTAGAATGGGGGCTGGTTTCCCATCCCTGTGTTACCCCATCTCCTGTCTTTTCCAGCACAAGCATATGTCTGTCTACTCAGAAGTAACTCCCATTGTGCTCAATGAAGCTTGTCCCCAAAATGTGCACTCCAGGGAGTGACTGAGATTCCCATGAATTGAAATAACACATTTAGGAGCCTTAATGTTGAAGCTTCGAAGCTTTGATTGATCCAGCATGGCAGCTAGAACACTGAGGTCCTCCTCTACTGATTGGTTTATTTAACAAAGTAATGCAGGGGGCGGGGGGAGAGAAGGAGATTGTTCTACAGGGAGAACACTCTGTTCTTTTAATGATTGTCACTTTAAGAAAGTACTTAATGCAGGGGCAGGGAAGGAAGAGAGAGAGAAAGAGTGATTTTTATCTAGACAAAAAGTGTTTCTCATTTCCCAGCACAAACATATGTGTGTTTACTCAGAAATAACTCCCATTGTGGTCAATGAGGCTTGTTCCTGAAATGCAGGTGCATCTGCATCTTCAGGGGAAAGGAGAAAGGGCGTGGAAGCCTCCCTTATTGGTTGAGCAGCCCCTGCCAGTCAGATGATGTCTACTCCAACCCCCACCCCTACCCAGAAGTATGTTCTGCGAAGTGATTTTTACTGGTGCAGAGTACTCACTCGTGGAGCCCTGCAGGGACTAAAGCTCAGAAAAGCTGATTACTTTTAAAAAATCTGGTACTCCTACATTCGCTTATCCTTCCATTGTTGTGGACCACCCCCCGCCCCCGGATACCAAAGCAGCATATCCTAATTTTAAGTGTTTATCTCCAGTTCTGTGCAGTAAAATCCTATTTATTTCACTGGGATTTCAGCAAGTTTAACTGGGCACAGCATTGCACTGTGCTGTCATACTACTAAGCACATTTAGGGTGCAATCCTATGCATGTCTAAATATACATAAGATTGCGCCGTTTATTGCAAGTATGACTATGGATTTCATAGACATCTCATGCAGTGCAGTCCTATGCATATTTGCTCAGAAGTAAGTCCCACTTTGTTTCATGGGATAGTTTCCAGGTAGGGATGGCAGAGAATTCTGCCATGGATCTCGGTGAGGCCAAATGCCAGTGCATTTGGCCCCCCGAACTTCGTGGCGGAACGGCCTGTCCCCCCCTGCAGATCCCCCTCAGGACGAGACTTGCCTGGGGCGGATCTTCCGGGTGGCAGCGGCTCTGGTGGTGGCTTCGGTGGCGGCAGCTGCGGCGGCTGGTCTTCTGACCGGCTGCCGCCGCTGCCATTTCCAGTCTTGTTAAAAAAAAAGAAAGAAAAAAGGCGTGATAGGCTACGTAAATCTTTACGTAGCCTATCATGGCTGGGTGGGTTTAAAAAAAACCCCAAAACCGCGTACGCAAATGGCGGCGGCTATGGCCGCTGCCATTTGCATTCCTTATTTTTGGCTGTCTTAGTCTACGTAAATATTTACGTAGTTTACATAAAGATTTACGTAGGCTAAAACGATTTACGTAGGCTAAAACAAAAAGGGACGCAAATAGCGCCCGCTACGCTATTTGCGTTCCCCTTTATTTTCGCCGTCATGGTCTACGTAAAGATTTACGTAGATTCAGATGGCCAAAAATAAGGAACGCAAATGGCGGTGGCCGTAGCTGCCGCCATTTGCGTACGCAAATTCCCCCCCCCAGAGCCCTCCATGGCCGGAGATCCGGCTGCGGACGGCTCTGGGCTGGGCTGGGCCTGGCCGGCTGTTCCGCAGAGCTGCCGCAGAGCAGAGCCGGCCATCGAGGATTCCGGGGGGGGGGGAGGAACGGAGCGCCTTCCCCCCATCGAGGATTCCAGGGGGAGGGACGGAACACCTCCCCCCCCCACCATCAACATAATCCGCGAAAGGTAAGTCACTTTCGTACATCCCTATTTCCAGGTGAGTCTGCATACAATTGCAGTCATAGCCACTTAGAATTCGTCTCCATCTGAAAGAAAGTATGTGTAACTGCATTTTCACATATTTGTCCTGTGTTATCCTTCTTGTACTCTCCTTTCCTTTTGTTGTCTTCCCCCTCCGCTCCCACTGCATGTTTAAATATAAAGTATAAACTCTCTGGGGCAGAGGTTTATATTTTGTTGGTGTTATTTTATAAAGCGTCATGTACATTAATTACACTGAATGAATCCAATGCCCTTCATCACCTCCGTTTTGCCTAATGCGATGAATGTTGTACTGTTGAATGGTATGAACTAGCTGTCACACAACCCTTGGATTTAGCTCTGGTGTTAATGAGGCCCTTAAAAAACACCACAGACAATATTTTTGCTATGATTATGCCAAAACTATGCTTATTTGGGGTCATTTCCTAGCAGCTGTGAAGCAGTGATTTTGGGGGGATGTTTGACAAACATTAATTGGCACACATATTTTGATTCTGAGGTATGGATTTAATTGTTTAATGGTAAACATGCACAGATGTAACAATGATAACCCTTAAAAAAACAACCTGTCCTTTGAAGACAATGGCAAAGCACCCATTAAATTCAAGTGAAGCAGAGCATCAATTCAATATTTGTTACTTATGGTCACAGAGTAACTCAACCATCCATGTGTAAAAGGGTCACATTGAAAAGATCAATGATCCAAAGAATGTCTTCTGCACCATGCTATCTGGATAGCAGATTGAAAGGAACTGACTGTCCACACCTTCAAATGGCTATGAAAGAAGAATATCAATGCACTATAAGGAACAGCCAGTTTCCATGTAGACACAATGCTTGCCTATTACCTATGGTAGGAGACAGTTAATTCAGCAGTCAGGACTTGGGTCATACCAGGCAGTTTTATGCATCTCTTATCCATTACCGACATGTGAATATTGTAACAATTATACACAGCAGTGTGTGATTACTAGGGCCGTAACATTTAGACTGCAAACCATGGGCATCATTAGGCTTGGGCACACGGGGCCTGTGCCCTGAATTTATTTGTGAGTGCCTGTGTAATTGCTGCAATTGCTCCAGGGCTCTTGTCTGTGAAACCTGTGCCATATATCCACTTCCTCACTCACCTGAATGCAGTCCACATTGTTTCTGCAGGCATGCTGCACCAACATATTCACCTTGCTGGTGCTACTCCTGACCATGTGCCATAGCTAATCTAGTTGTACATCAGTCTAGCAGCAGCTTCCCCTTGCACAGTGTAAATAGTCACATGTGGGAGAGGGAGTTGTGAGCTGAGACTGAGTTCAACTGCATAGAAAGAATGAGGCATGCAAAGTGATTTGCTTCTTGGTGGGCAAGTGGTGAGAGATTTAAAGAATTCAAATGTGGGAGAAAGTGAAACTGACAGATCCATCCTAGCAGCAAGATTTAAAGAATTCAAATGTGGGAGAAAGTGAAACTGACAGATCCATCCTCGCAGCAAACTTGCTGAAGCTAAGCATGTCAGGGTCTGGTCAGTGCCTGGAGATGGGGGTTGGGGGTTGGGGGGGACTGTTTCAGGAACCGTTGGTATGCTGCTTTACATTCCATGATGGAAGAAATGTGGGATCAGGACTGGCCCTACCCTTAGGCAAAGTGAGGCAGTCACCTCAGGCAGCAGATGCTGAGGGGTGCACAATGGGTAGAACTGTATGTGCCATGTAATGTGCCTTCCGCCTCCAAAGCTAGCCTGTTGCCCTCAGGTGCCCATCTGCACTGGCTAGTGTTGAGATAAGATTCAACTGCCACTCTGGTCAGCTTTTGTACATGGAATTAGTGGGCGGAGAAGGCATCACCTTGTCCTTTGCCTCAGGTAGCAAAAAGTTCCTGAGACCAAACCTGGATGGCATGTAAAGGTAATAAAATAAATAAATGGCTTCTTGTATCCACCCTTAATAGGCTTCCATCTGCATTTTAACTGAAGTCCATTTGAAAAAGGGAAGGGGGAAGCAGGGATAATCTGCAGCCCTGCTTGGATGTTCAGTTTACCTTACAGCACAGGCCGTAATCTGGGAGTAGGGCTGTTGTGTAGCCCTTCCCCAGTGTCATGTGTGGAATGTAGCCCCACCCTCTGGCATCTGCATGTACACTGCAGCCATCTTCATTGAGGGGGCCTCCATGTATGTAGGCCAGGCCAGGGGGTCCACACAGCTTGGCCCTGCTCCCAGATTGTGTGTTTGCCTATAAAGTCAACTGAACACCCAAACAAGGCTTGCTTCTGAGTTTTCCCATTGACATGAACTTTACCATAGGTTTTGCTCCTCTTCTGACTTTTATTCAGCATCAGAAGCATGTTCCCCTTTCATCTTTTCCTCCCACAATTTTTATCTGTATTCCAGATAGAACCTTGAATGATCCTTCTCTTGTGTTCCTTAGACGAAGAGGGAAAGAAAGAAAGAGGCAATTGTTCTGTGAACTTCCTACATGACATCTGTGGAACACTGTCAAGGTGGAGCTGTAGCCAAAAAATGCCTCTATCTGACATGCAATAGGAATCACTAGCTCTTTGGAGATCTGAAGAGAGGAGGGAATGAATGTGAATCAATGGTCACCCAAATGAGCCTTGCCCAATGCAAATTCAATGTGAGTTCCTTGTTAGATTTACATGATTTGAATAGTCCCCTCCCCTTTCTAAGTGACTATCACTCAAACATATTTTAGTGTCACATGAAATAGCAAAGAAAATGGACACCCAGTATTGCCTGGTGATAGTCATGCAGCGCTGTGCTGGAATTGGAAATCCAGGGAACCCAGCCTTTGGTGAGAATGATCAAAGAACTTCCCCTTATCTCAGCCTCAGAAAATGCATGAGAAAAAAAACCCCTCCAACAAGTAGGTCATTTTCCCAGGGGGCTACTGCTAAAGATATCTGGCATGCTTACAAAGAAACCAGAAACTTAGAAAGACAAACATGTTTAACAGGTGCCACAATGTTTTTTAATATTAATGGTGCCTGTTGGTTGCTGATGAGAGCCAAGTTTCTTTGGACAGTGGCAGCATGACATCCATCTTTACTTAATGACAAACCATCATCAGATTATTGGCAGAGAAATGGAAATTCATTGAAGGGGAAACATTTTTGTGAGAAGAAAATGACAATGTAGATGCTTGTACCTGTTGATTAAGATAACTAGCCCCAAATGTGCTTATCAAAGGACAGGAAGATAGTAATTTTAATCAGCACTTTGGAAAAAGGTGTAGTATCATGAAGAAATGCTCTCTATGGCAACCATATTACTGAACCAAAAATTAAAGCAGAACTCATTTCTATTTGTTAACAATTCATTACCTCACTAATTGGAGAGGCACTACTAACAATGTAATCGACTATTTCTACTATCTGAATAAGGCATTATTTGTATCAAATAACTCTTTGGTTTCAGGACACAAAGTTTCTTTGATAAAAAGCTGGCACGTCCAAATGACAGGTCGTTAATTAAGAGAGAAACGTCCATGCTATATTTCCTAATTCAGTGGATATACCTATTGATAGTACACAACCCCCATGTGTGAAATGAGGTTTAGCCTGAGCATTTTAGCCAAATGTATGCACCGCGTGTGGACTGGGTCACACATGCATCATGTTCTTCCTCTCCACTTGATTACTGAGCCCTTGGTAATTCATAGCTTAATGTGTGAACTGATTCCATCAAAAAGTGTTATGTTTGAGGAGGTATGAAATAACAGGAAATTTCTGTCTGTAGTTTTATATCTTTACACGGACTTTGTGTTGGAGTCATCAAGTGATGAGCATGCATGTATGAACCAGTGCTTGGAATTAGTAAGTTCTTTTGTTGATGTCCCTAAATTTATGCTATCTTTTTGTTTGGAAATTTGAACAGTCTTGTGGAGAGAAGATACATCATGGGTCACAAACCTCTCTTCACCCTGCACCCCCAGCAATTAGCCTTAAAAGAAGCCTTCCATGAGCTTCAGTGGAAGGCTTTTCCCAGTCCAAGTACATTTGGAGAGGGGACACAATGGGGGAGGGATGTGCCCCACATGTTCACTCTAACACCCTCCCCCCAAATGCACTTGGGCTGGGAAAAGCCTTCCACTGGCTCCAATAGAAAACTGCCCCCAAGGCTAATTGCAGCATGGAGAGAGCAATTTGGGGGGAGGTCACAGCTGTGCTGTGGCACCCCCTCCCCCAATTACCCCCTGCTGCAATTCAGCTTGGAAAAACCTTCCATTGGAGCCAATAGAAGGCTTTTCCCCAGTCTAATTGTAGTGCTGGGAGTCATTTGGGGGGCTTGCAGCTGAGGTTGGAAGGGTTAACCCACACCTCATCTGCAACCCTCCCAACTCTTTAAATCACCACCCCCTGTTGCAATTAGGCTTGGAAAAATGTTTCAATGGACTTCAAGGGAAGGCTTGCTCCATGCCTAAGGGCAGGGCAGGGGTTTAGACCGTGTGTGTGTGTGTGTGTGTGTGTGTGTGAGAGAGAGAGAGAGAGAGAGAGAGACAACGAAAGAGAAAGTGAGACAGAAGGGGGGACACCCCTGCCCATGACCCCATCCACTTTTGGTGGGGCTCCTGCCCACCACTGGCATGCAGCCCCTGGAAGGGTCCCTGGAAAGGAACGCAGCCCTCGGGTGGAAAAGGTTTCCCCTCCCCTGAGATAAATTATTTATAAGCAAAGCCTTCTCTTTAGCAAGAGAAAATGCTCAGTTCATTTTGGTTAAAAGGCTTGACCTTTTGCTCTATCATCACATACTTGACAATTTCTCAGGACAAGTTACTATTGAGATCTTATTTAGGTACTAGTTCAGATGCTAAAGCTAAATACATACGATGCACAAAGGGTGTGTTCTCAGGGAACTGCAACCAGGGCCTTAAAGAATTCACAGGTACCGTTACATAAACTCTGCTTGCTCCGATTATACACTCATCGTTTTGTCTGAAGAAGAGTTTTGTGATGCGCCAACGCTTGGCGATTTTGCACTATTTAGCCCCATGGAAGATATTATCTCATTTACTTTCTGTTAACCATTTTACATTTTAGGAAAGGAGAGGGAAGAAGTACAATTAAGAGTGCAATTCTATCCATATCAACTCAGAAGTAAGCCCCTTTGAGTTCAATGGGACTTACCTCCAGATAAGTGCATACAGTGTCTGTATAGTGTCCTAGTCCCAGTGTCTAGATTCAGTAATGGTCTGGATGAGGGCCAATAAACTGAAGCTGAATGCCAACAAGACAGAAGTACTTTGGGTAGGTACCTCTTATGCATGTACGTACCTCTGGGCAATTATGTCCAGGAAATGGGTGGGCAACCTTTAGAGGGACTTGCACTCCCTCTGAAAGTGTAGGCATGTAGCTTGGGATAATCTGTGATCCAGCCTTGTCGCTTGAGGCCCGAGTGGCTTCAGTGGCTCTGAGTGACTTTTACCACTATGACCATTCCTGGGCAGGGATAGTTTGGTTATGGTAGTCCGTGCTCTTGTAATCTCCAATTGGATTACTGTAATGTGTTATCTATGAAGCTGCCCATGAAGATAACCTGGAAACTACAGCTAGTGCAGAATGCAGCCACCAGAATTTTAACTGGTACAGCCAGATCAAAATTGTCTTTCACGGATTCTGAAGGAGTTGCGCTACCTGCTGAGCCCAATTCAAGATGCTGGTGCTTACCCTGAAAGCCCTATGGGTGCAATCCTATGCATATTTAGACAGAAATAAACCCTACAATTCCCAGCATTCCCCAGCCAGCAGGACCCTGGATTTAACCTTAAGTATAATAGAATGGAGGCTCGAATTCTTAATTTAAAATCCAGTACATTTGATGGCTCAAAGAATGGCAACCGTTTCTTTAATAAAAACACTGTACACACCTGGATGAAGAGAGTGCATGAGACTTATTCACAGTGCAATGTATGCAATTTGTGGTTCAAAAAATGGCAGATCCAGGATAGACACACTCAAGAAACAGTGTCGTATACAGCAGAGGTGGGCAGCCCATTGCCCTCTGGATGTTTTGGCTGTGCCGTTGGGGAGGGCTGACGGACACTGTAGGCCAAAATATCTGGAGGGCCAAGTTGTCCACTACTGCTATACAGAAATAGATAAGCGTAGTTCTTTAAAAAATGACATGTTCATTGAATATATGGATTGCGCAATAATAGAATAATAGAAAAATATAAAGCACCTATTTTCTTGGGAACTGCTATTGTGTTTAGAAATCAGGATGCATCCGACTCTGCCTTTAGCTCCTTAGGTAACAGTGAAGGCAACTTGGATGCTAGCATTTGTCACTTGGAACAACTGTGCTAAATTGTTACCAATGTTTCCTTTTTCAAAGTCTGTTCTTCAGTGCTGGGGATTGAAGTAGGTGACCCTGAGGCCCTGTCCTGTCCACTTTTCAGTTCACTGGTGTGTGTTTTTATCATTTAGGATGGAAGCATATTCTGCCAATATTGTGCAGTAATGCCCACCCCAACGAAGTAATTCATTCTTAGGCTTTAGGCAGCAACACATATGCACACATATTATCTTGCTCATGATTGCAACACACCTGCAGGGTTAGCTAGCGCAGCATCATTAACCCCATTTTGAAAACCATGCAGAGAGCACGGTGGACAATTACTATCCCCAAGCCAGCCAGTGGTTCCACTGCATTGTTGCAGAGCCAAACTCCGGTTTCTCAGTTGACTTCTATCCATTACACCATTTGGGCCGGCATCATTTTTTCTACACCATTAACCCCTTGGTTTTGAAGCACCAACAAAGCAGATGCTGCACCATCTACTACAGCTTTCCTCAACCTGGCCTCCTGCAGATATGTTGGACTGCACATAGCTGGCTGGAGGATCCTGGGAGTTGTAGTCCAACACATTTGGAGGGCACCAGGTTGAGGAAGGCTGATGTAATACTACAGCTGAAGCACACTGTTCTGTCTTTTCTCCTATCCTTTCCCCTTTCCACCTGAGTGACCCTGGCCCTCTCTGTTCCCAGCGCACATGCCAAGGTCCCTTGAAGATCCATATCTGATAATGTAGCAGTGATGGAGGTGTGGATGCGCTGATCCATTTTCCAGACCTGGTTGTGAGAAAACCCAGCGACCAAAAAAGACAAGAGTCGTGCACTTTTTTCTGAGAACATGGCATCCATCCAACAATGTGTCGAATTTGTCAAGTGCGTCTGACTCAAGCCCTTTATTATCATATGCCACTGAAATGATTTGCCCGGAAGGGAAGTGGATCATTAATAAAAGGGATGAATTGCTCTTTGTTCTTAGATGACTGTGCTTCATAGTGTTCTTCTGTGCCTTGTACATTTCAGCATCTATTCAAACTTCATTACCTGGTTGATAATTAGGTTATTAGATCACTAGAATAAACCTGGGATTGGCACAAGTAAGTGAACACATCCTGAGCTATCCCAAAGGAAATGAATAATGCGAGCAAATCTCTGTGTATTGGAAATCACTGGCCTGAATGCTGACAAAGTGCACACACAGTAGAGGTGTTCACTGAGCCACAAATTTGACTCAGACCCCTATCTGGAACTTTGGAAAGTGGCCCAATTCAGACCTTCCTGATCTGATTAGAACAAATATGCAGGGAGGGACAGCTCGTGTCGAAGGCGACTTTCTGAAGAGAACCTCCAGTGTTCATGAAGGCTCTCCACACAATCTAGAATGCTGATTTTCCAAAGGGTGGGTGCCACCACTGAGAAGGCTTGCTTAAGTACTGCTACCTGGTGATATTGCATTGGTTGCTGAACAACCAGTTCCCTAAATATATCTATATATTAATATAGAGCACGAATTCTTGTTCACCCATTTTGGCCATGAAATACTATTTGATCAAGTTTGACATGGTTTCAAATTAAAGCTGCCAATGCTTAAATTTGCAGAAAAATAATCGCACTGCTGAAAATAAACTGACAGCTTTGCAATTAATGATTAAAGTTTATAACATTTTGTATTGTGGAGCTGAACAAATATGCAATACATGATCGCATGCATTCGCTATTGATGTCTAGAATTGCAGAAAAATAATTCCATTTTTAAAAATTAGTTGGAACATCAATATTTAAATGTTAAAGTTTTTAATTTATACACACCTGGTACCACTCAATTTTAACTAGCTCAGTGTTACCTACTCCAGGGGTGTTGAACCTCTTTCAATCTGATGGCCAAATTGATTCTTCTTTACCAGCCTGCCCCATCACTGAGGTCATTGGAGGGCTTCCTCCAGGTGGTTCCACATGGACCTATGGCCCGGTTGGAGTCCACCAGGAAAAGATCCTTCAGTGTGGTGGCCCCCTTCCTGTGGAACTCCTGCCTTTGGAGGTCAGGCAGGTGCCAACATTGTGTTGCTTTCGGCACCTCCTGAAGACATTGTTATTTCGAGAGGCCTTCCCTGAGTGAGCAGCTGCCGTTTATTAAGTTCAGAATCTGTTCTTTTAAAATGTTTTAATTGTTTTATTATGGTGTTTTATTCTTTTAGCTTGTTGTTCACTGCTCCGAAATCTTTGATGTGGAGCAGTATATAAATACTGTAAATAATAAATACATTTTGACCCTTTAGAATGGGGAGAAAACTGTACAAAAGCTGGGAAACCACCAAACAATTGGTGGTCAGGAGAAAGGGTATGTGGCCATCTGTGGAACCCTAAAGGGCCAAATTGGGAGGGCCCCCACCCCCCGGGTCTGAGACAGCTGTCCCTGTCAAGGGGGAATGTATGGTGTATCTCCTTCAGATACAGAAAGATATTGTCTTAGATTACTATTACTACACATTGTTGGTGCCACCAGTTATGAAGATACCAGAACATACAATGGGGTAGTATATGCTACTTTTAAAGAAGCAGCTCAAGCACGTCATTTACTAATTGAAGATGCAGAATGGCAAAGATGTTTAGAGATAAATAACTAATAGTAAAATCGACATTTAGTACTTGAGTTAGCACTTTCAATTCTTTACATGCACTTCTGTTATGAAATCTTTCAATGTGTGATATATATTAAAATGTGAAGTGATTTCTTTAGCAATAAATATCTCTAGTTCCACTCAGCTGATTTACACACATTTTTAAGAAAAATTAAAGCATTTACCACATAGACTCAGCAAAAAATTCCAAAAATCACTTTGGGGGCTAATGTAATCAAAATAATTGGCAAAATATGTTTTTCTATTATGTATAATTCCAAACTCCAAAACTGTGGGTCACAGCGATTTCCAGGTTTTTTTTAAATTTTGAAAAAGCTTTCAAAACTGAACAATGTTCTCACTTACTGTACTAATCTATCTCTAACAGTTTTAATACAAATTTAATACAAAGTTGTGAAATCTCAAGATCAGGTAAATCAGCTGATTAAGAAAGTTGCTAAATCATAAGCTAAACACACATGGCTGCAAAAATTTTTCACAACAGCTACAGCTGTGCATAGCACAAAAACCCTTGCACTTATTTGTCTGAAATTGGGCAGGCACAGTCCTTCCATTAGGGACTATTATGCCAGCAAATGTTACCCAATTCAGACAAAGAGAAAAAAAGCCATGTTTTGATTTCCCACAAAGTTAATGGGACACACAAAATCTCAGATTTCTGAACATTGGCTTGGGTTCGGCACACGAGTTAAAGCAAATCATCCCGAGTAGAACTGGGCCGTTTTCCAAAGTGCCAGATTGGGGTCTGCATGAAATGAGGCCAAGGTCTGCATGTGGTGCTTGGGTCACAGGTTCCCCATCCTTTTCTTACTTCATTACCCCTGCATCAGTATGCGTCTCTTTGAGCTTGTTCAATAAATCACATGTTATTCTTTTTAGGGAACTGCATCCTGTGCCAATCAGTGTAGATGACAACACTAAAACCAAATGGAATAAAAAGAGCCATGTTCAAGAACAGTTCAGATATGTAGGCAGGCAGGCAGACAGATGAAAGAAGTAAAACAAAGTGAGGTTTGTGTGAATAGTGCTTTAATACATTAAAATACAGTTTCAGGTTCCAGACATACTCCTCTCCACACTCATACCAGTGTGTTGGATACCAGGAGGATGCACGTAGGGATGTCCGAGAATTCCGCCATGGACTCCATTGAGGCTGGATTCAAAAGAGTCCATGGCAAAACGGGACTACCTACCTCTGCCTCCCACCGGACCCGCACAGAGCCGGATCCTCCTCACCGGCCGGCTCCGTACAGCAAGTGATACAGCCACCATTGCCGTGTCGTATCGCTGAGCACTCACTGCAGGAAGGGATCCGGACGCAAATGGTGTCCACTATACCATTTGCGGCCATAAAGGTCTTAGATTAAGCTAAATGCAGCCGTAAATGGCTGCATTTAGGTCAATCTAACAGCTTTACGGCCGCAAATGGCGTCCACTATGCCATTTGCGTCCCTGTTTTTTCACACGATAGGCTACGCAAATATGTATGTAAATACAAATGCATAGCCTATTGCATGAAAAAAGGGATGCAAATGGCGTAGCACACGCCATTTGCATCTGGATCCCTTCCTGCAGTGAGTGCTCAGTGATATGGCACGGCAATGGCGGCTGTATCGCTTGCTGTACGGAGCCTGCCAGCGAGGATTCCAGGAGGAACGGATCGCCTCCCCTCCCCCCCCCCCGGACTGGCAGCTAGGGGATTCGTACATCCCTAGATGCATGTGGGCAGCTATATCTGAATTTAGACCTGGTAGATGTGGAGCAGCAGAATGCTGAATTACAGCATGCAACAGATATGACTCTGTTGAGCCAGCAAAGACAGAAGGCCAGCCTACTAATACTTATACCAGTCCTGACCAGTCAAGAGAGGCTTCGTATTGCCTGTCAGTTACTGCAGCCAACGTTGCACACCTCTGGTTCCTTTTTGTGCCTCACTGCTAGGTTCAAGTCCTGCAGCCCCTGACAACAGAAAATTATAAGCATTAAATGATGGTTCCAAGTGGGCCAGGTATCCCAGCATGAGGATGATGAGAAACACACCCAGATGGTGTAATCTGTACAAGGACCCCTAAATAGGCTGCTGGCCAAACAATGTTACCGCCCATCGTCAGCCACTGAAAGCATCTTAAATTAAACAGAAATACTTACTTATGAAAGTTCAAAACTGTAAAATCACAATAAAAACTTGGCATGATTAAATCTTAGAATAAAGATGCGAAGGAATCATTCCTGAGCTGCATGCAACTTGCAAATAAGTCATATTTCTGGGATTTCTCTATTTTTAGCACATTCTTTTCCCCAGGCTTTTATGATAAAGATGGCATGGTTTTATGTCATAGAAGAATTTTGAATAGTTTTTACCTCGTTTAACTGGCTATTGGTTAAAAACACTTTTTGGTTCCTGAGATGCCTTTTAGCTATACCTTCCTAGCACATAAAAAGCATTGGCTTTTGTAATGTGAAGACCACAGTGGGTGCAAACTGGATGGTATGTAACGATTAACTGTGCCTTGTGTTCACTCACACCAATTATTGCACAGAGTAAAGTGTTGAGAAACTGCATTGATTGGTAATGTTTCCTGGACGCATAGTCCCACAAACACGTAAAAAAGCTGGGATTCCAAGCTGATTTGTGTTACTGCATAGTAGTAGCCAGCCTAAATAAACAGGAAAATGGAAGACATCACAGTACACTATGTTGTTCACATTCTTCACATTCATCTGGAATGTTCTGTGGCTTTTCACTGCTTACATACTTTGTTTTAATGCTGTTATCTGGGTAAGTTTGGGAGTTGAGAATCAATTGAATTGGATGATTTGGGTGGTTGGTATTCAGATATGAAGCTTTTCACCCACAAAAGATTGAAGGCTCTCAGACACATATTGAGGGCTTTGTCATTACAACCCTTTAAGCCCATGTTTGGAACATAGTATATACATCCTTTAAACCAGCAGCCTTCAATCTCTTCAGACCCGAGACCCTCCCTTGATTCCCAATCTGCAACTTCCACATTTTCACTTCTTGTTTATATGGTGTTGGTGGTAGGGATGTCAGAGAATTTCACCACGAATCTCGGGGAGGCCAAATGCCAGTGCATTCAGCCCCCCCGAAATCGGTGGCGAAACAGTCTGCCATCCCCCCCCCGCCGGGATGGGACTTACCTTTGGCAAATCTCCCTGGTGGCGGCGGCTCCGGCGGTGGTTCGGCGGCGGCCGGTCTTCCGACCGGCTGCTGCCACCGCCATTTCCAGTAAAACAAACAAACAAAAAAATGTGATAGGCTATGTAAACATTTACGTAGCCTATCACGGCTAGATTTTCAAAAAATACCGTGATAGGCTACGTAAATGTTTACGTAGCCTATCACAGCTGAGTGAAAACAAAAAACAAAAACCGCGCGTCTACGCTATTTGCGTTCCCCTTATTTTTGCCATAGTCTACGTAAATGTTTACGTAGACTACACGTGCCAAAATAAGGAACGCAAATGGCACGCATGGGCACTGCCATTTGCGTACGGGCGTTTTTTTTTCTTTTTTTCACTCAGCCGTGATAGGATATGTAAACATTTACGTAGCCTATCACGGCTGACTGCAGGGACGCAAACGGTGGCTATGTCCGCCGCCATTTGCGTTCCTAGCCGGCCGGGATTCGCGGCGGGAGGGACGGGGTGCCTACCCCCCGGCCAGAATTCCGGGGGGGGGAGGGATGGGGCGCCTCCCCCCCCCGGCCAGAATTTCGGGGGGGAGGGACGGGACGCCTCCCCCCCGGGCAGAATTTCGGGGGGAGGGACGGAGCTCCTCCCCCCCACCGCGAAGCAAATTTCATCAAAGGTAAGTGACTTTCGTACATTGGTGGTGAAGAATCCACACAGCCGCACAAAAGCACTTCTTTGGATACTCATTCTCCTAGTCCACAAGCAACTCCCATTGCACAGCGAATCAAGTGCCTTTAAGATCATGAGCACAAAGCAGTGGGGATGGGATTCCATGCAGCCACACAAAATGATGATGATGATGGTATCTTCAGAGCAGTAACAGCAGAGAATAGCAGTCTTTCGAAACCAGCAGCAACCCTGTTGCAAAAGGAGACACCGAGAGGTGACGATAATGATAATATTCAAAGCCTCATAGAAAATCCATCTCTTTCACCCCTCTCCATAACTCCAGTTTATGCATCTCTACTCACAAGTAAAAGGGACTAGTAGTCAGTACTAATTGCCCAAGCAAAAACAAAGATAAAATACCCCTATCCCCAAACCCAACAGAAGATGAATTAGAAAGAAAACATTAAAATAGGAAAGCAACATTCCTACCTTCTGCTGCCAGCTTGCGGGTGTGTGCGTGCGTGTGTGTCTAGGAAAGATGCCCCCACCCCCCACTACTTTTCTGCCCTGCTATTTCTCCCATCCCTATTCTAGTCAGTCACTCCACCACCCACCCCAATCACATGGCAGCAGAAAGGGAACAAATTGTCCCTTCCTTTTAAAAACATTTTACAGAGGTTGTTGGAGCAAAGCTCCAGCTCACCCAACCTCTGTACAAAGTTTTTTGGGGGGTGGGAGGGGGGAAGGCTGGGAAAAAAGTTAAGAAAAGGGAACAGTTTGTTTCTTTCCTGCCAAGTTTTCCCTCAAGTCTTCTGCCTCCTTACCAGCAGCGGGAACAGGTGTTGGTGGTTGTGGTGGTGGGGCTTTCAAACAGCCCCTCAGACAGAGAGCAATAGTGGCCAGACAAGGCTTGGCAGATAGTAAACGAAAGTGTTGGATTGGCTAGTCCAGGCTGCAGCTGCACACCATTTTATATTATCCCTAGTGTGAGAGAGGCAGCGAGATGAAACACTCAGATGCTGCTTTGGGGGAACACAGCCAATAAGGGATGCAGAATGGTGAGTGGGCAGGCCTCTAAATGCTCCAATGCCCTCATTGGCTGTGCACCGCACAAATTTAGCAAAGCGAGTGGTTCAGCTTGCTGCCTCTCACACTAGGGGAAACATTGTGACTTAAAATGGTACGTAGCTGCAGCCTGGACTGGCCAATGCTACGCTTTCCTTTGCTGCATGCCAAGCCACTACTTGCCTGGCCACTATTGCTGCCGCCTTCCCAGGGGTTGTTTGGCGCCCTAGACGACCACCCCCTTTGCCCCTCCTAGAAACAGCCTTGTTTAAAATGGACTGAATGAGTAGGCCCTGAGCTTTCTGTGCCAAGCAGAAAACATTGATGTAATGAAAAATGAGTTCATGCAACTAGCTTTGTAAGATAACATTTTGTACCCACCTCATAGTGGAGCCTTCTGTAGGTTCTGGGCTTGTGAATGTGGTTCGATACAAATCCTGACTGCAGTCCAAGTTCAACAAGATGAAAGTTCAACAAGACTAAAAACACTGTTGAGGCATTGAGCCCAAACAGGGTATGCCAATGCACGTGTAGGGGCCCCGGGTTGCCTATGCCAGCACCCCATCCCACATCCCAGGGCATGCTAGCCCTGACCCCCCAGTTCTGATATTGAGTGGGAAGGTGTAAATTGGAGTTCTAGTTATGTTTGCTCGGTCCTTGATTATATGGAGAGTTCTACTCACATTCCACAAGTGAATGCAGGTGAACTATTCAGAGCTGCAAGGTCAGAACTGAGGGGGCAGGGAGAGTGCACACTGGGATGTAGGGAGCAGGGCCAGCATTTGCAGCCGCCTGTCCCTACACACCCATTGGTGTACCTGCTTCAGGCTTAATGCCTGAACAGGGCTAAAAGCCCCCAGATCCAGCTAAGTTATGTTGGTCCATAACTGAAGCAACGGTTAAACTATTTAATACCAGGGTTGCTTTCACATGGAGGATTCTTTGTGCTACTAGTCAAAAGGCATTGTGCTGCTATTCTGTCGTTCCCTCCTTAACAGATTTCCTGTGGTAAAGAGAAAAAGACTGAAGAAACAATGGGAAAAAATGGGATGGTTACAAATGGAAGACAGTGTCATCTCCCACCCCCCACCTGTAAAATTATATGAACAAGGCAAAGCGGTTGGACAATAAAAGCCTAGACGGGAGCAAGGTGGTCAGGAGTCCTACTTTACAAATGACAGTCCTCTATTCTAGAGAGCTGACAAAGGACAGTCCTCTATTTGAAGGTGTCCTCTACTTGAAGACATGTCCAGTCCAAGTCTGGTTAAGGTCAAAGAACCCTAAGGAGAAAGAGCGGCCGGGGGCCTTGAAATTGCTCACCAACAATTAGCACCTGGGACAGCAGACTGAGCAGGCACACAGGTCACCTGGTCACAGTCTTCTTCACTATGGTGAAATGTACTGTATTCCTATTTAAATTATAATTATTGCTAAATTTGCATCCAGAGAAATAAATTAGCATATACAAATTTTATGCAAATTTTATGCAAATCTGTGTTCACCTTTTTGGTGACACACTTCCTGTTTTTTGGCAATGCCAAAAAAAGTGGCCACCCTATCTGGCGGTACCCCTGGATCCACACCAATTGGCATCTCACAAATAACCAGGTTTTAGTGGAATGTGTGGAAACAATGACTGACATCTGAATGGGCAGAATTCACCAGATTTGGTCAGAGGGTAATTAAAGGGAAAAGCTTCCCTTAATGAGGAGGGAAGCAGATGGCCTAACCCTATGTCCTTTCCCTTTAGCATTGCTGAGACATTACTGTGCGGCAATAAATGGAAGTGAAATTAATTGCAGTTTTAGGTTCCCAGGGAAAAAAAAGGCCCCAGGGAAGCAAAAAGAAAATATCTCATGGAGGTCAATGGATCACCCCATCAGCAAACAGAGCTACAAATTATTGGCCAGGCACACAGCCACTAATAAAGTATTAAGAAGGACAGAAGAGCAGAGTTAAGAGATGATCCACATACCTACATGAACCATAATGACAGGAACCAGGGACGACAGGTCTTTTCCTTCACCTAGGAAAAGACTCCCTTACTCCTTGAGAACTACGGGGGTCAAACAGCTTGATCTGCCCATGGAAAGCTACAGTGTTTTCCCGTCGCTCTTGCATGGTTTTATCCTTAGAGGCAGCCTAGAAATAATTTCAAATAAGTAAATAAATGTAATAAGCCATGCTAATCAAATGAGACTTAAATTGGTTAGCCATACAGTAAACATCTTAAACCTTTAACCTCAGCCTTGAAACAATATACAATCTCAACACTGGTAATAGTGACTGAATGAAAAAAAAGCTTTATCTAAAAGAACACACTGAAGTTGCATGGAAAACTTCAGGTCCCAAAGTTTCCTGAAAACACAATTTCACCTCACTGCATGTGGATCAATCTTCTGCCCACATGCTACTCCACAAATGTTGACTCTAGAGCCAGAAGCCATCGAGGACAGTATCGTTGACATATTTAGATTTCTGTCTCTCCATAGGGTTTGGGATAGTTAAAAAAAACCATGTAAAAATATCCAATAAAATCCGATCGCAAAATGAAAATATTGCCTAAGACAGCATTCCCATGCAAACCTGAACTTTTATTAGCAACATGCTGCCCAGGCTACCTACACCATCTCAGTCTAGGGCTCTGCTCATCAACAAATGATCAGTGGGCCATCAACATGGCCAGATTATCAGTTTGGAATCTTGCCCCAGCACCTCAAAATTCTGGGTTTTTGTTCAGCATTTTAGTTTAAAGGGGGACAGTTGTTGCTTTTTCAATCTCTCTGTGCTTGCAAAATAATAATAATAATAATAATAATAATAATAATAATAATAATAAAAAATAAAAATCCAACCTTTGCTGTGATAACAGAGTTTGCTCAGAACACTCCCTTTGGTGAAAAGAAAAAAAGGGGGGGAGACTTTTTGTGTGTGCCAATTTTCCCCTCTCCCTGCAGCCCTCAGCACCACCTGCCCCACTGTTCCACAGGGTCCTCCAGAGAAAATGGGGCGAGGGGGGGAGGATAAAGAAGCTGAGGTGGAAGGGATGAATTGACAAATTTGCCTCCCCCACAATTTCTCCTAGTGGGATTCCTCCACTGGATCAGAAACCTTCTGTACACAAGGGGCATATTCTCGAGCCAACCCATTATTTTAAGGTGGTGCCAGGAGATCATTGCTCAGCCCCATTGCAATTGTGTTACGGGACCCTCAGGGCTCAGTTTTATCCCTGAGAGAGGTAATCTGGGATGTGGGCTGAGATGCCACCAATATGCGGATGAACCCAGCTCTACCCCTCATTTTCATCTAATACAGGTGAGGTGCCTATGTTATGATCTTTTTGGAGCCAGGTGAAAACTTTTTTTTCTTTTTCCAGGCATTTTAAGAACTGTTTTAGTGCTTCTAGATCATTGCACTTCTATTTTGCTGCTGCCTTTATATGCTGCAGTGTTTTTACTCTTTATCTTGGTTTTGTTATGTGCTGTTTTAATTCATTCTTTTATTTTTTTGTATTTGCAATAAAATAAATAAGTAAATAAGGGTGTAATCCAATGCATCTTTAGACAGAAAAAAAGTCCTATGACTCCCAGTATGCCCCAACTGGCATGGCTGGCTGGGGTATGCTAGGAGTTGTAGGACTTTTTTTTTTCTGTCGAAACATGCATAAGATTGCGCTGTAAGTAGGGATGTACGAAAGTCACTTACCTGATCCTGCAGCTTGCTTCGCGGTGGGGGGGAGGCGCTTCGGTTCTCCCCCCAAAGTTCAGGCCGGGGGGGGAGGCGCCCTGCCTTGCCCGGCCGAAATTCAGGCCGGGGAGGGAGGCGCCCCGCCTTGCCCGGCCAAAATTCAGGCCGGGGAGAAGCGCCCCGTCTCCCTGGCCGCGAAATACAAAAGTAAATGTAAAACACACACACACACACACACACACACACACACACGTGATAGGCTACGTAACGATTTACGTAGCCTATCATGGCTAGATTTCCAAAGTCAGCTGTGATAGACTACGTAAATTGTTACGTAGCCTATCACAGGTGACTTTGAAAAAAAAAAAAAAAGCACGTACGCAAATGGCGGCGCCCATGGGCGCCGCCATTTGCATTCCTTATTTGGGCCCGGGTAGTCTACGTAAAAGACTACGTAGACTACGGCGAAAATAAGGGCAACGCAAATAGCTGAGGATGATCTTAAGGTCTGGGCAGGCACATATGGGAGGAGGCGATCCTTCAGATAACCTGACCCCAAGCCATTAATGGCTTTGAATGTCAATACCAGCACTTTGAATCAGGCCCGAAAATGGACTGGCAGCCAGTGCAGCTGAAAAAGTACTGGCGTAATATGAGCTCGCAGGCCAGTCCCTGTTAACAATCCTGCTACCCTATTTTGGACCAGCTGAAGTTTCCAGACCATTTTCAAAGGCAGCCCCACGTATAACGCATTGCAGTAATCCGGACAAGAAGTCATCAGAGCATGGATAACTGTAGCTAGGCTATCTCTGTCCAGATAAGGGTGTAGTTGGTATACCAGCTTACCTGATAAAAAGTGCTCTGTGCCATTGAGTTCACCTGTGCCTCAAGTGACAGTTCTGGATCCGAGAGCATCCCCAAACTACGAACGTGATCCTTTAGGGGGAGTGCAACCCCCTCCAGAACAGGTTGAATATCACCTAGCCGGGCAGACGAACCACCCACTAACAGTACCTCCATCTTGTCTGGATTGAGTTTCAGTTTATTGGCCCTCATCCAGTCCATTACCATGCCCAGGTCCTGATTCAGAACAGCCACTGCCTCACCTGGGTTTGATGAAAAAGAGAGGTAGAGCTGCGTATCATCTGCATATTGATGGCACCTCAGTCCACACTTCTGGATGACCTCCCCCAGCTGTTTCATGTAGATGTTAAACAGCATAGGGGATAAAATAGAGCCCTCTGGAACCCCGTGGCACAATTGCCATGGCACAGAGCAATAATCCCCCAGCACCACCTTCTGGAATTGGCCATCCAAGTAGGAGCGGAACCACTGCAGTGCAGTGCCTCCAACTCCCAACCCAGACAACCTATCCAGAAGGATACCATGGTCGATGGTATCGAAAGCCGCTGAGAGGTCCGGGAGAATCAACAGGGTTGCACTCCCCCTGTCCCTCTCCCGGTAGAGGTAATCCCACAGGGCGACCAAGGCAGTTTCCGTTCCAAAACCAGGCCTGAAGCCCAACTGAAATGGATCTATATAATTTGATGCTTGAAAAAAGGAGCCCGTCAATGGCATTCTGGCATCACTGCAGATTTCCAACCTGCCGCAAGGAAAAAAATAAAGCAGCATTTACCGTAACAGCTTGCCTCAGAGTAGTACGTTGACAGGGCTTGGTTTGTGAATTAATTTTTAGTCCACATCATACCCTCTCAAGAGGGAGGGTTTTATGTGCCAAGGGTCTTGGCCTGCTAATCTGGCATTATTTGTTGTAAGGAAAAGTGAAGATAATTTAGCTCATCTTGGAGAATTTGCTTTAATTTTGAAAGGGTTCCCTGTTCATGCTATGTGGTGCTTAGGGAGAAATGAAAAAAAAAGCAAGTATTTTCCTGGTGGTCAGATTCCTTTCAGAACAAAACACAATGGGCTTTCCCCAAACTATATGTATAACTGTTGCAAAAAACCACACACACACTGACACACACACACTAGCGGCTCCAGTTAATTTTCCTCATAAATGAGGAAAAAGGGAGAGACTCCCTCCTCCCTTGTTGTTGCAAGCTGAATTCTAAACCATGTCTAAAGCAAAGGTTAAGTGCAGGGCACATTTCTCTTGGTTTTATCGGTATTAATAAAAAAAAAAGCAGTGGTGATTTGCTTTGAGCAGAATGTTCTTGTGCTCCCTGTTGCTATAGTAAACATAGAACTATTATGAGATGGCCATATTTACAGCCTTCTAATAATTTCTTTTTCACAGGAAGACTGTTTCTCACTATTAAAAAAGGGGCAGCGTGTCTCTAAAGCAGGGTCATTGAACCTCTTTCAGTCTGAGGGCCAAATTCCATTTGGGAGATGCTCTCGGGGGCTGCATTCCAGTGGTGGGCATGGCCTGAGGCAAAAGGGGAGGGGGCCAAAAATACCAGCATCTTTTAGCTTGAAGCTCTTGCTGCCAGTCACCCACCCTTAGGAGAGGCATTTCAACTTTATAGAATGGGGGGAAAACTGCACAAAAGCTGGAAACCAAATGACTGGTGTTTGGGGGAAAGGGGGCAGGGCCAGGGGAAGGGGTGTGACCATCTGGGGAATCCCGGAGGACCGGAATTTGCCCCTGGGCCTGAGGTTTTGCACCCCGGCTCTAAAGGATGATTGGAAATGTATCTTTCTATATTTTATAGGATAGTATCAAACTTCCTTCAGGTACTGCTAAGAAACCAGAAGTTAAAGAGAAGCTCCAAAGTTATGCAGCAAAGACACAGGTCTACTTTAGAATGAGAGGGCTGTCAGAGCTGCCTCATGTTTTAGTGGCATCATATACACACAAGTGTTTGCAAAATAGGAAGGGGAAAAGCACGTCCTCAGGGTCAGGCCCCCTGCAGCATGCAGCACACTCCAGCGGGGTCCAAGCAGGGCCCACTACTAATACTAGGCTCCACCTTCATTTTTTCCAGCCAGCTGGGCCTGGGAGCTACCAATTTAATTCTCCACTAGCAAATGGACCAGCTTTGCACGGGTGGGAATAGTACTTACGTTGATACACTGAAGACTTCAAGGAAACATAACAGCTGTCAGAGTTGGACACATTGTGCCTTTCCCATCTGAGTGAAGCTACGCCCACTGACACCCCTAGGCACAGCCCCTGCCATGGTGTACCCCTATAGCCCCCAGAGGGATGGGTCTGCCCCTGAGGGGAGCTGCCCCACTGCAGGAGGAGAGTCAGGCAAATATAACTGTTTCCCTCGGACTTCAAACTGTATGGAGTACAAAGCTATCTGCTAGTTAGTGAAGTCTGCCCCTAATGGTTGAAAATCTAACTGCAGGCTTCAACCACATGGACACATTTACATTAATTAAAAGTTATGTGTTTTTAAAACAAAATAACCATGAAGTGCGCATTCCTAGGATCCCCTTAGTATACATGCCACGTTTCAGGTGTCTAGCTTTATGGTCTTGGAGCTATGGCAATGACAGACAGACAGAAAGACAGATGGACTAGGGATGTACGAAAATCACTTACCTGTTCGCGGATTATGTTTATGGTGGCGGGGAGGCGTTCCATCCCTCCCCCCGGAATCCTGGATGGGGGGGAGGCGCTCCATTCCTCCCCCCTGGAATCTTCCCCGGCCGGCTGTGCTCCGCGGCAGCTCTGGGGAGCAGCTGGCCAGGCCCAGCCAGGCCAGAGCCGCCCGCAGCCGGATTTCCAGCCGCAGAAGGCTCTGGAAAAAACAACAACAACAACCGCATATGCAAATGGCTACGGCCGCCACCATTTGCGTTCCTTATTTTCGCCGTCTTAGCCTACGTAATTATTTACGTAGACTAAGACGGCCCAAAATAAGGAACGCAAATGGCGGCGGCTGTAGCCGCCGCCATTTGCATATGCCTTTTTTTTTTTACCCAGACGTTTTAGGCTATGTAAAAACTTACGTAGCCTATCATGTGTGTGTAAAAACAACAACAAAAAACTGCAAATGGTGGCGGCAGCAGCTGGTCGGAAGACCAGCTGCCACCGCTGCCGCCACCGCAGCCACCGCTGGAGCCGCCACCGCCCAGAAGATCCGCCCCAGGTAAGTCTTGTCCCGGGAGGATCTGCGGGGGGGGGCAGGGGGCAGGCCGTTCCGCCACAGATTTCGGGGGGCCGAATGCACTGGCATTCGGCCTCCCCGAGATCCATGGCAGAATTCTCTGCCATCCCTAAGATGGACAGAGACACATCCTCTTTTATGATTATAGGTAATCATATGGTTAAAATGTATGGTTAAAATTTGCTCGCTGCAGTGCTGAATCATCATGCTAAGTTTGGTCGAAATCGATCAAATGGTACTGAAGTTGTAAATCTTTCAAAATTTCGATTGGCCACCATTTTGTTTCAAGATGGCGGACAAAATTTTCACTATGTCTAAAGCCATTTTTAGGTATAGAAGTAGAACAATCTTAAAAGTTTCATAACAATCAGACGTATGGTTTTTGAGTCCATCAGGGAATCCAAACACTTCTGTTTATATAGAAGATAATGCCCAATGGAGCATTGTGGGAAATAATAGCAGCTCCTAGCTACCCAGCACTTTGCTGCTGCTGTTGCCAGGAGAGCCTGCCAGGTCCTACAGCTGTTGGAAGTTGCCAGCTAGAGGACAGTTTACTCAGGGACCCCGTACATCTGGAGCTTCCCTTGCTGAGGGGCACATAATGGACCTGTGTGCAAGCACTGATTGCCTGCCATGGAGATGAATGTCTCCCCTTTACAGTGTCATGATTACCAGAGCAAATGCGGGTGTGTCTAGTGCCATGTAAACCGTGAAGCGGTCCTCATTCACCTCAGGGTGGGAGAGAGCTCTGTGCACAAATCCGTGGTCAAATAACTGGACGGTAACTTTTGTATGTAAAAAAGCGGAATTGGGCCTTAGAGGGAGGTAAGGCTTGGCTGTGAATATCAGCGGCTACATTTGGAAATCACAATATACCATGGTTTATAGTGATGGGATCCAGGGCTGGCCCAAGACTGCCTGTGGTAGGGCTGGATGGACTCACCTTCATCCATTTCGCTGGGTGCTTGCTGAGCTGACACCCACCCCTGCTCACCATGCTGCGCGCGCCTCTGGAGCGCCCAACGAGTGCCTAGCAAGAGCTGCAGGGCTGCCTGTCCTCTTAGCGAGCTGCCATTTTGCATAACAGTGGCAGCTTGGGGTTTTCCAGATATGTAGGCATAGATGGACCATTCACGCTTGTAATGTTGCATAAATGGCCCCTTTATGGATGCCATTTACATAACATTACATATCCAGAAAACCCTGAGCCACCATTTTTATGCAAAATGGCAGCTCACTAAGGGGGATGGGCAGCTGCTGGTCTCACAGGCTGTGCAGGAGCTCGGTGAGCAGGTCTAGTAAGTGGTGGCAGCTTGGCAAACAGGGTCCAGGAGGCTGAGTGGGTGGTGGTGGTGGTGATAGAGTTTGTTGAACTCCACCCCCTTCTCAGACTCCCGTGACACCCCTAGCCTGAGGTGGAGCAGCATGGTGCCACCCTCCCCCTCCCCCAGTCAAGGTGTATTGTGCCCAAGGCTAGGCAAGTTACTTTTGCATCTGAGGCAAAAAAAATCCCAAGTATCTCTCCCTCTCCTTGGCAGCAAAAATAAAACATTAATAAATTAAATAACGATGTTGTGCCAATGCATAACACCCCAAATCAGCTTGCCTGAAGCAGCCATCTCCCTCTGCCTAACGGTAGGGCCAGCCCTGATGGAAACAACTCTAGTCTCTCCTGGGCTTGTATGGTCTCCTTCTCCTCTTCTCCCTTCATCCAGTGCAGCCATGAGGAGGAATTTGGAAGGTTTAGATTTCAATTAACCACAGTTTAGCATTATAGCCAAACGCTAAACTATGATTAATCTTCGCTATGATGTGTTGAAACAAGCCAGCTTCATAAACCTCAAACATGCCACACTTAAAATTAACACCCGAACAAACTATGGTTAATCCAAAATGGAAGAAAGCACTTTTGAATTCCTCCTCGTGGCTGTGGCAGAGCAGGAGGACAGATCTTATGAGCCAGAAGAGAGTTAGGCTCATTCCCATAGTTCATTGTGACATCCAAACACAGTTTATTGTGAGATTGGAATGCAGTGTGTGAACAGAAGTAAAGGTTAATAGGTTTCTTATGTGTAACTTCTGAACTGTCTCCCTCAGAATAAACAGACCAGGAAACCTGAACATACTGTCTTATTCTGTACTTGCAGAGTTAAATAATTTTCAAAGCTTGGAAATGCTAAACATAACACGCTAGAGGTTTGGAAGTTTTGTATTTCCAATAGAGTGGTGCCAAATCCACACCCTTTCAAGGTATTTGTGTTCCAAACAGACTCTCATTTTCAGATTAGATCTTGACTTACCTAGAGATTAAACTCCAAAACTGTTTATATTGTAGTTTTCTTATTTTTACCTATTGAAACATCAGTACTTTTTGGCTTGGTTTGGTGGATTCTCAACAGTGCCTAATTTTAAAGCCAAGTTTAGTAATTAACTGGTGGATTTGTGCCTGAATAAATTATTTTGTGGAACTGGAGAACTTCCAGAAGCTGGATGGTTTTCTAAAAATAAAATAAAGGCAATAGACTTTTCTTTTGTCTTTATTGCCCACCAGATGTTGAGGAGGACATACGGACTCTGCCAATTAGACGAATTTTAAAGAAATATTACATTGAACAAGTGCTTCTCAAACTGATGGATACAGCCTGATGGTGGGTAGGAATTAGATGGGGCATGAACAAGGAGAGAGCTCAAACACTTTTGCAAATCTCATTGGCAATAGGCTTATAAACATGCAAGAATCCCCATTTTCTAAAGTGTGTATTGTGACTCTGCAGATGTAAGAGAAAAAGAATAGGCTTACAGGTTTCTGATTTACTGACCTAGTTCGCACCTTCAAAATAAGCCACCATGGTTTATTTAAATCACAGCACTGTTGGAGAGTTCTTGAAGAGTTGTTTCCCCCTCCAACAAGCCATGCTGCCTGGGTTCAAATGACACAGCAAGCTGTGCCTGGGCAGTGATTATGGAAATTGTGCCCCACACGCACCCAGCATGCACCATGATTTAAACAAGTCACTGTAACTTATTTTGATTGTGCAAATCGGTCCACTGAATGTCCAGTTACCTCAGGTGCAGTATGAACCGGCAGAAAGAGAGAGAGAGAGAGAGAAAGAGGGTGTTTATGAGAGCTATGGGAAGAAATCATATGAGGATGACTGAGCTGTCTGGGGTATGAGCAGTAGTGCAGACCCTGGACTTACTGGTCTTACACACAATCCTCTTTAGATGGGAGTGTGCTATGAGTTCATCTACTTGGAAATGTGGTAAACCAGCCCTGGTGTATTTGGGAATCTCTCAGTTTTGCTTCCTTCCACATTCACTTTTTAAAATCTCAAGTTCTTTGCATCTTTTTTATGAAGAAATGTGTATATTTTGTTAACAAAAGATGAACCAAACAACATTCTCACCCATCCCCAGTGTATGTACAGGCTGATGTGGAAGTTGGTGATCCTTCAAGTATCTTGGTGTCAAGCTCAGTGCCAGCACTTTGAATCGTCAATCGTGTCTAGAAATGGACTGGAAGCCAATGGAGCTGTTTAAGGACTGGTGAATTATCCTCCCAATGAGACTCAGTTAGCAATCCTGCAAGTGTCTTCTTAACTAACTCCAGTTTCTAGATAGTCTTCAATGGCAGACCAGCATACAGTATGTTATAGCAGTCTAAGATACAGATTAGTAGAATGTGGATTACCTTTGCTACATTGTGTCTGCCCAGAACGGTTTGCAATCAGCATACCATCCCAAGTTGGTGAAAGACTTTCTGTGCCACAGAGGCCACTTAGGCCTCCAGTGACAATATTTATTTATTTATTTATTTAATTTATTATTTGCCCATCTGGCTGGTCACCCAGCCACTCTGGGCGATGTACAATAATAAAAACAGTTCCAAACAATAACATTAAACATTAAAAACATCACATTTCTAAAATTACCCTAACCCACCCCAAATGCCTGCCTGAACAACTATGTTTTTAATGTGTGGCAGAAGCTCAGTAAAGACAAAGCTGGATCAATGAGCATCCATAAACTGTGAACCTTCAAGGGGAGTGCGATGCCATCTGGAACTGTTTCGAACCCACCATCTAGGGAAGAAGAACCACCTACCAACAGTACATCCATCTTGTCCAGGTTGAGCTCAGTTTATAGGTCATCATTGAGTCTATTATGAAATCTAGAAATCAGCACTTCCACTGCCTCACTTGACTTAAGGCTGTATATTAAGCAAAGAAACAAGATAAAAACTGATTTTACAGGGTTGGGGGAGAAAGCTGGTGAAGATGGAAAAGATCCAAAATCTGCAGTTCATAACAATCCAACGATGGAGCGCGGTAGATGTTATGCAGGCCTAATTAGGTTAGAGCTAAACTAATTGAGCTACTGGGACAAAAAGAACAATGAATGCTTCCCCCTTTGAAAATATAAAACCTTAGGAGAAGCATTTCAACCTTTCAGAGTGTGACAGAACTGCACAAAAGGTAGGAAACCACCAAACGATCAGTGCCTGGGGGAAAGGGTGGAGCCAGGGAGGGGAGGTGTTACCATCTGGGGAATCCCAGAGGGCTGGATTTGGCCTGAGGTTCTGCACTCCTGACCTAAAAGGTTGAGCACATGCTTTGCTTGTAGAAGGTCCCTGAATTTCTCCAGGTAGGGCTGGGAAAGACTCCTGCCTGAAACCCTGAAGAGCTGCTGCCCAGTCAGTGTTGACAATACTGAGCTAGATGGACCAGTATAAGATAGTTTTCTGTCATAGGATAAATGCCATGTACTGCCTTCCCTGAGCTCAGACAGTAGGATACAAAATGTGATGTCTAAGGATGAAATAAAAAAAGATGTAGAGGCATTCCTATGTTGAATACCTTTCCCTTGACACACCCTCCCCCCCCCCACACTGCTGTTATAGTCCAGCTGTGTTCTGGGTGACAGAAGAAACAATGTGCCAGTTTCTGAACATTTCAATCCCATGTATACACCTCTTAAGGGAGCCATAGCTCAGTTCTGTGCTGCCAGGGCAATGGAAAATTTGTGCAGCTCGCTCCCACTGGAAGTGGCACACATCACTCCACGCATCTAGCAGACAGCCCAGGTGCAGGCTTAGGTCTCTGTGGTCCAACAACATCTAATCTAGCTAGACAAAGCAGCCCCCATGCTCAGCCACTGGGGACATTTAGGCTAGCCATATTTGGGGTGGGGAACTGATTAATCAGCCATCATTAAAATGTTTCAATAAAGATCGGATGTCTCTCCACAGATCATATATACTTTCAAATCACCAGTGTTAGCAGAAGCCATAGCAGCCCGGTTTCTGAGATGATTCTTCTGCGTGCAGCCGGGCACGTTTATGACTATCCTCCTTTAGAATCCACGAATCTTAGTTAAGGACTACATATTTTAGAAGATAGGCTTTCAGTAAAATTATTTATTCTGTTATTTGCACATCAGGCCTGCCCATCCCAAGAGCCTGGTAACACAGAAGAGAAAAAACGAACCAGAACCAACTCCATCATGTGAAAGTATTGTTTTAAAAAAAGCCTCCCACACTTCCCGGTTAAGCCAAGTGACCCCAAAGGCAGCAGAAATAGATCGGACTTACAAAGCTTCCAGATGAGCAGGTGTGAGTGCTCCAGCCCCCTGTTGGATGCTGTTCTGCCCTCGGGCCTCATATCCTCTGTCTCCACTCATCAGTACTTCCCACTCTGATATGTCTCCCTGCACAGCTGCTGTGAAGCACCAGGCTGAACATCGAGGAGGGGGAAACAGCAGCAATCTGGGATTCAGTGGATGGCTGGGAGTGGCCGTCTCCCCAGTCCTGGCTCTGGGTTTCCAATGGAAAATCAAAGTTTCCTTGCCTTTGTGGAGACAGATGCCAAACATGTCTCTCTGTTACAGAACTATTTATTTCTTTACAAGATTTCTGTACTGCTCTAGACCCAACAGGATTCCCCAGTGGTGAATCAAAACACAGAATTAAAATAGAAGGGAAGCTTGAGTATCTAAGAACTACATGTGGGACCCTCAACAAAATGTTGCAATGTGCAGTGCTCCTGTTCAGGATACCGGCCAGTTATGCCCTTTTCCAGGATACTCTGTTCCAGGGATGGAGAACCTCAGGCCAGGGGGCCAAATCCAGCTGTCCAAATCCCAGAGTTCCCAATCTGCTCCCCCAGTGTTCCCCAAATGTCCATGCCCCCTTCCCCTGATCATTTGGTGGTTTCCCAGATTTTGTATAGCTTTTTGCCCATTCTAAATGATTCACATGTCTCTCATAAGGCCCAGTCACTGTCAGTAACATCTTTAACAGTGAAGGCTGGCGGCTCCGATGTCAGTGGGGCGGTGAATGCGCTCCAGGTTTCAGTCAGAACTCTAAAGGAGCTATCCAAGGTGCAAATGACTCTTTTAGAGTTCTGTCTGGTTCTGACTGAAACCCGGAGTGGATTCACTGCCATCAGCCTCCGCTGAGCTTTAACCTCAAATATGTGTGTATCTTTGGTATTTTGCCCCCCCCCTTACCACTGCCTCCTCCCCCCGAGGATGTGACCCCCGAGAGGCTCTCTGAAAATGGAATTTGGATTGAAAGAAGTTCAACATCCCTGCTTTTTTAATTCCCCTTGCCCCTGATTTTCTGTGCCGCCCCACAACAGACACTCGTGATCACTGGTCTTTTCTGGGCTGTTTTGGGGCTCTTTCCATTATGTTTTTTTCTCAAGGTTTTGTGTGTGTGTGTGTGTGTGGGGGGCGGCATTTCTGCAAACCCTTGTGTTCCCCAAGCCTGTTTCTCCTCCTGCTTGCACATGGATGGTGCCATTGGATCAGTGCGCAGAAAACGACTTTGCAATTAATATGTCTGACGGAAGAGGACATGTTTTTATATTTAAAGCCCTAAGCAGGCATTACCTGTGTGAAGGAGCCACGTGAGTACAAAGGGGCTGTGTCTTTAGTCTCATCCCATTGTCACGTGGGTCCATCTGGCTTCCTACATGCACAGGACAAATGTCTGCTATGGGGAGGCCCTAGGGTACCCAGGTGTCCTCTTTTACAGAGGACAGTCCTCTATTTGGAGGGCTGCCAGAGATCTGTCTCAGCTTGAAGGCAACCTCCATTTGAAGGGTTGTTCAGTCCAATTCCAGTTTAAATACAATGAACCATAAGAACTGTTGCCCATCAAGACTGGACAGCAGGCTGAACAGAAAGGCACACAGGTCACCTGGTCACAGTCCCCCACAGTATGGTGATATGTACTGCATTTCTATTCAAATGAAAAAAAAAATTCTAAATTTGCATCTACACATATAAATTAACATATCTGATTGCTATGCAAATCAGTGTCCTCTTTTTTGGTGATGGATTTCCTTTTTTGGAGATTCAAAAGTGGCCACCCTAAGCCTCGTAGGCTCCCTGCGTGATTTAGAAGCCTAGGCGATGGGGGTTCTAAGTCACAATGGGTACCTACATGAGTAGAAAAAGCTCCCTGCTGCAGATGTTCCACCTGAACCCATGGGAAGTGGAAGGAACCATGCCGCAAAGAGGGCGTGGCTATAGGTGTGGCCCTGCAGCCCCTGTATATACATGATGCTTCTTCATGCCAGTAACCCCTGCATAGGGCCTAAGGCGCTGAGTCAAATAATTTACATTCCAGCTGAAGGTACCTAATCTTGGAAATGCAGACACTTACTAAAGACCAATTATACTGCTTAAGGACTGGAGGCTATGCAGGAAAAGAAATAGTGAATAGGCCCCAAAATAAATTTACTAAAAGGCCTATTACAGTAGGTCTGGTCAGGGTACCGTTTTTTTTTAGCAGGGCATGGCTACATATTGGGTGGTTAAAACAACAACTATGACTATAGGCCAAAGATTTGTGAAAGTTTTTTTTTTTTTTTTAAATACAAACATGCTGTATTGCTTTCTTTCAGAATGCTGATAGGAAACATGAATTTTTGAATATCTTTCTATTTCCTTCTAAATACCATTTTAGTATATCAGAGAAAAAAGGCTTCTAATTTAGCCTTCTCCTTGATATGTAAGATTTCTATGTACAGGGAATGTGACCTCCATTCTGAGGTGGTAAAGTCCCAGAAGGGCTTCATTGCAAGGATTTTTTTTTTTTTTTTTGTGAAAGCGCGCATTGGCTTTATGTGGAAGGTTTTGTGGCCTTTCCCTCTGACCCTGAAGCACCAAAATCCACGAATCCCCAGTGTTAGGATATTTTCCTTGACAACTCCCAGCTGAGTTACAGAACGGTTGATATTTCTGATTATGACTCTTCCCCCCTCCCAAACCCTTTTCCTTTTGTGTCATGCCATTAGATTGTGAGCCTGAGGGCAAGAACTGTCTTATTATTAGTCATATTATTGGTCTTCGTAAGTTACTTTGGGAGCCTTTTTTGGCAGAGGAGCAATATAAAAGTGCTAATCATCATCATCAACAATGTCATAATAACTAAAAATGCTATTAGTCAAGAATCTTTAACTCAAATCCACAGATAATGGAAAGTGTTTTATTGTCAGTCAGATGTAGAATTCAGTCAATTTTTTCATTTTCATGCTTCTTGTTGAAGATCAAGTTAATTTCCCTCACCTTTATTTTTGTAAAAAATAGTCAAAAGTGGTATTATAAAAGAGAAGGAAGAAATCACAGCAATAAATTAAGATGACAAAAAGAGGAGGAAAACCATCTAGGAAGGGAGGGTGGTGGGGAAATCTAGGAGCAACGGCAGAGAGACAGACTTAAGCAGATTTAATTAAAATAGGTCATCTTTTATAAAGGTGCTTTAAAAATGCTTAAAACAAATAGCAGCATAGAAGAGACATAAATACAAGTGCACATGTGACTCTCATAGAGTTTCATCTTATTAACCAAAACAGTAGTACTCGTCAGACTCAATCTTGGGATGTTTTTGTAGGGACTGTGAGTCATCTATGAAGGAAGAGTCACTGAACTGGTCCATGTCTGAGGGAGTACGCTGGCCTGGGACATCGTCCGCCAAAGTGTCCAGGTAACTCCCCACGGATATTCCATCTAGTCCATCACTGCAGTCTTGCAAACTGTTGTAGCTGCCTCTCAGAGAGGTCTCCTGACTCTCCAGCAAGCTGCAGAGGCTTCCACTCAAGCTGCTGCCCCTGCTGGTGATAGCTCCTTTTTCTTCCATTATCCACTTAATTGATTCAATGCTTTCATTGATGATCAGTAGCTGTCGCATTAGCTTGATGTCAGTGGCTCGGAGATCCATCTGCGTACAGAAGAACAACCAGTCAGTTTCTTGCAGGGGTGCAGAACTTCAGGCTCAGGGGCCAAATCCAGCACGCCAGGAGTCCCAATCTGGCCTTCTGGGGTTCCCCCAAAGGCTGCGCCCTTTTCCCCAACCACCAATTATTTGGCAGTTTCCTGGCTTTTGTGCAGTTTTTCCTCCATTCTAAAACGCTGAAATGCCTCTTAGTTACTAGCACTCACCGTTTTCAGCTAAAATATTCAGGCTTTTTTGGTTTTTTGACCCCAACCACCACTGGAATGGTGGTTGGGGTCAAAAGAGCTTCTGCAAAATGGAATTTGGGCTGAAAGAGGTCATGTGCCCTGGCCTATTGCATTGAAGGCTGTTGCATTTAAATCCATCCATCTAGAAACACACACACAGACCTCTAAATGTGTAACACTTTAACATTCAGTTTTACAAGGCCCAACACTGACTCTGAAAGAGCGCAATTCTGCCTGGCCATGGTTCGTTATGGGATTCCAAAGATTCACATTTAGGTTTAGTAGTGTGTTGCTTTCCGGTGAGAAGCTGAGCAAGCAACTGTCTTAATATACCTTTGGCAAAATGAGGACAACAACAGTGGCACTGTCCATGGTGTGAGAACACACGCATTAGTATTGATGATATGTCAGGGATGACTCAGAGCAGGATTCACAGAACTGCCCATTAGGGCTTGCCTAATTAGCTCTGTTTCACTGGGAAGTTATCAGTTAAATTCTCATTAGCATAAAAAGAAGCAAAATTAGGGCAATGCTGAAATTAACGTTACACACATTACTTGTCCCCTTGGTTGCTATACAACATAAGCTAAGCACACCAGAGTAACTGCTTGAGCAATATACTAATAGCTAGCAAAATGCCCAGCAAAAGCTGGAATGTGTGTGAAAATGTGGCCCATAAAGATCTGTTGTGGCTGAATGGGCTAGCAAGCACAAGCCCCAACCTCCCTTTCCTACTGCCAGGTTTGTTTATTAAGGTGGCAATCCGATGAACGCTTACCTGGAAGTAAATCCCAGTGAACTGAATGAGACTTACTTCTGAGTAAACAGGTATAGGATTGCAGCACTGCACACTACTTTTACCTTGCCTTTCTCTCCCGCAGAACAGGATTTGCAAGATGGCACAGTTTTAAAAACCCAAATCAATAAAATCCATCAAAGGAACCAGGAACATCCATCAAAGCTTGTTTTGCCCCACCTTCCTTTCCTTGGCCTTTATCTCAGTCACTTTTTCTCATTTGCCTCCACCCCTTTTTCTCGTTTGCCTCTTGCTTCCTCCGTTTAGCTTGGCCTAGCTTTTCTTTCCTTCGCGCTCTCTCTCTCTCTCTCTCTCCCTCTAGCTATGATCCTAACCTATCTGCTTTCTCCATTACTGCCTTGTGCTGTTACCTCTGTCTGTATTGGGCGGGGCGGGGTGGGGTGGGGATCCCACTTACAATAGACCCCAAGTCCTTCTTCTTGTGTGTTCAATCCTACTGAGGGAGAGACGGATGTTGTGAATGAGACAAATAGTTGTGGGCAGAGGGAGTGGATTGGTTTACTGGCCATTTCTGTCACATGGCTTACAGGCAGGCCTACTTCCTGTGTTTTTCTTCCTGTCTGCTTTCTGATGGCACCATCATCCCTTGCATTAGCAAAGCAGTTCAGGAAAAGAAAGCAACAGACTTACTCACAGGGTGGTTCTAGATGGGGCTTTTATCATGCCATTCCCCTGCCTCATATGGAAAAGGTGGTGCTACTGATAAGTTAGATATTATTTTGTATAAGTAATATTAAGGTGATGGTATGTATCCAGAAATGAGGCTTATATGCAGACAGACAGACAGACAAATAAGCTGCTTCTTACTGTTGCAGAATGTATAGAAATACTAACACACCTTCTGGACTTCTAGGAAGTTTGTGTGTAAAAGTAACGAGAAAAACTCACATTATCTGCATTTTTATTCTGAGAGGACCAAGGCCTTGCCCCCCTAGTTCCAACAATTTGGGAGGCAATGTCAACGTTCATTGGATCTTCATTAAACTTTACACCCAGTGAGTATCTGTGTGTGTGATACAACTTCAGTAAAAACCCTAGATTTTCCAGAAATTAGAGAGCACACCCTGCAAACCTGGAGAAATCATTACTTTTTACCAACATTTCCATAGGGGGTGGTGTCTTTCAATATTCTAAAGGTGAATCTGCAACATGTTTGATTAAATGAAACAACTTGAGGTCTTCAATGCCTGAAAAACACTTTGTCTCCAAATGAGGATGTAAGTACAGATATGCCCTCACTAGTATACATATTTTATTTAATTATCCTGTGGCAGAGCATAAACAGGTTTAGTAATTAATTCTGAACTGATACACACTGTAGACACATTGCTAGTCAAAGTGGGTTTTAGTCAACAAAGTTTTTTTTAAATGAATACCATCTATTGTGCAGTATAGCCTTTCATACAGTTCTCTTCAGCCCTCTGTTTTTCTACATATGAATATAACATCTGCATTGTTCACTCACAATGAGCTGGAGAAAAAAATAATAATTCCAGACTCCGAGGAAGTGAGCTCTTTATCTTGTTTTGGCAAGACGCCCCCCCCTTTTTTTGCATATAATTCTTTCCATGGATTCTTTCGAAATCTCAAGTCCATCAAAATATCCTGAATTACACACTGCCTTCTTTTTAAAATTATTGCTATAGTGGTTTAGATCAATGGTTCCTGACCACTGGCCAAAAGACTGGTGCATTCTTCCTGTTCCTCCACAATTCCCACATCTGTTCCACTCCCTCCTCCACTTATATTCCTCTCACATTTCATGCACCCTCCACAACTGTTTCCTCCCTCACTTTCCATGCCCCACCTTTGTCCTCTACATCACTCAACCTTCTTCCCTAGGATGCTTGTTTCAGCTTCATTCATTCTTCCCGATCCCTCTGCCTGCAAGTCCTTCGCTCTCTCCTAATTTACACTCTGGATCCAATCAGTCAGTAAGGTATACTGACCGGTACATTCAGGGGTTTGGAAGAGAGTTGGGAATCAGGAGATTGGACATTGGTAGAGATACCTATGGGCAAGGTACCTGCATTTTCCCCCCTTCCTCCTTCCAGACATATTTAAGTCACCATTACTTCATCAAATTGGATGACTGGATCCTAGAGTTTTGTTTGGGAGCTGTGGCAGAGTGTACATAAGAATGTAAGAAGAGCCGTGCTGGATCAGACCAAAAGCCCATCTAGTTCTGCGTTCTGTTCACCCAGTGGCCAACCAGCTACCTGTGGGAAACCCACAAGTAGGACATGAGTTCAACAGCGCCCTCCTGCCCATGTTCCCTAGCAACTGGTGTACAGCCTATGATACTGGAGAGGTAGTATACAGCCCTCAGGACAAGTAGCCACTGAAAACCTTAACCTCCATGCATTTGCCTAATCCTCCTTTAAAGCCCTCCAAATAGGTGCCCATGACCACCCCTTGTGGAAGTGAATTCCAGAGTTTAACTATGCGCTGTGTGAAGAAGTCCTCCCTTTTATCTGTCCTGAATCTCCCACCAATCACCTTCATGGGCTGACCCCAGGTTCTACTATTATGAGAGAGGGAAGAAAATGTCTCCCTATCCACTTTCCCCACACCATGCATAATTTTATACATCTCTATCACGTCTCCCCATACTCGCCTTTTTTTCCTAAGCTAAATAGTCCAAGATGTTGTAAGCCTTCCTCATTGCTCCAGCCCCATTTCACTTGCACTTTTCTATGTAGCCACAGTTGCAGTCCCATCTTCCTTCCCACCTACCTCCTTACAATGTGGGCACCTAAAATTTGGATCTCACGCATCAAAATACAGAAAAGCAGATCTTTCAGAAATATGATTAGCACCATTTCTGATTTTCTAGTGCCCTACCTCCATGAAAATGAATGTTAAGTTATCGACAGTGCAGCACTGCATGACCAAATTTCCTCCCATTTGTAATAGTAACTTGTGGGCAAGGTGAGCAGTTTCCCAAAAGGGAAGTCAAACACCTAATAGCAGCAATGACAACACTAGCCAGTGAAAAACCAATGGAATTTACAGCATAACCCTACACATATCTACTTGGAAGCAAGTCCCTTTGACCTGCTTGTGGTGGGGAGTGGAGCTCATTGAGATTATGGCTGTGCACTGTTTGCCAATGACTACAGACCCCCTCTGTGCCTGGCACCTAATTTAATGAAACTAATGATGTGATTCCTAATCATGTTGTTAGAATCACACGTAGTTAGGCCCCTAATCAATAAATTGATTAAATCTACATAAATAAGAATATGAGTGTATGGAATCCTTTTGAAGAAAAGGCATATTGTCTTTGTTTTTAAAAAGATTAGGCATGAATTCAATAGGACTGACTCCCAGGTGCATATAGAATTTTAGCCTTAGTGTTGGTTCTGTGCCATATTTATGGTCTGCAGTTAAAAAATTCAGAATGTTACAAGTTTAATACTGAAAACTGAATAAACTATGCATTTCAGCAAATTTTCATCTCTTGTCTGCTTTACACAATTTATTCAATATTTTGTACTACTTTACATCTTTTATTTTGCTTCTGCTACTCATGAGATGGGGCAAAAAGCTATACGGGGTACTGAAACTCCATTCTCTAGAGATCTTATTCAGCAACTCCTCAGGCTTCTGAAATTTTGCCATGCATCATCTTTAAAGCAAGGGTGGAAAACAACCCTCCAGATGTTGTTGCACTCCAGCACCCATATCCCCACCCAGCATGGCCAATGGACTACAACTCCCATCATCCCTGGCCAACATCTCAAAGGCCATTGGTTCCCCACCCCTGCTTTAAGGCCTAGTTTCAAAACAATAAGGACTAGAAACTTTTATTTTTAAATGAGAGCCAAGTTCCTTAGGAGGCTGAATTCTGTGCTAGGGCCACTGTTGCCCATTCCCCCCGGCATGTTTCTATGGAATTGCTGCATGCAGTCAGCCCGGCTCATTGTATTCTTCTAGAAAAATAATTGGGAAATACTTTGTTCAATGTCGTTAAATGCAAATGCAAAAGTTGCTAATGGGAAATTAGGCATTTCTAGACACTCACAGCAATCTGGCATGGCAACCCTATGAGGGTGCAGGAACTGTAGTGTACGCACAGAGGTCCCTGGCCTATATAGGCTCCCTATATATATTCACTTCTAACAGCATATATATTCCCAGCCTTCTAAGGCAATGTGAGAAGCTGCTGACCACATGGAAGGAGACCAAACCGCAGTTTGTCCCCACACCAGCTTCGCACCCGTTTCCAAGACAGGCAGCATTGGTGAAGGGAAGAGCGGCAGTAGAGACCCCTGTTATATGGCCTAGAGCAGCCTTCCTGAACCTTGTGCCCTCCAGATGTGTTGGACTACGACTCCCACCACAGTCTGGGAATCATGGGAGTTGTAACCCAATACATCTGGAGCTTTGGAGAAGCCTAGAGCTTTTCACCTGATGCGATGGTGCATGAAGGAGGGGCCCTGTACCTGTCCCCATGCCACCAATGTAACTGAAGGTGAAACCTAGATGCCTTGTGGTGTGACAGCCATGAGAGCAAGGTCTAAGTGGTTCAAGTGCCAGACTGTGACTGGAGGAATGAACCCAGTCTCAAATCCCCACTCAGCTCTGATGTTCACTGGGTGACCCTGGGCCAATCACTATCTTTTAGCCTAGCTTGTGGTGAGGATAAAATGGGGTGGGGGAGCTGTATATGCTGCCCAGAGCTCCTTGGCAAAGGGAAAAAATAGAAAAGCAATGAATAAACACAATTCTTAAGCTGATTCTATTTCAGCATGATAGGACCTAGCAGGCCTAGCATGCTGTCGAACTGTACACCCTGGGCAGAAGTGCTCATCCAGCAAAAACTCTTGCTGGCCCATCCGTAAACTGCTCGATACTTCCAAAAGCCTTGTTTAAAAGTTTCCTCTTTCCGACGGGATTAATCTCCCTCGGGTGACTTATTATATCAAGCTCCTGATAAAATGGACATTCTTGGTATTTTAGTCTAGACATAATTGGAATGCATCCAGCTGTTTAAACATTACCACTAGAACCAGATTAGTAAACAGAGATGCTGAAATCAATTTAATTTACGTGAATCAACAAAAAAGCATCCCATTCATTTTTGCAAGCCACATAAATTACAGCTCAGCACCAGATGTATTTTTACAGAAAGAACTGGGCTAGAATGGATTCGTATCTAAGGAATGCATAATTTCTATGGCGTTGTTGTTTATGAATTAGGGTCCATGGGCAACACAGTCTTTCAACTCCTATGTGAGTGTCCAAGCAACCAGATTATGAGATATTGTGGCATGATCCAACTAAAGTAAAAAACCTTTGATTTCAGGCTGTAAATTCCATTCGTTTTGAAACAGGGTTCCTACACACACTTTCTTGGGAGTAAGGCCCCGCTCCCCAAGGACTGTTGGACTAACTTCAAAACAAACATGCATAGGATTGCACTGTTAAGCATATAGTCAATTGTCCCACTGAAATTAACTGGAATCAAAAGTGCTTAACTTGGCAGTATTGTGGCATTTATGTATGTATGTATGTATTTTAAGGTTGAATAAGTAAAGACATTCTTTAAATCAAGCAAGAGGTATACTACATCTTTTGTCCTTGATTGTTATTATAGATTTGGTACAATATAATGCCATTTTATACTTTTAACCACTTTCAAAACACTATAATCCCTGGGATAATCTAGGATCCATGAGATAATATGTTATCTCCTTCACAGTGATAAAATAATTTCCAGATCCATATCTCATCAGCTAAGAAAACCAGCTGCTCAATCCATCAATAATGCAGTGGCACATCCTTGAAAATTACCCAGTGTTTCATTTGTGCTGGGTCTCATTAGGGCTTAGCTCTAAAACATGTTCTGAAGGCAACAGTACCTGTGAAAGCTTTGAGATACGTTAAATGATCATAAAGAAAAGAATTAAATCTGAATATGTTCATCATGACTTCCAGCATCACACAATGCTGGGTTTACCCATGTATATGCAACACTCAAGTGTAACAAAGAATGATTTGCTTGTGTGAATCCTCCATCACTAATGACTAATCCCTAGAACGTCCCTATCACCCACAAAACACAATACTTTTGAATGACATTTAAGGGATGAACAAGCGTGTGAGAATATAACCAGGCCTCTGGAATTGGGGAGAAGGGCTTCTAAGCCAGGAGAAGTCTTCTAGGAGTGAGAATATAACCAGGCCTCTGAAATTGGGGAGAAGGGCTTCTAAGCCAGGAGAAGTCTTCTAGGGGTGAGAATATAACCAGGCCTCTGGAATTGGGGAGAAGGGCTTCTAAGCCAGGAGAAGTCTTCTAGAAGTGAGAATATAAGCAGGCCTCTGGAATTGGGGAGAAGGACCTATAGGGGCACAATCTTGTGTGTGTTTAGACAGAAAAAGTCCTACAACTGGCTGGGGCATGCTGGCAGTTGTAGCACTTTTTTTCTGTCTGAACATGCAAAGGATTGCACCCTAAATCAAGCAGTGTATTTCCTCGGGATTTTGAGCCCCAACATGGTTGCTTTTGCTTTGTTTCTTACTACTGCAGCAGGAGAGGGAAGGGAAGGGAACACAAGCAGCCTTGGGATGAGCAGTTGAGAGCGTCAGTGGCCAGGGCTTATTTCCTGGCATGGAGAAAGCACTGGAGTTGGGAGATTTCAGCAGACCGGTGTTTCTGTGGAAATGGAAGGCAAAGAAGGCCTTTCTAAGAACTAAACTGTGTTCTGCGTTACATGCGCAGTGTGCAGCTGATTCTAACTCTTTTTAAATTTTAGGGCATGTACTGACCTGGATCAGGACTACTGAACATGGGTGGGGTGTTAAACCTTCCCACCCAGCCGCTTCCCCCCACCTCTTAATTGCTGCCATATGGGGGCTAAAGAAAAAAACCTTGATTGATGCCCATGGAGGCTTTCTTCTTTCTGTGCTGTGGGGTGAATGTAGTGGGGGAAGCAGCTTGGTGGGAAAGTTTAACAACCTGCCTACCTGCGTGCAGTGTTCCTGATCCAGATCAGGGCCCTGCGCACCTACATTAAAGTATTTAAAAAAGGGAGAAAACGGGTCAGCTACATAGTTTGCATTTAACATAGCATGTAGTTTAGCCCAGAGTCTACAAAGCAGTGGAAATGTTACATTTGAACACTGTTGTCACTGCATTAGAATGATGGGCACAACCCATAAGCACTATTGAGTCTCAGTGATTTCACTTGGAGAGATTTAAGCATATATGAATCAATAAAACTGAAACATTCTCTATTTTGGCTGAATCATGTCCTGTTTTATTACATGTTTCCATTTATGGGGCGTATCAAAAGGTTAATGCTTTATTTTCTTACTGTAATGTTTTCATTCATTTCTTCTCTTATCTTTGTGGAAAATATTTCTAACAGCACACATACCTAATTCCAAATTTATATTTGGGTTGGGCGTTTTGCATGGAATGTAGTTTAGATTTTCCAAACCTTAAAAACAAAACACTAAACCACAAGATGTGAACCATACCAAGTCTATACCCTTTTGGTGCAATCCAATATATGTCTACTCGGCAGTAAATCTCACTGAGTCCAATGGGGCTTACTCCCAGGTACATGGGTATAGGATCACAGCCTTTGTTTCTTAAGAACTCTCATTATTCAATGTAAAAATTAATTTACTGGCTGTGCTTTTCTCCAGTGTGGATCATCACTGCTCTTGCTCCTGTTACAAGGGATTGTAGAAATTGACTATGACAATTCAAAGAATGGATCAACAGCCTGTTAAAATCTGGATTAACTATAAGCACATCCAGATCTTGCGTATCATTTTCTCTAATATTTTGCAAAACCTAGAACCTGGTGTGAAGTATCTAAAGTTGGCGTTACATAGCTATATATTCACAAGATATCCATATGGAACCCAAACCCACAAAATGGTTGTTCATAGATTTGGGCTAAGCTACAAATTGCTTTGAATGCATAACCAGCAGCCATACCTTTCCTTCTTACTTAATCTAAAGTAAGTGCAGGGGCCCAATCCAGGTCAGGACCCTGGCATAGGAGGTGGGAGGCTTTAAACCCCCTAGTGTGATCCTGATTATTTTAATGCGGGGTATGCAACCTTTTTGGGCCCGTGGACACATCTGACATTTTGAAAAAGTCTCCTGCACATCAAATAGTGAAACCAGTGAAAGCCAAGGCGCAACATTGAGATTTACAGCCAGTTTACACAGTTGACTATGTATGCATGCATGCATGACATTTATATCCTGCTTTTCCTCCAAGGAGCTCCAGGTAACATACATGATTCTCTCCCTCCCCCAATTTTATCTTCACCTACCTATGTGAGGTAGGTTAGGCTGAGAGATGGTGGCTGGTCCAAACTTACCCAGTGAGCTACATAGCTAAGCGGGGATTTGAACCCAGTTCTGCCAACCTAGCAGTTCGAAAGCAAGAAATTGCAAGTAGATAAATAGGTACCACTTTGGCAGGAAAGGTAGCAGCGTTCCGTGCACCTCGGTGTTCAGTCATGCCGGCCACATGACCACGGAAGCGTCTTTGGACAGCGCTGGCTCTTCGGCTTAGAAATGGAGATGAGCACCACACCCTAGAGTCGGACACGACTGGTTGGGGACACCTTTACCTTTTACCTCCCCAGTCCTGATCTAATATTCTAATCACCACACAGCACTGGCTCCCCTCCTTTCACTTCAACTTTGTGCGAGCTTAGGGTTGTACAAGGGACATACTGCAACAACTAGAAGTACTGTCAATTGCTTCAACGGAGGGACTACATTTTTAATCCTATCTAATGGCGGCAGCTGTGTGTAGCCACCTATGTTCAGTTCATGCCAAAAGTCCTCCATGTGATGCCAAACATTCATTAGCCTGAGATTATAAAGAGGCAGCAGATGGCTGAGGAAAGTGGCCTACTGAAGACACTAATACACACCTGCATCCTGCCACAGAGGAGTTCATCATCAGCTGGGCCATTCTAGGGTCCAACACAGCACCTGGCCAAGCACATTATTATGATCTCAGGCTCAAGAAGGGCTCAGTCCCCAGACTTCCCCTAACCTCTTCTTTGTCCTAGAAATATACAGCTTGATTCCAAAAGCCTCTTGATCTCTCTGTCATTGACATATTGGCCAAGACATAACCTTCTAATTACAATGTGAATTGCTTGGCCATGTGCTGAGTTGCCCTGAAACAGCACACCTCAAGGAAAGCACACCGGGACCCCATCCATTGGCCAGAGGTCTAAGAACCATGGGGAGGTTGCACCCTTCTGCCTCCCAGGAAGAACATCATTGCAAGGGGAAGACCAGCTCGACTAGGGCTGTGGCTTAGTGTGGCAGAGCACCAGCTTTGCATGCAGAAGATCTCAGGTTCGATCCCTGGCTTTTCCAGGTAGGGCTAGGAAAGAATCCTGCCTGAAACCCTGGAGAACTGCTGCCAGTCAGTGTCGACAATACTGGGCTAGATGGACCAAGGCTCTGACTCTGTATAAGGCAGCTTCCTATGTTACTATAACCCCAAACCATCAGCCTGAGGAATAAGGGTTGTGTTATCCATGTGGAGCAACCTTCCCTAACCTGGTGCCCTCCAGATGTTTTGGATTTCAACTTCCATCTAATGATATCATTAAATGCATTTGAACCTGCGATATACACATCTCAGATATACACTTGATGAAGTTCAGCATCAACATGTCCTAAACACACCTGTAGGACAATGCTAAGCATGTGGGACTTACTCATGAGTAACTACTACTATGGTGTGTCCCTAAATAACAGCCTTACGTGGAAGTAATTGTCATTGTTCTCCATGACATGTAGTTCTAAATACAAACAGGATCAGGTTGTTAAAATCTCAGATTCACATCCCTATTTTCAATTAGCAGATTTACGGTGCAATCTTATATATGTCTATTTGAAATCAAGCCCCATTGAACTCAACAGGGCTTACTCCCAGGTTAGTGTTACAAGACTGCAGCCTCAATAAGAGTTCAGTTGTTTATTTTTTAGGCAAATATTTGTGCCAAGCTCACACAAAAATTCAGTTTAATTTTTAAAACAAGATTTATTCTGCTTTCTATATCAATTAGAAATGCTCAACGTGGCTTTTGCATATTTTCATATTTGCATTGGAGCTCAGGTTGTTAGGTTCAGATCCAGAGACATCTGTCTTAAGGCTGCTAATTCTGCAGACAGGAAATGCTGAGAAATTGAGCATCAGCAGCTATAACTGTCTGATCGTCAGCAGCATTATCTCAGGAAGACTGGTATGTATACTTCTCTCCCCTACCTTCTGAGACTAATACTTCCTGCATTCCTCTTATCTCTCTAATTCATGAAGGGGTACTGTTATGGTAGCCAGATGCAAAAGAGGACAGGGCTCCCACACCTGCTGAAATGCCCTCTTCTACACACCTATTAAAGGAACAGCAGCCCTGTTCTCTTTTGCATCTGGCCACTCCTAGGTGTTATCCATTGTTTTGACATACATGTATGTACTGAATACTGATAGCATCTTCTGGTTGACCACTCTTATATGAATGATTAAAACCAATTTCCAGTCCCAATGACAGCACCATGGGCACTGGGCATCCAGGACAGAGTTCTAGTATTTCCTGAACAGCACTGTATTATTTCTTAACTGTCCCAGGAAGTCCTATATGGCTAGCAATCCCTTAGGTTCTAAGAACTTGGGAGGAGCAACCTTTTGAAGAAGGTTAGCCTAATGCTCAAATACTTCTCCTCCTAATGCTCAAATACTTCACCTTTTTCTCCTACTTCTGTGAGGTCTATGTTTGTGACAGCAAATGGGATAAAAGGGCAGGCAAATTAATATTCCAGGCACTAGGGCAGAGGTAGGCAACCTGTGGCTGTTTGACCACAAGCTGCCCTCGGCCTAATTTGAAGTGACCCTCAGTCTAATCTCACAAGCCCTCTGCATGTGATCGGACCTCTGGCAAGAGTGATCTGTCCCTTCCTTGACAGCTGGGTGGGAAGGAAGATGGGGAGAGAGAAAAGGGTGTGGCAGAAAGAGAAAAGGGGTGATGGTGATGCACCCACATTTGGCTCTGGCCCTGCCCATTGCTAGCTTCAGTCTTGCCCACCAAGAACACGTGGCCCCTGACAAATGACCCAAGAGGGTTATTCTGTAGAGTTTTTCTTTACAGAAAAAAGGTTGCCCACCACTGCGCTACAGTGAGAAACACAACAATGGAAAACTACATTGCTGCCCTGGAGCTTGTAAAATCAGGTCTGGACCCAGCACCCCTGCATGCTGCCCCCTCCCTGAACTATCAGCCCATGACAAAAGCATTCACATCCACGTTGATTTTGCCCTTTGCCTACTTTAAAGTTTATAGACATTAAAATGAAGTGTGGAAACCCTTTAAACATTGCTATAATATAAGCTAAAATCACTTTGGGCCACTTCAGTATTTTTACTAACTCAAGGGAGCTGCATCACTCTATTAACCATGGAAAATATTTCCTTATGATTTTAGCTTGGTATTGGTTTCTTTGCATATTCACTGTTAATCCGCCCTTTTCTCTCTGCACCCCATGTCATGTTCTCTCTTCACCAACACAGATCTTTCTCATCCATTCTCTATTAACCCTCCAGCCTTCTCTCTCTACCTTGTAGTGTGCTCCTGCTCTGCCTCTCTCCCTCTGCACTGCCATATATCTGTATCAGCATCTCTCACGTATTGTCCTCTGCTGTTTCTCTCTCTCTCCACTGGTCTCAGGGCTAAAACTGGCATTACTTGTATACCCAGTGGGTATGTCTTTTAATTAAAATGTGCATTTGGGGGGATCTGCACCCTTGGGGGGGATTTGCACATTTTCACAAGTGCAAATTTGGGAAGTTGAAAAAATCTGATTCTGTCAATGAGTGGATGACGGAACGAAAGGGAATCCTCAAAGCACAGAATTTACAAAATCCATACATCCCTACCTACACACAAACTGGAATACAGCAGTATTCTCACTTTCCCAAGTTTTGCAGCGTAGTTTGCAAATAAAAAAGGGGCACAAAATGTGTGTATTACAGGAAAATGTGCACAAAACCACATTATATTAGGTGAAATTGCTTCCAAAAAAAGAGCATATATTTCAAAAAGTGCACAAAATGCATATTTTTGGAAGAGCGTATAAAGGCACATGAAAATATGTACACCTTTGTGCAGACTTTAAAAAAAGTAATTCATAAATGGATGTGGAAATGGGACAGAATAAGCATAATGTAGGAAAAATGAGAAGCTGAATGGAATTGAAATTGCCAGGTTCGTCCATCCCTACCGAAGCTCCATTTCTCAGCCACCCTTTTTCCTCCCCAAAGGTCTCTCTGCACTTCATTATCTTGTTTTCTCCCTCTGAATCCATAGCTTTCTCTTTCTTCTGTCTGTACCACAAGTACATTTGCACCCCCCACCTGTTACTCTCCTTTTCTCTTTGCTCACCCCACAGGTTTTTCTGTATACCACTTTTCTTCCTTCAGCCACCCTTCCCTCCTTTTGCAATTTCTGCCTGATCTCCCTTATCTCTGCTGCCCCTCACAGTGGCCACAGTATACAAGGCTTACCCTCTTCCAGCAGTTTACTCAGTGAAGGAATGCAAAAGGCTGTAAAAACCGGCTGCAACTCCGCCCAGGTCTTGGAATCCAGGGAGAAGAAGAGCAATGCAGATGGAGTGATGCAGGCATTCTTCCATCCCCACCCACACTCTTCATGGGCTTGGGTGGCCCTTACGTGTTTCCACAAAGATGTGGAAAATGGCGGGAATGAACTGCAGAGCAGCCCTTACAGTCTGGCAAACCACACTGATTTAAGAGCTCACATGTAAAGTCAAAGGTGTGGCCCAAGGCATTATTAAGATGATTAAGATCTGCGTAAAAAGTTATCATTAATATCTGTATAAAATATTACTTAGTAATAGGTGAAAATTAGTATAAACAGGGGGCTAATTTGTGACTGCTATCCCTGAAAGAGTTTGGATTGAATGTCATAAAAGACAGATGTCTAACATATGGCACCAGGAAAATCGCCGACACTAAAAGAGAGTGATTGAAACTCAAATGTTTCCTTTTCCCTTTCATGTCCTTGGAAAACAGGGATGGACCAAGTCAGGTGGACTGGAAATCTTCAGAGTTGTCTTGAATTAGCGCACTTGACATTGCAGTTTTTTGATAAAAAGCAGGAGAGAATTTTTTACATTTTACAGGAGGCGATTTTTTACATTTTCTGTGGCACACATTTCTCATCATATGGAAGCAAGAGACATGCTCAGAAAATCCCTAATACAAACATACTGATGTTGTCAGACATGATGATACAAGTGTAAACATTTAGGTCAATGCCCAGCAATCAGGAGCGGCTGCTGGTGTCAGAAAATTTCAGAGCAGATGGTATGTGATGGATTCATTATGATGTGTTCTGGACATCTGTCTGGAGCAGCAAGACTGAATCATGGCTGAGTAATATAAACATACAGGGGGACTAACTTTAAATCTGCACATTATCCATGACTATCTTGTGATATAATCCCGCACCCCCACCCCTTCCACTGCTGGTTCTTTGGAGTCAAAGCAAATACTTTACGCTACAGCGTGTGGCCTGAGCGGGACAGTTTTTGCTTGTGCCTGAATCTGGATAGGTAAATGAGGATTCTGACTGCTGATCCCTCTTAATCTAATTGGTTTAAGGCCTTGCACTGTGGCCAGGTGATCGCAGAGTGTTGGGTCATGAGAAAGAGTTGAATTCAGATTTAAAAATAATGTTCATGTATACACACAAACCTTAATTGGAGCAAAATGGAGTGTAAAATAAATCCCCCCCCCTCAGTTGTCTCTGGTTCATGAGGGAATTATGTGGCCAAAATTCAGTACTGAACACCCTGGAAATCACAAAACCTGACAGCTTACTGCTCTGCTCTCCTGTTGCACAATCCAGTGAAGGATCTGGCGATCAAAACCACAGGGGTAGTTCACACAGTCTCCCCTCAGGATACATCTGTACATGGTGGTGGGCCTCAGAGCACCCACATCTCCTGCATGCAATTAGCACGTGTTGCAAGCAGACTCCACATTGCCAGAATACTTCCACTTCTTTTTTTTGAGGGGCAACAGTTCAAGGAATGTGTTCAGGTGTGCACAGATGCCACCTATGCAGCTGGGCCTGGTATGTGTGCAGTCTTTCCAGGTCTGAGCCCGTGTAAACCGGCCCTGGCATTCAGTGGTGCACAGCCACTTCACCATGACAACCCCCCAAGGAAATAATCCTTCATCCCAGCATCCCCATTAAATTCAGTTACCATTGCTCTATAGCACAGCTGTGGAACCTGTGGCCCTCGAGATGCTGTTGGACTCCAACTCCCATCAGACCCAGCCAACATGGCCAATGGTCAGGGGTGATGGGGATTATAGTCCAACAACATATGGAGGGAAAACACAGGTTTTCCACCCCTGGTGTAGAGGTTGAATGAGTATCTGTTTAGATCAGGAGGCCTCCAACCTTTTTGGGCTGGTGGGCACATTGAGGAAATGTCCTGGGCACCACCACAAAATGGTTGCCATGGGAGGTGTGGTTAGTTACAAAAGACTGAGTACAAGGCAGAGTTGGGGTCTGAGCCCCAACACACTAAACAACTCCTTTGAACCCAGGGTTTTTTGCACCAACAGAAACCTATTTCACAGAAGGCAAACTCCCCCCCCCAGCCGACGCACCCCCCCATGTCTCTTTTTCTCTCACTCCAGATCACCACTCTCTCTCTCTCTCTCTCACACACACACACACACACACACACCCACCCTATGTATCCATCATGCAAAGACGTGTGCATATTCACACATTTCTCCCTTCTCCTCCTTATTGTGAGCACATGAAAAATCACATTCTTTCAGGATCTCTCCCAAATCCCCCCCTGTATTACCTCTAACCCCTTTCTCTCTCTCTCCCTCTCTCTCTCACACACAGGCAGCTTCCATCCATTCAGACAAACAAACCTCCCCAACCCCCAAGCTGACTTCTATATGGCTCCCCGAGCCCGCACAGATCTCTTTACACCCCCCGCCCCACGGGCTTCCTGCTGGCTTTCCTAACTCCCATGCTGGCTTAATGCTGCCCCCCACACTCTTTAGGCCTGCTCCTGGCTTACCAGAAAAGCATTTAGCCCATTCTCACGTATCTGGTAAATAATAATTAGTTAAATTCAGCCTATAAGCTTCCACCCCTCAACACATCTAAATATTATTTTCCTGAGGGTCTATTGGGGTTGGATAGCTTAATAATAGTGAATGCACAATAGCTCACCTCAGGAATTGGTACAGCAGGGTGCTGATTACACATTTTTGGACTTAAAACCTACATGAAAGCCAAATCTACCCTTTTCCTTTCCTTGAGTAAACAGCAATTTAAATTTTTTACAAGGGATGTCCATATGTTTACCAAATAGGCAATTATGTGCTATTATGCATATATTGCTCTTTCCCAAACAGATTTTCAACTCAAAACAAGAACTAATGGAAATTTAAAAGGGGCCAAAAAAGAAAACAATTCATATTCTTTGCAATAATGTTTATATGAACTTTTTAATGGTATTGTTATTGTATATTGCCCTGGGTGCAGAGGGTGCAATTCAAAAATGTATTAAATAAATAAATAAGAAATAAAATTATACCTCACATTCCTCATGATTTCAAGGAGCGTTGATTTGGGCTCTTAAAACACCTTCACCTGACTGTGTTTTAAAAGCCCAAAGAAGAGCTGTCCTCTCTCCTATGAGTATGAGAAATTGTTTCCTCAAAAATGAATACTACATAAACAGAATTTAAAAGGTCACTGCTGCTTCTGGGACATTATGGGCTCAGGGGAAAAGGAACCAATGATGGCAAGAAGAATTTTTTAAAAAAACCACCCAGCTGTAAGAGTAAAAAACAAGACCCAAAAGACAGTTGCACCAATGTTTCCGATGTGTTTTCTGATCTGTCTCTTCACCAAGGGAAATTCTTCACTTGTGGGAAAGGCACAGAAGGCCACCCTGTCCCCTAGCTTGCATGGGGACATGACCAGAAAGTGTAAGCTCTAACCATACAAGCCAAAACTGATTCTCAAATACTCCCAGACTTTTACTAAGATTTACAGCAGGATGGGGTAACCTGTGGCCTTCCAGATGTTGATGAACTTGAACTACAACTTCCAACATCCCCCTCCATTGGCCACGCTGGCTCGAGCTGATGGGGATCGAAGTCCACCATCATGTGGAGGGCCCCAGCTGTGATTTACAGTATGTAAGAGCCTCTGGCTTCGAAGGGATAAGATGGAGATGGTGATCGTGAGCATGTTCCCTTACAACACAGGCTCCTATGGGGAACAGGGTGGGCTTCCATAAATCACCATCCATTCTGAGTCAGACCATCTTGCACAGTATGTTCTGCTCCAGACTTCCCCAACCTGGTGCCCTCCAGATGTTTTGGGCTTCAACTCTCATCAGCTCCAACCAGTGTGGCCAATGGTCAGGGATGATGGGAGTTGTAGTCCAAAGCATCTGGAGGGCGCCAGGCTAGGGAAGGCTGGTGTATTCCCTCCAGCAGCAGTTCTCCCTTCTACTTTTAACTGGAGATGCCGGGGGTTGAACCTGGGGCCTCACGTTTGCATAGTGTTTGTTCTACCTCTGAGTCATAGCCCCTTCCCAAGGAAGGAGGGCAGCCCTTCCCCTCTACCTGTGGGGTGCTGAATCTATAACCTCTCTTGACAATTTCTTTCTTTGTGGGAATATTGCTGGCAGAATTAAAGGGCTGGTCTAGCTGCCTTTACACTTCACCAAATTGCCACAGAAATACTTCATGGACAACCTGGTAGGCACGTAACAACAACCCAGAGTATGGGTTGTTGCCTTACTCAGCGTTTATCCACGATTTGCTTGTCAGACAATAGTGCAAAGTGCAAGTTGTTTTTTTCAGTGCCTGGGTTGTTTGATTCCCTCCTCCTTCGCCTGCTCCCTCCCTGTATCCCAAATGCCTTTGCAGTGCTGTAGTACTGGCAAGCAGAGTGACCAGGTTTTTCAACCATTCTTGCCCATGACCTCTATATAGCCTGGCAAAACAACCCCTGCTACTGGGTTTGAAAGTAACAACCAACCACAGTTAAAACGACCAAGAGTTCACAACCCAACAATAAACCATGGGTCCCCTTCCTGGATTGTTCACAGTTAACATATGTTAGCCCATAGTTCCAGGTTTGCACATAACAACTACACAGGATTCAACAACCCATACTCACAGTTGTCACTGCATGCGAATCAGATGTATCCTTGGGACAACAGGGCTATTCTATTACCATCTTGCCTGGGTATGCTTCTTAGCAAAAAACAATTCTGTACACATGTTTTGCCTTGGCCACACCCAATTTATACATATTTTGTAAGGGTTGATGCAAAACAATCATGTTTACAACTTGTTAAACAAACATCTCTAAAAACATGGTTAACTGAAATTAAGCCCCCCCCACACCCCAGAACGATGAAATTTCTGCTTACTCAGTTGCCCTATTAACATATTTTAATGCACATTTTCCTGCGAGACATTGCATTGTTCTACCCATAGGCCCTTGCAACAAAATTAGTAAAAAAAAGTAATACTAAATAGTATAAAGACAAGCACAATATTAAAGTGCTAACATGAGATTGTCGACAGAAGACTTGGCATACTGCACAGATTCTAAGTGCAGCCAAGGCAAACTTGTGTTTATATTCTAATCTAATATATTTATTCTCAAGGGAGAACTAGAACTATTTTTGGCATGGTTTGGATGTAGGATTACTTTATTTATTTATTTATTTATTTAAGTCCCCAAGTATTATAATGAATACTTTGCAACATTGTTGTTCCAAAGGAAAAATTCTGCAGGGCTTTTGAAGTAGGGAATGTTTTACAACTCCTCACAACAGCATTTAGGGTTTGGGAAGTAATGAGGTCTATATATTTTTCCCAAACTACTCCTACTAATACTGCATTGGGAAGGGAGTGCAGTTGAGTAACACATGGCCTATTTACATAATGAGTTTTCTGTGGACAGACACGTGGGAAGATATTATGTTGTGACAGCCTTAAGGGAATGGGGAATCATTGTAGAAGAGCCAGAACATAAATACAAGTAGCTGAAGTTATTTAATTATGTTAAATATTAATAAAATATAATGTAATTGCATAACTTTTTTAAAGTTGTCAGTCCCAGTGCATTCGCATCCATTGGGCGGACAGTAAAAGATAGGATTTTGTACTGAGAAATTTGGTAGAATACTGCCTGCATGCTTTATCTTATACCAGGGCTGGTTCCAAGTTACAGGGGCTCTAGTAACATGTGTAGGGTTGGGCCCGCATGCCTGCTTGCTTCCCCGTCTTGCCCCCTCAGATGTTAGTTTACCTGGCAGCAGTGGCTAAGTCCAGAAAGTCACCCGCCATTTAAATTTCCCTGCAATGTTACATTAGGTGCCCCAAGGCATTGTGGGCAAATCAAAACTACTCCCCGCCACTGTCATTGTTGCCACAGGGATCAGGAGGATGAGTGGGCCAAATGGACCACCGGTGGGCCTGGGTCGGGTACCTGGGCCCCAGCACAAGGGTGCCGAGTGCTGCCACCTCCTATCTTCCTAAGAAAAACAGTGAGAGACAATGGCAGGGTTGTTATCTCTAAAGGAGTTCACATTGCCACAGAAAGCGCAATGGTATCTAGGAAAAATCCAAAATACACAGCGAGGGCGTGAGGGCCTGAGGCAAGCTTGCATTGCTTGTTCTAGTCGGCAGGTGAGGAGCTGTCATTGCAGGCTAACAAGCTAACAATTTTGACTGTCAGCATACTCAAAGTAAACAACACAATGGCCAGATCCAGAGATCTATGAGATTAATGCCGTCACAGTGCATATAAGACTATAAATCTATTTTATGATTTATTTATATGTTACATTTATATCACGCCTTTTCCTTTGAGGGGCCTATGACGGCAGACGTGACCCTCTCCTCCTCTCCATTTTATCCTCACAACAACCTTGTGAGGTAGGTAAGGCTGAGACTCAGTGATGGACCCAAAGTCATCCAGTGAGTTCACAGCTGAGTGGGGACTAGAACCCGGATCTCCTGAGTCCCAGGCCAACACTAACTCCTACACCACACTGGCACTCAACAAATTGTGTTACTGGGCTTGGATCAGAAACTGTCCACCCATGCAAATGCCTCTAGAAGCTCATAAGTTGGGCATGAATGTCATGACGATCATGCTTGGTATTTTGTCCTGTATGTCTGGTGTTCAGTGGTATACTGCCACGGAACATGGACATCCATTTTTAGCTGTCGAGGATAATTCCCACTGACAAGCCCCAATTATGTTCAGCTACACTGATGAAAAGGAGAGCAGAAGGAGGTACCACGTGTCAGTGCAGGAGGGGTGGGGGTTACATGAGTGTAGCTGTAGGGCCTCAGGCTCCTGCTGCAATTCAAAAAGACTGGATTGGGTCCAGAACAGTATGCAGAAATGGGGCTATTGCAGGGGTGTTGAACCTCAGGCCCGTGGACCAAATCCAGCCTGCCTGGGGTCTCAAACCAGCTGCCTGGGCTTCCCAGAAGGCCATGCCCCTTTCCCCTGGCCACACCCCCTTTCCCCTGACTACCCAGCTTTGGTGGTTTATTGGCTTTTATTTCCCATTCTGAAAGGTTGTAATGTCTCCCCAAGGCTGACATAATGGCAGTAAGAGCTTTAAGCTAAAAGGTGCTGGTCTTTTTTGTATTTTCTCCCCACCCCTTTTGCCTTTGGTTCTGCCCGCCACCCGCCACTGGAACGCGGCCCCTGAGACCTTCTCCAAAATTGAATGCGGCCCTCAGGCTGAAAGAGGTTCTGCACCCTGGGCTACCGGATCTAGGGACTGTCCCCCTCAAGGCAACCTTGAACCCGGTTTATGTAGGGATATCACAGCCTGCAAGACTGGGACAAATTTCTTTCAAAGGCCGGCCTTCACTGGTGGGACTGCTCATCGCCTAAGTATCAGACAGTTCAGCTATGGGATTGAGCGTGGGTGTTCTGATCAGGGCAGCTGCCGTGTGCATGCTCTTCAGGTGCTCTTGTCAACAGCACGCAACAGTGAAGGATTTGCCGACTCAAGTCATGCTAAACGGGTTGAGCCAGGAGGGAAGGGCCTCCCTAAACCACATGCATAAAATGTTACTGTTGGCTCCGCCACAGCTAGGCGTTCAACAAGCACACTCAGCTGCTCATCTTGCAATCTGTGGTGGACTGGAAAATAAATATATCAGCAGAGTGGCCAGAACTGGTGGACAAGGATAGGTCAGCCGCCCCCCTGTGTTCTGAGAAGAACAAAAAACATGGAGAGTAAAATTAAAACTAACAGATACAGTCAACCAAACCCTGCCGATGAGCAGCCATTTCAATGGTTCCCTCGTTTTGTTTTTCTGAGTTTGCAAAGGATTTGGCCCATTAGCTGACCTCCCTATCTGGGGGCTTGATCAGGAACCCCGTGCAAGCACTGACCTAACAAATGGAGACTGCGCAGTGCTAATGCTTGGTGGGCTGCACTCAGTTCATGGAGAAACAAATGGGGAATCATACTTCTTAAACAGTTCTGAGTAAATATACAAAAAGAATACCGAGTACAGAATGCATACATGTTTTGATGGGGGCGGTGTTTCATTTCTTTTAGAACGTGTCCAGGGGTTTTTGCAAGCAGAAGTCAGTGTGGCGTTAAAAACAGATATTATTATTATTGTTATTTACGTTTCTATACCGCCCCATAGCTGAAGCTCTCTGGGTGGTTTACAAAGATTAATAACCATTAAAAATACATTATACAAAGTGTAAAACCATTTACATAACAACATATAAACAGACAGCACACAGACACAAACAACACATCTAAAAACAATTTTATTCAATCAACTGTAAGACAAATCCAGGACCTGATTAAAACCTCATCATATGCTGCCAAATGCCTAAGAGAAGAGAAAGGTCTTAACCTGGCCCTGAAAAGTGCTAGGTGGACCTGTCTGGGAGATCATTCTAGAACTGGGGGGCCACCACCAAGAAGGTCCTCTCTGTTGTTGCTGCCTTCTGAGCCTCCCTAGGAGGAGGCATCTGGAGGAGGGCCTTTGATTCTGAATGTAGTGTACGCTTAGGTTCACGCTGGGAGAAGCACTCCGTGAATATGGAGATATTATATGAATACAGGGGCAACATGTGGTTGTTGAGCTCCAACTCTCCTCAGCCAGTATGGCCAGTGGTCAGGGATGATGGGAGTTGTAGTCTAACAACTTCTGGAAGGCCACAGGTTCCCCTTGCATTGAGGAGTACTTTGAGAGTACTGCCAGCATTCATAACTTTCACTCCCATTTTCCCTTGCAAAAATGTGTACTTATCTCACATGTGTTACTTCACATATAAAACAGTGATTCTACTGAGGTGGGTTGGTATGAATAGTGCCGTTCTCCTTAATGTCTAAAAAACAAAAAAGAAAAGAAAGGTTCTGTGCTCAAGCGAAGTGACCTAAGATCGTGGCTACGGTTGTTCAGCTGTGAAGAAAATATACTCTGCACGTGCCCAGCGGTCCCTTTCTCTACGATTACATCAAAATATTCCAGGAACTATCCATGGTACTGAGAAGAGATTCAAGATTATTTTTGGTGTTCAGGGTACAAATTAAGGCCTTGAGAGCAGAGCAAGAGCCAAAAAGAAAAAGAAAAAAAGATGGGGTGTGGGAGTGGAGTTCATTTCTGGGGCCAAGGGATGGAAACAAGCAAATTCAAAACAAAGACAAAAATTTATGTTGGCAAGCCTCTTATGTAGGTAAACATCTGCCTTACGGAAACAATTCCCTCTTTAAATCATTTATTTTTCCATTTTGGATTGAGCAGAAGCCTGATCTGACTCTGATAAGAAATGTGCCAAAGTCCTCATTAGGGAGTATCCCCTATTTTCGAGGCATATATTTCTTTTGATAAGAGCTGTCTTTATGATTCAGAGCATCCAGGCTCAAGATAACATAGTAATGGATCCTGGGTGAGACAACGTTCAGATATCTACATGCTGGCAGATCGCTCCAATAGGAACAAATTCATGACAAACTGCGCTTAGCATGCACAAACACAGACACACAAGCACACACAGCGTGTGGCTCCAAGGGAGGTTCCTGTACTCCCAGTTATAGACTTTTAGAGCAAAATTGGATTTGTGGCAGTATCGAGGAAAAGGTGTCATGCGGGCGGCATGGGATTTCATATGGAAATTTCACATCCACTTCCCACATTTTGGATTCTGCTGCTTTTGCTAATCAAAAGTTGCCTGTAACTGCTTTGAAGGCAGGTGGCTTGCTGTGCCTGGTAAAGATCAAGTGCAGTAAATGAACACACTGGAAACACAACTTGCTCTCCACCTCCACTCCCCCCCCCGGGGGGGGGTAGTATACTGATTAAATAAACTCTCTCAAGGATTAGTGTCTAAACGGAGAAGAGTTGGGTTTCAGGTTGACTGTACCCTGTACCTTTATGAGACAGAAGCCTGGATGTTAACCCCAGGTAGGCAGGGTTCTGACTGCGATGACTCCAAAGAAGTGAGGGAAAACCCTTTCTGTACATGCTCAGAGGCCCTCTCGTCTATTTCACTGGCATCACAAAGAAAAAAAAGGAACGGCATTCTGGCCCTATCCCTGATTTTTAAGCCGCCCCGGTTCGGATCAAACCCGACGTGGTGGAATCACTGTCGCTCGAAAGTTTACACTCGTTCTGTTTCGAAATTATAATCTGACGGGGAAAAGAGTGAACGGAATACGGAAAGGGGGGGGGGGCTCTGAAAACGGCCGGGGAATCCCACGAATTTGAGCGTCCCCAACAAAAGCGAAGCCAGGCGAAGGCTGGCGGACCGCAGGGGCGAGGGCACGAAGGAGTGGCGAGCAGGGGTCGCCCCGGCATCCCGCCGCGGCGCTCGCTGTTGCGTGTCTGCGCGCGATCGCGACGGGCACTCACCATTTCTCGCCGGAGGAAGTGAAGTTCGGTCTCCAGTCTTTCGAGGGCGCCGGAGCGGCTGGGGCTGCCGCCGAGCGTGGCGGCTCTGGGGGCGGCGGCGGCGCCGGCGGCCCCGCCGGGCTGCTCGCGGCCCTTCTCCCTGTCGCGGGCGGCGGCGGGCTCGTCCCCGCGCAGGGCGCGCGCGAGGCTCTCGGGGACTTTGCGCCCCAGCTTGAGCTCGACGTCTCGCAGGTCCGGCAGCGGGGCGCGATCCGCCATGGCGGGCAGTCGCGCGGGCTGTCGGATCAAGGGCGCCGCTGCGGGCGGCGGCGGCGGCGGCAGAGGGGAGGGCGGAGAGCCCGGCCCTCAGCCGCAGCGCCCGGCGCTCGCCGACCTCTCCATGCCACCCGGCTCCGGGACGCCGCCGCGGCAGCGCCAGTCAGAGGCGGGGGCGGCCGGGCGGGCAGCGGCCACGAGCCAGCCGGGTGGCCCGCCGCGGGGGTCGGCGGGGGCAGCCGCCGCGCCTGCTGCTGCTCCCCGCCAGCAGCTGCATCATCTGCGCCGCAGACTCCGGCCGCGGGGAGTTCGCATGAGCGAGCGACAGGCCCCGCCAAGCGCGCGATCGGGCGGCCGCAGGGCGCGGGCAGAGCCCGGCCCCGCTGCGGGGAGCGCCGGGGCGGCGGCTGCTCTCCTCCTCTCGCTCCCGCGGGCGCCGGCGCTTGCGTGGCTCTGGCAAGCGGCGGCCCCCCTGGACGAGCGGGCGGCGGAACGGGGCTTAGTGGGCAGCTGGTTCTCTCTCCCTCCCCCTCCCCCTCCCCCTCCCTCTCTCCCTCCCCCTCTCCCTCCCTCGCCCGCCCCCTGCTCTCCAGTAGCCCGGTGTCACGTCCTGAAGCGAGCGGCCAGCCTGGCTGGGCGATGGAGCCGCTTCGATCCGAGTCGACGGCGTTTTCCCGAACGGGCTGGAACTTTACACCGCGGTGGCTGGCAGGTGGCCCGGCGAAGGGACAACCCCTCTACCGTGATGCCTAGACCGGGGACTCCTTCCCACCTCCCCTAAACCAGCACAGGGAACGTTGCTTTGTAGTTCCTCTGCCTGTCTAGCCGCGATCCAACGACGGCGCAGCGTGGCGCTAGGTAATTGCAGCCCCCTGGACTTCATGGCCTTACAGGAGACCCCCCCCCCCCCCCGACGGTCACCTGTATTACTTTAGTCGTGAAGTAAAAAGAACAACGAACTTTTCTTTTTCTCTCCCCCGCTGCCATTCCATGCTTTACAACTGCTTCTACGTTCTTGATATGTTAGAGCTGGGCAGGGGAACCTGTATCCCTCCATCGTTGCTGGACTCCAACTCCCAGCAGCCACAGCCAACCTGCCAGTGGCAAGGGGTGATGGGAATAGTAGTTCATCAGCATCAGGCTTCCCAGCCCCTGCTTTAGAGCAAAACAAATAACACCAAAACAAGTTTGCCAACCCTACTACAAACAGCAATACTGAAGAGCATGAACAGCTTCACATTTTAAACTCTCTTAAACCATGGGACAATCATGATTACAGGGACAAAATGGAGCTTGGGTTTGTTTTGGGATCCCGATCTCTCTCTCTCTCTCTCTCTCTCTCTTTCTCTCTCTCTCCCTTAAATTAGACACAGAATCATAGACTTGGAAGGGATCTCAGAGGTCATTTAGTCCAACCCCCTGCAGATGCAGCACCTCATCCAGCCAAATGTATCTTTGCATTTAAAATCTAAATAGCATGAGCAGCACTAACAATTATTGGAATCACAGATATGTGGAGGGGGAATTTAACCCTTTCCTCTGGTCCTGAGGAAAATCCCCTTTCTGAATCTTGAATTAGAGGGGGGAGTGGAGTGGAGGGGAGAACCCCCTGGGGGCAGGGGAAGTGGAGAACCCCCATTGGCCCTACTATGTTCTGTGCAGCCTTACACACCATTTTGTGATCCAGTCACCAAACACCCCCCAACAAAATGGGCCAAAAGACTCCTGGAGAACTTGTGTCTGCTGGCCACCATCTTCGTCTTCTTTTAAAATTTTATTTTATTTTTCAAAAGAAATTACAAAAACACATCAAAATCCCTCCCCAATCAGTTCCCCAGCTTGGACAGTTTCAGGATTCTTCTTCTCCCCTCCTTTATTTTCTATTTCTGTTCCAAGATAATATGTTAATTCATTCTGTTTCATTCCTTTATTTACTTATTTTTTATTACTTATTTATTATATTTCTATACCGCCCCAAAGCCAAAGCTCTCTGGGTGGTTTACAAAAGTTAAAACTTTAAAATATAATATACAGAGTTTAAGAACCATTTACATAAAAATATGTGGGCAATATATACAAACAACATATAAGTAAAAACAGCTTTGAACTAAAAACAGTTTTTAAAAAACCCAATAATAAAACACAGCTTAAAACAACACTGCTTAAAACAGTATACAAAAGTCAGCAGAATGAGCAGGAGCTCTAAAAGGGGAAGGCCTGCCAGAATAACAGCGTCTTTAACGCCTGCTAAAAACCTTGAGCGAGGTCAGCAGGTGCATTTCAGCTGGCAGGTCACTCCACAATTGGGTGCAGGGTCCTCTTGTGTGTGGCTGCCACTCTCGCGTTAGGCAGCCGCAGTAGATGGCCCTCAGAGGACCTTAGGTGGTGGCCTGGGACGTAGGAGAGAAAGTGCTCCCTAAGGTACCTTGGACCTAGGCCATAGGGCTTTAAAGGTAAGAACCAGCACTTTATATTTTGCTCAGAAACAAATTGGCAGCCAGTGTAAAGACCTTAAAACCAGTGAAATATGGTCTCCACAGGATGTCCCAGAGACCAACCTGGCTGCCATATTTTGTTCCAGCTGAAGTTTCCAAACTAAATATACAGGCAGCCCCAAGTACAGCGTATTGCAGAAATCAAGCCTAGAGGTTACCAGTGTGTGTACCACTGCTAACAGGTCCACATGTTCCAGAATGGGCATAGCTGGCGTATCAGCCAAAGCTGAAAACAGGCACTTTTCACCGTTGCCTCCACTGGGGTGCCCGAAGCAGGGTTGGGTCAAGAAGCACCCCCAAGCTACGAACTTGTTCCTTCACAGGGAGTGCGACCCCATCCAGAACTGGTTGACATACCTCAATACCTGAATTAGGACCCTTCACGAGGAGCACCTCTGTCTTGCCTGGATTCAACTTCAGCTTATTATCTTCTTCTTTTCATGAGTCCCACAAGTTTCTATAAGCTTCTACCAAGGTTATTCTATTTTATTGTTTCCCCCCCTGTAAAATCTATATATTTTTGCCAATCTTTCTTGAAGGTGTCTCTTTTCTTTGTTCCTCTGTGTACTCTTAACTTCTATGTCAACTTTTCATTTATTGCTATGTCCCAGATCTTCTTTCTCTACAAAGGTATTGTCAGCATCCGGGCTGTCTTCCAATTACTTGCAATTAATTGCCTCGTGGCTGTCAGCAAGAAACCAATTAATGTTTTTTCTCTAACTTCTCTATTTTCTTTTACAAACATATTCAATAAAGCTAATTCTGGTGTTTTACAAATCTCTTGATCAGTAATTCTTTCTAACTCTTGAAATATCTTGTCCCAGAATTTTCTGACCTTCCTACATTACCACCACATATGTATTTGGGTACTGTTAATTCCACATCCTCTCCAACACAAAGATTCTTATTCATTTTTGCTAACTTCACTTGTGTCAAATACCACTTCTGAACCAACTTTAGTGCACCTTTTATTTTTGTGGACATTGTTTGAAAGGGAAATCTATCTAAAAGTTGTTTCCAATCTTCTTCCTTGATCTCCTCTTCAATATCTCTTTCCCATATCTGCCTTTGCTGGCCACCATCTTCTAGCCACCTCCAGCCTCAGTTTGTCAGTCTTGCACTTTGAGAACAATGACATTCTTTTCACCTCACTTTTAGCCTACCTTACCACATCATTTTTCTCTTGCATTTTTCCAGGTAATAAAGTCTAGACTTTGTTCAGAGACTATGGTCAGTGTGAATTCTTGCTTCCTAAAGGGTGCTATTACTGGGGCCTCATATAGGGCAGCATGGGAGGCTACAGTTGAATCTACTATTTATTTAGCTCTATATTGCCCTTCTGTTCTGGAGCTCCACAGCTCAGAGGGACTGTCATGTGGTCAGGGGTGACGCAACCATATTGGACACCATTCTGGATGCTGCCACCTGTATTTTGATCCCGGCCCACCTCTCTGCCCATGCACTGGCAGCAAGAAACATCCCAATGAAGGAAATATGTCTGTGCAAAGAGTCCCTGGTATGACAAGCATGGGGGAATCCCGGAAGCATCACCATTGTAATGAATGACATGGTAAAGAACTGGCAGAGTCCTGAGGTGGTAGAATGGGCTGTACCACATCAGACTGCAAATGGAGGGATCATATTTCTTTAGAGTTCCAGTATTTTTTTTTTTAAAAAACCCTCCACATCAGACAGTGGGCCTTTGTCCCTGATGTGCTACTTTTTTGGTGTCTGTTTATTTTGAAAATCTTCAGGGAATTATCTCCATGGGGAACATTTAAAATGGCAATTTGCATCCCTTTTTGATTCCCCATTTTAGCCTACATAAATATTTACATAGGCTAAAACGGGGAATCAAAAAGGGACGCAAATAGCGCCTGCTACACTATTTGCATTCCCCTTGATTTTTGCCATCATAGTCTACGTAAATATTTACGTAGATTAAGAGGGCAAAAATAAGGAACGCAAATGGCGGCAGCAGTAGCCGCCGCCATTTGCGTACGCAGTTTTTTTTTTTAACCCACCCAGCCATGATAGGCTACGTAAAGATTTACATAGCCTATCACGTCGTGTTTTTTTTTTTAAACCTAGTCATGATAGGCTACGTAACTCTTTACGTAGCCTATCACATCTTTCTTTCTTTTTTTTTTACCAGAGTGGAAATGGCGGCGGTGGCAGCCGGTCGGAAGACCGGCCACCACCAAAGCCGCTGCTGGAGCTGCCGCCACCCGGAAGATGCACCTCAGGTGAGTCTCGTCCCAGGGGGGATCTGTGGGGGGGTGGGGGTGTGGCAGGCCATTCCGCCACGGAATTCGGGGGACTGAATGCACTGGCATTCGGCCTCACCGTGATCCGTGGAGGAATTCTCTGCCATCCCTATGTGTCAGTCCCCATCCACCAATAATGTGCAAGGGGAGGGAAAGGGGCAAGAACCCAGCAGCAAGTATCGCTGAACCTGGAGCATGTGTAATGCCTCTTCACGGAAACATAACAGTATGGGAATAAGGGGAGGGAAAGGGGAGGGGGAAAGGGGAGCATGTGTAAAGGGAGTCAGTGGTGATCCTGCATTTAAAACAGAAGCAGAAAGCCCTGTTTTAAATGTAGGGATGTACAAATCCCTTACCTCATTCTCATTCTGGGTGGGGTGTCCGTGGTGGGCGGGAGGCAATCCGTCCCTCCCTCCGGAATCTTCCCTGGCTGGCTCCACTCTGCGGCGAGTCTGCGGAGCTGCCGGTTGGGGCTGGCCGCTGCCTGACTTCTGGCTGCAGCCAGTCTTCGGATGCAAATGGTGTCCAGTGTAGCGGATGCCATTTGCATCCCCTGCCTTTTGCCGTGATAGGCTATGTAAATCTTTACGTAGCCTATCATGGCAAAAGGCAGGGATACAAAAGAAGAGAAGAAGCGGCAGAAAGTGGAGGGCAGCTGGACGGACCGGACTTGCCGACAACCACGTAGGGTCCGTCCAGGGGGGATTCCATGGGGTGGCAGGTGGGGGTAGTCTGTTCCGCCTCATTGGAGTCCGTGGCGGATTTCTCCGCCATCCCTATTTAAATGCAGGATTTTAGGCTGGTGTAGAAATCCCCCTTGCCTGTTGTTCCAGGGGCATCTCTCTCTCTCTCTCTCTCTCTCTCTCTCTCTGTCCCTCCCTTCCTCCCCCCCTCTCTCTCACACACACCTTTCCTTAAAAAAAAAGAGTCCCAAAAGGTGGACAACTTCAGTAATAGCAACATGTAACTTTTTAAGTGTAAGAGTGAAGTGTGCCTCCACTTTTAATACAGAAAGAAAAGCCTGCCCCCGGTATCAAAAGAGTAGAGTTTGCTGCTCTATACACACGTCGGCAAAGCAGCTCCCATGTCACTGCTGCATAACATGTGAATTGGGTATGACTGACATGTAGCTTCTTTCCGAGTTTTATCACACAAAAACTATTAGTTTCTTCATTGCCAGTAATGAACGAATTCTGGCCCATTAAAGAGGACCACTGAATTCCTTTGTGTGACTGAAATCAATGAAATAGTGTTGCCGTTTCTTTACAATGGCGATAGGATCTTGGGCCCAATAAGGCCATCTTTGCTTGCTGTATTTTCTTTTTCCAGTCAGTCTGGGAAATAAGGGATTCCCAGAATTTATTACATTATTGCTGGACAGCGGGGAACAGGCTGAACTGCTTTACCTGGTCTTTATTTGCTTTTATCTCACACTGTCTCTTTTTGCTCCCCTTAAAAGAATAGCAACTGATCCGCTTTGGGTTTTTTTGTTTTGTTCCCCCCTCCCCACCAGGTTTCAGCAACCTGTAGGGATGGAACATGATCTTGTCTTTGTCATGGAGAACGAAATACTGTAATCCAAAACATCTCAGGGCAGCTAATCTCTTTACATAATCAAGACACATGCCTATTGTTAAAATAATCTGCAATGTTACATACAAATTGGGACTAAAAGACACAGGACAACTGTGTGTTGATTGGCCCCATCTTTTATTTTTGTTTTACAGAAACTAAAGTGTAAGATTGGCACAAGTGTGTTTGTTCATAAACCTTTGCCCTTATGCTCTTTTCTTCTAAATACCACCTCACCCCACCCTTTTCCCCTTGCTTCATTTTGCAGCTTTCATGGCTGCAAAAACCAACAAAAATGGGGAGAAAATCTCAATGACTGAATAGCCCTTTGTTGAGGGTGAGAGCAGGGCCACACTCACTGACCCCGCTCACATAGTCATGTTCTTGCTGGCCCTGACCCCCACCGGCCAAACATGCTGGGTAACGGTAGGTCTGGAGCATGGGCCCTGCATAACATGTGTAGAATAGGTTCCCCACTTCAGATCTTCCCCTCCACACAACACATGGAACATAGTGGTGTGTGTGTGTGTGTGTGTGTGTGTGTGTGAAGGTTGTAATGACATACGGGGAGAATGCTAGCTTAGCCCTTAGAGGTGGAGAACCTCCAGATGCTGTTGGACTCCAGCTTTCATCAGCCCCAGCCAGCATGACCAATGGTCAGGGATGATGGGAGTTGTAGTTGGGGTTCCCCACCCCTGCCTCAGATAAATCAGAATCTAACCTTTGTTGAAAACTCCCATTTGAAATAGTGGGCCATATTGTAGTGGCTTCGTACAACGTTGATGTTGCATGTGTTATCAGAACATGCAATTAATCTAACAGGAGAACAACTACTGTCAATACTGGATTGAAGATAGCTTCTGTTTGCTCACACTTCTGACCAGCAACCTTTCCAAGGAAAGAAAGAACAGAACAGAAGTTGCCAAAAAAGGACAACAGAAGGGAAATGAATTAGAACAAAGGACTGATAAAGTGGCAATAAAGCAGGAGTTTATTCACGAAGTCTAACTTATCATATTGTCATTCTCAGATTAATGTGCTTTTGATCTTCCCTTTTCACAACACCATCTATACTAATAGTGAGCTCAGTTCTCCAAGTTGTTTATTTAGCCAAAACAGCACCACACATGTACAAGAAGGTTTGGGAAACATGGAGGTTTGCAGGAGTACAAAAAATCTTTAGGGAAAAAAACCCCCTCTGGGTGGGTTTCCCCCCAAACAGCCTTATGAGGATTAAGCCACAGAATGGTGTCAGATGGTTGAGGGTGGGGGACACAGAAAGTGTCAAGGGGAGAGTAAGAGGAATGGAATGGAGTGGTGTGTCCAGCAGGGATAGGCAACCTGGTGTCCTGCAGAGGTTTGGGCTGCAACTCCCATACTCCCTGACCATTTCTCATGCTGTCTGGGGCTGATGAGAATTGAAGTCCAAAACATCTGGTGGGCACCAGGTTACCTACCCCTATTGTACAGGAAGTGCCCCCACATAGCAAGGTTTTGTTGCAGGTTCCATTTGTTTATAACTGTTCTTGACATTTCTGTTAGCATTAAATATTTATGTGCCTCCCAGCATTTTCATATGTAACCTGAAAGCACCTTTGAGTTTGTCTTGCTATTTGTGTGCATGTGTGAAGCTTGTTGCAGAACATGGAAGAGGAACCCTTAAAGTCGGATGAATATTCTAGCCAATGTTGTCTTTACATTGTTTTGACGGTATTGAGCCTTCGTAAGGCCTCTGCATGTTGCTGAAACAACTGCTCTTCTTGAGGGAATTCCAGCCAATACCTGCCACAGTGATCCACCAGACAAGATGTTGCCTCATTGGACATGATCTTATTATTCCTGTGGTGATCTGGCCCTCCCAGCAACACTGTTACAACCCAGTCTCACCTGGGAGTCCTAAGCAAAGCTAAGACAAGACAGGACCAAACCTTCCCTCCCCATGGGGTGTCCCCAAAGAAAACTGGACCTGCCATGTAATAAAATAAAAGTAAAGAAAGCTGTAGGGTCAAACTACACACAAAGTAAATGTGTACTTTGATACTGAGTCTGTGTCCTGAAGGTATTTTTCCCCTCAGTTGAGCTCCAGTACTGGAAGTGAACTTGCCTGGAGAAATCTGAGGTGGGGAGTGGGAATTCAGCTCCCTTCACATATATACATGTTCCCCTTTTGCCCTATAAATCAGAAGCCACACTTTGTTCTTTCATGATTGTGTCAGTACTGGGCTATTGAATTTTGTTTGGCCATTAGTCTTGCCAACTCCCATCATCTGTCAATGTTGGTTGGGGCTGATGAGAGTTGCAGCCCAACAACATCTGGAGGGGCCACACGTTCCCCACATCTTAGCCTTACCTAGTAAGGATCCAAAGTTCTGTATTATTTTACCTTGTTTGTTCTGTGCACTTTTTCCCATTGAGCTTTGTATGTCCATTTCAAAATGAATTCTGGAAAGTTCTTTGAGATGGAATGAATGTAAGTATGAACATGTGTGCTAGAATCATCTCTTGACCTAATGGCAGCCGGTACACAATTCCAGGGAGGCCTTTCTTACCCTTTTTTTCCTTTTACCTATTGTCTATTTCAGAGAAAATCCCATTTCTTTTGGGTCAAAGATTTCCTCAGAGATGGCTGAGTTGATATTTAACCTGGCATTACATCATGCTGAAAGGGATATGGGTTAGGGAAAAAACTTGTTCGCTTTCTGGAGACAGCCTCTGTTATTCAGCTATTTTTTTTTCTTGATGTAACCACCCTTGCTTTGTGTGGTTCCTAATTACATAAGTTTACACTTTTTAAAGTAGCAGACTCAGACGTAACCACATTTGAATAAGAAGAAATGCCGGTCTGATATTGAACTGAGCAGCCTTAGCTAAACACTCCAACCTAGGCATGGAAAAGTCTTCTCTACAGCAAAGTCAACAAGTGTTCAGCTATGGCTACTTCCAGAGAAGCTCTCAAGCACTGTAAAATGCAAGAAGTTGTGGGGACATACGGATTTTGTTAAATCCATTCTGTCTGTGGTTTGCGAATTGTCTGGTGTCTTGTTCTGTCATCTGCTCATTGACTGACTCTGATTTTTTTAAACCAGAATTTCTTTCTACTTGTGCTAATCTGCATTCGTGCTAATTAGTGCTAATACAAATTAGCACAAATTCTCCCCCCGGTGAAAAACTGGTCCACAAGTTCACGGAACCCACGTGACTTGAAAAAAGGTGATCTGTGGAATCTGCAGATCAGATAGAAATCTGAATTCATTTGAATCCATTGCATATTTCTCTGATGTTCCTGGTTGTAGCACACAGAGATGACTGTTTTGTATTTCATATTTAGGCAAATCATGATCTTGTGCTGCCTTCAGTACAAGATGAGGGCTTCCCTGACAATTTGATGTTTCAAATATCCTAGAGAGAGCAAAGATTCACCCAGAAAACCTTTTAGTAATATCCAGTATGTTTTATTAGTGCAATGTCTCAGGTTTCTATAATTAGGATGAGGAGGGAGAGATTGCAAACACCCCAGAGTCAAACAACTAAATATCTAACAGTATTTACTTAACTTAGAATTTCTAATAAATAACAGTATTAATGAAATAACAAAGAGAACTATATGAAGCAAATGCGAACAACTCTAAACTACAGTTCGCTACAAAGCACAATGTTACTGTTGTTAGACCAGCAACAGCTGCTTCTCCCAGTTCCTTCAGTCTATTCCTTCGGTCTGTTGTCGCCAGGTTCTGTTGAGGAGGTTCACTCTTCTTCTCCAGCTGAGGGCTGCTCTGTCTGCCTATTTCTCTTCTTATCCACACTGTTGCCTTCCCTGAACTCCCTTCTCAAATTTGGGAAGTAACTTGAGGGGAAATTAGTGCTAATCTAGAGGCTGGGAAGCAAACAGAGGGGAAATTTGCGCAACACCAGTAAATGCTCTGAGAAGAGCTGCAAAAGTGGGGTGTGGGGGAAGAAAATAACTCCCCTTTCTGGACTTGCTGAAAACTCGGGGAAGTGTTGAAAGGGAGGAGGACACTGACAAGTGTCAGTTCAACATTTAATAGTGAGAGGATTACATTGCCAAGTGGGAGATATTGTCCTCTCCCCTTTGGTGCACTTACTTCATTCACATTTTTTTCTTTTTCGGTGCTTCTGAGTTGTGCAAATGGGTTCCTACTTTCTCTTACTATTATCCCCCTCCCTGGTCCTTCACAACTGTGCACAAATTAGCCTATATGCAGGCTTACCCTGTCAATTTCCTTGTACCTTACCTACTCCAGTTTGGGGCTCCCTCTGAAACATACAAAGGAATTGACAAGGCAAGAGTACACATATCAGACAGCTGAATATGCACTCTTGTGCAATTCTGAGGCACTGAATTCTTTTTCTAAAAAGGTGGTAAAGAAATAATGGTCCTTCCAAAGAGCTCTTTGGGCACTAATGGAGGGGCAGTCACTGGTGGGGTAGGCTGGAGGTGGCACTGGCAAGATCGCGAAGCATGGGCTTTTTTGCTGCTCTTGCCAAGTGGCTCTGAAGCTGCTTGGCACAAGCTAGGGGGGCAGGTTTGGACATCATGACAAGCCACCCTGAGAACAAGCTATCCTACAAACCATGGGTTTTCAGGGTAGCTTGTTTGCAATAAACTAGGGATGTGTGAAAGTCACTTACCTTTTTGAAGGGGGTGATTCGCGGTGGGGGGGAGGCGCTCTGCACCTCCCCCTGAAATCCTAACCCGGCCAGCTCTGCTCCACGGCAACTCTGCGGAGCCGCCAGCTGGGTGCATTCACAGGCATGCAGAGCCTGCGGACGCAAATGGCAGCGGCTACACGGAGGCGCAGAGGCGCAAATGGTGGCCGCCATTCGCAAAGCAGTATGAACGGCACCAGGTAAGTGCTCCATTTCGTGTGCCTTTCACGGTGTGGTGGGGTGAGGGGCTTCGTTCCGCTATGGATTTCGGGGGGGCCGAATGCACTGGTGTTCAGACTTACTGAGATCCGTGGCAGAATTCTCTGACATCCCTACCATAAACCGTACGTATGCTGAATGGCCTACACCAGGTTTGGATGTCACGGTAAGCCACGCTGACACTAACACAGCTCACAACCCATCATGGCTTATTGTGATGTACGAACCCAGTCTGTCTCTCAGTCTCAGCTCTTCATTCTGCAAGATGTGTGGGTCCCACAATGTCCTTTTTGATCTACGCTGGTTACCAGGATCTCTTATTTTCCCCCTAACACCAGTTCAGTGTACACATGCATGTGCTTTTGAACAGTCAACCTGGATGATTTTCAGTTGAATGTATAAACCAATGGAAAGCATTTTGCTTCCCATGGTGTGTGGTGCTATGGAATGTTATCCGTGCGGTTTGGTCTTCTGTGAGGACTCATTCACCCACGTGATGCTGAAGCCTCCCAGTGAGCAACATGGATCTGTGAAACCACTCCTCGGATGTCTCCATCGTGTCTGGCAGTGTGTCTTCTGGGTCAAACGGGAAGGGCATTCCATGCGAATGAACAATAGTCAGCCCATCCTGACCTGGAGCCATGATGTCTGAGGCTACCGCACAGGTTGCTGAGAAGTGAGGAAGTAAATGAGATATGTGGCTTGTACTTTAATTTTTTTTTTGCTGGGGGAATTCAGTAGGGTATATCTATGCCTGTGGCATGGCTGTGAAATTGGGAGGGGAATACCTGAGTGGTACTCAACAAGCCAGAAGCCCAAGTGGCTGGGCGAGAAGAGGCTGTTCATAGGATGTCTTTTACTGTAGCTATGTCTGGAAGGTTTGAAATATGTGTGGAGAAAGGAGCTCAGTCTAGAAGGCCTTATTACCAGACCGAACTATCCTTTCGTGATGTGGACACCAAGACAATATATAGGTTGATACCTGTAAAGCTTCTACACATAAGGCTCCTACACATAAGGCTCCTACACATCTTGGAGCCCAGACTACCCTTCATGACGTTAGCTTGTAGAAGTGATGTGAATGAAGGGGTTGTTCATACGGATGGCGGAATGAGCGATGTTCGAGGTCATCAGGATTCTCCTAACATTGCCTTGCCACTCATCTTGGGCCCAATTCCTGTTCGTGTTTGCAATCACTGCTCACTTTGCGCGAACAGGAAACTTGTGCAAATTGAGAAGTGATCGAATGAGAGATTTGCACAAATCTCCCCAGATTTGCACAGATTTCCTCCATAGGCTAAAGTGGGGCTGGTTCAGACTACCACTGAAACTTGGGTAAATCGAACTGGGAATCAGGAACGAGACGAATGCAAGTGTGTGTTTATGATTTGTGAATAGTTTTGGCGGACACATGCTTGCACTTGCATTTGAACGGGGCATGCTCGCCTGTTTTGTGAGCAAAAACCAAATTCTTATACATAACATCCCTAGTTGTTCATATAATATGTTACAGCAGGGGTGAACAGAAGTTAGACTGGGATTTATTGGAAGATTTCTGAGTGATTTGCAGTAGATAAGCAAGGGTTTCTGACTTTCAGTTCTTTTACAACAGCAACAACAAAAAGACTTCCTTCCCCTTCTGAATTAGGCACAGGGTGGCCACTTATGAGTTGCCAAAAAAGAGAAAAAGTTTCACCAAAAAAGAGGACAAAAGAGGGTATTGATTTGCATAAAATTTGCATATGCTAATTTATCGCTATATATGCAAATTTAGGAAGAATTATTATAATTTAAATAGAAGTACATTATGTCTCACCACAGTGCAGAAGACTGTGACCAGGTGACCTGTGTGCCTGCCTCTGCAGGGCCAAACTAAACATTCTTCTAATCAGACAAAGTATGAGTGATAGGTTTCATTACTCCAGTGCAAACCCACGTGACCCTGATTTGGAGTGGGGCTGCAGTGCTCTAAGGTGTGTGTTAAATCTCTCCCCTGCCCATTTTTGTCCCAGAATTCCACTCCTCCATGGGGGTGGGAGGTAAATAAGGAAAAAGTCTCCATTGACCCCGATGGTTTCACTATGTGCGATTAGAGGAACATTTAGTTTGGCCCTCTGTTTGCTGCTGAGGTCCAAACTGTTGATGGGCAAGAGTTCTTATCCTTATCTTTAAACCAGGGTTGAACAGGACAGGCTTTCAAATAGAGGACCCCTTCAAATAGAGGATGGCCCTTTGGGAGCCCTTCAAACTGATGATTGACCTCGACACAGAAATGGAAGAAAGCTTGGGCGTGAGAGACAGAAAATGATTGTTGTCTGAGAAGACTCTTGAGTTCAGTTCTGGAATGGTAAAGAAATTCCTGGGCTGAGTATGCATGCACTCAGAGGCACTCTTTCCCCACAATTCTAAGAATATGTTCCCCTCCTTCCCGAGCTAATATTTTGCACCTGACTCCAGCTGGTGGAGGTTCTAGTGAAAAAATACACACCGGTGTTCTGCTTACTTGGGTCTTACAGGAGTAGGCCCTTCATCGTTTAGTTAGGAAACCTTAAAATGCAAAGTACATTTAAAATGCAGGATACAGAAGAAAGAATTCTTACATCCCGGGAATGACTTTCATACAAACATCTCCATCAAAGGATAGCAGACTTATCAACTTGCTGAAATCAGCTAACACCTATTACTAGGAAGAGGGAGACGCTGAATTCAGGAATGGCATTTGTTTGGTCAGGTAAATGTTTATGACTGGACTCTGTTATCCTTAGTCATAGCAAATCTGCCTTAACTCTGTGACTCATCTTGCTGCAATTAATGAAATCATTCCCACTCTAAAGAAGAACTTGGCACAGGGACATGTTATGTGCGGGAGATAAATAAGATCTTGTTCCTGATAGTTAAGGTGATCAGAGCTACTATATTACTTTTGTCTTTAAGAAAGACCACATTTACTTACTTTCCTCTTGGGGCTTTATTTGTATTCTTCTTATCTAGAACATAAGATTGAAGTCAGCTGAAAAGGAGCGTGAAAGAGCTATTACGTGCCCACCTGGGATGTTTCCACTATCAGGCCTTGGGGCTGTTCACACCATCTGGGAGAGACAAGCTATCACTCCACAGCTGACAATATCCTTGAGCTGTAAGAATTACTTCTGCATAAATACCCCAGACTCCCATGTTATGCACCAAGCAGTAGTGATTATTTATGAGTAAGTCCTCTGTTGAATCTGTAGCTTGCAATGCTACCCTGCCCTGTGGACGGACTGTAGCTAACCATCCCTCAGTGGTAGAAGTGCTCATCCTCACATAGCAGTGGGACAAGGGGGCTCCAGGACAGCTGAGGCCTTTCTCTGCCAGGAGGTCTTCCAGCCCATCATCAGGACCAGATCCACTGGCTGGGCATGGTGTCAACATGCTGCTTCTGGAGGCAGGCTAGAGGTCCTTCCCCCTGAGTGGATTTGCTTCTGGGGTTTGGGCAGTGATGCTCCTGACGTCCATTCAGACATCATACAGGACATCATGGGAAAGTGAGTCCCTCTTTATTGAGGGCAGGGCTAACTCCAGGTTTGGGGGGGTCCTGGGCAAAGCAGTGAGACCCCTCCTTTGTCTGTGAGCCCCAACAGGCTTCCCTGGGAGCAGGCAGCAGCAGTAGTGCTGCAATGATGGCCAGGCAGTTTCGAGGCGCCATTTAATTTTCCCGGAATGCACCAGAGCAACCCTAAGTTGGAAGCATTGTGGCAAATTAAAATGGTGGATGCCATCCAGACGCCACTGCCTGGAAACAACCCCCCCCCCAGCAAACATCAGTGCAGAAGTGGGCCCTTCTGGCATGCTTGGGCCCTGGCAATTGCCCAAGGATGCCAACTGCAGGCGCTCGGCCTGACCGAGAAACTTGTTTTGCCAGAACTAAACCTAGATGTGGAGCACTATCAGTAAGTAGGCTATAAAGGGCATATAGTGATAATCAGGCAACTGTGATTTCTTTTCCAATTATGCATGTAATAAATGAAATGACTGAAACAATGTGAATAGACAGTTGTGATTAGATTGTGGTCCCTCCCTCCACGGTCATGAGAGTGACTGTACTGTCTCGCCTATCCCATAATCCTGCGGTTATTCTCTGGTAAAGAACAGGTGTTGGTCACACAGCAAGAGACATTCTTCTGTTTATTATGAGTTCATGTGTTCCTGGTCTGAAACCTAGTATTAAAATAGGAAAATTATGTTCCGTTACATTATAGCTGTGATTAACAGCTGATGAAAAACAATCCATTTTCAGATATGGAGTTTGATGGGAGTACTTGAGGCTGCAACATCTAATTCTGAAAGAGAGAGGGAGAGATCATTTGAACCAAGTGAGGACCAAACCAGTTGTCATGGCCTTGGGGAATGATTGTCTGTTGCTGACCCACATCTCTTCTGCACATCTCCCTGACAACAAAGGCTACCAGGCCTCTAACATCTCGAAGCCTGAGACTCAAGAGGAAAGGCCTGGTGATGGCACTTGGTTTGCAACCCTCAGAAGTAAAAAATCTGGTATGTGTGTTGGGCATGGGAACATGGGATGGTTGTCAAGGGGTAGAGCCCAGTGGTAAAGGAGTAGAGCTAGAAATGGAAAAAAATAAAAGGAAAAGCTGGTTTCTTTTCTTCTTTTTAAAAAATACTTTTTATTTTATTTTTGTCTTTATAAATGAAATACACTACCAACAGCCTAATCGGTAGCTACAGTTTCCCAACAATGCAATATTCTTAAGAGGACACAGCAATAACCAAAAAGGAGATTTTTTTTTTAAAAAGGATTAAATTTAAACTCCAATACAGATGGGCTTCCAATCCCATTCTACTTAAAAATTATACCTGTAACATTGGCAATATTACAATTCAATACAGCATGATTAATCATATCATGTCATCAGTCTTATAGCAAGGAAGCAGGCCTACAATTCATTTCTAGTAACCATATATTGCTCTTCAATTAACGTATAATAGTAAAGCTTAACAATTTAACCAGCCAAAAATCTTACTAGCCAGTCTCATAATAATGATAGTAATAATAATAAAAAAAGGAAGGGGATTAAAAAGGATAACTAATAATAATAACAACAAATCACTAATAAATTTTATAATGTTATATGATAATAAAGCTTAAAAACAACCTTACAACAATCAGTAATATATTTTATACTAGATATATAAATGAGTGTGCACATTTCTATACACCCTCAAACAGTATATTTAGGTACAGTATGTCATATCCATTTTAAAGAAAAAGGATTTCTTTAAAAAAGAGAGAGAAAAATGAGAGAAAGCAGATGGATATATATATATAAGCAATTAACTCTGGCCTAGCCTGAGTCATTCAGACTAAACATATCCAGTTAACAAAACATGTTTATAGATTCCAGTTCATGGGACTGGAACAGAAATCTCATGCATTTTTGCATTTAGCCACGCCTCCACCTTTTCATGATTTAGGAACTTCTTCATCTGACCTTCAGAAACAATGCAAAATGTAGCAGGATTTAAGTGATATTGTAAGTTCATTTGTTTTGCCAGATTTTTCGCCTTGATGAATTGCCTTCTTTTCTCAGCAACTTCTTTGGTGTAATCTGGAAATAACATAACTCTATGTTGTTTCCAAAAAAGATTTCTACCCCCTCTTGCCAAACACAGGATATAATTTTTTTTGGAGATTCTTGCAAATTGGACTATAATCGTATAGCCAGTCCCTTTGGCATTTGGCACATGGAATGTCTGCTCAATATCAAGTAAATAATCAGATGGTACAGGGAGTATCTCATGCAAAAGCTTATCTACAAAAGCAGACAAATTTACATCACTAGGCAAATCCTTAATACCAATAATACATACATTTGCCCTGCGTGTAAAAGCCTCCAGTTGAGAAATTCTGACAAAAGAGTTGTTGAAAAAAATTTGTGACACAGTTTCGTTCGCTGCCACCCTATCTTTCAGCTCGTTAACCTTCACCTCAATTTTTTGCCAAGAAGTGTCAATTTAATCCACAGCCCCTTGCAGGGTGGTGATTGAGTTTTGAATTGTATTCAACCTCTTAGCCTGTTCAGCAAATTGAGAAGATAAAGTTTTTATCAGAGTAAATAACTCACCTATATTTTTGGTTCTCGGCACCTTTGCCAAAGGAGGTACAGGGGGAGTAGGCGGAGATGCATTTCCTTTTTTTCTCCTTGCTGTAGCCATATTTCTCTTCAAAAAGATCTTGCAGGCCCTCAAATATTGTTAATATTTCTTAAACCATTCCTCAGATATTGTTGGCATTTCTTAATCCATAAATTACAATGGAGCATGTCAGCCCTAATTTCTCCTATTTAGATAGGAGTTTCAAAACAACTTTTGGCGATGATTAAGGTCTGGGAGGGTAGTCTTAGAATCCAGTCCCCCTGCTACTTCGCCGAGAGGACTAATCTACCAAGACTTCATCCAGATGCTGCCCTGTCTCCCCTTTTCATTCCAGGGGACAGATAAAAAGGTTTTTCAACCTTTTAAAAAGCTGTTTGAGATAGTGTCCCGCGGAGGTTCCGCGGAATGCTTCAAGGGCGACATTGGCTCCGACTGGAAGTCAGAAAAGCTGGTTTCTTGTCTTTTCTAAAAATGGAAAACCTCTTTTGCATTATGAGCGAGGAAGATAGGAAGCTGCCTTATACTGAGTCACACCATTGATCCATCTAGGCCAGTATTGCCAACACTGACTGGCAGCAGCTCTCCAGGGTTTCGGGCTGGAGTTTTTCCTGCCCTACCTGGAGATGCCAGGGATTGAACCTGGGACCTTCTGCATGCAAATCGGATGCTCTGCCACTGAGCCACAATACTTCTTGAAGCATTTTTCCTGCTCCATTTGCTTCTCTGTCCACAAGTTAGCAACAATGTCACCAGGTCAATCCACTAGTCCTGTGCATTGCTTATATATGCTATATAACTGTTGGTGTTGCATGTGTAAGTTACATGCGTGCTAGTTACCGCAGGCAGGCAGGCAGGCAGGCAGGCATCTGCTAGTCTAGCATACCTGCACACTGCATGCCATGTTAAAGATTTAGCATGCAGCTTTGTGTCTGTTTTTGTTTTATTCTGAAGTAAGTGTGCGGGGCCCCCCAATCCTGATTGTGATCACTGCACACCAGGAAGGGAACTTTAATGCTTCCATCCCAGCAGCTCCCCTCGATACTCATCTCTCCTTGTGGTTGGTGGGTGGGTGGGATGGGGGGTGGAGCTTCAATTGTCACCAATGGATGATTTTCCCCCTTTCTTTAACTGCCACATGGGGGGCAGATTTGGAGAGGGAAAAAGGTGGAGAGGGAAGGATTAAACCAGCCTTCCTCAGCCTGGTGCCTTCCAGACGTTTTGAACCAACTTCCATCAGCCCCAGCTAACATGACCAATGGTCAGGAATCCTGGGAGTTGTAGCCCAAAATATCTAGAGGGCACCAGAATGGGGAAGGGTGGATTAAACTGTGGGCTAAACCTCATCGTGGGAATGGTCACCTACAAAGAGGAAAACAAAAAGAGACATAGAACTGCATGCTACATCTTTAAAGTAATGTGTCGTGTGACCCTTTGAAGAAGCCTTCAAGTGCTCAGGTGTGCTGGCCTAGCTGAATGCCCTGAGATTGAATTTGCTTTCCTGAGAATAAACTCTGAGTCCTGAGTCTCAAGGTCCAAGTCTGAGACCTGGTAACCCTAACTTCCAGTACCCCCACCCCCGGGTATGATGTGATGTCATTATGCTCAGGCTTGCCTGCCCCTGATCCAGTGTGTGGGGTGGGATGGGGAGGAGAGAGAGAGACACTGGAAGTGATGCTATCACAGCAGACATTTCTTTTACTAGATAGATGCTATCAGGAAGATACATGGGGGTGAGGTGAGGGGTAACATGGGTTGGGGGAAGCCATTTGTCCCCTTGAGCATCTACCTTCTACAGGCTCTTCTCCTGAATGTGACCAATTAGAAATAGTCTTCAAGTGTTTTTGAGTATAACTGATTTATCAAAGGCACCTAGTGACAACTGCACAATGGCTGTCATTGCTATAATTGAATTACTGTTCCCCTGTATTGTTCCATGCCCATGGCTTTGTATGGCATTACAGAGTGTGAGTGAGTATTGTATTCCTGTCACTTGCTGTGACATATGGCGTCAAAAAGTGCTTTCCCTCAGCCACCGCTCGCATCCGTTTCCTGACTCACTGGCGACGAGAACAAAAGAAGACCGTGTTCATAGACACAGAGGGTTTTGTGATCAGCACAACTCTTCTCTTCTGAGGCGGACCCACCTTAAAAAGGAGTGGCGGTGTGGGCACCGAAAGTGTCATTCCATGAGCAACAATGAATGAATCCAAGCTAAAATGTCAGAATAGGACTCAGACTGTAATCTGAAAGGAGACTGGAGTGTTACCCATTTTCGTACCTACTGCATTTACCAAGGACGACCTCGGTGAATTTGTGCTTCACTTTCTAGACAACCAGAAATTCACTTTATTACTCATGTATAGTGGGTACTACTCTTTCTACTCTTAGTTAGAGTATACTCATTAAAATCAATAGGGCTTAACTTAGTCAGGGCTAACATAAATCCTATTGGTTTCAATGTATCTATTTGGTATGACTAAATCTGGATCCAACTCAAGATTTGTTTCAAAGACAAACAATAGGAGAAAAATCTATTGGCCAAGAAGTTATAATTTATTTCAGACTGACAGACCAGGGATGGGGGAGTCAAGGAACCAACCAGGAAAGATCTCTTTAAATCAGAAGTAGGCTTATGGGAATTGTAGTCCAGGACACCTGGAAGATACCAGGTTGCCCACTCCTGCCTTAAATTGTTATCAATGAGGCCCAGAATTTCTGAATCAAGATCTATGTTTCTAATAAACAGATTTTTCAAAATCTCTGTAAGCTTCTAAGAATAACTGGTTCCTAAGTGGCATGCTGAATCAGGTGCTGCTTTGACACATTCTCAGACTTGTTTGAGAAGAGATGAAAAATTCTTTCTCGATGTCCTCCTCTGGCACATTCCTGTCCTTTTATATTTATAGAATGGCTATAACATTGTGTTGTCAGGTGACTATTCCTATTGTTATCTGCAACTGCACAGTTACAGATGGTTGTCCAAATATTACTGATTCCTGGAATTCAGTTTGTGCTTCCCAGTGGAACCACCAGCTGGAAGAGTTCAAATGTACTTCTGAAAACTATCAATACTATTCTGCACAATGTGCTCATTCTCTGCTAAACAAGCATGAAACACAGGACTGAAGCCTGGGGATATCTTCTCAAATGAAACATGAAGGGGATTAAGTTCAGATGATCTAGGGAAAAAAAGGAAAATAAAGTTGCATCCTTGTCTCTTCTAGACGTCTCCTATGTGGATGTTTGCAAAATAATTCCTGGTTTAACTTTGCTCCATTCTACATATTTCTTAACTATACTGAAAATTAGAGACCTTCAGAAAAAGCAATGTATCTTAATATAGGTTTGCCAGTAGCTAAAAATATGCTGCAGGAGAATTTGGCACAATTCACAAGCCAACTTGCCTTCTTTGGCCCCACCAATGATCTCAGCTTGAATTCAAGGCCTAGTTCACAGAGGCATGTATGTATGTACTCTGGTTTTCCATATATATGGGGGATTAGTATATTTATGTTTTCCTGTTTATATCCTACTTTTCAACTAGTGGTCTTCAATGGTACACTTGATGTCTGGCAGAGAAATATACAAATAGGTGAACTAAAAAGCACAGCACTTGAAGATGAGGTATTAAAGTTCTGTTTGTGGTGTTATATCTGCATAGGGTGGCCATATGTCCTACTTTTCAGAGGATAGCCATCTCTTTGAAGGAGTCTTCTGTCTGAAGGGCTGTCCAGTCCAAGTCTGGTAAAAAAATAAAGGGAGAGCAAGGGTCTTGAAGTTGACTGTCAATAGTTAGCAACTAACTGGACAGCAGACTGAACAGGCCCACAGATCACCTGGTCACAGTCACTATGTGTTGTAATTGTATTTAAATTATAGTAATTATTTCTAAACCTGAAATATGTGATGCAAATCTGTGCCTTCTTTTGTCTTCTTATTGGGTGATGCATTTCTTCCTCTTTGGCCACCCCCTATCTGTGAGAGCCATTCACTTGACACTGTAGTCATCAGCTGATAAACATACACTAGGTGATAAACGAGTGTAGCAGCTTAACTGGATTGTGGAACCATGAACAAACCTCTCAGCAGGGCATTTGAAGCTGCTCAACATCCTTGACATAGCTTTGTTGTGGTTTAGGGCTCAGGCTTTGACCTTCTACACCTTCAGCTGGACTCAGTCAAATTTCCAGAGACAGCAGTAGGTTGATGCCTTCGTCGCCTCATGTTGGCTAGCCAAGACCAGGGAGTCTGGACCGATTAATTTCTGTAAGGCCAGATCACTGTGTTTGAGGCCTTTGTTTTGGTTGAAGCCCCAGAACTCAACTGTGAAAAGCAATGCAACAATAATATTTTGGAAGGAATTACCATGAGAGACACTTGGTGAAAGCTAAAATATTTTGAATCCTGTGTTTAGGAATGAATAACTCTGTTTCCAGTCTGTGCCACTTTCAAATGTGTTTACCCACAAGTCTGTTCTGTCCTTTTTCAGATTTAATCTATAATATTGTTTTTAAAATCCGTACGAGAATTCACATTCAAATAATATTTAAATGTATTTTTCTCTCAAAATACGCATTTCTAAAAGTATTGGCCAAGGAAGCCAGGAGATCCCCTGGGATAGTTCTCCCATGCCCGCCTCTGAGGACAGACCCCCCTCAGAGCCATGCATTTTGGCTTGGCCTGCTCTCTAAAGAGTTGTGCCGGCCCCTTCTTCTGGCTGCATGGCTCTCCAGAGAGCCATCACAGTGGTAAAGGTAAGGGGTGGGGTCCTCAATATGGTGAAGGGGAGCCCAACGCGGTAAAGGGAAGGGGAAGGATGTATGATGTGGTATAGGGAAGGGGAAGGGGTTGGTGGCGCATGATGCAGCAGTGCTGTGGCACATGTGCTTTCCTGCCCTGGCGGCGGGAGAGCTTGTGCTGGGATTGCACGGGGATATGTTTTTGTACTTCTTGTGCTTTTGCCGTTGTTCAGGTCTGTTTTGTTTGTATTTGAATTGTGTTATATTTTCTTTATATGTAGTTCACCTTGGGAATTTTTATTGAAGGACAGTGTGAAGGAACATGGTGTTTCTATCCAATTGTTTATGTTTTGTTATGTTTATATCATGTAAGTGGCCCTGTGAGTGAAGTTATAGGTAACTGGGTAGGCCAGAAACCTAGCCTTGCTTCTGTGTGTGTATTGAGCATAAGACACTAGTGGCTGCATTGGTTACGGTTGCTGTGGAAGAGCGGTTTCACAGGGCGTTTAAAAATGACTAGGAGGAAAACCTACTTTTGCTTGGATTGGACAGGGGGGTGTCAGCAAATGTGATTGGCACTTACATGTTCAATAAGGAACTTGACTGGTCAGAAGATGTGGCCAGAATTTTTAAAAGAAAAAAGTCAGTTGTTTGAGGAGAGCAATGAAAGACCAGAGCTGAGGAAGAGGTGGGGTGCCAGAAGGGGAAAGAACTCAAAGCTGAGGAAAGGAGAAATCCAGCCTGAGAGAACTTTACTGGGAAGAGCCCTTGAATCCAGGGCTGGTAGATGAGGGGAGCAGGAGGCCAGGCTGTGAGATGGTGATGCCAGCAGAGCCCAGCCCAGCACTAGCGGGATTCAGTCAGATGTCTGACCAGAGGGGACCTCAGTGAGAAATCCTTGAACCTGAATCATCCTAGAAGCCAGAAGCAGCAGAAAGAGGAGGAGGGAGAGGACGGCTGCTGCACTGCATCTGTTCCTGGTTATGAGAGATTGGCTTGGGTGGGGTTTAGGAAAATCTGGCCTGAGGAAAAAGCTACTGAGAACTGACTTAGCTGGGGAAGACTCCCTTACCTATTTGGAATATTGATCAGGCATATTTGATATACCTGTATTTAAGCAATCTCAACCAATTATTTAAAGAGTGACAGTTCATTCTCTTTTGTAAATAACTCCTTTAATACATTCTTAGTTTTGTTCATCTTGTTTCTAGTGGTGGTGTCAATCTCATGCTTATACCATAGGAACCAGCTACTGGGTTTCTAAAACCAGCGCCTGGATTTTTGGATGTAAAGCATGTGTAATCAGAGTGCAGGTTGTGATGCAGAGAAAGTACATTCATTCAAAGTAGAAACTAAAAGCACAGTGAGAGTGTATAATTTACACACTTGGAGGATGCAATGTATTACTGCAATTCTCCTAAGACCTATACATTAAAAGTTGTAGATTCCGTGTATGTGCAAAAATCCCATTGTCTCCTTTTAGTCCTGGTTTGGATAAATGCCCAGGACTTCAGATGTGCATCCAAACTTACCAAGCCAAATCGATCTCTATGGTATAAAGTCCTTTGACCTTATGTGAGTTACATCATCGATCAATTCAGAGCACAGGGCGTTTAAACAGAAAATCCCCTGGGAACAAATGGCCTCTTAAAACCTCCAATATTTGAATGGGCTTGTACCATGGATGGCTGTTAGCATTATATGCTGTCGTACTGGCTTCTAGTTTTGGCTGGCTCATAAGAAACATGCAGGATTGTATTTGGGGCTGGGGGCAAATAGAGAATGAAGAAAACTAGTTATCATTTTCTGTCTGAGTAATGGGAAATAGATTTTTGGAATGGTCACAGTTTCATCATAAAAGCTGGAAGGGGCTTAGTGGAAGTTGGAATGGACCCAACAGATCATCTAGTTCAAGGATGATCAGAACCAGATAATGTATACGTGGGAATGTCTTTCTCCATAACTGTACTGTTGGCTTTTCCTTTTTTCTTAGCTGCATGGCAACCCATAAACTCTGTCTTGTATTGAGCTGCTATTATTTGTAGTTGCTAAATGGGCCAAATGAGTATTTTAGTGCTATGCTAAAGGGAGCAATCATTTTATGCCCTGAAAACATATCATTTCTGTTACCAATTTCAGTATTATTATAGAGCCTAGGTCTACCTTTAAAAGTTGCCAAATTATATAGTTAGTTCATTCCTCTTTAAAGTGAACAAAGCATAATATGCATTTATACAAATTACAGGTCTTGTGTCACTCAAGGAATACGCTTTTGAAGTCTCAGGCTCAAACTACACAGGATGGCAGCAATCCCGGTTCTTGAAACCTGGGTCAGCCCCAATCACAATTAAAGTCGGAGTGAGAGTCCATAGATTTTATAACAGAAGGGGCATGCAGGTATGGTGAACTGGATCAACTGCTTATCATCTTCTAGCCCAAAGATGGGCAACTTGTGGCCCTCCGGATGGGATGATGGAAGTTGTAGGCCAAAACAACTGGAGGGCCACAGATTGTCTATCCTTGTTCTAGCCTGTGCCCCAGGCACTCCCCCCCTGCTGGGTTCATTTCTAGTTCAGACCCAGACCCAAGTTGGGGAAGGGTTGGAGGAAAATGACATTGAGACAGAGCTCATGAAGCAAGTGGGATGAGGGGAAAATTTAGCAATTCATTCATTCATTTTATTTCTATACCACCCAATAGCCGAAGCTCTCTGGGCGGTTCACAAAAAATAATGGGCGGTTCACAACAGCATTCCCTGCCCATGCACCCCCTTTGCTCTAAAAACTGGGCCTTCCTCCTCATTTTATCTGTGATTGGGACAGACCTGGGTTCAAGCAAAAGGGGTTTGCTGCTACCACTCGAAGTTTGAGTTTTAGGTCTCTAGTTCAGTCTAAACCTTCCCCAAGGCAAGTACTCCTATATCCAATGTGTGCTAAATAGGCACCCACCTATGACCTTATCTTTAAAAACAGTACAGACTACAGAGGATGATTCAAAAAGAGTTTGCTCATCCGGAAGAGTAAGTTTCAAGAGGTTTTTTTTTTCCTCCAGGCTACAGCTAGTTCTCGGCTGAAATGCTGCCACTCCCCACATCAGCCTGATTGCACTCTAGTCACAGACTGATGAGCTGAGAGAGCCATTTTAGAGATGGTGGAGCACAAACGGGCAAAGTGCTCACTTCACTTGCCACCAGTGGCCACTTTTGTTCCTCTTGTCCCTTACTATGGTACCGTCAAGTTAGGAAGCCTTGAGAAAATGGCACTGGGTCACAGCTGGATGCGAAAATGGCGCTGCTGCCGCCAGTATCACACAGGCAGATAAATGAAAAAGATGAGTGTGAGCGCTGTCTTGTGATCCCATCCTAAAAAGCACAGGTTAGAGCTAGAAAAGTTCTCAAAAAGTTCCCAAAAGTTCCCACGGCCATGATAGGCCCCCGGCTAGCCACCTGTAGTGGGCCCCCTGCTCTGCCCCAGTACTGAACTCACACATGACATTTATGCATACATACAGGCCAGATTCCAACAACACAATAATAAGCCATGGTGGTGTGTTAATCACCCCCATGCCTGCCGGTTGCGTGCCAGCTCACTTCCCCAATTACTCTCGCCGGATGTGGCTTCTCGTGTTGTCTGAACCTGGCAAGGGTGGCTTGTTGGAGTGGGTAACAAACCACCCAGAACCCATGTCCTGTTGTCCGGTTGTGGGATGGTTTGTTAAACATCCTCTAACAAGCCACCCTCGCCGGGTTTGGATGACGCGAGAAGCTGCAGCCGGTGGTGTAAATTGGCAGCCTGGCACCTAGAGGTGCCACAACCCACTATGGCTCAAATAAGCCACGGTGGGCTGCGGTGATGGTGCAAACCAGCTCACAGTCAACAATGTACAATAATAATGCAAAAACATTTTTCACTACATATTTTACTGGAAATCATCTTCCATGCTTTCCTGGAAGTAAAAGACTACTATCTTTTCTGCAGTAGAGAACTCAAATACAAACACAAGCTTCCCTTTTTACAGCATACAGCACCCAGACACAGAAAACATAAACACACATTGAAGCGCATGCTCTCTGTCTCTGTCTCTGTCTCTGTCTCTGTCACTCACTCACTCACTCACTCACTAACAAACTTACACACACACACACACACACACACTCAAGAAAGAGACACAGAGTGATTCAATTGCCTCATTCAGACACAACAGCCAAACAGGACACACACATACACAGTCAGTGCTGGCTCAGACCATTTTGCTGCCTGAGGAGGACCAGCAAATGCCTCCCATTTTCTCTTTGGATAATTTGGGCCAGTCATTACCTCTCAGCCTAACCTACCTCACAGGATTGTTGTGAGGGTAAAAATGGGGAGATCTTTAGTTCCTGGAGGAGAGGCAAAATATAAATATAATAAACAATTCTATACTAGAAAACATAATTGTCTTACATTATGTTCAGAAAGGCCACCCTAGAATGCAAAATGACCATATGTGCATTACCTTACTGTGCGTGCTCATTTACATGCATGTGCAGTAGAGACAAGATGCATCAAGTACCCCACTTGGAAATTTATCTTATAGAGACCCTGGTGAGGGGGTCTGAAGACTAACACCACCTATTATAGCTCATATTAAATGTTCAAAATTTGAAAAACATCCTCTAGCTTCTCATATGCTCCACCCATATGCCTCTATCTTTTGCATGAACATCAACCCAAATAACCTTTATTATCAGAAAAAACGACAAAGAGTGTTGTGGCACCTTAAAGACTAACAGATTTATTTTGGCATAAGCTTTTGTGGACCATAGCCCATCACATGCACAGGGTATTCATGGGGATTTTCAGGTTTATATACAGTACATATGGTGGGGGGTTATATACAGTGAAGTTAGAAGGAAATTAAATGCAGGAAGTATTTAATGAAGGAAATAAAGGAAATTTAATGAAATATTCATTAAATATTTCACAGCTGCACCTGACTGCATTTCCGTAAAAATCAGACAAAAACAACAACCCACTATCAGTATAGATAATGACTCTGCACTCCATGCAGTGATGTCATCACTGATAACAATGTGAATAAAGTGAGCAGTCCAGACTCCTCTAGAACCCTAAAACCTGATCAGGCATACCCATTTCTCCTTCCACTGCTGAAGACACTCCCCACAGGCTCCACTGCTACTCTCTAGCATGGCCTTCCTCAACCTGGTGCTCTTCAGACGTTTTGGACCCCAACTCCCATCAGCCCCAGCCAGCATGGCTGATGGTCTGGAATGCTGGGCTTGCAGTCCAACACATCTGGAGGGCACCAGGTTGGGGGAGACTGTTCTAGAGAGGGTTCACCAATGTTTCCAAGATGAAGGAACTCATTCTAGGATGAGTCATGTGAAGTTGTCAATGTTATGATAAGGCCAGTGATGCTATAAAATATACGTTATGCTATTCTTATGACAGCTGTACTGTGTTGTGCATCTGGGTTTTTTTTCCCTCTTGTCCCTATGTATTTTTTTAATCTCTCACACCAGGTAAAGTTTTGTTGGGGTTCATGATGCTTCTTGAATATAACACTCTTCTGCATTAGGGCTGTTCAGTTCCTCTGTGTAGGCTTCTAAACGTCATGGAATGTAACGCTAGGCGACAAAGAACACACACAAGGAAAGTGCACAGGTGTGTTGTAGCAGTGCGTGCCATGTGCGCAAATTACAACCGCAAACTGTTGTGAAGCTTTGCCCCCTGCCCTGGAAAAATTCCAGCAATATCTGCATAACAACCATGGCGTACTTTGCAGTAACCCATGACGTAATCCATAGTCAGCCACAGTGTCCCGCCCCACTCACAATAAGGATATAATGATAGACTTTATTTACATTGGCATGGTTTTTTAAAATGGTTTCAAATGCAGTAAAAAGATTTTTGTGTGTGCATGAAATAAGACCTGACCTAGAAAGTACATGAATGCTTGTTATTCCTGCTACCCATTATATGGGGCTGGATATGCTACTGCCCAATAACAGCTACACTAAAATTCTGGATTTCCCAATTGTTTTCTATGGGCAGTAATCACTATTCCATGAGGGTTGACCCTCCCAAATGGGGTGGGGCTCAAAAAGAACCAGGAAGTCCCTCCTGCAGACAAGTCTTCACTCAGTATTGATCTCTATGGCCAAATGCTGATCATAGCTGTGACTTACTCATCAGCTTAACATACTGGAAGGTGGTAGCAGACTCATATCGCACAAAATGACTGGGCAAAACGCTTGTCCATTTCTCACAAAAGGAGATCTGGAGATCTGGCGATCTGTTTTCTGCCCACCCCTGTTTTCTGCCCACCATCTGGAGATCTGTTTTCTGCCCACCCCTGTTCCAGGAACTCCAGAGCATGTATTTCATTAAACAACTGTTAACTGTTAAGAAGCTGTTTGCCAATACTTGTGGTCCCTGGCTTGAAATCAACCTTCACCCACCTGCACCACCCAGTTTCCAGCAGAAGGGCAGAAGGGATGTGTGGAGAGGGAGTGGTGTTTGTGGTTATAAAATTGTCATTCTATCATTTGTAAGGAATCTGAGCCTTGGCTAGGGATGTACAAAAGTCACTTAGGTTTTTGATGGGGTGATTCGTGGGGGGGGGGGCGAGGCGCTCTGCACCTCCCCCCGAAATCCTAACCTGGCCAGCTCCGCTCCATGGCAACTCCGTGGATCTGCCGGCCGGGTGCATTCGCAGGCACCGTGTGGAGCCTGCGGACGCAAATGGTGGCGGCTATGGCAGCCGCCATTTGCATTCCTGTTTTTTGGCCGTGATAGGCTACGTAAATATTTATGTAGCCTATCACGGCAAAAAGCCCACACAGGGGCACAAATGGCAGTGGCTACGGCGGCCGCCATTTGAGTTCCCTTTTTTTGCCGTGATAGGCTAATATTTACATAGCCTATCACGGCCTCCACAGGGACGCAAATGGCTAAGATAGGCTAAGTATTTACGTAGCCTATCACGGCAAAAATAGGGAAGTGAATGGCGGCCGCAGATGCGGCAGCCATTCACAAAGCAACGCAAACGGCACCAGGTAAGTGTCCCATTTCGTGCACCTTTCATGGGGTTTTGGGGTGGGGGTCTTCGTTCCGCCCCAGATTTCGGGGGGCTGAATGCACTGGCATTCGGCCTCACTGAGATCCATGGCGGAATTCTCTGACATCCCTAGCCTTGGCTCCTTGACTCTGTTCTCCAAGTGGGCCTCCAAGAAATATAAATGCTAACAAGGTCCCTATACAGAAGGTATGAGCTACAGTGCTTTTTGATCATCGGCTTCCTAGCCACATCAGTTGTTGTTCATTCCATTTTTTTTTAATTTCTGTACTATCTTATTTCCCCCCCCCCAAGTCCTTTTCTTTCTCATCACAACCCTAGCATTTTTGCATTTCATGTGAAAGGGAAACGCATAAGTCCCATTTATTAGGATTATAGATGCCATCAAGTTTTGTAATTCCTTGGCTTGGAATATGAACCTCAGCAACTCCAAGTGCTAGCCCTGAAAGCAATGCAAACTTTATGAACTTGCACATCATAAAGTTTGCATTGTATTTAGGGCTAGCATTCTGAGTTGCTGAGGTTTTCCGACTTGAATTTTAATCTAAGAACTGTTTTCCCTGATGGTTTTGAACTGTTGTTCATAATTGCTGGTCCTAAGCCAAATCAAGCCTCTGGGAGCTTGTCCATCTTTGCTGTGGATAGTAATGGCAGTGAAATAGTTTAATTTACATCGCGGGGAGAGAAAAGAAAAAGAGAGACAGACCAGGAAATGATGTCATCAATGCACAGGCTGAGTACAACAGCCTTTCCCAACCCAGTGTCCTCCAGATGTGTTGGACTACAACTCCCATCACCCCCAGCAAGCAATCATACATCACTGTCATGCCAATCCAAGTAACACAGAAAATCAGAGAACTCCACTGCCCTGAGCAATGTTTAAAAAACATAAGATTTGTTTGCAAACCCACTCAAATTCCTCTTAGCTGGACAGAGAAAACATTGTGACATTAAAAAAAAATGAGCTGTGACATTTGACTTTTTATTGATATCAGGAAAAGTGCAATGCTCTTGAATCTGGGGTTTCACAAAAAAATAAGCTATGCAAAAGAATGCATTTTTGGCTACCAATGCTGCACACAGATCAACCAGCACATAATTACACAACACACAGCTGCCAACGCTGTGATATACATACATCACAACACCCATCACAATGTTTAATACTGCAGTATAAAAATACGTTTGGTTGAATGACAACGTTTACTCTGAAAAGCCACAAGTCGCCTGAGTCACCATTAGGAAAAACAGGACAGCTAGATTATACCTATGACTTGATGTCTATGGTTAAGTAGGTTCTACTTTCAGTCATTAATATTTTAATATTTTTCTGTTTTAAAGCATGTTTAAAATCTTACCTGTGTTTTCACACTAGGGTGAACTTTGTAGCAATTATTTGACTTTTTAGCCACCCGCTGTAAAATACACTGGATATATGACATTTAGGGGATCCGTAGCAACAATACACCAACATGTTTAAAATAGGTAATGAAATATATAAAATGTGACAAATGTTAAGCCCTGGTTCCTGCATAAATTTAAATGTGGCCAAAAAGTCCTCCAATGCTTCCAATGGATGCTCATGTTCTGACTTGGGAAAGTCTCCAGAGAGAGAGGGATCCACAGTTGTAGGATGCTGGATTGACTTACTATCCTAAATTAGTACACAGGGGAAAGAAATTCTAGAAGGCATTCTTGCTAGGCTTTAAAAAACAGGATGATACATGATATATGGTCTCATGGGTATGAGTAAAATTAATTCAGGACCTAAAGCAAAACAGGAGGGGATCAGGTCAAGAATCCTTAAGAGGTACCAATGATAAGCCCAAACCCAAAATGACAGGTACCCCAACATATTGTTCTCAATGTGTTTTGCAATGTGTCTCTTTATTAAGGGAAATTCTTCACTAGCTTCCTAAAGAATTACTCAGATTTACCCAAGGAAGATTTCATTCTGTCCCATTTATGAAGGGATTTGTGAATTTTCTTGTTTTTTAAAAAGAATCAAATGAAATTCTCAGCCATTCCCATTCATATAACATCATGATGCTCAGAGAAGAATTTGAGTGTCATATTTGAAGATTTTAAAAATGTCAGCACATATTTCAATTGTTTCTTCCTTAAAAGGGAAATTATAGCCTTCATATCTTTATAAATATTAACTGAGCTATTGGACATCTTTTCTGTACATAATCCCTTTACGCAACAGATTTGTAAAGAGTAAAGACTAGATTTGGTTCCTTTCGGGAGGGGGAAACTAAATTGCTCTGTGCGCTGCCATCTTGTGGCAGCCTCACATAATGGTCCTTCATTTAAAAAAGAAATAAATATCCAAAGCTAGGGATGTACGGACTATGTAAAATCTGCTCTGTCTATGTTTCGCAGATTGTCAGGCGCCTTTTGTTCTGTCAACTGCCCACAGACGGATGCGAATATTTTTTTTCATCATGCGGAAAAATACGGAAATATGTACGGAAATATTTACATAAGTATTTACATAATTTACCTCGATGTGTAACATTTAGTGTATTATCTCCCATTCCATTCAACATTTCCGTAGCAGAAACGTACATATTTTTCTATGGATTTATATGTGTAAATTTCAGGAAAGTAAAAAGATCATCCGAAAGTCCATGGACTCCGTGCAGCCTGAGGAGGCGCTCCGCAGTGGATTCCGGAGGTCGGTTTCTTAGAAATCTTAGCTCATTTTAATCCATCTCAAATTTCTCCAGCATCCCTACCCAAAGCACACAAAAGATGTGGACATATTTTGGCTCTGTGGATACAAAAATGGATCAAATGAGCTATTTTTTAGAAGACCTTGCATACATAATTCAAAGGATGTAAGTGAATGAATAATGTAAGCTGCATGTACATCTAACATTCACATTATCGATGGTCTTTCAGGCCCCCTTCCAACCCTACTATTCTATGCTATGATTATTTTTGGAAGAAAATAGAGGGCGGGGTGGGGGTGGGGTGCGATCCCAGCAAGAACAGATTAGTGCATGTAAATCTGAAATGTGGCGTGAGTGTTTGGAAAGGATGGCGTTCTTGTATGCCTGGACTTATTCATGCATTTTGATTTTAGGGCTGAAAGCACTGTTGAGGAGGGCAGATATATTTTGTGAAAAACCCACGAAATGTGTGAGTGTTGCTTTGCGTGTGTGTAAAGCTGTTTGTTGCCATTATATTACCTACCTGCTGCAGCTTCTGTGCTATTTTTCCTAGCTAGGATTTTTTCTTCCTTTTTCTTAAAGTTATCCCAGCCATCGGGGAGTGAATGTGATGACACAAGAATGTTATAATAGCCAATTAGATTTGACTGAAAGCTGATTTCACTATGGGAAAACAAAGCCAATTTAGAATGAAAGCAATGCTTCCTCGACTGGTCACATGGGTGATCTTAGTCAATCAGGGGTCACTGAGGGCAAACACAGTCCATTCAGAGTGAGGTGAACACATTCATCCCCTTTTTCTGTAATCCACAACAAATTGTTGAAAGGGTGGGTGCTTTTCTATTCTGTGGATAATGTTAAAGGAAGTCACCCTCTCATTTGAGCTCAACCCTAATCTTTGCATAATTCTCCACATGCAGAACAAAAGAATCCGACTCTAAAAAAAAGCAACCCTAAATGGGAAAAGCTACTCAGTAATTAGCTCAAGCCTCCGTATGAAATGTTTGCCATCAGCCTCTTACAATCTGGAGATGCAAGGCATTTATTTCCTACCGTGGCTAAGGTGGGCAGTAGGTGAAACCAGGGGGAATTCTTAGCAGCTCTTAACAAAGAAAACATATTACTGACACAAATGACTTGAGATTTCCCTGGTGATAAGACCTAGCAAGGTTTTGTCATGCTTAATATTCTTTATTGTCAATTAGATCAGAAAGAACAGATGTCACAGAGCTCAGGTAAGCAGCTGCCACTTCACACCACAGACTGGCTTGGGGTGGGTATGCTGTCATAATCGTCTGAATAGGTCTGGTACTGATCAGTGAGAAGAGGCTGATGAAGCTCATCCCTCTTTCTCCTGGCATGAACTATACACGTGGCACCGGCAAATATAATGGCGACCAGGATCAGTGCGGTTACAATGGCAATCGTTATGATTTCAGTGACTTGGAGAGCCCGAGCTAGAAACAAGCAGAAGAAAGGGCACAGGGTGTTAAAGTCTTGAATGATGAAGATAAAAGGCTGATCTGCTGGATACCCTGCTTTAGAGCAGGGGTGGGCAACTCTGGTGGGTCCAGGGACCAATTCCTCCCCGCAATGCAGAAATTGCTGCTGCACTGCCTTTTTTGCCACTGAAATTTGGCAGTGTAGCAGCTGTAAAAAGCTGCCAGATTCCTTTAGAACAAGGCATGTGGGGAGCACACACCTTATTTCAAGCAAAAGGCTTCCAGGAGCATGATTTTGCTTGAAAACAAGGCCCGCACTCCCCATGTGCCTCGTCATGCAGAATACCCGTTTCTTTGTCAGTGCCATGCTGCCAAATTTCAGTAGCAATCCGCTGCTTTTTTTGCCACCGCTGTCAAATTTCGGTGGCAAATTGCTGCTTTTATTGCTGCTGCTCCCCTACCACAACGTTCCAGCAGCAGGAGAGGACCCTCCAAAAAGGACCTTCCCATGGGCCATATAATGCGGACCCATGGCTTTAGAGATCGCAGGGATTACAAAGTCCCAATCAATTTACTATTTATCGCAGCTATATCCTACTAGAAGTTCCTCTTCTGGAATATGTCCCATGGAGATGCCTGAATTCCACAGCAATAGATTGCACTGGTCTTGCCAGCTCAGGAATTGTGTTATGGGTGATGTCTCCCTAACAATGCCATCCTATGCAGGTTTACTGAGAAGCAAATCCCATTGAGTACAATGTGGCTTACTCCCTTGTAAGTGTGAATAGGATTGCAGCCTAAGAGGCTTAATTCAACTAATTCATCCTGAACTGCTTGCTCTGTAAATCTAAATCAGAACAAGGAAACACCCTTTATTTAGAGACAATCATGAGAAGTGTCAGAACTTGTGCATGTATATACCCCAACTGACTTCTTAGGAAAGAGCCGGACTGGTTGGGACTCTGAATCAGAACTCTCAGCCAGAAATCATTGGCAAACTGAATAAGGGGCAAAGTAACTCTAGTCAATGGATAGTGTATCGTTATGGGCCTGTTCTTCTTTGTTTTGGGGTGCTTGTTTTCTCCATGGACTCCAACGAGCAATTTTTCTTCCCCTGCCCCACCATTTCTTTGTTGATTAATACCAGTCAAGAAGGCAACATAGATTGAAAAACCAGTACTTTTGATGTGCTCCAACTGGCATTTGATGGATACTATCCAAGACAAAGCAACGGTGGAAATGAGAACAACCCTTGGAGTTATTTCACACATAATACATTTGTAAATACTAGTAAGCCAACTGTTGAACCACTTAACCAGAGAAGAAAAAGAGTGTGTTATATATATAAAAAGGAGAGGTCACATAACTTACTTGGCCACTGAACTTCATAACTGTAGCCCAGATTTTCTGGTGCTGTAACAAACATCTCATTGTTGGTCACAGGGGGCCAGAATGGTACCATGTTGTATCGTCTGTTATGTCCAATGGGGGCATTCTCTAGTGGGTATATTGAGATATCTAAAGAAAAAAACGAGTTTGCTCAGTTTCAAGAACCTGATATGGGTAGCTTGATATGGCTCTTCTTCATAGGAACCAGATTCTTATTACTTATGATTGAAGGCCAAGATAAGGTGGGGCTAAACATTTGGACTGACTATCTAGGATCCATTTTATTAATGTGGCTATGGGTAACAACATTAATAAAATGACTCCTAGATGGTCAGTCTTTGAACCAGTATTTAGCTTCACTATCTTAGCCTTCAGGAATAAGTAATAAGAAATTTGTTCCTATGAAGAAGAACCATCCATCCTTTTGTATATATTATGGCTCTCAAAGTTAACGGCAGGGTCAAGGACAGGCTCAGTACAAATGCTATCATCCCATATGTCAAGCAGACATTGGTTCTTGAGGTAGAAGGTCAACACTATAAAAGGAATATGATCACCATGACAACAACCAGGACAAGGATTTGCAAGACAAAAACACACACAGGGCCTTGTTTCTTCAAACGTCCTACCATTAATTAACCCTTTGGTCCCTTGACTGAGGAGCCCCTGTGCATCTTCTACAGAACCTCTGTGGATTGTGTTCTGGAGCATGTTCTAAAATGCATGAGGGATACCAGTGGGATCCATCTGGCCTCACTGTTACCTCACACAAACTGAGAATGCCCTCATGTCTAACACTTTTCATTGCAGGGGAAAAGCAGTAAAGGTGGACAAATAGTTGATCAAGGAAATTTATCACTCATTAATAGTCTTCCCAGATAATCTTCTGAGGATCCCCAAAATGCAATTGAAAAACCATTGCCTTCAAGCCTGCTCTGGAGCTTATGGGCTGTCTCCAGTGTTAGTCCTACTTAGAGGAGTTCCATTGAAATAAATGGGATTTAGACGAACATTTGATACAACCCTATACGCTTCCCTCTCCATTCTTTTGCTCTGCCTTTGCCCAGACCGATAAAGAGACTGCCTACCGCCTGCCATGCCATCTGCTTTTGTTTTGTATTTGTTAAGGGAACATGACATGAACTTATGTGATTTTACTGCAGCAAAACAGGTCGTTGGAACTTGCCTGTGTGGCCACTTGAGTTGCTATGAAAAACCATTGCTGTATGAATTTTAAAGACTACCTGAAAATATGTGCTTTGCTTTTCTCTTTTGGGGGGGCTGTGGGGGATGGGTTATGAATAGCAGTGCCTGGCCTACATTTGTGAAGTTATGAAATGGAAACAAAGAACATCAATACCCGTTATTCTGATCAGCTGACGTGGAAAAATGCCACAAGTTCTTGTGATCCCTTGGTGTGATTTGTCCTGCATCATCAACAAATACGTTTATGGCAGCATTTTATTCTGCTTCCAGAGACAGGAGGAAAAGGATACAGTTGTGCCACGGAGCTCTGAGCCTGGCTGTGCTGCTGCACTGGGATTATGGCCTTGGTAGGGAGCTGGCCAATTTATCTCAGGCACTGTACTGGGTGAGAATCAGGTCAATGCGTTGCAGTGGGTAAATCATTTTCTTTGATTCGATTGTGGGGAAATAGCATAAGCCAAAACATCTCACCAGGATTATGCCTCCTCAGCCATTCATCAAAGAGAGCATCGGTAAAGGTGTGCAGGAGGACAAAAACAGGATCATTTGGGGACAAGTAGGTTTGCCCTCCAGTGCCATTCAAAAACAGATGGGCCAGGTTGTGGAGACTGCGTACCGCTGGGTCGTACTTTCCTGAGGGATTGCTATAGCCTGAGCATAAAAAGAAAGAAGAGGCACAGGTTGGAGTCAGTAGTGGAAATCTTCTTCCACAGCACCATTTCCAGCTGGATATAATTTGGTATGGCATGATGTCAGGCAGCTCTCTTGACTTATTTAAGGAAATCACATAGCTTCTCCCATTAATTGACTCCTTAAATCAGGGATGGGGAACCTCTGATCTGCAGGCCTAATCTGGCCCATGAAAGTCTCCCATCTGGCCCTTAGAGGCTTGGGCTCCTTCTGTGGGACTTACCCACTCCCCTCCCCAAGCCACACCACCAGAACTGGAGGCTAGTGGGGCCTTGGGAAGGAAGTGGGGAGAGGAACCCCCTTGTAATCCCTGATCTGTCATCTTTGATCCCCTGCATGCTGCTTTCCTTCCTCCCCCCGCCAATGGGGACCCTGGAGATCCAATGATGGGATGGGGTCTCACCCATGATATCACTGGTAGGGGCTTCCCCCTGATATCATCTGGCCTGTGGAAGGGTCTGGGGGCACAAGCCAGCCCACAGAGGAAATATGGTTCCTCATCCGTGCCTTAAACATATGACTGCTATTTCCCAGGGGAAGTCAATTTTGAGATTCAGTGAATCCTAGTAATCTGATAACGAAAGATGAATAAGAAGTGTTTTGCTTGTTCATGTATTTGCTGTGCAAGCAAAGTGAGGTGTCTCTTCCTTTGAGCTTCATTCCTGCAGTGATACCATGCCCCAAGGTGTTGTACGTCTTGAATATCTCTGTCCAATTAATCTTGCTGCTCCTTATTCCTAGAACTCCATCTTTAGAAATGTATCTCTGGGGTGCAGAACCCTCAGTGTGCAGGTTCTATCTGGGTCTCTGGGGTCCCCAATTCAGCCCATGGCACCTCCTGGGGTTCCTGCAAGGGGATGGGCCTTGGAATTCTCTTCTCTCCTCTTCCCAATGGCCAGGGGGCAGGGTGATGAACATCTGTGGGTGTGGCTATGCCCATTGACATCATCTGGCCTGCATAGTGTCTGGTGGGGGGCAATCTGGGCACCCACCCAAATAATGTTCTGTATCCCTGATATAGTTGGTGCCTGACTCTCTTTTTAGAGCCCTACCACAAAATACTCATCCCAAACTGTACCCCCAAACGCCACCAAGCCCAATCACGAGTAAATGCCTTTGCACCCATCCCTTACTGCCCTTGACTTACCCACCCTTCTCCTCCATCTGCTGTCTACCCCACTGCCAACGTTTAAATGGTCAGTGCTTTCAGGGCAGGGACCGGTCGTTTTGTTTGTGAAGCCTTGTAAAGCACCATGCATGTCAATGCTTGTAAGTAACTGTGTAAGAAAGTAAAAAAATGAAATACCAACTGTATTTCACTATCAGCTATTGCCAGATTGTGAGGTTCAGGAACCAAAGAAAGCGACGCAGATACCCACATGCACTGCAGAGTTCTATGGAAATGCAATGTCCTGAAAAGGCAATAACCGCGATAAAGAACTGTTTGTGTGCTCCTGGTATCCACACCATCAGAGCAGTGGCTGAAGTTCTGGGATCTCCCTTCCTTCCTTCCTTCCTTCCAGATATTGCGCCTCACACCATAATATGTGGTTGGATCCAACTCGATCTGCTGATCTCACTCTCTTACTAGCTAGGGATTATTAGCTTGTAAGATAAAATTAGCTTTGCTCGCTTTAGGATCACAGTAAAGATGAAGTTTCTTCAAGAGAAAATTGACTTTGATTTGCATCCCACATTTGGGCTATTAGTGGGAATTATCAGGGGGTCATGCACATAATGGCTATTCTTGTGCTGATATATTGCTATGTTACTGAAAGGCCATCCTAAATGGTGTTTTATCTGCTTTCTTTTCTTTATACTTGTGAGCTGTCGGGAAAACAGTAAATAATAATGTACATAAGGGGTGGGGGGCTCCGTGATAGCTCCCCACCTGCCCTGCGGAAGCTCCTCCTCTTCTCCAAAGCCCCCACTCCTTCCATAAGAGGCTATATCAGTGGAGGCTGTTGGGTTTCAGTCAGAATCTGCTCTGGGTTTCAGTCAGAACTCTAAAGGAGCTATCCAAGGTGCTGAACCTATTTGGGGGATTGAGTTCAGTACCTTGGATAACTCTTTTAAAGTTCTGAATGAAACCCAGACCAGATTCACAGCCCCACTGACATTGGAGCCACAAGCCACCAGTGGCCTCTATGCATCCCTTGGGAAAGGTGAGAGGCATGCGGAGTTGGCTCCTTTGGGATTCACCACTTCAAGGCACTCCAGGCACCATGAAACTGTTAGGGGTGTTTCTGAGTGCAGGGAGTGAAATAGCAGTTCAGATTCTGAAGGAGAACCACCAGACATGGGGGAGGCTAGTCCGGACATGACTGGGCTGGCTTCTCAGGTTACAAACACCCAGCTGGCTGAGGATGAGGGTTCCTCTCCACACACCCCTGTGAGAGACAGCGAACAGAAGGAGGTGGGGTGTGGAGAATCTGATCTAATAGACGCCAGGCGCAGATGCAGATCAAAGAGGGAGAAGGCAGGGGTGGAACTTAGATGGTCTACCCAATTGGTCTTGCATGAGAAGCTGCACTCAGAGACCTCACGAGACAGAGGGTTAAGGTAGCCTTGTGAGTCCACTTTCCTCTTCAAATGGCAGGCAACTCTCTTAACTACCTTTTGAATTTCCCTGAAGGCATTCCTTTGTATACTGAAAGTCACTGAGAATTTGCATCTGCTTGACCCTGTGTAGTAATGGATTAAAAGCTGTAGACTGAAGCCTCTCGTCTGAGTTTGTCTTTGGCACTGAAATAAAGTGGGGGCTAAAGGAACCCTGACAGCTACTGGTTCCTGAAGGCTCCCTGTGCCCCCACCTTTCCTGTTGGGAAAGGTGAGAGGCTCGCGGGAATGGGGCCGGCTTCCTTGGCAGCCGCTGCTTCAAGGCACCCGGACAGCCTGAAGTGGCAGTCCCTGAAGGAAGGAACAGCTCCAGCACTGTGTGTATGTGTGTGGTGGGGAGAGAATGAGGTGCATGTGATGATGTGTGAAACTAAAGTACGGAATGCCAAAAACTTTGTTGGTGGTGGTGCTATTAGGCAATTCTTTTTATGGTGGATCAGTATATCAGGATGAAAAGTGCTCTTTGCTGTAAACCAATATTTAGCCATGGAAAATATTATTTGTCAATGATGACAAGACATCATATTTTCCTATCTGGGGAAAAATGATACAGTAGGTGATTCATGGTTTTTCTCTCCTTTTTAAAACAAAGGGCATCCTTTCTCAGCTATTGCAGTTTGGGAAAACCTGGTGAATAATATAAGGGTATCCCATCGCATGCTATTTGTTTCCAGACCTTGGATTCCTCACATAATTATGGAGCTGAAGAAGAAAAAATGTGATTTCCGAAATGTCTGTCTGTCTGTCTGTCTGTCTTTCTTTCTTTCTTTCTTTCTTTCTTTCTTTCTTTCTTTCTTTCTTTCTGCAAAAGGCTTTGACCTGTTTTGTTCAATACAAACTCTATGAGCACAACGGATATCGTTCCTCTGTTTCCAGACCTTTTGTCCGAGAGTTACTTGCCTTCCAGTGTATTACGAAAACTGTCCGTTGAATTTGAATAGAAGGGAGGCGTATCAAATAATCCGACTTCTAAGCAAAGAGCAACATCCTGTGGCTCAGGGAGGCGCTGCACCATTGGCCGGGCAACATTTCCAGCAGGGTTTCGTCTGATTGGACCACCTTCTGTGCCTGGCACATGAATGAGGGGAAAAAAGAAGAGGGCAAAAGTTTAATGTGTTACAGGGATTATTACAAAATCTAGGAAATACAATGATGAGCCAGACTTAGGCAAAACAGCAGTGTCTTTAGATTTTAGGTAAGGCCACTCTGCATTATCCCTGTGTACCACAAGAGCACTTTGGCTATTGTAAGTGATTTTTAGTTGCCAGGGCATCAGATCCCAGACATACATGTGAGGGCCATAGCTTTGCTGCCTTGGGAATAGTTATACTGGAATGAGGTAGGGGGGATAACTATGCAATTAAAACTCATTGCTAGGTATAAGGTTGAAACCTATTGCCTTGAAGTGCCAATAGACCGACCTGTGAGGCAGGAAGGCCCCTGCTCAGATCTTGCTTCTGCTGTGAACCCAGTAGGTGGCCTCAGACTGCAATTCTGTACACCCTTACCTGTCAGTAAGTCTCATGGAATTCAGTGGGACTTACTTTTGAGTAGACATGGATAGGCTTGCACTGCCTGGCAAGCTATCATCTTCTTTCCGCAGTACAGCAATAATAATATTAACCTAGTTTACTGTGTTGTGGTAAGGATTGCTATGGCATTATTTAAGTGATTTGAGCAGTGGAGACTGGTGTCTCTGATCTCAGTAGGGCAGTGGATCTGCTCTGGGTTTCAGTCAGAACCAGTCAGAACTCTAAAGGAGCTATCCAAGGTTCTTCTGCACCTCGGATAGTTCCTTTAGAGTTCTAACTGGTTCTGACTGAAACCTGGAGCAGATTCACCATCCCACTGACATCAGAGATAACAGCGTCCGCTTAGACTCTCTATTTATCCCTCCCTGCTACTTCCGAGTTCTCTTTCAGAACCAGGAAGAGTCAGAAGTCTTTGATCATTCTGGAAGGGTTGGGCGCAAGATGGCAAAGGATCCACCAGCTACGTTACTGTACAATATGGATGGTGTGTTTGTGCTTTTCTTCTTTCTTTCGGTGCAGCCAAATGGCAGAAGGTCTGCTGTTCCTGCTTGCAGAAATGGACTGGGATAGGGGAACTGGCAACCCACCAAAGTGAGTGCAGCCCATGTGCCATATACAGTACCCTTCTCTTTTGCTGGTGGGTTAAGGAGTTCTCAAACACCTGGCTGGTGACATTACATGGCTGGTGGGCTCAATCCTCCTTGATGGGTTACGAAAGTAGTGCAGGCCTTGACTTCCATACCTGGTGAATCCTTGGGGTGCAAAGAGCAAGCCCTTATATTGCTTTCATCAGGGATACTTGGAGCAAGACTCACTTGCCCAAATCCTAGTTTTTGCACCGCAGTTAGAAATCTGTGAGACAGCTGGACTTTCCTCAGGTCTCCAAAGCTGAGACGTTTCACATGCTACCTGACCGGTCTTGATTAATTATAAAAGAGCTTTCCCATCCTCGAACGCTCTGAAAATAACATGTAACATCTTCTTTTTGAGATTAAGATAAGGGTGATGGCAGGTAGATTTTATATCAAAGCCAAGCAGAATCTGTAAAATGGCCTGGAATCTGCTAAAGTTCTGTGAGAAAGTGGCCTAGCAACAGCTAAGTAGAAGAATCTAGGCTTACTGTTGCAAATGGTTCCCAGAGTATCGTAGTCGTCAATATCCTCACACAAAACACGCCATTGAGAGAAGATAGAGTTTTGGCTTATAAGAGAGGCATCAAAGTTGCTTCTAGCTCCCATTAGATCATCTGTGCAGATATCACAGGTGTTTCTACCTGTTGCAAAGTTCCAGTAGGGAAGTGCAAAAGAAGAATCCTGGAGCATATCCTGTTGAAGAGAAGACCGGATTAATGGTGAGCTACATTGTGTTGAAGTTGCAGACATAACCAGCTGAGATTCTGAGATGGTTAAAACATTACCACAATGGTAGGCTAGCAGTTCTCTTTTACTTCTTTCTATGCTACTCTGGTAAATTTTGAATATGTGGCCAATAATATGGTTCCTTCCCACCAAAATATTGGACATTTCCCTGTTCCCGTCCCTATTATTTTTTCCATAAATGGGAAGCTGCCTTATAAACTGCTTTGATTTTTTTTTTAAAAAAATGAAAAGCAATATAGAAATTTCCTAAAATAAACCAATAGTCAGGACATTGGTCCATCTAGCTCAGTAGTGTCTACACCAGGGGTTGGCAGAAAGTAGATCTCCAGATGTTTTGGACTTCAATTCCTAGCATTCTTGACCATTGGCCATGCTAGCAGAGCCTTCTGGGTGTTTATGTCCAAAACTGGAGATCTACCTTCCACCAACCCCTCATCTACACTAACTGGCTATGGTTCTTTTCCAGCTATACTTGGAGATGCCAGGGACTGAACTTGGGACCTTATGCATGCAAATATCCACTGTTTTCTGCATCCCACAACTCTGCGAGACAACATGCCACCTATATTTCATTATAGTGATTATGTGCAAGCTTCCCATTGACTTCAGTAGAACTATATTCAGGGATGGGTGATTCACACATGTATGTACATCACTTGCTTTCTCATTCCTTGACCATCCACCCAACACTAGATGACTTGTAGCTAACTCTACTGAGAAGAATTATGTTTGAGTGGACACTGGATGATAAGAAAGTCCTGTTTGTGATGATTAATCTGTAATAGTTCATTAATACATGCAAATCATTGCTTGATGCTTCGGTCATCAAGATGTGTGTGTGTGCTAACCCATGGAGAACTTTCAATGGACTAAGAGGATGGATGAAAACCTGAGAGTGTGGTGGTACATAGAAGGATAGAGAAGGAGAGGAATAGTGAAGGGAAAAATGATACGTTGAGGGCAACATTAGGAAAACCCATAAGGAAAAGAGCAGTTTAGAAAAGAGACGATTGAATCATGTGAACTGTCTGACAGGTAGCTTTCAATAAGGGCCTACTAAGCGTTACAAGAGACATGGATCTACTGCTGCTCTGTGTCTCTTCCCTTCCCTTCTCAGTAATGTCATGATTTGCACAATGAATGGCATGAAAACTCTGTATTGTGCCTTTCCCTGGCCTACCAGGGAATAATCTGAGGTGGGTGGGGGCAGGGAAAGGTACAGCATGGTGATGACACATTCCAGGTTGTGTCAAAGTAGATATTGCAGGGAAGAGAACGGGCAGCAGCAGTTCCATGTCTCTTGTTATGCCTGGTTGGACCCTATGTCTAATCAGATACCTGTGTCAAATAGAGGACTGTCCTCTGCCAGCTCTTAAAAAGAAAGAACTATCCTCAATAAGTAGGATACATGGCCACCATACATAGCCTATGGAAAGGAAGTCCCTAAATTGAAAATTAAACTGAACTTGTTCAAAAGCCTGGCCTTGAACTGAAATTATTTGAAGTTGCATCAAGGCTTGCAGTTGGAATGTTGACTCAGAGGGAGACGTTTGAAAACCTCTCCATTCTTGATGGGCTTTTCTATACGAGGCTGTTAATCCGCTGTATCTACTTTCAGTTTTGTCACAGAATTGGGATCCGAGCACTGCATGATGAGTGTTTCCTTTCCTGCCTTTCTGCTACATAACCTCTTGGTGGCACTGTAGGATAGTGGAATAGTGCAAATACACAAGAGAAAATCCCACATTCCTTCACTTTCACAATTACATGCCACATTTTCCATGCTCTAAAAAACAAACAAACAAACAAACAAACACCCCCCACCAAGAGTGCTCTTCAAAAACAGAGGTGAAACTGGAGGGTCACGTTGTCATCTAAAGAGCCCATAAACTATTGGGAGTGGGAAATGACACATGCACACTAAATGCTTTGTGTAGAAATGCTTCACCTTGACAGCATAGGATGCAAATAACAGAAATTTTACCTGAATGTCTCTCTCCAGCTGTAGTAGATGGTATCTATGCCAGGTGAGAAATGCTGGCCCTTCATGGGAGAAATCTATTCCACCAAAACTCTGCTGGCCTGGTCCAAGGAATGTTTTTCTGACAGAGTAATAATGGGACCACACAAAGTAATTATAAATGGTCACATTCTCAAATCGTGGTGTATTGCCACCAGGGCCCATTATCTCTTCACGTCTCCTTGTGGCAATCACAATGTCAGGGTGCACAGTATTCTTGGCTTGCTGCAAGACCCTTAGAAACCGATTCCTTTCCTCATTACTCAGATCCAGAAGGTTTCTTCTGACTAAAAATTGAAAAAAAATAAGGAGTACTAAGGAATGAAAATAAGTGTAAATATAAGATTGATGTTCCACACATCGTATCAATTAACTATTTCAAAAGGAATATCAAGGTCAATGATATCCAAGCATTCAAATTCAGAATTTGGCTTCTGCCAAGGTATATGATTGTTGTCAATATCATGCCTATGTCTAGATCTTGAGGCCTGGGTCTCACTGTTTTGAGTATTACTGGCATTACAAACCTCACATTCACATTACAGCTGGGTTGGGCAACATGTGGCTCCCTGCAGCCCCCCAGTATGGCCCCCACCAACCCTGGAAATTCAGGGAAACCCTCAAAATCACACACACACACATACACAGGCCGCTGGAGTTGCCACACACTCCCCAAAGGGCCAAATTATCTTGTTTGCAAGCTAACTTTGACCCTATTGGTGCTCCATAGCAGCATCGGATACCATTTTTACCCACCCACCCCTGCTTTCAGCACCCACGAGGGGGGGAGTGTCTGGGGTGGGGGGCAAAGTGGCACTTGGACCTCCTAAAGTTGCCCACCCCTGCATTACAGGCTGAAAGCCATTCTGACACTAGGGTAGTCCGTGGTAAAACTAAAACCTGGATGGTGGTGAAAGGTAAAACCCTCTATTCTGCTTCTAGGCTCAGAACTTTAAGAAAGTTAAACAACCTTTTAAAAAAGAGTAAGTTGAGAATTCAGAACTGGGATGTTTGCATTTCTTCTTGTTAGCCCATCCATCTGTTATTAAACCATTAAAAAAAACAAACGGTGATGAAACAGCAGGGATCTCTTACCTGATGAGCCCATTATCAGTCATGTCAATGTTATTGATAAACTCCAGAATGAGAAGATACAGGAGACATTTAATAATAAACTGCTTAGGTGTCTTTTTATCCACATTTTCCATAGAGACCAGCACCCATATAAGACCCAGAGAACTCTACAGTCCCCTTCAGGGGATTGTCTAACTCAACAATCAACACATAAGTACATCTAATTCCGCATGTGTTGATGGGGTCTTCTTCAGCCAGGAATTCTCCCCAGCTGTTCTACAAGTTTAGCAGGGGAATTGTGTGGGGAGAGCGGGCTGTGTAGTCGGCTTGCCACTTCTCACAGTACTGCTGTGCAGAGTTTATTATTTATTTATTTATTTCATTTCTATACCGCCCAATAGCCAAAGCTCTCTGGGCGGTTCACAAAAATTAAAACCAAACAACGCACAATAAAACAACTTAAAATATATAGAACATTAAAACCACAATATAACAATACAACCACAATAAAACCTAGCAGCAGTGCAGGAGTTTAAAATACAGAGTTGTATCCACTAAAACAGCACCAGAGCGCAATAAAGTAGATTGAGTGTCGACCTTGGCCAGATTGACCCAGATTCAAATCCCCACTCGGACATGAAGCTGTCTGGGCCAGTCACCATATCTCAACCTAACCTATCCCTCAGGGTTGCTGTGAGGATAAAATGGTGGATGGAGAACCATGGAGAGTTCCCTGGAGGAAGGTGGGAGATAAATATAATGAGGAAGGAAGCTTTTTTTTCCACTTTCCATATTTCTGGTAATGCACTGAGTTGACAAGCAAAGAGCATCGAAATCTGCTGTGTGGACACGCCTGGAACAGGCCATTTTCACATATCTTGATCCCTAAAATCAGTGGTCACATGTGTGTAAGAGGTACCAAGATGAATAACAACTTGCAATTAGGAGGTACCAAAATGAAGAACCACTTGTAATTCCACTGGCCTCAGGTATACTCTCACAGGATAAGTAAATCAGCCCTATTTACAAATTCCAATCTGCTTGTAATCTTATGTATTACAATAATACCCTCTTTAATTGTCTCTTTTGTACACTGAAGGGCCCCTATTTTGCTTCTGCAGCCTTTCCTCAGTGCCTCCCTGATCCTTTTTGCTGACCTTCTCTGAATGTCTTCTTTTAAAGAAGTGAACAAACCAGCTTACAGAACTCAGTATGTGGATGATGCACCATTGATTTTACATAGCATCACTCTGATGATTTCTGAACGATTTTCTGTGTCTTTTCTAGCAATCACTAGCATTTTGTTTCCCTTTCTGGTATCTGCTGTATATTGAGAAAATCATCCACATTGACACCAAGATCTCATTCTATATCTGTTATCATTTAACAAACAATTTTAATAACTCAGGGCAGTTTCCAATGCTGCCGCTCTGCTTACGCCATTGATTAGGGATGTCGGAAATCTGCAATGGAAACAAATGAGTTCAGATTGTCATAAATCTGACCTGCAGATTCAGCAGTGGACTGATTTCCCCCCTTGTTGCTCAGATTCCACAGACTTGCAGACCAATTTTCTAACTTTCCCCAATTCTGCACAAATTTTGTTGTCGAAAAATATGCATTTTTTTTTTTTTTTTAAAAACAGCCACAAATGCATATTTCCCCCATAGGCTAAAGTGTGAAAATGTGCATTCCCAGCAGAATTTGTATATTTTTGCAAGTGCAAAAATGTGCACTTGCGCTAATTCACTTCTGCACAAATTTGGAAACAAAAATTTCCAATTTTGTTGATGGGTGGACAATGGAAAGAAAGGTACCTGACAATCCATGAAACACAGACAGAATAGATTTTACATGATCCGTACTTCCCTACCATTGATAGCATAAGTGACCTCTCTAGCACAATGCCAATAGCATATACTGAAGTTATGGGTTTCCCCCAAAACCCCATTGTTCCAACACACACTATTGCATTGTGCTAGAGGTTGCTTATGCTAGTGCTACATCAGTGGTGCAAGTGGAGCAGCAGTCTTGGATACTTCCCCCCGTATTCTTAAAAAATGTTGAACTCTGTCCCTGCACCCTCTTACTTTCCAACTTAGTGCAAATCATCAGTGCGCAAATGAATAGGTATCTTCACATCTATGTAGCCTGCAGCTGGACATTTGGATTTGGGAACTGGGATGCTAATACCATATAAGCATTAGAACTTAGAAGGACAAGGGAACAGGACATCTCTGGCTCCCTGCATAAGGAACTCCATTACAATATGGCATCATCTCAATCGTATCGATCACCTTTCCCCACGGCCCAGGATAGAATGATGTTAAAATAGGGCCATTGCCAGGCCTACAAATTCAAAGTGAACTCAGAAGCAATGACTTTGACCCTATATTACCAGCCCAGTCATTATAATATATACTTTTCCAAAAGGTGATTTATTTATACTTTATTTGTTTAAAATATATTTTTCTTTACGATTTAGAGACTCAAAGCTTCTGCTATCAAAATATATGTAAGGGTATATGTCAACACATTTGAAATTCCATGTTATTTGGCTTGCAAGTTCACAGAAGTTCTGGAAACTGAATCATTATGGATAATGCATTTTCAGTGAAAGATAAATATTAACTATTAGAAATACTGAAATCATCCTACAAAGGAGGAGGCAGCTTTGTGCTAAAAGGCATAACAGAAGTATGAATATGGTCTCTTTATTGTCATTGTCTTTACCTATTGGAGTCTGCTGGTCGCATGCAGGTCCACTCCAGCCAGGTCGACAGGACCCACAGTTGTATCCATAGAAGTTTCTGTTGCACTGGCAGGTTTGGTTGAAGAAGCGTAGAGGCCACTGCTCACGGTCATCCCTACCATCATGCATGTACTGGGGTCCATGGGGTCGTGAATCTGCCATCACTTGTATACACTGACCCCTTCCAGAAGACCATCCACAGCGGTCCGAACCAGGAATCACCACTGGAGACAGGTCAGGACAACATTCACCTTGTGTCAGTGCGTCCACTGTGGCACACTGCCGGGGGAATTGAGCACTCATTGCTCTGAACAGGGTGAAGAGAAGCAGCATGGACAGATGCATAATAAAAGTCCAGATTCAACAAAAACAAGGATCTGATGTTGTGTCCTTTCTTGTGAGCCAGTAGTCAGAAAGCTCACTTATTTTCCGTCTAGTGATGCAAACTCTAAAATGGAAGAATAAGAAAGGAGGAGGAAATTAAAATGCTGCAGAAAATGCCATAAGATATTGCTTCACCTATGGAAATGAACACTGTCTGCTTCAGATCTGTTTTCCATGTGTTTTCAGTATAGTTTAATGCAATCATCATCTTCATCAACATCAACAATTGCAGTGTCAGTTTTTAGAACATCTAGAACAGGTCCGATCTCAGTGGACACACAGACTTAAGTACAGGACCTGAGACACCAGGAAGATGCAAACTCATTGACAGCAAGTTGAAAAGAAACCATTACACTAAATTACTTAATTATAAAGACCTTTGTCTGAGAAGGCAGAGATTCTGCATATATGAGTACATTTTAATCCAGATATTTCTGTCCTGAGACCACCTGCTACATCCCTTACTGCAACACAAACAATCACAATTACATTTATGTATGATCTCCCATTTATAGTTTCCCAGGACATCAAGGAAGGAAACTTTCCATGCACTAATGATCACAGACGTCCTGTCAGCCATTTGCTTGCGATACATCATTAGACTTTCCTGCTCGAGTAGATGTATCACCAAATTGCCCCTAATCCCCGAATTGAAACCATTGCATGCATTAGCATTTTATCATCCTTATTTTCTGTTAGAACTGAAAATTTCTAATACTTTTTTTAAAAGAAGATCTCCGTCTTGTACCTTATTTATTTGTTTATATTTTTGCTGAATTCTTGAGCGCTTCTTGGCTGGTTGTTCTTTTAGTTCCAGTTTTTTACTGTTGCTCCAGCCCTGAACCAAGCAGTGCTAATTTGTTTTGGGTTTCTGTCTGCTTTCTAATCCTGGCCTTGCCAACAATTTGGTTTGGCGGGACCCCCTCCCTCCTCCGAATCCCTTTCTCGTTCAGTGAGTTTCCCTGGATAAGTACTCCTACAGCACATGATCCTTTTCATGCTGATCTCCTTGTGATTCTACAAATTTTAGAAAAGGTCAGAGGTACGTAATTGAAATGGAAAACAGAGAACCCAAAACTGAAGAAGCTCTTTATTCTTTATGCAAAGGGAAGCCTACAAGGAGATTGCAGGGAAGGAAATGGAGCAAAGGTGTATCGCCACAGAACAGAGAATCCTTCATTGTTGTTGTTGTTGTTATTATATTTATATCCCACCTTTTCCCCAGTACTGGGACTCAAGGCGGCCTTACAACGTTAAAACTGCTACAATTAAAACCTATAAATAGAAATATAAATACAACTGTATTAAAGTTAAAAATATAATTAAATCATCAATATTAAAATTGTAAAGATATTAAAACATTAAAAGACAACCAGAACAACAAAAATGGTATCCATACGTCGCATTTTCCCAGGACCAGACTAGTTATCCCCAAAGGCCTGCTGGAACAAAAAAGTTTTTGCATGCCTGCGAAAACATATCAAGGAGGGTGCCACTCTCGCCTCCCTGGGAAGGGAGTTCCAGAGACTTGGGGCAGCCACCGAGAAGGCCCTCTCCCGCGTTCCCACCAGGCGTGCCTGTGATGATGGTGGGATGGCGAGAAGGGCTTCCCCTGAAGGGCACGAGTAGGCTCGTAAGGGAGAATACGGTCTTTCAGATAACCTGGACCCGAGCCGTATAGGGCTTTATAGGACATAACCAGCACTTTGAATTGTGCCCGGAAACAGACTGGGAGCCAGTGAAGCTGTTTTAACAGGGGAGTTGTATGCTCCCTGCAACCAGCCCCAGTCAGCAGTCTGGCTGGTTCTTTGAACCAGCTGAAGTTTCCGAACACTCTTCTGAGGCAGTCCCACGTAGAGCGCGTTACAGTAATCCAAATGGGATGTAACTAAGGCGTGTGTCACTGTGGCCAAGTCAGACATTCTTTGTTGAAATAAAGAGCTCCAATTTCACACAAGGAGTACCACACCAATGTCAACTTCTTTGTGCTGATGCCCCAGCTGACTCTTCTGTATTAGATTAGCACATGGTAAACAATTTCAAGGTAATGATATTTCTAGTGTGTTGGGCAATAAATCAGGAATAATGGCTCCCATTTATTAGGCATATACAAGGCGCTACACATTTATTTATTTATTCATTTATTGCATTTATATCCCGCCTTTTTTCCTCTTGCAAGGAACCCAAGGCGGCTTACGTTATCCTCCTCCTCTCCATTTTATCCTTACAACAACAACCCTGTGAGGTGGGTTGGGCTGAGAGTCTGTGACTGACCCAAAGTCACCCAGTGAGCTTCCATGGCCGAGTGGGGACTAGAACCCGGATCTCCCAGCTCCCAGTCCAACACTCTTGCCACTACACTACACTGGCTCTCTTTTAACTTTCACAGTGTACTTTTAACTACTCCCTTTCCCCTTCAGATCATTTCTCACCTTACCTTGGCAGCACAAAGCATGAAACACAGATCATGCCAGCCCCAGCACACTTGTGTTACAAATGACCACGACTTTGAGATTTATTTTATTTTATTTTTATTTTATTGCATTTATACCCCGCCTTTTTTCCTCTTGCAAGGAACCCAAGGCGGCTTACATGATCCTCCTCCTCTCCATTTTATCCTCACAACAACAACCCTGTGAGGTGGGTCGGGCTGAGAGTCTGTGACTGACCCAAAGTCACCCAGTGAGCTTCCATGGCCGAGTGGGGACTAGAACCCGGATCTCCCAGCTCCCAGTCCAACACTCTTGCCACTACACTACACTGGCTCTCTTTTAACTTTCACAGTGTACTTTTAACTACTCCCTTTCCCCTTCAGATCATTTCTCACCTTACCTTGGCAGCACAAAGCATGAAACACAGATCATGCCAGCCCCAGCACACTTGTGTTACAAATGACCACGACTTTGAGATTTATTTTATTTTATTTTTATTTTATTGCATTTATACCCCGCCTTTTTTCCTCTTGCAAGGAACCCAAGGCGGCTTACATGATCCTCCTCCTCTCCATTTTATCCTCACAACAACAACCCTGTGAGGTGGGTCGGGCTGAGAGTCTGTGACTGGCCCAAAGTCACCCAGTGAGCTTCCATGGCCGAGTGGGGACTAGAACCCGGATCTCCCAGCTCCTAGTCCAACACTCTTGCCACTACACCACACTGGCTCTCTACACATTTACCTTTGACCCACAGGAAACATGGGGGGAGGGTGGTTAGGGTAAGTATGGAGGGAGGCTTTAACAAAACCATGACATGTACCCTGTCACATGACCGGGAACTACGTGACACCATGTGATTCCTGGAACCACCCTTCTCTGTAGTTGCCATAACCATCCTCCTGCTGTTGCCACCAGTGATCCCAGCAGCATGCATGCCATGAAAATGTGTGCCAGCTGCTCCAGCTGTTCCGATGCGCTAGCGACCACAGAGAAAGTACGCACTAGCTAGAGTGTGGCTGGTAGTAGTGGATCCAGCATCTCTATAGTTGCAGCCTGTGAACCCCCCAGAGGCCATTTTAACCACCGGGGAGCAGGACAGATGTCACGGGAAGCCACCCTGGGGCTCCTTAACCCTGCTGCAGGGGGGTGGTTAGCTGGGGTGATTCCAGAACTGCAGTTTTTCTCCCCCCACTCTAACCGTAGCCATCATAGTTAGCACAAATTCCCTAACCATCATGGCTTCATGTTACATGTGAAGAGGGCCACAGACACATACTCTGAGCACTTCTGCTACCTTCATGGTCACTAGACATTTGATAACATGCATTTGGGCACAACCCACCTGGACATTCTCCTGCACATGTCCTGGCAAAATGTGCAAGAGCTGAGCAAGAACACAACCAGTGTGCAAATGCATGGCTCCCAAGAACTTCCTGGTGGACAATGCCCATTTGCCCTTGTTTTGGGCAAAAACTGAAGTCTGGCACTCTTCTCTTGTTGAATGTCCTATGTTGCAGTAGGCCTTACTGAGAAGGGTAAGTAGCAGCTTGCACTACTGCATTACTACTGCTTAGGTAAAAGGGTGGAAATCATCTGGTTCACTCTGCTTTTCAGGAAAATCTTTTGCCCCTCATCTTTTACTGGCCCAGGTAATGTGCCTCCTCTGGGACAAAAAGGCTCATTAGAAGAAGCAGGAGTGGGTGGGAGACACTTGGCCTATGCAAGGGTGGTGAAAGGAGTTTTGCTTCACACACACTGCTGCTGCTGGGGATGGAGAATCAATGAGGCTCAAGCTCATCACATTTCTCCAAGTTCCACCTCAGATCTCAGCCCACCTCGTTCCCATTCCCAAATGCAAACTTTTGATGTTGTTTGAATGGGGGAAAGTGCACATTTAGGTGTGCATTTTTTGAAACTGCACACCCAAACGTGTACTTTCCTCTCATTGATCGATGTGTGAAAATGCATCTTTTTTTTCTTTTCAAAGTGTGGCTTTTTAAAATGCACTTTTTTCTAAACAACACATTTTACGAAGACTATCACAAGCACAGGAATATGCGAGCTTTGTCCGAGAAATGTGCTCACATTCCAGGATGCGAACAGGGCATGTTCAGATGTTTAGTGAACTGAAATTTATTTATTTATGTATTTATTTATTACATATATATCCTGCCTTTTTTCCTCCTTAAGGAACCCATGCAGCATACATTCTCCTCCTCTCCATTTTATCCTCACAACAACAATAACACAAATATAGGTTGGGCTGAGAGTCTGTGACTAGCCTAAAGTCACCCAGTGAGCTTGATAGGCAAGTAGGGATTAGAACCTGGATCTCCCAATTCCCAGTCCAACACAGGATCCCAAGCTGCTGTGTGTGTGTGTGTGTGTGTGTGAGTGAGAGAGAGAGAGAGAGAGAGATTGTGATGGCAATATGCTGGATCCTGTTACTTGATGAAACATAAAGTATTGGTTTATGGCACCATTAGTTCATGGCATCAACCATGGCACCTTTTCTTCTGCATGCCAATAGTGTTAACATACTCTGACCATGCTGAACCATGGAGCATCTTAACATTTGTTCAGACAGGGTCTTTGCTACTTTTGGAGAGATGTCCATTCCTAATAGGGGGAGGGAGGAATCAATACTACTTTCAGTTTCATTTCATTGCTCTGTTACACTGAGAAGGTGTGAAGGCCTTTCCAGATGAGTTGAACCCCTTCTCCAAAATGTAGAGATGTAGTAGTTACCTCTGCATGGATTCCACCCACCCCATTTCTGGGTTAGTGCAATTATTCTTCAGAAAAATATATTTTCCAAACAAGAAAGATGAGATATGATGATTTCTCCTCCTGATAGTATGAATGACTATTTTAAGTAAAATACTGTGTTGATGTTGTTTGTGATAGTTTCACTGGCACCATTTGGTTGGTGCCTGGGACATCATCACAGCCATCATAACACAAATTCTATCCTTCTTCTACTGCAGGCGTCCCCACCCTTTCTGGGCCAATGGGCACATTTGGAGTTTTGAGAGAGTGTCATGGGCAGTCTTGCCATGGGGTTGGGGCTTGCTGAATTATACAATGGTTGCCATGGTGGGCATGACCAGTCACACATTTCTCAGAAGACAAACTGGTGAGACTAAAGGAAAAATAACTTGCCCAAGAACCTAAGTACAAGACAGAGGTGAGATCTGAGCTCCAAAACACAAAACCACACTTTGGAACCCACATAAAAATGGTGGTGGCGGTCAGCACTTCGCTTTGCAGCATGCCAGCCTCCCAGTAAAAATAAATACATTAATAAATTTAAAAATGTTAAGAAATAAAATTAAAATCAGGAGGGCAGGGAACCTAGTGGGCACCAAGAGAGATGTCTGTGGGCACACTCGTGCCTATGGGCACCATGCTGAAGAACCAAGTTCTACTGGCATCCTGCTATACCACTTTTCCTACTTTGCTGTCTGTATTTTATTTGGAGACAGCCTTTCCTGATCTTTTTTTTTAACCTTCACCCAAGCATTATGCATCTTTGGGGACCATTGGCTGCAACAGGGTCCAGTCCCCCCCTCACTCGCCTTTTTCCAAGGAGATGGAGGTATAACACCACTTGACCTGGTGGAGTAAATCTAATGCACTTGGGGGGGGGGAAACCTTTACAAAATTGTCTGAAATTGCCCAATTTTAAGACATAAATTTGGATTTTCAAAGCACGCAACTGCTACTGACCTTTGCTGAAGATTGTAGCCTCCTGACTCCTTTTTGGTATGTATGAAAACTCCAGCTTTAAAGTACACTGGTTACAAATTCCGGTTCTCAGACTACAGATCCTATAAACTCATTCACAATGCCCCAGTTTTCAAACAAAGGGTTTATTTAGAATCCTTTTTCAGCCATCTCACAACAGAAGAAAAGGCATATTATTACTTTTCCTTCCATGCTTAATTTATCCAAGGGTCTGAAGGCTTGCTAGTGACCAGCATGAGACGGGATCTTCATTAGCTCAACTACTGCCAAGTGGTTAATCAAAGACGGTTAATCAACTGCCATGAATCCGATTGGATTGCACCAACTAGAGGTGCACTTAGGATTTGGCTGAATCCCCAATCCTGAACTGAATTGAGATGATTTGGACAGATTTGGGAGATGTTCAAATCGAAGGGGGCTCCTCAGAAGTTTGGGCCAAATCCAACTCTGAATACTCCTGAGGACTTGAAGGGACCCAGAGATCTGGTACACATAATTGCAGGATGGTTCATAAGCCACGGTGGCTTGTTAATCACTCTCTGTGTGCCCATTGTGTGCTGCCCACTTTACATAATTACCCTCACCAGGGGTGGCTTGTCATGACCTCCACACCCAGCATGGGTGTATGGTTGGGCTGGTTAACATACATCAGGCTGGTAATCCAACTGTGTTCCTTACTTGATGGTGATAGCTCGATCTCAATGATTCATGCCATGGTAACCTCGTGTTTAGCTTACTGTAACATGTGGGGCTGCCTTTGAACACAGTCCAGAAACTTCAGTTGCTACAAAATATGGTGGCAAAAGTACTGACTGGAATTGGGTGTTACTAAATCATGTATTGCCAGTATTGTAGCACTTTCACTGGTTCCTGGGGTTGTCTCAATGAGTGATTAGTCTGAGCTGGCTGCGTTTGGAGGTCTTTAGGGATACATGATGTCATGGCCATCTCACAGTCACCCCAGAGCTTATCACGGAAAATGGTTCTTCTGAGACTACCTTTAGTCTGATTGTTTTCCTTAATTTGGCTTGTCTGCCCTTCTGTTGTAGCATGCACCACCCTCTGCATTTCCTCCAGCATGATTTCCCTGCCCAGGGGTGTGTCTTTCACTGGGATGTGACCTCATTGACCCCAGTCAAGGGTTGTTTCCCCAGTGTTTTCCTTGCCTGTGTTTCCCTGATGTTTCTGCCATTTCATGGCTGGCCATCAGAGTTCTGAGCTACCTCATGCATTTACTTCACCTTGCCTACCACTAAACTCTGGTGACCATCCCCATAAAGTATAGGTGTGCTCCGGGTAGACTGTAACTTAAAAAAAAAAAAAGTAAATAAAGCAAACTAGTGCTTTTGTCCATACTACCTACACCCCCTATCTCACTATTGCACATTTGTCCAGCAATACCTATACCCCCTATCTCACTATCTCACATTTGCCAGCTATTCCTATACTCCCTATTGCACTATGGTGCAATAGTGTAATAGTGAATAGGGGGTACAGGAACAGCTGGCAAATGAGAGATAGTGAGATAGAGGTATAAGTATTGCTGGACAAATGCATGATAGTGACACAATGACATTCAAAACCCCTTTGTAGGTGTGTTTTGTTTAACTACTTCCTTTCATGATGGGTGATTTCTTTCATCTCACCATGCCTCTATCACACAATTGTGCAGTTGTGTGATAGAGCAATTGCATGATAGAGCAAATGTGTGATAACGGTATAGTGGGATAGGGGGTGTAGGCGTTGCTGGACAAATACGCGCTAGTGACAGAATGAGATAGCGCTTTCAGAGGGGAAGAAAAAAAAAGAAATTGGCAGAATTGGGCATAGCTTGGGGAAGCAGGGGTCTCCTCAGAAGTAACTCCCATTGTGGTCAATGAGTCTAATTCTGTAAATATCCATGCTGCCTTCCTTTACTGTTTGCTTTGTTGAAAGGAAGCAATTAATGGGGGGGAGGGAGAGAGAGAGAGAGAGAGAGAGAGACCTCCCAGTATTTTTTCTAGTAACAAAAGATCTGCAGCTGTGTTTCCTTACTGTTTGCTTTGTGGGTGTAAGGAAGTAATTAGTGCTAAGCTTCGATCCATCACATTACTGGAGTATCAGAAGAAGGAGAAAGGAAAGCCTGGAAGGGGGGTGGGGGTGGGAGGCTCTCTTATTGGTTGAGCGGCCCCTGCCAGTCTGATGATGTTTACTTCAATCCCCCCACCCCACCCGGAAGTATGTTCTGTGAAGCAACATATACTGGTGTGGTGAACTCACTCGTGGAGCCGTGTGTGGACCAAAGTGCACCAAACTGATTCCTTGAAAAAAATCCAGGTAATCCTCTATTCGCTTCTCCTTCCATTGTTGTGGAAGGACACAACAAACGATCCCGCCGGATCGTTTCTGGGTTCCATTCAAACTGCTAGTTTTAAACTATAAAGCCCTTCATGGCTTAGGGCCATAGTATCTGAAGGACGGCCTCTTTCCACATTCTCCTGCCCATGTTCTCAGATCATCATCAGAGGCCTGCTCTGAGTGACCCTGCATACTAAGGTTTGATGGGTGTCTGCTCATAAGTAGGCCTTTTCAATGGTAGCCTCCCAATTGTGGAATGTTTTTCTCAGAGAGTTCTGCGTGACACCACCATGGTTGATTTTTTGGCACCAGGCAATTACCTTTCTGTTCTCTCAGTCCTTTTAACTTGCTATATACTGACCTGCCCAGATATATCTTCAAGTTATGTCTTAGAGCTATTTTGTTTCCATTGGATAGTGTCTGATATTTTTAGTATTTTGGGGGGTTAGTACGCTAAGTCTTTGCTATTTTAAACTGCATTTCTGGCTGCTTTTAAGGCTTTTTAAAATGGTTTTTCACTGCATTGTTTTATTTTGTATTTATCTATGTTGCCCTGAGAGTTTTTGCCCTTACATGTTCAATGGATGGATGGATGGATGAATGAATGAATACCCCCCCACACACTGTTGTAAATAAATAAATAAATAAATAAATAAATAAATAAATAAATAAATAAAATGCCATGAAGCAGGCTCAGCAGGCATGTCTTGTGTTTAGTGATTTGGTGTGCCATAACATACAGGCTGAAAACAGCATCTTCTTATCATTTTGTTTGTACATGACTGGTGCTTTATAAATGATAATTGATGAAATCAGCCACAGTATCACTTGTGTATGGTTGATTTCATGAGCTGTGTGAATGCAGAGGTCCCTGGGTGATTTGACTCTTGACCACAACGAAAGTTACGCCTGCATTCCTAAATCTGTTTCAGATTGATGGGACTGACTCCCAAGTAAATATGGCTAAGAATAGATTGATCTGAAAGCCCGTCAGATTTAGGTCATGTATGAACTGATGATCTAAACTGGCTCCTTTCCAGTATGTGGCCTGACGCTGGAAAGAATGAAGAGCGCGACTCCTGGGATATTTACTTTATGAAGTTACTGTGTGCTGGATCTCCGGTTTCATGCCTGAGTTAATCTCCTCTGTGTAAATGACTGGAGCCTCTACTGCCTTCACTAAGCAGTGTATTAATGGCTTGAGGCATATCTGAATTTTCAGGATGATGTATGATAGGTGACAACGTGGGGCTCATTGAGGCTTGAGGGAGACCGGGAAAAATATTGCAGCTAGGTGTAAATTAAAAGAATGTGTCAGATGTAGACACTTCGAAAGAGTTCCAGGATAACAGCTGTCACCATGGTCCCTAGAGGTTCTGATTTGTATGATGTGAGTGGAAAGTGTTTCTCACCAATTCTGAAGTCATAAATGCTGCACCAACAAAAACACAGCCTCAAATGCTGGATTAAGCTTCCCGAGAAGTTATTTGTTTTTGTGAGTATCAATCCACACGAGCTTGAGTTATTAAGCATGGAGACACATTTCTTCATTAGAAAAGACAGTGGGTTCTGAAATCACTGAAAGTCCAGAGCACTGTACCATATATGCTTACTTGAAAATATTACTTAGTACAGAGCGTGGCAATTTAGCAGTGACTACGGCTGAGTTTAAATGGGATGCTGACCATGGGAAAGCATTTGTCCATATGGAGATGAAGTTCCAGCCATTCCATCCATTGTACTTCATCTCAATATGTTTACTGTTTGTAGGGTAGAGTGGCCAGGTGGCCTACATTCCAGAAGGCAGACCTTTGTCCGTGGACAGTCCTGTATGTGGAGGTGTCTTTTATTTGATGGGCTCTCAAGACCAAACCTGGTGAAAAGCTGAAGAACCATCAGAAGAAAGAGCAGGGGCCTTGAAACTGCCCATCAAGGGTGAGCACTTGGACAGCAGACTGAATAGGCACACAGGTCATGCAGGCTTCAGCCCCAATTTGAGCTTGCCCTGACTTTAATCAGGGCTCGCATCATGTCTCTGCCATTTGCAGCCAGAGATTGTGGGGCTTCGTAGGTTATGTTTTTAATGTATTGTACACCACCCAGAGAACTTTGGTTATTGGTCAGTTTAAAAGGACAGTAAATAAAATAAATACATACATTTATTAGTATGGAGGAACATTTAAATGATGTGTAAATCCTCAGCTGTAGTTTGAAGTGGTGCGGCCCCAAACAAGTTAACACATCAAGGACAGGAGAGAACAAATGCACTTCTGTACCTTACATCTTAAGTACAGATGCTCTAAAATACTTCTGTGCATTTGCCTACCTCCAGAGTGTTAAGTCCACCAGCCTTTCTACTGCAGCTTTATTCTGAAATACCAAGAAGACATACCACAGAACAATACCTGTTTTATCATATTTAATGGAAACTGAAACTGAATTTTCCATTCCTCATGAGTTCAGCACTAAATTTACAAATCATTCACCCAAAGTCCTCACAGTATAATGGTGGTAATATGGCTGACCATTATTTTAAACCAGATTTCCCCAACCTTGTGCCCCCCCAGATGTTTTAGACTTTAGCCCCCATCAACCTCAACCAGAATGGCCAATGGTCAAGAATGCTGGGAGTTGGAGTCCAAGACATCTGGAGGGCACCAGGTTGGAGAAGTCTGTTTTAAACCATACACATGACTGATGTCTTGATTAATCTTAGATTGTCACAACTCCATCTTTTACTGAAGCAACTTTAGAAATAAAACCCAACCTAAGACAACACAATGATTTAAAACAGCCAGTCTATCTAAAATTAATGTCACCGAGGGGTGCCATGGGCACCAATTTGCCCCAGGACACCTTTCTTGGCACTTGCCAAGATGCCCTTCCCCTCCTATTTTTTTTTTCAATTAATGCATTTTGCTATGAAATAAACTGTTGGTACTGAAAACTGTGGGTTCAAAGGAGACATTTATTTTGCTGGGGCTCAGACCCCACCTCTGCCTTCTAATCAGTCTTTTGGGCTGGCTACTTGTCCTGTGCCTCTCTTGGCAGCCATTTGGTGGTGGTACCCAGAACGGTTTCTCAAGTTGCCAAATGTGCCCACAGTGGAAAATGGTTGCCTGCCCCTGAGATAGGTGACGTGACTAGGGGACTTTCAGAGCAATCTTGTGCTTGTGTACTCAGAAGTAAGTGCTACAGACTTCAGTGGGGCTTACTTGGGTAAGCGATTGCTCCTATTGTGCCATTTTTTAAAAAAATGTATGCATTTCATTTTTCAAAGAGACTTCATGAAAAGGCAACATGCTTAAGATGATGTCTGAAACATGCACAGGCTACTCATCAATTCAGTCTGCATAAGTGCATATTGTTCGTTCCAATTTTATACCTCTCTGTTGCTGCATGGGACCAGGTACGACAGCAGGAGGGAATGTTTCAGAGTGCTCCAGGGAGCTCCTGAAAGACAGAAATAGTAGCTCACAAAATGTTCAGAAAGAAGTGTGAATTTGAAGTTGCTTTAAACATACAGCTATTTTAAGAAATTCTATGCACTGCGGAAAGCATTTTTCTCTAAAGTGCCATGTTCCATGTGTTATGTAACTGCTAAAGCAACAATAGCACTTTATTCTCCATCAGAAATATCGAATTGCTTTGGAGATTATATTTATACACCAAAGCATCAGGTAAGCATCCTTCTTGTTGGGGAATCCAACAATTAAGCATGTAGTGAATAGGAATGGGTGAACATCCATCTGTTTATCTCAAATCCCTCAGAGATTTGTGAGCATTCTTTGGGAGCATTCTCATGAAACCTGCAGGGGTGGGGGTGAGGGTGGGTCTTTGCAAGTGCTCTCAACAAATGTTCACCAATTCCCCTCACATAAGTGAGGCATTGTGTCCCTGTTGATTTTAATATAGAGAGATGGAAGGAGTGATCCTATGCCCCCTTGATAGGGTATAGGCTAGCTCAGTTTCCTGGATCAGAAGCTGGAGCTGGGGCTCCGACTTCGGAGCCAGGAAACAAGAGTCCCTGCCTCTGCCCAATTCTCTCATAGCTCAGAGAGAACCACACCGACTATCTCTCCGCGGATGGAAAACAGTACTGTAAGGCTCCCCAACCTTTTTAGACCCATGTGCACATTTGGGAATTTGAGAAACTCCTGTGGGCACCACCACAAAATGGCTCCCATGGAGGATGTGGCTAGACACATAAGGGCTGCCATAGGGGCCTGGCTAGTCAAAAGAGGTGGAGGGAGAGAAATGGCAAGGATAGAAGCTGGGAGGGAGGGTGAAATAGCAACGCAAAAGGGTAGAGGGGAGAGTAGGAGCTAGGCTAGAGGCTGGAGTAGAGAGCAACAGTGAGATAAAGAAGTGAGTGGGAGAGAAAGAGCAAGGCTAGGGGCTAGGCAGGGAGAGAAAGGGGGAAAGGTCTGTGTGGACCAAAGAAGACTGGCTGGGGCAAGGAAGCAACTCTCTCCTTTTCATAACTGCTGATCAGCTGCAGGTTCAGGGATAGGAAGGAGAACCTGGTGCCCTGATGCGTTTTTGATGATGAAGTTTTTTAAAAAAATAAATATAATGTTTTGAAGGCGGCAGGGATTGGAGAGCTCTGTGGGTGCTGTTTGAGATCCCCATGGGTGCTGTAGTGCCACTGGCACCCTGTTGGGGACCCCTGCAGTACTATATACTGTAACAGAAACATTGGAGGCAAAACATGTAATAATCTCAATGACTAATAATGTAATTGACATTAGTCCAAAGCACATTTATTTCAGATTAGGACAACTGATATAAACTCTGGAATATATGAGTTGTAGTTTGAGGGACCCATTGTCTAAACCACAGCTGGGGAACATGTGGCCCTCCAGATTTTGTCGGACTGTGACTCCCATCAGCCCTAAGCAGCATAGCTAATGGTGAGGGATAATGGGAACTGGGAAATGGAAGCAGTGACAGATTTTACTTTCTTGGGCTCCAAGATCACCGCAGACGGTGACTGTAGCCATGAAATTAAAAGACGCTTGCTGCTTGGGAGGAAAGCTATGGCAAACCTAGACAGCATAGTAAGAAGCAGAGACATCACCTTGCCGACAAAGATTCGTATAATCAAAGCTATGGTTTCCCCAGTAGTAATGTATGGCTGTGAGAGCTGGACTATAAGGAAGGCTGAGCGCCGAAGAATTGATGCTTTCGAACTGTGGTGCTGGAGAAGACTGTTACGAGTCCCCTGGACTTCAAGGAGGTCAAATCAGTCAATCCTAAAGGAAATCAACCCTGAGTGCTCATTGGAAGGACAGATAATGAAGCTGAAGCTCAAATATTTTGGCCACCTAATGCGAAGAGAAAACTCCCTGGAAAAGACCCTGATGCTGGGAAAGACTGAAGGCAAAAGGAGAAGGGGACGGCAAAGGATGAGATGGCTAGATAGTATCACCGATGCAATGAATATGAACTTGAGCACACTCTGGGAGAGAGCGCAGGACAGGAAGGCCTGGCGTGGTATGGTCCATGGGGTCACGAAGAGTCGGACACGACTGAACGACTGAACAACAACAACAACAATGGGAACTGCAGACCAATAACAATTGGAGGCCCACGAGTCCCCCATCCCTGATCTAAACCGGTGGTTTTCAAGCATTGTTTTCATTCTGATACTCAGCTCATGTGGGATGACTGATCTGGCCAGTATCCTGGGTGAACTGAGCGTGCACCCAAGAATATACCCCCAAATCTTCTGTGTGGTGTAGGTATCCAATAGCAGATGTCCAGATGTTCCTCAGCAGAGAAGTTGATGGGCAAAGTAAACAAATTTCAAATGTTGATCGTGAGTAGATCCACATCTGGTCTTCAATCTGGTCAGAGATTTGTGTGACTAAAATACTCTGCAGTGGTGTTCAGTGCAGAAATAGAATGTGATCTATGGCAGTGTCATGTGCTGAACCACTGTGACTATCTGAGAATGAGGAAAACAATGGCATGGGCTTGGACCCAAAGATGTGCTGGAGGAACTACTTCCTTGCGAGGACTGCTGCCACTTCGGCTCCAAGCTATATTTTGTTTTGTTTTTTTAATAGAAAGGACGTCATAAAACAGGAGAACAACTGGTTGAGCTGCAGGGGGGTATGTGTGTATGAATAAACAAAGTACATTTAAAATATACACATCAGACTGATGTAGTCCCATTAGCTCAAAGACTGCCCACCATGGTAAATAAGCAACTGTTGCACAAGTATTTTGTTTACTCATGGATTCTCTTTAAACAGCATTACTGAATCATTGGAGGATCAACTGATGCACAATGTATTCATAAGCATATTTTTCTAGGGCCTTGACGCTAGGCAAATGGTCCCTGCAGTCACAGTGTAGTCGTTTGTGTTCTAGCGTTCAGGGACATTAATTCATGTAAGTAATGTCAAAGAGAGCAGCATCCATTCCTAGAAAGGTGGTGAGCATTATGGGCTGTAAACAGTGCCTCTTGACAACCTGCTACTGAAATCAGACTCCTGTAAGCCACAATAATTAACTAAAGGGTGGTGGGTTGAAGAGACATTTGAGTAAACGTGGTATGGTTCAAATGAAAGCTACTGGGAGTCCAAGCCTGATTTGCAAATTAGGACTAAGGAGTTTACGGTGCTTACACCCTAGGCACTATATACAACCCATACATGTATACCTGGAAGTGAGTGCCGTTGAGTTCAATGAAGCTTACCCTAAGGGAAATGTGTATAGGTGTTCATCCTTAATGTTTTTGCTTGGGCTTCCAGCATTTAAAAGGTAATGCTTTTTGTATACTACTATATTAGACCAGCTTTACCCAACCTGTTGCCCTCCAGATGTGTTGGACTACTTAGGGATTATGGGAGTTTTAGTCCAAGACATCTGGAGGCCACCAACCGGGGAAAGCTGCATTGGACTCAATCCTTTGCATGTTCAGACAGAGAAAAGTCCTACAAGTCCCAGCATTCCCTAACCAGCCTGAGTGGCTGGGGAATACTGGGAGTTGTAAGACTTTTTTCTGTCAAAACGTGCATAGGATTGTGCCCTTAGACTGTAAACACTTCTGAGATTCTAATATTAGTATGTGCTGGTTCTACTCATTCAATACGCTCCATGTTTAGTATACTTTCAAGAATCTACACATATACAACTCTCTTTTTAATTGTACACTGATATGTTCTATTTTTAAAGAACAGTACACAAGTTCAAAAAACGAATCAAAGACGTATTCAGAAAGGAGTAATTCTATATAACTGTTTGGGTTTAGCTACTTGTACAGGCAGTTAAATTATCTGGATATGAAATTACTTTAGCCAACTGATTCATAGGGTCAAACTAGGTGTGCCATCTTTATCCCTTGGATGGCTGATTACTTTTTAATAAATAGCTGATGTAGGGTGTGTGTGTGTGTGTGGGGGGGGGAGTCAGAGATGGAATGGGGCCACGGTACTTTGAGCACTATTTGTAGTAGAAAGTGGGCTGAGAAGAGCTGTAGCTCGGTGATAAGCACCTGTTTTTCAATGCAGCAGGTCATAGGTCCAATCCTCGACATCTCCAGATAGGGCTATTTTGGGATAGGGTTCAGCACCTTGGAGAGCTCCTTCAGAATTCTGACTGGTTCTGACTGAAACCTAGAGCAGATTCACAGCCCCACTTACATAGGAGCCGCCAGCCTCCACTGTGAGTAGGGACTGGAACCTGGGTCTCCCCCTTTCTAGTCTGACACTCTTAAGTCAGCCTTCCTCAACCTGGTGCCTTGCAGATGCTTTGGATTTCAACTCCATCGGCCCCAGCCAGCATAGCCAATAGTCAGGAATTCTGGGAGTTGCAGTCCAAAATATCTGGAGGGCACCAGGTCGGGGAAGACTCCTCTAACTACTATCTTCCATGATGTTGTCTAATCTCCTTTTAAGTCTAAGGATGGACAGACCTGTCAGTTTTGCTTTCTCCCACGTTCACTTTTCTTTTAAAAATACATTTCAAGTTGATTCCATCCCATTTATAAAGGAATTTTCACGTTTCAACGAGTTCTTATGAAAAATGAACTGAAGGAAATTCTCACTCATCTGCTCTGGCCAAATTCAACAGAGACAGCTTTTCCCAACATGGAGAGGAGCATGTTATATCTGCCTGCCAAGTAGCTGTTAAAGACGAGGACCCTGTCAGAAAAAAAGAGGTGGCAACCCAGATTCAGCACCACAGATATAGTTGAGTACACAGGGATCCAATCCCATGCTTTTAAGAGCTAAGGTATCAAAACCCTTGGCCTGGTTGGTCGAATCTGTCAGTTTCGGTTTCTGCCACATTTTTTTTTAAAAAATCTTAAGTGCTTTCTGTCCTGTTAATGCAGAAATTTGAAAATTTTGCTAAGTTCTTATAAAAAACAATGAACTGAATGTAATTCTCAGCCATCCCCATTTAAAGCCACCTTAGTAAAACAGTATGCTGCCTCATACCCAGTTATGGTGCAGTCCTCCGCATGTTTAGACATAACCCCCCCATGCACAACAACTCCCAGCATCCCCTACCCACCATGTCTGGCTGGGGGATGCTGGGAGTTGTAGGGCTTTTCTCTCTCTAAGCATGCATAGGATTGCATCCTATGTCCAACTAGTCCAGTGCTGTCTTCTCTGACTGGCAGCAATTTCTGAGGATGTCAGGCAGAGGTCTTTCTCACCCTTTTACTGGAGATGCCAGGAATTGAACCTGGGAACTTCTGCAGCCACAGCAGGGGTGTTGCGCCGCTTTCAGCCCATGGGCCAAATCCCATTTCTGAAAAGCTCTCGGAAGCCACGTTCCAGTGGTGGGTGGGGCTGAAGTACCAGAAATATTTTTTGTTACCGCCAGTAAAGAAGCCTTAGGAGAGGCATTTCCACCTTTTAGAAAGGGGGAAAAACCGTACAAAGGCCAGGAAACCACTGCAGAATTGACAGCCAGGGGAAAGGGGGTGGGGCTAGGAGAACACAGCATGGCTATTTGGGCAACCCTGGAAGGCCTGGTTGGGACCCCAGGTGGTGAGATTTGGCCAGCAGGCCTGAGGTGCAACACCCCAAATCCAAATCCTATGCCGTATTCTGGAGCTATGGTCCTTCCCGCTCGAAGCCAGATGCCATTACTGTGACATGCTGCTTCTTCTTCTCCATCCTGAATTCGCTATCCCTTGCAGATCTATCCCTTTTAGGAGTCCCACATTTATTTTTTGGACAAAGCTTTTTTAAAATTCTAAGATCTTTCCCAGCCCATTCACCCAACTTATGGCAGCCTTGACAACAACATGTTGTGGACTCACTATAAGAGTCCGAAAGTTTTACAATTCCTTTTAGTCGTGTGGTGGTTAGATTAGGAAGCTGAAATTCCTGCAGGTATTACATTTAAGACATTCTGTGGGGAGTCAGCCTGTGATGCTAGTCATGAGTTTATCTCATGGAGAAGGTTAAATACAGTGCAGAAACACAACAACAAAAAGAAATACCCTCCTGGCAATGAAGTGAATGAAGTTCCTTTTTTCTAAACAGCTTTGCGTCAGGCTTTTGATTCTGTTTCCCATAGCCAGGCTAAAATAAAAACAACACAACCACTTTGATCTGAGTCTGAGGATAATGAATATCATTGTATTCTGAGTTTGCTGTATTAATTCTCCCATTCTACAGAAGCACTGAATTTGGTACAAAATGCAAAATCCAGCCTCCTGATAAATTCAGGGCCAAATTGCACATTATGTTAAGCACATGGTTTGTGCTTGTGTCCTTTAAAAAAAGATGAGCGGAGGGACCCCTGCCGCCAATTTGGATTGTACTGTCGGTAACCCTTTATCCCTGAACCAAAGTCTTAACAAAAGTTATCTCTGCCAGGAGGGGAAGCTGCTATTGGCACCAATAGCAACTTCTCTGCTGGGGCAAATAACAGCTTTGTGTGTGTGTGAATGTCAATTAGGCCTGTGGATTAATCCCCATCCATGATTCCAGTGTGTTTACTCCTCTGTTCCTATTTGTGTGTTTGTTTTTCTTTTTAAGACACAAGCACAAATTATACATTTAATGTAATATGTAGTTTTGCTCTTCACTTTCATTCTTTTGAAGGCTGATTACAAAAGCAAATTATATGAGTGATGGGGAGACACTCTCAAAGCACGTTCACTCTGTTCTTATTAAGTATACCTATTCTTCTCCAGGGATGGATTCAGAGGAAACTGGTGGCATCAGTTTGGAGCAGAAACCAGCTGTGAACAGCACTGACTGGCTAGTGATCATGTCACAATCCCTCCTCCCACCCCCCAGAGTAGTTTTGCAACATTGACACTTGTTTTAAAAATAAAAGGAAACAAAAGACAATTGAGGGCATAATCCTATACATGCTTAGACAGAAAGAAGCCCTACAGCACCTAGCATGCCCCAGTTGACCATGCCATGCTGACTGGAGCATGCTAGGAGTTGCAGGACTTTTTTCTGTTTTAACATGCATCGGGTTGCACCCTTAATTAATTAAATATCCTTTAGGGGCTTAAAAAATTAAATGTGCACAGCTTGCCATCAGCATTGAAGGAGGTTCACAACTGATAATTCAGTCAGGATATGCTATTGTTGCTAAGTTATCTGTCAGTTAGATTGCAAGGGCTGCGTGAAGGGAAGTTCACAGAGGAGAAAAATGGCGATGACTTGGATGAGCATTTGAATACAAGCGAAGTTTCTAGCCCTTATGGCTGCAAATTTAGGCTTGAAAGTGTGCTGGCAATGGAATTCAATTAAGGCTGCAAGCCTATACTTGCTTACCTGGGATTAATCTCATTGAACTCATTGAGACTTATTTCTGAGTAGACATGGATAGTATTGTACTGTAAATTAACTTAAATTAATGGACAGTAGTAGTGTTCTGATCCCAAGGAACACTTCTTTATTTATTATTTAAAATGCTGCTCATCAATACAATAAATTTCAGGGTGGTTTTTAACAATAATTTATAACTAAACAATAATTTATAGCTGGAACTAGCAGCATGCCCTAAGACATCCTAAGTTCTTATCATCAGGTCTTTACAAGGAATATTGGCATTTAGACAGAAAAAGTCTGGTTGCATAACACCAAGGTTTCATAACAGAAGAATTTCATAACTCCAGATCACAGCTCATTATGCAGATAAGCATACAAATCATAGGATGTTGCAGAATTTCACATGAAAAGGATTCACTAACATGCCATTCCTTGAGACTTCATGGATCACTCTTCTAATTGCTGAAGTTAAGGAGTTTGGAAGTGTTTCATTAGAGAATAGCTTCACTTTTGGAGGAATGCTGAGTAGATGCAGTAGTAGCACACTTGAATTACATGGATTATCTAGACCCATTTCAGTTGGGCTTCAGGCCTGGTTCTGGAATAGAAACTGCCTTAGTCGCCCTGTTGGATGACCTTGGCCAAGAAAGGGATAGGTGGAATGCAACTCTGTTGATTCTCTTGCTGGCTTTCAATACCACCAACCATGGTATCCTTCTAGATAGATTGTGTGGGCTGGGAGCTGGAGGCACTGAATTGCAGTGGTTCCACTCCTTGAATGGCCAATTCCAGATGGTGGTGCTGGGGGATGATTACTCTTTGCATAGGCAGGTATGCTGTTGGGATCCACATGCTCTATTCTATTCCCCATGCTGTTCAATGTCTACATGAAACCACTGTGGGAGGTTATCCAGTGGTGTGAGCTGAGGTGTCACCAATATGTGGATGACACCCAGCTCTATCTCCCCTTTTCACAAAATCCAGATGAGGCAGTGGCTATTCTGAATCAGTGCCTGGGCTGGATGAGGGCCAATAAATGGAGACTCAATCCAGACAAGATGGAAGTACTGTTAGTGGATGTTTTGTCTGCCTGGCCAAGTGATGTTTGTGGGGGCCTTGATATTATACTTCCAGATTTTTTGTATGAAGAATTATTATTGTCACACAAGACAGCTGGGAAATAAAGGAGTCAGGCTGGGAACACGCTAGTGTAGAATGTAATAACGCTCCAGGATAGATCTTGGTCTTCATACATCATTCTGCATGTTAATGAAATGGTTGTCAAACACACGTTTCCCATAGCTTACAATTACAAACTTCACATAAACCCTTAATGACTGTTAGACTGTGACACTGATTAAGGGAATAAATAATGGCATCTTAATTTAGGGCTAGGTGATTAATAACTTCATTAACCTATCCTGTCATTAAAATTAATGAAGATGCATTGTCCTTGGCCTTTTCACACAAACATCTCTTCATTCTCTTTCATGTAGCCACTGATCCAAGTGACATTCTCCCTAAACTCAGACCTGGTCTGGCTATACTACTGGCTACCCTTTCTCACCTCTAGCCAATACCATTTTTAAGCAGGGGTGTAAAAAATTCATAAATATAAGCAGAGCTGATGCTTCCCTTCCTGCTGGAAAGCAGGAAAGGGAAGTGGATGACACCAGCTGGAGTTAGGGATGGATGAAGCAGTCTATATCCAGTCCATGTCAGTTTCACATGTATTTAGGTAGGTCCATTCCATACAGTTTCTCCATCCTCTGTGAATTGTTTGTTTTTACAAAAATGCACAAAAAACTTTATTTTCTTACAAAACTTTCCTTAATATACACATTTTTGTATGCAAATTTTGAGCTGAGAATTATATCACAAAATTCGAAGAGATGCACAGTCTGAAGGATAACAACATTCTGGTCTGTATGTTAGTCTGGGAAGTGCAGACCAGGTCAGTTGTCTTAAATATGAAATTCTCTCCAATGCCTTGCTGCAGGTGAATGGCTCCTTTACTCATTGGCACACATAAAAGGAACCTGTTAATGGGCTTGTCTTGCACTGAAAGCCCCTAAGGCAGAATTGCGATGGGGCTACTACTTAAGAGTCCTTAAGGAGGCTGTTCTGCTGCTGAAAAAAGCCCTAAGTCGCCTCAGGCCATTGGGGGAAATCATAATCCATTCTCCAACTGACTAATCTTGGAAAAGGGGGTCAAATAGATGGCATCTGACTAGCAATAGCCATTTCCTGGAAGAAGCTGATTTTCTGGATCCGTTTCAATCCAAGCAGGATGAAACTGCTTTGATGTTGCCTCTGCCTGAAAGAGGACAGGAGAAGTGCTACTATGTTGATGTCTCAGCAGCTTTGGATACTTTCAGAATATCAAATTCTTCTGGACCCCTTGAGATAGTTGTTGGGAATTTGAAGCATGGGATTGCAATTATGCTAATACTGCTTTACAAGTTGGTCATAGACATTTTTGTTAGGTGCCTGTGGACATTACCGTACAGAGTTTCTCATGGTTCTTTCGCATCATTTATGTTACTCAAAATCTACACAAGTTATCTGTGACAGATCTACAAAGATGTGGAGAAAGGTGGCATGCACCTCTATTTTTTGTTAACATCAGGTAACAAGTAATCATAATCTTGAACTGGTGCCTGGAGACAGTGATGGCCTAGATCTGAGGCCTAACAAACTGAAGCCCAGTCCAAATAAAAGAGAGATGATGGCTGGCACCCTACTTATTCTAAAGCAAGGATGGGCAACATGTGGCCCTCCAAATGGTTTGGCCTACAATTCCCATCACCCTCACCTATGTTGGTTAGGGCTGATGGGCAAAACATTTGGAGGGCCACAAGTTGCCCACCCCTAATTTAAGGAAACTAGATTTGCCTTTTCTGAATGATTCTTATTCTTCTTGAGGACCAGTTGCACAGTCTGGGTAAGTTTCTGGACCTGGTTTACCTCCAATGTGGACAGGTGGTGAGCATGGCTCAGAATGTCCCCTATCAACCTGGCCATGTCCAGAGATAATCTTCAGAGGCACTACTGAAAATGTGCTCACCATCTTAGGTGAGGTGAGGTGGGTGGCAAATGGGTAGAATGTCTTCTCAGTTGTGGTGCCCCAGTTAGGTGAGAAAGGCTCACATGGCACCTAAGGTAATGTCTTCTTCATAGGGCTGCGCTGAAAATTCTGGGGGTTTCAGGTGTTCCTGTGTGTGTGTATGTGTAGCACTTAGTTACAGTTACAGTTATTTACAAGGTGGCCTGAAGTCTTTTTGTTGTTTTTTCTTTTCCAGCTGTGAATGATGCTACACCATCACAGAGTGTTGTTCCTGGAGGCATTATTGGCCCCATTTCAAAGTTTTCACTAATTAAAAAAGAACAAATGACATTTGTTCCCCCCCCCCCCGGATGTCCTCTTCATTGAGAAGGCAATGACTGACTGATAAAGTGTGTGAGCTGAGGGGAAGACATAAGAAGAGCTGTACTGAATCAACCCAAAGGCCTCTCTATTCTCCCAGTGGCCAACCAGCCCACAAGCAGTAAAGGAGTGCAAGAGCACGCTACTGCTTGTCTACCCTAGCAACTGGTAGTGAAGGTAACATGTAGCCATCATGACTACGAGTCACTGATAGCTTTATTCTCCCTTTTATCAGTCCGTAATCTCCCACCCTTGAGCTTTGTTGGATGATGGTGGCTTCAAGTATTATGAGACAGGGTGACTTCATTCTCCACCCACAGCCCCACATTTTGGTGCAAGGTTAAGTTCTCTCTCTCTCTTTTTGGTTCCTGCCCTTTTATTTTTCCAGGTCTGATGGAATATTTTATGCTTCTTCCCCCCCCCCTCTTTTATTATTATTTGTATTACATATTTATTTTAGATGTGAACCTCCCTGAAATCCCTATTGAAGACTGGTATATAAATGCATTACACTCTGGGAGAGAGCGGAGGACAGGAAGGCCTGGCGTGCTATGGTCCATGGGGTCACGAAGAGTCGGACACGACTGAACGACTCAACAACAAATAATATAAATGCATTAAATATACATAAATACACACATACATAACAGGCTTTTAATCACTGAATGGGGGGATTTTAATTCTTGATTTAGGCAGGGAGCTGTTCCATGGACCCTCGAAAGGTTTCCCAAGGGCCATGGGCTACTGTGTACCTCCCTCTCTGTGAGTGGAGGATGAAATCTGCCTGCCAAATGGGAGGTCCTCCCTTGACCAGTGGTGGAATGCTCTGCTGCTGCAGCCGCTCTACTGAGGCTGCCTATATGGCAGAAAGGGCAAACGGGGGCTGTTGCAGGGGTCGTAAGGGCATATTGGGGGAGTCTTTGGAGATCCAAATCCCTCTCCTTCTGCAGTCACACCCCTGGGGCTGATGTTATAGGCTGACCATGTGTCCTATTTTACAGAGGATAGTCTTCTATTTCCAGGGCTGTCAGAGGACTGTCCTCTGTTTGAAGGTGTCCTCTATTGGAAGGGCCACCCAGTGCAGTCCAGATTAAAGATAAAGAATCCTAAGAAGGGAGTGCAGGGGCCTTGATGCTGCCCATCAACAGTTAACACAAGGACAGGTCACCTGGTCACAGTCTTACTCACTATGGTGAGATGTATGGTCTTCCTGTTTAAATTATAGTAATTATTACTAAATTTGATTCCGGACAAATAAATTATCATATGCACATTTTATGCAAACCCATGTCCTCTTTAGTTCTCTCTTTTGGTGATGCATTTTCTCTCTTTTGGCAATATGTAAGTGGCCACGCTACTGGTGTGGTTATTTTCCCTCCCATGAGCTAGGGATGTCAGAGAATTCCACGACGGATCTCAGTCAGGCCGAATGCCAGTGCATTCGGCCTCCCAAAATCTGTCGTGGAACAAAGCCCCCACCCTCCCAACCCATGAAAGGTACACGAAACGGAACACTTACCTGCTCCCGTCCGCGCTGCTTTGCCAATGGCGGCCGTCCTGCGGCCGCCATTCACTTCCTCCTCTTCATAGCCATGATAGGCTACGTAAATACTTACTTAGCTTATCACAGCTAATGCAGGGATGCCTTAATGCAGGGGAACCCAGCATAAGCAAATGGCGGCGGCTACCGCCATTTACGTACGCTGGGTTTTTTCCCCCCTGCTGTGATAGGCTATGTAAGTATTTACGTAGCCTATCATGGTAGGGGGGAAAAAAACCAGCGTACGCAAATGGTGGCGGCTAACGCCATTTGCGTACGCTGGGGTTTTTCCCCCTGCTGTGATAGGCTATGTAACTATTTACATAGCCTATCACGGCTCAATATAGGGACGCAAATGGCGGCGACTACGACAGCCATCACTTGCGTCCCTGCAAGGCTGCCCAGTGGCCGGATGTCTGGCTGAGGGCGGCCAGAGCCGGCCGGCGGCTCCGCGGGTTGGCTGTGGAGCGAAGCCGGCCGGGCAGGATTCTGGGGGGGAGGACCGGATCACCTCCCCCCCGTTGAGGATTCCGGCGGGAGGGACGGAGCGCCTCCCCCCCACCCCAGATTGCCTGGCGCGGAGCCAGGTAGGTGTTTCGTACATCCCTACCATGAGCATCAATGGCGAGGGAGACACAGTGGGGAAAAAAGGCTAAGAAAGAAAAAGGTCACCCTGCACCAGCCTTCAGCCCTGGCCGGCACAAGTTTGACAGGGCTTAGGAAGTGGCAGTTCCCTTGCCACAGACTGCCCTCTCCTGCCACACACACGCACACAGGGTTTCTTTGGCCATTGTTTTTTTTTTTAGTTTTATGATGTAGCCATAGCTCTTTTACAAACAAATTTTTAAAAAACTACAAAATAAGTTCAAGAATTTTTTTTTTACGCTGCAAAAGATAATCGATATCAAAATCAATACAAAATCCTCATGTATTAAATTTTAAATAATCTTCTTGCTTCGTACTTTCATGTTGTTTAATTTTGGTAAACCAATAGATGATGAAGGTATGCCAATAATCCAAAAATGACTGCAGTAGCTCTTTGGTATGCTGTCAACTCCTTTTTTGACTTAAAAGACAAGATGTGGCTTTTGGGAATAACCACTCAGTCCTAGTATGTTCAAATCAAATGTGAAATATTTATCCCACAGAGTTTTCTATTCTGGTGCGCTGTCACATCTTATATGTGTATATTCTGTTACTCACTGCACTATATCTGCAGACTCTTGATTGGATTGGATGATTTCTGTAATATGTACGCACAAGTCAGTGTTGGTCATTTAATTAGCAAAAAACAAAAATGAGCTCAGTAAGAGGAAAGAAAAATCCATATCATGTGCTTTAGGTATGGCTCTAAGGAAATAATCATTGCTTTATAAGAACAGTATGAAATAGCTCAGAGGAGAAGACCAGCTGGTACAGTACTTCAGCTGCCAGGTTTCTCACATGATTGCCACATGTACAGCAAATCTACTTCCATGTTACAATCCCCCCTTTCATGTCTTCTCAAACTGCAGATGATCCTAGAAGTACACCCTTAATGGTGGAGGCTCTATAAAAGGACAATTTAAAGTATGCATAAAAAAGGAGAGCAACTGTAGTATTGGTCTGGATTCCTTTTTCATCTGCTGGCATATGCATCACCAACTGCCATGTTAACAGAGCATTTGTAATATGATGGCAGTTTTGTACGGGACCAAAAGTTTTAAAATACCTTTTCTTCAACTTGGGAAGGCCGACTGAGGGTCAAATTACACATTACATAAATTAGGCCTGCGTCTAATTTTTATTTACTCCAAAGGAAGCATGTGGGGGCCTGATCCGGATTGAGACCATCACACACAGTGAGGACAGATTTATTCCTGCTCACCCCAGCTGCTTCACCCCAAATCCCGTCCCTTTGCAAGGTGGTTTTTTTTAAGGGCCTCCATTGGTGCCCCACCAACATCACATGCACACATAATGGTCCCAGTCCACACTGGGAGCCTTGCATGCTTACTTTGGAGTAAATAAAGAGAAGTGGGAGAGCTGCATGCTACAGAATGAACATAATGTCTAGTTTGACCCTGAGACAGAATGATAGGGGTGCTTCCAGATGAAACTTTTATCGGGTGACTGCCCTGCCTCAGTTATGGAATTTTTCAGGGCATCCAGACATCATCTTACACTTGTAACCCTCCCATGTTTTCTTACTATGTCTTTTTTCTTACTGCAGAAAATTCATTAAGGAGAAAATGGCGGAAAAGCTGCACAATGCCTTCTAACTGGTGGTGCTAGGAGCCCTCCATCTGGGAAGCACCCTGGGTGAGGAAAGTGGGATTCAAGTCTGGTGGGCAGAGGGGCTGGCAAGGGGCAAATTTCCTTCACACTGGAGGAAAGGAACAATGGATGCAGAGAGACACAGTCTGTGAAACTCCGTGGGGCCAAAGCTCAGCTCCCCCTATGGGAGAAAACAAGATGGGCAGTGGGGAAGCCAGTGGATTTTCAAGTGGGATGGATCTTTGGCCATTATACTGAAATGCGCAGCTGTGCAGTCCCGTGAGTGTGGGGGTGCAACACTTCAGTGGCTGTTTTATATTTGAGGGGCTCTGCTGTGTCTTTCTGACCCTGTTTTAGGTAAAAATTGGGTGTTTTGTGCTCCTTCATTTCTGCACCATCAGTTTGTCAGTTCCCCAGCCCAAGACTCTTGTGATGGTTCGCACTTACAAGCGTGAGTGCTACGTGCCTAGACATCACTCCGAAATGGTGCCCAGAGTAGGGATGGCAGAGAAATCGACCATGGACTCCAGTACTTTGGGGGGGGGGGTAGTCTGTGGTGGAATGGACTACCCCCCCGAAAACCCCCTGGGACGGACCCAGCCTGGCGGCGGCTGGTCCGGGTCTGTTGTCTTCGTTCCGCAGCCATCCGCTGCCGGGCTGCAGAACAAAATGGCATCCGGCATAGGGGACGCCATTTGCATCCCTGCCCTTTGCCATGATTGGCTATGTAAATATTTATGTAGCCAATCATGGCAAAGGGCAGGGACCCAAATGGTGTCCCCTATGCCGGACACCATTTGCGGCCGCAGCCCAGCAGTGGATGCAAGTCTGGCTGCGGCCGGCCCTGGTCGGCAGCTCTGCGGACTTGCCATGGAGTGGAACTGGCCGGGGAGGACTCCGGGGCAGGGACAGCTCGCCTCCCCCCACAGCATACACCCCTAAGCCAAAAGCGATGTTGGTCCTCCCCCAAGACCCTCTCCAGCCCTTGGGTACTGAGTCCAAACGCAAGCATTGGGAAGATACGAAGCTGCAAAAATGTGTGAAAGTGATTAAATATGAAAAAGCCCCTCTGTGCCACTGTAACTGTGCAGCTGTGAAGGGAAGAGGGGAGTAAAGGGGCATCACAGAATGATGCAGGCACTATGCACACCTACAACACGCCCACCGCAAAATGTGAAGTCAGTTTGGGGAAGGGACAGATGGCTCACAAGTGCAGGGAAACCTGTAGCAAACAAAAAACATCGGAGGAAAACAACTCCTTGGAACTCCGCATTGTCTGGGCGAAAACCACGGATGGCTGTGAAGTGGCGACTATGTCATCTATCATGAGGGACCTCGACTCGTAACCGCCCCGGAGTAAAAGCCAGGTGTAGATGGGCCCAGGGATGTCTGTCTTTAACCCTCTTGAGTGTCTTCTCCCCTGCCACAGTAAATAAGGAGGGGAGATGACCTCTTTCTGGAGACCAGGAGGAGGTGGTTTTATTCTTTCCTGGGGAGAAACAGCGGGAGAGGTTGGGACTAAGCTTGTCTGGCTGCTGCAGCACTTCATTTTGCCAACAGGCTAGGAGGAGGAGGAGAAGGAGGGGCCACCACAACCTCCAGCTTAAAAAGAAAAAGAAAAAAAGGGAGGCCTGGCTGGCAGGGCCCCTGGGAAAGCAGATTGTCCAGGGCCCCCTCAATTCTAGCGGTGCCTTTGGGTCCTAGGAATGGAAGAAAGGAAGGAAGGAACTTTCTTGGAGGAAGAGTTTCTGTACATGCACAGAGGCATTCAGCTGGAAGCATCAGAATTTATTTTAATAACCCAGTTATTTCATGTACATAAAGATTAATAGCTAGCAGCAGTGAGAACAAATTTCCAGGCATGATTGCGCTGGCACTAGTTAATACACTGTGTGTGTGTGTGTGTGTGTGTGCATGATACATGTTGACATAATGATATAGGAATGGAAAGATTCATATTCAGCAACATCCTTCAAAAAATATTTTTGAAACAACAACAAACCTCATGACAAAGAAATGAATTTTTGGCTTTTACAATTTCTTCAGGGATGCTTTAAACTAGATTCCTGCACTAAGCAAGGGGTTGGACTCCATGGTCTAAATGGCCCCTTCCAGCTCTATGATTTTAGGAACTGTGCTTCTGAGGTAGCAGAGTGTGGTTGCGCCTGTGGAAGGGAAAACCGAGCATGTCCACAACCTGCCTAAGTCTTTCAGCTTTGTACTATGATTGAAGGGGTCAGGGTGGGGGAAGCAAAACTCCACAGGCCCCGCAGAAATTAAGCCCTCCTCATGAGAGAATTCAAAGGGGCTCAGAAAATCCTTTGAGTAGCAGGGAAGCGAAACAGAGAAAGGCCCATTTTGCACATAAGGAGAAGCCACATGGGTGAATTTCCCCACAGGGCTTCTTGTTGCCACAGCAGCTGCCATTTTGAATACTTGAGGTGCAGCGGGGGCACATCGTAGCTTGTCGTTACATGCAAATCTGGCGAGGGTGGGTTGTTCGGGTGGTTGACAAGCCACCCGCAAACCTAAAACAGCCGATGAGTTCTGGGTGTCTTGTCAACCTCCCCAGTAAGCCACCCTCGCTGGGTTCACACTTGATGAGAAGCTGCGGGCAGCAGCTGTGGCTTTTGGATTGGCAACCTGGTGCCCATGGGTGCAACAACCCACTGTGGCTAATAAACCACAGAGGGCTGTGGTGATTGTGCAAACCTGGTCGAAGAGGGAGGGTGGCTGAGTGGCCAGGAGTGGTGGCTGCTCCTAAGGGAGTTTCAGTTTTCCATTCTTGAGTTCCACACAGTAAAGAAACAGAGCTAGAGCCAGAGCAGCTCCTTCTCAGCTGCTGGTGGGATTATGTCATTTAAAAGTACAGCATGAGAGGCACCTTGCAGCCGCTTCTAATGTGCTAATCTCCTTTAACCCAAAGAAGCTGCTCAGAAAGAATCAGAAATAGTGTCTGGACAAAAGGACAAGGCTTCACCAGCTTCCAATCAGACGTTTGCATAGAAGTTCACATATTCTTGCTGTGCTTCCTGCTTTTGCTCCCTCCTTTGCCACTCTCAAGCGGTGGTGCACTCTGCCTCTTCATCTCCTACCTGGCCAATTAGAAGGAGTGGGGAAGGGCAGAATGCACAGCAGCAGGCCCAGCAGCAAGGGGGTGGCAAGGCTGGGCAGTTGCTGCTCACTGCCACTGCCACCCATCCTCTGGTGAGCCATGTCCACAGGAAAAGGTGGCCAGCATTGCTCTTCAAAGAGCTGGCCAGATCCAAATGCTGTCCTCCAGAGCAGCTGCCCATTGTGTTTAGCCAGAGCTAATGGAGGACAGGTGGCTGCCGGATGAGAGGTGTCCAGGGAGATCGCCTGTGGCACAGGAAATCTCCTGGGACCCCTCTGCAGTCTCCACAAGGCCTGCCTCTGAGGAAGGACCCTATGATAATGGGGGGGGGGAAGGTGGTAGTGGGAGATGGGGGCTGGCAGCAGTGGTGAAAAGAAGGAGTGGGGGCCTTTAGCAGCAACATGCCCAAGGGCACCCAAAGTCTGGTGCCGGCCCTGAACAGCAGACAGGAAGAGCAAATGGATGAGGGAAGAGGAAGGTCCCAGGCCTCCTCCACCTCACAGCTGCAGCAACTGAGGAGAAACGGCAAAGGCGGTGGCCACTGCAACCTGTCTGGGCTAATGGCTGTGCTTCAGAACAGCATGGAAGCCTAGCTGTGGGGCATAGGGCAGACAGAAAAGGAACTGGCCTCTTTCCCAGTTGTGGAGAATGGAGCCATGGCAACAGAGTCTGCTGGAAACCAGATGGGAGGACAGGTACTTGCAGCCATCACACTGTAATCCTAGAAGAGAGAGAGAGAGAGGCCACCTTCACACCTAGGTGTGAAGATAGCCAGAGAGCCAGTTTCCTTTAGTAATGCAGCAGCAAACAGGCATCCATTTCTTTTGGGTAACGGGTAGGTGGCAGCAGCGGATGGAGTGGGGGTGAGAGTGGCCAGCAGGGGCTCCCCCACAAAATATTCATTACCTGGCTCAACTTGCCTCATGACAGGGCTGGCCCTGTATTACATGAGTGACAAATGTCCTCTCGATGCTGTTCCCTGTCCCTTGTTTACTCATTCACTCCAATATGTTTTGGAACCTATAAATCCTGTCAGCAGCATTGACTTCCACTGTTCTTGGAATCATACTATACCTTATGTTATCTGGATAGTATGTAAATAAGCCTTTATATATATACACACACACACACACACACACACACACACCCAATTCAGATCAGGGTCAGCACTAAGAGGGGAGAATTAAAACTTCTTCTCCCACCTGTTTGCTGCCCCCAGTCCAGCCCAGCCCACCCCACGGGGATTAAAAAAGAAAGGAAAAGTCTCCATTGGAGTCAGTGGAGGCTTTTTTCTTTTTTAAATTCCCACAAGGGGAATGGGTAGAATTTCAAGAAGCAAATGGGTGGGAAGGGAAGGCCCAACCTGAATTGGCTGCATACAGTTACCCTACAGCAGGTGTGGGGAACTTCCATGGTCCTCCCAGGACTCTACCAGGGGCCATACCCCTGCTCCCTGCCAGCACTCCACTGCCTCCCTTTAAAAACGGAAAACTGCAACTTGCTGCTGAATTCAGCGGTGCAGTGGTAGCCAAAATAGCTCCTTTTGGCTGCTGCACTGCCAAATTTCAGCAGCATGCCGTGAGTTTTTCTTTTAAAAGGAAACCTTTTTCTCTTGCTGCTATGCCACTGCATGTTGGTGGCTTGGGGGGGCAGGCAGTGAGGGGCCACATGTCACACACCCCTCCTCTACAGTAGAAAAAAGAAGAAGGCTCAGCTACCTTCTACACAATGTAGTTTGATCCTTAGTGACTGAGACTGGGCATGTCACATAGGGTGGCACACCTTTCTCTGTTTATCAAACTACACATCCTAGCTTTTTGTCAGATCACACAGTCTTTCTCACTGAGCTTTTCTACATGAGGCATTTATTGCACACTCATGATTCCTAACTCATGGTTGTTTACAGGTTCTTTAGAAGACAACGTAATCATCCTGTTTTGCTTCTGTTTTTTTAGAATGGGGAAAATGGGGTATTATTTCTGAAAACACTGTTTGTACTTGTGTTTTTCCACTATAACTTCCACTATAGCACAGCTCCACCTAGAGGTTATGTAATGGAAAAGCAGGAAAAGAAAAGCTGTTTGTTTAGACCTCGGATCTCAATTCTGCATTGAAACTGAAAGCAGATACAGCTATTAACAGCCTCGTGTAGAAAAGCTCTCTCTCTGTCTCTCTCTCTGTCTCTCCACCTAATATAGATGAACAGATAGAGGAAGATACGTTTGTACAAACGTCCTCAGGATGACTTACGATTCAGTCTAAATATTTTCCTCATGGTAATGGATTTCCAGCTCAAGTTGATATCCCTGGACCACAGGCCCAAGTAAAGTGTATCTGTTCTCCCCACATTCATGCTTGAGCCTTGGGTAGGGATGGCTGTTGAGCAGCCATTTAGTTGTCTTGGTGGGAAAACAAATTAAGATGTTCAGCCAGCAATGTTCTGACTTAACATAAACATCAGTCCCTTGCTGTTACATGCAATATCTTCACACCTCTCATTTCAGATGGTATTCATCTGTCTCTAGAGTTTTATTTTTAAGCACTGAGTGAAAATATATTTTGTTATGTTTCCTAACAATAGAGCCTTTGGGATGTGTTTCTTTCTAAATTAAGCAGTCAGGCAATTTCCTAAGAAGGGTATATGAAGCTACGCTCCTTAGGTCTTTATGAGTTTACAAGGGCTTTGTGAATGAGGTTCTCAAATGATACATTGTCTTGAATATATTGATGGGAAGAATGTAGGGAGGTAAATTTTCTCTAGGATAAGAACTTCCTAATTGCTCTGATTTACTAAAAGAGGTCACAATCCTGCTTATTCCTCATTGGTAAAGATCAAAACCCTAGTATCACATACCATAACCAAGTATTTGCATGTTATAACCATGTTATACTACTGGTGGCATATCACTGGTGTTAACTAGAATTATGATTATGTACACAATGAAGCCATATAGTCTTTGGTAGGTAGCTCTTAGTACAAGCCATTGTTATGACAACTGTAGTGGGGGCAGAGAATGTTCCTGAGCGAAGGTGCTAGAAGAAATCTCCCCCCACGCCCCACAGACAGCAAAATGCCACTAGCCTTATACTACTTGAAATAGAAATCAGGAAAACGAAAAGAAAATCTACCCTACCCTATCCTAAACATGACCGAGGTCTGAGACATGAGCAGAACAAGACAGGATCCAGGAAGTGAAACTTACTGGGAACATTTGGCAATAAGGACATTGAAATTGTTATGCATGCTGCCCCAGAAACATGGCTCTTTATGACTAGTAACAGTGAGCTTATAACTTTCAGCTTATCTCCAGTAACATTCCAGATAAATTGCCATACTGGAGTCACTGTGGTTAAACATTAGGGCAGCCACTTACGCATTGTCCCAAAAGAGGAAACACATCTCCCAAAAAGAGGGCACCAATTTGTTTTATATTTGCATATGCTAATTTATGTGTATGAATACAAATTTACAGATAATAACTATAATTTAAATAGAAACATAATACATCTCACTATAGTGAGGAAGACTTTCTAGGTGGCCTGTGTGCCTACTCAGTCTGCTGTCCAGGTGCTTGATGGGCCTCTGCTCTCCCTTCTGGTGGTTCTTCAACTTTACACCAGACATTGGTCTTGACAGCCCATCAAATAGACGACAACCACTAAGCATCATAGAATCATATAATAGTAGGGTTGGAAGGGGCCTATAAAACCATTGCGTCCAGCTGTAAGAGTTGACAGCTCTTCAAATAGGGGACTGTCCTCTGTAATGTAGGACACTTTGCCATCCCTATTAAACAGTCACCCTATGGTCAATCATCTGACCATTTTATTGTGCAACTAGTTAATGAGTCACCATGCCACTGCCTAAACCATATTGAGAAGTTTCATGGTTGCCTGCTGATCTGTAACTAGGAATCAAGGTAAGGCAATTGGTTGTAGATTCAGATTCACTGAAAACACAGTTATTCACAACTTGCCATGCTAAAAGTGTTGTGTGAATTGGGTTTCATGATAACAAAACTGGTCAAATCCGGCTTTTCCACAGACACACTGTGGCCATTATCCTAGCATCAGAAGGAGCACTAAGTGAAATATTAACTAATAAAAAAAAATCACATAGATCTCCAAAATTATTTTTCCCCATTTTTTTATTTTTACAGTGCTGACAATAGTATATAAAAATATACAACAAATAATAATACCAAATATTATCGACAATTTAAACAATATAGAATATAATCAAATTTATCAACAAAACCGGCAAAGCTCACAAAGTTCCCAATAACACAAAAGGCTGTACACTTTCTTGATTCTTGTTGCACCGACCAGCGCATTACAAATAACAGATCTCAAAAATTCAATTCAAGTCAGGTTTCAACACTGGCCTCCATGGCATATGTACAAGGAAAATGGCAGATTTTATCCAGGTCAGTAAACAGAACACGAGTTTGATCACCATGCATGACTTGATTTGACAATGACATGCTCAGTGCCTTTTTCGTGCATCTGATTCTCTGAGCCAGACTAGGATTTGAAGGGGAAAAAATGGGTTTTCTGCTGCTTACTGCAAGCTGGTCATTACTAGCTTTTGGCACCTTCCTCATTTAGTAAGACATAACTAATGGGGCATTCATTAGAAACCCATGATTAGTCTAATGATTTCTAACCAGACTAAAGGCTAGAATTCTCACAAGACTTTAAGGTAATTATGTACCTCCCACTTTTGCCATGAAAATTTTAGCCTGACACATTTTCTTCAATTAACTATCATGCTACTTACTTACCACTTTGGCCTTTAAAAAAAATGAATGAGCACAGGGAGAAACTAATGATCTGTATGAATAGCAAGCAAATCAAACTCCTTATGGACCAAATTGTGGCATGGTAAGTGTTGGCTGAATTTGGAGCTGGGTACGCTCAAATACACTCCACTCAGAAGTATTAGTCTCTCCTTGAGGAAGTTGGGTTCTGGTGTTGATACTAAACACTTAAACATAGGCTTAGACATAGATGTTTTGGGTCAATCTCTAAGCCTGATGTATGAGAAGGTTTCCATAAAATCCATGTTATTTCGAAATACTGGGTTGTCAGACAAGGTGTTGGATCCAAATTTATGCTGGATCAATTTTGCTGACAGAAGTTGACTTCTCCATCCCCTGCTTCACAAGGCAGCCACTCCAGCCTCTGAAAATTCCACACAGAGAATCAGAAGACTCTGCTGAATGGGGTGAGCTGTTGTGTATTGGGGAGGGGAGAATTCCCAAAGACTGGGGAGAAGGATGAATGGAGCCTTTCCTCTTGTGGAAAGCAGATCATGGATTCACAGCATCTCTACACCAGCCTAAAATTCTGCATTTAAAATGGAACTTTCTGCTTCCATTTTAAATGCAGGTTCACGACGGACTCCCTTTACATGCGCTTCCTTCCCCCCCTTTCCCCCTCCCTTTCCTCCTTATCTAAGTCTTCCATATGTTTCATTATACAGCTGCTAGATGGCGCTGTGGTCTAGATCCTCTTATTGTAGCTTGCTTTTCCTTTTTCACAAGGGAACTCAAGCAGAACGCAAGAGCTCATTATCTCTGAACTTTAAAAAAAATGGAATAAAGGTCATTTAGTGTGGGAGACGCCCTGGAGGTTGACAACTTCATCTAAAGGACATGCAAACGTCTGTGAGTGAGCAATCTCAGTAGCAGAACAAAAGCTCCATGTGAAGAAGCCCTCAGTCTAAGGCTTTCATTGCACCATTGCACAGCCTCCTTCATGAAATTTTACTGGGGGTCCCGATGTTGTCATCTTCTACTCGTAACCCTTCTGTATTTTCCCACTACTTCTTCTGCCTTTTTTTTCTTATTGTGGAAAATCCATTTAGGAAAAACAAGCTAACAAAGAATCGCTTTACCAATGCCTCCTTCCTGGTAGCACTAGTAGCCCTCTATGTGGAAGCACCACTGGTTATGATTCTTCAGATGGGATTTCTTAAAAAGCACATCTTAAAAGGCACTCATTTCTTTATTATTATGTCACAAGTTCTCTGGCTGAGCTCTGGCAATGGAAATGGAGTTTTGAGATGAAGCCCAGAGTGTAGACAGTGGCTTGCAGCACAGCCTACAATTCAGCCTTCAGTTTAGACAACCAATTTACCATGATAGAATATACTTATACAGAAATTATACCCACCCCCAACAAATTAGTATTTAAAATTTATTTATTTATTTATTTATTTATGCATGCATGCATGCATGCTAGCATTCTATCAAATACCTCAATGGTCAATTGATTAAAAAAAGCCCCAGTTATATCATGCTAAACATTTCATTTATTTATTTCATTTCTATACCACCCAATAGCCGAAGCTCTCTGGGCAGTTCACAAAAATTAAAACCAAAGAGCACACAATAAAACAATATAAAATATATAAAACATTAAAACCACAGTATAAAAATTCAACCAGAATAAAACCTAGCAGCAGTGCAGGGATTTAAAATACAGATTTAAAACAGCAAAGCTAAAAGTCTAGAAAGCTAAAATGCTAAAATGCTTGGGAAAATAAAAAGGTCTTCACCTGGTGCCAGAAGGAACACAATGTAGGTGCCAGGCAAACCTCACTAGGGAGCTCATTCCACAGCTGGGGTGCCACAGCAGAAAAGGCCCTCCTCTTGGTAGCCACCCACCTCACTTCCTTTGGCAGGGGCTTTTATGGCTTAAAATGGATGTACCATTCATAACTATGCCGAATAATCTAATACAAATTCCCAGTCATCCAGTAAAACTGAAGCATTTCACCAGGAGAGGTCTCCATAAGCTCACAGTTAGATAATATTTTTTTGTAGGACTGTTGTGCACCTGCAATATGCTGCTGCCCATTAAGGAAATACAGTTCAAGGCAGTGTTGCACAGACTGCCCGTTGTGTAGATTGATTTACATAGCGGTAGCTGGAATGTTATATATTTTGCCTTGGTTAAAAAGGGGCATGCTCATTATTTGATACCTGAAACTGAGTTTCTAAATGGGCTTTAAACAATACCCTCAGTTGGACAATATTTTCCCCATCAGCTTGTTCTTCCCCTGGCAGTTTAGTAAAAGCCTACTCATTAAGTTCTGTCTTGTTTTCCCATTGCAGCAGTATTAAGGGATGCATCTGCCTGCTCATATCACTGTCTGAAGAATTCAAAACACATCATTGGCTGATGAAAAAAAAATCCTCCAAACTCATTAGGAGCAAAAGCCCCACAAATGGCAAGGATCTGGCTTAATAATATCAACTGAATATTTCTAAACAAATCAGTGAGACACACACACACACACACACACACTGTCTCCACATACTACCAATATGTTCCACTGCAATTTGTTAAGTGCCCTCTGGCTATTACCTATTAATATCCAGCTAGTAGCTTAGCTTGGACAGTCTGTCCCTACCAATAACATTCACATCCATCCATTACCGTGTTCCCAGGGTAACCAATCACATTTCCCCACATGCCACCTGAATTTTTTGTGACATTCTAGTTCCTAAGGAGAGCTTTAAACACCATGCTATTTAGGGCACAATCTAGTGGGAAGCCATCCGGCAAACCGCTGCATTTCCCATCCATTTTAATGGGGCTTGAGCAGGAGAGTTGATTGGGCCCTCAGACATTTATTATTCCTGTTGCCATAAGCTCCTCACATCTGTGCCAATCCACTCATCCATCTGCTTTTGATCTGGCTCTCTGGATTATGAACTTGGGTTATAAATTAAATGGCCCATCTGAATTTAAATGATGCCCACATAACATAGAAGGTTTGTGGGGGTTCCCCTGCCCCTAAACAAGCTAATAACACTCTCAACATAATGCTCATGAACACTGATGTTTACTTGGTGTTTACTCTGCATGCTGATTATTCAGAGAGATGCTAAGTACACTTGCTATGATGGGTCACTTGGGAGACAAAGATAACATTAAGCGCATGCTACATTATTGGATCAATCAAGTTCATTTGTGGGAGTTGTGTGATGTGAAAAGTCCTGTAGTTAGTTACTATTTCTCATCTGCAGTACTATTAAATTAATCAAATAATCCTGATGTATTTAATCCCATATATCAACAAGTTTTATTGTTTTTTAGCAGATGTTTTTGTCTCTGTCTTACATAGTTGGGAATAATGGGGGAGCACCTTAATGGGATGGGGTTTTTTTTGGGGGGGGGATCAGGAACTCTCACTTGCATGTCTTGAGGGAGACAACCAATGTGGTGAAATGGTTAAGGGTGTTGGTGGTAATTCAGGGTAAGATGGGTCCAAATCCCTGCTTAGTCACAAAATATGTTGGGTGACCCCTTGGGTCAGTCATCAGCAGTCAGCCTAACCTACCTCATAGGGTTGTTGTGTTATTTCCTCACAACAACCCTATGAAGTAAGCCAGGCTGTATTAATGAATTAACTAGGCAGCACGGCTTTCACAGTGTGTTCTAAAAAGTGAGAGCAATCAACTTTCAAAAGCCTTGTCATCGATCATTATTGACCAATTCTAAACATGGCTGGAAAATCCTGAAATCAGTCCCAGCAACTATTTTCAATTTCATTTATGCATTTGCCTTGGTATTCATCTATAAAATAAACACACTTTCCCTGCATACACAAAGAATGAATAGACACTGCACAGCAGCAGGTCATGGACTTTATGGACAACATATTCTTTAGTAGCTAATGGCCCATTGGTTTGATGGGCAGGGAAGATCTTGGAGGTAGGGCCCTCTTTCCCATTTCCTTTGCTCAAGCCCCTTTCTTCTTCCCAGTTCTCTTCTCTCCAGCCTTCTTGCCTCAGCCCTCACACTCTGTGTTCACTTCAGCCCTTGTTCCTATCAGAAACAAGGAGAAATGAGAGAGGCATTTCAATTTTTTAGAATGGGGAAAAAACTGCACAAAAGCCAGGAAACCACCACATGATGGATGTTTGGGGGAAAGGGAGTGGGGCTGGAGGAAGGGGGTATGACCTTCTGGGTCAGATTAGGATCCTAGGAGGGCCAGATTTGGCCCCTAGGCCTGAGGTTCTGCACCCCTGCTCTAGAGTAAATGTACATGGCCCCAATTCAGATTAGGAACACTGCGCATTGAGACAGGAGGATTATTTATTTTTATTTTATTTACGATTATTTTTAGCCTGCCTTTAAGGGTAAACTCCCCCATTTGTTTCCCAGAATTATCTCCACTGCAGGAGTTCGAAAAAGAAAAAAAGCCCACATAGCTGGGAATTTTGGGAAGCAAATGGCTGGCAGGGACAGGGGGAGGGTTAATCCTCTCCTTCTGGTGTCAAATCAAGGCTGTGAGCACTTAGCCTAAAGCAGGGCTGCAACAATGGCAGCCCCCAGGCCTCCAGCATCTGCCACCACTGAAGAAAAAGGGGAAAGGCGGGGGGGAGAGAAAGCCTGCTTTAGAAACAGGCTGTATGGTTCTTGCTATAAAAGCCTCGTTCCTTGAGTGTCCCTGGAACATCCTAGGATGCAGTGGTTGAAGGTTCCTGCCAGCTTCTTAGCTCAGTGTGATGGAGCACATGCTTGGCATGCAGAGGGACCCAGGTTCAATCCCCAGCTTCTCCAGGTAGGGCTAGGAAAGAATCCTGCCTGAAAGGAGAGCCACTGCCAGTCGGTGTCGACAATACTGGGCCAATGGTCTGACTCAGTATAAGGCAGCTTCCTATGTTCCTATGTACTCTGGCAATGAGGCTTCTATGGGTGGAACCACAGAGTGCATTCCCAGAGCAGTTTTCCTCCTTTTTTGGATGATTGGGTTGGAGTGGTAGGGAAGGGGAGGGGGCTTCACCACCTTAATGCTGTGACATTTATTTATTTATTAAATTTATTAATCGCCCATCTGACTGGTCACCCAGCCACTCTGGGCGATGTACAACCCACCATAAACAATTTAAAACAATAAAATTTTACCATAATTTTTTTTTAAAAAAAATACCCTAACCCACCCCAAATGCCTGCCTGAACAACCACGTTTTTAATGCACGACGGAAGCTCATTAAAGAGGGGGCATGATGGAGTTCCCTAGGGAGGGAGTTCCACAGAGTGGGGGCCACCACAGAGAAGGCCCTCTCCCTTGTCCCCACCAGTCTAGCTGTCCTGGCTGATGGGACAGAGAGAAGGCCATCCGAGGCTGATCTTGTTAAGCGGCCTGTCTGGTGTTGCTGGAGGCGCTCCTTAAGATAGGCTGGGCCGGAACCATATAGGGTTTTAAAGGTCAAAACCAACACCTTGAATTTGGCCCGGAAAACAACTGGTAACCAGTGCAACTCCTTCAGCACTGGAGTGATGTGATCTCGCCGGCGGCTGCCTTTAATCAGGCGAGCCGCCGCGTTCTGTACCAGCTGCAGTTTCCGAACCGTCTTCAAGGGTAACCCCACGTAGAGCGCATTACAGTAGTCTAAACGAGAGGAGACCAGGGCATGTACTACCGATGGGAGCAGATGGTCGGGAAGGTAGGGGCGCAGCCGCCGTATCAGATGGAGTTGATACAGCGCTGTCCGGCTCACAGCTGACACCTGAGCCTCCATGGACAGCTGGGAGTCCAAAATGACCCCCAGGCTGTGGACCTGGTCTTTCAAGGGTAGCTGTACCCCATTCAACACCAGGTCAACATCCCCCAGCTTCCTCTTGTCTCCCACCAAAAGTACCTCGGTCTTGTCAGGGTTGAGCTTCAGCTTATTCCTCCCCATCCAGCCACTCACCGTCTCCAGACATTTGGATAGGGATTCTACGGCCAACCTTGGTGAAGATTTGAATGAGAGGTAGAGCTGAGTGTCATCCGCATATTGATGACACTGCACCCCAAACCTCCTGATGATAGCCCCCAGTGGCTTCACATAGATGTTAAATAGCATCGGGGAGAGGATGGAACCCTGTGGCACCCCACAAGTAAGTGGCCACGGGTCCGAAACCTCCTCTCCCAGTGCTACCCTCTGGTACCTGCCAGAGAGGAAGGACTGGAACCACCGCAATACAGTGTTTCCAATGCCCAACCCCTCCAGGCGGTCCAGGAGGATACCGTGGTCAACGGTATCAAAAGCCGCTGAGAGGTCGAGGAGAACAAGGAAGGAGCATTCACCCCTATCCAGAGCCCTCCTCATATCATCCACCAAGGCGACCAAGGCCGTTTCTGTCCCATGCCCAGGCCTGAAGCCCGACTGAAATGGGTCTAGATAATCAGTTTCTTCCAAGTGTGCCTTCAACTGCACCGCCACCACCCGCTCAATCACCTTGCCCAAAAATGGCAGATTTGAGACTGGGCGAAAGTTGTTCAGAACTTGAGGATCCAAGGAGGGCTTCTTTAAGAGCGGTCTTATCACTGCCTCCTTGAGGGCTGATGGCATCACTCCCTCCTCAAGGGAGGCGTTCACCACCGCCTTGATCCCCTCACCCAGTCTCTCTCTGCAGCTCATAATGAGCCAAGATGGGCAAGGATCAAGTAAGCAGGTGGTTGGCCTTACAGATGAAAGCACCTTGTCCACTTCATCAGGAGGAAGAAGCTGGAACCGATCCCACAAAACCGGTTTGCCACAGGCCGCCTCTTGCTCACTAACTGTATCCACAGTGTGCAGAGTAACACACCTAATCTGATCAATTTTATCTGCAAAGTGCCTTGCCAAAGCCTCACAGGAGGCCTTAGAATGCTCCAGTGGTTCCGGAGCCACAGGACCGACCAGGCTCCAGACCACTTGGAACAGCCTCCTGGGGCAGCACTCTGCAGACGCGATGGAGGCAGCATAATATTCCTTTTTTGCTGCCTTCACCGCCACGTGATAGGCTGAAGATATAGCTCTAGCCCGTGTCTGATCGTCTTTGGAGCGAGACTTCCGCCACCGGCGCTCTAGCCGTCTCACCTCCTGTTTCAGAGCTCGTAACCGCGGATTGAACCATGGTGCAGTCCGAGCCCTGTTCAGGGGGAGAGGGCGTTTCGGAGCCACCTGATCTAATGCCCCAGTGATTGCGGCATTCCAGCCACCCACCAGGGTCTCGACCGAGTGGCCGTTGGCATGCCCCAGAGAATCCCCAAGCGCATTCAGGAATCCATTTGGATCCATAAGACGCCTGGGGCGGACCATTTTAATGGGTCCTCCACCCCTGCGGAGGGGTAGTGGAACCGAGAAGTCCAACATCACCAGATAGTGATCTGACCATGACAAGGGGGTGGTGGATATACCCCCGACTTCCAGATCACTCCCCGCTTCTCCAGAAACAAACACAAGGTCTAGTGCATGACCGGCTACATGGGTGGGCCCAGTTAGAATATGGTGCAGCTCCCAGGAGGCCATGGTCTCCATGAAGTCCCGAGGTGCTCCTGTGAGGATGGCCTCCGAATGTACGTTGAAGTCCCCCAACACCAGTAAGTTAGGGGACTGTACACGCACATCAGAGACCACCTCAAGCACCTCGGCCAGGGAGTCTGTCGTGCAGCGGGGTGGACGGTACATGACACAGATGTTGTTGCTGCAAGACCAAGATCTGCTGTTGCTGGAATGACTATGAGTAGTGTGTGGATGTGTGTGTGTGTGTGTGTATGAGAGAGAGAGAGAGAGAGAGAGGGAGAGAGAGAGAGAGGGAGAGGGAGAGGGAGAGAGACAGGCTGTCAGGAGGTGCCCTAGTGGCCTCTTTCAGTAGACTCCAATAGCCAACTCAAGACACAGATGAAAGGATTATTTTCAAGGCTTTAATCCTTTTACAACTTAATGTAAAATGCTAATCACCAGCGACTAAGCAAGGAACAGCAGAGTGGCCTATGCTTCGAATAGGCAGTTGATCCCCGTTTGAAGGAGAGTCACTTGAAGACCCTGAACTTATGGGCTAGGGAGAGATCCTCCCTCTTTCCCTTGGGTCCATGGGAGGTGGCTGTTGCTTGTGCGCCAAATGGGTGCTACGCCTCCTTTCTGCGCCCTCCATCACTTGTCGCTCTTTGTGTCTGCGTCGAGCATCTAGCAAGCCCCGTTCCTGCACTTTCTCACTGCTAGGATCACTATCTATCTCAGGAATGCCGGCAGGAGGAATCTCTGCCAGCTGCTGTGCCTGTGAGGGATGAGCTGGCTCCTCTCCCACAGATTGCTGATTCTCCTCAGAATCAGAACTGCTCTGGGGTTCTATCGGCTCAGTTTCCACCCTGACACAGACAGAGAGAGAGTCAGCCGTCACCAACCTGGGGCCCTTCAAATGCATTGGCCAATAGCCATGCTGGCTGGGAATGATGGGAGTTGTGGCCCAACGCATCTGGAGGGCAGCAGGTTGGAGAAGGCCAGTGTGAGTGGTGTGTGCATGTGGTGTGTGTGAGAGAGTGTGGTGGGTGCATGTGACGTGATCCTTGGGTCTGAAAAAGTGCACCTCTGCTTTTGAGTAAGAAGAAAGTGGAGGGGTGAACTGGGTAGTTTGACCCACATATTCCTGTGCACAGTGATGCACTGACTAGACAGGAGTCTGTGAGCTTGGACATACCCATGGAATCTTTTGACGTTTTTCTTTTGACTGACAGAACCCACCCACAATGCCTTATACTAACTGATCTTTAAACTTTGCTCAGTTTCAAAAGAGACTTGCCATATCACAGGGGCCTGAGTGGCTACTGTTTCAAAAACAGAAGTCCAAATTAATTTCCCTTGGGCAGCTGGCAGGAGTCATGTGGAAGCAGGCCTTCGATATCAAAGTGATAAAAAGGTGAAATTACGGAAGGAGCTGCATAAAGATGGACATGCACAAAGCAAACACAGATCTATCTACAGGGCACTTCAGAAAGAGTACTCCTTGCTCTTCTTGTGAATTCAGAATATTTAACCTCAATACATAATTGTAATTGCAACTGATCAAAGACCAGCTCTTTCAAAAATATGAGAGGCTTAAATGTATCCAGTTCCACAAACAAGCTTTAAACGGCACGATTCCCACTTATATTAATTGGAGTCATGCAGCTAAATCCTCATACATCACAGAGACTGCTATTTACCATCTAAAATTAGAAGTGAACATACAGTTAATGAATATTTTCTCTTGCACCATCTATTTCAGAGAGTGGTAGCAGAGGAAACGGAGGCTCTGCATCTGTTCTTTCTCAGCTGGACTTTGGTGTTGCAGAGTGGTTTTTCTAAGTTATGTGACAACTCATTAACGGCTTACACATTGATCCTACAAGTGAACACATGTATTTGAAATCATTACTGGAGGAGGCCCTGCTAAAAGTTCATTTTAGGAAATACCCCACATACTTCAATGGGGTGAGAACTTAACAGTGTGATCATATATCTGTGTCTATAAATCTATAGCTATAGACACACGCACTCATACTCAGACATAAGTCTCATTGAGTTCAATGGGGATTACTTCCCATTAAGCAGGTATAGGACCGCAGCCTTAATAAGTGAGGTGGCATTCACTGAGTGCAAATTACCTTAACATTTATTTATGTCAACAAGTTCATGGCCAACTGAGGGAAAAAAGCATCCATTGGCCAACTTGTTATAGTTCTCCTGATTCTCTTACCACAGGTAGAAGTTACCAGCTCAGTGAGGTGACCTTGTGTTCAAGACATGTGGGATCAGCTCATTTCAGTCACAATTCCTTCCTGTGGTTAAGGATCAGGGCAGGGAAGGTACTCAAAAGCCTGAAGATGCTTCTTATTGCTCCCTGAGCACACTACCAGGGCCCACAGTAATAGGTGTCATAGATCCTAGAGAGCCGTTTCAGACCTATACAATATAGTTGTATTAGATTGTGAGTTGGTCTGCCTCTGTATAAAGCAACTTTTATGTGGGGATGAAAATGAGACAAGATGGGATAAGCTTTTGCCTCCATCATGGCTAGGAGGTGAGAATCACTGCCATTCACATGCAGTCCTTAGTGTGTCTAATGCTTTGCCTTTTTAGCTTTCACAGCGATGGAAGAAAAATAAATACCCAAATGATGACAGTTGCTTATCATGGCATGTTTATTAGTAGATTTCTTTTCAGGATATGCCTCATTTAAAATAAACATCCCTTCAGACCAAAGCTTTGAGTAAAAGGTAAGCAATATCTCCTTCATCCCCCCCGCATATATTTTGAGTGTTCTCTCACCTCAGAAGAGGTGTCTGAATGAACACTTCCTAAGTGTTTCAGAGTGGTGATCTGAAGATTCAGACAAATTTGTGCTGCTTAAAATGTGCACTGTTCTCTCAAGGGACATCAACAGGAACACAACAAAATATCGTCCATATCCTGCAGAACATAAACTTAGGAACATCATCCATTTGTTAAGAGCTTGTGATGTGCTCCTTCCATTATCTATAGAACTTGTGGCGTGGCCTGCCTTGTCCCAAACAAATTTGTTCAGTTTACCTTGAGCATTATGAGAACTCCTTGGGCTGGCAGAAGCTTAGATGGGAGCTAGTATTGTACTCTGGACTGTCAAAATGAGGTCCATTATCACATGCATAATAAGATAAGCCATACTGACAAGGAGTTGCACAAGTTATTAAGATGTTAGATCTTTGTTGACTGGCACGCAATTAGCCCTGCCTCCTGGCGTTTATGAACACTACAGTACAAGTGCAACTTGTATAATAATTACTGCTAGTTGTGTCTCCTGCTATGTAAAACTAATGAGGGTTAGGATACTTGCTCATTAAACCAAAGAAATGCAATTCTTGTTCTGTCCTCCACAATTCCTGTAGTTCTGGTTTCCTGCAAAAGATGACATGTACAGCTGGTTCTCCCCATCTCCCTGACACTCTTGTATAATTGCTTTCTTTTTGTAATGACTCAGAAGCAAGGCTGTATACACACCTAGAATTGCACATGATGTTCATCAGGCTGCATTGACTTGCTTTTCCCAGAAGGGTCTGCCAAAACTAAGATATTATAAATGGAAGAGTGTCTTACTAGGCCCCTTCACTAGAGAAGAGGGACCTCTTGAGTTTGTCCTTCCATGCCCTAGTAAATTCCCATGCTGTCTTTGGCATCCATGAAATCCATACCTGAATTACTTATATTCACAAATACATCCACCGTAGGGATGTATGAGAATTTCGGTTTTGCTCTCAAAATATGTGAGCATGCCCCATTTGAAGCTCTGAATGTGAGTGTGAGCAGTTGTCTGCCAAAAATATTCATAAATTCCCCCAAACCTACTTGTGTTCATCTCATTCCCAATTCCCAGTTTGATTTCCACAAATTTCCAAATGTGCACGAATTTCCTCCATAGACAGAATCAGCTCCAAGTAGTGCAAATTAGAAAATTTGTGCAAATTTGGGGAAACTTTCACAAATCTGTTCAATCACTGCTCAGTTTGCACAAACTTTCTTTTCATGCAGAGCAAGCAGCAATTGCAAATATGGACAGGAATCAGGCACGAGACGAATGGCAAGACAATGTTCAGAGAATCCTAGTGATCTCCAACATTGCTCGTTCAGCCATCCCTAATCCACCAGCAGTAAAGTGGTCCTGACTATTACATCTCAAAGCAATAGCCTTTACTGGAAAGTGGATCTGTTTGAAAGGAAGAACTGCAGCCTAGGGATGGGCGAATCTGTTCGCTTCCCATACCCATTTTTTTTTTAAATGTCAAGTTCTTTCTCTCCCAGATATGAAGATGTTTGCACATTTTGGTAAATTCTTATAAAAAATGGACTGAAACTAAATTCTCACCTATCTGAACCAGGAAAATTCAGTAGGTGTAGCATGGAGGGGACCATGTTGTACCTGCCTGCCATGTAGCTGTAAAAGATGAGGTGCCTAAATCAGTACCACAAACATGGCTGAATTCACAGGGATTCAAACCCAGCCTTTAAAGAGGAAAGCTCTCAAAGCCCTGGGCCTAGATGGATGAATGTATTTGGTTTCTCCCCCATTCATTTTTTAAAAAGATCTCAAGTTCTTTTTGTCCTCAATAAGGAAAAGTTTGCAAATTTTGGTTAAATCTTATTAAAACCAAACTGCAACTAAATTCTCACCTATCCTTACTGAAGCCTGCTGTGTGAAATGGCAGGCTGGAGCCTTTTGCTGTCAACTATCTACTCAAGAGGAGGAGAAAGAGGACAAACATTAGAACATAAGAAGGGCCCTGGAGGATCAGACCAAGGATCCATCTAGTCCAGCATTCCCTTCACCCAGTAGCCAACCAGCTGTCGACCAGGAACCCACAAGCAGGGCATGAGCGCAATAGCACCCTCCCACCCATGTTCCCCAGCAACTGGTGTACACAGGCCCATCACCTCTGGCACTGGAGGTAGCACACAGCCATCAGGATCAGTAGCTATTGGTAGCCTTCCCCTCCAGGAATTTGACTAACCCCTTTTAAAGCCATCCAAATTGGTGGCCATCACTACATCCTGTGGTAGCGAATTCCATAGCTTAACTATGCAGAATAATACTGCAGCTTACCATGTGAAGCCACAAGGTCCTTCTCCTCAATGGAAAGGTGGCAAAGTTCTTTGTGATATCTGACAGATATCAGCAACAGCATTGGAAGTGAGTACCTAGTGGAGGCAGGGTTTATGACTGCACAAAGGCTTCTAACTGTGTTCAGGTGAGCCGGGGTAGAAACCCTTTGCAAACTTGCCTGCTCAACACAGGAAGGTCTTTTGAGAAATGTGCCTGGAGATGTTTGGAAAGGGGCTTGAGTGCAGAGTCCTGCTCCTCTGCACTGTTTTAGCCTTCATGTGTACAGGCGTAGGGCTTATACCAATGTAAATTTTGCTAATGATTTTCATCAGCAGTGGGGAACCTCTGGTTGCGGGCCAAATCCAGTGTGCTAGGCCTTACTGTCTGGCCCACCAAGCTCTCCTGCCAGGCCAGGCCTCTCTCCTTGGCACACCATTTCATTGGTCATATCCACTCATGAATGGTCCTTCTACATATGCCTTAACTTTACTGTAATTATTTTTTTAAAAAACCTGCCAGTTTAGGACCAGAGTTAATGCTATCTCAGATTGGCTTAAGCTCCACAAAACCAGGAAATTGGAAGGTAAAGCTGATGCCTTAACTGACACGCCCCGTGATCAGTAATGTTGTTGTGGAATGCCACAAATTGTGCTTCCTTGCAACTTACCCTTCATGCACTCACATTTTCCTTTTGTCTTTCAAGCCCAACTCCAGATGGGGAGGATGGAGAGCCTGGGGACAGCAAAGATGACCCACTAGTCCTATATTGCCTTATGAAGCACCTGAGCTGTACTGTGTTGCTAGAGAAAAACACCTATGAACTGAACCATGCCTCTTAGTTGCTTGTAAAGAGCATCAAAGAGCCAGACCAAGACTCAAACATGTAGCTAGTGAACATGAGGTGTCCTGGAGAAAAAAACAAACCCTCTAGTGTTTTAGGGATATACCATTCTTGCAGAATACTAGTAACCTAAATACTATTGTTTTAGGTCTCTTCTCTCCCTCACGCCATTTGTATATGTATGCATACGTGTCTATGACTCCATCATGTTGGATATCTGGAAGTGAAAATACAGCATTTTCCTCCCCTTTTCCAATGAGTCACACAATCACCTATAAAGCACATAGCATCGTTGAGTGCTAGTGGTTATGTATGAAAAGAGTGGATTTAAGGTACTTAAAAAGGTAAGATGCATAAATGAGCCTTTAAGAGCAATCACTCTTCACTAATTGGAGTCCTTTGTGGTAGATGCTATATCTCTACAAAGCACGTTATGGAGCTTTACTCATATCATTATGTATATTACATATCCTATTGGGCTTTTTATTCCTGTGGATTATGGAGGTTTTTTTTGGGGGGGGGGCTTTTTATACGTTTGTAAAGATAATGTGTTATGAACCTAGGGGAAACAATTATTTGAATAATATGTCTTGTGCAACATTTCAAATCATCCTGATTTGAGTCTGTTTTCCTTCCTCCCTGGAACAGCAGGCAATTGCATTAAATGCATGATCACATCTAGTTGGGATGCAGAATCAATGTCGGCTACTTTGGAACATCATTCAAACGAAAGATAAGAGGGCTGTGAGCTGACAGGTTTCCAACAACTGAAATACGGTTGTCAGCTAAATTATACATCTTAATCTTCTCTGCATTGTACTGTGGATTTTGAAGCCCATTCTGATGTATATTACAGGCAGACAGAACCTGTGCGAAGAGGACACCCATCATTATACTGCTATACAAGGCTGAATGTCGAAAAATCAGTAACATTTTTAGGTTGATTACACTCATCCCAATGCTGCTTCATGGCTGAATTAGGGGACATAGCTATGTAGATGGATGTACTGGATATATTTTGCAGTGCCATAAATGATGTCACTTTCATAAATGATGCCACAAGGCCAGATAGTTATTTCTTGTCATAGATTAAAACAACTATCTTCTTAGCACAAGATAACAACCACTAGAGCAGCCTTCCCCAACCTGGAGCCTCCAGATGCGTTGGACTGCAACTCCCATCATTCCCAGCTAGCATTTGGCCATTCCCAGCTAGCATGGCCAGTGCTGGCTGGGAATAATGGGACCTGCAGTCCATCATGTTTAGAGGGCCCCAGGTTGGGGAAGGCTGCACTGGAGCCTCAATGATAGGTCATGTGAAACTCCAACTATCTATCAACATGTGATCATTTGCTATGGATCACCATCATTTTTGTCACAGACACTTAACTACCATTGAGGGCTAAATGAAGTTGCCAGATCTTGACCTGAAAGATGTGAAAGATTCCTAACATCCAAAACTCCACAGAGCTTGAACTTTACATTTGGCTCATTGGCTTTGTGACAAGAAAGGACGGATTATGTCACCTACTCTGATCTTTCTATTTTATACATTCCAGTCCTTGCATCTTCACCTGGCTAGTTATTGTTTAATGATTTCCTGCCAATTTTTAAAATCATGATATACTCTTAATCCCAACTCCCCAAAACATTGCCATATTCTACAGTTCCTTTCCATCAAAAAGACTCTGACACTGAGTACTGATTTTCTCAGTATAGGAAAAAATCCTTTAGGAAGCCATGGCTGTAATATTAGATTCAGATTAGGCCCTACCATTAGACAGGGTGAGATGGCTGCTCCGAGTGCCAGATGACAGGGGATGGTGGCAGGGCCCCCCTAGGCCATTCCTTCTCAGTCTCTGGCCATTCCCATCTCCCTGAATTGATGCTCTGATGCTTGCTTGCTGCTGGCCTGAGCTGGCTTCTCCCAGTGCATCACAGGTCCTGGTCAAGCAAGCAGACAGAGAAGGAGACAGCTCAGGCCATGCACTCCAGAAAACATCATGCCTGCACATGCGTTGTTCTGACCACGTGACACATGGTGCTGCCACCGCTGCTGCATTGCAGCATTTGTTTGGGTGGGCAGTGAGCAGGCCCCAGACAGTAGGGTGAGTGAGCAGCAGGGACGTGCTGGAGGACAGAGCTGTTTGTGCCAAAAGGCCTGCCCTACACTCCCTAAGCCAGCCCGCTGCCCTCGGGTGCAGTGGGGGATGCTGTACCATCACGTGTTGAAGTAAGAATCGCCTGTCAGTCTGGTTGGCTTCTATACACAGCGGAGGCTGGTGGCTGTGAATCCGCTCTGGGTTTCGGTCAGAATTCCCATTGTGGGGACAGGGTTCAGCACCTTGGATAGCTCCTTTAGAGTTCTGACTGGTTCTGACTGAAACCCAGAGCGGACTCACAGCCCCACTGAAATAGGAGCCATCAGCTTCCACTGTCTATATGTGGAATGTGAGGAACATCTTGCCCTTTGCCTCAGGCAAAGTAAAACGTCTTTGGCTGGCCTTGCTTCATCAAGCACTGTGCGTTAACTAGTGGGAATAAAGGGACAGTCTTTCCTTGAGCCTGTTACAATGGCCAACTGGGAATGACGCTGCCATATGGGCAACTATTTCTGTATGAATTACCACCAGTCTCTGTATATAATATTGGGGCACACCAAGTCTATTCATCTAGCTGGTGGAAAATGAACTTATTTGCTTTGGGAACGATACTGCTTAGCCTTTATATAGTACAGTTACAGTGTTCAAATGGCTCTGCTCTATTCATTATTTGCATTTATGAGAAGCTTATCAAATAAATTCCCTAGGCATTGTATAACCATTCTAAAGCAGGACGATAAGAGAGCTTCGGCTATTGGGCGGTATAGAAATGAAATAAATGAAATAAATAAAAATAAATAATTGACAATAAAGCTCTGTATGTTTGTAGGCCAGGCACAAAGATTTTTGTGTGGACCTGGAAAATAAGTACAATTTTAAAAAGATGTTTATAACAGTCATGTCTTGCTACACAAAACCAGTGATCTGGTCAGAAGTACAGAAAAGATCACATGTGCTCTGAAAAACATATGGAAACAGACAGGTGTTGGGTAAGGGAACAATGCTCAAACCTGATTTCCTAAAGGACTTAGGCTGCAGTCCTATACCAACTTACCTGCGAGTAAATCTGACTGAACTCAGTGGGTCTTGCTTCTGACTAGGTCATGCCGTTAATATACAGGCTGAAGGTTTGGGCCCTGATATATTATCATCTATAATATGTGTGTGCTGCTGGGTTGGGATAACAGAAGAAGATGCTGAGCTGAGATGCTCTGCTGCCACTGTGGTACATATCCAAGCAACAGAAGGTGGATAGAAGATGCTGAATACACTTCTTGTTGCTTGTACAGGCAGCTCTGGAATGATGGATCTTTCTTCCCTAAGGGCTCTAAAGAAAAGGGGGGATAATCAGAGTTCTGCACAGTAATAGTTGGGATATCTAGGCTGTAATTGGATTATTATACAGAAACAACGTGGTGGTTTTTTAAACTACAGGTGAGTATCATTTATTTGCCAGAAGGTGGCAGCTTTAGACCATTCTGAAATGAAAATCTTCCTCCTTTGCATCCTTCATCTGGTGGCTATTAATGCAGGTTCTAAGACATTCAGTCCAGGAACCATCCAAAGGATGGTTTTAAAATGATTTATTTTCTCATATAATCTAGATGAAAAATGACCTTTCAGAGCTAGAGTAATATGTTTGGTCCCATTTGGCTGCAATCTGAATACAAGGGCCACTATTCAGAAAGCAGCCACTTTTATTTTTAAAAACCTAGCCAATTTACAGGATGTGACTTTTAGAAATGTTAAAAAATTTACATCTTCATGTAAAATATTCATAGCAGTGACCCTGGAACTGACAGCAGAATTTGATTGATCATTTCAGATGCTGTTGCATCTGAATACAAAACTGCAAATTTAGGACAGGGGCTATTAAAGTCCTATTAGCAAGTATTGGTGCTATTAGTAATGTCCTAGTAGTGCTATTAGTTCATTAAACCCCCAATCACATTTTAGATTATCAGCTTTGCTAATTTCCTGTTCTTTCAATCCTGACCATGCATCTCAAAAACAGATAGAATTACACAGGTTTGTAAGGCTGGGACACCTCAATAAATGAGGTAGTGCCACTCTTATGCACATTATAGTACCTATGCAGCCCCTGGACCTTGGTGTAGGTTTGCCTTTAACTACTGAGCTGGGGAGTAGGCAGCAGTGGATCACTACCTGGAGAGATGGATAGGCTTGATTCTATGCTATAGCCGGGCCTATGGGCTCCCTTACTCCTGTCCAAATATGCCACAACTGCTTGCACTCTTTATGGCACTCATGCTGCATGTTGGCCACCCATGACCCCGTCCTCCCTTTTCATATACCCATATAAGAAACTGGAGCTTGGCCCAAAATATTAGTTCCAGTTATCCAGATAATTCAGAGCCACAAATGAAGAGCTGGAGCAGGAAAGCTATGCCTGAAACTGATATCCTTTTATGTCAAGAAATACACAGGTGTCAGTATAGGCCATTTTCTGGGATCAGATGTGCTCATTCAGTACTTTTCTTTCTTTCTTTCTTTCTTTCTTTCCAAAACTTTTAATAGATGTTCTCATCTGGAGCCTGCACACTCAACAACCTCAGTAGTAAGTTTTGAAAAAAGAAAGAAAAAGGAACTGGTTAGTTGCCTTTCTGCAGTGCCATGGAACAGCTCAGTGATATGTGGCCAGTCAGCAACACAGGTGCACTGAGTGACACAGGGAGATGTTTGTGACACTCCTTAGTGGACTACATGGCAGGGTATCTGCTAGGGACCAGAACTGTCCATTGACATAAGGCCTATTGGGGGGAAGTGACAAGGAGGAAGAACTATTGAGATGTTGGGCCAGCTCTGCCCCCTGGCCCAACCTGCCCTACCTTGGCTAAGAAACCAGTGGTTTACATGCCAACCTATTGGCTCTATCTACAGGTCCTCCCACCTTACCAGAAACTATCACCATCGAATCCTGAGATGTGTGGGAAGGTCAGTTCCTCAATAGTATGCAGCCTACCTGTATTCTTCTCATCCAATGGATCATGGAAGCTGGTAATGGGCTGCCTCAGGGCTTGCCCTCCAACTCCAATCAGATGCACAGGCAATGAGGAGTAGCAATTACTGCTCCTTCTTCTCATGTATATTATACTTACAGGAGGAAGGAGTGAAACCCAGCCTAGGCAAATAGCTTATCAGGCTAGCCAAGGGGCCTATCAGGTGGGTGGGGACGTGCCACAAGTCCCAGGGCCTACAAAAACCCAGGGCTCACAAAAAGCTGGAACCAGCCCTGACCCTCCTGGCCTGGAGTTGGAGGGCCCACCAGCTTGGCTGTGCATAGAGTCTGGCCTGTAGTTCTTTCTGCTGTTCCAGTGTTGTCTGCTCTCTGGCTCAGTGTATTAGAGGCAAAACTAGGCCAAGGCACTCATGCAGCATCCTCATGGCTTTCATGCTCACAACTTATCAAAACATTTGGCTGCTACTGAGTTTGGGTGTCACTTTCAGAGTCACAGGTGCAGTGAACCCAGAATGCCACAACCCACACATCACTGGTTTCAGGTAAATAAAACAACTCATTCAGATCCCAGATCTCCCATGTCATGTCCAGTTGAGTCCTGAGAAATAGGGTGGCTGTGTGTCTTACCTTTCAGAGGATGGCCATCTTTCAGCTGACTGTCCTTTATTTGATGGTGTCCTGTCTTCGAAGGGCTGTCCAGTCTAAGTCTGGTTTAAAGATAAAGAACCACAAGAAGGGCGTGCAGCAGTGGCCTTGAAGTTGCCCATCAACAGGTAGCACCTGGACAGTCAGTGGGTGGAGCATGCACACAGGTCACCTGGTCACAGTCCTCCCTCTGTGGTGAGAATGTATTGTATTTCTATTTACATTATAGCAATTATTTCTACATTTGCATCTATACATATAAATTAGCATATGCAAACGTTTTGCAAATCTGTGTCCTCTCTTTTGGTGATGCAAGGTGGCCACCATTCTGAGAAAGCAAAGCAGTGGTGATGGTGGTAGAATATGGATGCGGAACATGCTTCAATTTTTCTGTAATTCTGATCTGGATGCATCTCTCTGAAGACAATGTTATATACAACATGGAGTACTTAAAAAAACAACAACCTGTTTCTATTTAAGTCTAGTTAAAGTATGTCAAATTATGTAATAATTTGTTACAGTGCTCAAAGACCAGTAAATGCCTCATTGTTCAGCATCCTGTATTCCTATGAATTTAAGGGTGGGCCAAAATCCTACCTTTTCATGGGTCTATTATCAGAATATCTGAGATGGGAGTGGTGGTGATGGTGGGGAGAAGGATCCTTTAAAGATTAGGTGGCCAAAGGTTTTCTTTCTTCTTCGCTGCCACTTCAAGTGATGGTTTGGCTGCCCTCAGCAGCCAGAAAGTGTTCTCTTTCTAATTTGGGACAGAATGCCACATAGGAATGACACTATGGGCCAGTTCACATGACATGACAGCCCACTGAGGGGTCATGGTGTGTGCCAGCTGCCATTTTGACTAACCAAACCCCGGTTGTCATGTTGTGTGAACCAGGTCAATATAATTCCCAGGGATATTCTGTGGGGACGGGGGATGGCATTTCCCATTGGCTAATGAAATGTCACCCCAGAAGATTAATCCAATTTTTGGGGGGCGGGTTGTTTATTCCCCTACCCAAAATGGCAAAAAGAAGAAGTTGCAGCTAGATACTTCAAGTACTTTGGCTTAGGACTATTTACAACAGAAAGTAAAATGTCAGTTTCACAGGTTTGTACTTATGTTGTTTGTTTAATCTCCCCAATCTTCTTTACTGCTAAGCATTCATAAATAACCCACTTTTAGTAGAGGGCTATTTTGCAGTTTCCATACACAGCATTCACTGGATCTTTAGGCATTCATTCACTTATTTTGTCAAGATGCTTTGGATTAAATAGAAAGGAGAGAGCTAAATTACTTGGAGATTGAAAAGCAGTTGCTAACCCATCAGGAGAGCTGTCAAGAGATTACACCATTATTTTAAAGGACAGATATAGACCCTTGAAAGAGCTGAGCCAAACGACTGTCAAAGCAATAAAGTAAATTTTGAACTGTGAGTGGTCCATACACTGTATCATTTTGGTGGCTTAGATTCTCACCCCCTCCTCTTTTTTATTATTGTGAACAGAAAATGCTGTACAGTGCAAATTGTCTGGGTTCAGGCAAGAGTATTACAGTTGGAATGAGGTGTGTTTCTGATCCCTGGGGCCTTCATAGTTGAGGAAACGGAAACTATAACTTGCTCAGGGCCAGCTCCAGCTTTGAAGGGCCCCTTGGCAAAGCATTCTTGGGGGATGGGGCTGTATAGGTGGGCCATAACAGGCTTACCTGGCAGCGCAGAGTGGCTGGGAGGGGCCACCATTTTAATTTTACTGCCTACATTGCAAGCACTGTGACAAATTAAAATGGCAGTGAGACCCAGCCACCCATTTCTGCTTGAAGCACCAGGCTAGAATTTTTTAAACAGGAGCCCAGGGAAGGTATTAGTGGTGGGCCTGCCAGGAAGCTGGGGCCCTAGCAGTTGCTGGGTGCTAGTTAAAAATAAGCAGTGTTTTTATAAGAGTTATATAGTGAAGTAAATGGCCAAACACACAAACATAAAAGATGTGGCCGTTCTGTTTTGAAAGCCCATAATACATCATTTTGTAAAAGCACCATGCAATTAAATAGCTGGCAGATCAATTATTATAGACCAGAACTCTGAAATTAGTTCTTGTTGTAGTCCCCACTGAAATCACTGGAAATTCCTGTGAATAAGGACTTCTCAGTTTCAGATGTGGTCGTACACAGTAAGTGTGAGATCGTTCTTTTTCCATCTGGTGTTGAACATGCACTACCTATTTCACTTTTCCTCAGGATGAGAGCAACATATGACACAAACATATGAAGATATGTACGTGGGTTAAGCTCAGGCCCAGGACTGACACCTGGTACCTTTGGGCAGTTGCCATGGTGATGATGCCTGCTCAGGTGGCTGGATCTGGTGGCCATTTTAATTTGGCCCCAGAGCACTACATCAGGGTCTCTGGAGCACTGTGGGAAATTTAAATGGCCACCCTTCAGTGTGTGTGTGTGTGTGCGTGTGTGCGCATGCGCATGCTCTATTTTAATTTGCCACAATGTCTTGGACTGAAGCTATATGGGAAACTAAATTTGGCACTTGCTCCTGTCAGCACTGCCAGGTAATCCCACAGCTAGCCACCAAAACAGGAGTGGGAGTATTTCCTGAGGATCCCTCATAAACCTGGAGCTGGCCCTGGTTAGGCCGAACTGTGCTGAATTCATCAGGTAGTGAAGTGGTTGTGTGACTGGCTCACCGCATGCTCATCTCATAACTCAAGCCACATTTGTGGTGTGCAGGAATGTGGGATGAGCTATCATGCAATTCACTCATCACATGCTACACTCAATGGAGATCTACCCAGCACCATTTGGTTGTGTGAATAATGGTTTGCAAGACAGGTGCTGGAAAGCAATAGCCTAGGAACTGATGCTATTTGAGACATTTCTTAGCTCTGTCAGGCCTGTGCAACCTGTGAATATACTAAACATAGGTCACCAACCATGTCTGTTGGGCCACCAGACTTGATAAACCTCCTGATGTTGCTGCCTGTCAGACTATAATCCATGGCTGGTGGACCACATTCAGCTTTGTGGATCAAAAGTTGTGCAGGCCTAATCTTTTCCTTAAAGGTGTCGCATATTATTTTGTGAGTGGGAAAATTAAAATCTACAACTTCATTTAAACAAAAATATGAATCCTCCTCTTATTTAATTGTATCATTTTATTTATATTCTCTAAATAATTACTGTATGTGTCTGGAGATTGCTTGATGTCAGGATTCTCAGACCTATTTTCTTATTCTATTTTTTTGTCGCCTCCTTTCCTTCATCCTCCAAACTAAAAGTGACCTCCTAGCAATGTATGTACTTCTTTCTCTCCTGCTTTTCAACTTCTTGATATATGTCCTCTTGTTTCTTGAAGAATTTCTTCTTTTGTCTTTTTTCTTCTTCTTTGACTGCTCCTCCTCCTTCTTGGAAATAAAAAAGAGGCCAGCTTTACATTTGGTAAAAGTTTCATACAAAGGGGAAAGTCTGTTTTTAAATTTCTTTCCCACACTTTGAAATAGTAAGCATTCTGATTAAAGGAGTTAACCCAAGGTCACTTTTGATATCTGATGAATTCTGCTATGCTGATATGGGATGTACAAAATGTTTTAGAACGTGAGGTGATTTTTGTGGGTCACTTTCTCTCATGTAGAGAACTGCGTGGAACTAGGCCATAGAAAATGGTAATTTCTTATATTTGTTATTTGTTGAACTTCTGTTGCCCTATATGTCTTATATAAGGACTCTTCCCACAACTGAGATCCATGTGTATAAGTGTGCATGTGTCTGAGAGAATGTGTATCTCCATCTTCTGGATATGGTAAAATAAATCACACTGAGCTGTTTTGTACAACATGTCTGGCTCATCATTGGTTATTTAACCCACAATGAGCCACATCATGTGCCAGGTGTATGTGGCTGCCATTTTGAATATGCAACCCCCAACCAGGGCAATTGGGGTTGCACCGTGTTGTGTGCACCTAGCCACCATGGGTTATTCACAGGTTAAACACCCTTGAATAATCCTAGTATTAATCAATGGTTATGCAAGGGTTGTTTAACCCTCAAATAACCACAATGTCAGGGTTTGCACACCGCCCAAACCCTGATCACCCTGATTGAGGGTTGCATATTGAAAATAGTGGCTGCACGCATCTGGCACGTACTGTGGCTCATCGTGGGTTAAATAACCCACGATAAGCCAGCTGTGTTGTGAGAACCAGGCCACTGTCATGTGAATGCAAGTGAAGACAGCTTTCCATATGGATTTTTTTTTTAAAAAAATTAGGGATGGCGGAGAATTCTGCCACAGCTTTCAGTGAGGCCGAATGCACTGGCGTTCGGCCCCCCGAAACCCATGGCAGAATGGCCTCCCACCCCCGCCCCCCTGCAGAATCCCCCCCGGGACGAAGCTTACCTGGGGTGGATGTTCTGACGGCGGAAGCTCCGGTGGCGGCTCCAGCGGCGGCAGCTGGCCTCTTGGCCAGCTGCTGCAGATTCAAATGGCGGCCGCCATAGCGGCCGCCATTTGCATCTGGCCAGGCTGCCCTGATAGGCCATGTAAGTATTTATGTAGCCTATCATGGCAAAGGCAGCCATGCAAATGGCGGCCACCACACCATTTGCATAGCTGCTTTGCCATGATAGGCTACATAAATGCTTACGTAGCCTATCACGGCAATAACAACAAAAAAAACAGCATACGCAAATGGTAGCGGCTACGGCGGCCACTATTTTCATTCCCTTTTTTTCACTGTTTTAGCCTATGTAAATATTTATGTAAGCTATTACGGCAAAAAAAAGGGGAACGCAAATAGCGCCCACTATGCTATTTGCGTTCCCCTTTTTTTTTTGCCATAATAGCCTACGTAAATATTTACGTAGGCTAAAACAGTGAAAAAAAGGGAACGCAAATGGCAGCCGCTGTAGCCGCCTCCATTTGTGTACACGGTTTTTTTTTTTTTACGGAAGGCTGACCAGCAGCCGGATGTCCGGCTGCGGGCAGCCCCGGCCGGTGGCTTAGTGGAATTTCCGTGGAGCGGAGCCGGCCAGATCAGGATTTTGGGGGGAGGTGCAGAGCGCCTCCCCTCCACCGTGAATCACCCTGTCGGAAAAGTAAGTGACTTTCGTACATCCCTAAAAAAAATCCTAGGTATCAACATCAGATTTTACGTTTACAGGAATTTTAGATTCAACCTCCAGAATTTACATATTTTCCCCAGTGCACTGGGCTCCCTTCAGTGTCAAGTCTCACGCCCTCACCCTGGGGTGCTCCTCTGATCAGTGCTCTTCCAAACAGAGCTGGTCAGTTGATAGTTTCATTTCTCTACCATGACACCCCCCTTCCATTGCTGTGGAAGATTAAAATGGCAGCTATCTGTCTGCCTGGTGGCACTAGTGCTGAAAACAAACATACAAGGGAAGCCCATGACAGCGATTGATGGTAGATGTTTAATGTTAGAGCTTTTCTACATGAGGCATTTATTGTGCGCTGGTCATTCCCTACTCATGGTTGTTTATGGGTTCTTTAGATAACATCATGACCGTCCAACTTTGCTTCTGTTTTTAAAGAGCACTTTTGGCAAGTTTTTTTTAGAGTAGGGAAATTGTGGTATTATTTGTGAAAGAGAAAGAATTTTTTCTCACTTGTGTATTTGTGCTATTCTACTATACTATAGTGCCAACTAGAGGTTATTAGCAGGAAAGCAGGAAAGCAAGCACTCTTTGTGTAGTGCTTGGATTTCAATTCTGTGACAAAACTGAAAGTAGATACAGCAGATTAACAGCCTTGTGCAGAAAATCCCTTAACAGGAGCTTCAGTGCAGAAGTACAATAATTGATCTGCATATAATTGACTAAAACCTCTGATTACTTTGATCAACTAGAGTGATCTTTGGCCAGACACTGCTTCTTAGCCTAATGTACTTCACAGGATTGTTGTAAGGATTAAATGGGGATGGTGGGAGGAAGAACCTTATGAACCACCTTGAGCTCCTTGGAGAAAACATGGAATATAAATGTAATGATAAATAAGTAAACATGGAAAATGAAATTTCTGTGAGGCATTTCATGTAGATGTTTCCTGTCCCCATTATGTATTAGCTATATAGAGGTTCCTGTTTAAGTGTTCAGCAAAGGAGATCGTTACCTTGTCGTGGTGCTGGAGCTTGAGCACCTCAATGACATCATGAGCTAAACCATGAAGGGACACCCAAGACGAGAAGGTCATGGCAGAGAGGTCAGACTAAATATGATCCCTAGGGAAGGAAATGGCAACCCACCCCAGTATTCTTGCCATGAAAACTAAATGCATCAGTACAACCAGAGATATGTAGGTATACCATCGGAAGATGGGACTCCCAGGTTGGAAGATGGTCAAAATGCTACTTGGGAGGAACAGAGTATAAGTTCAACTAGCCCCAGATGTGATGACGCAGCTAGCTGAAAGTCGAAAGGACGGCTAGCAGCCAAAGGTGCTGGTGGTGAACGATGAATCTGATGTTCTAAAGATCAACACACCGTAGGAACCTGGAATGTAAGATCTATGAGCCAGGGCAAATTGGATGTGGTTACTGGGGAGATGTCAAGATTAAATATAGACATTTTGGGTGTCAGTGAACTGAAATGGACTGGAATGGGCCACTTCACATCAGATGACCACCAGATCTACTACTGTGGACAAGAGGACCACAGAAGAAATGGAGTAGCCTTCATAATTAATAATAAAGTGGCTAAAGCAGTGCTTGGATACAACCCAAAAAATGACAGAATGATCTCAATTCGAATTCAGGGTAAGCCATTTAACTAGGGATGGCGGAGAATTTCTCCCCGAAACTTCGGGGTGTCGAGCGCCAACGTGTTTGGCCCCCCAAACAAGTTTCGGGGAGAAATTCTCCTCCCCCCCGCCCCCCGCACCCCCCCCGGGACGGGACTTACCTTTGCCTAATGTCCCTCCCGGCGGTGGGTCCGGCCGGCGGTTCGGCGGGTCTTTGTCAGGGGTGGGGGTGGCAGCCGATCTTTCGACCGGCTGCCGCCGCCGCCATTGCAATAAAAGAAAAACAAAAACAAAAACGCCCCCGTGATAGGCTACGTGACGATTAACGTAGCCTATCACGGCTAGATTTGCAAAGTCAGCCGTGATAGGCTACGTAAATCGTCACTTAGCCTATCACGGGTGACTTAAAAAAAAAAAAAAAAAGCGCGTACAGATAATGGCGGCCCCCATAGTGAGCCGCCATTCCCGTTCCTTATTTGGTCGCTGTAGTCTACGTAAATGTTTACGTAGACTACGGCGAAAATAAGGGCAACGCTATTTGCGTTGCCCTTATTTTCGCCGTAGTCTACGTAAACATTTTTATGAGGCGCCTCCTCCCCGGCCTGAATTTCGGCCAGGCGAGGCGGGAAGCCTCCCCCCCAGCCTGAATTTCGGCCGGGCGAGGCGGGAAGCCTCCCCCCCCGGCCTGAACTTCGTGGGGGGAGCAACGAAGCGCCTCCCCCCCACCGCGGGAAATCTTTGAGGACAGGTAAGTGACTTTCGTCCACCCCTACATTTAACATCACAGTGATCCAAATATATGCCCCAACCACAGATGCTGAAGAAGCAGAAGTAGATCAGTTCTATGAGGAGCTGCAGCACCTACTGGATAGTACACCAAAAAAAGATGTTATTTTCATTACAGGAGACTGGAATGCTAAGGTGGGTAGTCAAACAACACCTGGAATTACAGGCAAGCATGGTCTGGGAGAACAAAATGAAGCAGGACATAGGCTGATAGAATTTTGCCAAGACAACTCACTGTGCATAACAAACACTCTTTTCCAACAACCTAAGAGGCAACTTTATACATGGACTTCACCAGACGGTCGACATTGAAATCAGATTGACTACATCCTTTGTAGCCAAAGGTGGCGGACATCTATGCAGTTGGTAAAAACAAGACCTGGAGTTGACTGTAGTTCAGCTCACAAACTTCTTATTGCACAATTTAGAATCAGACGAAAGAGAATAGGGAAGACCCACAGAGCAGTTAGATATGAGCTCACTAATATTCCTCATGAATATGCAGTGGAGGTGAAGAATAGATTTAAGGGACTAGATTTAGTAGATAGGGTCCCGGAAGAACTATGGACAGAAGTTCGCAACGTTGTTCAGGAGGCGGCAACAAAAAACATCCCAAAGAAAAAGAAAACCAAGAAGGCAAGATGGCTGTCTGCTGAGACACTGGAAGCAGCCCAAGAAAGAAGGAAAGCAACAGGCAACAGTGATAGGGGGAGATATGCCCAATTAAATGCAAAATTCCAGAGGTTAGCCAGAAGAGATAAGGAATTATTTTTAAACAAGCAATGCACGGAAGTGGAAGAAGATAATAGAATAGGAAGGACAAGAGACCTCTTCCAGAAAATTAGAAACATCGGAGGTAAATTCCAGGCAAAAATGGGTATGATCAAAAACAAAGATGGCAAGGATCTAACAGAAGCAGAAGAGATCAAGAAAAGGTGGCAAGAATATATGGAAGATCTGTACAGGAAGGATAATAGTATCGGGGATAGATCTGACGGTGTGGTCAGTGAGCTAGAGCCAGACATCCTGAAGAGTGAGGTTGAATGGGCCTTAAGAAGCATTGCTAATAACAAGGCAGCAGGAGATGACGGTATCCCAGCTGAACTGTTTAAAATCTTGCAAGATGATGCTGTCAAGGTGATGCATGCCATATCCCAGCAAATTTGGAAAACACAAGAATGGCCAACAGATTGGAAAAAATCAACTTATATCTCCATACCAAAAAAGGGAAGCAGCAAAGAATGTTCCAACTATCGAACAGTGGCACTTATTTCACATGCCAGTAAGGTAATGCTCAAGATCTTGCAAGGTAGATTCCAGCAATTCATGGAATGAGAATTGCCAGATGTACAGGCTGGGTTTAGAAAAGGCAGAGGAACTAGAGACCAAATTGCCAATATCCGCTGGATAATGGAGAAAGCCAGGGAGTTTCAGAAAAACATCTATTTCTGTTTTATTGACTATTCTGAAGCCTTTGACTGTGTGGATCATAACAAATTATGGCAAGTTCTTGGTGGTATGGGGATACCAAGTTATCTTGTCTGCATCCTGAGGAATCTGTATAATGACCAAGTAGCAACGGTAAGAACAGACCAAGGATCAACGGACTGGTTTAAGATTGGGAAAGGAGTACTGCAGGGTTGTATACTCTCACCCTACCTATTCAACCTGTACGCAGAGCACATCGTGTGACGTGCTGGGCTTGAGGAATCCAAGGCTGGAGTTAAAATCGCTGGAAGAAACATTAACAATCTCAGATTTGCAGATGATACCACTTTGATGGCTGAAAGCGAGGAGGAGCTGAGGAACCTCATGTCGAAGGTGAAAGAAGGAAATGCAAGAGCTGGGTTGCAGTTAAACCTCAAAAAACCCAAGATTATGGCAACCAGCTTGAATGATCACTGGCAAATAGAGGGAGAAAACGTGGAGGCAGTGACAGACTTTGTCTTTCTAGGTGCAAAGATTACTGCAGACGCTGACTGCAGCCAGGAAATCAGAAGACGTTTACTTCTTGGGAGGACAGCAATGACAAATCTTGATAAAATAGTTAGGAGCAGAAACATCACACTGACAACAAAGGTCCGCATAGTTAAAGCAATGGTCTTCCCCGTAGTAACCTATGGCTGCGAGAGCTGGACCATAAGGAAGGCTGAGCGAAGGAAGATGGATGCTTTTGAACTGTGGTGCTGGAGGAAAATTCTGAGAGTGCCTTGGACTGCAAGAAGATCAAACCAGTCCATACTCCAGGAAATAAAGCCAGACTGCTCACTTGAGGGAATGATCTTAAAGGCAAAACTGAAGTACTTTGGCCACATCATGAGAAGACAGGATACCCTGGAGAAGATGCTGATGCTAGGGAAAACGGAAGGCAAAAGGAAGAGGGGCTGACCAAGGGCAAGATGGATGGATGATATTCTGGAGGTGACGGACTTGACCCTGGGGGAGCTGGGGGTGGCGAAGGCCAACAGGAAGCTCTGGCGTGGGCTGGTCCATGAAGTCATGAAGAGTCGGAAGCGACTGACCGAATAAACAACAACATATAGAGGTTCCTGTTTAAGTGTTCTACAAGTATAGAGTAAGGGGCGTTCTTTACAATATGAGGTGGCCAATCTTTGGTGTGCCACAAAAGCACAGGCAGGAGAATTGCTGGTTTTATTGTCAGCTTTTATTGTTGTTTTATTGCTATTTTATTGTGTTTATGTTTTTATTGCTTGTAATATTTTAACTGTTTTTATGTATTTAGTGCTGTGAGCTACCTTCGGGGGGGCTTCTGCCCTAAAAGTTGGCCAAGAATTTTTTTACATAAATAAATACAATAAATTGTGTGGTGTGCCTGCACGGGAGCAAGAGGGCCCATAGGCCTAACTAGGAAATGAGGCCTGCACTTCAGTAAGCCTCTCTTGTACTGTGCTGCGGCCTATGCTCCAGCTCAGCAGATGAGAGACCAAATCATCCCACAACAGTGGGGTAAGGGGGGCATGTATGTATTTACCCAAGGTTGGGTATATCTCACTCTCTGACATGTGGTACACTCAGCCCAAGATTGGCCATTAGCTCCTTAGGTCTGGCTTTCCACCAGGACAAGACACAGCCAAGGAAAAGCCTAGTTCTGTCACAAGCAGTGAGGGTGAAAGGGCCAGAGGCAGGGCGCATGATCCACGTCAGGCTGAGGGACAGGATCAAGAGAAGGCAGATGAGACACAGAAGGGCCAGAGGCAGAAGGTGTGGTCAAAGTCAAGCTGCTGGTCAGGAGACGAGGCAAGGCAGTCTGCTTACCGTAGTCAAGCCCTACTTTGCAGAGGACAGCTCTCTATTTGGAGGGCTATATAGAGCAAGTCCAACTTAAAGATAGAGGAACCATAGGAAGGGAAAGTTGGGAGTTTGAAGTTGCCATCAACAATTAGCACCTGGACTGAAAAGGCATACCTGGTCACAGTCTTCCTCACTATGGAGGGAGAGATCGTACTTATATTTAAATTATTTAAATTATTTCTAAATTTGCATCTCTACATATGAATTAGCATATGCAAATTTTATGTAAATCTGTCCTGTCCTGTTTTGTGATGCACTTCCTCTTTTTTGTGTAAAGGGGCCCCCCCAAGTCTGCTATATGGCCACTTTTAGCACCAAGTTGCTCAGACTAACAAGCTGGCTTGGCTTCATGGGTTTTATAGGGCCTGGTGTGGAGTTAGCTGATAGTCTGAACATTGGGGGGAGGGGGTGTTAGCTGACTGCTTGCGGGCTGGAATGGCATCCTTTGATTTATCAGGCCTGGTCTGCCTGGCCTTCTAAGGTGCTTGAATGCTGATGGCACAGGTGCTAAAGCGCTGGTGGGCCTGGTTTGAGACATGCCCTGGCACTTTACAATGCCCACCAGTGTTTTACTTTTAGCTCAACATAGCTTTGTTTTGCTTTGTACAGGTAGTTCATGCTTCAGAGGAATTGGACAGAGAAAAATAGAAAATATAGAAATGGCCGTTGGGGATAAAGATATAGATATTGGGCAGAGGGAGATAGCTACACTTTTTGTCATCATGAGAAAAGAAAACTTCGGGGGACGTGATCACAGTCTATAAATATTTTCAAGGTAACAGTGCAAATGAAGGAAGAGAATTATTCACAGCCTCTGAAGATGGTGTGACAGGAAAACTTGCCTGAAGCTAACTGAAGTCAGCATAAACTAGATAAGGAGGACAACATTCCTACACAGTGTAAAAATGGCAAGGAAATTTTCTTACAGACAAATATAAATTAATAGGAAAAATTCGGGAGCCAGAGCCTGGTCCATCTTCCCTGACAATGTGCTCTTTAGCTTCGTTTCACAGATTCATTACAAAAAATGAAATCCAGATTTTGACTTGGCATATTTTAAAATGATTTACACTGTGACTTTTCCCTCCAAGGAAACCCAAGGCAATTTACGTTAAATTCTAAAAATGCCATAATAGGATTTACAGTAAAATGTACAGATGAAGCATAAATATCCCCACCATGTAGTCTTCATTTTGTCTTCATCACTTGGTTCTTCAGGAAGGCATGGAAAGTTTCCGTATCAACCACTGCCAGGCATATGTGCAGTGGTGGTGGTATGGAGACTTCCTTCACTTTGGATTCATTTGGAAATTGACCAAATTCTTCAAGGGCTCAGACCCCCCCCCCCATCTTCCCATCTTGGCAAGTCCTTGCCTTCTTTACTTACAAGGGTAGAGTAAAGAGCCTGTAAATTCTAAGGGTCTTGTACCATGGGGGTAGGCTCCCTGACCCCATCCCCTTAATTTCACCCTGCAGCCGCTTTACCCTCCCCCATAGGAGCTGATGGAGTGTTTTTGCACCATTAGGTCCTATGTAGGAGCATAGAAAGGAGCTACAGGGTCAAATCTGGAGGATGATGAACTGAATTAAGAGAAGGGAAGGAGGGGTGTGCTGGGGAGGAGGGTTAGGGGTATGAGGAGAGCAGCAGAGAGATGCCGGAGGTACTGTCCTCATATTAACATCTGAATTGGTAGAATGTTTTGGGGCTTGTTAAAACTCCCTTTGTTTTAAAGTCGGTTTTAACAAACTCTTCATGCTTGTTCCTAGGCCTGGCTTAGGCAAACTTTGCTGACGTTCCTAAGAAGTTGTGCTACTCTTTAGAACAGGGGTGGGCAACACAGTCTGTGGTCTGCTTGCAGCTCCCACTGCCCCCAAATTTGTTGCTGCAGTGGTGGCTCCTGTGGCAAAACAACTGGCAGTTTGCATCTTGTTTTAAAGTGAAAATTGGCTTTTTTAGGAAACCGTCGCCGTTTGCCACCAAAATTTGGTGGCATACTGCCAATTGTTTTGCTACTGCTATAATTTGTTGGCTCTCCAAAATTGCCCATCTCTGCTTTAGAGCAGGTGTTCCCAACCAATGGCCATGATGCCTGGGGATAATGGGAGTTGTGGTCCAAGATGGCCATAGGGCACCAGGTTGGGGAAGGCTGCTTTAGGGAAATCAGAGGAATCCTGCTTCAAACTGGGTCCATCCGGTGAGTGTAATTTGTAGACCAGCACTTAAATAACCAGCACTTAAATCATAATAGGCTTTTTGCTTTCACAAATTAATTCTATTGCATAACTATTTGCCTCTGTTCTGTTTCATTGTCAGCCGTAAACATTTTCATTTGACAAATCTCCATGCGTAACAAATTTTATCCCATCATAATGTTTTAGAATCTCACTCAAGTGATTCATTCCAAATCTTGATTAAAGCATTAATTGCTCCATGTTGGTAAATTAGCTCAAGGCTTAAGATACCGAATGAATTTCTTTCATCCCTATTTTTCAATGTAGTGCTGGCTCTCCTTGAGGAAAACAACACCTTAGGTGTGAGAAACTGCAGAAAAGTTTGCCATACCTTCCTTGGAAACATATATTTTCCCTTCTTTTCAATGGATTTAATATTATTTGCAATTTCCATTTATAAAGCACAAAGTAAAGAATTATCTGGTGGTATATTTATAGCATGTTCCTATGGTTCTACCTGCCATTTAAACATCCCCCTAGTTCTGGTGCTAGAAAGCATGATCCTATGCTTGTCTACTTGAAGGTAAATCCCATTGAATTCAATGGGGCTTACTTCCAGTTAAGTGTGTATGGGATTGCATCTGTACACTACCAAATATTCATGTAGCCCATGTAAAATGAAAGAGGTGCAGTTCTGTTGTTTTTATGACAATAGGAAGCTCAGCATCTTTGAGTTGTATTCAGCTCTTTGTCAGGGGACATTTAGGTTTTTCACTGGGGAAAATCTTTCTTCATAGAAAGTATGGTATGGACGTCTTGACCTGGGCCATGATAACATTGTATAAAAACACTTCTGAGGTAAGGCATCAGCTAGCAATGTATTTGTCTTATTATCAAAAATGGGTCTTCTCACTGGTGCTGTAAAGTGTTCTTATGGAAGCTTTTTTTTTGGATTTCAGCAGTTTTGACAATCCTGAAACCTCAGATGTGAAAGATACAGAACAGGATGCCTTTAAGAAAAACAGGAGGGGAAAAATGAAATACGTTCTTCAGGAAATTAAGGTCTATCTAGAAATCTAATAGCAATACAGCAGACATGGAGGAAGCTTTTTTAGAAAAACTAGAAAAATGGAATGGCATGAAGTAGGGAACTTTTATGATTCTGTAATAGCAAAATGTGATACACTTTTGCTCACAAATCAAAGGACTGAAGGCTGTAAAAGGTTCAGCATCAAAGAGACCTGTGCAGGGCCATCTGAAAGCCATCTTTTTAATAGGTTCTACAATATCCCTCCTTTCCCCATCTCTCATATAGCCATTATACAAGCCATTCAAATCCCTGAGATGTCTACGCTAATGACTCTTATACAGCATCTAAAACATTGGGTCAGCTGTGAACAAAAAAAATGTATGTGTGGTAGAGAGGGCAGAGTAGCTGAGAGAAAACTGAGCCAAAGTGTAAATGAATGTCACAAAGGATTGTTCAGTGTCAAAAAATGGCCTTTGAGGAATGCCAACATGCAGGTTCATTCTAACAAGAGTAGACCAGCTTAGCAAAAATATAGTATTTTCATATTAGTTATGACACACTTTGGGCTTATATTTTGGCAGAGCTCAAACACTGTTTCATCAGGTAAGCTGTGTCAATTGAGACCAATTCACAGGGGTTTCTGAGCTGACATAAAGGGAAAGGCCTACAAATGAGAAATTATTAGTGAGAGATCTTTAACTCTATTACAGAAGCTGGTGATGTATGGCCCTTGAGACACATGTAGTCTATCTAGTTCGTTATTTTTCTAGGCTTGTTATGAAATGTTAGTTGATTAATCACATAAGTTTAAGTTGATTAATTCTTTGATTAAATCTGCTTAAAGTACCATATGAATAAAGCAATACTTCTTAAGGCAAAAAATACTTCCTTTTTTAGATGATGCATATGTGCATTGTACTGCCACCACTTTGGAACAGGTACTTCTTCATGTGTGGTTCTTCTACGATGGTGTTTGTCAGCCACAGTTGCATTAGATATAACTAACAATGTATTTATAAATCTGCTGTCCCATTAAATCAGAGACACCTTTCAAATCAACCTTTAATCAAGTTTTTAAAACAGTTAATCTAGCAGATCAACTGTCTAAATGCTGCACTCCTAATTTCTACCATCCCTACATAGCTGTGGGTGGTGTACTCCACCTCATCCCTTGTATTTGTATGTGGGCAGAATCCAGTGCTGCCCGCGTGCATGCAGCCAGCCCCACCAATTCTGATCCACAAGCGGCCCCCACCTCTTACAGAACAGCGATGCAGCATTTCCAGCAGCAAACCGAAATAAGTGAAAATGCTCACTTCTAGAAGGGGACAGGTTGGTGGAGTTCACATTAGAGAGCTCTGCTGAACTGTCCCCTTCCAGAAAGGAGCGTTTCCATTCATTTTGGGGCTTGCCTCCTGAAGCATTAAATTGCCATTCTGCAAACAGTAGGGTCCACTTGTGGACCGGAATTGGTGTGGCTGGCTGCACGTGGACCAGAATGGGCAGCCAGCTCTGCTAGTGGATGGGAGACAATGGATTCTGCCCCATAACCACAAAGATCACAGCCCAAGGAAGCTTCTTCAAGTGTGAATATCTAATGAGCTGATTCGGAAGGTTCAGTTCATTCAGAAAGTGCAGAATGTGGCAACCAGAGTTTTGACTGGCGCTCCGCATTCAGATCATGTCTCACCTCTGAGAGAACTCCACTTATTGTTTCCGGGTCCAGTTCAAAGTGCTCTAAAGTAGCGGGTGTCATGAATATGTCAGTACCAGTTTCTCTTAGTTTCTTATTTTTCCAAAGTTTTGTTAATCCCAAGCCCTGAGATTTTTTTTAAAAAAAGCTTTACATGAAAACTCATAACATTTTTGTGTGCATGTCTCCTAATATATGCATTTTGATGTAATTTTGCCTAATACAGACATCATTTGCAAACAATTTTTCAAATACAATGCATTTTTAGACATTCTTTTCAGTAACATACACATTTTTTTGTGTGCAGTTTCCCCAATATATGTATTTTGTATGCATTTTTTTAAATGGCGTACTCCATTGCAAAATTCAGAGAAGTGTGAATTTGAAAGTATAACTGAGTTTTGGTTTGCATATAGGTTTGAAATTGAAAGTGTGAAAAAAGGTAAGTTTGCGTTAAAACGTGAACTGAACAAATATCTTCCCCCACCTCTACTTTAAAGCCCCAGATAGCTTGGGACCCAAGAGCACAATCCAAGTGGGTGCTTACGCCCCCGCCGATTCCTTTCCAACCTGCCGATTCCTGTCCGCAAGTGGTGGGTCCTGCTAATTCTGTTGTGCAAGTGGGACCTACTGTTTACAGAAGGGAGATTTAGCACTTCCTGGGGGAAGCCCTCAAATAAGGAGAAACACTTGTTTATGAAAGGAGGCGGGTTGGCGGAGCTCCTTTATGTGAGTTCTGTCAACCTGCTTCCTTCCAGAAATGAGTGTTTCCACTTTTTTGGATTGCCCCGGAAGTGCTAAATTGCCATTGTGAAAGTGGTGGGGGTAGAATTGGCAGGGTGGAAGAGAATCATCATGGGCAGAAGCACTCTGTTGGAATCTGCCCTAAGTGCTTGAGCATTTCCTCTCATACCATCATCCTTGCACATTAAGATGCCCTGCTCAACTACAACCTCTGTTAGAGGTGTATTTTAGCAAGGGTGAGGGTTTTTTCTTAGGCAGTGGCACTACAATTGTGTAATGCCCTTTCCAGGGAGGAAGGTTTGCGTGGCATCTGCTCTGTTATCATTTAGGCACCAGGCAAAAACCTTTTAATTCAACCAGGCACTTTAAACATCTTGGGCATTTACAACTCTGACTTTTAACTATGTTCTGCATCTTTTATGTTTTTATGCTTGTATTGTGTCATTTTTTTTCCTTTTTAAATTTTGTAAACTGCCCAATAATCCCCAGATATACAGTGACATAAAAATGTATCCAATCAATAAAATTTAATTAGGCAACTGTACTGCTTTGGAAATAGATGACAAAATCCACAATAGTCATTGTCTACCCTTATGAAGCACAAGTCCCTTAATGCTTAAGGATGCTGTCCTCACAACCCCAAATCTTCCTTTCTCTACACATGTCAAGCTATTTGTAGTTGCTCTGGAAAGCAACCCAGCCCTCGTCAAAATCCCATTACAAGGGTGAAACAAATCAGTCAGATGCTTGTATGGAAAATATTTTGGTGACAAAGCTGTGTCAGCCCACGTCTAGGGAGAGTGTGATAAGATAAGAGGATGTGAGTGGTAGCCTGTGGAGGCAACATAACGTTGTCAAACTGATGCCAAAACAATGTCAAGGCAACTTATATTACATTTACCCCCAAAGTTAAATAAATCTGCTCAAACCATGACTCCCATCTGCAAAAGAATTCTTTTTTCCTCCAGGACTCTAAAGCTCTTCAGTCAGCCCCACAAGCTAATTAGAAATATCCTTACCCGTCTGCTTTACATCCAGTGCTTCTCTGCACACTTCAGGACTTATGCGGCTTTTAAGTGGTGTGTACAGGCTGCATACTTGTCCACTCTGTGTTTCGCTCAGAGAGGAAATTGTTATCCTAGGAAAATTACTTTGCTGCACTTCCTTACCCTCACTCCTTGAAGTAATAGTATAGTAGAAGCAATATATTTTTATGCCTGAGGGAAGTGTGTGTGCATTGAACTCCTTGTCCCTAACCGGCAATGCATTTTGCCAACTAAACAGCAGTTCTGCCAACTAAATAACCGCTCATGTGGGGCTACAAAGAAAAAGTGTTGAATTCAGTCACATCAACCCAGTGACAAGGACATTCTGCTTAGTTTTGAAATGCCAAAATCTTGCCACCTGATCTTGCCTGTCTTGAATTCTGGTAAAGCTATGGATTCCTTAACTTGACATCTAATTGACCTCCTCACTGCATATGAATTACTTTTCATCAGTTTCACAATGAGACCTTTTTTCAGGGTTCAATACATGTCTTCCAATGTTTCGTAGATATGTCTTAACTGAAACAATAATACAATTTAAGATCTCAGTATTCTTCAGGTAATATATAATTGACATAATTTAGCAGAAATACAAATGGTGTTAAGGTTAAATAAAAGCCATTTTTTATCAGGATTGTATCAGGAACAATTTATTCATTTATTCAGTTTATAGCCCACCTATATACGAATACTCTAGGTGGTGTACAAAGTTAAAAAAACAATGTAACAAAATATCCAACAATAAAACCAATACAGCTTTAAAACAGTATACAGGAGTCAGCAAAAAGGAACAAATGTTCTAAAAAGGGAAGGCCTGCCAGAATAATAGAGTCTGGTATAACAGACTCTATTAATAGAGTCTGTTACATATACAGTATATTGGTATAATATACCAAAACCTTTGATCCCTTATACATTTCCATGACATATATGCAAAGTCCCTCTTTCCCTCATTTTCCATTGCTTCAAATACAGTCTCTGTACTATTTATTTGTGTAAGCTGACACAAAGCACCAGAGGGCCAATTCAGACATGAAAAATAAGCAGGGCTTGCTCAAATGTGACTTAACGCACACCTTGAAATCCCTGCTTTGTAACATAATAGTAGAAATGCATATGCAGAGGCATGAATAATCTGTGCGCGTCAAGTTCAAACCCACTTTTGTGTAGTGCCCTAATTCTCTCTTTATTGGGCTGTTGGCTTGGACCTAGGGACAGTGAATCTGAGATTAAACATTCATTGAAGATTGTCAGTGTTGGTACTTCTAATTTTAATTTGTAAAATAAACATACCATAAGAAGGGTACAACATACATCTGTTACACTTCAAAGGTGCTCTTTTGGTAGAAGCTAGAAACAGTAGAAATGGACCTGGTTTGTATGATCACTACAGCTCACTGTGGCTTATTTAAGTCATGGTGGGTTGCAGTATGTGCTGGGTGACCTTTTGAATATTCAAGCCATGGTGGGTGGTCACTGTGGCTCATCATGTCATGCGAACTTGGCAAGGGTGGCTTATGCGAGGGTAAACAACCCTCACAAAACCCTAAAGCAGCCCATGGGCCTTGTTGCTTAATGCTTGCATAAGCCACCATTGCTGGGTTTGTACAACACAAGCCACGGCACCTGCCCGCTGTGACTTGAACATTCAAAATGGCTGCCAGCCACAGTGGGTTGCAGTGATCATGCGAACTGGCCCATTGTTTACTTGGACTTTTACAAGGCTTTTGACAAAGTCCCTCACCAAAGACAACTGAGCAAACTTAGCAGTCATGGGATAAGAGGAGAGGTTACCTTATGGATCAGTAACTGGTTAAAGAACAGAGCATAGGAATAAACGGACAGTTCTCACGTTAAGGTGGCCAAATTTGCCAACAACACCAAATTATTTAGGGTGGTTAAAACAAAATGGGACAGTAAAGAACTCCAGAAGGATCTCTTCAAAGTGTGGGAGTATGCATTAAATAGCAAATGTGGTTCAAAGTAAGCAAATTTAAAGAGATGTACACTGGGGGAAAAATTCCTAACTTCATGGGATCTGAGCTGGTGGTGCCTGACCAAGAAAGGGATTGTGGTGGATAGGTTGATGATAGTGTCAAACCAGTGTGATGCTGCTGTAAAAAAGGCAAATGCCATGTTCATTAAGAAAGGAACTGAAAATAAAACTGCCAATATCATAATGCCTTTATACAAATTTATGGTGTAACTACACCTGGACTATGTATAGTTCTAGTTACTGTATCTCAAAAAGGATATTATAGAGCTTGACAAGGCAACCAAAATTATCAAGGGGCTGTAGCAACTCTCCTATCAGGAGGAGTTATATCATGTGGGGCTTTTTAGCTTAAGAAAAAAAGGCAAGTAAAGGGGAACGTTCTAGAGATGTATACAATTATGCATGGTGTAAAGAATGTGGATAGCGAGATGTCCCCGCATTATGGGTGCATAGGGGGGAGAAATGACGAGACGACACCAATAGAGTTGGGATAAAACTGGGCCACATAAAAGCCGGAATGAAAGAGGAGAGGGGGTGGCACGGCCTAAATATCGACTGGCTTACCACCCGCCCCACCGGGATGTCGAGAGCAAGGGCCAATGGCATTAGACCTCATCCCGCCCTTCCCCCCATGCAACATCTCCCCCCCGCGGCCAGGCAAGCCGGACGCGGGATGAGGGGACTTCTCATAATACTAGAACCCAGGGTCATTCAATGAAACTACATGGTAGGAGACTCAATATAGATAGAAGGCGGTACTTTTTCAGAACATAGGTAAACCATGGAATTTGCCACCACAAGATGTAATGATGGCACCCAACTTGAATGGCTTTAGAAGGGGATAATACAAATTCATGGAGGATAAGGAGATCAATGGCTGCTAATCATGATGGCAGTATCAGAAGCAGTATGTCTCAATACCAGTTGCTTAGGAACCGCAGCAGGAGGGTGTTACCGTGCACATGTCCTGTTTGTGGAATTCCCATAGGCATCTAGTTGGCCACTGTGGGAACAGAATGCTTTGGGAAAAGAAAGGCCCTTCTTTTGATCCAGCACAGCTTTTGTATGTTCTTAGGTCTCGTTGTTGAAAAGCAGACACACATTTAACCCTTCTTAAGCATTGTTTATGTGCTTGTTAAGACACTGCTCTATAGGTGTTTTTGAAAAAAAGTATTTTAGAAAATGACCTTAAGATAATATCTCGTAAGAGCAAAGTGGAGACAAAATGGATGATGTATGCCCCATGGCCGACCCAGAGATGTTTAAGAGATTAAAGTCATATCATTGTAGTTCGCTGTATGAGTCTCCCTTGATTTGGATTTGCTTTTCATCTAGTTTCCTTCCTGTAAGGTTACATTTTGCTAATTAAAAGAAACTCCCCCCCCCAAGTTTCCCTTCAGTATTCCTTTGAGATTGCAGAATAAAAGCAAGTCAGAGCAAGAGAGGGAAAAATCTGCCCTATTTCAGTTACAATGAATTCCTGTCCTAGCTGAAATAATTATCCCTGGAACTGAGAACACACCTGCTAGGCAGCTTGTCAAAACAGAGTGTGACAGTGAGGTGGAGAAAAAACACCTGACCACAAGAATTAAAGATGACAAAAGCTTAACAAATATATAAAGCAATTTGTTTTAGCTGCAGAAAAGTGCTTTTCCCTGAATATTTTTTCCACTGTGATGTGTTGCAAGCCTTGCTGGCAGAGTTATCAGGAACTCAGAATTGAAGTGTTGATTATTTCTTGGGTTTACATTACTGTTTGGCACCATTGTATTTTTAGGCTGGTTGGGTAGCATGAAAACATATCCATTAAAGTCTCAGTTGTATACACAGAAAGCATGGCAACAACGTAGAAAGCAAAGGAGGTTAGGAGACGTTCTCAAATCTCACCACTCTTTTGTCAAGTTTAAGGCAACTATACAAATATATGAAGTCACGTCTACTGTTTAAGCAAAAGGTCATAAGAAATACACATAAATATATGTGTAAAAGGAAAAATCTCATTCATCAAGTATTTGAATAAAACCAAGTAAGTCCATAGACATTATTGGGTCACTTTCCCACATATATCTTTGGTAGTCACTTTTGGCCTAAGAGAAATAGGGAACTAATTTTTGCAAATGTTCCTATACTAGTCACCTGGACACATTCTTACTTGCCACAGGCAACCAGATAAGTGATTCTTTCCAAACGTGAATGGAACAATAGAATAAACAACTCAATACACCACACAGATTGTTGCACATACCTATCTATGTATGTGTACTATATGCAAGCTGCATACTGCTTTAAAGAATGCTTCGCCTACAGAATCAAGAAGTTAGAAAGCATGAAATGCAAGCTCCATGTGTTAGATGGATGGGAAGAAGCCAGCAAGACTACCTAGATGTAATGTAAATAGGGCAACACTAACGCCACTGCATGCACATACCCACTTATTAAAAGTGCGACTTTGAATAGTGGCCTCTTAATATTTTAATCTTATCGGCTATACTGGATTCAGACAGTAAGGAGGAGAACAGAAGAAATGCTCTGTCTCATCCACTTCCCATAGATTTTCCCTCACCTCCAGAGTAGCTTATCTGGCCAACACATTCAGGGCTGCTTTAAACCAGGTGTGCAGAACCTCTGGCCTGGGAGCCAACACTGGCCCTCTTGGGGTTCCAGTATGACACTCCAGGTTTCCCCAGATGGCCATACCCTTGCCCCCGACCATTGATCGTTTGGTGGTTTCCTGGCTTTTGCATAGGTTTTTTCCCCATTCTAAGAGGATGAAAGGCTTACTTACTGGCAGTAAGAGCTTTAAGTTAAGATACGTTGGTATTTTTGGTATTTTGGGCCCACCTGCTTTGCCGTTGGCCATGCCCACCAGTTCCTGAGAGCTCCTCCAAAATGGAATCTGACCCTTGGACTGAATGAGTTTCCCATGAGCACCCCTGTTTTAATAGTTATGGCTATGATGGCTATGATGGCAATGACTACTGCTACTTTTTTTTTTAAATTAATGGAGTATACTTATATTCTAAAGGGGCCGCGGCGGCTTAGTGGTTAAGACGCTGAGCTGCAGACTGGAAGGTTGGCAGGTCAGCAGTTCGAGACCCAAGTGCCGCGTGACGGAGTGAGCTCCCATCTTCAGGCCCAGCTCCTGCCAACCTAGCAGTTCGAAAGCAAGAAATTGCAAGTAGATATATAGGTACCGCCTCGGCGGGAAAGGTAATAGCGTTCTGTGCACCTCGGTGTTCAGTCATGCCGGCCACATGACCATGGAAGTGTCTTCGGACAGCGCTGGCTCTTCGGCTTAGAAACGGGGATGAGCACCGCACCCTAGAGTCGGACACGACTGGTTGGGGACACCTTTACCTTTTACTTATATTCTACTTTTCTTCCATCCATCCTAGAACTCAAGGTAGCATATATGGGGTTTCCAGGTAGTCTTCCAATCAGGAGCCAACCAGACCCAGACCTCCTGAACATCAGCAAGGGAAGGGAGCTGCATCATGTGCCCTCAGGGTCAGCACATATAAAGGCTTTTTTAGCACCTTTACAAATAGGATGAGTAGCATCTAAGCTGGTTCTTGGTGTCATCTGGTTATTTCCACAATACCACCTTAGCATTCATTTAATCAGCATATATTGATAATGTGCAGTTATAAGAATTGCATTACTCTTCTATTTGTTATTTTAAACACTTCTTTAGATTTTATTTTATTGAACTACTCAGGGTTTTTTTTTTTTTTTTTACAATTCTACAAAGTGCCTGGCTACCATTTTGTGCCATATTCATCCAGATTAAAATCTTATCAATACCTTATCAATATCTTAAACAATATCTTATTTAAAGAACCTGTGGGAATGTGGCCTTATTAAGGACATCAGAAACCAGTCTCAGGTGGTTTAGCTGACTAGTGATCACTTTAGGCTATGGGGCCAAGCATTGATTGCTCTTACGCTTTGTAATAACACTGGCTGTATCTCAGTACTGATCTCTGTGCTCTCCATATAATAGTTAACATTAAACTACCCTCTCCCAAACCTTTAATGTGTAATTATCACAAACTTGAGAACTTAGTTACATATCACCTACCATATGATAGCTTTGTTGAGAATTCTGATGGCTCTCCCATCAAGTTAGATAAATCTCACACACAGTGAAGGGAGAACTGTAGGTTGCCTTTCTCTCTTTATTACCTACTCATCTCCATTCTTAGTAGCTAATTTTCCCTAGGAGTTTGAATAGGGAGCAGCAAGGAAGATTAGCTGCTAAACAATGGAGAGAGAAAGATAGCCAGTGGTTCCTTCTTCAGTGCCTGTTGGTGGCCAAGTCTTCAAGATTCTCAACAGGCAGAGCTCTATCATGTGGTGGGGATGTTCTCATATGTAGAGTATTATGTGTAACCAGGCTCTAATTATTAGATCCTAATTATTCAGTGGCAAAGGACAGTTCAGTAGGAAGACTGGGAATGGGCCTCAACCATGCATACTCTTTTCCCTGCCCCTCTCCATTGCCCCTCACCACAGGGAGCAGAACAAATGAATCAGGAAGATACTAGGTAATATCCAGTTGGACACTAGCACTATTACGTTGCTCTAGCATAAGGGACCTCTAGTGCAACACCAACAGCGATCCCCCGGAAAAAAACCATTGTGCCAGCCAATGCTCTAGCATAATAATTTATGTTAGTGCCAGTGTCCGATCAGATACTGCTCACTGTGTTTATTTGAATCCATGATCTTTCTGGGCTACAAGACTTAGGAGGATTTAATTAACAGGTTAATTAATTCTGTAGATTCTGTATTCAAATAAACATGGGATTTCCCTGTTTACTTCTCCTTAGTTTAATGACACAGAGAGCACATGAGCTCAAGGGCCACTTCCCCCTTTCATCAGATAGAATCCATGGCACAAAGTATTACCCAAAGAGACCCATAGAAAGCAATCAATAGTCTAAATGCTAGTAAGATGCACCTGATCAAGGTTATTTAAACCCACACTTGAAGGAAGGTGTTTAAAGGGGCTTTAAAAATGTCCACTTTTCCTTTTTTCTTTTTTCCCAAAAGACTCTAGTATCCAATTCCCTCTAGCTCTGACGACTGATGATCTGTACTAAGTTATTACATACCCTAGCAATTCTAATATGTCTGCTGTAGTAGAAACATATGAGTTGATCAATTCCATTTGTAATTACATTTGGGAAAAGGGATTATGGAGACAAATATACTCTGCTGTTTTGTTCCCAAGAGCCTAACATGAAATTAATCACTGAACCAATCTTCCCTATGTTCTAGTACTATTGATCAAGCTAATCCTTTCCTAAGTCTGGTGTGCTCCAGTCCTAACACCAGGGTCTTTAAGAACACAAAAGGAAAGCATTAACTTCACAAAACAATTTGATCTCATACAGCTGAGATCACCAGTAACGATGCCAATGTGCTTTTGATAAAACAGTGCTTAGTTGGACCTAGTGTTTACTGCATTTCCAATAGGTTCAGGGAACTCTGAGGGTAAGACGGGCATCCCTGAAAACCTCATATCCAGTACAGTTGCCAGTTCCTGGCCCTGACATAGTGCCTATATTTTTAAGTGCTCCGATACATTGATAGAAGCGATAGCTGTTGTTTCCTGCTCAGTTCCTCACTGGTTATCTCACCCACCCTCCTCCCTTGTCTCCTATGACCAGATGAATTCCCATTTTGCCCTGTAGACAAGGAAAGATAATGGACAATGAGACCAATGGAAAAACAAGGCAACTACAAACTTGCTTGGTACAATTAGAAAGCAAGACATAGGCTGCCATCTCAGGGTGAGGATCTGGCAACCCCAGTGAACAACATCCTGTATCCTTACTATCAGAATTCAGACGTTCTTGCTATGATTGGAAGAACTGAAGGTGGACTATGGACCTGTCTCACATCCCATTCAACTCCCCCCCCCCTTTGGCAGTGTATGCTTTTTCCATGATCTGTCTTTTAAGTACTTTAAAGATTGTGACTCTGCTATGTCATCTCCTCCCGCCACACACGCGCGCACGCGCACACACACACACACACACTGATTTAATGTCAGCCTGCAACAACTGAGACAAGACTAGTGATACTGACAATGTCTGACCTTTTAGGTACTTTAAAGATTGTGACTCTGCTATGTCATCTCCTCCCACCCCACATACATGCACGCGCACACACACACACACACACACACACTGATTTAACTTCAACCTGCAACAACTGAGACAAGACTAGTGATGCTGACAATGTCTGACCTGTGGGGTTCGAGTTGTGAACTCCCCCTCCCTGCTCAAAAAGGCATGCGCCATTCTGAACAACCTCTTCTAGTCTGGACCAATACAAAAACCATCCTTGCTGCTACTGGTCCTCCTTTACCAGTTTTCCACATATCAATGCCAGGAAACAAACAAACAAACAAACAAACCTTAATTTTGTGACAAAGGAGAACAAGCTGAAACTCAATCCATACAAGATGGAAGTGCTGTGGGTTGGGAAACCAACTACTTCAGATGGAGGTTTTCAACTGGTCTTAGATGGGGTTGCACTCCCCCTAAAAGTCCAAATGCACAGCCTGGGAGTCCTCATGGACTCTGAGCTAACTGGGGAAGCCCAGGTGGCTGCGGTGTCCAGGAGCGCTTTTTACCAGCTTAGGCTGGTATGCCAGCTACAACCCAGTCTGGGGAAAACAGGCCTTGCCTCAGTTATCCACGCACTAGTGACATCCAGTCTGGACTACTGTAATGTGTGGGACATGGGGCTGCCTTTGAAGATGGTTCAGAAACTCCAGCTTGTGCAGAATGCAGCCACGCGAGTATTGGTGGGGGCAAGGCGATTCGATCACATAGCGCCTATACTGTACCAACTGCACTGGTTACTTGTGCGTTACCGAGTCCAATTCAAAGTGCTGGTTTTGACCTTTAAAGCCTTAAATGGTTTGGGACCAAGTTACTTGAAGGACTGCCTTCACCAATATCAGCCTACTCACACTTTAAGATCAGAAGGAGAGGCCCTTCTCGTTTGCTCACCTGTGAGAGCAGTCAGGTGGGTGATCACACGTGAGCGGGCCTTTTCTGCAGTGGCACTACACCTTTGGAACTAGCTGCCATCGGAGGTCTGCTATGCTCCATCACTGTAGACTTTTAAGAAGGCCTTGAAAACATATTATTTTACTGTGGCCTTCTTTTGATATAACTGCTATTGTTGCTGTTACTGCTGTTAACACTGTTGCTAGTTTTATTGTTGGCTTTTATTGTTTTCATGTTTTTATCACTTTTAATATGTTAACTATTTTTATGTATTTTATTGCTGTAAGCCGCCTTAGGAGGGCTTCTGCCCTGAAAGGCAGCCAATGAATATTTTAAATAAATAAAAACAACTGTTGGGGAGCGCTCACAGCGCCTGGCTGAATAGGATGCTCCAGAGCACATTCAGAAGCACCATTTTCTGCTGGGATCACTTTGTGGGACCTCACGATCCTAGCAGAAATTGTTTTCTGTTTAATAACAGGCTCTGTAACGCATCTCAGGTCACAAACACCAGGCCTTGAGGGCACTTCTGTGCCTTTAGGTAGAAAACACAGTCTTACTGTATGGCTCCTCCTTGGTTTCCTATTTCAGATGTGCTGCTCTTATTATTTCCCCTCTTGCATGATTTCTTGAGCAGCAGTTAAAAGATTTTGACTTGAGCCATGTGGAGAGAGTGGCGTGGGAGGAACACAGAGCAGGTTAAGGCATGCTGGGACTAATAATAGTACCAGTGCTCTTTGATTAGATACTTCATCCATCTCACCTGCAGTGGAAATACTACATTCATATTTTCAGTGCTAGACTCTCAGGATTAAGCCACTACTCTGAAGACAAGGGCCATAATTTTCATCTATGGGAGGTGGATAACCATGGCTTGAGTTTTGTATTGACAGCCAGCTTGTAAATGAAGAACTAGGCTTGTTCAGTTTACTGCTGAAGGAGGTATTGAGGTAAAAGAGTTAGATGTGTGTATGTTCCTCTTTTTAAAAGTTTGTTTATCCTCCCTCAAGAACTACTTGTGCCTTTTTGTGTATTATTGCCAAAGGAGAGATAAGAGAATTGTAAAAAGTCAATAGTTGCCCCTCGAGACTCCATTTATGGACAGTGTTCAAAATAGTACCACCAATAGCACAGTGTAGTCTCCTTAAAATGCATTAATATGAATTTAAAGGGCCTGAGCTGAGCCATGCAGAGGAATATGTGGAAGCAGGCAAGATGTTGGAACAATTTAATATGCTTCTACATATTTCTGTGCATGGCTCAGCTCAGGATTCCGGACTCATTTCTATTCCTCCAAAGCAGCAGCCTAATTTAAGTCAGTATTCCTCCCTCTCACTCTACCCCAGTTGTATTCTTGCCTTCCTTGTACCTGATGGTTCTAGCAAACTTTACTTGTTCTAACTTTCTGATCTTATCTGTGCTTTATCCTTCTCTCTGGTTATTCATTAATTTAAAATATGTCTAGCCTGCATTTCTGTGTAAGAAGCCTTAAGTGTATCACTTTTGTAAGCAGCCTCAAAAAGTAAAACAGTTAAACATAAATTCCAAAATCCTACTAAAATTAATATAAGATCGCATTTTAAAATAGAAACGGCTTTGCACACCATCAAACTTGGGCTCATGTTATGATGCAGTTATCTGGGACTGTATCAACATAAGGAGTATACATCACAACTCTTCCTTTTTTGCATTTAGCTTCTTTTAAATCCTTGGTTAAAACTTCTTCATTTCCAGAGAAGAAGCAATGGACATTTTTCAAGTGGGAAGAAAATGTAGAAGCATTGGCACTGAGGAGTAAAATACTTCCTATGCTACATCTCTTTTGGAGGGTAGGAAACAATGGATTGGTCAGGAGTAAGCTGTGGTCTTATGTGTGTGTTAGTGTGTGATCTTTTGAGTTGTTGATAAGTGGAAGTTCTGAATATGTATCAGAATAAGCTCCTTATGTCTTGCAATCTAGGCTAATCAGTTCATATGGTCCAATGAGCCGCTATGCAATGCATCCTAATATTACCAGGGAGTGACACAGTTACTTGGAGGATATACGAAATGACCTGACACCTCCCTGGATACATACTGAGGTCACATTATGTCTCCCATGTGATTGTAGGCATGCTGAGGATGTTAATGGCCTATGGAAATATAATTCATGTTCAATTAGGACTCATGACAATGGACTGTGTCCTTTGTAACTGAGAACAGCCTCTGAAAATTTTAATTATAAAATATACTGAACTTATAGAATAGAAAAACTTGAACCATATGCATTTTGAATTTTTCTCCCATAAACTGCCATTGTGAAAACAGAACAGCAAGAACTCCATTGCAAACTACCATCCAAGACATCCTTGAAAATAAGCAGTCATCTTGGGGCACATTTTGATTTTAATCTTGAAAGAACATCTGTGGAATAAAGTCCCAGAAATCCCATTTGTGGCCAGTTTGCCTTTCTGTTCTTAGTTAAACATTGCTGAGGCCAAGCTGATGTGGAATGGCAAAGTGGATGGCTTACATACATTGACACTTCACAAATCAATTGTTCTTTTGGAGTGTATTCCACATTGGCATTCTTCTCACCTTCAACTACTGTACTACTGTAGATATCACAAACTGACACAAATTGATCCCAAATTCTTGATGAGTAGCCTAAACATGATAAAATATATATTTAAAAACCCATGCACCAGATGCCTAGCATTTAGTGCAGAGCTTGGTAAATGCAAAATAAAAGCAAATTAACTTGAAAGCAAATTTTGCAAGATCTGAAACTCTAAACAGTTTTTTCGAATTTTGATGTCTATGATGCCAGACTGTGACAGTGGCATTTTAGTTTGAAATTTGACACTTCAAACCCCTCAAAATATGCCAATTTGTTTGATGAAATGAATGATGGAAGTTAATAGAATATTTACAAAAATATATGACAGGTCAGCTGCCAAATACTGATTGCTGCATGTCTGATACTGGCAAATTTTAATTGCTATTTCATGTCAGCTACCAAATTTTGTCAAACATTCACTGCTACATTTCACTGGAGAGCCAGTGTGGTGTAGTGGCTAGAGCACTGGACTGGGAGCTGGGAGATCTGGGTTCTAGTCCCCAATTGGCCATGGAAGCTCACTGGGTGACTTTGGGCCAGTCACAGACTCAGTCTCAGCCCAACCTACTTCACAGGGTTGTTGTTGTGAGGATAAAATGGAGAGGAGGAGGATTATGTACGCCGCCTTGGGTTTCTTAAAGAGGAAAAATGGCAGGATATAAATGTAATAAATAAATAAATAAATAAATAAATAAATAAATAAATAAATAAATACAATATACTGCCTCTTTCTGCATGTCAGTTATCAAATATTGTCACATACTGATGACTACAAGTCTAATATTGTCATGTTGTATAGTTTCATGCCAGCTATTTGATACTGTAAATGTTGAGTGCTATTGGACAAGCCTTTGGATGGCAAGTATTATTGCTGAAGATGAAACAGTCACTGATTATTTGCTCACCCAGAGAATATTCAGAGGATATTCACATTAAAATTTGCAGACGAGCATTTTGAAGAGGGTGTTGTTATTTTGTGGGGCAAATATTAGCTCTACACATTTGGAGGGTTGAAAATCTGAGGAATTTGTAAGGAAGCCAAAATGAGTTTCAATAAGACTAGTCAAAATTCTCATAGAGATTTGACACATCCTTAGCTTGTCCCTGGATTTTACCTAAAGGAAAATTTGAAGCAAATGTGAAAGTTCTTGCCCAAGCATGAAGCACTGGATGAACTATGAAAGAAACCCAAAGGGTGTCTTTTGTCAGGGGTGAAGGGACATCACATATTTCCACATTTTAAAACTCTGTTTTCTTAATATACATGATGAAACTTGAGAGGCTGTGATATAGCTCAGTATAAACCGGTTCATTATATTTAGGGCTACTTAGGCTGCGTTACAGTAATTTTAGAAAGTGGGAAAAACTTTTTCATAGGATCTGGAAAATACTCTTCTCAGCTATTCTCCTCTGCCAGATCGTCTTTAAGGGCTTTTGCTTCAATAAAGGATTCTTTGACTTTTCCTTGTAGGATTGAAGATATAAAATGGCCTTCAAAGAGTAGGTGGAATATTGGGTTTATCTTTCATTAGGGAAAATGTCTTAGAATTCATATGACAGGATGTGCAAGTACGTTCATGTGCTATTCCCAGATATTTGTATTTGATCTGGTTTCCAGAAGATTGCAGCCAGTGCCCTGTGAAAAGGTCAGATAGGGTAGTTACTTCCACAGAATGCACTCCTGCCTGCTTTCATCACAGAGATTGCCCTCTACATCGCTAGGTATGTGTTAATGACCCAAACAACCGCTTATGTAACCAACCCCATCTTTCTCTGTGACTGTATCCATTGAATGTCTGGATGTTATATGGTATATGTCTACCATTTTCTACAAAGAAAATGGTAGACATGAGAGAATCGGTGAGGCTTGAAGCTCGGTGAGTTTCTCTGGGTTCCACCTTGAAGCTTGGTCCACCTTATTCCTAATTGAGTCTCTCTCTCTCTCTCTCATTTGAATGGGGAAAGTATGCATTTGGGTGCGCATTTTTTAAAAAGTGTGCATCCATATGCATACTCCCCCGTTGAATAAAACATGAACATACATATTTTTTCTGAACTGCGCATTTTTAAAGTGCATAGTTTCTTAGGTCCTGAAGAAGGACCTACATGTGTTCTGAAATGTATTGGAACTATTCATTGTTGTGGAATAAAGCACCTCTTTTCTTTATCCCACTTTTTAATTTTTTGGCATCCTTTGTGTGGTTTCCTATGTTGTTGGATCGTGTTAAACAAATGGAAACAAAATGGTCTTACATCCCTAGAAAATGGCCGTTGCTTCTTTGTCCCAGTATTTGTTGTTGTTCAGTCGTGTCTGACTCTTCGTGACCCCATGGACCATAGCACGCCAGGCCTTCCTGTTCTGCGCTCTCTCCCGGAGTGTGCTCAAGTTCATATTCATTGCATCGGTGATGCTATCTAGCCATCTCATCCTCTGCCATCCCCTTCTCCTTTTGCCTTCAGTCTTTCCCAGCATCAGGGTCTTTTCCAGAGAGTTTTCTCTTCGCATTAGGTGGCCAAAATATTTGAGCTTCAGCTTCAGTATCTGTCCTTCCAATGAGCACTCAGGGTTGATTTCCTTGAGGATGGACTGATTTGACCTCCTTGCAGTCCAGGGGACTCGTAAGAGTCTTCTCCAGCACCACAGTTCGAAAGCATCAATTCTTCGGCGCTCAGCCTTCCTTATAGTCCAGCTCTCACAGCCATACATTACTACTGGGAAAACCATAGCTTTGATTAGATGGACCTTTGTCGGCAAGGTGATATCTCTCCTTCTTACTATGCTGTCTAGGTTTGCCATAGCTTTCCTCCCAAGGAGCAAGCGTCTTTTAATTTCATGGCTACAGTCACCGTCTGCGGTGATCTTGGAGCCCAAGAAAGTAAAATCTGTCACTGCTTCCATTTCTTCCCCTTCTATATGCCAGGAAGTGATGGGGCCGGATGCCATGATCTTAGTTTTTTTAATGTTGAGTTTCAAACCAGCTTTTGCACTCTCTTTCACCCTCAACAAGAGGCTCTTTAGATCCTCTTCGCTTTCTGCCATTAGGGTGGTATCGTCTGCATATCGGAGGTTGTTGATAATTCTCCCAGCAATCTTAATTCCAACCTCTGATTCATCCAACCTGGCATTTCTCATGATGTACTCTGCATATAAGTTAAATAAGCAGGGTGACAATATGTAGCCTTGTCGTACTCCTTTCCCAATTTTGAACCACTCGGTTGTTCGATGTCTGGTTCTTACTGTTGCTTCTTGAACCTCATACAGGTTTCTCAGGAGACAGGTAAGGTGGTCTGGTACTCCCATCACTTTAAGAATTTGCCACAGTTTGTTGTGATCCACAAAATCAAAGGCTTTAGCGTAGTCAATGAAGCAGAAATAGACGTTTTTCTGGAATTCTCTTGCTTTCTCCATGATCCAGTGAATGTTGGCGATTTGATCTCTAGTTCCTCTGCCTCTTCGAAACCCAGCTTGAATTCCGGTAGTTCTCGGTTCGCATACTGCTGAAGCCTAGCTTGTAGGATTTTGAGCATCACCTTGCTGGCATGTGAAATGAGCGCATTTGTGCAGTAGTTTGAACACTCTTTGGCGTTGCCCTTCTTTGGAATTGGAATATAAACTGACCTTTTCCAGTCTTGCAGCCATTGTTGAGTGTTCCAAATTTGTTGGCATATTGAATGCAGCACTTTAACAGCATCATATTTTAGGATTTTAAATAGCTCAGCTGGAATACTGTCATCTCCGCTAGCTTTGTTGTTACTAATGCTTCCTAAGGGCCACTTGACTTCACTCTCTAGGATGTCCGGTTCAAGTTCAGTGACCGCACTATCATGGCTATCAGGGACATTCAGATCTTTCCTGTATAGTTCTTCTGTGTATTCTTTCCACCTCTTCTTAATCTCATCTGCTTCTGTTAGGTCCCTGCCTTCTTTGTCCTTTATCATGCCCGGCTTTGCACAAAACGTTCCCTTGAGATCTCCAATTTTCTTGAAGAGATCTCTAGTCTTTCCCATTCTGTTGTTTTCCTCCATTTCTTTGCATTGTTCATTTAAGAAGGCCTTCTTGTCTCTCCTTGCTATTCTCTGGAACTCTGCATTCAGTTGGATAGATCTTCCCCTTTCTCCCTTGATTTTCGCTTCCCTTCTTTCCTCAGCTACTTGTAAAGCCTCCTCAGACAGCCACTTGGCTTTCTTGCATTTCTTTTTCTTTGGGATGGATTGAGTTGCTGCCTCCTGAACAATGTTACGGACCTCCTTCCATAGTTCCTCAGGCACTCTGTCTATCAGGTCTAATCCCTGAAATCTATTCCTCACCTCCACTGTATATTCATCAGGGATATGATTTAGGTCATACCTGAATGGTTTAGTGGTTTTCCCTACGTTCTTCAATTTAAGCTGAAATTTTGCAACAAGAAGCTCATGATCTGAGCCACAGTCAGCTCCAGGTCTTGTTTTGACTGACTGTATAGAGCTTTTCCATCTTTGGCTGCAAAGGACATAATCAATCTGATTTCGATATTGACCATCTGGTGATGTCCATGTGTAGAGTCGTCTCTATTAGCTTTTGTCCTGCTTCATTTTGTACACCAAGGCCATGCCTGCCTGTTATCCTGGTGATTTCTTGACTTCCTACTTTAGCATTCCAATCCCCTATGATGAAGAGGACATCTTTTTTTGGTGTTAGTTCTAGAAGGTGTTGTAGGTCTTCATAGAACCGATCAACCTCAGCTTCTTCGGCATCAGTGGTTGGGGCATAGACTTGAATCACTGTGATGTTGAATGGTTTGCCTTGGATTCGTACTGAGATCATTCTATCGTTTTTGAGATTGTACCCCAGTACTGCTTTTCCTACCCTTTTGTTGACTATGAGTGCTACTCCATTTCTTCTAAGGGATTCTTGCCCACAGTAGTAGATATGATGGTCACCTGAATTAAATTCGCCCATGCCTGTCCATTTTAGTTCGCTGATTCCCAAGATGTCGATGTTCAATCTTGCCATCTCATGTTTGACGACCTCCAGCTTACCTTGATTCATTGATCTTACATTCCAGGTTCCTAAACAACATTGTTCTTTACAGCATTGGACTTTCTTTTCACCACCAGACACATCCACAGCTGAGTGTCCTTTTGGCTTTGGCCCAGCCGCTTCACTCTTTCTGGCACTACTTGGAAATACCCTCTGCTCTTCCCCAGTAGTATATTGGACACCTTCCGACCTGAGGGGCTCATCTTCCGGCATCATCTCTTTTAGCCTTGTGATACGTTCCATGGGGTTTTCTTGGCAAGAATACTGGAGTGGGTTGCCATTTCCTTCTCCAGTGGACCACATTTTGTCAGAACTCTCCGCCATGACCTGTCCGTCTTGGTTGGCCCTGCACGGCATAGCTTATGGCTTCACTGAGTTACGCAAGCCCCTTCGCCACAACTAGGCAGTGATCCATGAAGAGGTGTCCCAGTATACCTTGCGACAACCTGAGATCTTTTATACCTGACATAGTCAAAAGGTTAATAATAGAGGAAGGTCTTTCCAAACTAATCTAATTAGTTTGCAAGGACCTTCCTCTATTACTATCTCACGTAATACTGGTAAGTAAAAGAGCATGCTTATGTTTTCCCCACCATGCCCTCTTCATTTTTGTTTTTGCAAGTGACAGGTGTGCTGAATCACTGATGTCATGTTAAATACAATGACAAAAGTACAAACCCCCAAGGTGCCTTGGCACCTCTTCCATGAAGTACTTGTCCATGTTTCTGAATTTGCTTGTGTTGTGACCCATGCAAATTATTTTTCACCATCTTCAGTTATCTTCTGGTAGCTTTACAAATAGCAGCTACGTACAGTATCAGTGTTTTCAAGCCTCTTTACCCTGTTCTGAGGTGCAAAGCAACAGACTGGGTGGATAATAAGGATGTGAAAAGCCAGCTTTTCCACAGAATATCAGGCTGTCTCCAGATACTTCCTCACTGATCATGTTTGTGGATTTCCCCCCAACTTCAGCAAGTGAGAATGAGACCTTTGCTCTCATATTATGAATATGTTTGTTTATTTATTTATTTATTTATTTATTTATTTTATTAATCGCTCATCTGGCTGGTCACCCAGCCACTCTGGATGATGTACAACAATAAAACAGTTAAAACAATAAAATTCTACATTAAAAACATCATAAAAATATCCTAACCCACCCAAATGCCTGCCTGAACAACCATGTTTTTAATGTGTGGCAGAAGCTCATTAGAGAGCTTATTGCAAACTTTTGGGTGTAGCTCTACTCACTTCAGCTCATAACTACTTTGCCATATTTCAGGTTATGACGATGTAAACAAACAAATAAACAAACCACCAGAGTGCTGTCAATTAAACCATCTCAGGCTAATAAGTTATTTTGCCTAGTCAAATTCTCATTGTCTCTGATTTTTAAAATTATGACACTATGGATGCTTCTGAACAAGGCTTTTTTATTTCGAATTATGACACTATGGACTTCTGAATGAGGCCTTTATTTTACAGGGGGTCTAGATGACAACATTTTGCATTTGTAACTCTCCTGTTTTTTCCCCCACTGCCCCTTCCATCTTTTTTCTTACCATAGAAAATCTGTTAAGGAAGAAAAGATGGAATAGTTGCACAATGCCTTCTGGTTATTAGCTCCAGGAGCCCTCCATCTGGAAGAAACCTATGAAGGAAACTATGAAGGAGTGGAAGGACAATATATTTAGAGAACATAAGGACAGCCATGCTAGATCAGACCAAGGGTCCATCTAGTTCAGTATTCTGTTCATACAGTGGCCAACCAGCTGCCCACGGGAAACCCACAAGCAGGACATGAGTGCAAAGCACTCACCCCCCATGTTCCCCAGCAACTGGTGTACACAGGCATACTGCCCCTGATACTAGAGGTAGCAGATAGCCATCAGGACTAGTAGCCTTTGATAGCCTTCTCCTCCAGGAATTTGGCCAATCCCCTTTCAAAGGTATCCAAATTAGTGGGCATCACTACATCTTGTGGAAGCGAATTCCCCAGTTTAACTATGTGCTGTGTAAAGAAGTACTTTCTTTTAACTGTCCTAAATCTCCCACCAATCAGCTTCATGGTATGACCCCGGGTTCTAGTGTTATGAGAAAAGGAGAAAAATATCTCTCTTTCTACTTTCTCCACACCATGCATAATTTTGTACACCTCTGTCATGTCTCCACTTATTTGCAAAATCCTACACAGCACAATCCTATACTTGTCTACTTAGAAGTAAGTCTCATTGGTAAATGCATATAGGATTGCACCCTTAAGATATATTAGAGGGTTTACAAGCCCTTGGCATGAAATGTATTCCCAGTTGCTCAGCATGTAAAAAGCAGGGGTGGGGAACCAGTGGTTCTCCAGATGTTGTTGGACTCCAACTTCCATCATCCCCAGCCAGCATCAGTGATCAGATATGATGGAAGTCATAGTCTAATAATACCTGGAGGGCCACGGGTTCCCCACTGCTGGTTTAAAGAATTTACCTCATTGACATGTTTAGGATTCTCCATTTCTCTTTCTCTGTGTATGTGCATGAGTGTGTGTGTGTGTGTGAGAGAGAGAAATCACACACGCGCACACACACATGCATACGTATTTCATTCTAGAATGTTACAGGTTACAATCCCCTCCCCTTTCTGATAAAACTGTTAACTCATTATATTCTGCAGAGTTTGAATTTAGGTCAGATAATTCGTGGGCTATGGTACCTAAGCAGAGACCTTCCTTCCTTCCTTCCTTCCTTCCTTCCTTCCTTCCTTCCTTCCTTCCTTCCTTCCTTTTTTCTTCCACCTTTTTATTTTTTAACTGAACCTTTGATAAAATAGAATGTCTGCAAAACTATGAGCCCTAGCTAGCCAAGATTACATGAAACCTACAGTTCATACTGGTTGTATAGATTAATAAGAACAAAGAGGGCAATGTTACAATTCTAGCAACACATTATATGAAGACACATAACTGTTCTATTTCATCGGAGGGAATAATGCTTCTAAATTGGTATGTATCTGACACACCTCTTAGATAAATTCAAAGCTGGCAAAAAACTGAACCCAACAGGTGAGGCCTTCCCAGATTTTCTAACTGAAATTTATTTATTTGAGGGGTATTTGACCAACTGAGAAGCATGTACAGTGTATTCCACTTAGGACAGATCCATGTGTCAGACATCCATAAACACACAGGAACCTGTGATGACCCCTGTGGTGATCAAACACCCAACTCCAAGACTGTACAAATACCCCGGGCTTTTAGGCAGCAGGCAGCTGTAGTCAGACAAAAATCTGCCATCTGGCAGGCAGGCCAGAGATCATCAGTAGTTTGGTGGCAGAGACTCTCCTCAACAACAAACTTCCTGCATTGAGGGAAAACAGCAGAACTGGAAGTCTGGCCCTCTGGCGTCACCTGGCTCCCGCTAAGGCCAAGAGGATTCTGGGCTGCTGTACCAGTACCTCTGCTGGAATGACCTGTAATTACCTCCTTTGATCAGCAGCCCGGGTCTGCACCAGTGGTGGTGCAGGGAACTAGTGTCTGATCCATAGCGCTCCTGTTTCAAGCCCCACAGTACCTGACATGGGATTCAGTCAAAACAGACTGGTTGGATAAGCAAATTCAGCACTGTGATGGCAGAGACAAACTAGCCATTATAAAGTAATTTTTCACAGAGGCAATTCCTGTTATGGACACTGGAGTAACTGTCAACTGGGAGACCCTTTTGTGGTAGCCCTCCATTTGCCATAGAGAATAGTGATTCAACATGCCGACCATACTTTAAATTCTTGCTCTTACGCTGGACAAAACAGCTTGGCATCACTGCATTGTAATATACAATAAGCTGTTGCTCCATTTATTAAACATTCATTTGAATTCCCCTGTTTGACACAGGCTCCTATTGAATAGCCTGTAATAGTCACAGTGAATCATTGATGAGCAAGCCACAGGATGAAATATATTCACAGCATTCTGCTCAACTCTTTTAAATAGCGAACCGTTTTGTTACAAGACACCTCATACCGTTTGGGAACAAACTGAACTGTTAACCAAAACATACCAAACACACCTGGGTTAGAAACAATTTCCACATATGTTTGAAAACCTGATTTGCACACCTGGCCAAAAAGATGGGCGCAGCTGTGCACCATCAGGTGGTACAAGGTGACTGGGACAGGTATGCCCATCTGTGCGGCTCAACAGGAGCAATATCTGTCTAAGAGCTTCTTACCACATAGAGGGCTGGAGGGCATATAGGTTTGTGCTGGTTGGCTCTGTGGGGACCAAAATAGTCTCAGGATACTGACTTGGTGACTTCGTTCCATTGTTATCCCAATGCTTCTCCCTCTTTAACTATCGTTCCGCATAACTTTCCTGCATAACAATTTGTATGACACTGTAACATTAATGGTGGCTGTTAGGAATGTGAAAGCTGCTTTGGACAGTTTAAAATCTAGTGCTTCATTGCCTCTGCTCGAAAAACAGGCTTGGTGAATGCAAATCACTCCTTGTCAGTGGAAAACTCTGTATAAGGCCTTTAGAAGCTGTGCATGATTGTGTGCATCCTTTGTTAGGCCTTCTAGCCTTTCATCTGACCACTTCCATCATACCATACCATATCAATGCCCTAAACAGCTTGGGGCCAGGTTATATCGCTTCCTCCCATATGTGCCTGCCTGGGCCCGAAGATCATCCTCAGGGGTCCTTCTCCAGGCGCCCCCACCAAAGGAAGTGAGGCGGGTGGCTACCAGGAGAAGGGCCTTTTCTGCTGTGGCACCCCAGCTGTGGAATGAGCTCCCTAGAGAGATTCTCCTGGCATCTACGTTGTACTCCTTCTGGCGCCAGGTGAAGACCTTTTTATTCTCCCAGTATTTTAGCATTTTAGCTTCCTAATCTTTTAGCTCTGCTGTTTTAAATCTGTGTTTTAAATATCTGCATTGCTGCTAGGTTTTATTCTGGTTGTACTGTTATATTGTGGTTTTAAGCTTTCATATTTTATATTGCTTTATGCTGCACTCTGTGGTTTTAATTTTTGTGAACTGCCCAAGGAGCTACGGCTATTGGGTGGCATAGAAATAAATAAATAAATAAATAAATAAATAAATATCATACCACACCCTTTTGGGGTGCTGCTATGGAATAAATTTGTATGATACTGCAACAATGAATCTGATAATACAGTGCTGCTGAACCTCTTTTAGCCTGAGCGCTGAATTCCATTTCAGAGAAACTTTCAGGGGCTTCATTCCAGCGGTGTGCTGAGCGGAAGGCAAAAGGGACAGGGCCAAAAATGCCAGCATATTGTAACTAAAAGCTGCTCCTGCCAGTACCTGTGCCACAGGAGAGGCATTCTGGCCTTTTACAATTGGGGGTGGGGGAAAACTGCACAAAAGCTGGCAAACCATCTGCGGTAGAGGGAAAGGAGGTGGGGCCAGGGGAAGGGGGCGGGGCAATCTGGAGAACCCCAGAGGTCTGTTTTGAGACCCCAGATGGGTTTCGTTTGGCCTCCAGGCCTGAGGATTTGCACCCGTGTAATTAGGCCCCTGCATGGAGCGTTGATAGAGAACCCAGCAAGCGTGAATTAGGTTACTTCAGGTCTGAGATCTGAAACCATGGATTTAGTTGACAAATGGACAAGCATTTGGTATTCCTTCTTTTCCTTGGTGTATTATTCATAAAGTTCTTCAGGTGGTGTTGAGTTTGTGTGCAGGTCATGCAGCTAGCAGTCATCAGTCCATGAGTCATCCACACATACATTTGGGACCTTAAGCATTTTAGGAAAAGTGTCTGAAGTCTTCTAGAAGCTGCACTCTCCAACCATGTCCCTCCCCCTCCCTGTCACCAGGGCTTTGCACACAGTGGCTTTCCATAGATGGGCTGCTGTGACAGCAGATCCCGAAAAGCCTCAGTGTGTGCATGAAAGACTGAGCGTGGCCACTAGATCCCAAACGTTATCTTTATTGCTGCAGGAAACTCAGAAAGTCACAATCACAGTTACAATTGCTCCACTATGGAGTACATACCCAAAATGGCTTCCACCTTGACAGCACATTTGGAAGGTCATATGAAGAGGCTGCTATTTTGGTTAACCTAGTAGGAATGGTGCAGGCTACAGACACTGGATGATATGAAAGCCTCTAGCTTTGTCAGCAAGCTTTTAAGAGATGTATGCATACTCGATGCAATTCTCATGTGTATTCAAGCTCATATTTAGCATTTAATTAAAAAGTCCCAATGCACAAACACACAATATTTATGATTCATAAACCCGTGAAACTCTCATAATATCAGCATGTGACTATGGGAAAGAAAGTGGTAATCTCCATTATACTTTGAGCTTAAATTCAGTTATTTGTAGATGAAACAACTAGCCCATAGTCGTGAAAAACAGCCACAGAAGAATCTTTTATATGACTCTTTATCCTTTGTGCTTTCTTAAGCTGAATAGATGAGAAAAAATAGATATGAGAAGTATTCCAGTAACCTTCATTAAACTGAATACAAATTGTTAGGTACATAGAACAGTTTTTCAAAATGACAGTTACCGTAAATTCACATAGGCAGTTCTTGTTGCATTGCCTTGGGCTCAGGGAAAACATTGATACAAATGGGAAAGAGATATCTTTAACAGGAGTTAGTTCTGTTGCTCACACTTATGCCCTACCCGGCGCCAGCTTGTCTGGCTAAAAGGGGGAAGGCCATTGTGGGCGGGTGGGGTGACAAGATGTAGGGGCCTCTGATTGGTGCACCCCAGTGGCACCACCATGCAGGGAGGGGCAGGCTGAGTTGCCTTAAACTCAGCTCCCCCTCCCAATCTCAGCTGTTTGGCACATCGCAGCTAGAGAGAGCTAAAGGCCTGGATTCGATGAGAGACTTCTGCCTGCTGGAGACCGGCTTCGTAGTCATTCCAGCCACCTGGACCCAGCGTGCTTCTGCGCGCCCAAAAGCTTCTCTTTACACACGCCTATCGAGTTGCGCCGGCCGTCGGGAGAGCCAACGTTGCTGATGTTAGAGGGAGTGTCGCTGGGCCAGCCTCAGACGGCGCTCGCTGCCTCCGGGGCTCCGGAGTTCTTGGTGATAGCGTGCCCGCCTCCCTCCCTCCCTCCCTCGCCGGCTCTTTTCTCCTTGCTCACTCGGAGCGCCTGCTGTGGCCCCGGGTTGGCCGGTGGTGCGGTGGCGGCACTCGTGTGCGAAACTCCTCCTTCCCCGCAGCTGGCCTTTTACTGTCTGTGTGAGCGCCAGCTGCGGCTCTGGGTGTGCGTGCCCGGGTGTGGCGCTTTTAGTCTTCTTCCGCGGGGTCCGGGCAGGGTGGTGCGTGCCCGCCCGCCTGCCCGCTCGTTCACCCCCCCACTCACCTCACCCGCCCGTTCGCTCACCCGTCTGCTCGCTCACCTGTCCCCTCGCTTACCCACCTGCTCGCTCGCTCGCTCGCTGTTTGCCTGCCGGCCGGCTCTTCGCTCGCCTGCCGGCCGGCCTGTCTATCTAGCCGCCGGCCTCTTCCTTACCGCACCTTCCGCCGGCCTCCGGTGGATGCGGCCATTCACTTGTGCTACCACGGCCTCGGAGGCATTAATACCGGCGGGGAGCATCGGCGGTGCGAGTGAGCGCGGCACCGGTGTTTGCCAGCGCCAGCGCTCGCAGCGACATGGTGCCTGCCCTTCTCTCGACAGCCGAGACTGCCTGGTTGGGAGGGGCGCCTGGCTGCTGAGCCAGAGTCTGGGCGTTTATACCCCCAGTGCCAATTGGTCACCTCCCAGGGGCTCGGGACGTCCCACAATAAATAAATAAATAAATAAATAATAAATACATAAAAATAATTAATTAAGTATTTAATTAATTAAATTGTGAAACAGCTGTGGCTGCCTGTTTGGCGCCTCCCGAGCCAGGGTGCCCTTGGCTGGGGGCGCCCGCGCTCAAGCGCAGCTCCATCACCTCTGACCCCTTGCTGCGCCCCTTGAACTCTGATCTCCTACCTAAACGGTAGTAGCGGTGCTCCCATCTTCATCCCCAGGCCTCTCTGTCTTGGTCTGGAACTTGCATCCGCAGATCTTGAAGACTGTGGGGTGGCTGCCTGTTGCCCGGGGTGCCCAGTTGCTTTCTTAATTCTTTGATAGCAGCTAAGCTTAATTCACTTTCTGCATCATGCCTCCCAAGAAGGGCCAAGGTGGTAAGAAAGGGAAGGGGAGGGCCCCTCCCCCCTCCCCCCTCCCCCCTCCCCAAAAGACCGCTGCCAAGGCCCGATTCTGAGTCTGATGAGGACGCAGACCCGGTACTGGCATCAATTCTTTCTCATCTGGAAGCTGCTGAGCGTTCCTCGGGGATCCCTCCCCCTCCCCTGGCCAGGCCCAAAAAACCCTCAGTGGTCCAGCCCAAGCGAACACGACAGCAGACCCAACGCTCATTGCTCCTTTCTATTTCAGCTCGCCTGGATGCTATTGAGGCATCCACCTCCTCTTCCTCTGCTCTTCCAGAAGGCTCACCGCCTTCAGTGGAGCTCCGCCCTTCTGCGGCCTCACCTTCCCTGGGCGCACACGCAACAATGTCGTTTTTTTCAGCTGGGGATCAGAGCATGCCCACGATTGATACAGGTGAGACTGCTTTGGCACCTCAATTCGCCTGGCCGGGCATGGGGCAAATCAATCCCTGGGGTTGGGCACCCAGTCCCCCCTCTTCCACTTCCTTCAGTTACTTAAGCCCCCACAGTTAGTACTCCTCAGCCTGTTGCCTCGGCCTCAACTCCTAGTTCAACTGCTCTGGTGGCCAGCCCACCCAGTTCATTGGGGCCTGGCGCCACATTCCCCTTACTACTACCGGCAGGAGACGCCACCATGCCTGCCCCGCCACTAGTCCAGCCTCATCTGCTTAACGTTGCCTCCACCAGTGTTTGGCAGGGGCCCACTGGTTCGGTTCGTGATCCCCTACCTTCCCTACCTCCTCCCCTGCTAGCCCCACAGTTGTCCTCGGTTGACCAACGTGCCAACCTGAGTCGAGGATCTATGCCCACAGGTGCTACGTCCTCCCCTATTGGTTTTCACTTAACCATTGCCACCAGAGAAAAGATTTTGCGGTGCGAATTTATCGATGTCTTTGCCTTGCTCTTTCGTGAGCCCGAACCCAGCGACAAAGATAGGACCCGTGACCGGGATCCTGAGTGGAGCAAAGCTTGCAAGGTGCCTCGCACCTGGGCGAATTGGTTGCCAGGTTTTTTAATTTACGCTGGCATCCTCCAACAGAGATTCCCTGAGAGGGCTTGGGTTCTCACCAAGTACCTCGACATAATATACAGGGCTTACTCCGAATATGAAGGGAGCGCATGGTTGGCCTACGATGAGGCCTTCCGAAGGAGGGCCGCCATTGACCCTTCCATGCACTGGGATCTGAAGGACCAGGACCTTTGGCTCCAATTCATGACCCCTTCCAGGCCAGGCTTCGGCGACAGGTCCGACAGCGGCCACATCCTGGCCAAGCTGTTGCCCGCAATAGCCGCCAGGCCTATTGCGGGTCCAGGGGTTCAACACCGCTGGCTGTGCTGGGAGTTCAGCTCCAAAGGTTCCTGCTCCCATAACCCATGCTGCTTCCGGCATGAGTGCTCTCTTTGTGGCGGTCAACACTCCTGCTCCTCTTGCCCAAGAGCCAGAGGTTGGAGAGGTCACCCAAGGGATGGCCGTGGTGGCAGAAAACAGGGCGGTGGGCATCCTCCCCCTCCCAAAGGGCCCCAGTCCAGTTAAGATTCTTCTGCTCCTTCAACTTCTAGGGCGTTACCCAAATCGGCGGGCAGCGATCTACTTGGAACACGGCTTTACACTGGGTTTCAGGATCCCCTTTAAGGGTCTGCGCAAGCTGTATTTGACCGGTAACCACCGGTCCGTTCTTAGCATGCGGCACTTGGTGCAAGATAAAATTAACAAAGAAGTTCAGTCAGGTCGGGCGGGTCATCAGCCCCTTTTCCTCGCCCCCGCTACCCAACCTGAGGATTTCCCCTTTGGGAATTATCCCCAAGAAATCGCCCGGTGAGTTCAGGTTAATTCATGACCTCTCTTTCCCCAAGGGCCAGTTGGTTAATGATGAAATCCCAGATTACCTATGTTCCGTGCGTTATACATCCTTTGACACTGCGGTAGCCATGATAAGAGCCTTGGGTCGCGGGGCATTGATGGGCAAGTGTGATATCAAATCCGCTTTTCGCATTTTGCCTATCAATCCTCTGGATTTTGATTTGCTGGGATTTTCCTTCCAGGACAAATTTTACATCGACCGTGCCCTCCCTATAGGATGCTCCATCTCTTGTGCCATGTTTGAAACATTTAGTACCTTTCTGGAATGGGCCATACGGGATAAGACGGGCTGCAGTGATGTGGTCCATTATTTGGATGACTTCCTATTTGCTGGACCCGGGGTTGGCAGTCAATGCTCTGACCTGATTAGGGCATTCATATCCCTTTCCTCAGATTTAGGTGTCCCTTTGGCACACGAGAAAACAGAGGGTCCAGCTGTTACTTTGATGTTCTTAGGGATCGAGCTCGATACCCTCGCACAATGTTCTCGTCTCCCTCACGATAAATTGCTGGTACTTAAAAATAAGCTCCAGTCCATCTTGCACCTCTGTAAAGTCTCCCTTAGAGCCCTCCGGGAAGTCATTGGCCATTTGAACTTCGCTTGTAGGGTGGTGGCCCCCGGCCACGCATTCCTGCGACAGCTCTGCTGGGCAATGCGGGGTCTTCAACTCCCGCATCATCGCACCAGAGTCACCTCCGCTATGCACATGGACCTGCGGGTATGGCTTAAATTCCTGAGGGACTTTAATGGCATCTCCTTTTGGAGGCGCGAGTGACTTCTACGAGCCGACATGCAGATCCATTCGGACGTGGCTGGCACCTTGGTTTTGGGCTAATTTGGCGAGACTGGTGGTGCCTGGGCCAGTGGCCGGAGACCTGGGCTGCCGGCTGTATCTGTCGGGACCTCACCTTCCTGGAATTCTTCCCCATTTACGTGGCTGTACATATTTGGGCAGACTTGATGGCCAACTCTGTTGCCCTTTTTTGGTGCGACAACTTGGCTGTAGTGCACATCATTAATACATTATCCTCCAGAAACCAAGGGTCATGAAGTTAGTTAGAGCATTTACCCTCCAATGCCTACGCCACAACATATGGTTCTGCTCCCGCCATGTGCCAGGTCTGGGGAACCCTGTAGCCGATGCTTTGTCACGAAACCAGATCGACAGGTTCCGTCATTGGCTCCGTGGGCACGTCCGCTGCCAGACCCCATGCCTGACGAACTGTGGGAGATTGGCGCTCTCAAGTCGAACACGCTATCCTGAACTCTATAGCCCCCAGCACTAGAGCTGCCTACAAAAGAGCAGGTAGGGAGTTTTGCGCCTTCAGGTGCGGACTTCAGTTGCAGGATGTGTGGCCCTTACCTGTGGACCACTTGTTACAATTTTGCGTACATCTACATAGCAAGGGACTGTCTGCTAGGACCATTTCGGGGAGGCTCGCCTCTTTGGCCTTCTGGGCCAAAATGCGAGGGGTGGAGGACTCCACCTCAGATTTCCGAATTAGGAGGGCTGTGCAAGGCTGGGCACGGATGTCTCCCGCCCCGCCAGATTCCAGGCATCCTTTGTCACCAGTTATTCTTGTAGGGCTTCGGGCATTGTGGCCCTCCATTTGCTCTTCTCCATATGAAGCCTTCCTCTTTCACGCTGCAGCTTTAACAGCCTTTTTTGGGGCCCTCAGGATTTCAGAACTGGTCTGGGCGTCCAAATCCGACACCACCGGGAGGACCTTGAGGTACTCTGATATCCAAATCCATCCTAGCCTGATTCACCTCCATATTCGACGATCAAAAACCGACCAGTCAGGCAAGGGAGCATTGGTGGCCCTTAACCAGGCCCAGGCCGACGAGTTATGCCCTGTCAGGGCCTTGCGGACTTTCATTGAGCACCGTGGGGTGAGGGAGGGTCCCCTGTTTTGTCATGTTGACGGTTCACCACTGACAAAGTTCCAATTTTGGGCAGTCACTAAGTTAGCTTTGACCACACTGGGGCTGGGGCATTATCGTTTCGGGACTCACTCATTCCGTATTGGGGCGGCCTCTATGGCAGCTGCCATAGGTTTTTTCATCCAAGCAAGTGAAGGCGGTAGGGAGATGGTGCTCCAGGGCCTTCCGCTCTTACATTCGCAAGTTGCCAGATGCTTCATGATGATTCTCTTCGCCTTCCCCAATGTTTTATTTAGATGGGATTCGACCGATGCCGGTACGGGTGCTCATTTGTGGGCACAGTATGGTTTTTTGGGCTGCCCGCAGAGCTTCTACGTCAGCCTTCGGATCCTGGCTGCAGTTTCCCCAACAGGTGGCGATACAATGGCTCGGCCGATGGGGTATGCGATGGGACGGTCTTCTCCCCACACTCTTTCAACGAGGTTTGGTCAGTTTCCCTCCACAGGTCCTGGTGTTACACCTAGGAGGGAACGACCTGGGCTACAAGCCTGGAAAGGGCTTGATCGAGCAGGCATTGGCAGATCTGCGGATGATCAGACATCGCTGGCCGGGGGTGACCATATTATGGTCCTCAATGCTCCCGAGAATCATGTGGAGGGCGCAGAGCAATGTGGCCATGGAACGGGCCCTGCACAAGGTGAACAGAGAACGGGCATGTGGGTTGTCAGATCATGGTGACGGTTGCATCAACCACCAAGGAATCCATTGGACTAGGAGGGAGCTTTACAGGCAGGATGGCGTCCACCTGTCAGACATAGGGAACGACTTATTTTTGTCCGATCTGCAAAGGGGCCTGCGGGAAGTTCTTCTGTGCAGGTGGGGGGAGTTTCACAAGTAATAGGCTTGTGACTCCTGTGGCGGCTAGGACGGGCAAAACAGGAAAGGGAGTAGGGATGGTGTGCATGCAGAGGCACCTTATGGTGACAGGTGACACCTGAGGCCCCCCGAATGGGTTGTGCGGCTCGGCGGGGGGATAAGGGTTGCCTGGGAGACCAACCCTACTCACTCACCCAGGTGTTGTGCGGGTTGGGGGTGACACCGGAAGGTCTACCTCCCCCAGAAGGGGCAGTCCGGAGGGATGGCGAGATCACCGCCACCCCTCCGGCTGGGCGTGTTTTCGCCCAAGAAGTGTCAGCTAGCCGCTGACACAGTTAGATGCCCGTCCTAGTTACCCCTTTGCAAATATTTCAATAAAATGTGGCCCAATTTTCAACCCAAGCTTGTTGTCTGCGTCTTCTTTGACCCATCTCCGCTCGCAAATGCAAGCTCTGTAAGTGGTGACAAAAACTATTGATTAGGCCTGATGAAAAGTGATTGCTTACCCAAAATCTGTTACAATCTGATTGTGTTTTGAAACTAACATATTTGAGAATTGTGTGGGTTAGATCCAGAGTTAGTTGCACTTTAGTTCCCATTAAGTCCCATTGATTTGAAGTTATGGCATTACTAACATGTCCCTTTGATTCTTAGTCTGTATCCAACCCTATATATCTATTCATGCAGTTAAAAAGAAAGAAATAACAATATCATAACAAAACCAAAGCATCCTCTTAACCCATTTCAGCACTCTGTAAAGTCAGAGAAATAATATTTAATCCACTAAGGGCCAAACCAAACATTCAGGAAAGCATGCATCTAGCTATGAGGGCTAGATTTTTCTTATTCTCCTGCAAACATGTACAGCCCTGATTCAGATCAGGACTGTGGTGCCTTGGGTTGTGTGTGTATTAAACTTCCCCCTTCCATTCTTCCCTGCGAAAGGGGGGCATTAAAAAAAGAAAAAAAAAACCTCCATTGAGTCCAATGGATACTTTTATGTTGCGCCCCCCCCCCCCCCCCGGGGTGTAGGATTGCACCCTTAGTTTTTGACATTTTTGTTAGGCATCTTTAGATCTCAGATACAAACCCCATATCAACTAGCTCTTGATAAAGGATGGGAACTCCTCCCATCACTGTTCCCTGGGAGTAGAGATGCATTGCAAAAAGCTAATGATATTTCAAAGGACTTGCACGGTTTTGCCAAGGGTTTTGCTTGGAACTTGGAAGTACAGTTCTTGGACAATCGGAATTGCCAATAGAATTGTTTATGAGCCAATGTCAAGAGAGAAGAGTTTGATTCTAGAGGGAGATCAGCCGGAGGTGGTATTTCAGATTTCAACAGAGGGGGCAAGATTCAGCAAGGTCTAATGGTCCGCTCTTGGAGACATTCAAAGTTAGGTGGCAAGCAAGCAGTGCATTCATTTTTTTTTTAAAAGGATTTGTTGGTTGCCCACAATAAATATGACCACGTGACACCTCTTTTTTTTCTAATGGGGATATGGAAAGCACTCATAGGTCTTTTATTGAAAGTAATGGCAGGCCTGCTGCGGTGTGAGTGTGCCTGGCCATGTGTGGTGGAAGGCCAGGTGGAAAGGGGCAGGGTGGCTTCTTCCAAGCCTTATGGTGGCCCCCTCCTGCATGTGCTGTGCCCAGTGGCATAGTGGAGCCAGGCCCAGGGCTCATAGTGGTGCAGCGCCAACACTTTTTTCTGAGCAGGGATACTGATGTCATCTCCCTACCTCCTCACAATTCCCTGTTCCCTCTGAGCTTTGCTGCAATCCTCACAATAGCTGGGGTTGGGATGGGGATGGATTTCCCCAGCAACAATATACTGTTACTTGTTGTAATTTAAAGTATTTTGGGGTGGTTTGTTCTTGAATGGGGAATGAAGGCTCATTAGCATTACAAAAGGACTGCTTCTAGTAGATGACAACTCCTAGAACTGGTGTTTTGATATAGATCAACACAGCTTCCTGCAATGTAGGACTCTCCTTGGTGGAGTAGCTATGGCGACTGTCATGATGAGTGTCTGCACTTCAAATTTTAGCACTACATCACTGCCTGGGCCTGTGGATAGATGGACCATGCTCTGTGTTTTCAAGTAAACCATTGAAGTTCTTTGCACGCTATCAAATAATATAATTTGAAAATGCATCATTCCCAAATCTTCCTTCAAGCCAGCGTGGTTTTCCAGTTGCTTTGCTTAGATTTTCTATACAACACAAAGCACTGGGATGTGGGGTTTTCTTTTTTGTGTTTTTGAGGACTGAAAACAAAAACAAACCTCTTTTCTTCATGGGTGCCATTGATTTATTAGGAATGCCAGCTGTTAGAGCTCTCAGCTTGCATTGACTTGCTCCCATTTGCTATTCTAGGCTTTTATAGACCAAGTGCAGATACATAAATCTGTGTTCTCCAAACTACTTAATAGAGATTCCTTGAAAGACAACAAGCCAGGGTGAAATGAATAATTTAGTCATTTTACACAGGAAATATGGCCCCAAAATTGATTTTAAAAAAAATTAACTTGAATTTAAGCGGTTTATAATTCTTATGCATTAGTAACTGTCAGCATGGGACATGGAAGGGGAGCTGTTTAAATAAACACAGCAGACTCCAAGTGCAGGGAGCACAGTTCTTTTAGAAATCTCATTATGCTGCTTTTTATTGGGATAAAATAATTTAGTTGACTGTTGGGCCAGAAGCATGCTGCCATATAGAATGAATCCCCTCCTTTATACTATAGTTTTTAAAAAGTCAAAACCCCAGAAAGTGGTTTTTTTTAGTGATTAGAAGCTATTGTAACCTATCTAATACAAAAGATATAAAAACTAATTGAGGCATGATCTTTGAATTAGAAAAAAAACACATCGTGGAGAAGCCCCGATTCTGTGAGGATAATGCCTGAATTAAAAAAAAAATAAATCTCATTTGAAGGGATACAACAACCCCCAGCTCAGTGCAGGAAGCCTGATTCCCAGGTGGTCTCCCATCCAAGCACTGACCAGGACCGACCCTGCTTAGCCTCCGAGATCAGACAAGCGTGCACACATCCAGCCCTTTGCTTGTTGCTGAGGAAACGGGCTGCTGAGGAAGCTATGTGATTGGTAGCCGGAAGAAGGCATGGGGCTGTCAAGAGCTGTGATTGGACAGGAGGGAAATACAAACACCGCCGCATATGGACAGGCGGGGGAGGGGACTACGACTGGATATGGTAGTGAAGGCAGAAAATCAGAGCTCATTAAGAGGAAATACTGGGATATTAGGGTATTGAAAGCGGGAGCACGGAAGTGGGAAATTCCGGTTCCAGTTCGAGGCAGCTACTGCGTAGTGTGAAAGGTGGGCAGTGAAACCTCATTGGAAGTGCAAAAAGGCGGTAAGTGTAGATCCAACCTAAGTCCCGTTGAATTAAGCAAGTAAGACTGCCTTTCAAGTAAGCATGCATAGATCTGATGGTTAGACCGCATTCCTATGCACACTTACTCATTCATCAATTACAAATGAGGATTAAGGATAAGGTTAGTTTCATGCAGGAGGCTCCATGTGGTCAAAAGCTACCAGGTGACAGTAGCAGCTACCACATCAGACAGCTGCTACTGGCATCCCAAAGAGCTCCCTTCTGTTCCTAGGTGGAACCCCCTTTACAGACAGGAGGGACCATCATCAATTTTATCTAGTTCTCATTCACAAGTCACCATGATGTCTGACTGTGACCTCCAGGTGAATAATTTTATGTTGTTTAGCCTGAACATACACAGTAGGTCTTGGAAGATGCCAAAACCTTTACAAAGGAAGGTTCTGGGTAGCCAGCCAGCAGCTTGCTTTCATTTTTGTTTTTTTGGCAAAACCTTGGCAGCTACCTTCACAGCTTGGATGGTTGTAAAGAAACAGCTCCTCTATCTAGTTCCCTGACATTATTGCAGGTTTGTCATAGGCTTCTGAGCACTAGAGACTGGGAACACAGTATGCTTTTTCTGCCCAGTACAAGCAAGTCAGCTGGTAAATCTTTCTCTTGCTTTCAGCTCACAAAGGCTTCTTTCCCCCAGCCCTGGATTGTGCTAAAGAAGCCAGATGATAGCTTCTGGGCAGAGGAAATCTGGAATGTAGCCTCACATCTAATGCCAGCTGATCTTCACCATCCAACTGGCAATGTTTTTTTCTTCCAGCCAGATTTGTAAGTCAGCTGGCAGAAGTTTACTAAATTCTAGTCTTGGGTGACCCGGAGGTACAGAGGGAACCATTGCTCGATCGGAGGCTCATGACTGAATGCTTTGAATCATGAGTTCACCTTGCCATAAATCATCTAGCTGTCGTAATTTTTGTTTAGCTCTCTGAGATGCCATCATTACAGGTGGGCCAGACACACCCAGGCATGTGCTAACTGTTTGGCATGTGGGAAGCTTTAGTGCATACGGTCAAGTGGTGTTTGTGTGTGGGTTTGTTTTTATTTTGGCTCTTGAGTGGCATGCAGAGGACCTTGGGCAGATAAGTAAAGCTGAGGACATGTCTATGTCTTGTGCTTTAAGTTTAGAAGAGTGGAAGCTTGCCTTCAGCCAGTGTGGTGTAGTAGTTAAGAGTGTGGGGCTGGGACTTGGGAGATGCCGGGGTTCTAGTCCCCGCTCGTCCATGAAGCTCACTAGATGACCTTGGGCCCATCATTGACTCTCAACCTAACCTACCTCACAGGGTTGTTGTGAAGATAAAATGGTGAGGGGGAGGACCATGTCAGCCACCCTGGGTTTCTTGCAAGAGGAAGAAAGGTGGGATACAAATATAATAATACATTTAAAAATAAAACTCAAGTGTTGAGCTGCTATTCAGTGGTGGTAGTGATTGCTTGTTCTTGCTGCTGAAGAAACAGTTGTGGTATCCTGAGACCAAGTGTGGGCAACACTCAGCCTGTGTGCTGCATATGGCCTGCTATTTCTGCTTGTGTGGCCTCCACCTGGTCCCTGCCACCACTGCTATTGTAGCCCCCACCCCACAAAATCGCAGTGATTTTGTTGGGAAACAAAGTGTGTGGGGACCTGCCTTACTAGAGCATTTTTTAAAAGAAGCTCACGCTGATTTTCACTCAATAGGAGCAGCTCCACACTTTATCTGGCAACAGTGTTTACAAAGAAAACACTAGTGTTACATCAGTGTTTCCACAGTAAGCATATAACCAGGGCTTCCAAGAGCATGTATATTTAAGGATGCACATTCACACTTTTGCTGTAGATGGGTTTGTTGCAGGAAAACACTGCTGAAACTCAGGAATACTTGCAACAAATACACTTTCTGTATAAAGTGTGACACCACCTTAGACACAGTTATCTTAAGTTCCACACCTAAACCAATGTGTGGCCTTCCAGATGGTATTGGACTCCAACTGTCATAAGCCCCAGCCAGCATAGCCAAAGGTCAGGGATGAGAGTTGTAGCTCAACAACATCTGGAAGGCACTGGCTCCCCACCCTTGGTTTATATCAGGGGTGGGCAATATGTGGCCCCTTGCTGCCAATAGAGCCTCTTCCACCACCACCCCTGCATCTGGTAAAAAATGGTAATATTTTTTTTCCTGGTAATTTTTCAGTAATGCAGCAAAAATGGCTCCCAGAACTCCTGAACTTGCCCACCCTTGGTTTATATAATCAGTTCAAATGCAAGAATGAAACCCCCTACAAAGGTTTCATAAAATTCAATATGGTTTCATCTGTCTGTTGATAGGAATGGCATAATTACTAAAAGTTGTGTTTGGAGATATACATTTGTGCATGCCCCAGTTACTCTCTCTCCTGATATACTAAGATATTAAAATGTACCTAGGTTCATGTTGAAACACAACTTCGTAACTAGAAAAGTAGTCAATAAAATAAGCTGACAGTAACTGAGAAGAGACTAACTCCCATTTCTATTATGAAGTACATTCCCGGTTGCTGTTTAACAAAAGGCATAGAAGTGAAGATTTAATGTTCACGTTTTCTTATCAATGACCATCACCAGAACATACCAAAACCTTGAGGCTTTTGCTACTGAGAAGCCAATTTATTTGTAATCTGTAGTTCTGCTCTGAGCTTCACAACAACCCTGTAAGCCAGGCTAGACTCCAGTGAGCTTCACAGATGCAGAGGGATTGGAATTTAGGTTTTCCACATCGAAGCCCAATGTGGTGTGGTGGCAAGAGTGTTGGACTAGGAGCTGGGAGATCCGGGTTCTAGTCCCCACTCAGCCATGGAAGCTCACTGGGTGACTTTGGGCCAGTCACAGACTCTCAGCCCAACCCACCTCACAGGGTTGTTGTGAGGATAAAATGGAGAGGAGGAGGATAATGTAAGCCGCCTTGGGTTCCTTGCAAGAGGAAAAAAGGCGGGGTATAAATGCAATAAATAAATAAAATAAATTCTAGTGACTACCGTGTGGTGACCATTCTTGCTCTAGCCACTGTACACAAACTATGTACCACATATTGGATACTGATCATGCTATTAGAAAAAAAACACCACCCTATAATACTGGGACCAAGCTTCTGCAATGCCACTCTTTTTAGCAATATTGTTTATAAAAATCAAGGCAGAGAGAGCTTGATATGGTTGTGCCATATAAAGATAACCCAGTTGAAGCAGATCAAGGGTCCATCTGTTTATTATATGTATATGCCTACATTTCTATCCCACCCATCCACCAATTTGGTCAGGGTGGAATGCATGGTTCTCTCTACCCCCCCCCCCCAATTTCATGCTCATGATGACATCGTGAGGCAGGTTAATCTGAGAGAGGGTAACTGACCCAGGGTCACCAAGCAAGCTTCTTGGCTCAGCGGGAGTTTGAACTTGGGTCTCTGTAGCCTGAGTCTGAGACTACACCACTGTATTGCTTAATACAGAATTGCATTAGGAACATAAGAAGCTGCTTTATGGTCAGACCCCTGATCCATCTAGTCCAGTATTGTTGACACTGGTTGTTCTCCAGGGCTTCAGCTCTCCAGGTTTCCAGGCAGGAGTTTTTCCAGTCCTAATTGGAGTAGGATGTACAAGAAGTTCATTTTTATTTGTTTATCTCAAATTTGTCCTGTTGGTGGCCCCACATGGGAACGGGTGCAGTTTTCGGCAAAAGCTCACACATCCCCGTGCTTCCATTTGCGGTTGCAAAATACATACGTTAGAAAAAATGTGCACTTTAAAACAGCACATTTTAAAGCAAGTGTTTTGGGGGAAATTTTACATTTGGGGGCACACTTTCAAAGATGCAAACCAAAATGAGCACTTTCACCATTTGAATGAAAATGGATCGCAGTCGAAAGTGGGAGCGAGGCGATTCAAGCCTCAAGGTGGAGTTCGGAGCGAGCTGAAACATCACTGATTCTCCCATCCCTAACCTGGAGATGTCTCCTGGATTGAAACTGGAGCCTTCTGCTTGCAAAGCACTTAGCTATGGCCCCAGAGCTACACTGTAGCAGGGGTGTTCCAGTTTTATAGATTGTTCTTTTTCTGATGGTGAGACAGGTGTCCAATGTCTCTTTGACAGTCGTGCTGCAGACGGGAGGTGCTGCAGTTAGAACCAACATTCTCCTTCATACAATGGCTGGCCACATGCCTCCACAAGTTCCACAAACAGGGCTCAAAGCCAGTTATGCGTGCCTCTTGTTTGTCCTTTGGTATTCAAGGGTATACTGCATCTAAAAATGGAGGCTCAACCTGGCTAACCTGGCAAATAGCCGCTGATAGACCATATTCTCAATGCTGGGGAACATGGGTGGGAGGGTGCTGTTGCACTCATGTCCTGCTTGTGGGTTTCCCGTGGGCAGCTGGTTGGCCGCTGTGTGAACAGAATGCTGGACTAGATGGACCCTTGCTGTGATCCAGTATGGCTCTTCTTGTGTTCTTATGTTATTAATATATCTAATACCTTTGTGACTGTTTTGGAGTCATATAAGCACTGTTACATGACTCCAAAATCTCTTTAAAATGTGCAACACTATTATGCTGATATGAAGGATCGCAATGCACACACCTGCGCTGGCTCTTTGAAGAGAGAAGGTGTTCGGTTTCAACATGCAAGGCTTGTTTTTCACTTAAAGCCCATGCAGTAGGAACTAAAAGATGACTTTTATCATGTGATAGGAGACTGTCTTTAAAACAGGAAACTATCTGCAAACTATCTTCATGGGAAGGCTATTTATAGAACTAAAATATTGGCTCTGCACGTTGGAAGGAGCAAAAGAAAAAAGAACAACACAAAAAAAGAACACAAGTTTTGCCTTTTCTTATATTGCTATTTCTTCCTAACTTGCATTGGTCTGGGTTCTCCATTCATTTTTTTGTCCCTTTGTGATGGTGGTGGGGAGGTGATTTTGTGTAGTTAGTCATTTCATGGACAAATAAAACTTTTAATCTTTATCACTTTTTTTTGTAGAGGACCTGTAATTCAAGTCTGGTGTCACTTGCAATACATCTTTTGTTTTTGGGTGGATACACAGGCATTTTTTAGTGTGTAACATGACACTCAAAAAGGCAGACCTGTCCATATGTTTCAAAAGCTGTTCTACAAACAAAATGTTCAATACCTGATAGCATTAAAGAAAATGAATTTGTACTACATCAGTGACCATGAGATTAGCTTGCAATTTCACTTAAAGGCAGAAAAGCACTCATCAGGGTAAATCTATGCAGTTTATCTATTTCTGTACTACTCAGGGCAAAATTTGACCTGAGATGATTGGAAATATATATAACTCGTAGTAATTAGTCTCTGAACTCTCTGATAAGGTTAAGTATAATTGCCAACACAATTTTACTGTTAATTGCATCTGCTGGGCTGCAGGCAGGCCCTGATCTAAAAGTCTGCTTAACTAATGAGAAGTGCTGAATGTGCTCTTTATGGTATGTGCTATTGTTAATAGTGTACCAGTCTAAAATAGGGCCACCTGGGTCAGGAGGTCAGAGTTGGAATCATGGAAGATAGATCCATTCAATATATAAATATATACCCCACCCATTCCCAGCAGATCCTACAGCGCTTTTCAGTAGTTGTCTACTCAAAAGTAAGGCTCATTGAGTTAAGTGGGACTTACTCCCAGATAAGTGGTACAGGATGACACTCTTCAGATGAAGGGCTCTGAGATTGGAGCCATCCAGCCTTCCAAAGCCCTGCCAGTAAGAGCCAGGCAGGGCGAGTGGAATGACAAAGACATTTTTGCCTTCCATTCTACCTTAAAAATCACTTTCAGCTAGGCAGCCCAAGCAAAGGGCTGGATGCACCTGATCTTGTCTGATCTCGGATGCTAAGCAGGATCAGCCCTGATTAGTACTTGGATGTGAGATCGCCTGGGAAGGGGAATCTGGCTTCCTGCATTGAGCAGGGGGTTGGACTCAATGGTCTTGTAGGCCCCTTCCAGCCCTATGATTGTATGAGTCTATGAGCCTATCTAGGTGACTTACTTTCCTGTGGGCGGAATGGACGAGGGACTAGGGATGGTGGAGAATTCCGCCACGGATCTCAGTGAGGAATGCCAGTGCATTCGGGCCCCCAAAATCCATGGTGGAATGAAGCCCCCCTGCCCCACCACCCCGTGAAAGGCACACGAAGCGGAACACCTACCCGGTGCCATTCACGCTGCTTTGCGAATAGCGGCCACGATTTTTCCTGTGATAGGCTACGTAAATACTTACTTTCCCATGGGCGGAATGGACGAGGGAGTAGGGATGGCGGAGAATTCCGCCACGGATCTCAGTGAGGAATGCAGGGACGTCTAATGCAGGGATGCCATTTGCGTCCCTGCAGAGTCCGTGATAGGCTATGTAAATATTTACGTAGCCTATCATGGGGAAAAAAGGGAATGCAAATGGCGGCCGCCATAGCTGCTGCCATTTGCATTCCCTTTTTTTTGCTGCAATAGGCTACGTAAATATTTACGTAGCCTATTACGGTGAAAAAAAGGGACGCAAATGGCGGCGGCTATGGTGACTGCCATTTGCGTCCCTGTGCAGTGCAGCAGGAGCGGAGCCGGCCGGCTAGGATTTCGGGGGGAGGGACGGAGCGCCTCCCCCCCACCGTGGATGTCACGAAACGAAACAGGTAAATTGTTTCGTACATCCCTACGAGGGATAGGCTTGTGGATCTAGTGGATTCATGTCTCTGTTCTCCCCTCCCCAACCCTTGTCATGCCCTTTCCTCCCTCCCCAGCCATCTTCCAGGGTCACGACAGGAACTCTGGACAAGGAGCTGTGATGAAAAGCCCCACAGTGGCTCCTCTTCCAGCGTTGCTGTTCTGACTGTGGAAGAGAGTTAGGGAGGGAGAAAAGGGAGGGGTGGGGAAATCCCCACTCAGATTCCGCCCCCAAGGTCATGGCTGTGTCTATGGCCTGGTGGTGATGGTGGAATCTGCACACCCTCCCAGGGACCATAGGATTGCTCTGCAAGTGTCTTACAGTGGAAAGAGATTTTCCCTTTTACACCTTTCATATATGCTGTTGTACAAGACAGGAAACATTCTTTGAGCCTTCTTGCGGTTATAGTTGGCCATCATAGCTAAAGAAAGCATTAACTGCTCAAAGGTAAGGTAGCTTCTGAGTAGAAGACACTGGATACAAACAACAGAGGAGAACACTTGACTTCATGCCTCATGTTTCTCAGAGACTGGCCATTGCTGAATACTGTACTAGATGGATCTTTGGTTTATTCTAACAGAGCTCTTCTTATGCTCTTAGGGTATCAACTCTTTGGTCAACTGCAACATTTGATTCATTTATGTGAGGCAGATGATTTTACCCCAAGCAGGAACCCTTTAACCCATTTTGATTGGCAGTCAGCTGGAATGTATGGTGAAGAAGACTATACGAGAGGAGCAATTTTTTAAAAAATGATTCAAAAGAATAATCAAAATAGATGTGTTTCCAGCCCTTCTCCAGGGAGATATTTAATGCCAAATATAGCTATGTCTAAAGCAAGAACATTTAAAAGGAGACCTGCCTCACATTCAGTACATTCATAGGCTTTTAGAAGTTGGAACCTTTTCTCCAAAACCTTTCAAGGATTTAGAACCTTTCAAGGATTTACAACCTTCCACAGAGTACTTTTACTAATAAATCACAACGTTCAAGAAGTCCCACTTCAGATGTAGATGGTGAAATCTTTGGGAAATCTTTGACAAAGTCTGTACAACTCTGTCATACTGTTATATTATCTTGTGACTTCCCTCAAATAACTTTCCTGTTAACAATGCACAGCTCTTCTTATTAGGTGTCCTCTACTTGAAGGGCTGTCCAGTCCAAGTCCAGTTAAGATCAAGAATCAGAAGAATGTAGAGACGGCCCCTTGAAGTTGCCCATCAACCGTTAGCACATGGATATCAGAATGAACAGCAGGCACACAGGTCACCTGGTCATGGTCTTTCCCAATAAGGTGAGATGTATTGCATTACTATTTAAATGATAATTGTTATTTCTAAATGTGCATCTGTACATATAAGTTAGCATATGCAAATTGATGTCTTCTTTTGCCCCCCCCCCCTTTTTGCTGATGCATGAGCGGCCTCCCCACTTCTTATCTTTATGCCTTCTGATGTTCCCCACAGAAACATCAGAGCCTGTGATCAGAGTTTCAGGGTCAAATTACTAATTAATTACACTGCAGTCATGTGTAATTTAAGTCCAACAGCCCCTCATCCCCTGCTTAGATGGGATGTTTTACATGAGCGAATGGAATTCTTCCATGAGGTTTTTGTTTTTCACTTGGGGGACAGGGATTATTCTCTCTCCCCAACCCAGCACTTTGCTCCTGGATTCTTTAGGGTTTTATTTTGTTTTTCTGACTTCTGGATCCTCTCATCAAGGCTACCGATATAATTTTCTTACAAAATTTGTACTCCTCCCAAAAACACACACTTTGCAGGCCTGACCACATGCATAGCATTCTGTGTTCTTGGAAGAAGACTGAAATAAAAATGTAACAAGCTACCAAAGGCAGGGAACAGGGGATGATATAAGGCAGCTTCACATAGACTGCTGCAGTAGAAGGCAGACGTATCTGCAGATACTGCAGTGCATTTTCTTGTGCAATGACCATGAAATCGATAGCAGTAAGCATGATGTGGAGGAGGTGCCATGCTTCTCAGGGCATAGTCTGAAGGCACTTGAGACAGCCACCTTGATGAAGCTAAGCAGGTCTGGGTCTGGTCAGTGCTTGGAGGGGAGACCACCCGGGAACCACATGTAGTCACCTTGAGTTCTATGATGGAAGAAAGGTGAGATATAAATGTAATAAATAATAGTAAATATAATAATAAGTGCATTCCACATTTTGGCCAAACATACATCCTTCTTCCTCAGTTCAGTTCAAGGAAAACCTGTTCTTCCAGTTCCTGGCTGAAGCTGGATTTGCACAGTGTTGATTTGTTGGCTCTTACATCAAGAAAAGAAATAGCAAGAGGGGAAAGCACTTGTGTGTCATGAAACAGGAGATAAAACATATTCAGGTGCCTGAAAAAAAATGTTTTTTATTCTGCCCAACGCATTTCGGAGATTTCCTTCCTCAGGGGCTGCTTATCTGTCTTCAGATATATCGAAAAGAATCCTTCCAAAGTTTCTTCTGTCTAGGAAGCATTTCAAGACAGAAGAAACTTTGGATGGATTATTTTCGATACATTTGAAGACAGATAAGCGGCCCCTGGGGAAGGAAATTTCTGAAGCTTATTGGGCAGAATAAAAAGCATTTTTTCCCAGGCACTCTTATATCAAGCCCCAAACCATCTCCCTTCTTCTCAGAGTAGATCTGAGCCCAGTGCCAATTGGCTAGTCCTTATGTCAGTTATGAAGCCACCCCTCCCTTTCTTGGAGCAGTCTTTCAAAGGTGAAAAAAACCCCTGTGTAATAAAGTGTTAAAACCTAACATTCCCCACAGCCCGCCCCTACGTACATACACATACAAAGTGCTGAACAAACATTTGATCAGATAAGCATACCAGAGATTGATTTGAAAAACAAAACTAAAAATGAAGTGCCCCGGTAACCTGAAGCACCGTGTGTGTGTGTGTAACAGGAAGAGAAGGAAGAGTGTTATCTGTAGGTTGTACGTGTGCTTGAGAAGCAAAGGTGGGGACCACTACAGTTCACCCCGCAGCAGGAAAACTTCTGCACTCACTTCTGTTTCCAGGTACATGTGTATATACTGTAATTTGTCAAAAGAAGACAGCCATGCTCGTCCATGAAGGAAAAAATCCAGCATTCAGTACCTTTATTAGGTACCTTCTCCAGAACTCTCCGCCAGGCTAGGTAGTACAAAAAGCAGAGGATAGGGGAACAAACAGGAAAGGCCAAAAATTTGGTCAAATGTGGTAGCCATAAGGTCTGCAGTTTAGATAGACCCAGTCTCAAAATGGAGGCATGCAGACTGAATGAATTAGTCAGTGGCAGGTGTTGCAGTTCTCAGATTACACCTAACAATGCATTTTTGGTTAAAGAAGCAATGGCTGCTCTCCATTTCTGAAAACACAAAGGCCACCTGTAACTCCTGCCTTTGCGTGGGCAAAACACACAGGTTCCCGAGTCAGCATACAGCAGAGAACGCTGGTAGCCCTTATATTAGCAAAGCCAGAGATTAATTTTAGGCCATTTGTGTTATGTCCTGGTTGGGAACTTTCAAAATAATTTAATGCATCTCACTTTTGTTGCAATTTGGCCATTTATAGGACCCAGGAATTTGATTGTATGTCCGGAGCTGGAAATTGTGTCTGACACGTTCAAAAGCTTATATTAACATATGTGGACTTGTTAACTCAAGAAGCTAAAATCAACATACCCTCAACACTTAAACTGCAATCCCAATACACACTTCTCTGGGAGTAAGTCTCACTGAATGCAGTGGGACCTTATTCCAGGTGGGCATGTACAGGTTTGCTCTGTTAGCAATGTTGCCATACAATATTGTGTACCTTTTTTTAAAAAAAGGAAGTTTAGCAGCATTCTATACCAGTTGCACACAGTGGGATGAAATGCCCCCCAAATATATTAGTTTCAAAATGCAGCCAGGAGGTTGGGTGATGATTTCTTTCTTTCTAATTCAAGATCATAGCCTTGTGTGTATTAACATTCTTGCTGAGATAGCTGCTGTTGCAAATACAATCATGGGAAAATGTGTAGCTCTAAACTTGGCAAAATGATCTGGAGGGGGCCTGACTGTTCAAACTAATCGTGACTTTTAAGGCAAAAATCCCATCTGTTTACTGTACCCTTTGAAGCCAGGTTGATAGACTTGAATTACAAATGGTTTTGGGCAGCATGGCACTTTCTACATTCCAATGTCTATTCCTGCCTTATTGGGAAATCATGAGAAAGGCCCAATTGCAGTGAGAAACAAACGCCTCTGTTGCAAATTGAGCGACATGACTGGACATGACTGGACATGACATGACATTTAAACAAATTTACCTCATCATGTTCCATCAGCGTTCTTGGGTTCATGTTTATTTCAGGTTCCAAAAGCTTGTGCACACTAGTGTTTTGGGGGGCAGTGAAGATAACCATTGGTCACTGGAGTACTTTTCCAAAGATGGAAGTTGCCATCCTTTCAGCTTCACATCCACAGTATGGGGACAAAAACCATTGACATTCAAACCGATAGTATGAGGATTACTGAGATAACTTATGTGAAACACTTTGAACACTGAGGGCGCAATCCTAACTAGATCCTAACTCATAGGTGATCGCCTATCCAAAGCAAGGCAGGAGAGGCAAGGGGGGGGGGTCATTTCCTCTGCTCTTCTCCTGCCTTGCTATTTTTCGCTAGACAGACGTTTTCGGCTGTCTAGCAGGGGGCTGACCAGGAGAGGAAGCTGCCATACGACACATTGGATGTGTCGTACGTGCAGCTCTGCTCCCCCCCCCGCCAGAATGCCCCCTGGAATGCCCCTTGCAGTCGCTCTGCACTCCTCTTCCAAGCGTGGAGGATGGGGCTTATCCACGCTGCCTCGAAGGCAGCGCGGACGAGGGGAGAAGTCAGTTTTCTGAGAACTGACCTCAGAGCGTGGGCTCCAAGGTCAGTTCCTGGAAATGAGCATATCCTATGGCCCTCTAGACAGTGTCTAGTGGCTGTAGGATTGCTCCCTAAGTGTTATTACTCCTACTACTATTACATTGTATTATACTGTCAGCTCTCTTAGGGCACATCAATTCTAGACTTACAGAAATATCTTAAGCATTTTTACTCAGAAGTAAGTCCCACTGAGCTCCATGGAGTTTACTCCCTAAGAAGAGTAAGTGCTGTTGAGATCACGTAAGTGTGTGTGTGGGATCGCAGCCTTAACTCTAGGAATTCTAGTTCTGTGAAGGGAAGCTATGGATCTCTGACGAATTATCTTACTACTTCACTAAACTACAGTTCCCAGGATCCTTTGAGGGAAGCCATGACAGTCAAAGATGTATAAAACCAATAAATGCTTGTAATGTAATATTACAACAGGGCATTAATCCTCCAGTCCCTGTTTAGCACAGAAAAATGCCTTCTGGATTATCCCCCCAAGCCCCAAAGCACTCCCTATAGCCAGTCCTGACACTGTTATGTAACTTCTTATACATGAAGAGCTTCCTTTAATATTATTTTATTATACAGACACACTCAAGTGCTAAAGTGTCACCACCAAAGTTGTCAGGTATTAAAAAAAGAAGAAAAAAGACCTAAGTATAGAACAGATGCATGAACACCCCTGGAGCCAAATGTATTATGGAGACACAGCTGTTATCACACTCCTTGAGACTCCCATTTTCACCTGCTCATGTGGTGTGCACCTGTAGATTGTTGGCAAGGCGCTTTTCTTGCAGAGTGGAGATATTTTTCAAGTTCAACTCCAGCTGCGTAATGCAGATGTAAATGTAATTATTTTCCTCCACCCTTTCCCACCACATATTAATGAATGTCTGTCCTTATAAGTGAATGTTTTAAAGTTATTTTGCTCCTGTTTATAGCTTCAGTATTTTCTGAATGTGAAAGCACCAAGATGAATGCTTGTTATCATGTATAATAGTACATTCTCATACAGTTGAGCCCGCTCAGTCTCTACTCATTTGTCTCAATGGAGTTTTTGTGCTAATGCAGTGCTTTGGGAACTGATCTGTCTTGTGTTGTTATGAAACAGTTTAGAGGCTTAGGTACTGCAGTCCATTGGATTTTGGACTTCACATTTTCGGAAAGTGTTTACAGTTTCAAGATAAAATTTCAACCACATTGTCAACAGGTCTTCCCCACCTACCGGCTTCACTTTGGGCAAATATTTTTTTTCTAGTCCTCCTGCTTACTGATATTAACCCATAAAGGTGATGTTAGTGTTTTAAAAGGGCTTTTCAACATGAGGCATTTATTGTGTGCTTGTCATTCCCTACTCACAGTTGTTTACAAGTTCTTTAAATGATGTTGTGACCCACCAGTTTCACTTCAGTGTCTAAGCCACACTTTGGGTGTGTGTGTGTGTGTTTTTAGAGCAGGGAAAATGTGGCATTTAATTGTGAAAGTGAAAGAAAGTCCCATTTCTTCTTGTGCATTTGCATTATTTTGCTATACTGCACTGCCACCTAGAGGTTATGTAGCAGAAAAGCAGGAAAGGAAATGCTCTTTGGGGAGCGCTTGGATCCCAATTCTGCGACGAAAGTAGATACAGCCGATTAATGGCCTCGTGTAGGAAGGCTCAAAGGCTACCGAGACTAGAGCAGATTAGGAAAGGGATTTTCCTTAGCAAGAAAGACAGATCTTTTGATTCTTCACAGCCGCTGTTGCTTTGCATGGACCCAAATCCCATTTAGGTGACACACTAGGCTGCTTGAAGTCATTGTGCCACCTGAAGAAGGTGGTGGTGGTGATGGTCACCCCCTCCCCACTCTCTTCCCTCCCCTTCCCTAGCAGTATGGAGTGCTAATACTATGTCCAGAAATAAAGAGCAACTCAGAGAAGTAGAAATGTCTTGCTTTGATACAGAACCAGGCCACAGATCTGTCTGTCTGTCTGTCTGTCTGTCTGTCTATCTATCTATCTATCTATCTATCTATCTATCTATCTATCTATTCACTCTGAAATTCCCAAACCAGGGATGTGGGATGAACGAGTTCTCTGTTGACCAACTTAAAAGCATAGTAGCTATATGTCCCAGAGAGTTATCCTTAAAAACCTAAACTCCAGTCCTGAATGTATTACATGGAAGCAAATCTTCCTCATTTTTGTGTACTGCACTTCCTCATTAAGGCTGCAATTCTGTGCGAACGTACTTGGGAATAAGCCCCACTGAACCCAATAGAGCTGAATGACTGCAGTAATTTGCATACTTATATGTGTCGCAGAGAGGAAGGCCAGCATCTCTTCTCGATCATCCCAGAGTGCAGGACACGGAATCATGGGCTCAAGTTATAGGAAGCCAGATTCCGGCTGAACATCAGGAAAAACTTCCTGACTCTTAGAGCAATATGACAATGGAACCAATTAACTGGGGAGGTGGTGGGCTCTCCCGTGCTGGAGGCGTTCAAGACGAGGCTGGGCAGCCATCTGTCAGGGATGCTCTGACCTGAATTCCTGCATTGAGCAGGGGGTTGGACTCGATGGCCTTGTAGGCCCCTTCCAACCCTACTATTCTATGATTCTATGTGTGCAAGGTGCATTGAACACAGTGGGACTGACTCCTAGTAAAATGCATAAAATCAGGCTCTTAGTATTCTGAGGATCATGGCCTTAACTCATCTGTTTTAAGCCTCCGTTATGTCATTTTCACAAATCTTAACAGCATACCAATGCCAGCAGGAGCACTGGTATCCAATGATAATTCCACTCTCCAACAATAATTCCATTGATCACACACCTGACTATGATAAAGCCTAGCACAAAGTCATTTTATTACCCCCACTCTGGCTTCCTTGAGGCTGCTGTTCTTTAGATTTTTATATATATGCATTTTCATTTAGAAATACAGAGCCATGATTTATTCATGGCACATCATTTTTTTTTTAAATAAAACATGCAACTGAAGTAACGAAGTTCTGTCTCTAATGTACAAGTTACGTGACTAATTCATTAGCTTTGTCACTGTTTTATAAATTATACAACAAATTTTAAGCTGTGCTGACTTGGATCTATATTTCATAGCTTGGAATGTAAATATCTATTTTATTAATAGAAGTTGTTTATTAAACATGGGATTAAAAGTTAACCTCAAGCCATGCCATTTCAAATTTTGTGTCCCCCCCGACCACTCCCAGTGTACAGAAAATGGCTGTTAAAGATTAATGAAAGGAATGCAACATTATAAGCAATAGAAAGTGATTTTATTGAGTTGACTTTGCTAACACAAAAGCCTGTGCCTTTATATTTTTCTGTAGCTGGTTCTCCCTGTACCATAGGCCAGACTCATCCATCAGTAGTTTAGTTTTCTGGGAGGTAAGATGTCAGTGTCTCAATTATCTCACTGTTGCAACCTTGGGGAAATGACTGGAAGGAGTCAGGAATAAATAATTGAAGTCAGGGAGAGCAGTAGTGGGACAACTAGCCACCTGACAAGATGTGATGTCTTAATAAATTATGGCACTTATTTTAAAAATTAATTCTCAATCGCTAGGAGCTTTGGCTTTCCATAACAATTATATTTTGGGGAGGGAAAAGGTAAATGTTTTATACTCATTGGTTCCCTTAGTTCTCAAATCCTTGTAGGCTTGCCATCTACGAGAACCTCATTGTGCTGACCAGAGTCCAGGCAGGCTTGAGTTCAAAATATGCTGTGAATAGGGACAGAATATTTACTGACTGGATTGGGATTTTACCAGTTTGGCCAACTTCCAGAATTGGAGGATGTGGAGCCAAGAAAAAAGAAAGAAAAAAAGATCCAGCCAAGCTATTATTGCCATTAGCGCACATGTAGTCGCCCAGTGGCTGCCTGGCGTGCTGTGTGAAAGCTGGGCCCTGTAAATGCAAATGTGTGTGCACTGCATGGCCACACGGAGATGGCAGGTGACATTTTGCATGGCGCTGGCTGTTCATGAGTCTGTAGGTGTGTGTGTGAAGGCGAGCCAGCCAGTCGAAAGCAGGGTCTCAGTCCCCGGCAGTTTAGCAATTGCCTGCCATTTCACCTCAGGCAGCACAATTTCTGGCTGGTTTAGGGCGAGTAACAGTGCTTCCAAACGGAGGGATCCTGGTGCACCACTACCCATGAGAAGGCATTGTGCAGCTCTTCTGTTGTTTATTTCTTAGAGTATCTGCAGTGAGAGAAAAGACGGCAGAAGCAGAGGGAAAACACGGGAGAGTTCCCACTTGAAGATGTCATCCTCTGAAACCCATAAATTCCATGCATGAGACACGACGATGGCATAAAATCCTCATCTGGAAGCACCCCAAAAGAACGCTGTATCCCATCGCAAACCTGGACCGACTCCAGACAGGAAATCAAGAATTCCCTTCACTAAAGAAAACTGCTGTGCTCAGGCGTAGGGTTGCTTGCAAAAATGTGCATATTAGGCAAAACTGTGTTCAGTTTTAGGAGAAATTCACAGAAAAATGCCTTTGATTTTTCATGCAAACTTTAAAAGCAATCCAAATGTTCCGGATAAACCAAACTTAAAATGGGAAACATTCTCAAAGATCAAGATGAACCAAGCTTAAGATGGGGAAAATGAGAGACTGAAAATGATTCATGCATCACAACTCCAAGATTTGCAGAAGAAGTACAAAACTGCTTTAGGGAAACTACCCTAAGTGGTAGGGTATGGCTGTGAGAGCTGGACTATAAGGAAGGCTGAGCGCCAAAGAATTGATGCTTTCGAACTGTGGTGCTGGAGAAGACTCTTACGAGTCCCCTGGACTGCAAGGAGGTCAAATCAGTCAATCCTAAAGGAAATCAACCCTGAGTGCTCATTGGAAGGACAGATACTGAAGCTGAAGCTCAAATATTTTGGCCACCTAATGTGAAGAGAAAACTCTCTGGAAAAGACCCTGATGCTGGGAAAGACTGAAGGCAAAAGGAGAAGGGGATGGCAGAGGATGAGATGGCTAGATAGCATCACCGATGCAATGAATATGGACTTGAGCACGCTCCGGGAGAGAGCGCAGGACAGGAAGGCTTGGCGTGCTATGGTCCATGGGGTCACAAATAGTCGGACACGACTGAACGACTGAACAACAACCCTAAGTGGGGTGGGGGACCCCAACTTAATGAGGATTGAACATGGGCAGTGGCCATGGAATGGCAATGGACTGTTGGAGTGGAGAACACAAAATGGGGGGGGGTATGGGATGCACAGTCTAGAACCCCACTTGTTGCCTAAAATTATACTTAGCCCAGAAACCACTTCTTCAGAGGGTCTTCTGTTGTTCACAGCTATACATGTCTCACACCTCCCCTGCCATCCAAAGTTCTGCTAAATTTACTCCAACTTCTCATATATTGCACTATTTTTCAACTAAGCAAGCATACCTAATTAATCTAGAGCAGGTATAGCAAAGAAGCTATTACCCTTTCTGCCGATGGCAAGTGGAATTTGCTTGCCTAATAACTTAAAACCTAATAGCTATAAAGTCATTAGCATAGTGTGTAATTTCTACTATAATACATTGTGCTTGAGGTCAAGTTTCAGAATTTGTTTTTCTAGGCTATTTTTAAAAAACTCGTTATAAACTAAAGTACCTCCACACATTGATGATGATGATGATTAAAGTGACAACAATAATTTCTAAGGCACTTTTCAATGTACAAAGTGTTCTCCAGTGCTCATGTTCAGTGATATGCAGGAATTTATTTCCTAAAAAGCCAGTTTGAAGGAAGAAAAGAAAGGCGGTGGGTGTGTTTCGGTGGGGCTGTTTCCTTTTAAATGTGTGTTTCATCCTTGTGCATTTTTTGAAAATTATTCTAGCCAGTTCTGGAAGTTTTCAGTAGACAGACAGGGAAGCAAGTAGTCCTTTTGAAGCTGGCTTGCTTGAGATCAATAGTGCTTTGCAGATGGCTGAAATTCAGAGCAAGAGATTGTGTTGCCGCTTTGAGGCCAGATGCCACACTCTGCTGGGTTCACAAGCAATAGAGTTTTCACTTCTGATTAAAACGAGAAAAAATGAAAGCAACTAAGAATTACACTTCTGCAAGTGGAACCTCCCAAAAGAATCGCACCACTATAAAGGGATTCTTTAATCTTACACAGCCCTTGCATTTCTTCTGAACATTTAAAGTAGGGGTGGGCAGGTGGCCCCCCAGATGTTTTGGCCTATAGCACCCATCAGCCGTAGTCAGCATAGCCAATGGTGAGGGATGATGGGACGTGTGGGCCAAAACATCTGGACGGCCACAAGTTGCCCATCCCTGATGTAAAGTGGCAGGCAGGCAGGCAGGCAGGCAGGCAGGCAGGCAGGCAGGAGAACATGGCTCCTATACCTTCTAAAAGTTTCATAGAAGATGGAGCTTTGAGAGGCCATCAGCAGTGCTGAGGAAAGTACACATTTCTTCTGTGGTTCAGGCTGTTTGGACACAGAGCAGGGTCAGTAAAAAAAATAATAAGTAAGACGAATGGTTGCAACCCCCTAATTACAGCCCTTTCATAACTCATACTAATAGCAAAGGAATCTGCCCTGTCCTAATCTTGACAATGAGCTCACCAGGTACAAGGAAGCAAGACAAGATCAACTTGCTCCAACGAAGTCTTTATGCCTACCTGGCCAGATCACACCTCCCAGGCTCTGCCCTGTCCTTGGGGAGTAGAAGGCCTTAAAGGGGCAAGCCTCTGGCTTGGAGCCTGGCACTCTTCATCCTACCTGGCCATGATTCTCTCCTGTCATGTTGCTGGGCTGACATGGATTGGGACCTAGTGTGTGTGTGGGAGCTATACAGGGTGAGCCCCTGCCCCCAAATAGGTTCAGCACCTTGGATAGCTCCTGTAGAGTTCTCTCAGGTTCTGACTGCAACCCAGAATGGATTCACAGCCCCAACAAAATCAGAACCACCAGCCTCCACTGGCAGCTGGTCTGATGGATCCGGCCAGCCCCTTCTCATCCAAGTCAGAGCTGAGGCTGATGCTCAGGGTGTGCGAGCACGCGTGTTCTGACCGAATCATTCCTCGAAATCCTGGGATACACTCAGTCTACTAAGTTACATTTGTTAAGGAATGTTGACTCATAACAAAAATCAAAGGCCACCCCCTCCCCATGTATAGAAATGTTACTGCTAAGGTTTTCAACATGTTCCCTTAATCTGTTTGACAGGCAGACATCTCATGGGTGATGCTTTTTTTGGTCATGGAGATGAAATGATAGGACAAAGTTTTACTAGGGATGTACAAAAGTCACTTACCTTTGATGAAATTTGCTTCGCGATGTGGGGGAGGCGCTCTGTCCCTCCCCCCGAAATTCTGGCTGGGGGGGAGGTGCCCCATCCCTCCCGCCGTGAATCCCGGCCGGCCAGGAACGCAAATGGCGGCGGCCATAGCCGCCACCGTTTGCATCCCTGCAGTCAGCCGTGATAGGCTACATAAATGTTTACGTAGCCTATCACGGCTGAGTGAAAAAACAAACAAACCCGCGCGTACGCAAATGGCGGTGCCCATGGGCGCTGCCATTTGCATTCCTTATTTTGGCACATGTAGTCTACGTAAACATTTACGTAGACTACGGCGAAAATAAGGGGAACGCAAATAGCGTACGCTATTTGGTTTCCCCTTATTTTCGCCGTAGTCTACATAAATGTTTACGTAGACTACACGTGCCAAAATATGGAACGGAAATGGCAGCGCCCATGGGCGCCGCCATTTGCGTACGCGCGGGTTTTTTTTTTCACTCAGCCGTGATAGGCTACGCAAACATTTACGTAGCCTATCACGGTATTTTTTGAAAATCTAGCCGTGATAGGCTACGTAAATGCTAACGTAGCCTATCACGGTTTTTTTTTTTAACTTGGAAATGGCGGCAGTGGCAGCCGGTCGGAAGACCGGCCGCCGCTGCCGCCGCCACCGCCAGGGACATTCGCACAAGGTAAGTCCCATCCCGGGGGGGGGCGGGGGGGCAGACCATTTCGCCACCGATTTCGGGGGGCTGAATGTGCTGGCATTCAGCCTCCCCGAGATTCGTGGTCCTTTTTTATATGAATCTGACTGACTGACAGTGACTAGGGGGTGGGCTTCATGACTCAGTGCAAAACAGCCAAACAACAGAATCTATTAGCGGCAAATAAACACTGTGTTAGGCTGAAGGCATAACAAATGTGTCTTAAGTACCTGAGGCATTTTTCTGCTGGCTCCCCAGCTTCTCTGTTTACTGTTCCAGCCTATTTGGAAGCTTCTACTGCCAGTTTCCTATAGGCTGGATTATCTTAGTGCCTGGTGTTGAGTGGGTAATATTGAAACTCTGCTGGGTCCTAACAGTAGCCACTGCTGAACTGTCTGCTAATGAAGGAAAGCCAATTGTCAGGAAGTTACACCTAGGGACATGGCATGGAAAAAACCTATACAGGTTTCTTACTCTCCATTTTAAATCTGAAAATGTCCTCTAACTACCTGTCAAGCAGCAAAAGAGAGATAAAAAAAGGAAGGAAGTGTGTGTGTGTTTGTGTGGGAGCACACCAAGTTTGATTTCTCAGGGCTTTTTAATTTCATCAGCCTTTTTCCTCTGGAGTAATGGATGGAACATTACAAGAGTATGAAACGTTAAGGTATATCCTTGGCACAGAGTGGTAGGTGGCAGTATTGCAACCGAAACTCTCCCCACGACCTGAGTTCGATCCCAGCAGAAGCTGGGTCCCAGGTAGCCGGCTCAGGTCGACTCAGCCTTCCATCCTTCCGAGGTCGGTAAAATGAGTACCCAGCTTGCTGGGAGAAAGGTAGTCACGACTGGGGAAGGCAATGGCAAACCACCCCATTACAGTCTGCCATGAAAACGCCAGCGAGAACGGCGTCCCTCTAGGAGTCAGCAATGACTCGGTGCTTGCACAGGAGGAATCTTTCCTTTTTTCCTTCAACGTTTGTCAGATTAAGTTATATAAAACTGTTTTATATTAGGTGAAATATCAGTTCCCTGTATAAGCAATCATGAAAACTTGGGTGTCTGATGTTGACCACCTCCTATTGGAGGTGTCTCTCAATGTGAATAGCTTGTATGAATGAATGAAATCCATGTGCACAGTGTGTCCTGCATTCTGTCTCCCATTCTTCAGTCTCCCTCTCTCTAGCCCCTAACCCCACCCAGGTTTCAAATTCATATTGTCCCTGCTTTGTCTATATCCCTGCTTTAATTCCCAGCCACATTGACCTTTTACCTTTCTTACAGCCCAGTGTTGCACTGTTCATGAACATTCTGTTGCTGCCAGTTTCCCTTTAACTATTAGAATATTTTTGAAGATTCCACAGCAGTTCAGCCAATTGCAAAGAAAGTGCTGCAGGTGGATAGGTGAGGACAAGCCACAGTGTTTTTATCCTTACCATTAGGGATGTACGAAAATCACTTACCTTCCGGGGATTATGCTGATGGTGGTGTGGGGGGAGGCGTTCCGTCCCTCCCCCTGGAATCCTCGCCGGGGGGGAGGCGCTCCGTTCCTCCCCCCCAAAATCCTGGCCGGCTGGCTGTTACGCTATTTGCTATTTGCTACGCTATTTGCGTTCCCATTACTTTCGCCGTCTTAGTCTACATAAATGTTTACGTAGACTAAGACGTGCCAAAATAAGGAACGCAAATGGCGGTGGCCATGGCCGCCGCCATTTGCGTATGCGCGTTGTTGTTGTTTTTTTAGGGGTGCACGAAACCCACTTACCTGGTCTCGCAGCTTTTCGCGGTGGGGGGGAGGCGCTTCGCTGCTCTTCCCCCGAAGTTCAGGCCGGGGGGGGGGAGGCTTCCCGCCTCGCCCGGCTGAAATTCAGGCCGGGGGGGAGGCTTCCCGCCTCGCCTGGCCGAAATTCAGGCCGGGGAGGAGGTGCCTTGCCTCGCCCGGCCGCGAAATTAAAAGTAAAAAAAAAAAAACGCCCCCGTGATAGGCTACGTGACGATTAACGTAGCCTATCACGGCTAGATCTGCAAAGTCAGCCATGATAGGCTACGTAAATCATCACGTAGCCTATCACGGGGGCGTTTTTTTTTTTTTAGTTTTATTGGAATGGCGGCGGCGGCAGCCGGTCGAAAGATCGGCTACCGTCCCTGCCCCTGACGAAGACCAGACGAACCGCCGTCGCGACCCGCTGCCGGGAGGGACATTCGGGAAAGGTAAGTCCCGTCCCGGGGGGGGGTGGGGGGGTGCGGGGGTGCGGAGAATTTCTCCCCAAAACTTGTTTGGGGGGCCGAACACGTTGGCGCTCGGCTCCCCGAAGTTTCGGGGAAAAATTCTCCGCGAACCCTATGTTTTTTTTAAGTCAGCTGTGATAGGCTACGTAAACATTTACGTAGCCTATCACGGTTTTTTTTGTGTGTGTGTGTGTGTTTTAACCTGGAAATGGCGGCAGCGGCAGCCGGTCGGAAGACCGGCCACTGCCGCCGCCGCCTCGCCACTGGAGCCACCACCGGAGCCGCCGCTGGAGCCGCCGCCGCCAGAAAGATCCGCCCAAGGTAAGTCCTGTCCCGGGGGTGGCGGGGGGGTGGCGGGCCGTTCTGCCACCGATTTCGGAGGGGCTGAATGCGCTGGCATTTGGCCTCCCCGAGATCTGTGGCGGAACTTTCGTACATCCCTACTTACCATAGAGCAGAGTTAGGGTAAATGTGGACTAGGGATGTACGAAAGTCACTTACCTGTTCGCGGATTATGCTGATGCTGGGGGGAGGTGCTCCGTCCCTCCCCCTGAAGTTCTGGCCGGGGGGGGAGGTGCTACATCGCTCCCCCCCCGGAATCCTGGCCGGCCGGCTCCCCCCCCCGAATCCTGGCTGGCCGTCGCCGTTTGCGTCCCTGCAGTCAGCTGTGATAGGCTACGTAAATGTTTACGTAGACTATCACGGCTGATTAAAAAAAACAAAAATGTGTGTACGCAAATGGCGGTGCCCATAGGTGCCGCCATTTGCGTTCCTTATTTTGAAACGTCTTAGTCTATGTAAACATTTACGTAGACTACGGCGAAAATAAGGGGAACGCAAATAGCGTAGATGCTACGCTATTTGCGTTCCCCTTATTTTCGCCATCTTAGTCTACGTAAATGTTTATGTAGACTAAGACGTGCCAAAATAAGGAACGCAAATGACGGCACCCATGGGTGCCGCCATTTGCGTACGCGCATTTGTTTTTTTAAAATCAGCCGTGATAGGCTACGTAAACATTTACGTAGCCTATCACGGTGTTTTTTAAAATTTAGCTGTGATAGGCTACGTAAATCTTTACATAGCCTATCACAGTTTTTTTTTTAAAAAAACTTGGAAATGGCGGCGGCGGCAGCTGGCCGGAAGACTGGCCGCTGCATCCGCCGCCGCTGCACCGCTGCCAGAGCCGCCGCTGCCAGGAAGATCCGCCCCAGGTAAGTCCTGTCCTGGGGGGGCGGGGGGGCGGGCTGTTCTGCCACCGATTTCGGGGGCCCAATGTGCTGGCATTCAGCCTCCCCAAGATCCGTGGCGGAACTTTCGTACATCCCTAATGTGGACATTGACAAGTTATGAGATGATTAGTGATGGGGGATGTGCTGTTTCCAGATCCTGATGCTACCAGAATCCTAGAATCTAATGCTCACAGAATCCAGTCTTGGATGACAATCTATATGGAAACTGAAGCTCAGGAACCTTTGGGCAGAATTCAACGTGGTGCTTACATCCATGCAGATTCCTTTCCGCCCCACTGATTCCCTTCCACAAGTTGTGGGTCCTGCCAGTTCCGTTGTGCAAGTGGAACCCACCATGTACACAAAAGAGGTTTAGTGCTTCATATGAGAAGCTCTGAAATTATTTCTTATTTCTGGAAGGAGGAAGGTTGGCGGAGCTCCCTCATGCAATTTCCGCCAACCTGTCTCCTTTCAGAAACGAGTGTGTCTGCTCGTTTCGTGTTGCTCCGGAAGCACTAAATCGCCATTGCACAAGTGGTGGGGCCGCTTGAGCAATGGAATTGGCAAGGTGGAAGAGAATCGGTGGGGGACGAAGGGCCTTGCTGCATTCTACCCTCTGTGTGTCATCAAGCATGACAGGATGTGTTCTAGTGATTCATTTTGGAACAGCAACGTTTATTTCATTATGATATTTCATGATGAATTCCTGATAAGTCTTTGAAAAACACACAACTCCTTAACAATCCTTTTCTTTAAAATCAAAACATGCTAATTTAAAGAGATGCAAAACATAAGTGGAAGACATATAAATAGCTAGCACAGGCTTCACCACTTGTGTTCTTCCTTAATCACATTCTCCATAGGGATGTACGAAACCACTTACCTGTTTCGTAAGTGGCATCCGCAGTGCGGGAGGGAGGCGCTCCGTCCCTCCTCCCAGAATCCTCCCCGGCTGGCTCTGCTCCACGGCGACTCTGCGGACTCTGCGGACTCTGCATCCGCAGCTGGACATCAGGCTGTGGCAGGTCTGCGGACGCAAATGGCGGCCGGCGTAGCGGCCGCCATTTGCATCCCTTTGCTGAGCCTTGATAGGCTATGTAAATATTTACGTAGCCTATCACGGCAAAGAGCGGGGATACAAATGGCGTAGCGGATGCCATTTGTGTCCCCGCTTTTTGTCATGTTAGGCTACAGAAATATTTACATAGCCTATCACGGCTCAGCGAAGGGACGCAAATGGCAGCTGGTGTAGCGGCCACCATTTGAGGCCACAACCCGGCAGCAGCCAGAGCTGCTGCTGGAGCCGCCGCTGCTGCTGCCGCTGCTGGAGCCGCTGCCAGAAGTAGGCTCCGTTCTGGGGGGCTTCCGCGGGGTGGTGGGGCAGGTTGCTCCATTCTGTCATGGATTCTGAATGAAAAAGAGACGCAAATAGCAAAAATTGTGCCTAGAGAATTAGGGATGTCAGAGAATTCTGCCACGGATCCCAGGGAGGCCGAATTCACTTGAATTCGGCCTCCCTGGGATCTGTGGCAGAATTCTCTGACATCCCTAATTCTCCAGGGACAATTATGACTTCTTCAGCCATACATACACAGGGGTAGACATCCAGTGGCCCTCCAGATGTTGCTGGACTCCAACTCCCAGCCAAAATCAGGGATGATGAGAGTTGTATTCTAACAACATCTGGAAGGCTACAGGTTGCCAGACTCTAAATGGAGATCTTTATGATTGGCAAAGTTTCTTTTGGGGGGCTGGATCTTAGAATTCACTCTCCTAGCATGCCTTTTCATGATATTGCATATTGGGAGCAAATATAATTACTTTGCTATACTCATCAAGTACTTGCAGTGCTTGGGATAACTGTCCCCTATATACTACCAGGATTAGGGATGTCAGAGAATTCCACCACGGATCTCAGTGAGGCCGAATGCCAGTGCATTTGGCCCTCCGAACTCCATGGCAGAACAGCCTGCCACCCCTCTGCCCCCCGCGGATCCCCCCCCCAGGACGAGACTTACCTGGGGTGGATCTTCCGGGCAGCAGCGGCTCTGGCGGCAGCTCCGGCGAAGGCTCTGGTGAAGGCAGCAGCGGCAGCCGGTCTTCCGACCGGCCGTCGCCATTTCCAGGCTTGTGGGGGGGGGGAGACATGATAGGCAACGTAGATCTTTACATAGCCTATCATGGTTGGGGTGGGTTTAAAAAAAAACAAATGCGTACGCAAATGGCGGCGGCTACGGCCGCCACCATTTGCGTTCCTTCTTTTTGGCCGTCTTAATCTACATAAATATTTACGTAGACTATGACAGCGAAAATCAAGGGGAACGTAAATTGCGTAGCGGGTGCTATTTGCGTCCCTTTTTCATTCACCGTTTTAGCCTACGTAAATATTTACGTTAGGGATGTCAGAGAATTCCGCCACAGATCTCGGGGAGGCCGAATGCCAGCGCATTCGGCCCCCCGAAATCGGTGGCAGAACGGTCTGCCACCCCCCCGCCCCCTCCCGGTACGAGACTTACCTGGGGTGTATCTTCCTGGCGGCGACGGCTGTTGCGGCGGCTGTGGCGGCAGTTTGGTGGCGGCAGCTGCGGCTGCGGCAGCCGGTCTTCTGACCGGCTGCTGCCGCCGCCATTTCCAGTTAAAACAAACAAACAAACAAAAAAATGTGATAGGCTATGTAAAGATTTACGTAGCCTATCATGGCTAGATTTTAGAACAACACCGTGATAGGCTACGTAAATGTTTACGTAGCCTATCACGGCTGACTTAAAAAAACAAAACAAAACACGCGCGTACGCAAATGGCGGCGCCCATGGGCGCCGCCATTTGTGTTCCTTATTTTGGCACGTCTTAGTCTATGTAAACATTTACGTAGACTAAGACGGCGAAAATAAGGGGAACGCAAATAGCGTAGCGTCTACGCTATTTGCGTTCCCCTTATTTTTGCCGTCTTAGTCTACGTAAATGTTTACGTAGACTAAGACGTGCCAAAATAAAGAACACAAATGGCGGCGCCCATGGGCGCCGCCATTTGCATACGCACGTTTGTTTTTTTTTAATCAGCCGTGATAGGCTACGTAAACATTTACATAGCCTATCACGGCTGACTGCAGGGACGCAAACGGTGGTGGCTATGGCCGCCGCCATTTGTATCCCTGCTAGCCAGCGGCCGGATGTCCGGCTGCTGGCGGAGCTGGCTGGCGGCTCCGCAGAATCCCTGAGGATTGGAGCTGGCCGGCCAGGATTCCAGGGGGGAGGAACGGAGCACCTCCCCCCCAACCAGGATTCTGGGGGGAGGGACGGAATGCCTCCCCCCCAGCATCAGCATAATCCATGAAAAGGTAAGTGACTTTCGTACATCCCTAATTTACGTAGGCTAAAACGGGGAATCAAAAGGGGACGCAAATGGTGCCCGCTACACTATTTGCGTTCCCCTTGAGTTTTGCCATCATAGTCTACGTAAATATTTACGTAGATTAAGATGGTAAAAAGAAGGAACACAAATGGCGGCGGGCGTAGCCCGTAGCGTATGCGTTGTTTTTGTTTTTTACCCAGAGCCCTCTGCGGCTGGAAATCCGGCTGCGGACGGCTCTGGCCTGGCCGGGCCTGGCCGGCTGCTCTGCAGAGCTGCTGCGGAGCACAGCCGGCCATTCGAGAATTCCGGGGGGAGGAACGGAGCGCCTCCCCCCCCGGCCAGGATTCCGGGGGGAGGGACAGAATGCCTCCCCCCCCACCATCAACATAATCCGCGAAAGGTAAGTCACTTTCGTACATCCCTAAGGTCCAGGATGAATAAAGCAATGCAAAATGTATCTCTAAAATCAAAATTCTTCTTTGAGAGGAATGGAGATGTACTGATAATAGATGTGCATTGTTTTGCCAAAACAACAATAATGACTCAACAAGATACACTCCCATTATTCAGAGACAGAGACCCGCATCCAGCTCTGTCTATGGGGATCTGCATCTCCATGAAAATGAAAGGATGTATCTGGCCAGCCCAGTCGGGCTCAGATAGGAATCCACAATGGGCTTCCACACACAAACTAGCTGTCCCTTGCTAGTTTGGGAAGGAGGATGTGCTGTAGTAGTGTCAGGCTGCTGGCTGACCCAAGCTCAGGGATGACCACTTCAGAGGAGGTGAAATGGGATTCCATAGCAAACCCACAGCTGATGTAGGGCAACCTGAGGAGCCCTGGAACAGGGATGCCATGCCTGGGCCCCCAAAGAACCCCTTCAATCTCATTCCACATTCCAGCTGGTCCTTGACTCTCCTTGTCTTTCAGCTCTCCAGAGCAAACCAAGTGGGAGACTTGGAGTCATTGTCAGAGTGCTCACTGGGCCACCAGAAGGCCCTTTTGCACAAGGGCTACTCAGGAAGAAGAGTCTACTTAGGAGGAGGTAAAAGTCTCAGCTGCGGACAATTAGGATGCAGTCCAGGGTGGCCAGGTAACCTACTTTACAGAGGACAGTTCTTTCATTGAATCATAGGGTTGGAAGGGGCCTACAAGACCATCAAGTCCAACCCCTGCTCAATGCAGGAAGCCTGATTCCCAGGCGGTCTCCCATCCAAGTACTAACCAGGGCTGACCCTGCTTAGCATCTGAGATCAGATGAGATCAGGCGCATCCAGGCCTTTGTTTGTCCTCTAGTTGAAGGTCTGTTAGAGGACAGTCCTTTATTTGAAAGCATCCTCTGTTTGAATGGCTGTCATATAATCCAAGTCAGGTTTAGCAGTGAAGAACCATAAAAACTGTAAGAAAGGAAAGGAGATACCTTGAAGTTACCTATCAACATAAGTTACCTGGTCACAGTCTTCCCTACTATGGTGAGATGTACTGTATTTCTATTTAAATTGTGGTTATTCTTTCTAAATTTGTATCTATACATATAGATTAGCATGTGCATTTTTGGTGCAACTCTATGTTCTCTTTTTGGTTCTCTAAAGCAGACACAGCTGCACTTGCTAAACCAGGAAGAGAGATAGCTGACAGCATGTATAGAAGCTCTCTGTCTCCTCCCAGACCTTTACTGGGTCTGCTTCCTTACAGCCTTTGCTCCTTGCTCCAGGTCCTTGAGTGTGGGTGAATAACAGGTATAAACAAAATATTTTTTGTTTTCTCTGTCAGATTAAGATTGGATCAGATTTGGGGTACAATGGTTATCAACATGACTTGATGGCCACTGTGTATTTATTTATTTCATTTCTATATAGCCCAATGGAGGTTCACAAAAATTATTGCCAAATTTTCTTTGGCACATATTTGCCTATGTTTTCCTAAGTGACTAAGATAGTGGTAACCTCTATAGAATGGATCTCCTCTGACAGCAAATGTGTATCAAGCAAGACATCCCTATCGGAAACTGTAGCTATTATCAAAAGAAAAGGCTATGGAACTGAGGGCTGAGACAGAGACAGGGCTAATTTAGATGAAGTGACTCACACATTCAATAATACAATATTCCTGCTTTTTTTTGGTGTGTGCGTAGGGGGGTGAAATTGTGTTTCTTTGAAGGCATCTAATGTCTTCTTCATTTTGATTTTGGTGACCTTAAGTTGTCTCCCACCTCTTGTGAACTTAAGAAAAAAAAAAAGCTAGAATGCAGAACCTTCATAATGTTGTCACAGCTCAAAGAGCCGCAAACCAACTATATATATATATATATATATATATATATATATATATATATATTTATATTTACCACTTACAGACAAGGTTGTTACAAATCCCCCTAATATAGTTCAAATAAAAATGAAATTTCATTTGTTCTCAAGGATCAACCAGTTTTTAGAAGCAATTCGGTTCATCTGCAAGCTGTTCATGAATTATTTCAAAGATATAATGGATCGGGGTTATCATTCTGTATAAAGTTAATTGACTATGAGAATGCCTTTGTTACAGTCAGTAAGTAAGTCTGTGAGTCGGTGAGATATATTTCTTATAGTAAGGGTGAATCCCACAGCAGCTAAACAGAGTCCTATATTGGTACTCTTGCATCTGATGAGGATTACAAAGGTGCCCCAGGGAAAAGCAAGATGCCCTTTCCTACGATGCCCATGGCAGGACGTCCTGTTGCATTGATTGGACAACTTATGTTGGTGTCATAGTCATACCTATCAGCCATGTAGATACAGGAGACCAGCAGGTGCCACAGTTGGGACACATGTGGATAAATGAGCACTCCCAATTCTTGAAGCAATCACCATGCAGAAGTAGGGATGTCAGAGAATTCCGCAACGGATCTTGGTGAGGCCGAATACCAGTGCATTCGGCCCTCCGAAATCCATGGTGGAACGGCCTGCCACCCCCCTGCCCCCCGGGGATCCCCCCCGGGATGAGACTTACCTGGGGCGGATGTTTCGGATGGCAGCGGCTCCAGTGGCAGCTTCGGCGGCGGCGGTGGCTGGTCTTCTGACCGGCTGCCACCACCGCCATTTGCAGTCTGTGTTTTTTTCTCTTTTTCCCCCATAGATGTGATAGGCTACGTAAAGACTTACGTAGCCTATCATGTCTGGATAAAAAAAAAACGTGTATGCAAATGTTGACGGCAATGGCCACCACCATTTGCATTCCTTATTTTTCGCCGTCTTAGTCTATGTAAATATTTACGTAGACTAAGACGAAGACAAGAAAGGGGAATGCAAATAGCGCCCAGTACACTATTTGCGTTCCCCTTTCTCTTCTTCTTCTTTTCTTTTCTTCGTCTACGTAAATATTTACGTAGACTAAGATGGCGAAAAATAAGGAAAGCAAATGGCAGTGGCCATAGCCGCCGCCATTAGCATACGCGTTTTGTTTTTTTGTTTTTAGTTTTTACCCAGAGCCCTCCGCGGCCGGAAATCCGGCTGCAGACGGCTCTGGCCTGGGCTTGGCCGGCTGCTCCGCAGAGCCGCCACGGAGCACAGCTAGCCATTGAGGATTCCGGGGGGGAGGACTGGATCGCCTCCCCCCCGTTGAGGATTCTGGTGGGAGGGATGGAATGCCTCCCCCCCCATGAACAGAATCCGCGAAAAGGTAAGTGACTTTCGTACATCCCTATGCAGAAGTCACTTTATGCTGCACTGAGATTATTTGGTAGGACTGCGGAACCAGACAAATTTACAAGCAGGCATCTGTTTTGAAATGTGCCAGTCTTAATTGAAAATTTGCATTTTCTGCCCCGGGGAACTGGGAATTGTGGGAATTGTGGGAAGTGGGGTGGAGAGGGTAGGTCGCAAAATGTTGTATATGTGTTGTAAAACCAATGTAAACATTAATAAAAAGTGATAAAACTCTCAGAACATTCTCTTTGAAAATCATCCATCTTTCTATAAAACTGTTTGTGATCTCCGCTAGGAGCAGGTCTTTTGTAAAACTAACGGATCTTAATTGCACGTTCAAGACCATTCCACCTCAAAATACTTTGCATTGCACCAGAGAACAATTTCTTGTGCTGATTCATTTGTCCCCACTACTGTGGGGATTGCAGCTGAGCTCAGAGAACAGGGAAATCTGGTGAGGGTGGCAGCCGATGTCAGGGTCCCTGCTGAGAAGGAAGCATCAGTGCTGCACCTCTGAGAGCCCTGGCTTCATTACACCACTGCTCTCCTCATGGGCATCTGCAGGAGTTTTCCTGGGGGAGGGGGGCAAAGCTGCACCGGAATTTGTGGTTGTAATTCATGCACATGGCACACATCGCTACAACACATCTGTGCACTTCCCTTGTGTGCTCTTTGTTGCTTAGCATTCCATTCCATGGCATTTAGAAGCCTACACAAGAGTAGTAGAAGGCCCTGGGGAGTGAGCAGCACTAATGAAGAAGGGTGATATATTCAAGAAGCATCATGAATTCCAACAAAACTTTATTTGAGTAAGGGATAAAACAAACAATTAAGCACCACCAGGTACAAGGGAAAAACAAACAAACCAAACGCACTAACACGGCACAGCTGTCTTAATATCATATTGGCTATTTGGACCCGATGGTCTGATAGGCCCCTTCCAACCCCACTATTCTATGATTCTATGATTTTCATGGCATCACTTCCCATACCACATTGACAGCTTCACGTGACTTGTCCTAGAATAATTTCCTTCATCTTGGAAACATTTGTGAACACTCTCTAGAACAGTATTCCCCAACCTGGTGCCCTCCAGGTGTTTTGGGCCCCATCTACATGGCATTGCTTTGGCCCCCCACCTCATTGCAACTGAGCAGCAATGCGAATCACCAAGCCCTGTGATACACTTGCGATGTACTGCGCGCTTCCCTAAGAGACTCGCCATGTCCTTTTTTTTTGCCATTATACTGAAATGCGCAGCTGTGCAGTCCCGTGAGTGTGGGGGTGTGAAACTTCAGTGGCTGTTTTATATCTGAGGGGCTCTGCTGAGTCTTTCTGACCCTGTTTTTGGTAAAAATTGGATATTTTGTGCTCCTTCATTTCGACAGCATCAGTTTGATAGTTCCCCAGCCGAGACTCTCGCAATGGTTTGCACTCACAAGCATTAGCGCTACGTGCATAGACATCGCTCTGAAATGGTGGCTGGAGAGATGTTGTTCCTCCCCCAAGACCCCCCCCCCTGCAGCCCTTGGGTACTGAGTCCACAACCGTTGCGAAGATATGAAGCTGCAAAAATGTGCAAAAGTGTGATTAAATAAATGATAGTATCCCTCTATACCATTGTAACTGCGCAGCTGTGAAGGGATGGAGGAGCAAAGGGGCATCACAGAGTGACGCAGGCACTATGCACGCCTACAATACGCCCACTGTAAGAACCAAAGTCCATTTGGGGAAGGAACAGTTGGCTTGCAACCGTGGGGGAACCTGCAGCACCCCCCCCCCCCGAATCACAGTAAAATGACTCCTTCGAACTCTGATTTTCTGGGCGAAAACCACAGATGGCTGCATAGTCGCAACTACGTTATCTGTCACAAGGGACCTCGACTCGCACCTGCCCTGGAGTAAAAGCCCGGTATAGATGGGGCCTAGGACTACAACCCCAGCATTCTTGACCATTGACCATGCTGGCTGGGGCTGATTGGGGTTGGAGTCCAAAACATCTGAAGGGCACCAGGTGGAGGAAGGCTGCGCTAGAGAGTAGCAGTGGAGTCTGTGGGGAGTGTCTTCAGCAGTGGAAGGAGAAATGGGCATGCTTGATCAGTTTTAGGGTTCTAAAGGAGCCTGGACTGCTCACTCGATCTTTCACATTGTCATCAGCCACTTTTTTACATCAGCTAACGATACAACTTTTGCATGGTTTAATTTACTGACCTCCCTTGGCTGGGCCTCACCCACCCATGTTGTGGAGAACTGGAGAGTAGAGATAGCCCATGGGGCAAGCATGTGCAGCATGAGGGGTTGTTGCTGCTCTCAGAATGGAGCTACTTCGATGTGCTGTTGCCTGTTACTAACTTTTTGACTTATGAGGAGGAACTCCCATGGCACCGGTTAAACTCGAGCACATCCCCCCCCCCATACTCACCTTCTGTCTTGTCCTGAGCCCATGCAGCTGGAACCTGAAAGTAGGCACAGATGGGGCAGGCATGACCTGATAAGCCATGGTTGCTGCTCTCAGAATGGCGTCATGACTTGAATACTGGGGGAGGGCAGTTGCGCCCCCATGGCCCCATGAATGGTAGCCCATGGCTCACCCCAACCCAAACATCACCCCTTCTGCCTCTCTCTTTTCCAGATCCTCAGTCTCATTTCACCTCTACCCACTCTCCAGTTCACTGCCTCCCCATTTTGCTGCTACTTTATCTTCTCCAAGGCCTGTCTCATTTCAGTCTCCTTCTTTGCATGCTAGTTGTGAAAATATAATATTTAACTGCCTGTGTATTTTCTATGGCAAAGACACCACTATAATGAATGACCTTTATATACAACAGCAACTCCGATTCATTACACATTTGCATTTCATGAACAGCTTGCAAATGACCTGAAGTGTACTGTAATTGTGTCTAAAAGTGGCTTGATCCTTTTGGCTGACTGAAATTTAGCTTCCCACCCTGAGATTGCATGATTCCAGTGGCGCTTAATTCCCCATCTCATAATTTTAGGAACTAGAAATTCCTCCTCGTATTATTGGTTTAAAACAAGCACGTTTTAAAAGTGCTCCCTTCCAGTAGGTTAGTTTAATGGAAAGTCTAATCAATAATTTTATGGGAAATCCAATATTCATTAGCACTTTACTGCCAGCAGAATGTTGTTTACTGAGCCTCTCTCTTTTAAAAAAAGAGAGAAATAATAATAAAAATTCATAAGAAGTGGAAAGTTAAATATTCCTATTTCCTTTTTCTCTCCCCTCCACCAAGAGATGCAGCATTTTGTATAGTGTTAATTTATGTTTTACGAGTGACTCCTCCAAAATGAAATCCAATTGCATCTGTGTTAACTTTGTGCAGGACAAAAACAATAACAACCCAGGAAGTATAGAACTTCGGTAATTTTATTTATTTATTTATTTATTTATTTATTCATTTCATTTCATTTCTATACCACCCAATAGCTGAAGCTGTCTGGACGGTTCAGAAAAATTAAAACCAAACAGCACACAATAAAACACAATATTTTAAATATTTAAAATATTTAAATTTGAAATAAACATTAAAACCACAATATAACAATACAACCACAATAAAACCTAGCAGCAGTGCAGGAATTTAAAATACAGGTTTAAAACAGCAAAGCTAAAAGTCTAGAAAGCTAAAATGCTAAAATACCTGGGAAAATAAAAAGGTCTTCACCTGGTGCCGAAAGGAATACAATGTAGGTGCCAGGCGAACCTCACTAGGGAGCTCATTTCTAGGGATGTACGAGACACTTACCTGGTTTCGTCCAGGGACATCCGCGGTGGGGGGGAGGCGCTCTGTCCCTCCTCCCAAAACCCTCGACAGGGGGGGAGGTGATCCGTTCCTCCCCCCTGGAATCCTGCCTGGCCAGCTCCACTCTGCGGTCAGGCTGCGGAGCCGCAAGCCAGGCCAACCCGCAGTGGGGCCTCCATCCACTGCCAGGCTGCTGCGGATGCAAATGGCATCCTGAGTAGGGGACGCCATTTGCGTCCCTATGGTAGCCCGTGATAGGCTACATAAATATTTACGTAGCCTACCACGGCTAAAGCGGGAACGCAAATGGCGTCCCCTATGCCATTTGTGTTCCTGTTTTCTCCGTGATAGGCTACATAAATATTTACGTAGCCTATCATGGCTAAAGCGGGGACGCAAATGGCATAGGGGACACCATTTGTGTCCCCGCTTTAGCCGTGATAGGCTACGTAAATATTTACGTAGCCTATCACGGGCTACCATAGGGATGCAAATGGCGTCCCCTACTCAAGACGCCATTTGCGTCTGCAGCAGCCTGGCAGCAGCTGGAGCTGCTGCTGCCGCCGCCGCTGGAGCCACTGCTGCCGCCGCCAGGTAGGCTCCATTCTGGGGGGCTTTCACTGGGTGGTGGGGTGGGTTGCTCCTTTCCGCCACGGATTCCGGGGGGCCGAATTCACTGGAATTTGGCCCCCCTGGGATCCGTGGCGGAATTCTCTAACATCCCTACTAATTCCACAGCTGGGGTGCCACAGCAGAAAAAGCCCTCCTCCTAGTAACCACCCGCCTCACTTCCTTTGGCAGGGCCGCACGGAAAAGGGCTGCTGAGGATGATGTCAGGCACATATGGGAGGAGGCGATCCTTCAGATAACCTGGCCCCAAGCCGTTAAGGGCTTTGAATGTCAATACCAGCACTTTGAATCGGGCCTGGAAATGGACTGGCAGCCAGTGCAGCTGGAAAAGTACTGGCATAATATGAGCTCGCAGGCCAGTCCCTGTTAACAATCTTGCTGCCCTATTTTGGACCAGCTGAAGTTTCCGGACCGTTTTCAAAGGCAGCCCCACGTATAATGAGTTAAAACACCTGAGTGAGGTGTGTGTGTGCTCTTTAAGATAAGGGGTTACAACTTGAATGATTAGAGCATCTAGATTGCACACAGTTTTTGTCCTCACTGGGTCCTACATCAATTACATTCTTCTAAACTCACCTGGGAGAAACATGGAAATGATTTGATATCTTCTGGGGATAAAATGGGGAAACCTCAGGTAATTTGTCTGAGGCAATCCAAGAACTCAGAAAAATGTCCCATCTCTCCCTGCTAGCCCTCACAGTCCCCCAACATGCTCCCCCCTTCCCTTCTGGTGCAAGTGGCAGAGGGACCAACAACAGGGTCACACAAGTGGCCCAAACAGGCATTACTTTAAATGTGTCTCAAGCAGCCGCCTTCCCCCGACCCATTTTTATTCTAGAGTAGGTGCAGTGCCCCTGATCAAGATTGGGACCGAAGTGTTGGGGGGTAGGGGTCTTTAAAGACACGTATTGGCATATAAATATACCACCAAAGATGAGAAAATAACATAGCTTTAGGTGGGGCCTGGCAAAAGCAAAAAATCCACATTCTCATATCTCCTGCAAACCTATGCCAAAGTTTTGTGCTACTTTTGTGTTCTTTTGTGCCACAAATCCTGAGTGGCAGCACAAAACCTGGAATTTGTGGCATAATACTAGCACATAACTTTGGCATAGGTTCAGAGGTGATATGAGAATGTGTCTTTTGTTGGCTTCACCAGGCCCCACCTAAGGGTATGTCATTTTCATATTTTTGGTGGTGGCACAAAACTCAGGATTCATGGCACAAAACAGCAAAAAACTGGCACAATTGTGGGTGGTTTGGAAATGATACGACAATTTGGTTTTGTTGGTGTTAATGACAAACCTGCATTTGATGTATCAGTACACAGTTGTGGGTGTCAGCACAAAACTCAGGATTTGTGCACAAAACAGGCACAAAACTTTGGCATATCTTTGGAGGAGATACTGGTTTGGGGAGTTCGCAGTTAACACAGCCACATTTGGGAGGTGCAGAAGGAATGCAGCAAACACAAAAAATAATGGTCAAGAAAATTTGGAGAAAATTCTGCAAAGTGTCCTTTTATTTCTAGCAGGGTAAGAAAAGAAACATCTCAGTTATTTTCTGAGAAAAATGTTTTCTGAGAAATTCTGGCTCAGCTCTAATTGCCATTCTCCAGAGTCGGGCACTTTCCCCAGAGTCTTCCAAAAGTTAAATTTCTGAGGGATGATTGTGGTTGTATCTTGTCTCTCATGCAGGTGCTGAGAATACCACTCCTTCCCTGCAAGCCCTGTAGCAAGTGTGTGTGGTGGTGGTGGGGGGAGTGTTGCGACCAGGGAAGAGGTGGTGCTAGTGCTGTGCTAAACTCTGACTTCAATTTCCTGAAAGTTCTCTTCCCCCATGAAAGAGGCTTCCATTTTTCTCAGGCCATTTTATAATTTATTTTGCATTTCTTTTGGTGGGGTTTTCCGTTTTTGATGTTACTTAATCACTCCGAAGTCACCAGGGGTACTGTGTGTGTTTCTTTCTATTGCACATCTCTCCATTGCTCTGAGGTCTCCCAGGCTGCCTGCACTTCCTGACCTGAAAAGGCCCAGTGAGAGGAATTACCTCATGATGTCTTCTCCTAGGCGGGAAGTGTGGGAAGTCCAAGAGGCTACAGGCTGCCAGAGAGATGATTGTACAGTGAAAGACAGGAGACTCACGCGTACTCCTCCGCCACCTCATAAGTAAACTAAGCACAAGAACCCTGAACTAAACCCATCAGAATTCCTCTAAAATTTCTTCTCCTTTGAATTTCTTTTGGAAAGCAATTTCTTTTCTATCAAATTGAATGAGGACAGTCGAAAAATATGTGCAAGAAATTTTCTGCACAGCACTAGTTTTAAAAGACATCCTCAACATGGTCTTAGTAAGTTTTGTATTTCCAGCCATGTGCATGTGACTCAGCTAGTTTTTTCAAGGGCGTTTGAAAGAGCACGCTTTTCACCTGTCTTACTTGCATTTATATTGTCCATTCTGTAAAAAGCAAACAGAGAGAGATTCTTCTCTCTCCTTACATAAGAGGAAAAGAAAGCAGATTTTTTTTAAAAAATGGGGCAATGAAAATTGTGGAGTGGATTATTTTGGTAAGTTGGTGGGCAGGAAGGAGGAAGCAGGCAGCAAAGTCAGACTGTAGAGGATGGCTTTGCCTTCTGGCTGTGCCTGGGGCTTTTGGGCTTGGGAAAGAGTGGCGGGGGTCGCTCTCAAAGCTGAGCTGCAGAAAATAAACCCAGATCTGCAAAGCCATTTTTACCTTCTCTCAAACTCATTAAAATATTTATTGAAAGCCTTGATATGACGTTTGAGCTGAGCCAAGTCCCTTGTTCTGCATTTCTCGAATGCGGCCTGTTTCCAGTTAAGTTGCCAGAACAGTAAATAACAATATTTGCTTAGGCAAGAAAAGTCACTAACTTCAAGTATAAAAATGATCTTGCTCTGACAGCAAGGTGTGAGTTTATTGGCTACTGTTTGCATGCAGCTATGCAGAGCTTAGGAAGAACAGAAAGAAATGAAAACAAAATTACAGCAGCAAAAGGAAACGGGAAGGGAGGCTTTAATCATTTTGGGCACTTGACGCTGGGTCTTGTCCACAGTGGTGCCAGACACAGATGTAGTACCGTGGGGGGAGTTCTTGTTGGTAGGGATGTTGCAAGTGCCCGACTTAGTCTGGGGGGCCGGTGAAATCCCCCACGCCCGGCCCCCACTCACTGAACTCCAGGGCACTGATGGGCCTGGCCGATGAGTGCCCTGGAGCTCGGCAAGCAGCCAGGAACCGCTCGGACGGGGTGCCCAGTTGGCTCTCCTTGACAGCCAGCCAGGCAGGAGGAAGAAGAGGAGGCACCTGTCCACTAGCCATCTCCTGCTCGAGACCAAGAGACAGCTAGTGGCTGGAGTATGTGCCACGCCTCCTCCTCCTGCTGTCCCGTCGGCTGTCCTTGACAGACCAGGCAGGAGGAAGAGGAGGTGGAGCCCCATCGCAGGCATCCTGGATGCTCCCCACACTTATCTGGGCCCCGTCCAGCGAGCACCAGCCATTTTGCTGACTTGTTGTTTTTTTGTTTTTGTTTTTTTACAAAAAACAGGGAGCTAAAAGAAACTGCATGTATTTAAATATGCACGTTTTTTAAGCTCCCCTTTTCCATTAAAAAAAAAGGTGGCAAAATGGCAGGTGCTTGCCGGAAGGGCCCGGGGTGAGTGCGGGTGACTCACTGAGCTCCTGGGGGCTTGAGCACAGGTTTGGGGGAGCTGAGGGGGGGCGCTTCAGTGGGTGTCTGGAGAACCTGGGTGAGGATGGGTTCACACATACCTACTTGTTGGGCTCTATGTAAGCTGTGTATGCTCCCTTCTCCACTTGCTTTTCCACAATAATTTCTCGTGTGTGTGTTCCTCTAGTCTCTTCAAGTATTATGATAGTCTCCCGACAGGCCTGCATGATTTGTGATACATCATGTGGCGCTGTGCTGGGTTCTCAAACTCGTCCACCTGTTTTTGCATCATGTTTTTGCAGCCAGGGCCTGCAGGAGAAGCTGCCACCACCGGGGAAGAGGCGTGCCTGCTGCTGCTGGGCCTGCTGTAGCTGCTGCCGCCACCAACACCAGGCCTTCCTCCGGACTTCTGCCTGGCAGACCGCCAGTCCCTGCAGGACCAGGCCCCCAGGTACTGAGCCAGCTGTGCTGCTTCCACCTGCCCCTTCCTGGAGGGGCTACATAAGCTGGCTGGCTGAGGTGGCCTGGGAGAGCCAGGGCCTGCAGAAGAAGCCACCACCACCACCACCACCACCACCACCACCACCACCACCGGGGAAGAGGTGTGTCTGCTGCTGCTGGACCCGCCACCGCTGCTGGGCTGCCGCCACCACTATCACTACCACTACTGTGGACTCCTGCCTGGCAGTGTTTTTAAGGGGATTTTTTAATTGTTTGTTTGTTTTTTTTTTTTTTAATTTCTAGGGGATTCTGTTGTGTTTTTAGGGGTGGGTAGCCTGTCTGATAGGTGGGAGCAAGGGGGCATGTGTCCACCTGATGGACGCAGTGGGGGGAATGTTGGGGGCCAGAACATACCGAGGCTGGGCGGCAGGCACTGGCGGAGCACTAGGGGCAGGCCATGCCAGGTAAGGGGAACAAGGGAGAGATGTGTAATATCTATCCACTGCTCTGGGCCTGTCCAGAGCCAAAGGATGGCTGGGGGAGGCGTGATTCCATCTTTGAACCTTCGTTTGCTGCTCTGCAATGCCAGGTCTGTTACTAGGGATGTACGAAAGTCACTTACCTTTTAACGAAATGTGATTTGAGGGGGGGGGAGGCGCTCTGTCCCTCCCCCCAAAATTCTGGCCGGGGGGGAGTAGGGATGTACGAAAGTCACTTACCTTTTCGCAGCTTGCCTTCGCGGTGGGGGGGAGGCGCTTTGCTTTCCCCCCCGAAGTTCAGGCGAAGGGGGGGAGGCTTCCCGCCTTGCCCGGCCGAAATTCAGGCCGGGGAGAAGCGCCCCGTCTCCCCGTCCGCGAAACAAAAAGTAAAAAAAAAAAAGACGCCGTGATAGGCTACGTGACGATTTACGTAGCCTATCACGGCTAGATTTCCAAAGTCAGCCGTGATAGGCTACGTAAATCGTCACGTAGCCTATCACGGGTGACTTTGAAAAAAAAAAAGTGCGTACGCAAATGGCGGCGGCCCATGGGCGCCGCCATTTGTGTTCCTTATTTTGGCACGTCTAGTCTACATAAAGATTTACGTAGACTACGGCGAAAATAAGGGCAACGCAAATAGCGTGCCCTTATTTTCGCCGTAGTCTACGTAAATCTTTACGTAGACTAGACGTGCCAAAATAAGGAACGCCAATGGCGGCGCCATGGGCCGCCGCCATTTGCGTACGCCCTTTTTTTTTTCAAAGTCACCCGTGATAGGCTACGTGACGATTTACGTAGCCTATCACAGCTGAGTAAAAAAACAAAACAAAACCTGCGTGTACGCAAATGGCAGCGCCCATGGGCGCCGCCATTTGTGTTCCTTATTTTGGCACGTCTAGTCTACGTAAACATTTACGTAGACTACGGCGAAAATAAGGGGAACGCAAATAGTGTAGACGCTAGGCTATTTGTGTTCCCCTTATTTTCGCCGTAGTCTACGTAAATGTTTACATAGACTAGACATGCCAAATTAAGGAACGCAAATGGCGGTGCCCATGGGCGCCACCATTTGCGTACGTGCGGTTTTTTTTTTTACTCAGCCGTGATAGGCTACGTAAACATTTACGTAGCCTATCACGGTATTTTTTAAAAATCTAGCCGTGATAGGCTACGTAAATCTTTATGTAGCCTATCACATTTTTTTGTTTTGTTTTTTTACTGGAAATGGCAGCGGTGGCAGCCGGTCGGAAGACCGGCCGCCGCAGCTGCTGCCACCACACTGCTGCTGAACCACCGCCGGAGCCGCCACCACCAGGAAGATTCGCCCAAGGTAAGTCCTGTCCCGGGGGGGGGGTGCGGGGTGGTGGCAGACCGTTTCGCCACCAATTTCGGGGGGCTGAATGCGCTGGGATTTGGCCTCCCCGAGATTTGTGGCAAAATTCTCTGACATCCCTATCTGTTACCCAGAAAACATTCCTCATCCATGACTTCATCCTGGATGAAGGTGCAGACCTGGCATGTATTACGAAGACCTGGCTGGCAGAGGCTGCTGATCCAACTCTGGCGGCCATGTGTCCAGCTGGATTTTCGTATGCACAGCAGCCAAGGGCTGAGGATCAGGGAGGGGGAGTGGCTATTATCTAGGGATGTACAAAACACCTACCTGGCTCCGCGCCGGGCAATCCGCAGTGGGGGGGGAGGCTCTCCGTCCCTCCCCCCGGAATCCTGCCCAGCTGGCTCCACTCTGTGGCCAAGCTGTGGAGCTGCCAGCCAGCTCTGGCTGCCTGCAGCTGGACATCCGGCCACTGGGCAGCCCTGCAGGGATGCAAATGGCGGCTGTCATAGCCGCCGCCATTTGCGTCCCTATATTGAGCCGTGATAGGCTACGTAAATATTTACGTAGCCTATCACGGCAGGGGGGAAAACCCCAGCGTATGCAAATAGCAGTAGCTGCCGCCATTTGCGTATGCTGGCTTCCCCCCCCCCCCGTTGTGATAGGTTACGTAAATACTTACGTAGCCTAACACGGCAGGGGGACCCCCCCCCAGCATATGCAAATGGCGGTAGCCACTGCCATTTGCGTACGCTGGGTCCCCCCCCCCACCGTGATAGGCTACGTAAATACTTACGTAGCCTATCATGGCCTCCGCAGGGACGCAAATGGCAGCGGCTATGACAGCCGCCATTTGCGTCCCTGCAGGGCTGCCCAGTGGCTGGATGTCCAGCTGCAGGCAGCCGGAGCTGGCTGGCGGCTCCGCGGCTTGGCCATGGAGTGGAGCCAGACGGGCAGGATATGAAGAGGAGGAAGCAAATGGCGGCCGCAGGACGGCCGCCATTCACAAAGCAGTGCAGACGGGAGAAGGTAAGTGCTCTGTTTTGCGCGCCTTTCGTGGGGTAGGGGCGGTGGGGACTTGGTCCCGCGCGCCTTTCGTCAGTTGGGGGGGCTGGGGCTTCGTTCCACAGTGGATTTTGGGAGGCCGAATGCACTGGCATTCAGCCTCACTGAGATCCGTCGCGGAATTCTCTGACATCCCTGCTATTATCTACTGAGAGTACTTGGTCTTCACCAGACCCCCTCTCTAGGAGACCAAGGTTGCTGAGTGCATGTACTGGAGGTTGGGCCTGAAGGGCAGTCTGGGGATTCTGCTCGTGTACCGTCCACCCCACTGCATGACTGACTCCCTGGCTGAGGTGCTTGAGGTGGTCTCTGATGTGCGTGTACAGTCCCCTAACTTATTGGTGTTGGGGGACTTCAACATACATTTAGAGGCCATCCTCACAGAAGCACCTCGGGACTTCATGGAGACCATGGCTTCCTGGGAGCTGCACCATATTCTAACTGGGCCCACCCATATAGCCGGTCATGCACTAGACCTTGTGTTTGTTTCTCGAGAAGCGGGGAGTGATCTGGAAGTCGGGGATATATCCACCACCCCCTTGTCATGGTCAGATCACTATCTGGTGACGTTAGACTTTTCGGTTCCACAACCCTTCTGCAGGGGTGGAGGACCCATTAAAATGGTCCGCCCCAGGCGTCTTATTGATCCGAATGGATTCCTGAATGCACTTGGGGATTCTCTGGAGCACTCCAACAGCCACTCGGTCGAGACCCTGGTGGGTGGCTGGAATGCCACAATCAGGTGGCTCCGAAACGCCCTCTCCCCCTGAACAGGGCTCGGACTGCACCATGGTTCAATCCGCAGTTACGAGCTCTGAAACAGGAGGTGAGACAGCTAGAGCGCTGGTGGCAGAAGTCTCGCTCCAAAGATGATCAGACACGGGCTGGAGCTGTATCTTCAGCCTATCATGTGGCAGTGAAGGCAGCAAAAAAGGAATATTATGCTGCCTCTATCATTTCTGCAGAGTGCTGTCCCAGGAGGCTATTCCAAGTGGTCCGGAGCCTGGTTGGTCCAGTGGCTCCAGGACCACTGGAGCATTCTAAGGCCTCCTGTGAGGCATTGGCAAGGCACTTTGCAGATAAAATTGATTGCATTAGGAGTGTTACTCCGTGTGCTGCGGATACAGTTAGTGAGCAAGAGGCAGCCTGTAGCAAACCGGTTTTGTGGGATCGGTTCCAGCTTCTTCCTCCTGATGAAGTGGACAAGGTGAGGGGATCAGGGCGGTGGTGAACGCCTCCCTTGAGGAGGGAGTGATGCCATCAGCCCTCAAGGAGGCAGTGATAAGACCACTCTTAAAGAAGCCGTCCTTGGATCCCCAAGTTCTGAACAACTTTCACCCAGTCTCAAATCTGCCATTTTTGGGCAAGGTGATTGAGTGGGTGGTGGCGATGCAGTTGAAGGCACTCTTGGAAGAAACTGATTATCTAGACCCATTTCAGTCGGGCTTCAGGCTTGGGCATGGGACAGAAACGGCCTTGGTGGATGATATGAGGAGGGCTCTGGATAGGGGTGAATGCTCCTTCCTTGTTCTCCTCGACCTCGCAGCGGCTTTTGATACCGTTGATCACAGTATCCTCCTGGACCGCCTGGAGGGGTTGGGCATTGGAGACACTGTATTGCGGTGGTTCCAGTCCTTCCTCTCTGGCAGGTACCAGAGGGTAGCACTGGGAGAGGAGGTTTCGGACTCGTGGCCGCTCACTTGTGGGGTGCCACAGGGTTCCATCCTCTCCCCGATGCTATTTAACATCTATGTGAAGCTGCGGGGGGCTATCATCAGGAGGTTTGGGGTGCGGTGTCATCAATATGTGGATGACACGCAGCTCTACCTCTCGTTCAAATCTTCACCAAGGTTGGCTGTAGAATCCCTGTCCAAATGTCTGGAGACGGTAAGTGGCTGGACAGGGGGGAATCAGCTGAAGCTGAACCCTGACAAGACCAAGGTACTTTTGGTGGGAGACAAGAGGAGGCTGGGGGATGTTGACCTGCTGTTCAATGGGGTACGGCTACCCTTGAAAAGGCCAGGTCTACAGCCTGGGAGTCATCTTGGACTCCCAGCTGTCTATGAAGGCTCAGGTGTCAGCTGTGAGCTGGACAGCGCTGTATCAACTCCATCTGATATGGTGGCTGCGCCCCTTCCTTCCCGACCATCTGCTCCTATGGGTAGTACATGCCTTGGTCTCCTCTCGTTTAGACTACTGTAGTCTGCTGTACGTGGGGTTACCCTTGAAGACGGTTCGGAAGCTGCATCTGCTACAGAACGCGGCGGCTTGCCTGATTAAAGGCAGCCGCCGGCGAGATCACATCCAGTGCTGAAGGAGTTGCACTGGTTACCAGTTGTTTTCCGGGCCAAATTCAAGGTGTTGGTTTTGAACTTTAAAACCCTATATGGTTCTGGCCCAGCCTATCTTAAGGAGCATCTCCAGCAACACCAGACAGGCTGCTTAAGATCAAGATCAGCCTCGGATGGTCTTCTCTCTGTCCCATCAGGCAGGACAGCTAGACTGGTGCAGACGAGGGAGAGGGCCTTTTCTGTGGTGGCCCCCACTCTGTGGAACTCCCTCCCTAGGGAACTCCGCCATGCCCCCTCTTTAATGAGCTTCTGCCATGCATTAAAAACGTGGTTGTTCAGGCAGGCATTTGGGGTGGGTTAGGGTATTTTAGAAAATGTTTTTATTGTAGAATTTTATTGTTTTAAACTGTTTTATTATATGCTTTGTACATCGCCCAGAGTGGCTAGGTGACCAGCCAGATGGGCGATTAATAAATTTAATAAATAAATAAATAAACATGTTTTTGCAGCATCAAATAGCAAAACTAGGAAGCTTACTGCGAGAGCTCTTGGTCATATAGTTATTATGTATTTGTTGGATTTATATCTCGTCCTTCCTCCAAGGAGCCTAAGGTGGAGAACTGAGAACATGATCCTCCTTCTCCTCCCCCCTTTATCCTCACAATAACCCTTTGAAGTAGGTTAGGATGAGAGCCAGTGACCGGCCCCAAATCACCCAGTGAGCTTCATGGCCAACTGGGGACTAGAATCCACATTTCCTGCATAGAGGTGCTGAGACCAGCCAGCTGGGTCCAGGAGTCTAATGGACTGCCCCTGCTCATGCCTCTGGGCTGCTACCCCTGCTCACGCACCCCTGGACTCGCTCATGGCCACCCCCGTGCTCACCGAGCCACCACAGCTACCCTGAGCCATCCACGAGCACCCATCTTTCCCCCGGTTGCCATTTTGCAAACAACCATGGTGACTAGGAAATTTCCAGTAATTTCATGTGGCACACATGGCAGCCATAAAGACCCCATCTACACAGCATTACAAATGTAAATGGGCCATTTTTCGCAAAATGGTGACTGTGGGAATGACGGGCGCTTATGGATGGCTCAGGGTAGGTACAGGCAGCTTGGTGGGCATGGGGGGCACATGAGTGAGTCCAGGGGTGTGTGAGCAGGGGGAGCAGCTTGGTGGGTGCCCAGAGGATCTGGACAGTCCGTCATCCATCCCTACTCCGTCCCAGTCCAACACTCTAACCATTACACCACACAGGCTCTACATAGGCCATATATAGCTGGTGGCCTCCATTCCTTGGGGATGCGCGAGGTCACCCGGGTCTGCTCAGCGGCCTGCTTGCCAGATCCCTGCCCACTGCCCACCCTGCTCATGCTGGGACACGAGCTGGCCAGCGGTTCGCAGGAGCCCAGTGAGCGCTGCTGCTGCTGAGAGCAACTGCGCCCTCTCTGCTGGGCACCGGCAGAGAGGAGTGCAGTTGCTCTCGGCAGCAGCAGCGGAGGCAGCAGGGTGGGAACTGAGAGAGGGGCACATGGTGCTTCCCTCTCGCTTCCCATCCTGTCATCGCTGCCGCGAGCAACTGCGCCCCTCTCTGCCGAGCACTGGCAGAGAGGGGCGCAGTTGCTCTCGGCAGCGGTGACAGCAGGATGGGAACCGAGGGGGATCTCAGCCCCCACCCTGCCATCGCCGCCACAGAGAGCAATGGTTGGGCATGGAGCAGGGGGTCACCGCCTGGCATCCAGGGGTCCAGACTTGCAGGAACCCGCAGAGCTTGAGCCCCAAAATGGACGCTCGTAACCTCCCTACCATTCCTTTTATGGGTTGCCAGTTGTGAAGACCTGCAGTAGCTACTGGCCAAGAACTTATACTGTACACCTTTCACATACGTGCACACTAAAAGCAAGCACGGCTCTTCTTCTTTTTTGGTCTTTGCATCCTCCACTGCTAGCAACTGACATCAGCATACCTGAGCAACTGTGAATTTTCTTGTTGGTGATGGTGACTCTAGCTGGCTCCTGGCTTCACTGCTGCCTCACCTTGCCTGCCCATAAAATGTGGGGTCTCCCCACTTGTTCTGTCACCAATCATTGGTGGAACCCCTGCTTACCTGTTCCTCTCTGGCTGCTGTTGATTTGATTGATTGATTGATTCATTCATTCATTCCACTGCCTACCGGGGGTTCTACCCTTAAAAGCAGCCTAAAAATAATAAAAAATAATTAAAAATGAATAAATCTATCCATTAATTCTATGTATATCCTGATGTTTATTAAAAAAAAAAATCCCAGGGCAGATAGCAACACAATTGAGATAATTAACAACACAATAATAATAACTCTAATAAAATCAATTAGTAGCGGCAGAGCAAATTTGGCTGGGAAAACAAATAGGTCTTAGCCTGGTGCCAAATGATAGTAAAGGTGGTGCGAGGTGCACCTTTTGGGGAAGGGCATTCCAAAGATGGGGCACCACCACAAAGAAGGTCCTATCTCATGTCACCACTCAAGATACCTGCCCCAACAGTGGGGACAATGAGATGGGCCTCCCCCACATTTGGGCATTTGTATAGAGGTGACAAACTTTTAAATGTCATTGTATGACTTGCAAATACTGTTGACTTTGTTTGATTGTGTCCACACTGAAAGTGAGATAATTGTGAAGTATAAAATCCAAATTCTGAGATATCAGGCAAAAAATGCACTCATGCTTCCTCCATATCAGTCTCTGAGAGTTGTGTGTGTGCATGTGTGTGTGTGCACATCTTAGCTTTTCAGAAAGTATTTCATACAAATTAGGTAAAGAAGTGTTGTGTGTTCTGTCGACATAAAAATATATGAACTTTCAGCTTTCAGGTTACACATGACTCTGCCTTATGAAGAGTCCTGTGCAACTCTGAATCTTGCATACAAAAGAGTTGTATGCTTTTTAACCTATACAAAGTAGACTCACTAGCTGCATATATCAGAAAATGTACAGCAGAGAGGGAAAAGTCTCTACACATTAAGTGTCTCGTTTTTATTTTTTATTTTCTTTAAATGCAAGGGTTTATTGCTACAAGTCTTAACAGTATCTTAGAGAAGTATTTCCCAATGTCACTCAGTGGATATGGTATAGGAAACTGGAGTATGATTCTTCATCTCAGGCATGATTGATGATCCAGAAAGCAACTGGAGGTGCTGTCATTAAGCTGACATACACTGTGGCAGGGAAACTAAAAATTTCAACAACTATTCTTGTTCTCATCAGCTGATCAGCTACAGTTACCATTGTTCCTCCTTCTCTGCACACGCAGGAATTACATTCTGAATTATCTGTGCTTCTTCATGAATGGGGGCAGAGAAATAGCCTTTTAAAGCTTGGCTTTCCATTTGCCATCTACCTGCAAATATTTGTTTCAACCACTGGTGGGATAATGGCATAACTTTAGAAATCAAAACCTTATGCTAAAGAAATACCACCGCATTACCAGAAAATGTAAATCTTTGGAAAATTCAGGGGGTGAAATATTATTTGAAAAAATTAACAACTTTGCTAGCATATTTTTGAGCTACCCAAGACTGGGCCAGCAGAGCTGGGTCAAAAAGAAATCGTATGAGCAAAGAGCTTTAGAATACCCTGTCTAAATGTGGATAAATGACCATGGTTTGTCATTATGAAAACTGCATGTGCCTTGGGCTCTCACGCTCCCATCTTCCTCTTCCAATTTGTTCTAACTATGATCAGTTAAAACAAACCAACTGTGGCTTGTTATCCTGGTTTATTAGCTGGCCACAGTTAGAACAAACCATACTTGGTTGTGTTCAGAGGTAACAGGGAACTGTAGTTAATTCAAAAGTGGAAGCTTTTGATCTCCTCACACACAAGAAGGAGAAGGAGAGTGAAGGGGGGAACGCATGAGTCCATGGCTAGTGAGGCTCATTCTTGTAATGACAAACCATGGTTTGTTGTCACAGCAGTGCCGTAAAGTGGCCATGTGAAGTTACTAGTTCCTAAAATGGTCCCTCTGCATGACCACTGCTTGGCCATGACACCCCTGATGTGCCTGCAGATGAGCTTCTATGAAATCTAAACTGGCCTATGTTTCCTTCTAGTGCCTATTAGTAAGGAGGATGTTTAAAAATATTAGTTCATCAGTTTTAAACATGTTAAGTTTTAGTTTTGTTGGCTTATTATGGAGAAGTGTGTAGATAGGCTTGAGTGGTTCTTTCCAAAGATCATTGTTGTTGTTGTTCTTCTTGTTGTTGTTGCAGTCCTTACAGAGACAACTGGAGCAGTGTAAGATTTTGTTTGATAATCCATATCTCATGCAAAACATTCTCACCAGCAGGCCAAAATGAGATTGCTACCAGATTTTAAAAATGTATGAACAACTACCCTGTATAAATTGGTCCTCAGGACGCCACAGGGTGATTTCTCACTGCCTTGCCACAATTTAAATGTGATATCTGAAAACCCCTCTGTATTAGGCATACCAATGATCTGCACATTTAGGCATATGTCCCTTATCTTAAAAACCCACAAGCTGACAGAATTCTATAGAGTAGAACATCACAGTTCTATGATCCCTTCCCATTTTAAAAGTAAGATACAATTTTGAGAAATGATGTGGCATACTTTTAGGTATGCATTGCTTAACTCCACCTGAGGTAAGATTTATAAGCTTATGTGACAGTAAGCCAGAGACGGAGCAAGCCAGGCTACCTAGCTTAACCCTTGAGGTGAGCCAGGCCTGACTACTGGGAAGCAGAGCAGTTTAAAAAAATAAATAAAAATAAAGCAGGAACTTAACACATTGTAAATATGAAATGTAAAATAAATACGTACGTACGTACGTACGTAAGTAAGTAAGTAAGTAAGTAAATCTTGGTGGCTAGGGAAACTATTGTGGGTGATTCTAATGGAGTTATAGAAAGGAAATACCTGAGTATTTCCAAGATCAACTTGGCTGCAGTCCTCTCTGTCAGAAATCCCCGACCTTCACAGAACAGAGAGCACATCTGCAATGTTGAGAAAGTGTCATGGGCACTCTACCAAAATAGCTGCTGTGGTGGGGCTTGCCTATTCACAAAATGGCTGCCACAGTGGACATGGCTGGTCAAAAAGTCTATTCCTGCAAGGCTCAGACAAATATACACACACACATCCAGGCAAAACACAACAATGCAAAACAAAGAAAAGAGCTAACACACACAACTCCACGCACCCAGAACAAGCAACCCCCCCTCAATCCCCCCTCTGCCCTCCCTGGACACTCCCCAAGACCCCACTGTACTTTTTTCTTTTTTCTGGTTGGCTGAGCATTCTTCAGAATGAAATGGTGGACTGCAGACACCACCATTTTTATTTTCTAAGGATGCCTATGGGCCTGCATGGGCCCCAGAGGTATTCTTGGGGGTGGGGGAGATGGTGCTAGAGGTTGGCACTTTGCTTTGCAGCATGTCGGCCTCCCATTTTTTTTAATTGTTTAATTTTTAAAACTCTTTTAAAAATCAGGAGGGGCAGGACACCTGGTGGATGCCAAGAGAGGTGTCCATGGGCACATTAGTGCCCACAGGCACCACATTGTAGACTGCAGGGCCCCATCTACACGAGCGTTTTACTCTGGGGCAGCTGCAAGTCGAGGTCCCTCATAGATGACATAGTCACCGCTTCGCAGCCATCCGTGGTTTTCTCTGAGAAAATGCAGATTTCCAAGGATGTGTTTTGCTGCAACGTTTTCCATTTGCTGTGGGTTTCCTGCAGTTGCAAGCCATCTGTCCCTTCCCCAAACTGACTTCGCATTTTGTGGTGGGCATGTTGTAGGTGTGCGTAGAGCTTGCGTCGCTCTGTGACACACCTTTACTCCCCCTGTCCCTTTGCAGCTGTGCGGTTACACAGACAGTTCATCTATTTAATCAGACTCTCACACATTTTTGAAGCTTCATATCTTTGCAATGGTTGCTTTTGGACTCAGTGCCCAAGGGTTTGGGGGGGGTGTCTTCGGGGACGACCATCTTCGCTCCGGCCACCATTTCGGAGTGATGGGTAGGCATGTACCGCTCCTGCGAACCATCATGAGAGTCTCAGGCTGGGGAACTGACAAACAGATGGCGTGGAAATGAAAGGACATGGAACACCCCGTTTTTACCTAACGAGGGATGGAAAGACACAACAGAATCCCTAAAATACAAAACAACCACTGAAGTGTGGCACCCTCGTGCTCATGGGACTTCACAGCTGTGCATTAAAGTATAACAGCAAGAAAAAGGGCACGGCGGAGTCTATTAGGGAATTGTGTAGTAAATCGTGAGTGTAGCCCAGCAGAAACTAGGGACGGACGAAAGTCCCTTACCTGGTCCCACAGCTTGCTTCGCAGTAGGGGGGAGGCGCTCCGTTTCTCCCCCCGAATTCTTGGTGGGTGGGGAGGTGCTCCATCCCTCTCCGCTAAAATTCTGGCCGGGGGGGAGGCGCCTCATCCCTCCCCACCGAAATTCTGGCTGGGGGGGAGCGCCCAGCCTCTCCGGCCACGAAAGTTCTTCTGCCGGGAAGGTAAAACAAAAAAAGAGTGATAGGCTATGTAAATCTTTACGTAGCCTATCACGGCTGACTTTGAAAAAAAAAAAACTATTTGCGTTGCCCTTATTTTCGCCGTAGTCTACGTAAATCTTTACGTAGACTACCCGTGCCAAAATAAGGAACGCAAATGGCGGTGCCCATGGGTGCCGCCATTTGCGTACGCGCTTTTTTTTTTTTTTCAAAGTCAGCCGTGATAGGCTACGTAAAGATTTACGTAGCCTATCACGTTTTTTTTTTACTTGGAAATGGCAGCGGCGGCAGCTGGTCGAAAGACTGGCCGCCGCCGCCGCCCTGCCGCCCCACCGCTGCCGGGCCACCGCCGGGACCCGCCGCTGTGAGGGACATTTGCACGAGGTAAGTCCCATCCCGGGGGGGGGGGTGTTGGAGAATTTCTCCACCAATTTCGGGGGCCAAATGCCAATGCCGAATCCCGGAGATTCGTGGAGAAATTCTCTGACATCCCTAGCAGAAACTAATTCAAAGCTGTGATGCTGCAGAGTTGCAATGGAATGGGGGGTGAAAGTGGTGCCATGTAGATGGAGCCCAGCTCTGTTGTTGTTGTTGTTGTTGTTATTATTATTAATAATAATAATATTTCTATACCACCCCATAGCTGAAGCTCTCTGGGCGGTTTACAGAGATGCTCTATGCATTTACCTAGGAGTAAATCCTATTGAACTCAATGGGGCTTAATTCTGACTAGACTTCTAGATGATTGCACTGTTAGGCCTATCCAGAGGACTTAAGTGGCTATTTTGTAAAGTTGAAGGCACCTTGCTAAAAGGTATATGTAGATTATTTATTCATCCATTTGTTTGTTTCTAGCTGACTTTTGCAACAAGATTGGCCTTCAAAGTGGCTTCCAAGTCATTTAAACAATGCAAAAATTAGGGATGTTAGAAAAATCCGTGGTGGATTCAAATGAGGCCCCACTTACCTCTGCTCCATGAATCCGTGGTGGATTGGCCCCACTTACTTCCACTCCACGAGGATTCCGCGTGGGACAGCACTCGGCGGCTTGCTCAGCCGGAGCCGTTCTCCTCCACGTCGATCACCATTTTTTTAAAAAAATGGTGATTAGCAGGAAGTGCCCATAGACTTATATGCAAATAGAGCCGTGAATCTTGCGTATAAGCCTGTGGACACATAGACGTATATGCAAGATTCACAGCTGTATTTCCATATAAGTTTATGGGCACATCCTGCTGATCGCCTTTTTTTGTTTTTGTTTTTAAATGGTGATTGGTGCAGAGGAGAACGGCTCTGGCCATCCAGGTAAGTGGCCTCAAGCTGGGTGGCTCTGCAGAATCCTCATGGAGGAGAGCCGCTCTGGAGGATTCTGGGCGGGGGGAGAGGAACGGATTGCCTCCCCCCTCTGTAACTTCCCCACTGGAATGGACGGTGGGGAATCCGTACATCCCTAGCAAAAATTAGGGATGTATGAAAGTCACTTACCTTTTCGAAGGGTGACATTCGCGGTGGGGGGGAGGCGCTCCGTCCCTCCCCCCGAAATTCTCTCTGGCCAACTCCGCTCCATGGAGATTCTGCAGAGCCGCTGGCTGGGGCCACCCGCAGCCAGACATCCGGCCGCTGGGCAGCCTGCAGGGATGCAAATGGTGGCTGCCGTAGCCGCCAGCATTTGCATCCCTGTATTTTGCCGTTATAGGCTATATAAATATTTACGTAGCCTACCACGGTAAAAACCCCCAACAGCAAATGCAAATGGCGATGGCTACAGCAGCTGCCATTTGCGTTCCTCCCCCCCCCCCCCCGTTTTAGCCTACTTAAATATTTACGTAGGCTATTACGGCAAAAAAAAAAGGGAATGCAAATGGTGGCCGCCACAGTCAACACCATTTGTGTTCGCTGTTTTTTTTTTTTTCCATGATAGGCTATGTAAATACTTACATAGCCTATCATGGCCCCCACAGGGCCGTAGTGAATACTATGTAAATATTTATGTCGCCTATCATGGCTATAATGAGGAAGTGAATTGTGGCCACAGATGCGGCCGCCATTCGCAAAGCAGCGCAAATGGCAGCAGGTAAGTGCCCCGTTTCGCGCGCCTTTTGTGGGGCGGGGGGGTGGGGGGCTTCGTTCCTCCATGGATTTCGGGGGGCCGAATGCACTGGCATTTGGCCTCACCGAGATCTGTGGCGGAATTCTCTGACATCCTCAGCAAAAATACATATTCAAATTAAAGCTGGACCAAGGTATCAACAGCAATTAGACAATGATGTTGATGTTAATAATATTGCTGTTGAACTGGGTTTCAGCGGAGTGCAAAATGACCTCAAATGGACTTTTTTTTCCAAACTCTCCTTTGCAGCTCTTCACAGGTGTGATGATCTACTTTGCATTCAGTACAGAAACGTCGTCTCTTGTGCTGCATATCTGAGTATGTAGGAAACTCTGCTCTCACTGCTGCTTGCTTACAAAGCCCGCCTTTCTCTTGGCTTGCCTTTCTCCCCAGCAACAGATGACTCTGTTGTATTGGTGGCTAGATATGTGTTTAGGAGCATATTAGTGCCCAGCTATGAAAACCTTTTGCCTCCAAGCCGAACATCTGACCTCCTTGTGTCATGATTACATTATAATATTGGCTTTCTGCTGGAAAGAATGTTATCCCATTGAAATCCCACCCATTAGTTCTTGCAGCCAAGGCAAACAGCAGCATATTTGAAACGTAACCCAGTAATCCATGCGCTTCCCTTGGCTGTGCTCTCAGACAACACAAGGGGGTTTGTAGCACCGAAGTATATTCTGAATATACCCTGAAAGGCTCAGGATGCATCATGCTGGTAAAGCAAGCAATGCATAGACAAGGCGCTAAAGTCACTGGGGAAGACTTCATATTGATATTCTCAAAGAGACACTTACCTGAAATGAACAGTCATCAGCAAAAAGCCAAAACAAAATGGAGATAGCTCAATGGTACAGTGCATACTTCTGTTGTTGGGAGCCCCAGATAATGACAATGAGGAGACTCCAAGCGGCTGACATGCAGCACCTCCGCGGTCCCAGTCCATGCCAAAGCTCAGCTTGTTGCCACTGCGGAGGGACTTATATACCTAAAATCCCTTGTGTCTACGACGTGCCACTGTCCGTTGTTGTTGTTGTTCAGTCGTTTAGTCGTGTCCGACTCTTTGTGACCCCATAGACCATAGCACGCCAGGCCTTCCTGTCCTGCGCTCTCTCCCGGAGCGTGCTCAAGTTCATATTCATTGCATCGGTGATACTATCTAGCCATCTCATCCTCTGCCGTCCCCTTCTCCTTTTGCCTTCAGTCTTTCCCAGCATCAGGGTCTTTTCCAGAGAGTTTTCTCTTCGCATTAGGTGGCCAAAATATTTGAGCTTCAGCTTCAGTATCTGTCCTTCCAATGAGCACTCAGGGTTGATTTCCTTGAGGATGGACTGATTTGACCTCCTTGCAGTCCAGGGAACTCGTAAGAGTCTTCTCCAGCACCACAGTCCGAAAGCATCAATTCTTCGGCGCTCAGCCTTCCTTATAGTCCAGCTCTCACAGCCATGCATTACTACTGGGAAAACCATAGCTTTGATTAGATGGACCTTTGTCGGCAAGGTGATGTCTCTGCTTCTTACTATGCTGTCTAGGTTGGCCATAGCTTTCCTCCCAAGGAGCAAGCGTCTTTTAATTTCATGGCTACAGTCACCGTCTGCGGTGATCTTGGAGCCCAAGAAAGTAAAATCTGTCACTGCTTCCATTTCTTCCCCTTCTATATGCCAGGAAGTGATAGGGCCAGATACCATGATCTTAGTTTTCTTAATGTTGAGTTTCAAACCAGCTTTTGCACTCTCCTCTTTCACCCTCAACAAGAGGCTCTTTAGATCCTCTTCGCTTTCTGCCATTAGGGTGGTATCGTCTGCATATCGGAGGTTGTTGATAATTCTCCCAGCAATCTTAATTCCGACCTCTGATTCATCCAACCCGGCATTTCTCATGATGTACTCTGCATATAAGTTAAATAAGCAGGGTGACAATATGCAGCCTTGTCGTACTCCTTTCCCAATTTTGAACCAATCGGTTGTTCCATGTCTGGTTCTTACTGTTGCTTCTTGACCCTCGTACAGGTTTCTCAGGAGACAGGTAAGGTGGTCTGGTACTCCCATCACTTTAAGAATTTGCCACAGTTTGTTGTGATCCACACAATCAAAGGCTTTAGCGTAGTCAATGAAGCAGAAATAGACGTTTTTCTGGAATTCTCTTGCTTTCTCCATGATGCAGCGAATGTTGGCGATTTGATCTCTAGTTCCTCTTCCTCTTCGAAACCCAGCTCGTACTTCCGGTAGTTCTCGGTTTGCATACTGCTGAAGCCTAGCTTGTAGGATTTTGAGCATCACCTTGCTGGCATGTGAAATGAGCGCAATGGTGCGGTAGTTTGAACACTCTTTGGCGTTGCCCTTCTTTGGAATTGGAATGTAAACTGACCTTTTCCAGTCTTGTGGCCACTGTTGAGTGTTCCAGATTTGTTGGCATATTGAATGCAGCACTTTAACAGCATCATCTTTTAGGATTTTAAATAGCTCGGCTGGAATACTGTCATCTCCGCTAGCTTTATTGTTACTAATGCTTCCTAAGGCCCACTTGACTTCACTCTCGAGGATGTCCGGCTCAAGTTCAGTGACCGCACTATCATGGCTATCAGGGACATTCAGATCTTTCCTGTATAGTTCTTCTGTGTATTCTTGCCACCTCTTCTTAATCTCATCTGCTTCTGTTAGGTCCCTGCCTTCTTTGTCCTTTATCATGCCCATCTTTGCACAAAACGTTCCCTTGAGATCTCCAATTTTCTTGAAGAGATCTCTAGTCTTTCCCATTCTGTTGTTTTCCTCGATTTCTTTGCATTGTTCACTTAAGAAGGCCTTCTTGTCTCTCCTTGCTATTCTCTGGAACTCTGCATTCAGTTGGGTATATCTTCCCCTTTCTCCTTTGCTTTTCGCTTCCCTTCTTTCGTGAGCTACTTGTAAAGCCTCATCAGATAGCCACTTTGCTTTCTTGCATTTCTTTTTCTTTGGGATGGATTTCGTTGCTGCCTCCTGAACAATGTTACGGACCTCCGTCCATAGTTCCTCAGGCACTCTGTCTATCAGGTCTAATCCCTGAAATCTATTCCTCACCTCCACTGTATATTCATCAGGGATATGATTTAGGTCATACCTGAATGGTTTAGTGGTTTTCCCTATGTTCTTCAATTTAAGCCGAAATTTTGCAAGAAGCAGCTCATGATCTGAGCCACAGTCAGCTCCAGGTCTCGTTTTTACTGACTGTATAGAGCTTCTCCATCTTTGACTGCAAAGGACATAATCAATCTGATTTCGATATTGACCATCTGGTGATGTCCATGTGTAGAGTCGTCTCTTGTGCTGTTGGAAAAGAGTGTTTGCTATGATCAGCGTGTTCTCTTGGCAAAACTCTATTAGCTTTTGTCCTGCTTCATTTTGTACACCAAGGCCGTGCCTGCCTGTTATCCCAGTGATTTCTTGACTTCCTACTTTAGCATTCCAATCCCCTATGATGAAGAGGACATCTTTTTTTGGTGTTAGTTCTAGAAGGTGTTGTAGGTCTTCATAGAACCGATCAACCTCAGCTTCTTCGGCCTCAGTGGTTGGGGCATAGACTTGAATTACTGTGATGTTGAATGGTTTGCCTTGGATTCGTACTGAGATCATTCTATCATTTTTAAGATTGTACCCCAGTACTGCTTTTCCCACCCTTTTGTTGACTATGAGTGCTACTCCATTTCTTCTAAGGGATTCTTGCCCACAATAGTAGATATGATGGTCACCTGAATTAAATTCGCCCACACCTGTCCATTTTAGTTCACTGATTCCCAAGATGTCGATGTTCAATCTTGCCATCTCACGTTTGACCACCTCCAGCTTACCTTGATTCATTGATCTGACATTCCAGGTTCCTAAACAATATTGTTCTTTACAGCATCGGATTTTCTTTTCACCACCAGACACATCCACAGCTGAGTGTCCTTTCGGCTTTGGCCCAGCCACTTCATTCTTTCTGGCGCTACTTGGAAATACCCTCTGCTCTTCCCCAGTAGTATATTGGACACCTTCCGACCTGAGGGTCTCATCTTCCGGCGTCATCTCTTTTAGCCTTGTGATACGTTCCATGGGGTTTTCTTGGCAAGAATACTGGAATGGGTTGCCATTTCCTTCTCCAGTGGACCACATTTTGTCAGAACTCTTTGCCATGACCTGTCCGTCTTGGGTGGCCCTGCACGGCATAGCTTATGGCTTCACTGAGTTATGCAAGCCCCTTCGCCACAACAAGGCAATGATCCATGAAGGGGCTGCTGTCCACAACCTCCTTAATCAATCACACCTGTTTTGGTGGTCTGATTCTTAGTCTCATGATGTTTATGCATCCTCCCATGAGATAAGCTAAGACAGGTGGACCACAGCCAGGGAGATCTTTCTGCATTCCAAGGTTGTACCATCCTGATTCTAACCTTGAGAAACCTTAGAGAAAAACATGTTTTCAGGCCAAGGAGCCTGGAAAGCAAGAGTCAAGCCAAGAAGTCTAAAAGGCCTAACTTTAAGGCCTCACAGAAAATTTGGTCATGTAAGGAGCAGTTGCAGCACGTCACATCTATCTCCTCAATTACAAAGGTCTTCTGGTGTTTCCTCTACAGATGGTCCACATGTTCTCAGCAGTAGGGAGACAACATACACACTGTACTGTGTGTGCCTGGCTAAGGATAGGGATAGGAAAATCTTTGAATTTTGACTTCTCTCCATTTCTCAGTTTTCTAGTCTTAAGTTTGGTTCATTTTGAACTTTGAGAATTTCTCCTGACATAAATCTGTTTTGTCCTGAACCTTCAGAATTTTTAAAAAACTTTGCATGAAAAAATTTGCATGAAAATTCCTAAGCCGTTTGGTGTACATTTCTCCTATTACATGCATATTTGCCAAACAGAAACATTTTGCAAGCAGTCTTCCTAATATAATGGGTGCACATTATACATGTTTTATTGGAGAACTTCATTGCAAGATTCAGAGATGAGCAAATTTTGAAGGTAACTGAGTTTCCATTTATGTATCAGTTTGAAAGTGTGAAGTTATGTAAATTTGCATTGAAATGCTAACGGAACATATTTCTCTGCCATCCCTAGCTAAGAGCTGCATGAGCAGGATGACATGAACTATGCGCACCCATTTGATTTTGATGTTCTATGTTGATGTTTGATGTTCCATTTGAAAACTGGGAGTTCAGTAAATTATTCTTTGGGATTGTTCATAAAAAAAACAAACCCTGTTCCAAATCGGAGCTCTTTAGCCTGTGAAAAGGAAGTACGAATAGAATGTGTTTGACTGATTTATGCACCATCTTGTCACTGTACCGGGCAGGGTGGTCACTTGCACTTGCTAATTTATATGTATAGATGCAAATTCAAAAAGAATTACTATAATTCACATAGAAATACCATACATCTTACCATGGTAAGGAAGACTGTGACCAGGTGACGGTGACCTGTATGCCTGCGGTTTAGTTGTTTAACTGTTTATGGGCAACTTCAAGCCCCCTGCTCTCCCGTCCTTATTGTTAAACCCAGTGGACTGGACAGCCCTTGAAAAAGAACTGTACTATGACAGCCTTTGAAATAGAGGCCTGTTCTCTGTAAACATGGCCACCCTACTTCTCTGTAAACATGGCCACCCTACTTCTGGGTATCATTCAAAGGCAGAACTCTCTGCTGTGAGGATTTGCATATGCTCTTGGCACTGTGAGAGTGTTGCCTTTGTACATTACTTTCAGCATGCAAAAAGAAGAGCCACAACTAATCATGTTTTCTCTGTTGGCAATTTCTAATTATGTGTGAAGAAGAAGCTCTTGTGACAACAAGTGAAAATAATGATCTAGCTATTTGGAATTCATACAGTGAGTGGAGTGCAAGCTTTGCAAATGAAAGTCACGCAGTAGAATTTGTTTGGTTTCAGGCCAACTATTTGGTTTCACCCATCAGGTGCTTGCCAGAAAGTTGATTCAGTGCTAAATGCAGAAGATGTGTTTTGTTTCCTGGCATGGCTTTTGAGGAGAAGCATCCGAGACAATGTATCCACCATGTCTGTGGCAGCAAATGATCTTGGTTAATACATAATAATGTTTTCTGTGTGGTGCCTCACACTGATGGATCATAAAGCCCAGAAATACTTTCTTTCATCTCAGCTGAGTTTTGTGTCTTGTTCCATCCAGTGGGTTATCAACTTATCACAGAATGCTATTCTGATCTGAAGACAAGATGTTGGTTGGATGAAGTTTGTACATTTCTCTTCTGGGAATGTTTTCTGACCAGGCCTGGACTGCACAATCTGGACTGTAAAGAATTACCTGTAAGGCACACCCGTGATTCTAGCATTGACACCCATCTGCTTTATTCTCTGTGTTGTCATAACAGCTTGCTAGAGTGCTGTTCTGCTCTCTGCTGCTCTGCAGCGCCACCACTTCTAATGGCCAGAAGGTGGCATTGCAGCTACCAATTCTAGCAAGGATAAGGTGTAACAAGGGACCGATAGGTTTCTCTCTAGTCCTATAAAGCCACTGATTCTGATCTAGCTCTTCAGACTGAACAGCTGTTTATATGTGCACAGGCACAGGGTGAGTTTTTCTTGCATTGATCGGTTGCTTGACTTCAGGCCACTAGCCCTGACATTACCATGTGAATGCTCTGCCCTTGGAACTTTGATCTAGCTCTATAATTCCCTGAACAAATTATTGATTTCTATAGGCAGAAAGCTGTTGAAAAGTGGCTACAGGCATAAATGTTTTTTCTTTAAATAGAAACATTATTTTGCTCTACAATAGCTATTAAGTAGCAACATGCTTAGTTATTAATGTGCTGATTTCCATCTCAAGCCATGATTTCAAGATATGCAGGTAAACAATGTTTTGCTCCCCAAGTGATGCTGTACTAGCAAGATACTTACAGTGCAATCCCATACAAACCTACTCAGCAGTAATCCCACTGACTTCAATGGGGTTTAGGCCTAGGTAAGTGGACATAGGATTACTGTGTTAGAGAAGTAGCAGCATTATAGATCAGATTTGACTTGTATGCTATAAAAAGGTATTAGTCAATAAGGCAAAATAGATTCTACCTTTAACTCCCATGAATCTGCTTCCGGTTGGAGATGGTGTCGTGATCAACTCTTCACTGCATCTCTCCAGAGTTTCAGCTTTAAAATTACCTCTTTGAGGCTATCGTGTTATCTGGGTATTTGCAATTAAATTTGCTTAAGCGTTTGTTTTCTTTTTCCGCACTTATATTTGCTCGTTGTGATTTCAGAAGTGAGAAGAGATGGCAACATCGAGGGGGAAGAAAGGCTTGGGAATGCCGCCTGCCCCCCACTGCCCCCCCCAGCAAAGGTTTCTAAAGACACAGGAGAGGGAGAGGAGTTGCTTGTTTTGATAAAAAATATGTTCTCGTGGTTATCAGTGAAGTCAAAGAAGTTTGAAACAATTCAGGATTCCATCACTACCCTTCAAGGGTCTGTAGACTTGATGAATATTTGTCCTAAACAGATGGAGGCGAAAGTTATTGCATTTGAAGACCTGGTTACTGCTCACAAAACTGCTATGGATGCCTCTCATAATGTTCTGTCTCCTCGAATTTCTCAACTGGAGGCCTTGGAGAGCTAACCTCCGTATTCTTGGCTTTAAAGATCTGGCTACAGATCTTCATCTTGCTGGGTTCATGGATAAATTTCTGCATGAGTTATTGGCTTTGCCTTCTGCTTTTCCACTTGATATTGAGCGTGCTTATTGTGTTCCCAGTTCTACATGAGGCATCAGGCCTGTTATTGTTCAATTTCTACATGACTCCACGAAAGATTATCTCATGGATTTAGCAAGAGAGTGGGGTGAACTTCAGTGGGGGTCAGCAAATGACAAGATTATACTCTTTCCTGATTATACTAAAGAAATTGCTGATAGAAGAAGACAATTTACCAAGGTGAGAAATTTGGCAAAGCAAATTAACTTGCAATATCATATCAAATATCCTGTCACATTTTGCATTTTTATTGAAGGCCAGCTGAAGAAGTTTTTAAGTTCTGCTGCTGCAGAATAATTTCTCACTGGCATTAAAATCAAAATGAGGGATCTGACTTCTTCAGTTTCTTGAGTTGGAATCCAGCCATTTTCTATCTTTTTTTTACTGTCCCTCTGGCAGCGTTCACTGTTAAGCTTTGTTTGGGTTATAGTTGATAAGAAGTCTGGGCGGCATGCCAGATCAAATGCATTGTATACTACTGATTCCCCCCCTTCTCTTTTTCTTTTCTTTTCTTCTTTTCCTTTTGTATATGTATAATGTATACATAATTCCTGTTTTTGAGTGTATTAATTTACAATTTTTGAGTAAATACAGGTAACAGGTTATATGTAACTACTATATTAAATTTAGCTTAAGAAGGTTATGCAGGTCCACACATACACAGACATACATCTGTGTATGCTTGTGCGTGTATATGTATACACATATCCATGTGTGTATTTGTGTGTGTGTGTGTGTGTATGTATGTACACATATGAATACATCTCCAGATACAATACTAGTTAAAATATCCAATTGGCTTTTTAATTCTTTTTTTTTTTTTAATATTATTACTACTATTTCTTGTTGGTTAAATTTGTAAGTTTGTAGCTTTGCTCTGTGTACGTATTTAATATGTGGGAGGGGCCAAACTGAGCACTGCGGTTACTTGGCGGTCCAAATGGAAGACAAAAGTTTTTATTTTATTTTTTTTAAGGTTTTTTTGTTTTGGTCTGTTAGGGTTTTTTTGGGGGGTACTTTTTATGATAGATGGACACAAATTGGATTAATTGAGTTTCATTTTTATTTTGGGTTTTTTATTTTCAGTTTTTGTTCATATTTTGGAATAATTTTATTTTTTTTCTCAGTTTCTACATAACAAGAATTATTTTGATGACGTCTGAAATGGTTAGTCCTAAATGTAAATTAAGGATGTATTTATTATAGGGGCCGCGAAATGTAAATGAACAGAAAAGAGTTTTTACCAAGTTAAAAGAGCTTAATGTTGACATGGCTTTCTTACAAGAAACTCATTTGATGGCTGCAGATCGGCAGATGTTGCAAAAGGACTGGGTTAGGGAGGCCTATGTCACAGACACTTCAACACGGTGTAAAGGGGTTGTGTTTTTAATCCATAAGTGACTTTCTATCTCAGTTCAACAGGTGATTTTTGATATTGAGGGGCGTTTTTTAATCTTGGTAGGAAGGTATATGGGCAAATAAATTGTTATGATCAATGTATATGGGCCAAATATTAATTATCCGGCTATGTTTCATGATTGTTTTGCTAAACTGGTTGATATTACCTATGATTATTTTATTGTGGGTGGGGACTTTAATGAGGTCTTATTAGATCCTTTGTTAGATAGGAGTATGCCTTCTCCCAAGACTCAATCTGCGGTGAAACTGGCACTTCAGGCTTATATGATGGAATATGGCTTAACTCAGAGCTTTCCAAACTGTGTGCCGTGACACATTAGTGTGTCGGCGGCAGTGTGTATGTGTGTCACATGAAATGCAGAAAATTGTGCGGAAGGGCACCGCGGAGCTCCCTTACTCGCGTTTGCTTCCCTTGGCTCCTTCCCTGGAACTTCCTAAAGCAGCTATTGTTAAAGCAGCTAAGGCTTGGCTGCTTTAACATTAGCTGCTTTAGGATCATGTGGCATCTTGACGTAGGACGCACATGACTGGCGGTGTTGGAGCAGTACGGTGATGTAGAGGTGCGGGGCGAAGAGAGGGGAGGGGAGGCGCCGCCTTGGGAGCAGGGCTTGGCCGATGCCAGTGTGGAGAAGTGGCAGCGGCCACCAGCCCTGGGAGATTTTGAGCGCGTCCTTCGCGGACTTCTGCACCGCGCTGCTGCGCGGCCAGGCCATAGTAGTGCGCGGGTGGAAACGCCGCCTGGGACTGCACCAAGCGGGCCGTCCACCATCTTGGCCAGTCGGAACGGAGCTCAGTGGAGGACAGAAGCCTCACAATCAGCGTGCTCCCAAGCACCCAGGTGAGCACAGCTGCAGGCTGTCACCCAGTCAACCCACCTGCTGCTGGCTGAAGGGAGGCCACCCTCCCAAACCCAATGTGGCAAACAGCAAGCCACCCACCACCTGGCACTTATAATTTGATTTCTGCCATTTATTTTTATTTTCACTCTGCTGTAATTGTGGATTAACCATCCACCAGCAGTGTACCACCGGAGAGTGCTGGAAGTGGACTCCGGACATAGGCATTGCAAATATTTACAGCAATATAGCCTTGTAGTGAGACATATATATTTACACCATTTTTGTTGGACTTCTGCTTCTCTACTTCATGTGTTTTTGCAGCTGGGCTCCTATCTGGGCCTATGTGTCCTAATATGTATTGTAAATACTTTAGTTAATTTTGTTTATTTTTCACATTTTCTTGCACATATTTACATACTGTTACTCATAAATGACAACAATGTATGTTGTTATCTTACAAATCATATATTTTAAAAAATATAAATGAAAGGTTTTCATGTTCTATCCCCATACATTTCATTATCACAATTTATGTATGTGTCCATATCTCTTATAATGGGTTACTTTAACCTCCAGTTTGCTAGTAAAACTGAATTACCATGTCATGAAATGATGCATGTCTAAAAAGTGTGTCACTAACATGAAAAGTTTGGCAAGCTCTGGTTTAACTGATGCTTGGAGAATTTTACATCCTGCTGACAGAGTATACCTTTATTTCACCAGTTCAGCATAATTCCTCTAGGTAAGACTATTTTTTGATTTCTACAACTGTAGTATGTCAATCTTCAGCAAAGGAGATCGTTACCTTGTCATGGTGCTGGAGCTTGAGCACCTCAATGACGTCATGAGCTAAACTGTGAAGGGACGCCCAAGACGGGAAGGTCATGGCAGAGAGGTCAGACTAAATACGATCCCTGGGGAAGGAAATGGCAACCCACCCCAGTATTCTTGCCATGAAAACTAAATGGATCAGTACAACCAGAGATATGTCGGTATACCATTGGAAGATGGGACTCCCAGGTCAGAAGATGGTCAAAATGCTACTGGGGAGGAACAGAGGATAAGTTCAACTAGCCCCAGATGTGATGACGCAGCTAGCTGAAAGTCGAAAGGACGGCTAGCAGCCAAAGGTGCTGGTGGTGAACGACGAATCCGATGTTCTAAAGATCAACACACCGTAGGAACCTGGAATGTAAGATCTATGAGCCAGGTCAAATTGGATGTGGTTATTGGGGAGATGTCAAGATTAAATATAGACATTTTGGGTGTCATTGAACTGAAATGGACTGGAATGGGCCACTTCACATCAGATGACCACCAGATCTACTACTGTGGACAAGAGGACCACAGAAGAAATGGAGTAGCCTTCATAACTCATAATAAAGTGGCTAAAGCAGTGCTTGGATACAATCCAAAAAATGACAGAATGATCTCAATTCGAATTCAGGGTAAGCCATTTAACATCACAGTGATCCAAATATACGACCCAACCACAGATGCTGAAGAAGAAGAAGTAGATCAGTTCTATGAGGATCTGCAGCACCTACTGGATAGTACACCAAAAAAAGATGTTATTTTCATTGCAGGAGACTGGAATGCTAAGGTGGGTAGTCAAACGACACCTGGAATTACAGGCAAGCATGGTCTGGGAGAACAAAATGAAGCAGGACATAGGCTGATAGAATTTTGCCAAGACAACTCACTGTGCATAACAAACACTCTCTTCCAACAACCTAAAAGGCGACTTTATTCATGGACTTCACCAGACGGTCAACACCGAAATCAGATTGACTACATCCTTTGTAGCCAAAGGTGGCGGACATCTATGCAGTTGGTAAAAACAAGACCTGGAGCTGATTGTAGTTCAGATCACGAACTTCTTAGCGCACAATTTAGAATCAGACTAAAGAGAATAGGGAAGATCCACAGAGCAGTTAGATATGAGCTCACTAATATTCCTCATGAATATGCAGTGGAGGTGAAGAATAGATTTAAGGGACTAGATTTAGTAGATAGAGTCCCGGAAGAACTATGGACAGAAGTTCGCAACGTTGTTCAGGAGGAGGCAACAAAAAACATCCCAAAGAAAAAGAAAACCAAGAAGGCAAGATGGCTGTCTGCTGAGACACTGGAAGCAGCCCAAGAAAGAAGGAAAGCAAAAGGCAACAGTGATAGGGGGAGATATGCCCAATTAAATGCAAAATTCCAGAGGTTAGCCAGAAGGGATAAGGAATTATTTTTAAACAAGCAATGCGCGGAAGCGGAAGAAGATAATAGAATAGGAAGGACAGGAGACCTCTTCCAGAAAATTAGAAACATCAGAGGCAAATTCCAGGCAAAAGTGGGTATGATCAAAAACAAAGATGGCAAGGACCTAACAGAAGCAGAAGAGATCAAGAAAAGGTGGCAAGAATATACGGAATATCTGTATAGGAAGGATAATAATATCGGGGATAGATTTGATGGTGTGGTCAGTGAGCTAGGCCAGACATCCTGAAGAGTGAGGTTGAATGGGCCTTAAGAAGCATTACTAATAACAAGGCAGCAGGAGATGACGGTATCCCAGCTGAACTGTTTAAAATCTTGCAAGATGATGCTGTCAAGGTGATGCAAGCCATATGCCAGTAAATTTGGAAAACACAAGAATGGCCAACAGATTGGAAAAAATCAACTTATATCCTCATACCAAAAAAGGGAAGCACCATGGAATGTTCAAACTAACGAACAGTGGCACTTATTTCACATGCCAGTAAGGTAATGCTCAAGATCTTGCAAGGTAGACTCCAGCAATTCATGGAATGAGAATTGCCAGATATACAAGCTGGGTTTAGAAAAGGCAGAGGAACTAGAGACCAAATTGCCAATATCCGCTGGATAATGGAGAAAGCCAGGGAGTTTCAGAAAAACAACTATTTCTGTTTTATTGACTATTCTAAAGCCTTTGACTGTGTGGATCATAACAAATTGTGGCAAGTTCTTGGTGGTATGGGGATACCAAGTCATCTTGTCTGCCTCCTGAGGAATCTGTATAATGACCAAGTAGCAACAGTAAGAACAGACCACGGAACAACGGACTGGTTTAAGATTGGGAAAGGAGTACTGCAGGGTTGTATACTCTCACCCTACCTATTCAACCTGTATGCAGAACACATCATGCAACGTGCTGGGCTTGATGAAGCCAAGGTTGGAGTTAAAATCGCTGGAAGAAATATTAACAGTCTCCGATATGCAGATGATACCACTTTGATGGCTGAAAGCGAGGAGGAGCTGAGGAACCTCATGACGAAGGTGAAAGAAGAAAGTGCAAAATCTGGGTTGCAGTTAAACCTCAAAAACCCCAAGATTATGGCAACCAGCTTGATTGATCACTGGCAAATAGAGGGAGAAAACGTGGAGGCAGTGACAGACTTTGTCTTTCTAGGTGCAAAGATTACTGCAGACGCTGACTGCAGCCAGGAAATCAGAAGACGTTTACTTCTTGGGAGGACGGCAATGACAAATCTTGATAAAATAGTTAGGAGCAGAAACATCACACTGACAACAAAGGTCTGCATAGTTAAAGCAATGGTATTCCCTGTAGTAACCTATGGCTGTGAGAGCTGGACTGTAAGGAAGGCTGAGCGAAGGAAGATAGATGCTTTTGAACTGTGGTGCTGGAGGAAAATTCTGAGAGTGCCTTGGACTGTGAGAAGATCAAACCAGTCTATACTCCAGGAAATAAAGCCAGACTGCTCACTTGAGGGAATGATATTAAAGGCAAAACTGAAGTACTTTGGCCACATCATGATTCATGAGAAGACAGGATACCCTGGAGAAGATGCTGATGCTAGGGAAAGTGGAAGGCAAAAGGAAGAGGGACCGACCAAGGGCAAAGTGGATGGATGATATTCTGGAGGTGACGGACTTGACCTTGGGGAAGCTGGGGGTGGCAACGGCCGACAGGAAGCTCTGGCGTGGGCTGGTCCATGAAGTCACAAAGAGTTGGAAGCGACTGTTCGAATAAACAACAAAGTATGTCAAATCAAAGACTGCAAGACTGATACATTGGTAGTGTCAGATCATGCCCCAGTATGTTTGGAACTGCAATTTTCTGATAGTCCTAGGGCCCCTGGTCTTTGGCATTTTAATGTTTCACTTCTTAATGATGAGAAGTTTAAAACCCAGATGTTAGCTGAACTAACAGAGTATTTCAATACCAATGAGGGTACAGCAGGTTCGTGCGCCATTGAATGGGAGGCTAGTAAAACTTTTATAAGAGGTCGAATTATCTCTTATTCTTCCTATCAAACAAAGCCTTTAAAAACTCAACAGACGCACTTCTTTTATTCCTGTGTTTAGGAAATGCCCAATGGCTGCCTCCTTTTGGGAGGAGGTTATTGTACGGATAAATTTTGTATTGGAAAGCTCTTTAATATTTGCTGATGTAAATTTTCTTTTAAACTACTTACCTGCTTCTTGGAATGTAACACATGATCAGCATAAATGGATTTTTCATGCGTTTGGTTGTTAGAAGACTGATACTACAATACTGGAAGGATAAAAGCTCACCACCTATAACGCAGTGGACTGAAGACTTAATAACACTAGCAACATTTGAAAGAGTGGTATATAGGCATAACTTGCAAATGGACTTATAGGTGGATATTTTGTCTGCTTTTACTGAAGTTCATGTGTAACCTTCCCCTTTTTTTCTTGAATATTGTGATGTTAGAAACTGAGGATTTTGAACATGATGGTGTATTTTTATTTCATTCTTTTTTTAGGTTTTGTAATGTTTTCAGTTTGTTTTGTTTCGTAAAAACTCACAATAAAAGGTTAATTAAAAAAAAAACTCCTCGTGAATCTGGAAACATCCTAGGCTGCATCTACATGGCACCAATTTCATTGTTTGCTTGGTATGAGCTGCGCAGTATTAGCAGTGCGAATTAACAACTGGGGCAGTAGATGGGAGGGTTAAAGCAGGCTTCCAAAGCTGGGACGAGCAGAGAGAGCAGGGCTTTAAATATAAAAATTATATTGCTGCACAATTGTTCATAGTATATTAGGCCTAGATCTCTGCATCTATCCAAATAGTGCTACTTGCTCATATCTTATCAGGAAATTAATGCTTTGTATATGACAAGACAAATCCTGAAAAAGATTCTCTGGCCATGCTAGCTTTTGTGTATGATCTCCTCCCTTCCCCCTTTCCAAGTCACAATCAGCTTGTTCACAGCAGTTTGTATGCAGTGTCCCACATCTGCAGAAATCTTTGTTAAAAATGGAGAAAAATTCAAACAGAGGTACTGTCAAGCAGGTCTTGAGGGAGGGTTTTTTTTAATAGGTTGTTTGATGTTTTTGATCCATCATACTCTTGTTTATCAATTTTTTTTAATTATTATTATTAAATTTATTAATCGCCCATCTGGCTGGTCACCCAGCCACTCTGGGCGATGTACAACGTACAATAAAACAGTTTAAAACAATAAAATTCTACAATAAAAATATTTTCTAAAATACCCTAACCCACCCCAAATGCCTGCCTGAACAACCACATTTTTAATGCACGACAGAAGCTCATTAAAGAGGGGGCATGGCGGAGTTCCCTAGGGAGGGAGTTCCACAGAGTGGGGGCCACCACAGAAAAGGCCCTCTCCTGGCTGATGGGACAGAGAGAAGGCCATCCGAGGCTGATCTTGTTAAGCGGCCTGTCTGGTGCTGCTGGAGGCGCTCCTTAAGATAGGCTGGGCCAGAACCATATAGGGTTTTAAAGGTCAAAACCAACACCTTGAATTTGGCCCGGAAAACAACCGGAAAATATGAGTTTTCCCACAAAGTTGTCAGAAACTTTTTGCAGCCTGCTAGGTTATGATATTATGGAGAAAGACTGCTTTGTTGTTGTTCAGTCGTTCAGTCGTGTCCGACTCTTAGTGACCCCATGGACCATAGCACGCCAGGCCTTCCTGTCCTGCGCTCTCTCCCGGAGCGTGCTCAAGTTCATATTCATTGCATCCGTGATGCTATCTAGCCATCTCATCCTCTGCCGTCCCCTTCTCCTTTTGCCTTCAGTCTTTCCCAGCATCAGGGTCTTTTCCAGGGAGTTTTCTCTTTGCATTAGGTGGCCAAAATATTGGAGCTTCAGCTTCAGTATCTGTCCTTCCAATGAGCACTCAGGGTTGATTTCCTTGAGGATGGACTGATTTGACCTCCTTGCAGTCCAGGGGACTCGTAAGAGTCTTCTCCAGCACCACAGTTCGAAAGCATCAATTCTTCGGCGCTCAGCCTTCCTTATAGTCCAGCTCTCACAGCCATACATTACTACTGGGAAAACCATAGCTTTGATTAGACGGACCTTTGTCGGCAAGGTGATGTCTCTGCTTCTTACTATGCTGTCTAGGTTGGCCATAGCTTTCCTCCCAAGGAGCAAGCGTCTTTTAATTTCATGGCTACAGTCACCGTCTGCGGTGATCTTGGAGCCCAAGAAAGTAAAATCTGTCACTGCTTCCATTTCTTCCCCTTCTATATGCCAGGAAGTGATAGGGCCAGATACCATGATCTTAGTTTTCTTAATGTTGAGTTTCAAACCAGCTTTTGCACTCTCCTCTTTCACCCTCAACAAGAGGCTCTTTAGATCCTCTTCGCTTTCTGCCATTAGGGTGGTATCGTCTGCATATCGGAGGTTGTTGATAATTCTCCCAGCAATCTTAATTCCGACCTCTGATTCATCCAACCCGGCATTTCTCATGATGTACTCTGCATATAAGTTAAATAAGCAGGGTGACAATATGCAGCCTTGTCGTACTCCTTTCCCAATTTTGAACCAATCGGTTGTTCCATGTCTGGTTCTTACTGTTGCTTCTTGACCCTCGTACAGGTTTCTCAGGAGACAGGTAAGGTGGTCTGGTACTCCCATCACTTTAAGAATTTGCCACAGTTTGTTGTGATCCACACAATCAAAGGCTTTAGCGTAGTCAATGAAGCAGAAATAGACGTTTTTCTGGAATTCTCTTGCTTTCTCCATGATGCAGCGAATGTTGGCGATTTGATCTCTAGTTCCTCTTCCTCTTCGAAACCCAGCTCGTACTTCCGGTAGTTCTCGGTTTGCATACTGCTGAAGCCTAGCTTGTAGGATTTTGAGCATCACCTTGCTGGCATGTGAAATGAGCGCAATGGTGCGGTAGTTTGAACACTCTTTGGCGTTGCCCTTCTTTGGAATTGGAATGTAAACTGACCTTTTCCAGTCTTGTGGCCACTGTTGAGTGTTCCAGATTTGTTGGCATATTGAATGCAGCACTTTAACAGCATCATCTTTTAGGATTTTAAATAGCTCGGCTGGAATACTGTCATCTCCGCTAGCTTTATTGTTACTAATGCTTCCTAAGGCCCACTTGACTTCACTCTCGAGGATGTCCGGCTCAAGTTCAGTGACTGCACTATCATGGCTATCAGGGACATTCAGATCTTTCCTGTATAGTTCTTCTGTGTATTCTTGCCACCTCTTCTTAATCTCATCTGCTTCTGTTAGGTCCCTGCCTTCTTTGTCCTTTATCATGCCCATCTTTGCACAAAACGTTCCCTTGAGATCTCCAATTTTCTTGAAGAGATCTCTAGTCTTTCCCATTCTGTTGTTTTCCTCGATTTCTTTGCATTGTTCACTTAAGAAGGCCTTCTTGTCTCTCCTTGCTATTCTCTGGAACTCTGCATTCAGTTGGGTATATCTTCCCCTTTCTCCTTTGCTTTTCGCTTCCCTTCTTTCGTGAGCTACTTGTAAAGCCTCATCAGACAGCCACTTTGCTTTCTTGCATTTCTTTTTCTTTGGGATGGATTTCGTTGCTGCCTCCTGAACAATGTTACGGACCTCCGTCCATAGTTCCTCAGGCACTCTGTCTATCAGGTCTAATCCCTGAAATCTATTCCTCACCTCCACTGTATATTCATTAGGGATATGATTTAGGTCATACCTGAACGGTTTAGTGGTTTTCCCTATGTTCTTCAATTTAAGCCGAAATTTTGCAAGAAGCAGCTCATGATCTGAGCCACAGTCAGCTCCAGGTCTTGTTTTTACTGACTGTATGGAGCTTCTCCATCTTTGGCTGCAAAGGACATAATCAATCTGATTTCGATATTGACCATCTGGTGACGTCCATGTGTAGAGTCGCCTCTTGTGCTGTTGGAAAAGAGTGTTTGCTATGATCAGCATGTTCTCTTGGCAAAACTCTATTAGCTTTTGTCCTGCTTCATTTTGTACACCAAGGCCATGCCTGCCTGTTATCCCAGTGATTTCTTGACTTCCTACTTTAGCATTCCAATCCCCTATGATGAAGAGGACGTCTTTTTTTGGTGTTAGTTCTAGAAGGTGTTGTAGGTCTTCATAGAACCGATCAACCTCAGCTTCTTCGGCCTCAGTGGTTGGGGCATAGACTTGAATTACTGTGATGTTGAATGGTTTGCCTTGGATTCGTACTGAGATCATTCTATCATTTTTAAGATTGTACCCCAGTACTGCTTTTCCCACCCTTTTGTTGACTATGAGTGCTACTCCATTTCTTCTAAGGGATTCTTGCCCACAATAGTAGATATGATGGTCACCTGAATTAAATTCGCCCACACCTGTCCATTTTAGTTCACTGATTCCCAAGATGTCGATGTTCAATCTTGCCATCTCATGTTTGACCACCTCCAGCTTACCTTGATTCATTGATCTGACATTCCAGGTTCCTAAACAATATTGTTCTTTACAGCATCGGATTTTCTTTTCACCACCAGACACATCCACAGCCGAGTGTCCTTTCGGCTTTGGCCCAGCCGCTTCACTCTTTCTGGCGCTACTTGGAAATACCCTCTGCTCTTCCCCAGTAGCATATTGGACACCTTCCGACCTGAGGGGCTCATCTTCCAGCGTCATCTCTTTTAGCCTTGTGATACGTTCCATGGGGTTTTCTTGGCAAGAATACTGGAGTGGGTTGCCATTTCCTTCTCCAGTGGACCACATTTTGTCAGAACTCTCTGCCATGACCTGTCCATCTTCGGTGGCCCTGCACGGCATAGCTTATGGCTTCACTGAGTTACGCAAGCCCCTTCGCCACAACAAGGCAGTGCACTGTGTAAATAAGGAATTGAAATTCACACTTCTCAGAATTTTGCAGTGTTCTCCAATCAAAAACACATAAACATGTGTACATTAGGTGGAAATGCATACAAAAATGTATGCATTAGAGAAAATAACATTAAAATTCATTATATTAGGAAACTGGTTTGCAAAAATGTGTATACTGGGCAGAATTGCATAGAAAATGCATGTATTCAGAGAAATGCACACAAAAATGTATACACATTTTCATGTGAACTTAATTTTATTTTTCCAAGTTTGGGATGAACAAACTTAAGATTGGAAAAAAGGAGAAACGGAGAAAAAACAAATTGACAGATTCATCCATCCTGAGCCTTGACTACAGAGTAATAAGTTGCAAAAAATAATACTGTGAAATTCGAGTTACATGTGTTAGAATACCAGTGGTGGGGAAAAAAAGTATGAGTACCTGTGAATTACTATGTAGAACAAGGCAGCTACATCTGAATTCTCATTTCGATGAGATGAGTAAAGTACAACCTCTGTTTCTTCTGTGTGACAGCAGGTGGCACTCCTTCATCTCTAATCTGTTTAGATCAATGGGCAAAGCAATGTGTTCCCCCTTTTCTCCCCCCACCCTCTCCCTTTCATGAGAAATCTTAGCCACAGGCTTTAACTTAATACATGACTGTGCTTTCTCCTTAAATAAATTTTACCAGATAGATTTCTTATATTGATCCAACTTTGTGGTCCATAAAGCAGAACATCTCACAGTGTGTCTCTTGACCAGGGGGCTGCTGGTAATGTACACTGTGATTTAGTCAGCACAGTTGAGTTGTTAGTCAAAGTGCAGTTCCAGGTGCAATTTTGTAGGTCCAGCTTCAATATAAGTCTGAAGCCCCTGTTGGGATTCACAACTATTGGCCTTGTGCTAGCGCTACCTTACATGAGTGCAACGTAATTTTACGTTGGCACTTGTTTTGCATTGGATCATGCCTTATATTTGCAAACTCCCCTGAGAACTATGTCAGTAAGGTGCAGTACATATAAATTCCACACACAAATACATTTCATAAACAGACAAACAAACACCTCGGCTTTGCCTGAGCTTTCAATTCCTTCAGGTTTCTTTTGCATCTTTCCTGCTCTCCCCCTATGTTACTGATATGTATTTGAAAAACACTGAATAAAAAAAGCAATCTTGATTGCATCAGCCTTCTCTCTCTCTCTCTCTCTCTCTCTCTCCCCCCTCTCTTTTTGCATTTTTTAAACTACTGCCCAGCTGCACCTTGGTAAACACCACACAAAAATAATACAACTCTGAGCCAAAGTATACATTATGCTAATCATGTAGTGTGTAGCTGATGCTTGTCTTACCTTCTGTTCTGGTGTGAGCAAGCATGGCCCCAATTTGGATGATGATGATGAACATTTCTATACTGCCCCATAGCCAAAGCTCTCTGGGCAGTTCACAAAGATCAAAACATAAAAAACACAATATGCAAAATTTAAAATATAAAAACACACAAACAGACAGTATACACAAAGACAACATATACCTAAAAACAACTTTGAGCAATCAACCAAACCATAAACAAATCCAGGATCAATTAAAACTCATCACGTCAGGATGGTGGATGGATCAGGACCACGACACTCTAGGCAGGCAGGGTTAAACCTCCTCCCACCCATTTTCCCCTGAAATCCTCCCCGCCCGCCCCCCACAATGCGGGCGTGGTTAAAAAAAAGAGGAAAAAAGCCTCCACGGATGCCAATGGAGACTTTTTTCTCTCCCCTGCCCCATACAGGGGATGGATTTTAGGAGCATGGGTGTGAGGAAGGTTTAACCCTCCACTCTGGGAACACCATGATCCCATTCGAAATCAGAGCGATGTGTGCTTATACAAGAGTAAAAGGTAAAAGAAGCCGCATCTACATGCTACACAATTAGTGTAACATATAATTTGGCAGCAAAACAACTGGACTGGACTTACGTGTAATAATAAATATTTATTATATATATTTATTCATTATAATAAATATTTATTATCACCAGTAAGCCCAGCCTGTTGTTTTGCTGCTATATTTCTAAGGGTTGGAGATAACTTCTGTTTTGGTTTAGTAACATATAATTTGGCCCTGTGTGTGCAGCCACATCAGGTTTGCTTTTTGCAGTTTTTTTTAATGAATGCACCCAAGTGAACATGTACATCACTAAAAGCACAATCTTATGCATGTCTACTCAGAAGTAAGCACCACTGATGTCAATGGGTCTTGCTCCCTGGTAAGTGTGTATAGGATTGTGGCCTAAAACACAGCACAACAAAATTAAGAATCTCTTGATGCAATTTCAAACACATGAAAAATGCTTTCTGGCAGCATTTTATCATTGCACATGCACACCGATAATATGGAGAGGTGAAAAATACACAAATGAGCTCAAGGAACTCTGATACGGAGCTCTCTGAATAAAATCTAGAAATTAAAAAAAGAAAGCAACGAGTAACATGACCCAGTACAATGGAATTCTGAAATTCTGCTGAGCATTTCAGAATTGTCTCTAGCTATTACATTTTCCAGATATTAAAGTTTATCAGACTTAAAGTTTAAGAGAACTGGCTAGCTGCTTCCCAAATGAAAGCCCTTTTCCCCAGGGTCATGGATAAAATAAGAAATTCTGGGTAGCACATAGGTCCCCTGCCTTTGTATTACATTGATCTACCTGGTTCTTGAGATTCTGAGGCTCTTTGTTGCATGTCCCCTCCGAGTGAGATGCATCAGGTGGCTACTGGGGAGAGCGCCTTTTCAGTAGTGGCACCCCATTTGTGGAATCCCCCCCCCCAGAAAGGCTCACCTCAAGCTTGCTTTGTGGTCTTTTTGGCACCAGATGATGTCCATTTTCTTTTCCCAGGCTTTAAAAAATCATGTTGTGTTTTAGAGTTTCATTTAAAATATTTCCTGAGTTTTTATAGATTTGTTTACAAATCTTTTATGCTGCTATGAGACTTGTTGTAATGATTTTACTCCTTGCTGTCAAGTTTTTATGCGGTATTTTATATTTTGGGTTTCTGGTCCTGAATTGTATTTTGATATTTTATTGTTATGGTAAGCCACCCAGAGAATTTTTGTTATTGGGCTAGCATATATATGCTGTAAATAAAACTAAACAAAAGTATATTGCTTAAGCTGTCCCCCTGTGCACCATGAACCTGCAGGCCTGATGATTTGCAAATTATCTTAGGTGTGTAGAATTTTTGTCCCATGCTAAATTCCTTTGTGCACATAAGAGAGAGAATGAACAGGGCAGCCTAGGTGGACATACAGTATCAGTATGTACCTCTTTTCACACCTATTCAAACCTATGGGGTCGATTACTAGGAGAAGAGAGTCTACCTCCTGCTGCTATTCAAGCTGTCATCGCAATATGGGCCATGCTCACGTGAAAATTATTTCAATTTAACAAACTGAACTGCTTTACATCCTTCACATTATCAGTACCATCAATGCGGGGGAGATGGCCATCTGGGTCACATAGGCAGCACCAGAGAAGGATGCGTGTGCAGGGCGGTGGGGTGGAGCCACCGTGGAGGCAAGTCATCTTTTGCTGGACCTCTGTGGTTACTTGAAGGAAAACGCTTTTCACATTCAAACTATTACTCAATAATAAACTGGAAATGGAGAGAACACTGTGCTCCTATGCATGCTTACTTGAAAGCTGACACCATCAAAATCAATAGGATTCACTTCACAATAAAATATATTTAAGATGGGAGCATTAAAGTGCTCTTATTTCTCTTTCAAGAATCAAAGGAATTCACTTTTCCACTTCTCTCCTCCTCCCCATTTTTTTTCTGGTGCTGCCCCTGTTGTATTGTCCTCCCAGGGGGCAAGGAGGCTTTTGCCATGCCAGTCCTGCACAATTTGCAACCCACCAAGCTGCACATGGCCACCGGCCTTGTATTGTGCCCTGCCAGCTGCTTGACACCCCCTTCTCATATTTTATAGCCCCAGACAGACAGCAAAACCTGGAGATTTATTTAACCTGTGGGCTATCATGCCCAACTTGAAGGCTGTGTTTAGCATGATCAGTGGCATAGTGGTAGATTCTGAAGAGGAGGTGTTCATCATGACATTGCCCAGAGCCACAACCTCCAGGAGAACCCAGATCAACTAACCATTTCTAGAAGTTTTCTTCTCCACCAGGAGCTGGGAAAATCCATTCCCTCCTACCAGCTACTGTGAGGATTTCAGCTATGCTCAGAGGGGACTGGGAAGCCTGGGACAGATGGCAGATGATGTCATCAACCCTGTTAATCAAAACATCCCAGCACTTTGACCCTGCAAGACCTGGTTCCACCACACCACCGGACACGATGGATTACCAGTTCTGCAGGGCTGTAGAGCTGGATCTGTAATTCACCAGAAGCTGCTTCCTTGCATTCTGCTATAACGAGGGGAGCATGTACAGCATGCTGAGCTTTTTGGGGAGAAGGCTGGGATCAAAAACAATACACATTGTTTGGTTTTACTAAGGAGTTTGCCTAGCAATGTAGAGCTGCCCTGTTTGATAATTATAGGACTGAACTACGGAAATGCAAGTGTCTGATCCAGTTTCTACAGCTAAAGTGGATAATAAAAATCCACCTATAACATTTTCAAGATTCTTTAGAAAACAAACAAACCAGGGCATTTGAAAAGAGGACAGATATGCGTAGTTTTTATCTTGCTATGCTGTGACTGTCATTCCCATTTTTCAGAGTTACTGACTTGCTCAAGGCCATCAGATCTGCTGGGAGGAGTCTACTGGCTGGATTCATAACAGAGCAGAAGGACATTGTGAGACAATTAGCCATGTATCTAGAGATTGCTTTTTGTTTTCATTATAGCAGTCGTCATTGTTGAAGAGGCAAGTCACTGTTAAATGTAAAGAGTGGCTTGCCTCTTTGGCAGTGGGATTTATTTTTCTTCTACATCTGCATTTTCCTTCTTTGATATCTAACCCATATGTACAATAGTAATGCATAAAGAGATGTTAGTTAATAAAGACAATTGTCCTTTAGATTCAGAACAAATAAACTGCTGAAATCAATTAACTAAATTACAGCAACAAGAAATATGTGTTTCAAGTCCTTTCTTTCTGGGCAAGGTTCCTGTGATGGTGAGATAAAAATAAGCTGCCATGTGCTCTAGTCATGACTTCAGTACGTCAAATAATCTTTTTGTATTGTATAAGCATTTTGCAAAAGCTAGTTTTTAGCAAGTGGAAAATATATTTCATGCCTTCTAGCACTACCTATTTAATAGGCAGAGTAACCAATTTTCTCACTAAGTGAACAGATTGCTAGTGAGTAGCACTGGATCTGTAGCTGATAATAACTTTATTTTCTGGTAGGGCTTTTGTGCTTTAGCAGCTGTGTGGCAATTAGAAATTCCACAGGCAAGGCTTTTCTCAACAACAGTACATCTCCAGTTTGGGAAAGGCTTTACCTGCTGAATTCCTACTTCTTGTGCTACTGCTAAAGGCAGTCCCAACAATGGTGCTGAGCTGACTCTCACAGGTTTGATAATGGTTAATGAACTCAGGAATTCTGAAGATGCCCATATTTAATGATTAAGACAGTGCAGGATATGAAAAATCTACAGGTATATGGTACCTAAGCATAACATGTGAATTCTCTTTTGCAGAGAAATGTGCAATACTTTCCACTACTCCCTGTGGTTAAAATTTAAGTCCCAGGGCAGTGGTACCTTGTGATGTTACCAACATTTGTATTTATTTGGTTCAGAATATAAATGTTTCTGGCTTGCAGTGCTCAGCTGTGTTATGTATTGAGTGCTATTTCCCCATGAAATTATTCTCTGGCTCAGAATGTACATCAAGCTTTTGAGTATATGCAGGTAAGCAAGAAGCTCTGGGAAATAATGTAGTTTTCCAGGGTCCCTTAGAACTCAGTAGGAACATCTGTTGCCCTAGGAACTATACCTTTGGGGCTCAATGCACTAAGGAGTCTGTCCTGGGCATGCTCACCAGTATCTCAAGAACAAAGGTTTGCAGGACATCTGATGAGTACTCAGGCATACTCAGGAAACTACTTTCCCAGGGCTTCTTTTTATTTTTTGTCCCTGCCTCTGTCACTGAGTAATTTTGTGGGTGCAGGGAAAAGAATGGTGGGGCACGGTACAGGAGCTTAATGGTGGGGAGGAGTTCATGGTGTGTGTATGTGTGTGTGTGTGGCTCATGTAGCTGGGAGAAGGTTTCAGGACCCATTGTACTCCCAGTGTCATTGGAAGCACAGTGTAGTTCCCAGAATTCAGAATTGGCTTTAGAAAGTCTGGACCAGAACATGTAGATTAGAGTTCCTCTGCTTCTAGAACATCTTCTGCATTTGTTACGCTCTAGGTTGTTTAGTCAGTAAAATCTGTCTAGTATCTAGTGTGTGCCACAGATGGATGAATCTGTCCGTTTCACTTTCTCCTGCATTCAGATGTTCAAAATCTCAACTTTTTTTTCTCCCGAATATTAAGAACTTTGCAAATTTTGGTAAATTCTTATAAATTTATGAATTTATGAAAAATGAACCGAAACAAAAAATTCTCACCCGTCAGCACCAGCCAAATTCAATACATCCAGCTCTTTCCAGCATGGAAAAGACCGTTTTTATCTGCCTGACAACGTGACTGTTAAAGATGAGGAGCTTGTTAGAAAAAAGAGGTGGCAATGCTAAATAGGGACGTTGCGAGCACTCGACTGGGTCTGGGAGTCTGGAAGACTGCCCTATACCTGGCCCCCTGGCACCTGCTCACTGAGCCACGAGGCATTTTTATGCAAGATGGGGGCTCCCTAATTTTCATATTCATAATGGTGTGCATAATGAAGGCTGTACAGGGCCATCTCCACAACATTAGAGGCACTGTGGGATGCTCCTGGACCACTCGCCTGGGGGCAGGCGGCAGCAGTGACTTGGCGAGTACCTGCGCTCAGTGGCCATGGGTGAGTCCATTCATTCCTAACCCTAATCCAGCACACATGTGCGTGAATATCCTCCTCCTCCTGCCTTTTCCCCAATACTGAGACTCAAGGCGGCTTTACAATATTAAAAACTTGTACAGTTAAAACATACAAATAGAAATATACAAAAGTTAAAAATATAATGAAATCATCAATAATATTAAAATTGTATAAAATATCCTAATTTACAAAGACAACAACAATGTAAACAATAGTACCAATCCATCATATTCTCACAGGTCCAGACTATCTGTCTATCTATTGGATATGTAGGGATTCAAACGCAGTCCCAAAGCACTCAAAACCCGGGGCCTGGATGGCCGAATCTGTCAGTTTTTGGTGTCTGCCACATTCAGGTTTTTAGAATCTCAAGTTCTTTTTGTCCTGAATATGGAGAAATTTGCAAAATTTGGCAAATTCTTATCGAAACTGAACTGAAACAAAATTCTCATCCATCTCAAGTGTGTGCGCACTATGATTTCCTGCTGGATTAGCTGCAATCACAAAACTGAAGAAGAATGCTTGGATGTTTGCAAGGTTATTGTTCCTGTGAAGAGTATGACGGAGGAGTTTCATTTCCATGAGAGATCAGTGGTGACTTAGGAACCCTCTTCAGTCATGCTAATGGCATGTAAGCAGTACTTATGAGGAGGGGGCATGGGGATGAGCATGCTAGCTTCACACACCCCATCACTGTTCTTGTCACCCTCTGCACATGGAAGGTGACTCTGTGCATCGGAGAATTTCCTATATCTATAGAAAATCAGTGTGCTAAATCTCACGGAGAGCCTCCGTGGGTAGGCTCTCCAGTGTGCACAGTCACCCACCACATGTAGAGGCCACCAAGAAGAGAAAAGGAGGGGAAAGGGGCTGTAGCCCAGTGGCAAAACACCTGCTTGGCATGCAGGAGGTCCCAGGTTCAATCCCAGCATCTCCAGCCAGGGCAGGAAAAACTCTTGCCTGAAACCCTGGAGTGCCACCAGTATGGGGCTAGATGGACCTAGGGTCTGACTCAGTATAAGGCAAGATGCCTATGTTCCTGCTTCCCCTCCTCATGTGTAGAGTTTTTACATGATCACAACAACTACGTAGGGCTATAGTGTCCTTTTAATGTATGTTTGATTTATAGATATAAAAACAGAGCAAATAGACATTCCTGTAGGATAACGGATTGCATCAGACCTCCAGAGACAGTTCCTACACACCAAGATTTCTTTGTTTGTCTCCATGTGCCTCCCATTTGAAACTTCTGCTTCTATCTTTTTGCCCTCTCCCTTCAGCTGGAAAGGTATCTAGGCCAGTAGCTGGGGTGGGGGTGGGGGGCATGCCCCCTATATTTTCTCTCCCTCCCCTGATTTTCTTTCCAAATAAATAATTAAAAAACATTTTACAATTTGCCTTTAGAAGGCCTGCAAACCAGATGAACTGCCCCCTACTTTTTTGGCACCCCCCCCCCCAGAACCTTTAGGCTGGCTATGGGCCTGGAGGTATCACCTTCTCAAACTCTGCTGGCTGTTCCAAAGTCTTGATGGGTGTCACTATTTCTAAACTCTTAGCTCATTCAAAAATGGAGAACGATTCCCAGCTATCAGGAGGTCATCTCCTAACCTTCACCTCCCACTGATAAAACACTACCTGACCACTTTCAACTGTGACCAGCCATCAGTCTAAAAAAAAGTAAAGGCCAGTCAGCAGCCATAACAGTATAATATTTTGTCCTCCCCATTTCCCCATAGATTTTGAAGTGCCAGGGTAGCTTTCCAGAGTCTATTTCCTTCTGAGGAGAGAGTACAGAAGCTTTGTGGTAGGGTTTTGTTTTGTTTTGCAGTATCTATTTATAAACATACTAGCAAAATGGAGAAGGAGGTAGGCACACATAGGGAGTGCATGTCCTAAAGCAGCATCAGCCGAGCCCAGGAATGGGCAAGGACATTTTGCTGCCTGAGGCGAAGGACAAGATGGCGCCCTCTCCCATTCCACATTCGAAAGCCAACTGGATCTTCAAGACTGGTGCCAGGACAGCATCCTCCATCACATTTGAAGGCAGCAGGCTAGCTTAGGGGGTGCAGGACAGGCCACAGCTCTCTCCTCCAACACCTTGCTGTCACCTCGCAGCATCTGCTGCCTGAGATGACTGCCTCACACTGCCTAAGGTCCGGTCCTGGTCGCACCCTTGCAGTTCTGCTCACTAAGTAGCTCCAAAAATGGAAATGGCTTCTCCTTTTCCTGTTACATTAAAAGTAAAGCTACATGTCCCCACCACCCCTGAACAAGCCAAAGTCCAACCCTGTTTCAGCTCCCAGCTAGACAGATGGGTCTGACAAACCAGCTGACCTCGATTGCCCACTAATTAACATTCATGGTTCAAGTCAAGTCAATCTATGCCAAAGCTGAAGGGAGACTTTGAATGCCATGGCAGACTAGTTCACAACGATATCTGAAGCGCTGACTTCAAAGTCCTGAGCAGGCAGCTGGTGATTTTCTTTTCTGATTTGTTTTACTTCTAGAGATCTGTGACATCCTCCTCAGAAATGTCACTGGTCTTATCAAAGCTCTTTGGGCTTCTGCTGAAATTCACTTTAGGTGCAATTTTAGTGGCAACTCTACTTACTACAATACCAGGAAACCGGTATTTATTTTCCTCTGTCCAGTATTAGAGGCATGGGTTTTTTGCCTGTTAACTTTTGGTTGTCATGTTCTTTTAGATAGAAGCTTTTCTTCCCTGTCACACAGACGTATGCTCCAAATGTCCCTTATATGTTAGGGACATGCCATATTTTCTAATACCTGTCCTTAGTAAATTACTGACTCTAAATTGTCATCTAATTTGTATCTAAGTATCTAATTTGACACTAGCACTAACATATACGTTACACTAGAGCAACGTAACATATGGTAGTGCTACTGTTGAACTGGATACTGCCCCCTAGTTTTGAAAGTTGGAGCGCCTTTTCAGAAATTTGTTTGTGTACATTGGGGATGGAAGAACCAGGGATGCCTGAGCTCACTGTAATGCTCTAAACTCCACTCAAAGCTTGGCTCACCTTGTTTCCATTTTCATTTACAGCCTGTTTTTCTTTTCGTTTGTATGAGAAAAGTGTGCAGGTTGAATGGGAAAATGTTCACATTTCCCCCACTGAGTAAAGAGTGAAAATATGTATTTTTCAAAATGTGAATTTTAGAGTGCACATTCAAAAAAATTTTTTTCAACACAATTGCAAGTTGGGGATGTACAAGCTTTCCCTTCACAAAATTCAGGGTTTCAAATGGGGCAAGTTCTGATGATTTGTGAACTGAAACTAAATTCTCATACATCCCTAATGTGCACTGCTAGATCTGCTGTTCTTCAACCTGCTACCCTGGTCCATAGATGCTAAGGCTGCAGTGCTCTACCTGGGAGCAAACCCCATTGAATATTGTGGGACTTACTTCTGAGTAGACATATATAGAGTTGCGCTGTTGATCTCTACATTGGGGAAGGTGGTTCTGGATGCATCTTTTCTCTAGTGCAATTTAAATGCATGTGTATGAACACTGAATGCACATGCATGAGCATCAAATGTGCACACATGAACATTATGGCACCATGTAGCGCACTGCCTGCTGGTGAAGCTCATTTTGAACTGTTGTCAACAGACTGTGGGTCAATTATGTTTTCTGTAATATCTTTAATCAGAGGAAACACCCCCCCCCCTTGGTTTTGAAAACAGTGCAGACCAGGTTACTGCATAATAAATTAATACAGCATGCAGCAGTCAGAGAAGGTCTTTCAGCAATGTATACTGAGCAGTAGGGAAAAGTGCTCAGTCAGTGAAGCTTCGCATGAGACTAGGGGTATTATAAGTACGTCCTTGCTTTGATCTGTGAAACATTGGAGGGTATGCACTCAGAGTACAACCTTAAAGCATTCAAACACTACCAGCTGCACTAAAAATATTGAAAAGATTTTCATAACACATTACCTATCAATATGTTATTCTATGAAAATGTGATAAATCATGCTTGTCTGACATGCTTAACTGTCCAATATTTATATTCAACATGGTTTTTTATTTTGGAGAGAACACCCCCTCCCCGGCCGCCGCAAACAACTTCTCTCTTCATTTTCTTTATGGCAAAAATCAAAGCATGCTATCAATGCCTCTCAAAATGTTTCTTTTGGACAGTAAGGCTTGATCAGTGTTAATGGCTGAGCAATATATTGACCTACAATACATTGATTACTTTGTTATGTTAATCTCAGTTGTGTTAGAGTAAAGCAGAGATTTGCTCAGAATGAAATGTGGCAACAAAGTATTTTACTAACCTCAGTTGGATGGCATGGGTGGGTGGGGAAGGAGAGATAAGAATAGATGTCCTATAGCATTTGCTCAGGACTTGTCTACATGGGATTATTGATCAAGATTAACTGGAAGTGTACATTTTAAGTTTGTGTGAGTTAATGTGGATTAAGATCCATGTAGACATTCCTGGTTTTGATTAAAAGCGATTAGTGTAACTTCATTAAAAGGAAGTTAAAACAAAGTAATCCAAATAAATGAGATTTAGGCAAAACCATACATCAGCAATAATGGTGATTTGTCCTAAAATGTAAGAAGCAATTCCATGTGAACATTGGAAGAAGGATATATCTGGTCTCTGTATGTGAAATTTAACTATTGAACAGGAATAGAAGAACCCGCCTCCTCTCCACCATAAGGTTTGAGGTTCTAGAAAAACAAATGTTCTAAAAACCTTGGTGACAAAATTCACCTTTCAGTTTATGAGTTTGATGCTATGTACCTGTTTAAGGTGGCTTATAATGAGGAGAGGGAGAGCGCAATGCTGTTCATATTGGCTCTTCTTTGAACAGCAAATGTATTGCTATACCAGGTCAGACCTATTTTATTTATTTTATTATTACATTTATATCCCACTCTTTTTCCCCTATAAGGAACTCAAGGAGGCTTATGTAAATTCAGTCCCGTTTAACCTCAGAACCTGCACCAAATGGGTCCGAAGCACCCCAGTAACCAAGCTAATCCCAACAGGTAAACATCACTACAGAACATCACTACAGATGAGATTGTAAACTGAAACCATATTTATGGCTTTATTGTAGAAAATTCAGGGGAAATACAAAACAATGAAAATGGCATGGTGGTTATATGAGCGTTAGAAACTTTCTCTCCAATTACAGGGAAAGAGAATCCAACATAAACAGAAGATAAATCAAACAAATTGCAATTGCCAAAGCTGGTGCTATGAACTTGGCCAATAAGATAACAGCTTGAGCTTCTAACATTGTTATGACTCCTCTTTCCAACTTACTCCTGTTTACTACTTGCGGTTCAAAGCTAAACGAAAACAATTCACCCTATGGGCTAACCCTCCCGTTATCTCCTGCTTCTTACTTGAATACAAAAACTTATGCTGAAGCATTACTAAGTTCCTCTAGGCATAGGAAGAGTAGAGGAAGGAGTTGGAATGAACAGAAAACTCAAGTCTTGGGAATAATTCCAGTTGTCACCTCTGAAGATGGGATTCCAAATCCCCTCCTCAGATATAACCTCCAAGTCCCAAGCTTAGAAAACACTCCAAGTCCCAAACCCAGAACTCATTCCAAGTCCCAAACTCAGAAATCATTCTAAGTCCCAAAGTCTAAGAGTCTAAAGAGGTCTATAGTTACCTCTGGACTGGTGGCACGGCAGAAAGCGGGAAGTGGTGGTGGAGGAGGAGGAGGAGGAGGAGGAGGAGGAGGAGGAGGAGGAGGAGCAGCAGCAGCAGCAGCAGCAGCAGCAGCAGCAGCAGCAGCAGGAGGAACACAAAGCACCACCCCGGAGCTCCCATTCCCTGGGCTTTTATACCCCTGCTCTGGTCAAAGGTGGGGCCTAAGGAGCAATGAGACAATCAGCCTCCAATAGAAAATGGGGTGCACGTGGTTAGAGCATTTGCTCACCAATCAGAAACAAGGTGTCCCATCTATCTCCCATAATTTCATGTGTCTGGGGAACGGGTCTGGCACCATTACAAACGGGCTACTTTGAAATGTCCCAACATATGACCCAAAGTCTACCATATGGGCATGCTATCTTGATTGATGCATTTCTCTTTGGTATATCCTTGAACTCCCGGTCATCTGTGGCCATTTTTGGTCATATCCACCCAAACACCTCCTCCTAGTTGTCACTCGTGCTCAGGGCTACACTTACCCGCCCAACTAGCATCAAGTAAGGACATTTTCTTATTGGCAGGTGTACACCACGAGAAGTCAAAACAGTACTTTTCCTCCTCTCAGTAGGCATCTGAGCATGCTCAGTTCTGCTGTTCATCTCACTTAGACACTCTGCCAGCATGTTGTGGCCTTGAGCAAGCTCTGTGAAGCCGCTTGTAAAGACAGCTGCATTTCCCCCCCTGCCTTCTTCCTGAAAAATCTCAGTTAGAGTCTCAGTTAGTGAAATAACATCATTTAGTATAGAATCAAACTTCACGGTCTTCTCGCCCAGGGGTCAAGAGTCTGGAATATAAAGATGGTTACAAGTCTGGGGTCTTCTAGGGCCTCTTCTTGTAGGCCTCCCCCAGATTAAATCAGCCATCTTTACTCTTTCTTAACCCTTTTTAGTACCAGATTAACAGCTTACATGGTCCTCCTCCTCTCCATTTTATCCTCACAACAACCCTGTGAGGCAGGTTAGGCTGAGAGTCAGTGACTGGCCTAAAGTCACCCAGTGAGCTTCATGGTGGAGTAGAGACTAGTAGAGACTAGAGCCTGGATCTTCTGAGTCCCAGATCCATCAGTAGAATTTCTTCTTTCGGTTTATCTTTCCCTGAGGTACAATATGGCATGTGTGTGGAGTGGGGGGTGGGGTAGAAAAGAGAAGTGTGGCAGGTCTGTGAACCTAGTAGACAACACATAGGCCCCATGATCATTAATCATGGTTTGAAGTTGGTTTATTTCAGTAAACCATAGTTAATACTAACCACTGTTTGTCCAGGTTTGGACCTACTGACAAACCACATTCAACTGAAAATGGAAGCAAATGCTTCTGATCTCCTCCTCATTGCTGTGAATGTGATCATAGTCATTGTATCTCTTGTATCATCTTGAATTTTTTTTGGGGAAAAAAGGTCTTAAACATGTTGGTGCATTATAAGCAAAGTTCAGTACTTTCAATTACATCTACAAAAGTTTCATCTTATTTAGTTATCTGAAATTCCAAATCACTGAATTGTGATTCTCCCCACCTACACTGTGAGAAAATCCTTAGCGTTTGCATTTTCCCTATATGCTTTTCTTTATGTCTTACATATTTCACCTTCTCTGTCTTTTTCTACATCAACTCTCAGTCTGATCCAGAGCAAAGTGCAGTGTTTGAGAGGGGCTTCAGATATCAGAGTACCATGTATTTTGTATCTTTCTCTCTCCTCCCTGGTAAATTAGTGCAGAGATCAGAGATTGATCTTCAGATGAGGGACTATGTTCTAAATATAGTAACAAATTCTGTATTCTAAAGATTAATATATTTAGCATCTAAACAGACCAGCAGTCTTCTCTAGAGCTCTTGCAATCAGATCACTGCTCTGGAAGTCTGCTAAGAGATATGCTATCTGTTATTCCCCGATATACATTCTTGCCCCTCCCTCCTTTTAATAATACCTAAGCTGGTTGCAACTGGTGAGTCCTTTTATAATGTAAGTTCAGAGTCATTAAGGAGATAGAAACAACCTCTAAAAATACATTTAGACGAGGTTCACGGCCGGAGGGATGGGGCGCCTCCCCCCTGGCCAGAATTTCGGCCGGAGGGATGGGGCACCTCCCCCCCGGCCAGAATTTCAGCCGGAGGGATTGGGCGCCTCGCCCCCCGCCCAGAATTTTGGGGGGAGGAACAGAGCGCCTCCCCCCCACCACGAAGCAAGCTGCGGGATCAGGTAAGGGACTTTCGTCCATCCCTACTGGAAAAGCCATATCAGCTAGAGCCCTGCCCTGACATGAACTGACCTAGACAGTGCAATTGACATCTGAGGCCTTCCTCCAAGAGCCTTCTCCAAGGGAGACTCAGAACATGATAACAAGGGAGAGGGCCTTCTCAGTGGTGGCCTCCCAATTATGGAATGCTCTCCCCACTAGGGATGTACAAAAGTCACTTACCTTTTCGACGGGGTGATTCGCGGTGGGGGGGAGGCACTCTGCACCTCCCCCCAAAATCCTAACCCGGCCGGCTGTGCTCCGCGGATATTCCGCAGAGCCGCTGGCTGGGGCCGTCCGCAGCAGACATCCAGCCGCTGGGCAGCCTGTAGGCAGAAAACAACAACAACAACGTATGCAAATGGCGGCAGCTATGGCAGCCGCCATTTGTGTTCCCTTTTTTTCGCTGTTTTAGCCTACGTAAATATTTACGTAAGCTATTATGGGGAAAAAAAGGGGAACGCCAATAGCGTAGTAGGCGCCATTTGCGTTCCTTTTTTTTCGCCGTTAATACCTTACATAAATATTTACGTAGGCTAAAACAGCGAAAAAAAGGGAACACAAATGGCAGCCGCCGTAGCCGCCGCCATTTGCGTACACTGTTGTGTTTTTTTAGCTTGCCTTGATTGGCTACGTAATTCTTATGTAGCCTATCATGGCCTCCGCAGGGACGCAAATGGCATCCCTGCGTTATCCATGATAGGCCACGTAATTATTTACGTAGCCTATCACAGGTATGATGAGGAAGTGAATGGCGGCCGCACTGCGGCCGCCATTCTCTAGTCAGCGCAGATGGCAGCAGGTAATTGCTCCGTTTCGCGTGCCTTTCGTGGGGGGGGGCTTCATTCCGCCACGGATTTCGGGGGGCCAAATGCACTGGCATTCGGCCTCACCAAGCTCCGTGGCGGAATTCTCTGACATCCCAGCTCCCCACTGAAGTTCACCTCGTGCCAAAACTGTCACCTTTTCAGCGCCAGGTTAAGACTGCCGTCTACTCCCAGGCATTTGACAGCATATAATGGGGCATTTATGCTAGTCATTTTTATATGTCCAGTATCTTATTGTAACTGTTTTAGCTGTTTAAATTGTTTTACATTTTGTATGTTAAAGATTTATATTATGTTTTTACTATCTTGTATTTTTATTTGTGGTTTGCAATGTTTGTGAACCATTTAGAAAGCTTCAGCTATTGGGCAGTATAGAAATGAAATGAAATGAAACGAAATGAATGAATGAATGAATGGTCTTGCATCTGAGTAAACATGCATAAAATTGCACTATTAAAGATCTAAGCCTGGTTTTCAAAGTGGCCCCTGGGTCCACAATGCAGGAATGGAATGGACAGGCACAACTAGGGATGGGCAAAACTCCCATGATGAATGAAATCATTCCAAAACCCAAAATGGATCAGAGAAACTAGAAACCCTCTTACAGAGCCCAATCAAATGGGCTTTGGTAAAGAGGAGGTTGTGTTTTAACTGCCCTTCTTTGTATTGAGCTGTGGGGCCCTGCCGCAGAGTGCTGTGAGGCAGGGAAATGTGCTTAAAACTCATGTCTCTCAAGGCATTAACAACCTTGGAAGTGAAAGGTGAGGCCACAGTGGAGCGCGGGGAGGAGCTCTACCTCTGGGCCTACCACCTCGATGGCCTTGAAGGGACAATGTTTTACCTGCCTCTTACCTTTATCCATTTTGGCCTGCAGAACCCAAAGGCACCAATACAGTAAGGTGGGGACACGTTTTAGCTGTGACCTCACTGCATTCCTGTAGGGCTGAGGAGCCCTAGGGGTCACTGATGTTCTGGGAACACCTATGGTTCTGTGTTCAAACAGGGGCATAAGGAGGGTGATACTGAAACACAGTCCCCTCACTGCATCATTGAGATGGGAGGCAGGAATCCAGAAAGGCTCAGGAGCTGCGTTCCCCCTCACACCCCCAATACCCACCCTCAGTGCTAGGGATGTGCATGTGTGTGCCACATGGTGCGCTTCTGGGCTTCCCATATGCATCTGGTTGGCTGCTGTGTGAACAGAAGACTGGACCAGAGAGGCCTTGGTCAGAACCAGCATGGCTGTTCTTAGGATAAAAAATCGACTCTGCCAAGAGTGTCATCTTTTTTAAAAAAGTGAGACTTCCAACTATTCTATTCTTGCATATAAAAGAATTACAGCATCTCCCAGTGCTTGATAACAGTATGTTGTCCTTTTGGATTGCTCCTTGAATTTTTGGGAAGAAGAGAACTGCAGGCACATGTACTAAAGGCATTTGTTCACCTTTCATCCATTAATGTTCCAAAAGCAGGTTACAAGGAACACGTTATTCAAAGAGTAACTTTGAATAACTATATCTCATAGGCTTGTTAACTAAAAATTGCATATGATGCTTTTGGGCATCAGCAAATTTGATGTCATTTCTTACAATGGATGAGCAAAGAACCGTATTATATGGCTGCACATATGCACTCAGCAGAATGATCAGAAGGTGATGAGGGAGTTGTAAAAGAACTCTCATATAATATCTCTGTGCAGGGCCGTATTTGACCCGGCTGTTTATTGTTTAGTGTAGTTTTTTTTGTTTTGTCAGTGCAAAAGAAATTCTTCCTTGTCTAAATGTCACCCTGAGACAATATGAACTAGGCTGTTGTCATGCCTTGGAGAGATCTCATTCAGGTTCTCTGAAAACTGAAAGGGAGGATTTGGGTCTTGGTAAGTCAGTTCATGATGATCAGCCAGTTGGGGCAGGCAGTAATATTTGTGCAGAATCCCACACCCAATTTTCAGAGAACCAGAAAAGATGTAAACAGCACACACTGTACTGCAACATCTCTCTTGAACATGATCACAATTAAATTGCTATGTGTACGTGGCAGATGGGGAGGAAAGAGATGTTCCGTTACTGGTGGACCCTGGTTTTGTTAGTGTTCCCCTCACACATACACACAACCAAAAGGCAGGCTACCATCACAGGTTGATCCATGCTTGAATACTCTAGTCTGTTGGACTGCTTGGGGATTTTCTAAGACCGGTTGCCAAGGACTCTCCCCTTCAGCTCATCCCTAGAAGAAAAGATAAAAAACATCAAATCTTTCAGAACCTTGCGAGTTATACTTTGAACACAAGGGATAACTTAACACAGGCTCTAAGCCTACAAACCTTTACCTGGAAGTACGTGCCATTGAACTCAATAGTGCTGACTTAGGAGTAGACATGTATAGGATTGCTCTGAAAATATATTTTAGAGACAAATTCCTATTTAAAACACTTCAGCCAAATGTCAAGGTATAAAAAGTTTATTTTTTTTAAAAAAAAGCCAGGCAGCGGGGACAAGGAGAGACAAAAAAGGACAAGGAAGGCACCACATTCTCACACAGACACTTGAAATGAAAGCAGAAGTCAACCTAACTTAGCTAAGTACATTTTACCTGCTTGCACAGAGTCCTGGGTTCCAGAGTTCCTTGCAGAACAAATGGCCTGAGAGAGAGAGTATCTTTGGGTTCCTGAATGAATGGCCCCATGATACAAAACATGAAGGTGAGACTTCATTTCTTTATGGATATTTGATACCAGTAAAAGATAGCCCCTTGATGGAGACAGGCTGCTGTTTTGTCCAGTGGTGAGCACAGCTACATCTCTGATGTCAGTGGCTAGGGGGCCGCTATCTGCGTTGCCCTTATTTTCGCCGTAGTCTACGTAAATGTTTACGTAGACTACATGTGCCCAAATAAGGAACGCAAATGGCGGCGCCCAAGGGTGCCGCCATTTGCGTACGCGCTTCCCCCCCCCCCATAGTCAGCCGTGATAGGCTACGTAAACATTTACGTAGCCTGTCACGGTGTTTTTTGAAAATCTTTCCGTAGCCTATCACGTTTGTTGTTTTTTTTACTTGGAAAAGGCGGTGGCGGCAGCCAGTTGGAAGACCGGCCGCCGCCACCGCCGCCACCGCCGCCACCGAACCGCCTCTGGGAGCCGCCACCACCAGGGACATTCGACCAAGGTAAGTCCCATCCCGGGGGGGTGGCGGACCGTTTTTCCACCAATTTCGGGGGGCCGAATGCGTTGGCATTCGGCCTCCCGGAGATTCGTGGAGAAATTCTCCAACATCCCTATTTTCCAGCTGATACTGCTCATGGTCTTGTTGATTTGTGGAATGCAGAAATAACCCAGAGGGTGTCTCCACCAGCAATTTACTCCGAGCTGGCTGTGGGTTGAGGTCACTAGGGATACATGACATTGTGGCCATCCAGCCGCCACCCCAGAGCTTATCAGGGAAAATCCGGATTTCCTGGGACTGCTTAAAGTCTGATTCTTTTCCTGAAGTTGGGTTCTCCGCGGTATAGCTGCTGTGTGCACCAACCCCAGCATATACCTCGGGTATGCTAGCCCTGACCAGGGGTGTGCCTTTCACTATGACCCCAGTCAAGGGGTGTTTCCTGTCTCCCATCCCTGTGTTTCCCAGCAGAGACCAATTAGCGTATACTCAGAAGTAACTCCCATTGTGGTCAATGAGCCTTGTCCCCTGAATGACCACATCAGAATTCACAGAGATCCTCCTGAATTGAATACAGAGTTTAAAGCCTGCAAAGTGTGATCTCGATGCTCCAATTCTCCATTGTTTGGTTTATTGCCTTAGGAAGTAACTACTTCACACCTTGCTTATAGAGATCCTGTGGTTAGAAAGGGGGCTGGTTTCCCATCTCTTTGTCCCCTCCTTTCCCAGCACAAGCATATGTATGTCTACTCGGAAGTAACTCCCATTGTGTTCAATGAGACTTGGGGCTCATTGGGAGGCTTGTCTTACAAATGTGCACATGGGGAGTGTTTCTTTTGCCCCTCCAATACCATGATCAAGTGCAGCAACGGGCTACAAAGGGGGCTTGCTGGGAGGCTTGCCTTACAAATATCCATGAGGGGAAATAAGCAAGGGATGGCGGAGAATTCCACCATGGATTCCAGTGAGGCTGAATGCACTGGCATTCGGCCCCCTGGAATCCATGGCGAAATGGCCTCCTGCACCCCCGCCCACCCCACAGAACCCCCTGGGATGAAGCATACCTGGGGTGGATGCGGCGGATGTGGCAGCGGCTTTGGTGGCGGCGCAGCGGCGGTGCAGCAGCGGCGGCGGAAGGTGCGGTGGTGGTGGAAGGTGCGGTGGCGGCGGTGGCAGCGGGGGGAGGAGCAGGGGCAGGGGCAGTGGCAGCAGCAGAAGGTGCGGTGGCGGGTGCAGCAGGTGCGGCAGCGGTGGGTGCGGCAGTGGGGGTGGCAGGTGCGGCGGCGGTGGTGGCAGTTGCGGTGGCAGCAGTTGCGGTGGCGGCGGGGGCGGGGGCGGGGGTGGCAGCGGCAAGGGTGGGGGGGCGGCTGGTCTCCTGGCTGGCCGCAGCTGAGCGCAGCGTACACAAATGGCGGCTATGGCGGCCGCCATTTGCGTTCGCTATTTTTCGCCGTTAAAGCCTACGTAAATATTTACGTAGGCTAGAACAGCGAAAAATAGCGAATGCAAATGGCGGCCGCCATAGATGCCGCCATTTGCGTATGCATTTTTTTTTACTTTGGTGTGATAGGCTACGTAAATATTTACGTAGCCTATCATGGTTAAGTACAGCTATCACGGTTAAGTACAGCCGTCGCCTTTTGCATCTCTGCTGCCCAGCGGCTGGATGTCCAGCTGCGGGCGGAGCCGGCCGGTGGTTCCGCGGAATCCCTGCGGAGTGGAGCCGGCTGGGCAGGACTCCAGGGGGGAGGGACGGAGCGCCTCCCCCCCCGCGAAGCAGATCCACGAAACAGTAAGTGACTTTCGTACATTCCTAGAAATAACTACTTTACAACTTCCTTATAGAGCATGGAGGGGGGGAGGGAGTCTCTCTTATTGGCTGATCAGCTCCTGCCACTCAGATGATGTTCTCTTATTGGCTGATCAACCCCCAACCCCCACCCTACCTGGAAGTAAGTGATGTGAAGTTACTTAGAGTGGTGCGATGTACACCCTTGTGGAGCCCTGCTTGGACCAAAAGCAGCTCCTGCAAAAATGTGGGTGAGCCACTCCTCCCTGATCCTTCTGTTGTGGAGACAGGGCCCCAGGCAGTTGACGCAATTGCTCTTGAGGGCCCTCTCCTCAGTACAGCTCATACGGTTCCATGGTATCCCACACAGGGCTACCACCAAATCTGCAGGTGGGGGTGGGTGGGCCGGAATATGACATAGCCATTAACTGTCTGGGCCACTTTCCCCTTACCTAGCTAGCCCTCCTCCCATCACTATACTGATTGTACTCCCCCCAAGTCCCCTTCCCGCTTGGCCCTATGTCTTCTCTCCTGGGCACATAATCAGGCCCTAAGAAGGTGACCTGTCCCCCACTGAAGATGCTAAAGAACCAAACCGGCCAAGGTGGTAAAAGGGTGGCCCTTGCATCCCCCCAAAATGGCTCCCCCCAAAGGGGTGCCCTCCCCTTGGTGTCATCCCCACCATGCTTCTGGCCCAGCAGATAAAAGCCATTCCCCAGAGTCAAGCACAGCTGGCTTACATGCTCAGCCCAGAGGAGGTTTTCTCTTCTTGCTGGCTATGCCAGCTTCTCCCAGATCGCATGAGCAACAGTCCAGCACACAGCAGGCAACAACGCAGGGCAGGGGCCAGGCAGATGGTGAGGAACAGCTCACCTGCCCAGCAGAGCATCCCAATTTCCTTGTCTGTGGCTTCAGGGTTCCATGGGTGTTACTCAAAGGTAAATGTACATAGGATTGCAGCCAGAACTTCTCAATTGAACAGGGGACAGGCATGTATGCCATTCTCTCCTTGGTCTTGCTGTCTACCTTACCAGCTCTGCAGCATATCTAGCGTTCTGCTCACCACAACAGGTGTGTGTGTGTGTGTGTGTGTGTGTGTGTGTGTGATGAGGGGGGAAAAGGACAAAGACAGCAGGATAGAGCTGGCCAAGCTGCAGGTGTCTTGCCTTCCACAGCATTAAAGACTGATGTCCAGTGTCCAGGTTACAGGGCAGGGCAGGCACCAAGAATAGGCATGGTCGAACACTTGCCCAGGGCCCAAATCCCATCAGGGGCCCACTGACTAGAGCCCCCTGGAGTCACTCCTCCTGTTCTCCGCTGCTCATTCACCTGCCTCTCGCCCTGGCCCCGACAAAAGTGGTGGTGAGAAGGAGGAGCAGTGGATGCCACTGCCCACTTGCTCCCTGGCTCTCTGCCTGTCAAGCAAGCAAGTGGGAGCAATGACGAGAAAGAGGAGGAGGAGCGAGAGCAGCTGGTGAGAAGGTAGACTCACAAAGGGAGGGCCCCACTGAAGATATCTTGCCCAAGGGCCCTCAAAAATCTGGAACTGGCACTGTTACAAGGTGGCAACCCTAATAACGGATTGAGATGCTTCATGTAAGATGCACATCCTTATATGGCTGGAGGTTCAGGTATGCATCTATTCCCAATCTGCCTATGCAGTTTCCATTCCAAGCAAGCCAACCTGTTTCCATATGTGGATGTAGGATTGGGGCAAAAATCTATATATTCCATATGAAGAAGCTCTGTGGAAAGGATTCCCCCCCCTCCCCCAAGCTAATTGTTGTCAACTTGGTTGTTTCAACAAAAGCACTCCATTTTCCATCTCTATTGAAAGCTGAAGTTGTCATATTTGCAATCTGTGATTGCATTTTATGAATAATTAGCTTTTTTTCATAGCATAAATATGCTTCTTTTCAAATTATTTAGTCACACTGTGCTGAAAAAATACAATAGCTTGACAATCATTTCACATTAATTTGAAAGGAAATAACCTATTTACTTTGAGCAGGGTAGCTTTGTCTGTTGCAGCAAAAACAACCATGAGTCTTGTGGCACGTTAAAGACTAACAGATTTATTGTAGCAAACATACAGATTGACTTATCAGTCTATTTTTGGTCCGTATCACTTTCACATGCATACGTTCATAAGTCCTTTCTGTTCCATTCCCACATTTATCTGTAATTTTTTTTTAATCCTCATGAAAATTCTCATTTAAATACTTATATGGAACATATTTTCTCTCAAAAGATGCATTTCAAAATGAATTTTAATTTAAAGTAATATTTTGAAATGCATTTCCATGTTGATTTTTTCTTTGAGCTCAGAAATGCTTCACTAAATTTGGAGAAGTGCCAAATTTACAGCATTTTTACCCTGGTCTTCATCAGAAAAAGGCTCCCACAGCAGCTTATAAAGATGAGTAATAACATAGCCCCTACTCTCAGGTTTACAAATGAAAACACATGACACACACACATGAAAGGGATTGGAAGAGAGGAGGAAAAAAGCAAAACTCAGGCACCAGTTCATAGTTACAGTGTTCTTATAGGTGTTCTTTCTGGCATGGAAGGGCAAAACAAGCTTCCAGCTTGTTCCTTCTCTGGACAATGTATGGGGCTAGCTTGGTCTCCCCCTTGGTTGGCCTTCCCTTTGCCATGATGTTCTTCCTGGGAACAAAGGAGTTGCTTTGCAGTGGCCCTTGGTTCTCTGACCAATGGATGAGGCTAGAGTCTGCATTCCCAGGAAACAGTCAGTTGGCGTGGCGTAATCCAATGGCTAGCTGTGTTCTGATCCGCTCATTAGTCTGAGATGCACAGATCAGGTCAGTTCATATCAGAAATCACAAAGTCTTAATTGCTCAGGCACAAGCTTTTGTGGACTAGAGTCCATGTCGTGAGATGCTAACAGAGCCCCATTTGGCACACACTCCCACATACAGAAGGGCATATAAGAAAATACTGTAAACGGCCAAGTGAAATGGCAATGAAATGTAACAAAAGTACAATCTGTGACAATTTGATGTAGAATGTAAATGTAAACCATAAGCTCTGTAAACTTTCACAGCAGTAATCATCCTAGCTTTGCTAGGTTAATTAACACCCATAATGGGACAGGAAACCATTGTCTCAACTCAAGCCTAAATTATTAGAATCAAACTTCTTGATAAGTTCTAATTCATCATGTTCATGGTGACCCTCCCTCTGAAGTGCATACATTAGAGAATGGCACCATTAGGGTCAGTAGTAGAATCTCCTGGGAGATCGTAGCACTTTTTCTGTTCTGTTTACTTTGATCCTTTGTTAACTGGTTTTATGCTAAGCACTGGCTGTTTCAGAAATAGACTGCCCTATACCATGTGCACTTCTGTTTACATCTTTATTCTCCCTGCCCCCTCTGTAACACACAGCTTATACATATTTTTGATTGCCACTTGCTGCTAATGATGGATAAACTTTCCTTGGCTTGCCTTGACATCCATTTAAATTTTTCCAGCTTACCGGGGAAAAAAACCTGGTGGGGGGTGGGGGAATCTTTTGTTTGGGGCAGAGTTCCCCCACCCAAGAAAGCTCAGAAAATAAACCAGTGTGTGAAGCACTCCCCCTCCAGTCCTCTCAACCCTTTCCGAGGGGGGGGGGGGCTTTAAGAAAAAGGGGTAATTGAAAAGATCTTGCTGAAGATGGGAATTTCCTTGCTAGTCTCCCCTCACTGAAAAAGATGCGTTGTCCCTTTTTGCTGAAGAGCATGCAATTTATAGTTTACTTTTCTTCCAGAATTGAATATGGAGAGAAAGACAATTATAGACCCATGTGGTGGTGCAGTTAGTTAATATTAGACTCCAGGCCTAATGGCCTTATGGGTTCCCCCCTTGAGATGGTAATGGGCCTTATCCTCACTTCGAGGGATTACACTTATTTCCCCCCCCCCCCTCATGTCTGGAAAACATCTCCAGCATGTGGAGTCAAAGTTACTTTAACCAACTTAGCTGCCACCCTACACATGTTTATCTGGGAGTAAGTCCCATTTAATTCAATGGGATGTCCTTCTGAGAAGATATGCATAGGATTGCACAGTTAGAATATTTATTTTTGTGTTATTAGAAGTACTTATGTCTCACTCTTCCAATGGGTGTTAGAGTAGACCCACTGAAATGAATGGGACTTAAGTCAGACTAATGCTGGATGCAACCCACTGGGATATAACCCAGTGTATACGCATTACGTGGAGTAGCTTATAATTCTTAAAAACACACACAGAGAAACCTAAATCAGCCAATTTGAGCTGGTGGCAAGCATAACATTGAGTGGGCGATGCAGAGAATCTCCAAAAATGGCCTAGGCAAGAGGGGCGGGTGGACTTAAGAGATCAGGGCTGCGGAGGGGATGCAGGTATGCCTCTGCTCTGCCTGCCTTCTGGGTGGTGCTGAGTTGCCTATATTCTCGCTGCACAGTGATCTCTCTTCCCCACCTCCAGCCTCTATATAAACTGCAGAGAAGTGACACACCAAGCTCTTTTGAGGACACTCTCTACCCAGTCTAAAATCCTGCATTTAAAACAGGGCTTTCTGCTTCCATTTTAAATGCATGACCCCCTTTTCACCTGCTTCCTTCTCTCCATCCCTCCCCCTCCTCCCTATATCTGAGTCTTCCATTATCTTTCATTGATCTCTCTCCTCTTCTTGCTGCTTTTCCTCTTTTGACGGAGGAAACTGAAGTGGAACACAACGGGGTCATTTGATGGCTCATTATCTGCAATCCATTAAAAAATGGAACACAGGGCATTTAGTGCAGGAGATGCCTTGGATGATCACGGTGTCATGTAAAGAGCCCACAAACTTCCATGAAGGAGCGATCTCAGTCACAGGATAAAAGCTCTATGTGAAGGAGCCCTAGCTCTCCATCAAGCCGTGCACTCATTCCCAGCACCCCATTATTAGATCCTGGGTGTCTCTCTGTTTTAAGATCCTGGAATGGTGGTGCATTGGCTTTCTCCCTCCTCAAGCTGGAAAAGCGGTTGGATTAGTTTGGGGTGGGGTGTGTGGGGATAATTCTCTTACCAGCCTCCTCCATTTCTCCCTCCAGGTTTGGAGGAACAAACTTTCAGCCATGTCTCTCTCTTCAAAAATATTCCATCTACAAGTTTTATCCTCCTTCTCTCACTCACCAACTGGCTGCTGGTTGGCATTCAGGGAAGGAAGGAAGGAAGGAAGGAAGGGGAAAGCAAGCCAGATATGAGGCATGGAAGTGGGGAGAGATTCTGGATGAAAAAAAAGGCAGCAGCAGGGTCCAGGCAGGACACTCAACCTCTGCCTGGCTCCTCTGTTGGCTAAATCCTCTCTTCTTCCTGCTACTGCCACCCAAACCACCACTCCTTTCCCCACCTCCTGAAAGGCGAGCTCACAATCTCCATTGATGAGAAGGAAGGGCTCCATCTTGCCAGCACTGCTTCTCCAGAGATCTTCAGCATGGGATTGGCAAACTGGCCTTGTGTGGGCTCGATCAAACCTGCACAACAACTTCCCGAAACAAGTTTTGCAGCCATACTTATGAAGAGAAGGTGGCTGAGGCAGGACTCCTCCTCCTGGGTTGAAGTGTAGTAGGAAGTCACTTCAAATGCAATGATCTCTTTTTTGTAGTGACTTACTTGGAAAAACAGATTGCTGTGTTTGGGAGCCCTCCGCTGAGCAGAACTCCAGTCTTCTGCCCTCTGATCCAGTATGCCAATGATCCCCTGCTCCTCAGCAGGAAATGAAAACCATGTGTCATTTCCTCCTCATCCAGACTGAAATCAGGAGCTCCCTGTCGGGAAATAATACACTGTAGCATCTTCAGAAGCAGTGTTTGCAGTGAAGGAGAATGTGTCCTCTTCCTAGCAAGTCATTTGCTGCTGGTTACCCCATCCACCTCCATTGATTCAACTCTGTATCAATACTCTCAGTCACATGGAAATACCCTAACAATTTTGTTATGTGCATGTGCATACACACACACACACACACACACACACTTCCCTGTGGATGATATTTCTTGCCACATAAACCTTCCCTGAATTGTACCTATGAAGATTGCATTGAACAGAACCCTGTTGCTCCTGTAGCAACTGACCGCTGGAATTATTGCTGTTGATAGAAAGCTCAATGCATGCTGGTTGGATGACAGCCTAAACACACAGGAAAAATAGCTAGTTTCAGCAAAGAGTGGTTGTATGCCATTTCAAGCCTATATTTTCGTGTAGTTTGCGATGACATGAAAAAAGCTCAGTCCTGTGTGTGGGATTTTGGAATACGCATGACCAGCTGGCTACAGCGATGAAGCTGTTATAAATGGCAATTTCAAGTGGCCATTACAAACCCAATGGTCATGTGAATTGATCTTTAATCACTGATAGCTATTATGTTGCCTGGAGCCCCATACAGAAGCTACTTGTAGCTTTCTACAGGGAGCATGGCACACACATAGATTGAATTTAATTGAGATTGCATTTCCCTCGTTGGTCATCCGAATGCAAAACCTTCATTGGCTACAGTGTACATTTGATTTATAAATGCCTCACCCCGCATACACATTCTCTAGCCTGCAATAACAATATGCACCATGTTCATTCTAGACTAAAAAGTGTTCTTGGCGGCATCACTGTTGGGGGGGAATGGGTGTGCTTTGTTTTTTATTTTGTAAGCTGCCTCAAAGGCTAGGAGGAAGTGTGGCTGAAATCTACAGAAGAACGCCCATGGGGAAAGCCCTCTCCTTAACCTGGCATTTTAAAGAATGACAGTGCAAGCCAATGCATGCCTACTCAGAAGTAAGTCCTACTGCATTCACTGGGGCTTACTACCTAGTAAGTGGGCATAGACAGTAGGAGGGAGAAGACTTACACATTCTGTTTCAAGATGGAATTTGAAGCATGGTAGGGATCTTCGTAATTGGATGTTTCCTGCTCTTTTGATGCTATGCCAGAACCTTCCTCCTGCGACTGTGACCTCAGACTCCTTCTCACACTGTTTCAGGATATTTGCCAACTCTCTCTCTCTTTCTATAGAGAATTCACCTCCCAGCCACCGGGTTCCGCAGAAATAGTGACGACATACTGTGAACATTTCTCATGAGCACTTCAGCATCCTGTGTGGGTGATTGTTGCATTTCCCCCTCCTTTCACCCAGGCAGGAAGCCCCCAAGTTTAACATGGCGTGATATCTGTCAGCTACACCTCCCCATCCTTGTGAGCAGAGGAAACAGGGAAGAATAATTGCTTCGGAGTACAATCGCTTGTCTTATCACTGTCATCCATGGTGGAACAGCACAGAAGATGGAAAGCCCTGTAACATGGAGACATTCAGAATGGAGAAATAGGCTTAACGAAGTTGTTCATGATGCTCTATCTGTGGGAGTTTGTCTTTTTTGGGAAAACACCCACCCACACTCACTTATTTGTAACTGTGTGTCTAAGCAGAGTTTAATTGGAGGTGGGCTCATCAACATCTGACATTGGAACCCTGTTTTTAATGCTGGGTGTACGCCAAGGAACATAAGGGCAGGATTCTTTACGTTGAAGGGTTTCTGAGCAGCAGACCATGGATCAGGGAGCCAAGGCAACAGAGGTTTAGTTACATCCCATTTGGACTACTATAGCACTCTGTGGGGATGCCTTTGAAAACTTTCTGGAAACTTCTGCTGCTCTAGAATTCTGCAGCCAGATGGTTGACCAGGGCTGGTTGCAGGAAGCATGCGACTCCCTTGTAACAACTGTTTCACTGGCTCCCAGTCTGTTTCTGAGCACAATTCAAAGTGCTGGTCATGACCTATGAAGTGCTATATGGCTTGGGACCGGGCTTCTGAAAGACTGCCTTCTCCCGTATGAGCCTGCCTGGATTTTAAGATGCCCTTCTCTTCGTACCACCACCTTGAGACACACATTTGGTGGGGACGCGAGAGAGGGCCTTCTCAGTGGCTGCTCCCAGGCTCTGGAACTCCTTGCTGAAGGAGGCTAGTTTGGCCCCATCTCTGTTGTCCTTCCACCAGCAGGCAAACCCATTTTTATTCAGGCAGGCCTTTGGCATTTAAGCTGGTCTCTTAATGAAGGTTTTATTTTATAACTGATTAATGCTGTTTATTTCTTGTAGTGTTGTGTTTTTCATTTATTTGCTTTTATGTTATGCTTTAATTAAGATTTTGTTCTCCATCTGGATTTTACTGTTAGCCACCCTGAGTACCATTTTTTGGCAGAAAGGTGGGATATAAATCAAGTGCATAGACTTGCCAGGGCTGGACCCATAGAGGGTTTTGCATCTTTAAGAGCTGCAAATCAGAGAGAACCCCAGCCAGAATTCTGTCTTCTGCCATCACTGCAGCCTTGTGACATGGCAGTGACTAAGGACCAATGAATGCCAAGAGGCAATGGGGCAGGCTGTTGAATTTCACATATTAATTTGAGCTCACAAGCCAGTTCTTCAGATGCCGACTTCTAGTCAAAGCATGCTGATACAAAGGGGGGGGGGGAAAGAAAGAGAGAAAGACATGCAGCGAAACTATAACACCTGGCAAGTAAGTGAGTCTGCTTACTCCAGCAGATGGTAAGGGAAGCAGTGAATAAAAGGGTGTCGTGGATCTTTTATACTTGCCAGCATTTACAGCCGACACCTTTGCTTAGTTTTACAGGCCATAAAGTAGGGCCTTATTCTTGAAAATCAGCCATAAAGACTACGCTCACCGCATCTAACAGAGCACCACCATTATCCATCAGTTTTAAATAAGCTTGTTTCTATTCATTTTAGGATTCAATTACTGGAGACACACCAAGGACTAAGATGGATGGGCTGCTCTTCCCTCCTGGTCTTATTGAAGCAGAGGATCCGAGTAAAGGGAATGGAACCATCACTGAACTGGGTCTCATAACTATGCATTATGCTATATTGAAGCTTGTTGCCAAATTCTGTACAGTTGAACTGTAATTAAAGAATGGGTAAAAAAAACCATTCAGGGAGAAACTGCTGCCAAGCCGAATAGCTGAAGAATTTGATCAGGAAGTGCTCAAGAGCAGTTGCTGATAAAGAATTTCAATTATGTAGACACTGATTGTAATAAAAATTGATGAATGACAGAAGGAAGCTGGTCAGGGCTTAGTGTTCTAAGGCATGGATGAAATCAGACTAAGGATTCACAGCCATCATACTAGGAAAAATATAACATGGTGAAAATTAAATATTTGGGAGTGTAAGACCTCAATGTCTTCAACCCTCCTAACAGTTCTGAGATTAGAATAAAGGGTTTTACAAACTGAGATCAATTTCCCTGTACATACTAGTGAGGGAAACTGGACAAGATCCAGTTATCAGAAAGTGGTAATGCTGGGAAAGTGTGGTCTCTTCCTGCTCCAGACACTGACTGGCTGCCTCTGGGTCTGCCCAACAGAGAGTAAAACGACACGTTAACTGCATAGAGTGAAGCTGAGCCTTTTCTTTTTTTCCTTTCTTTTTTTCCTTTAGAGTAAGTGCATGCTGCCCCAATTTGGAATGGGGAGCATCATGAGGAGAGGATTAAACCTTCCTTCCCAATCTGTTCCCAAAATTCCACCTCCCTCCCTGTGCAGGGATTAGAAAAGATGTGTTTGTTGGAATCAGTGGAGGCTGTTTTCTCTTTTTAAAGTTCCTATATGTGGGGGGCAGAATTTTAAAAAGCAAATGGGTGGTGGTGGTGATTGTGGGAAGATTTGATCCTCCTCTCCCGGTATGTGCTGGCCCTAATCCAAATTGGGGATTGGGGCCGCACGCACTAAGGTTAAAAAACAAATAGGCCCAGCTACACAGTATGCAATTAACATAATGTGTAGTTTGACCCAGAGTCCATTGTTGATGTTTTCCTGAAAATGGAAAGTCCCATTGGCACAAACGGCCAATCCACCCTTGTCCACCCACCACGAGTGTAGCTCAGTCTGGCCTTGATGCTGTTTAGCTGCGTGCCTGCATAATCTTATTATTCTTATTACATGGTTATTACACCCTTCCACTGAAGAGTTCAGGGTGCTATCGTATAGGGCTCTCTTCCCACCATTTTATCCACACAACAAACCTATGGGGGAGGTTACGCTGAGAGGTACTGACTGGCCCAAGGTCACCCAATGAGCTTCATGGATGAATGGGGACTTGAAACCTGGGTGTCCTAGTCTTAGTGTGATACTCTAACCTCTACACAATGCAGGTTCTCAATATACCGTGAACCACTACATTTTCACAGCTTTGCAGCCAGGCACCTAAATCCTAAATGCATTTAAATTACAATCAAGTTTTACTGATTTAAACCAGGGTGCCGCACCCCTTTAAGTATGAGAGTCAAATTCAATTTTGGAGAACCTGGGGTGGGGGTGGGGATTCCAGGGCTGGGGGCGGCCTAAGGTAAACCGGGTAGAGACAAAGGCAAATGGGAAAAGAGGTGGGACCAAAGGCAAAAGGGGCGGGACCAAAGGTGACTGGGCCAGGCCAAAATGCCAGCCTATTTTAGCTTAAAGCTCATGCTGCCAGGAACTAAGCCTTGGGAGGGGCATTTCAACTAGAGTTGTGCACAAGTGGCCTCTTGAAATTCTCCACCTGACCTGACTTTTGTGGGCAGAGAAATTTGGAAGACAATTCACCGAATTTCTCCAGGAGGAAGAGAGATTCTCAACATTTCTCCCAAGCTAGGGCTCCCCATTGGCAGGGCTTGTAGTACAGCTTATTTCTTTTTTCCTAAGGGTTTTTGGGGTTTTTGTGCTGCACCTGTAAGGGAAAAAACTAGGTAAGGTGTACCCAGGCATACCTACTTTAAACAGCCTGAGTTTGGCCCTGATGTGGTAGGTGAGGTTCCTTCATCAACTGTCTTGGCGGGCTGACCCCCATTTTGCATCCACCACAATGCAGGTGTGTATGTGTGCGTGTGCACGGGGGGGGCAGTGTTGTGTCTGGATCCAGGGATGAGGTGGAGTTAGTGCTCTGCCATAATCTGTCCTCCAACTTCCTGAATTCCCCACCCTGCCCCCCATGAAAGGGGCTTCCATTGTTCTGCCTCATTCAGGATGTTTTATAAAGTATTTTTGTGGTGTTTTTGAGCTTACCTAATCACAGCTAGCCTCCCAGGCTGCCTGCACTTCCTGATCTGAAAAAGCCCCATGGGAGGAGTTACCTCATGGTGCCTTAAACCGGGCTTTAATTGAAGTGTGGGAAGCTAAGGAGGGTACAGGCTGCCAGAGAGATGATTGTACAATAAAAATCAGAACACTTGTGCTCACTCCTTGGCCTAAGTAATGGAAACTCATGAAACCCAAACCCAACCAATGAGAATTTCTCTGAAATTTCTTCACCATTGAATTTCTTTTCAGAAGCAATTTCTATTCCATTAAATTGAATGAGAATGGTTGAAAAAAAATGTGGGAGAAATTTTCGGCACAGTGCTAATTTCAACCTTTTAGAAAGGGGGAAACACACAAAAAGCTGGGAAACCACTAAAGATTTGGGGGTGGGAAGAAATGGGAGCCACCTGCTGATGCGAGGAAGGGGGCGTGGCCTTGGGATCACATGAGGATCACATTTGGCCCCTGGGCCTGAGGTTCAACATCTCTGATTTAAGGAAAACTTGATTTTGCATCAAAGTGGTACAGAGACCAAATAAATTAATTTATTTCATTTATTCAAGTAAATAGCTGTAAATATTTACGTAGCCTATCACGGCAGGGGGAAAAACCCCAGCGTACGCAAATGGCAGCGGCTACCGCCATTTGCGTAGGCTGGGTTTTTCCCCCCCCTGCCGTGATAGGCTATGTAAATACTTATGTAGCCAATCACGGCAGGGGGAAAACCCCCCCAGTTTACACAAATGGCGGTAGCCGCCGCCACTTGCGTACGCTGGGTTCCCCCCCCTATGATAGGCTACGTAAATACTTACGTAGCCTATCATGGCCTCCGCAGGGACGCAAATGGCATCCCTGCATTAGCCGTGATAGGCTACATAAGTATTTACATAGCCTATCACGGCTTGAAGAGGAGGAAGTGAATGGCGGCTGCAGGACGGCCGCCATTCGCAAAGCAGCACAGACGGAAGCAGGTAAGTGCTCCGTTTTGCGCGCCTCTTGTGAGGTGGGGGTGGTGGGGACTTCGTCCCATGTGCCTTTCGTGGGTTGGGGGGGCGGGGGCTTCATTGTGCAACAGATTTTGGGGGGCCGAATGCACTGGCATTCAGCCTCACCGAGATCCGTCACGGAATTCTCTGACATCCCTACAGAAAAATAGGTGCAGGGTTTATATTTTGATTTTCTTTTAAAGGGAACTGCCAATAACATTTTTATTACTTGGAAGAATTAGGGTAATGAATCATGAAATTGTTATCCATCAGAGGAGATCATGTTGCCAAATTTCAGAATAATAGCTACAAGGGTTTTTGTGCAATGGTGGCCTTGACATTTTGAAGTCTCCAAAAGAGGACATACTTATCTCCCTATTTTCCTTGTGGACCATTGTTCTGAAAATTACAAACAGCCTAGAGTTGTCCCTAAGTAAGTAACCAGAAAAGTTTCAGAAGGTTAGGTGCAGCAGTTTGTGTGGAAGGGGAGTTCTCCAGTTTGATGAAGGGAGTGATTTGCTTTCCCTTTACCCCTTCCCCAATAGTTTTTGGATAAGTTTTTATGAAAGTGCACAGGTCATTAGGGGTGTTCCGCAGGCAAGAACCCTAAAAAGTTTCTGAAGGATATACATTCATGCAAATTTAGAATGACTAGAAATTATTTACATTTCACCAATATTAGCAGTAGGGGAACATGGGTGGGAAGCTGCTATTGCACTCATGTCCTACTTGTGGGTTTCCCGTGGGAATCTGGTTGGCCACTGTGTGAACAGAATGCTGGACTAGATGGACCTTGGTCTGATACAGCACAGCTATTATGTTCTCAAATAGAGAGTGTCTCTGAGCATATGTAAAATGCTTTTTTCCCCATTGAACACTTACATTCTTCCCCTACCAGTTCTCCCCTCCACACAACCATCCCTCCTCATCCTACCATCCTCCAGTATCTCTTCATAAAAATAGATGTCTTGTTTTGTGCAATTCTCCTCTACCTCCTCCTTGCTATGCACAAGTTCTCATTTAGGGATGTTAGAGAATTCCACCACGGATCCCAGGGGGGCCAAATTCCAGTGAATTTGGCCCCCCGGAATCCATGGCGGAATGGAACAACCCGCCCCCCCACAAAAGCCCCCCGGAATGGAGCCTACCTGGCAGCAGCTGCGGCTTCGGCTCCGGTGGTAGCTCCAGTGGTGGCGGCGGCAGCTCCAGCTTTGCGTTCCCTTTTTAGCCGTCATAGGCTACGTAAATATTTACGTAGCCTATCACGGAGAAAATGGAAATGCAAATGGCGTAGGGGACACCATTTGCATCCCCGCTTTAGCCATGATAGGCTACGTAAACATTTACGTAGCCTATCACGTGCTACCATAGGGAAGCAAATGGCGTCCCCTACCCTAGATGCCATTTGCGTCTGCAGCAGCCCAGCAGCGGCTGGAGGCCCCACTGCGGGTTGGCCTGGCTGGCGGCTCTGCGGCCTGGCTGCGGAGCGGAGCTGGCCGGGCAGGATTCTGGGGGGGAGGAACAAATCACCTCCCTTCCTGTTGAGGATTTCGGGGGGAGGGACAGCGCGCCTCTCCCCTACCGCAGATGAAACCAGGTAAGTGTTTCGTACATCCCTACTCTCATCGTATCTTCCTCCTCATAACTTCATATGTGCCAAGACTTCACCAGGATTCAGCCAATGACTCTGTTTTCAAAACTAGGCCTAAGTAGAGATTTATGAAAATCACTTACCTTTTCAACGGGGTGATTCGCGGTGGGGGGGGAGGCGCTCCGTACCTTCCCCTGAAATCCTAATCCATCCGGCTCCGCTGTGCGGAGATTCTGTGGAGCTACTGGCCGGGGCCACCCTCAGCTGGACGTCCGGCTGCTGGGCAGCCTTCTGGAAAAAAAAAACAGCGTACCCAAATGGTGGCAGCTATGGCGGCCGCCATTTGCGTTCCCTTTTATTCACTGTTTTAGCCTATGTAAACATTTACGTAAGGTATTATGGCGAAAAAAAGGGGAACGCAAATAGCGTAGTGGGCGCTATTTGCGTTCCCCTTTTTTTCTCCATAATAGCGTACGTAAATATTTACGTAGGCTAAAACAATGAAAAAAAGGAAAATGGCGGCCGCCGTAGCTGCCGCAATTTGCATACACTGTTTTTTTTCCAGCTTGCCGTGATAGGCTACGTAAGTATTTATGTAGCCTATCACAGCAAAGGCAGCTACGCAAATGGCGTGGTGGCTGCCATTTGCGTGGCTGCCTTTGCCGTGATAGGCTACATAAATACTTATGTAGCCTATCATGGCAGCCTGGCTGGACGCAAATGGCGGCCGCTATGGCGGCCGCCATTTCAGTCCGCAGCAGCCAGCCGAGAGACCAGCTGCCACAGTCGCTGCCAGAGCCACCGCCGCCAGAACATCCGCCCCAAGTAAGCTTCATCCTGGGGGGGATTCCACACGGGGTGGGAGGCCATTCCGCCATGGGTTTCGGGGGGCCGAATGCCAGTGCATTTGGCCTCACTGAAATCTGTGGTGGAATTCTCCGCCATCCCTAGGGCTAAGTTATGGAGACATTCTGAGCAAGTACTAAGTGCCTTTCCCTCGCCACTGAAGCTAGAGTTCATGCAAAACACACACACATACACACACACACACACACAACATGCATAGGACTGAGCTGTCAATTCATTAGATGGAATTGGGTAGGCAATGTATTAAGCCTGCAGTACCATGCTCACAACTCAGGACTTATTTCTGAGTAAACATGCAGAACATCAAAGTGCAAACTTCCCTGCAAAAGTAACTTGTGCTGGAATCCTATGGTCACTTTCCTGAGGGTAAGCCTCCTTAAACATAATGGGGCTTCTGAGCAGGCATACATAGGATTGTATAAATGAGCAGCATTTATCTACCCTCCACTTAAAAAACAAACTAAACACTCCTATTTTTATTAAAGCTTTCTGTTCATAGGAACATAGGAAGCTGCCTTATACCAAGTCACACCCTGGGTTCATCTAGCGCAGTATTGTCGACACTGACTGGCAGCAGCGGCTTTCCAGGGTTTCAGGCCAGATCCTTCGTAGCCCTACCTGGGGATGCTGGGGATTGAACCTGGGACCTTCTACATGTCAAGCACATGCTCTGACACCGAGCTACAGCCCTTCCTGTTGCTGGATAATGGCAACTGACAAACAAAACAGCCCCAGATTTGTTTCTCTGCAACCATGTGAACCCACTCTTCTCGAACACTTGAGAAAGAAGGAGAAAAAACAACCCTCTTCTCTGTTTGTACTAAGTCAAATACAGTTTAGAACTTCTCTTGCCCACAAAAGAGGATTCCCAAGATATGCTCTGGGTGGAATAAAGAAGAAAAAGAAAGAACAGGCTAGGGGAGGGAAGAAGAAAGGAAGAATGGTGATTGGAAATGTGCACGGGAGGTCGGGGGTAGAGAGAATTCCCTAAGCCAAATGGCTCCTTTCAGAGAGGTAGTACTTCGGAGGAATTTAGGAGGAGAGTTTGTAAGGATTGCACATACTTAAATTAACTTTATGAGGTGATGTGGCTGAGGGCTTTTTCTAGCTTTTCTAAAACTGTAGTACCGATTTAAAAGCCTCAGCAGTTCCTCTATCATGTTGCCACATAGTCCTAACCCTCCTTTTGGAATAATTTGAGTCCTACAGCTATTTAGGAGAAATTAAAGTGGATGAGGAGAAAGATGTTTGTGGAGGTTGATTGGATCCTTTGCTGTACTGAAGCTACTAAACTTCTGCAGAATCCAAAGTTTCTTGTTTGGGGCAGTAAAATCAGATGCTGTGTGAAATACCAGTATTTCACATGGAGCTCTTTCTTCCCTTCTTTCTCCCTCTTCAAAATTTCATTGCCTGCAAGCTCCCAACAGTGCAGAAAAGTAAGGGGAGAGAGGCTTTTTGCACCTCAAAAACAACTACAAAACAACCTACACCAGGGATTCAGGATCATGTCCTCCTAATGGTCTCCTTAAACAACTTCTGATTAGGCTCTCTAATACCCTGAATGGCTTGACAGTTTTTATTTTTTGTTTTAGTCTTTGAGAAAAGTATGCATGGCTAACACAAAAGCCACTGGACCTAAATGTCTGAAATTCAGCAGATTCAGTCAGTTCCATAGGGCTGCCAGGTCCCCAAATTCCTAGAACTTATGTGGAAGCACAAAAAAAGTATAGCTTTTTACTTTGACAGATTTTCCTGAAAAAAACACATTTTACCTGTGGCTAGCACAAAAGCCACTGGACCTAACTGTCTGAACTTTGGCAGGCTCAGTCAGCTCCACAGGGGCTGCCAGTTCCCCAAATTCCATGCACATATGTGGAAGCACACACATACATATTTGTTTTGACAAATTTTCTCAAAAATGCAAATTTTACCTGTGACTAGCACAAAACTCACTGGACCTAACTGCCTGAAATTGGGCAGGTTTAAATGAGCTCCATGGGACTACCAGATCTCCAAATTCTATGTATTTACCATGCAAACTAAAAAAAATTATGGCCATTTCTGTTTTCCAATGCAAGTCAATGGGAAAATGTTAAAAAATGGCAATTAAGACAGCTCAAAAAATCTGGGGCACAGCTCAAAAGATCTGGGGCACAGCTCAAAAAGATCTGGGGCCTGTGCCCAGGTGGTCCTACTCCCTAACAACCCCCCCAGATGTTAGTCACTGATTTTCATACAGCCCATAGCCCTGTGCTGATCAAGCGGAATTCCCGATCCTGTGGAGGGTTCTGCTCACATTCAAGGGAATGCAAGTAGAAGCCCCCTTCAGACCTTGCTGCTCAACATGGCATGGTCAGGAACAGGTGGGACATTGAAACTGGGTGAGGCTTGCATGCACCCCCCCTTTTAGCCCTCATGTGTGCTGAATGCACAGGGCAGGCATTTGTTTGTTTGTTACACTTATATCCCGCCTTTCCTCCAAGGAGCCCATGGTGGCATGCATGATCCTCCTCTACTCCACTTTATCCTCATGAAAACTGTGTAAAGAGAGTCTATGACTGGCCCAAAGTCACCCAGTGAGGACTAGAATCTGAATCTCTAGAGTCCCAGGCTCTAAGCTCTACATCACACTGGCTCTTAACAAATTGTGGTGCTGGGCCAGGATCAGAAACAGCGTCCACCCAGGCCAGACAGCATTCTGTCTCCCACAGTAGCCACACAAATGTCTCTAGAAGCTTATAAGTCAGACATAAATGTCATGATGACCATGTTTGGTATTTTGTCCATTTTCCATTCATATCCTCCTGCCTTTTTTACTTCAAGGAACTGAAAGCAGCTTACATGATCCTCCTCCTCTCCACCTTATCCTCACAATGACCCTGCGAGGTAGGTTAGGCTGTGAATCAGTGACTGGCCCACCATGGCTGCATGGGGACTAGAACCCAGATCTCCTGAGCCCCAGTCCAACACTCTACCATTCACATTGCCACACTGGCGCTCTCTCTCTTTTTATAACACTCATTTCCCCCTATAGTTTCAGATGATGTGGATCCTTTATTTTTTTTTTAAACCCTCTCTAACCAAAGGCTTAGCCACTTTCAACATTGCACAATAGATCATTGATCCCTTCTAAAAAGGACTGGCTTAATTAGGCACACAAGTCAGTGTTTCACGACTAAAAATCATGTCAGCTTTCTTTCTCCATCCCATCCCCTTGAATTATTTGATTCGTGGCAAAAGCAATTGATTAAAAAAATACATGCATAAAACCCCCCGTGAATAATGGCATGGTTAGCAATATGCATATATTTCTTTTTTTTTTCTCTCACAAAGCATAACTAGGAGTTATGGAAGCCAGAAAGTATCATCCTTAAGACTTTTACTGAGGAATATGTATAGTCTGGGATCCAGAATTCTTGCTTGAGGCTCCACGTTTTGCCAGTTACCAGCTTGCAAACAACTATCAACATGATCCCAATTCTACCCTCACACAGATGAGGAGGATGGGTAAGCAGGAGTGAAGGTAGGGCTGTGAATGGAGGAAGTAGGCTGTAAAGGAAAGGAACTGGCTATTGCAAGGCATTTCTTCCTTCTAGGGATGGGTGAGAATTTTGTTAAGAATTTACCAAGATTCAGAAAGTTCCCCATGGGGGTGGGGGAGGAGAACCTGATTATATATATATATATATATATATATATATATATTTAAATCGAACATGGTAGAAACAGAAACTGAGAGATTTGTCCATCTGTGTCCAGAACTTTGAGTGCTGAGCTCTTAAAAGTCTGGGTTTGAATCCCTGTGTATTCAACCATGTTTGTGGTGCTAAGATAGGTTTGCCACCTCTTTCTTTTTTTTGGACAGGCTCATCTCTAACAGCTGCATGGCAGGCAGGTACAACATAGTTCTCTCCAGGCTGGGAATAGCTGAGTTTATTGAACTTGGCTGGTGCAGATGGGTGAGAATATAGCTTCAGTTTGTTTCTGATAAGGATTTGCCAAAATTCACAAATTTCTTCATATTTGTCAGAGAAAGACTTGAAAAATTCTAATGTAGAAGAAAGCAAATGGACAAATTCGCCCATCCCTACTTCCTCCTTCCCTGCCTGAGGTAAGGCATGGGGGTCAGAAGCAGAGGTGGGCTGTATGGACTATGAGGTAAATAACCGTGGGATGGAATGGAAATCCTTTTCCTGTCTTCTTCTCCTCTCCACCATTGATGTCCTCTGAACATGTGGGCCACCATGCCCTCCCACCTCTAGGCAGGGAAGGGAGATCCAATTCTTAAAGTCCATTAATGGTATAGCAAATAAAAATTAAATGAGTGCAAGCTGGAACTGAAAAAAATCAGCAGTTACAATTCAATAGGAGCCCATTTATTTTGTTATGTAATGACACTGCAACTTCATTAACCCCTGATTTCTTTCTGTGCCTGGTTCAAGGTGCTGGTTCTTATTAGGGCTGTGCACCGCCTTGTTACGAAGCCCGAATAATGAGGCAAATCGGGCAGATTCGGAGCAGCCTCCTCATGATACAAAGTGGATCAGAGCAGAACTGAGACACCCTGAGGTGAAGTGTCTCCTCCACAAACTGCCTCCTCCGCCTTGTATATTCGGAGCTCTACTTAATGCCTGAGCAGTCCAGACAGGCTATCTCCAAAATGTATCAACTTCTGAAAGCTCATGCAGAGGGGCAGGTGGAGGAGGAGGGAGCGGGGAGGTGAGTGAATGCAGGCAGGAAGGCAAGCACAGGGGGAGTCGGGTGTGGGCTTTGGCGAATAGGAACTCTCAGCCAGAACCTATGCCAGCAGTCTCCAATCAGAGAGAGTAGTGGAGGAGGGGGGTATATACACTTCTGAGAAAGGCTGCGTTCACTTATTGTGCTAGCTGTGTCTTTGGGAGAGGGCCGGTGTATGGTCAGATGATCTGGTGTGTGCGTGCCTGCATGCATTCCTTGCAGTTCCTCCTTCTATTTCTTTGTTCTCAATCGCCAGTAGGCTTTTCTAGCTATTTAAAAGGAAACAAACAGCTAGGTTGTAGTGGGATCATTACCTTGGTCCTTGCATGAGCTGCCCCTTTGGGACGGTGTCTTTGCATCCGTTGTAGCCACCTTCTCCAATTTCTTTCTTCCTCTGACTCATTTGTTCTGTGTATTATTCATATCACTTTTCAATATTTTTTCAAACAAACATAGCTTTTCTTCGCTCATTGCTGCTACGCTCCCCTGTCCCCTGCCGTTCCATTGTTCATATCACTTGTGGACTCCAGAAAAGGCTGTGTTTGTTTTTTAAGGTTGACCCTCACTTCTGCTTTCTCCATTCCATTTCTTGTCGTTTTTGTCTTTCAACTCTGTCTCTTCTAGATTTTTAAAACCTGGTCTTATTTCGATGTGTAAAAACAAACATTGACTTCTGGGCATGTTGGAAGGAGGATCAAGGCATCTCTGAACAGGGGGGAACAGCACCAGCAGCCTACTCCTGCACTTAAGGAGGCAGCACCAAGAGGCCCCCACGTCCCAGCAGGCTGGCAGCAGGGGCAAGCAGAAGGCTGGTAGTGCCGCTGGAACTCCTGCAAGCTCTCCGTCTCTCACCCCCAAGAGGCGTAGGCAGGCCACCGTGGAGGAGATCGGTTGGGGGAAGTATGGGCCCACCAGGTGGAGGTTTCCAGCATTCAAAATCAGTGGCCCTTCTGGGCTAGGCATTGACAGTGTTCATTCAAGATACATTCAAAATACTCATTTATTGTGTGCTAGAAATAAACAAGAGCAGATACATAACCTCTTCCAGCTTGCCTTCCAGGCAATGTGTGTATTCAGCCATTGAGAGGCCGAGCTGGTGATTCTTCTGAATAAGGGTTGTTTTGCACTTCAAAGAAACCTGCAGCGGAGATTACAGACAATGACCTCTGCTTCCCTTCTGAGTTTGGTCTGAGTTTCTGGGAATATCAAATTCAAGCTGTGCCTAGCACACAAGCCAGTGGGCCAAAGTGCCTGGACTTTGACGAGTGGGATGCCCTTGAGGGGGGCTGGGTGGGGCCAAGGTTTCACACCTGTCTGTGGACACAGGCAAAAGTTATAGTTCTTTGCTTTGAGAGTTCTTGTGGAAAACATCAACATTCACCTGTGCCTATCACTGAAACCACTGGGCCAAACTGCCTCATATTTGGCACTTGGAGTCCCCTTCAGGGGGCTGCGAGGTCCCCAAATTTCATGTATCATAAAAACTGAAAACGTTATGACCATCTGTGTTTTCCCATGCAAGTCAATGGGAAAACATCAAAAACAGGTGACCCCGATATCTAAATCTCGCTCTGGATTCAGATCTAAGTTGAAGTGGAGGGGGCCAGAATTGGTCCAGGCAGATAGGGGTAGCTAAGGAGTATCTGAAGCAACATCAGAAGTGGAGCAGGGGGTTCAAGCACAACGTTAGTTCTTATTTGGGACTGGGGTTCTGAAGGACCATCTCCTCCTAGATGCACATGTCCTCACACAACTCTGCATCCCTCCACTTGGTGAGGTACAGAGGGTGGGAATGTGGGACAGGGCCTTCTCTTCAGTGGCACCCAGGCATGCAATGCCTCATGCCTGCTCCAGAGAGATCCAGCTGATGGCTTCCTTGGATGTATTTAGGCATCATCCCCTCAAGACTATTTTATTTATGTCCGCATTTTATAAAAACCATCCATCTTCCAACTTGTTCTATTAGCTGCTATTTATATTCTGCTTCTGATGTTTGCTTTTCTGTTTTTTAATTGTTCTACTGTTTACTCCTTACAAATCTCTTCTCCATGATTCTTTCCTTCATGGCTGTAGAGTACCACAAACACATAGGCATGGCCAATTGCAAACGCGTTTCCCACCTGATTAGCATCCTTCCAGAAGAGATAGCGATCAGGTGGTAAATAACTACTTGTTATGCTTATATACACATGTGCATGCATGCGCGCGCACATGCACACAGACACATACACACCCCATGTCCATATGGGACAGAACCATGGCTAAGCAGCTCAGTGGGTGTGGGAAACAGGCCTCAATGCCATTGCAATCAGTGGTACATACTTTCAGGTGGGGATGTTTAGGATTAAGATGCCAATCCCGTCCAGAGTGTTTAACTTAAAGATTTATTTATTTATTTATTTACAATATTTATATACCGCTCCTCATCAGAAGATTTCGGAGCAGTGAACAACATGATAAAAGAATAAAACAATGGTTAAAAGAGTTAAAACATTTAAAAAATTAAAAGACAAACCCCAACAAAGTGGAGTTTAACAAACCACGGCTGGTCATGCAAGGAAGGCCGCTTGAAAGAACAATGTCTTCAGGAGGTGCCAGAAGGAACACAATGTTGGCGTCTGCCTGACCTCTAAAGGCAGGGAATTCCACAGGAGGGGGGCCACCACACTCAAGGCTCTTTTCCTGGTGGACTCCAACCGGGCCATGGGTCCATGTGGAACCACCAGGAACATGCCCTCTGATGACCTCAGTGACCGGGCAGGTTGGTAAGGAAGGAGGCGCTCTCTCAGGTATCCTAGTCCCAAGTTGTTTAGGGCTTTGTACATTAGTACTAATACCTTAAACCTAGGGGTGGACGAAACTCACTTACCTGTCCTCGAAGTTTTTCGCGGTGGGGGGGAGGCGCTTCGCTGCTCCCCCCGCGAAGTTCAGGCCGGGGGGGAGGCTTCCCGCCTCGCCCGGCCGAAATTCAGGCCGGGGAGGAGGCGCCTCGCCTCGCCCGGCCGCGAACTCAAAAGTTTTTTTTTAAAAAATAAAAATAAATAAATAAAAATAAATAAAAATAAATAGCGTTGCCCTTATTTTCGCCGTAGTCTACGTAAATCTTTATGTAGACTACAGTGACCAAATAAGGAACAGGAATGGCGGCTCCCTATGGGGGCCGCCATTATCCGTACGTGCTTTTTTTTTTTTTTTTTTTTAAAGTCACCCGTGATAGGCTACGTGACGATTAACGTAGCCTATCATGGCTGACTTTGCAATCGTCACGTAGCCTATCACGGGGGCGTTTTTTTTTTTTTTCTTTGATTGGAATGGTGGTGGTGGCAGCCGGTCGAAAGACCGGCTGCCGCTCCTGCCCCGGACGAACACCCGCCGAACCGCCGGCCGGACCCGCCGCCGGGAGGGACATTCGGCAAAGGTAAGTCCCGTCCCGGGGGGGGTGCGGGGGGTGGGGGGGTGCAGAGAATTTCTCCCCGAAACTTGTTCGGGGGGCCTAACACGTTGGCGCTCGGCCCCCCGAAGTTTCGGGGAGAAATTCTCCGCCATCCCTACTTAAACCTGGCCTGGTAGCAAATAGGCAGCCAGTGCAGTTCTCTCAGCAAAGGAGTTACACGCTGAAAAGGGGCAGCTCCCGACAATAGCCGAGCTGCTGCATTCTGCACTAGGTCCAGCTTCCGGACCAGCCTCAAGGGCAGTCCCATATAGAGCACATTGCAGTAATCCAGTCTTGAGGTTACTAATGCCTGTACCACCGTGACCAAACTATCCCTGTCCAGGAGAGACCGTAGCTGGTGAACCAGCCAAAGCTGGTAAAAGGCACTCTGAGCCGCCATGACCACTTGGGCCTCCAGCAACAGTGATGGATCTAGGAGTACCCCCAGACCACGGACCTGATCTTTCAGAGGGAGTGCAACCCCATCCAGAGCAGGCAATGAGCCTGTCTCCTGGACCCAGGAACCACTCACCCACAGGGCTTCTGTCTTGTCAGGATTCAGCTTCAGTTTATTGGCCCTCATCCACCCCATAACTGAGTCTAGGCACTGATTCAGGACTTGCACAGCCTCTCCTGATATAGATTTCACAGGGAGATAGAGCTGCATGTCATCAGCATACTGATTGCATTTAGCTCCAAATCCCCTAATGACCATTCCCAGCAGCTTCATATAGATGTTAAACAACATTGGGGACAAGATGGTACCCTGCGGCACCCCATAGCTCAATTGCCAAGGGGCCGAGGAATAGTCAGCCAAGGTTACTCTCTGAAATCAGCCCTGTAGGTAGGACCGGAACCACTGTAGCACAGTGCCTCCAATACCCATCCCACGGAGTCGATCCAGGAGGATACCATGGTCGATGGTATCAAAAGCCTATGAGAGATTGAGCAGAATTAACAGGGTTGCACTCCTCCATCCTTCTCTCGATAAAGGTCATCCATCAGGGTGACCAAGGCTGATTCAGTCCTGTAACCAGGATGAAACCCAGACTAAAATGGGTCAAGATAATCAGTATCCTCCAAGAGTGCCTGTAGTTGGTCCACCACGACCCTCTCAAGTACCTTCCCTAGAAAAGGGGTATTTGCAACTGGGTGGTAGTTGTCTAATACTGTTGGGCCCAGAGTGTGCTTCTTCAGGAGTGGTTGCACTACTGCCTCCTTAAGGACAGCAGGGACCACCCCTTCCCATAGGGAAGCATTTATCACTCCCGGGACCCACCCAGTCATACCCCCTCGGCTAGCTTTTATTAGCCAGGAGGGACAGGGATTGAGAGGGTACATGGTTGGTCACATTGCTGCAAGCATCTTCTCCACATCATCAGGCTATAACAACTGGAACTGATCCCACAAAATCGGGCAGATGGTGGCATTAGACACCTCCACTGGTACCTCACTAACAACAGCATCAAGGTTGCTGTGGAGACAAGCCATTTTGTCCTCAAAGTGCAATGCAAAAAGGTCACAGCGGGTCCTTGACGGGGCCAGGGCCCCATTTACTGGGGAAGATGTTAACAACCGCCAGACCACCTGGAAGAGCAGCGGCAGGTGCGGCGGTAGTGGCGGCGGGGTGGTGGCGGCGGATTCAGCAGCGGGTGCGGCGGGGCAGTGGTGGCGGCGGGTGTGGTGGGGGGGTGCTGCGGTGGGGCGGCGGGTGCAGCGGGACGGCAGGTGCGGTGGGGGCGGCGGCAGGTGCTGCGGCAGGGTGGCGGCGGCAGGTGTGGCGGGTGCAGCGGCAGGTGCGGCGGGGCGGCGGGTGCGGTGGCAGGTGCAGCGGTGGTGGCTGCTCTCCTGGCCGGCCGCGGCTGGGCGCAGCTTTCTCAAATGGTGGTGGCTACAGTGGCTGCTATTTGCATTTTCTATTTTTCGCCATTCTAGCCTACGTAAATACGTAGGCTAGAATGGCGAAAAATAGCGAACGCAAATGGCAGCTGCCATAGCCACCGCCATTTGCGTATGTGTTTTTTTTTATTTTGCTATGATAGGCTACATAAATATTTACGTAGCCTATCACAGTTAAGTACAGGGACGCAAATGGCGGCAGCTATGGCCGCTGCCATTTGCGTCCCTGCTGCCCAGCGGCCGGATGTCTGGCTGCAGGCAGAGCCGGCCGGCGGCTCTGCGGAATCCCCACGGAGCGGAAATGGCTGGGCAGGAATCCAGGGGGAGGGACGGAGCGCCTCCCCCTCCACCGTGAATCAGATCCACGAAACGGCAAGTGACTTTCGTACATCCCTACACTCAGGTGTGATCAAGTCGATGGCCCTCCGCATCTCACTGTTCCACAGTGAGGCTGGGGCCTTGGCTGGATCACCAGCTCTCTCCACTGGAAAATCCCCAAGAGCATTCAGAAATCCATTGGATTCCATAAGTCTCCTTGGGTGGACCATCCGAATAGGTCCCCCACCCCCGCGGGAGGAGAGTAACGCCATAAGTTCAAATCTCCCCAGGAAATGGTCTGACCATGACAATGGGGTTACTTGGAGCCCCCCAATCTTCAAATTAATCATCTCACAAGTTGGAGCAAAAACCAAATCAAGGGTGTGCCCTGCTTCATGTGTTGGGCCAATGACATACTGAGACAGCCCCATGGAGGCCATGAAGTCCTGAGCTGGAACTCCGGAGACAGCCTCAGCATGGAAGTTGAAGTCCCCCAGAACCACCGTCCTGGGTTCCTCCAACACCACACTTGCGATTGCCTCCGCCAACTCAGTCAGGGAGGATGCTGGGCAGCAGGGTGGGCAGTACACCAGCAGCATCCCCAATCTGTCTTCATGGCCCAACACCAGGTGCAACCCCTCAAGGCCCACTCCAAGGTGGAGTGGTCTCCTGGTGATAGAGATGGAAGTTCTATGAACCACAGTAACTCCCCCCCGGCCCTCCACCCTATGTTGGTGCTGCACTGAGTACCCAGGTAGGCAGAGCTGAGTCAGGTTGACTCCACTCAGCTCACCCACCCAAGTCTTAGTAATACATGCTGGGTCGGCCCTCTCATCCACGATTAAGTCGTGAATGAGTGCAGTCTTCTTGCAGACTGATCTGGCATTAAATAGCAGCACCGCAAGAGGGAGAGCAGAGTGGAAGAGCTACCAGCTACATGAAAGCTAGAGGAGGGGGGTAGAAGGGGAACAGTGTACACCTGTGGCCCATTCTACTTTGATGCTTAAGTGATTTATAAACTTGACATTTTACTAGTTCCTTTAAAATCGGTTATGTCGGAAGACCTTGAGGATCATCTGTTTTTTTAAAACTTAATTTTTATTATAAAATTTCAACAAAAGAAAAGAAAGAAAAAAGAAAGAAAGAAAAAATTTGGCTACATAGATTTGAATTTATTCAATTCTTAAGCATCTATTGTATTGTTTGGTGCATACCTCAGTGGAGTTTTAGTTCAAATAGAGCTTTTTGGTGAGACTGACGAAAAGTAAAACACCTGTGAAAGACTGCTTAAGCAACTAAAAAATGGAAATAAAGTTCATATACAACTGCTTGCCAGTATTTGACTTTTTTCATTTTTTTTGTTGCCATGAAAAAATGGGGGGAAATGGAGGAACTCTTGATGTTGCCAAAAGAATGAGTACAGACATCCCTGGGTGTGATGCTTCCATGTCTGTTTTCCATTTCTTCAGTCCTTCTCTGTGGGTGAAATTCTGCTTTCTCTCAACACATTTTGATGAGCTGTCTTGTATGCACCTAGCTGAAACACCACTTCTCATGCATTTCACTCTGTTTGGGTTACTTGAGTAGAAAGCACAGCCCTCCCTTGGTATTTCCTCTTTCCTACTAAATTCCAAGTTATTCCACCTTGGCTCTAGACTGTGTTTCGTTACAGAAATTATTCATGGTTACATATTTATTGCTTGAATGGCTTGGCTCAGGATATAGCAATTTTGTGGATAGCTGGAAAGGAAGCCAAGCATTTCTGTGGAGTTCAAAAGTGACATATGCATTTTCGCCACTCCCATGAAGACTGCTTTGCCTCTGGATTATATTTCTTCTATGGCCTAAGCTTCTGCAAGTAACTGTTGCTTGGTAAAAAAAAAAAATGTATAATTGCAGCTCTCAACATTTCCCTATAATGTCCTTTTCTTTCCAAAAGAAAATCAGAACTGTGCAAAGAAGATAATGGGAAAGTTAGAGAAATGTGAAGAAGAGAAAGAGAGAGACTAGGATGGATGGGCAACTTGTGATGCTCCAGAAGTTTTGGCCTATGGCTCCCATCAGCATAGCTGGTGGTGAGGGACGATGGGAGTTGTAGGCCAAAACATACGGATGGCCACAAGTTGCCCACTTCTAGATGAGAAGTTGGAGGGCAGATATTTATCTAGAGCAAAGGAGAAAAGGGCTTACTTCTGTGGGGAATGCTGGTGGATCAGGAGGCCTTCTATGGTTCCAGGCTGGGGTGTGTGAGTAATCTGCATTGAGGAAACAGGGGCCAATGGAGGCCTGAAAATCCCTGGAGTCTTCTGGGTTATGAGGGTCCCTTAGGTACAGACTTTGCAAGGCAGCAATTTATTTATTTATTTATTTATTTATTTATTTATTTATTTATTTATTTATTAATCGCCCATCTGGCTGGTCACCCAGCCACTCTGGACGATGAACAATAATAGAAACAGTTTAAAACAATAAAATTCTACATTGAAAACATCATATTTCTAAAAATACCCTAACCCACCCCAAATGCCTGCCTGAACAACCATGTTTTTAATGCGTGGCGGAAGCTCATTAAAGAGGGATCATGGCGGAGGATGAAGTGGTATGATCCTCTGGATTCTTCACTAAACCAAATGAAAACAATAAAAAAATGGAGTTGGGAGAGGACACTGAGGGAAGCTTAGGTGGAAGCAGAGCTAGCGATAGACAGAAGGCAGTGAGCAGAAATCCAGTAAAAACAAAAACAAAAACAAAAAACTGGAAAGAGCTCTTTTCACACCTTTTGGAAACCTGGGGCTGTGGAGGAAGGTTTCTTCCAGTCTGTGGTGTGCAAAGCTGAGTAGGCTGAGCTGGTTCACTGCCCTGAGTGCGACAGGGGTTCCATGTGCAAGCCCTGGGTGGAGGTCCCTAGCCTTTACTCATGCAAATGACTGTTAATTGCTTTACCAGTAGGAACAGCTCTCTCTACATGGTACTTTGACTCTCCAGAATTGGTTCAGACTGATCCATTCAATTATGATTCGCTGCCCAGGATGGGTGTGTGCTGAAGGAGGTTAGTAAACACATACATTCTATGGAGCAGGCATGTTGAACCTTTTTCAGCCCGAGGGCAAAATTAAATGCCAGAGAAGCTCTCGGGGGCTGTATTCTGATGGTGGGCAGAGCCAAAGGCAAAAGGAGCAGTGCCAAAAATATACCCCCCCACACATATTGTAGCTTAAAGCTTGTACTGCCAGGAACTAAACGTTAGGAGAGGCATTTCAAGCTTATAGAAGGGGGTGGGGGGATTGCACAAACGCCAGGAAACCACCGAACAGTCGGTGGTTGGGGGAAAGTGGGTGGCCAGGTAAAGAACCCCAGAGGGCAGATTGGAACTCCAGGAGAGCCGGATTTGGCCCCCATGCAAAAGGTTCCTCATACCTGTTTTAGGGTAAGGTATTTGCATGTATCTGAACTTAAGAACTTAAGAAGAGACCTGCTGGATCAGACTAAGGGTCCATCTAGTCCAGCATTCCGTTCACACAGTGGCCAACCAGCTGTTGACCAGGAATCCACAAGCAGAACATGAGTGCTACAGCACCCTCCCATCCATGTTCCCTAGCAACGGGTGTACATAGGCTCGCTGCCTCTGATACTGGATTTCTCATACCTCTCTGTGAGCTTCTCCTAGTTGGCACTGTAAAACAATGGCAGCAGATACATGCCGTGTGATCTTGCCATGGGATTCTCAACCCTTTTCATGAGCAAAATGGAAATGAGAAGTGACAAGGAGCCAGGAGATGCTCCAAATGGCAGATGACTGCGCTCCTTGGTAATGCCTGAGGTGTCACATGGATGTTACTTTGAACATGGTCAAGTGTACCATGGGAAACCGGCACTTATTTACACACATATACCCAACTAATGTAATTTCCAGCTCCCTTCAAAATGATAGTGCAGTTATTATGCTTCTTGGGTAAAATGCCTATGAGCAAATTTAATTAGTCAGTTAAATGGAAGTGTCAGAAATTTCGAATGCATTTTTGTAGTAAATTATAGCCCAAGGTATTTCTTAATTTGCTTTGTGTGGCTTCAGCTGGAAAAGTCTGTGTATAATATTCTATTTGTTCAGCTTGGATGAAGGTCGTTTCACTTTTACTTTCAATCTTCATGCCAGCTGACCTCTTCATAGCTGCCTGAATATTAATAAGAAGGAACATGGAGAGAGACACATACATGCACATACGGTGTGGCATTTACAAATCCTGCAGTAACCCTGCTGCTTCCAGCAATGAAAGAAAGCTGATTTTTTCTGGCTTCGAATCATAGACTTTGGACGTTAATTCCACAGGCAACATTAATAGGTGTAAAATAATGTTAATTATAACCATGGTAACCAGATTTCTTGGTACATTAGCAGGAAAAGCTTGCATTGTAGGTCAGGTATAGCATCACTGAATCACAGCATGTCCACTTCGAATAGCCCTTTTGATAGCATTAAATAAGTGTTCTGTTAAGATTAGAAGAGCTGCAAATGGCACCTGTATTAAAAGAAGAAGATAGAACAGGCTTTATTAAGGATAGCAGGGGGAAAAAAGAATGGGGAAAGTACCTTTTAATATGCTTGCCTTGTAGCTATTTGGCTTTGTAGCTTATTCAATAGAGAAAGACTGGTACAGTCCTCTGATTTCTATTAAAGCTATCCCATAATGATTGTGCTATGCAAATGCCTTTGAAGGGTTTTCCTAAATCTCATTTTTGTTTTGCTGTAAGTAGAATTCTAAGTGTCAGAATTCATTTGTGGAGTAGGTTTTACCCCGCAGATAGCCTTGCAAAAAGCTGACTCGATAGACGGAGGGAGAACATTCAGATTTATGTACGTATGTATATATTTATTTATTTAAGAAATGTCTTACCCGCTCTTTTTCATTACAAAATAATCCCAAAGCGGGGTGCCAACAATAAAACACAGTAAAATAATACAACATTGACAAAAGAACATTATCAAATAGGAGAGAATGGCAACAGATAAATAACTGTTTACACTATGCAGCAAAAGAAAAGAGAGGAAAATTCCATCAAAAGCTGGAGACAAAAGATTGCATGAGAGAAGGGGGAGTGCCACAGTCGGGGTGCTTGTTTTGAGAATGCCCTGTCTCCAGTTGCTGCATATTGAACACTAGGCAAATGCAGCACCATCAAGAGGGCATTCCTGACTAAACATAGTATCTGGGCAGGCACGTAACAGAGAAGCTAGTCCATCAGGTAACTGGGGCTAAGTCATGTAGGGCATTATATGTCAACATTAGCACCTTGAACTTGCCTCGGTAGCTTATTGGTAGCCATCATAGGCCCTGGTGCGATATGTTCCCAGTAGGCTGTCCCACTCAGCAACAAAAAATGAGTGAATGGTCTCAGGATGCTATAAACAATTTTATGGATGAAAGGAGGGCTTTTCATCAATACAGTTGTTTATAGCATCCTGAGACGATTCTTTCCTGTTGTGTTTATCTTGGATGCTCACAGGCCTGGCACCTTTGTCCCACTCAGCAGCCTAGTTGCAGCATTTTGCGCTAGCTGCAGCCTCTGGGCCAAACTCACAGGGAGCCCCATGTAAAGCGCACTGCAGTAGTCTGAGCTTGAGGTTACGAGGGTATGGATCACTGTGGCCAGGCTATCCCTGTCCAAGAATGATTGTAGCTGGTGTACCAACTGAAGTTGGAAAAAGGCATTCCTCGCCATGAAGGCTGGCCTGGTTGTGCTTCCGGAGACTGCAGTGGATCTAGGAGCATCCTCCAGGTGAAGCAGCTGCTCCTTCAGAGGGAGTGCAACCCCATCCAGAACAGGGAACTTTCCTAATTCCCGGACATGGGAACCACCTATCCACAGTGCCTCCATCTTGTCAGGATTCAACCTCAGCTTGTTGACCCCCACTTTAAAGGCAGACTGTATCCTTTCAGTAAAAGAGAAAAATGGTGATTTAAAGGCAGAAGCATGTTGTGGAACCGCCGTAGCCGCCGCCATTTGCATTCCTGTTTTTTTGCCATAATAGGCTACGTAAATATTTACGTAGCCTATCACAGCAAAAAAAGGGAATGCAAATGGTGGCCGCTGTAGCGGCTGCCATAGCAGCCGCCATTTGCACCCCTGTCTTTTGCCGTGATAGGCGCCGTGGCGTAGCTGCCGCCATTTGCGTCCGCAGGCTCCAGACGCCAGCGAATGCACCCGGCCGGAAGCTCTGCGGAGTTGCGGCGGAGCAGAGCCAGCCGGGTTAGGATTTCAGGGGGAGGTGTGGAGTGCCTCCCCCCCACCGCGAATCACCCCTGCGAAAAGGTGACTTTCGTACATCCTTAGCATCAGCATCTTCTCCAGGGTGTCCTGTCTTCTCATTATGTGGCCAAAGTACTTCAGTTTTGTCTTTAGTATCATTCCCTCAAGTGAGCAGTCTGGCTTTATTTCCTGGAGTATGGACTGGTTTGATCTTCTTGCAGTCCAAGGCACTCTCAGAATTTTCCTCCAGCACTGCAGTTCAAAAGCATCTATCTTCCTTCGCTCAGCCTTCCTTATGGTCCAGCTGTCGCAGCCATAGGTTACTATGGGGAATACACTGCTTTAACTATGTGGACCTTTGTTGTCAGTGTGATGTCTCTGCTCTTAACTATTTTATCAAGATTTGTCATTGCTCTCCTCCCAAGGAGTAAATGTCTTCTGATTTCCTGACTGCAGTCAGTGTCTGTAGTAATCTTTGCACCTAGAAAGACAAAGTCTGTCACTGCCTCCACGTTTTCTCCCTCTATTTGCCAGTTATCAATCAAGCTGGTTGCCATAATCTTGGTGGTTTTTTTTGAGGTTTAACTGCAACCCAGCTTTTGCACTTTCTTCTTTCACCTTCGTCATGAGGTTCCTCAGCTCCTCCTCGCTTTCAGCCATCAAAGTGATATCATCTGCATATCTGAGATGGTTAATGTTTCTTCCAGCGATTTTAACTCCAGCCTTGGATTCCTCAAGCCCAGCACGTTGCATGATGTGTTCTGCATACAGGTTGAATAGGTAGGGTGAGAGTATACAACCCTGCTGTACTCCTTTCCCAATCTTGAACCAGTCTGTTGTTCCATGGTCTGTTCCTACCGTTGCTACTTGGTCGTTATACAGATTCCTCAGGAGGCAGACAAGATGACTTGGTATCCCCCATACCACCAATTTATTTATATACATATACATACACATATACATATACATATATGTACACACACACACACATACATATAATTGTACATATACGTGTGTGTGTGTGTTTGTGTGTGTAGCCAACTTTCCATACTTTAAGTATGTTTAGAAATGTACATCTTGAGAGAAAATGTTTAGCTATTTAAATACACATTTTCATGAAGATTTTTTAAAATTACAGATTTATGAGAAATGGACTTATGAGTGAACATATGTAAAAGATCAACTTGTTAACTATCAGATGAAGCTAGTCAATCATCATGCTTTCTCATTGTCAGTGACTGATTGATCTATGATCATTGTCAAGAACCTATGGATCTATGAAAGTGATGGATAATTACATTATTTGGGTCCACTCAAAGTCTATTTCTCATCAATCTTGTAATGCTGGTGAGGAATTTTACTCAATTCCTTGTTTTTTCCTCATGTTTAATTCTACAATTTAGTATATATGAACCCCAACATTTCTCACATGTCTTATAAAGATACGTGTTTTCCCTCAAATTCCTCACAGCTAACACTACTCTGCTCTGCACCCTTCATAACTGATGTGGTATCCATGTATTTTCAATTTACTGTAGGTACACATGCATAAAATGTAACAAGGTGTGTGTGTGTTTTAAATGTGTTTAAAAGCAGAAACCAACTTTATATATTTCAGGATTTGGCATTATCTGTCCTGAAGGTTCTTTTGCCCCCCCCCCCCCGGGTCTCAATCTGGGCCTCCAGGGTTCCCCAGATGCCTACACTCCCTTCCCCTGGCATTCTGCCCAATCAGAAAAAGACCTTTCAACATCTAATACAGATTTGTACAGTGCCATTAAATCATAAGCCTGTGTTTTAATATTTTGTTGATAATCCCTTTTGACAAATACAATGAAAGCCAGAAGTGGATTGCATTAACTCCTAGACAGACTGAAACCTGCCAGAATGCCTCTCCAAACTGGATGTTCCTAGAACAGCCTTCCCTAATATGGTGCCCTCCAGATTTTTTGAACAACAACTCCCAGCATTTCTGACCATTAGCCATGATGGTGTGGGTTGATGAGAATTTTACTTATTTGAAGTATTTTCTACCCACTCTTCATCCCCAAAGGCTCCTAGAGCAGCTTATATCCAATCAGGAAAATAATACAGTCCCAGCTTGTAGGCATACAGTCTAAAAGGACATGACACACAAGGAAAAAGGGATGGGAAGCGAGGAGGGAAAAATTAAATGGTTTTTCAGCAGGGCTGGTTGAAAGGCCCCACTTGCCCTCTCATACCCTTCTGTTCTTTAGAATCTGCCCCCCCCGGAATCCGTGGTGGAACAGCCTCCTGCCCCCCCGCCCCCCTGTGGAATCCCCTTGGGATAGCACTTACCTGGGGCGGATGCAGCGGATTCGGAGGCGGCGGTGGCAGTTCCGGCGGTGGTGGCTCCGGCGGCGGTGGCGGCTGGTCTCCTGGCTGGCCATGGCTGGGCTGCCGCCACCGCCATTACCGTCCTTGCAGCCGTGATAGGCTACGTAAGAATTTACGTAGCCTATCACGGTAACCCCCCCCAAAACCCCCAGTGTACGCAAATGGCGGATGCTACGGTGGCCGCCATTTGCGTTCCCTATTTTTTGCTGATTTATCTTACGTAAATATTTATGTAAGATAAAATGGTGAAAAAAAGCATAGTGGGTGCTATTTGCATTCCTTTATTTTTCGCTGTTCTAGCTTACGTAAATATTTACGTAGGCTAGAATGGCGAAAAATAAAGGAACGCAAATAGTGCCCACTACGCTATTTGCGTTCCTCTTTTTTTCGCCATTTTATCTTATGTAAAAATTTACGTAAGATAAATCGGCAAAAAATAGGGAACGCAAATGGCAGCCGCCGTAGCCGCCACCATTTGCGTATGCTGGGTTTTTGGGGGGAGTTAGCTGTGATAGGCTACGTAAATTCTTACGTAGCCTATCACGGCTGCCTGGCTGGATGCAAATGGCAGCTGCTACGGTGGCCACCATTTGTGTCTGCAGCAGCCTGTCCACGGCCGGAAATCCGGCTGCGGACGGCCCGGAGCCAGCCGTCGAGGATTCCGGGGGGGAGGACCGGATCGCCTCCCCCCCGTTGAGGATTTTGGGGGGAGGGATGGAGCACCTCCCCCCCACCGTGAAAGATTCTGCGAAAAGGTGAGTTTCGTACATCCCTACAGCCTACTGGAATGACTGCTATTCAATTGTCATCAACCTCACCATCATGGCCAATGGTCAGAAATCCTGGGAGTTGTAGTCCAAAACATCTGGAGGGGACCAGGTGGGGGATGGCTGGAAACCAGCTGGTACAAAGAAAAAACCCTTGTCAGGAAAAAGGATTGAGAAAGATTCCTACACCTACTAGTATATTCTTATACTCATTCCTTCTTTTAACACTGTCTCATTATGTTGGCTCCAAGGAGTTGCTTGATTTACATCAGAATTGGTGGGAAGCAAATTAGATTTGTTCTGGGCTGCTGGATGCTAAATGTTTGTTGATAGACAACCGTATAGTGGTTGAAGGAGCAGAGGCTATGCTCTCTAGTCATTCCCCTTAATGAAACCTGCATATCTAAGTGGACAGCAGAAGTGAGTGTCATTAAATAAACCTGTGAAATCATTTTGGGATGAGGACAAAGGATTTAATTTGATGTAGCAAATTAAAGTAAAACAATGAATATTGCCTGCGCTGAGAGGCAAGAAGGATTTGCAATTAAGGATTCACCTTTTTTTATTAACCTCTGGTTATTTGGGGCATAATTTAAATCACAATGGCTGCCACTTTAAGTGAAGGAAAAAAACAAACTTCTAACAACTCTTAAACTTTTCCAGGCCTGTGTAGAAAGTGACTCAGCTGTACCCACCCAAACATCTAGGTAACCTAATGATGGCTATGCTATGAAAATCCAGCGAGAGCATTATAAGTAACCAGAGGCTTGAAAACAAAGTTGTGGCATTTCAAATTAATATGTGCTTTCATAGTTCTGCAGTCCTTGCCCCTTGGTCATGCGTAGCTCTTTTTTTGGCCTATTCTGTCCATTTTCCTTCCTCTCTCATGCCCCATCCCTGTTTTCTTCATTGTTCTGGATTACTCCCGTCCACCACCCTTTCCTAGGGTCCTCAACCTCCTCAGGGTTATTCCCTTATCAAGTCTCTGGGCCCTTCCATCTTTTTCTACCCTTCTTTTCCTAGACCTTTCCCTAGCCCTAGATCTTGCTCTGCCTCTCTCTAAGACAGGAGCAGTTTGGCCAATGGCAGTCGCTAACAGAGGCATTAAACAAGCTAAATTTGGCCCTTTTCAGCCTCCGTCGCCTCACACTGCCAAACGTCAGTAGCAACCTGCTGATTGCTTTGCTGCCACCATGGCACCAAATTCTGGCAGCATGGTGGCAGGGGTGTGGTCCCTGGGCAGGTCTGGGGGGGGGGAATTGGCCCACGGATCCCTTGTAGTTGCCCATCCCTTCATGATTGGATTCTGGTGATATTACTTGCCTAGAGCATGCCTCCACCGTTTATGACCCGTGGCCAAACTGTGGACCGAAATGTCTGTTTTTTGTGCTCACCTGAATCGTCTTTACTCTCATCGTATCTTGCCTGCTGACTATGTGGTGGACAAAAGGAAATGGCTTTCTGAGGTAGTCATGCCTGGGGCTCATGCTTTTCCTTCCAGATTGCTGGCACCATGCATAACCCAAGGCATTCACTGTGCAATACGACATTGCTGGGGCTGCTGGTCCATGCCTCTAGCTTAATGTGCTACCCCAGTATCATCAGAGACAAATATGAACTAAAAGTTGCACCCCAGATTCGTATGTTCTCCCTATGAGATGAGCTGCTTCTGCTGGGTGATAGGATGCTCAGGTTCTTCTTGGGAGCTGGTTTTCTCGCTGGTTGTTGTTAGGGATGTCAGAGAATTTCGCCACGAATCTCGGGGAGGCCGAATGCCAGCACATTCGGCCCCCCGAAATTGTTGGTGAAACGGTCTGCCCCCCCCCCCCCGGGACGGGACTTACCTTGGGTGAATCTCCCTGGCGGTGGTGGCTCCGGCGACGGTTTGGCGGCGGTTCGGCGGCAGCAGATGAGGCGGCCGGTCTTCCGACTGGCTGCTGCCGCCGCCGCCATTTCTAAGTTTTAAAAAAAAACCAACAAAAACGTGATAGGCTATGTAAAGATTTATGTAGCCTATCACGGCTAGATTAAAAAAAAATACCGTGATAGGCTACGTAAATGTTTACGTAGCCTATCACGGCTGAGTTAAAAAACAACAACAACAACCGCGCTTATGCAAATGGCGGCGCACATGGGCGCCGCCATTTGCGTTCCTTGTTTTGGCACATCTAGTCTACGTAAACATTTACATAGACTATGGTGAAAATAAGGGGAACGCAAATAGAGTTGCCCTTATTTTTGCCATAGTCTACGTAAATGTTTACTTAGACGAGACATGCCAAAATAAGGAACGCAAATGGCGGCACCCATGGGCACCGCCATTTGCGTACGTGTGTTTTTTTTGAATTTTTTAACTCAGCCGTGATAGGCTACGTAAACATTTACATAGCCTATCACAGCTGACTGCAGGGATGCAAATGGTGGCGGCTACAGCCGCCGCCATTTGCAGACCCAGCTGGTAGGATTCGCAGTGGGAGGGACGGGGCGCCTCCTCCCTGGCCAGAATTTCGGGGGGGAGGGACGGGGCACCTCCCCCCCGGCCAGAATTTCAGGGGGGAGGGATGGGACGCCTCCCCCCCAACCAGAATTTCAGGGAGAGGGACGGAGCGCCTCCACCCCACCGTGAATCAAATTTCGTAAAAGGTAAGTGACTTTCGTACATCCCTACGTTGTAGAATGTTACCTTTGTTTGTGAAAGGATGAGAGAAACATGGACAAATGCTCTAGGAATGTTGGGGCAGGTGGAGGGATGTGCTGGGAGGGCTGTATGGAGAGGGATATATTGATCAGCAGGTGATGAAGAGCAGCAGGAGGGTCCTTCTTCCAGGGCAGGGGGAGCAACCTGGGTAACTTTGCTCCATACCTCTATGTGGCCAGAAGTCCCAAGGTAAGGCTTCAGCCCCTCTAGGAACACAGGACGCTGCCTTATACTGAGTCTGGTACCGTAGACACTGACTGGCAGGAAGCTGCCTTATACTGAATCTGGTACTGTAGACACTGACTCTCCAGGGTTTCAGGCACGATTCTTTCCTAGCCCTACCTGGAGATGCCGAGAATTGAACCTGGAACCTTCTGCGTTCAAGGCAGGTGCACAACCACTAGGCTAAAGCCCCTCCCTTAAGGCAGGGCTGCTTCACACTAGACACTTTGTATTTGGATACAGGTTAAAAGAAATGGCAACACATGAGTGTCACATCATCCATCACTGAAAGGTGCTTTCTTATGTGCGTGTGTATCTGTTTGTTTGGTTTTTTAAACCATGTCAGTAGGAACAGAGAGATCAGTCTATTTTTGGTGCATGTCAGTTTTGCATGTGTCCAGTCCTAAGTCTCTTCCATCTCATTTTTGTGATTTTTTAAAAAAAAACCTCACAAAAATTGCATTTAAATTGTACGTATTTTCCCCTAAGAGACACATTTTTGAACACATCTTTGCATTCATTTCCCCCTAAATTATGCATTTTTGTACTCATTTTAAAAGTGGAGGACTGCACCCCCAAATCCAGAGAACGGTGATATCTGGAGATTGACTGCGTTCTGATATGTGTGTTAATCTGGAAAGTGCGAATTATGTTGGTTTGCTTAGAAATGTGCCCTGACCTTGTTAAGTGGCAAATGCGGAAAGATTTTAAAGGGCTATGCATCTGATAAAAAGCTTCTCATTTTGACAGTAGGGCATGTAAAGAACTAGCATTCAGAGCTCGTGTTCTTATGACACAGTTCTGCATCCTGAGTGTCATGCTAATCAGAAATCCTGGGGAAAAGGAAAGCATGATCAAGATGCTCTAAGTTGTACACATTGGAGAGAGGGTCCTGATTCTGCCTGCTCGGCCTACTGCCTCTGCTCATGCCTGATGTCCATGTGTTGCATGTCAGCCCCCAAACACATTGGGCAGTATCCAGTGTGACACAAGCACTCACGTAAATTACCTTGCGCTAATTTAAGGGACCACTAGCGAAATGTCAATAGCATAAGCTGGCACTATTTCTGGGGAACTCCATCACGCCAGCTAATGCTATTGGCATTATGCTAGAGGTGCCTTACACTAGTGCAAGGTAATTTATACAATTGGTACACTGCAAAAATGGGATGTACAGGTTGCCCATGGCCAGTGGATAGGCTGAGACAGAGGGTCAGGCTGGTGCAATCACGACACACTCTCCCCCATACATCCAATCAGAATGCCTGCACAGTGGTAAAGTACTGAACTGAATTCAGACACACAATCATAAAGCAGCACACACCACCTGCATGAGTCACTTGCCAGGTACAACCCTGGTAAGGTTGGCGCATGTGCGAGTTGCATAGGAGGGAACATTGCTCTAGATGATGGCTTGTTTTGCCTCTGCAGCAGCAGGCTGGGAAAAGTTGCCTGGGCCTGGCCCAAATTCTGATTTCTGTATGGCTGTTATAGTTACAGTAGGGATGGCACAGGTGCCCGATTCAGTCTGGGAATCTGGTGGACCTGCTCCTGCCCTCATCCCCGAACCCCACTCACTGAGCCCATGCCCCTGCTCGCCCCCTGTCCACTTACCTTGGCAGTCTGGTCGAGCTTTGCAATTGCAAGAATGTGCAAATTTGTGCACACACAAAAATGCACATTTTTGTGAATGTGCATATTCGCATATGCGAAAGTGTGCATTTTGCGAATGCGCATACTTGCGTGTGCACAAAATGCATATTTTACAAAAAATGCACATTTTGTACACACACTAATGTGTGCCTTTGCAAAAATGTACATTTCACACCTGAGAATATGCGCATAAACAAAAATGCGCATTTTTGCAATACAAAAAAATGTGCATTTTGGTGATCGCCATTTTATTTTTTTGGAAATGATGACCGCAGAGCTCAACAAGGCCACTGGGATGAGTGCGGGCTGCTCGCTGAGAGTGGGAGGGGCTCGAGCACAGTCCGGGGACTGATGAGCAGGGGTAGGGGCTAGGCAGGAGTCCAGAGAACCTGGACAGGGGTGAGTTCACACATCCCTAACAAGAGCTCTCAGAGCCAAATCAGATGTTACTGTAGTGGTGCGATTGCTAACCATGTCTGGGTTTTCTTAACATTAAATACTTGGCATGGGTGGGGAATTTTTTTTATTGGAACTGCAATGCATGGGAAGGGGTAGTTTTGCTAGCTGCAATCCTGATAAAAGTCCCCCCGATACATATGGCCAGCTATGAGGGTTAGGAATAGGGATGGCGGAGAATTTCTCCTCGAAACTTCGGGGGGCCGAGCGCCAACGTGTTCGGCCCCCCGAACAAGTTTCGGGGAGAAATCCTCCGCCCCCCCGCCCCCCGCCCCCCCCGGGACGGGACTTACCTTCCCTGAATGTCCCTCCCGGCGGCGGGTCCGGCTGGCGGTTCATCCGGTGTTCGAGCGGGGCGGGAGCGGCAGCCGGTCTTTCGACCGGCTGCCGCCCCCGCCATTGCAATGAAAGAAAAAAAAAAAAAAGTCCCCTGATAGGCTACGTGACGATTCACGTAGCCTATCACGGCAAGATTTGCAAAGTCAGCCGCGATAGGCTACGTGAATCGTCACGTAGCCTATCACGGGTGACTTAAAAAAAAAAAAAAAGTGTGTATGGATAATGGCGGCCCCCATAGGGAGCCGCCATTCCCATTCCTTATTTGGTCGCTGTAGTCTACGTCAATGTTTACATAGACTACGACGAAAATAAGGGCAACGCTATTTGCGTTGCCCTTATTTTCGCCGTAGTCTATGTAAACATTGACGTAGACTACAGCAACTAAATAAGGAATGCGAATGGCGGCTCCCTATGGGGGCCGCCATTTGCGTACGCGCTTTTTTTTTTTTTAAAGTCACCCGTGATAGGCTACGTGCGGATTCACGTAGCCTATCACGGCTGACTTTCCAGATCTAGCCGTGATAGGCTACGTGAATCGTCACGTAGCCTATCAGGGGACTTTTTTTGTTGTTGTTGTTACTTTCGTGTTCGCGGCCGGGCGAGGCGGGAAGCCTCCTCCCCGGCCTGAATTTCGGCCGGGCGAGGCGGGAAGCCTCCCCCCCCGGCCTGAATTTCGGCCGGGCGAGGCGGGAAGCCTCCCCCCCCGGCCTGAACTTCGCGGGGGGAGCAGCGAAGCGCTCCCCCCCACCGCGAAAAAGCTGCGAGAAAAGGTAAGTGACTTTCGTTCACCCCTAGTTAGGAAAAAAGGCCCCATTGGTATAAATGGGAGCTGTTTTCTAAGCCTCATAGTCACGTGGGGCGGGAGGGGGGGATTTTCTGTCAGGATAACAACTGCAGAAGGATTTAAGTTAAACCTCTTTCCCTGCCTCACACTGTGGACCCATTGAAAATTGCCCACCTGCCCCATTTCTGGTATTATTTTTTTAAAAAAACAGACATGATTTTCATTTTTAAAAAAGCAGGCATGACAGCCAGTGTGGTGTAGTGATTAGAGTTGGACTGGGAGCTGGGAGATCTGGGTTCTAGTCTGCACTCAGCCATGAAAGCTCACTGGGTGACTTTGGGCCTGTCACAGACTCTCAATCCAACCTACCTCACAGGGTTGTTGTCATCAGGATAAAAATAGAGAGGAGGAGGATTATGTACAGTATGCCGCCTTGGGTTCCTTGGAGGAAAAAATGTGGGATATAAACACAATAATTGAATGGTTAACAGTCACATTATTGAAGTACCATCTGACAATCCATCTATGGAATTCCCTCATCTTTGGGAGCTTACCTAATGGGCTCCTTAGTTTTAGAACATTGCCTAACCATCTTCTTTGCATTGACTTTTTATTGATTAGTCACTGATGGTGCCATGCAATTGAATGCCATGTGCCTGTGACTGAGTTTTTGATTGTCCTGAGATGGGTTTATGGTATCTTATTTTAAGATGATTCATTGTTGGGTTTATTGCATAATTGTATTGTCCTGAATTATATTGTAAGCTGCTTTGGAAGGTTTTTGCTTGAAAGCAGGGCCCCATCTACACAAGCCTTTTACTCTGGGGCGGCTGTGAGTCGAGGTCCCTCGGGACAGATAACATAGCCACTACTTTGCAACCATCCGTGGTTTTCTCCTGGAAAATGCAGATTTTCAAGGAGGCATTTTGCTGTAATGTTTTTGGTTAGCTGAGGGTTTCCTGCGGTTGCAAGCCATCTGTCCCTTCCACAAACTGACTTTGCATTTTGTGGCGGGCATGTTGTAGGCACGCGTAGAGCTTGCGTCACTCTGTGACACCCCTTTACTCCCCCTGTCCCTTTGCAGCTGTGCAGTTACAGAGACACAGAGAGTTCATCTATTTAAACAGACTTTCGCACATTTTTGCAGCTTCATATCTTTGCAATGGTTGCTTTTGGACTCAGTGCCCAAGGGTTGGGGGGGGGGTGTCTTGGGGGAAGACCATCTTCGCTCTAGCCACCATTTTGGAGTGATGGGTAGGCACGTACCGCTCACGCTTGTGAGTGTGAACCATCGCGAGGGTCTCAGCCTGGGGAACTGACAAACAGATGCATGGAAATTAAGGAGCACAGAACACCCCCTTTTTACCTAATGAGGGACGGAAAGACACAACAGAACCGCTAAAATTGAAAACAGCTACTTCAGTGTTGCACCCCATGCTCATGGGACTGCACAGCTGCACATTAAAGTATAATGGAGAAAAAAGGATACAGCAGAGTCTGTTAGGGAAGTGCGCAGTAAATCGCGAGTGTATCCCAGCAGAAGCTAATTCAAAGCTGCAGTGCTGCACAGTTGTGACGGAGTGGAGGGTAAAAGCAGTGCCTTGTAGATGGGGCCCAGGACAAAAATCCCATAAATTAATACATATGTCTATATGTGCATGCATTCATACATACATCTCTGCTTTACCGTCTGGTTTCTCTTTCCGTACTCCAGTGCATATTATTTAAGGTCTTAAATGTATATGCTGGTCTACGAATGAAATTAAAATGCTTGCAAATAGGAAGGAACATATGGAGGGAGGTTTTGTGACTGTTGCTTACTTTAAGCATGCCCTCTTAACCTCGTGTTCACACAGTATGAGCAGTTCACCCTCTAAGCATATTCCACATTCGTGTCTGTTCCTAACTGATGCAATGGTCATAGTTTCTTGTATAACAAAATTACCCCATAGGAAATAAAACAGGCATGGCCACTTCTACATCATCCACTATTGACACCACCAGCAATAAAATCTATGAATAGGAAGGGGATTACATTGAGTGCCGGTGCCGGAAGCAGTACTAGACTGCCAATGTATCACAAGAAGAGATGGAAGTTGCACAGAAGGAAAAGTAGGTAAAGCTTAAGCCTACGAGTTCTCCCCATCCTCCTCCTCCATTCAAAAACTTTCCACAAATAAGATGGTTCTTCCTCTTGTCTACATAGCCAGTCAAATAATCATCAGGTTTCTGGAGAAATCACTCCTAATTCAGTCCAGTAGCAACTTTGTGTTCATGATACAATGAAGTGTGCACTTGAAGCAGCAACTTGACATCCATGAAGTTTTGACGAGCTTTGTGGGAGCATATGTGCAATTCAATTTTTGATGCCTCATTTACTCTGGGCTTCTTTTATTTTTTACACTTACTGTGCAGATTTCTCTGCCTTCTGTCTTGTTATAGCCTCTTTCCACATAAGCCTTGTCAGTTCTCTGTTCCTTGACACATTTCAGTAAAAGGAGCATAGAAAACGTGTGTCTCCCTCAAGGCCATTAAAGTATATCATCAATGGAATAGTAGCAAGCTCCCACAGCATCTTTATGCTAGACATTAAAGTCCACTTTTTGCCACCCCCTTACAGCCCTATTTTGCACGCCAGGTGCTATCTTTTGAGAGCATATGCTTTATTTCAAAAGCTGCAAACAAGTTATTTTGGAGCTAAACAAAACACCTCTCCATTCCACCCTGAGGATAAGATATGGTTTCAGCATGACTCGAAGAAGCATTAATCTGTGCTCACATATTAAAAATGCATATGAAATATAGATATTGGGCTCTAAAAGGGAAAAGTGAGCGATTCTAAAACAGAAAGCACAATCAAATAGGTACTGACCCTAGGTGTTACATATTTACCATGTGTCAGGATACAAGACCTGGAGATGAATATTCTTATAAAGAGGGCCAGAGCACCAGAGATATCTGTTCGTGTCAGTTGCTTGAACTGTTGCTGCTTAGGAATGGGGGAGAATTTCTCCCCGAAACTTCAGGGGGCCGAGTGCCAACGCATTCGGCCCCCCGAAATCGGGGGTGAAATTCTCCGCCCCCTGCCCCCCCTGGGATGGGACTTACCTTTCACGAATGTCCCTCCCGGCGGCGGTTCGTTGGGTCTTTGTCAGGGGCGGGGGCGGCAGCCGGTCTTTCGACCGGCTGCCGCCGCCGTCATTACAAGGAAAGTAAAAAACAAAACAAAACCCTGTGATAGGCTACGTAATGATTAACGTAGCCTATCACAGCTAGATCTCCAAAGTCAGCCGTAATAGGCTACGTTAATCATCACGTAGCCTATCACGGGTGACTTTGGAAAAAAAAAAAAGCACGTACGCAAATGGCGGCCCCCATAGGGAGCCGCCATTTGCGTTCCTTATTTGGTCCCTGTAGTCTACGTAAAGATTTACGTAGACTACGGCGAAAATAAGGGCAATGCTGTTATTAAAATAGATGTTGAGTGGTGGGAAAGTGTTTACAATACCCAGGGACAGTTTTGTGATGTGTGAAAACAGGGGAGAGGGAAATGTTTCTCCCTAGGCAAATTCTGTTAGGGCATCTCATAATGTCCCCCCCACTCCCTCAGAGCTTTGTCTTATCATACTGTCTGCCAGGAGAGCTGACAGTGAATGGGTAGAGTGTAGGGTTTGGACTGGAGAAATCTCCACTCTGAGTTGGAGGCTTCTACCACTGTTTGAGCCCACATGAGAAGGTGGCATCATTGGGGATCTTCTCAGGCCTATATTCTCAGGCTTCTCAGATGGGGACCACTTCCAGTCTCCATAACCTCCTAGCTCTGCTGTTCCTCCTCCTTCATTAAGCAGAGTGAGGCAGTCACCACAGGCAGCTGAAATAGGTGTCTTGAAAGGGCAGCAAACTGTTAGCTAGTTCATTGGTTTTTATCGTATTTTTATTTCTGAAGATGGGGAGAAGTGCTTGTGGGATTTTCTGCCTCATGTTGCCAAAACAACAACAACCACCCATGGCTGTTTTTGAAATATTTTATTGTATTTATTTAAAATATTTCTAGGCCGCCTTTCAAGGTTAAGCCCTCTCAAGGTGGCTTACAACATTAAAATTCATATAATTAAAACAAAACAAAAACCTATACAATAATAAGGCAGCAAACATGATGTACCTTGACTTGGGTGGGTGGCTGGTGTCATTTTCTGCTTTACCTCAGGCAGCAAAATGTCTTGGGCCAGCCCCGATTTCCTTGTTGCTGTTGCCTGTTGACCTGCCCCTTCTGAGCATGTGTGCAGTGACAAGGAGAAGGAGCAGCAGCCATTATTCATCTTGCCCTCTTCTTCTGGGTAGTGGTGAGGATTGTGCACACAGGGAGAGGGCAAGCAAATGGACAGGGGTGGCAGTAGCTACGAGGTGTGAGCCCACCCACAGAGGGTATCTTGCCCAAGGGTCACCTAAAACATGGAGCCAGCACTGCCTTTGTTCTTATATTGGCAGTGGCGGACATTGCATGGTGAAGAAACTAGGTGGGCACAGTAGATGTCAAACAATTCCTCCACGGGAATAGGTGTCACCTCACATGTTGTTTGAGCATCGTGGCTGAAGGGAAGAGTATCCACCTGCTGCTCCACCAAGTGAGGGCTGGTCTGCGGGTTACGCATGCAATGGGCACTCTCTCTGTTGTACTTGGATATGATCCTGAAGTACGAACACATGCAGCCAGTGTCTCACATGCAGGGGAACTTAGCTGGATCAAGGCCTCAGTTTTCTACAGCCAGGTGGGAGCCAGTCATTCCCTCCAATACTTTTTTAGCTGGTGGACAGGATTTTGCATAGTGCTGTGCCAAATCCTGCCCTCTATTTTCAGGAACTTTTTCTCTCCCTGCAAAAGAGGCATTGTTTTTTTCTGCCTCTTTCACATGGAGGGATGGAATTTCAGAGAATTTTCTCCTTAGGGAGGGGGACAGGGTTTCCACATACCTTTTTAAAGTGCAGGTGATTCTTGAGGGGTCTCCTTTCTATATTTTTTTAGACACCCCTTGCACTTGCAGAAGCCCAGGACTCTTCTCCAGCCAGGAGTTCTTCCTGAATACCTATTGGAGAGGGAGAGGTCACATGGTCTCCTGGGAGTTCAGAAAAAACTGCCAGGCTGAAGAAGAGTCCTGGCCTGGGCTCCTGCAAGCCCAGGGGGTGTTTAAAAAAAAGTTTACAAAGTAAGAATACCCCCCCTCAAGAATTGCCTACACTTAAAAAGGTATGTGGAAACCCTGTTCCCCTCCCCAAGGAGAAAATTCGCCAAAATTCCTATCTCTCTGAGTCTCTTCCACCAGAGTTTTCATTCCCCCCACCCTCGCTGAAAACAGAAGAACTGAAATGTTCAGCACAGCACTAGTTTTGGGATGCTTTTGTTATCTTTCATAAAACTTGGTTGGTTAGTGGAATTGTTATTGTGCTGGTCTGTATATATTATCTATCTATTTAACAATGGCGGGCATCCAATCTCTGATACACATTCATAAACTCTAAGACCTGTATATTCTGTGCACTATGGCTAGATGCTCATTAGCAATGATGACTGGCTTACCTTTTCCTTTCTACCTCCCCCTGCCCACCCCGTTCCAATCTACCCCCCACCCCTTATCTCTTTGTGAACAATTTGCTGCAAGATATATATATATATATATATATATATATATATATATATATATATATCTCACAGCAGTAAGAATGCCCAGGCAGCAGGTTTGTGGGATTCAGATAGTGACAGAATTATCCACATTGATAAGAAGAGAATTGAGTGGGAAGCAGTTTTGACTTGAAGACAAAGGGACTTCCAATTTTGCTGTGTTCAGTTAGAGTTGACTGGAGAACAATTGGAGAGAGTTGTCAAAGAGACAGGTGGAAATGTGTGACTGAACTACAGGGGTTAAATCAGAGATTGTGGAAATACATTTGAGAGCTGACAACAGAGGGATTGTAGATTCTACTCTTTTAGAAGAAAGCTTTCCATGAACAGAAGTTAATATGACAATCTTCCCCATTCTCTGTATATTTAACTACTTCTGGATTGATCGCATTCTGTGGTTAGGTAAATGAATTAAAATGGTCTCTATCACTCTATCCCCTCTTGTTTTGCACTCACCCATGAAATAGATAGACCAGGATTGTTCTGTGGGTGGGCTCTCAAGAACTCTGACAGCCCCCTTGCATTAGTGAAGTTTGGATTTAAAGAGGTTACAGGCACTCTGGGGCTCTGGCTCTGTAATTTAGATGGCTAGAAATGAAGAAGGCAGCATTTTCTTATTGTTATGTAATGAACAAGCAGCCATTGCTTTCTGTTGTGGTTAAGGTCAGGACTGTATCATCAGAGTCTCCTAAAGTTGCTTTTCAGTGTGTGCTTGGAAGAATTCATGTGAAAATCCAATAATTTTTCTATGCCAACATGCTGATTATTATGCATATTCAGGTATGGGTAGTCTTCCAAGGAAGGAAGGAAGGAAGGAAAAGAAGCATCTGAGTACAGATGTTTCCTAGGTGTAGGATTCTGAGGGGTGTGTGTGTGTTTTACGGTGAATAGGATATGCAAAGCCCCAACTCCAAAGATTAGTCAAAGAACAAAATGCCTCATCATAATTGTGTAGAGATTGTTCCTTAGACTCTGCGCGAGTTTCTAAAACCAAAAAAATCAAATGGTACAGATTTTTGTAGGCTGTGTGTGAGCAGATCACATGCTTGAATACATGCCCCCACCTCTCCATTAAACAACAACAACAACACCCTCCTTATCTGTAGGGAAAAAAAAGGCATTTCAAGGAGACGGCTATAGGCCAGACTAAACATTCCACTAATCATGCATAGTGTAGCTATGTGTGATAGTTTTCCTTGTGTAAGCGAGTGTAGGACCACGGTGACCCAGGAAGAGAAGTTAAACCTCCCCTACCCATTTTTTTCTGAAATTCCATCCCCCGTAGGATGGCTGTGGATTTCAGGAAAAATGGGTGGGGGGAGAAGGAGATTCAGAGGGACATAGAAACACAGATAGCTTGTCTGCAAAAACTGATACATTTCCCCCCAGGCTTTCCATATAACGTAAATGCCAAGGTGGGGAAAGGGGGAGGGAAAGAAATGGGAGCTGTAATTTTGTGACTGACAGCTATAGCTTCCAACCAGGCTCTCCTTTTGACTTCCGATCGCAGTTCTTATGGGAGGGATGTAGAAGGAACTGGTCAAAGGCGGTGTTTTCAGTATACATTGTGACTGTCCGTGGCTGGCAGCAGAGTCAGCAGCTGTACTCAGGACTTCCAGGAGTGGCTCGGGAGGCAGCACTAACTGTGATGTTTCTAGGTCCAAAAACAAGCTAGAGGAATGAGGAATAACCTTTAAAAAACCTTTATTTTTAGGAGCCTCTAAGAATCTCTTGTACAACAACCTGCTGGCCTTCTGAACTGCCCAGGTCATGTGACTTTAGTGCAAGCCCAGAAATTACCAACTCCTTAATACTAAAGGAGTGTCACTGAAGTATAAATTTATCATTAAATCTTCCCCTTAATTATTACATGATAACAAAGATAAAATAATTACTATAATACATACAGGTTGAAATTACTGCATAAACTGTGCTATTCATGGTAAAGGAAGTATCTTCTGGTTAATTACATTGTTTATCATCCTGGTAAAGTGCCTCAACAGAATGTTCATCATGGGTATCAAGTGGTGATGCTCAGATTCCTCTTGGCAGGACAAATTACTGCAATTATTGATTGCAGCTGGAATCAGTACCTGCTGACACATCTGAGGAACATCCTGGGATGGCTCTTAGATCATGACAGTTGCAGCACAAGACATTTCCATTGTTCATTTGTATTACATAAGGCCTTGGATATGACTATTCTACAACTATACCCATTTGGTTCCACGTACTAGTAGAATAATTTCTCAGGCAAACCTTATCTCTTGGTTTAAGTTCTGAAAGGGGATGGGCTGTCTTGGTCAAGTAATACTTTTGCTTCAACTTTTGAATTTCCTTCATTCTCCTGGGACTGTCATTGGTGTTAGATTGTAGTAAATCATCAGTTACAGCTAAATTAGCTCTAATCCACTTCCCATTAAGAGTTGAACAGGGGACCAACCATTCTCCAGCGGAAGACAACAGAAGATGCCAATGTGACTGCAAAAAACGCTTAGGAATTATCTGAAAATAAAAAAGGACCCATATAGGAAGTGGAAGGAGGGACAGGTCACTGAGGAAGTGTACAGGTAAATAGCCTGGACTTGCAGAGATGATGTCAGGAAGGCTAAAGCTCAGAGTGAGCTGAGGTTTATGAGGGATGCCAAAAATAACAAAATGGGCTTCTTCAGATATGTTCAAAGTAAAAGGAGGACAGAAGTAATGGTGGACCAGCTGCTCAGCGAAGACGGCAAAATGCTGACAGGTGACAAAGAAAAGGCAGAACTGTTCAATTCCTGTTTTGGCTCAGTCTTCTCCCCAAAGAGGAACTGTGTTTCATTTGGCATATGTGACAAACAGGCTGAAGGGGTAGGGTGCATCTTGAAGTTGACAGAGAGATGGTCAAGGAAAAACTACGCACCTTAAATGAATTCAAGTCCCCAGGTCCAGATGAATTGCATCCTAGTATGCTGAAGGAGCTTGCAGATGGATTCTCAGAACCTCTCTGAGAAATCATGGAGAGCAGGTAAAGGACTGAAGGAGTGCAAATGTTGCCCCTATTTTCAAAGAAAGGCAAAAAGGAAGATCTAGGGAATTATAGATCATTCATCAATGCATGAGACTATTCTGAGTAGATTATAAAGCACTTGATCTGTAGGCATGTTGACACTACTGCAGTGATCAAAACTAGCATGGATTTATCAAGAACAAGTCCTGCCAGACTAATCTTATTTTGCTGAATCAGGTAACTTCCTTAGTAGATCATGGAAATGCTGTGGATGTAATATATCTTGACTTCAGCAAAGAATTTGGCAAAGGACCCAATGATATCCTGATTAGCAAACTAATTCACTGTTAGGCTGGAGGGCACTACTACTTGGTGGATCCACAGCTGACTGGAGAGCCACACTCGACAAAGAGTGCTTGTCGATGGTTCCTCATCAAACTGGAGAGTGGCATTCAGTGGGGCGCCGCAGGGCTTGGTCCGGCGCCCTGCACTGTTCAATTTTGATTAATGATTCGGAGGAAGAGGTGGGGCAAAAACTTATCAAATTGGCAGATGACACAAAATGGGATGGGGTAGGTAATACCTTAGAAGACATAAACAAAATTCAAAATGAACTTGACAGGTTAGACAACTGGGCAGAAAATAACAGAATGGAATTTAACAGAGACAAGTGCAAAGTTCTTCATTTAGGAAAAAGAATTCAAATGCACAGGTATAAATGGGGAATGCCTGGCTTGACAATAATCTGTATGAAAAGGATGGGGTTGTAGGCGATCACAAGCTAAATATGAGTCAGCAGTGTGACGTGTGTGTACTGTGCAAAAAAGGCAGATGCAATTTTAAAGGTGCATCAATAGAAGTATAGTTTCAAAATCATGGGAAGCAGTGGTTCCACTCTACCCTGCGCTGGTCAGAGCTCACCTCAAATACTGTGTCCAGGTTTGGACGCTACACTTTAAGAAGGATTCAGATAAATAGGTACGAGTTCAGGGAAGGGCAACAAAGATGATCAGGGGACTAAGAATGGAGTCCTACAAGGAAAGATTGAAATAACTGGGTATGGTTATTCCATTAATAGGGATGGAAGGACCCATCTCTGTTCAGGGCAGGGAGCTGCCCCCCCCCCAGCTCACATGGCCTGGACCTGCCTGGCGAGGCTTCCTGCTTGCCCTGCTCACTGAACCATGTAAGCCGCCCCTCCTCTCCCTGCCGCCACCGCGGACTCTGGCAGTCAAGCCCTTGTGCTTTATGTGCACAAGGGCTGATTGCTGAGTCCTTGCCGAGTCCTCCCCACAGTACTCTCACCCTGGCCTCCTCGGGAGGAGGCCAGGGCAAGAGAGCTGGAGTGCCGCTGAGGCCCTCTCTCCATGCTGGCTGTTAAAGCCCTTGACAGCTGGCAGAGGCAGAATGGGTCCTGGGGCAGCCAGCCCCCAGCATTCTCACAAAGGCATCCTTTGCCAGGGCGAGAGCACTGGGGTGCTGCAGTGCTCCCCGCTGTTCGCCAAGCTCTGGGGTGCTTGGCGGTTGGGTCCATCAGTGCCCCAGGGCTCGGTGAGTGGGGTCTGGGAGGCCAGATGGGGCAGGGACTCCATCAGGCTCCGCCCCCTTTTTGAACTCCTGTGCCATCCCTACCCATTAAGTCCCTCTGCTAAAGTCACTTCAGACATGCAGTCATATAGCCAGTTGTCAATGCTGATCCACAGGAGATTTCATTTATGTGGAATGGCCCCCATTCTGTTCTAGCAATTGTCTTGATGTGATTGCAAACTGGGAAAAATGGTTTCAATGTACCAAGGCCAGGGAAAAAGTACCAAGCTTAATTTATTGTCCAGGCTATAAAAAACCCCTAGTCTTTCCTAAATTTCCCTCCAATTTTCCTAAACATCCAGTGTAAGGAGGAGTTCTCTTTATGATAAAGCCCCAATACTAGATTCCAAGAATTAGCAAAACATTATTTCAGATCTCTGATTCTTTTTTCCCCTATTGGGCCAAGCTGGCTCTAATGATTTTGGTCCCTTTTGGTGATTTTGCTTCATACCGTTGGCGCAGTAAATAATTCTCATATGAGGCCCCTTTGCTTTCCTCTGTGGTGCTCTCTCATATGGCAGCAGTATTTGTGTGAATGCCACAAACAGGTGGGCAGGCTTGACTGTGTGGCTCTTTTCCACCTGAACACCACCACACCACACTAGAAGGGAAGATTATCAGGTGGGGGAACACAGCTCACTATGAATGAAAACTGTGGTTGTAAATACATGGCTGTAGTATTAATGTGCACAGTCCTCAACCACATGGAACAGCAACAAAGCGAAATGATCCCCACACCTCTGCATATTATGTGGGAAGGGGACCTAAGAGAAGGACTCTTGGGCTGCCAAATAAATCCTATACACACTGACCTGGGTGTAAGCCCCTTTGAACTCAGCATTTGTACTGTTAGGGGACTTAACACTTCTTCTTAGTCCAGACTACATTATCTGAATTTAGTAGCACTATGATTTTAAGTCTTCATATCCCCAAACAAGATTTGCAGATACATTCTCATTTAGGCCCTTTTCTAGTCTTGGAGAAGCCTTAGCATAAAGAAGATATCATGTGCAGAGATGTTGCCATTTTCAGTCAACAAAAGATTGGACTCTGCAGTATTGATTTGGCTCCAGGAAGTTCAATGGCAGGCATCCAACTGACTTGAGTGGTGCATGATCAAGTGTTTGGAAGACTTATAAATCTCTAAAAGACACAATTCAAACAATCCTTCAAGCAATGTTTGCACCACTGACAGTTACATCCATCATCACACAAGTGGGCTTCCACTCAGATAATAGGACTTCCTCTCCTCCCCCTTGCACACCCCAAATCTGCTTCAGTGGGTCCTCCCAATGGTCTGGAGTAGATTTAGGGCTGTGGGGATGGCTATGGGATGGAGGGAGAATCTTTTCCATCAGCTGTTTCCTTTCTGCTGATAGATGGTCACTGTTGGATACAATCCTATGTGCCCCCAAACCATGGAAAGATTGATCATGCTCTTATTCTTATCTGGATCAAGATGAAGCAAGCAGTTATGGTGAATTTCAAGCTCAAAAGACTTCTCTTCCTCCTCCACTGTAGCAACTTAGGGCATATTTATCTCATAGAAGAAGGCTACAGCCCCCTAGATGTTTTCTAGGGAGTTTAAACTAGTACCAAGTAGCCTTTTGTTTGGTGAGTATCTTTCCTATTTGGGTAAATCATCAATGCCTTAATAGTTGGGGTTTTTCCCTCAGATATTTTAATGCGGTCAATGTACCCAATACAGATCTAAACCTTCTCATGTTCCTGGGCTATGTTTATTTGAGTGATGGTAGCTGAATATCCAGGCAAACTTCCACTATGGCTAGTGCTACAAGGTGATTGTGGGATGGTTTGAAACCGAGTGACAAGTTGCAGGAGGCAAGATGATTAATGCACAGGCAATACAGCACCGTCAGTGCAGATGTGACAATATTCTGAGCCAGGAGAGAACTCTCAGCAAGCAGATAAGCTTTTTCGGAATGCTCGCCAACAGAATGGGAAAATACCGAGCCAATTTCAAATTGAGCTGAGGGGAGTTTGCCCATCAAGTTGCAGGTCCTCTCCATACAAGTCACCCTAAGTATGTGTTAATTGCAAGGTAGCTTTTGTATAATATTCTCACCTCAGTCTGTTTTCAGTGGTAATTACTCAATATCTCCAGTGGTAATTACTCAATATCTCCTTGGCATGTATTTAAAGAGCAGGGGGTAGGGATGGCGGAGAATTTCTCCCCGAAACTTCGGGGGGCCGAGCGCCAACGTGTTCGGCCCCCCAAACAAGTTTCGGGGAGAAATCCTCCGCCCCCCCGCCCCCCTCCCCCCCCCCGGGATGGGACTTACCTTCCCTGAATGTCCCTCCCGGCGGCGGGTCCGGCTGGCGGTTCGTCCGGTGTTCGAGCGGGGCGGGAGCGGCAGCCGGTCTTTTGACCGGCTGCCACCCCTGCCATTGCAATGAAATAAAAAAAAAAAACACGTCCCCTGATAGGCTACGTGACGATTCACGTAGCCTATCACGGCAAGATTTGCAAAGTCAGCCGTGATAGGCTACGTGAATCGTCACGTAGCCTATCACGGGTGACTTTAAAAAAAAAAAAAAGTGTGTACGGATAATGGCGGCCCCCATAGGGAGCCGCCATTCCCCTTCCTTATTTGGTCGCTGTAGTCTACGTCAATGTTTACATAGACTACGGCGAAAATAAGGGCAACGCTATTTGCGTTGCCCTTATTTTCGCCGTAGTCTACGTAAACATTGACGTAGACTACAGCAACTAAATAAGGAACGCGAATGGCGGCTCCCTATGGGGGCCGCCATTATCCGTACACACTTTTTTTTTTTTTTTAAGTCACCCGTGATAGGCTACGTGACGATTCACGTAGCCTATCACGGCTGACTTTCCAGATCTAGCCGTGATAGGCTACGTGAATTGTCACGTAGCCTATCAGGGGACTTTTTTTTTTTTTTTTGTTACTTTCGTGTTCGCGGCCGGGCGAGGCGGGAAGCCTCCTCCCCGGCCTGAATTTTGGCCGGGCGAGGCGGGAAGCCTCCCCCCCCCGGCCTGAACTTCACGGGGGGAGCAGCGAAGCACTCCCCCCCACCGCGAAAAAGCTGCTAGAAAAGGTAAGTGACTTTCGTTCACCCCTAGGGATAGCCTTGTTGCACAGATATCCTTTTGTTCTGCTGGGGATATGTGCTGTTGCTCAATCTCTCTCTCTCTCTCTCTCTCTCCCCTCCTCTCTCTGTTGGATACACTTTCCAGCACAGGAATAGTAAGGATAGAATGACCAAGCAATGAAAACCAAAACCAAAACCCAAATCTTCACATGAAATGGTGGGGTAGCGGATGGAAGTGGAGGAAGGGGTTAAGCCCTGCTCTTATTTGCCACTTCAAAATATATGGCTGAGTGTTGCTCCAAATAGTTACACAGTGGTGCAGGCATTGGTGGAGGGGAATAACAGAAAATATACACCTCATGTATCCATAATGTTGGCACAACCATATCCCTGGTGGGAACAGAGGAAGCTGCCTTATACTGAGTCATGGTCCATACAGCTCAGTAATGTCTACACCAGGTGGGAATTATTTAGGGATGTCAGAGAAATCCGCTGTGGATTCAAATGAGGCCGGATTCTTTGAAATCCAGCCTCAGGAATCCGCAGCGGATCAGGTCCACTTATCTCTGCTCCAGGAGAACTAGAGGCGGAATGGCACTCAGCTGCTTCTTGCCAGCCAGAGACATTCACCTCCTCCCTGTCCCTGCTGATTGCCATGTCTTTTCTTTTTTTTTTTTTTAAAAAAAATGGCGATCGGGAGGATGTGCCCATAGACTTATATGCAACATAGAGCCGTGAATCTTGCTTATAAGCCTATGGACACATAGACTTAGATGCAAGATTCATGACTCTATTTTGCATATAAGTCTATGGGCACATCCTCCCGATCGCCATTTTCTTTTTTTAAGACATGGCAATCGGCAGGGACAGGGAGGACGTGAATGGCTCTGGCTGGCAGGAGGGAAGGTAAGTGGCCCCCAAGCCAGCCCCCCCCCCGGAATCCGAGCGGAGCGGAGCAGCTCTGGAGGATTCGGGGGGGGGAGGAATGGATTGCCTCCCCCCCATGGATTCCCCACCGGAACAGACGGTGGGGAATCCGTACATCCCTAGAATTATTTGGTATTGCTTCCCCCTGTTAAAAAGGCAGTTAGCAGAGAAAAACAAAACACAAAAGGGCAGAACAGAATGAGCATTTACCAGTCTCACAAGCCCACAATGCTAAAAAAGAGACCCCACCCTCCTTTAGTGAAGAAAAGGTAAAAAGGCTTTTTATTCTTGCATAAAAATGGAGGCACAGTGTAGAGTTTCAAAACAAGAGTTTGTTCAGTCCATTTGTGTTCTATGGCATTGGCAGGAGTGAGAGAGAGCAAACACAACTGCTCCCAGCAATGGGAGAGAGAGTTAGGGGGGAGGGGAGGAGTAGGAAACCGCTTTGTAGGCTATATAGATCCTAAGGCTAGCTATGCCCAAATTCCACCGAACTAACCACAACACTGCCCCTTTCCTATAACTTGCAGACACGGATGCAATATTCCCAACAGAACTTCTTGCCTGTGGGTCTGATCTGGCCTGCAAAAGTTCTGCATTGGCCTCCTCCAAGCTCTGTCTCCTAGAGGAACCACATTTAGGAATTCCTAGAGAGATCACTGCTGTTATCTCCAATTTGAGACTGGAGATAACAGCCGGGATGCAAATAGGTGGCAAGAAACTCAGCTGGTGCTGGGATGAGTAGCCACTCCACTGTGGATGGCATGTGCTGCACAAAGCCAGGGATTTGGCAAGTGTTGGGTGGGGTACCTGCTCTTCTTGGTGCCAGCCGAGCCCTTTCTCATGGTGCACACCACCCCCATGGAGACAACACATGCTGCATGCAGCCAGGACTTGCCAGGTGAGTCCCTTTCTCCATGATGGGAAAGTTGCAGAGCTCTGTGCCTCTCCCAGCATGGAGAAAAGCAAAAGGGCCAGGGAGGAGGACAATGGTGTCAGTGGGTGTGGCTAAACCCAGTTATGTCGTATAGCTCACAGAGGACTTGGAGCCAATCTACATTACAACTTTAAACTGGTTTCAAACCAGTTTATCTACAGGGATCCTGCAGTTTCATGAGGGTACTGAGAATTCTTTGCTAGAGACCCCTGTCCCCTGCCCAAGTGGCCCCTCTTCCTAGAGGTACAATTCCCAGAATTCCTGTATTTGGTAGCTGTAATCACTAAAAACAGGTTTGAAACCAATTTAAAGTTGCAATGTAGATTGCCCCTTGGTGAGGGGAAATTTGATCCTATTGAAGTAGGTAACATTTACTAGCTAAGTTAATTTGACTTAATTGATTTTAATTTGGATTTCTCTCTCTCTGTCTCTGTGAGAGAGATTGTTGCCTTCCTTTTTTTCTCCTCCCACCCCCTTTCCAAATAAACTCCTTTTTAAACCTTGACATTTGGCTGCATTGTTTTTAAAAAGGGAATTTCTCACCAAAATCTTCCCCAGGTGCTAAGACTGCACAGCTGTTAAGCTGCTCCCTTGTGTTCCAAAGATAGCACACAATGTTCTGTAAAATGAAACTGATGTTCTCTGGGATTTGGGAAAGTAAATCCAAAGTACCTTTATTTGTTTGTTTACTTATTTATTTATTTTTCTAAGAGCTAAGTGGAAGGGAGGGGCCTCGGCAACAGGACTGAGAAGATCCCCAAGCAGCTGAACAGCCTAGCATGTGGAGGCACCCTATCAGTAACTCTTTTGGGGAGACCCTTACAAAAGGGGGTCCATCAGCAAGGGCAAGTCTTCCTCTCCAGGTCTGTCCCAGGTACTTACTAAGAGGTGTGTCTGGGGAGAAATACTATGGGTGGATGGAGGAGATCACATTTCTATTTTTTCCTGAGAAGGCATAATAATTTAAGATCAGCACTGATGGCTTTGCCAGTAGTGATATATTAGAGTTATGACATAATTCTCCCTGCCGAGAACTTTTGTGAGTTACTCTCTGTGTATTTAAAGCAGCAGGGAGCAAACCAGCTTATGTCATGGTCCCCACACAAATAGATTTAGAAAAGAAGAATTCTTTTTTTGGTTAGATGGATTCTGGGAACAGCTTGAAAATATGGTGAACCTCATCGAAGTGCAAAATCATTTGCATTTTCAGTGGGGGAGCCACAGTGTAAAAATGGCTGGCGGAGGAGATATTGAAACTAATCATATCCTGTTCCTCATAAGATCAATAGGACAGATTGTAGCTTTGTACATTCTATACGCCGGTAAGTGCCTGAAGCCATAGCAACACCTACTTCATCCTGGAAATGTATTTCCATCTTTTGCTGTTATCTCATATTTTCTGAAGACTGCTTTCCTAGACACAAGGATCCCCTCCACATATAACTTCGGGAATATTTACATCAGAGTGTTGCCCTCTGTAGCCCATCTGTCAAACACATTTCTCTGTCAAAAATCATGAGACAGGAGTAGTCATAAGGCAGTAGTATTAACACAGAGTGGAAAGCACTTCTGTCTGAATTTTAAATGACAGGATTTTTTCATTGTCTTAGGATCTGAGGACATTTGTAGTAAGGTGCCTCAATTCACGAATAGTAACTGAAGTCACCCACACCCCTTCATTTTCAGACAGTGAGTGGTCAGGATTTGTTGAGAATTTTTGACATGCTACTCATATGGGCAGCAAATCATGACTGATATATTTGAAAACAGGCAATATCTACCTCAAATCTGTGCACGTAAGTGCTGTTTCACACATTACATGAGGAAAACCTGGCTTTCCTATTGAGTATGCAATGAATCGACAGGAAACTGCAGGCGACCCTGTTTCTCTGAATATGACAATTTTAAAGCTTGCTAGTCACATCTGAGTGTTTTAAAACGCATTTGTGTATGTGCATACTAAAAATTAGTATGAATAGGACCTAAACCATTTCTTTGCTTGTTGGTTTTTAAAAACAGTCCTAAGGAATGGAACTCCAGCAAAGGAGATCGTTACCTAGTCATGGTGCTGGAGCTTGAGCACCTCAATGATGCCATGAGCTAAACTGTGAAGGGACTGCACAAAGTGGGTTGCAGGAAGCCCAGGGCGCTGCCCTTTATCCTTCTGACTGGCTGTGAGCTCACCAGGAGCTTCTGAGAGCTCCAACTGAATTGGAGGGGTGTGGCCTGAGTACTCCCAGCAGCTGACTGGGCGGGAAGCTTCAGTCTGTTTCCCGCCTCCCAGCTGAGCAGAGCAGAGCAGAGCAAGCTGCTCCAGCTGGTCCAGGGACTACAGAAGCAGGCAAGCTCCCAGAGAGCGAGCGAACAGAGCGAGCGAACAGGGGGAGCAAACAGGAGTTGGCCAGGGGAGTTGCAGTGGTTGAAGAGACAAAGGAGACAAAGGAGACAGAGGCTAAGAGGTAAGTGGGTTGCAGGAAGCCCAGGGCGCTGCCCTTTATCCTTCTGACTGGCTGTGAGCTCACCAGGAGCTTCTGAGAGCTCCAACTGAATTGGAGGGGTGTGGCCTGAGTACTCCCAGCAGCTGACTGGGCGGGAAGCTTCAGTCTGTTTCCCGCCTCCCAGCTGAGCAGAGCAGAGCAGAGCAAGCTGCTCCAGCTGGTCCAGGGACTACAGAAGCAGGCAAGCTCCCAGAGAGCGAGCGAACAGAGCGAGTGAACAGGGGGAGCAAACAGGAGTTGGCCAGGGGAGTTGCAGTGGTTGAAGAGACAAAGGAGACAAAGGAGACAGAGGCTAAGAGGTAAGTGGGTTGCAGGAAGCCCAGGGCGCTGCCCTTTATCCTTCTGACTGGCTGTGAGCTCACCAGGAGCTTCTGAGAGCTCCAACTGAATTGGAGGGGTGTGGCCTGAGTACTCCCAGCAGCTGACTGGGCGGGAAGCTTCAGTCTGTTTCCCGCCTCCCAGCTGAGCAGAGCAGAGCAGAGCAAGCTGCTCCAGCTGGTCCAGGGACTACAGAAGCAGGCAAGCTCCCAGAGAGCGAGCGAACAGAGCGAGTGAACAGGGGGAGCAAACAGGAGTTGGCCAGGGGAGTTCGGCAGGGGAGGTCAAGGGGGAGGCCCCTAACATTTTTTTTTTTTTTTAACTAACTTTTTCCCATTTATTTGTCTTGTAACACACACTTCCACACCAGTGGGACTCTGCTTTTAACCTCTACTGAGTAGAGGAGCAGGCACAGGCTAGTCTAGAACAATCACAAAGCTAGACACAAAAAGGGAAAAGGGGCTATGGAAGGACAAGACTCTCCAGTGGTGGTGACCTGCAAGGTGTGTGCAATGTTTGTTTTCTTGCCTGAGAACAACATGGCCTACACCTGCAACAAGTGCAAGTTGATCACGCTGCTGGAGGAAAAAGTAAGTGGACTGGAGCGGCGACTGTCAACCCTCCGGGGAATAAGAGAACACGAAGAGTTCTTGGACAGAATGGGGGAACTACAGCAGCAAAGGGCAGACCAGAAGCTTGAAGAGCAACAGCAAGATGAGGCAGAAGTGGGAAATGCTGAGGAGAAGAAAAATGGAGTAGAGGATACTCCTTGGAAAACGGTGACAGTTAGGAGAAGAAGAACTAGACGCCACTCTGCACCAGTGGAAGCGGTGGAGCTGTGGAACCGATTCCAGGTACTTGCAGATGAGACTGGAGGACAGCCTGCAGAGGAAGAATCACAGGGGAACCTGCATGAGAGTGAGCAAGAGGCTAAAGGTCAGTCAAACAGAGGCGATGAAACCCAGGCCTACAAGAAGAAGAAGAGAAGAGTGGTAGTAGTGGGAGACTCCTTGCTGCGTGGGATCGAGACCCAAGTATGTCGCGAAGACCCGTGGACTCGCCAGGTATGTTGTCTCCCGGGAGGACAGATTAGAGACGTGACTGAAAGGTTGCCTGCACTCATAAAGCCCACTGACAGGTATCCCTTTCTTCTCATCCATGTGGGAACAAATGATACCGCCAAGCGGAGCTACGAAGAGATCACGTCAGACTTTGAAGCTTTGGGAAGGAAACTCAAGAACTTTGGGGCCCAGATAGTTTTCTCATCCATCCTTCCAGTAGTTAGAAGAGGGATAGAAAGGGAACGAAAAATACTCCGGGTGAATGACTGGCTACGAAGGTGGTGCCGACGAGAGAGATTTGGATTCTGGGACCACGGGCTATACTTCCTGGAAGATGGGCTGTTGGCTAGGGATGGGTTGCACCTCATTCTTCCAAAGGCTGGGAAGAATGTGTTTGGACACAGCATGAAGAACTTCATCAGGAGGGCTTTAAACTGAATCCTACGGGGAAGGGAGATGTAATGTTGGGGGTAACAATGGACGTAGGCGCATGCACTGCAATGGAGAGAACAGCGCTGATAGCGCCCAATAATAGTCTTCAGACACAGGTAGGAAGAAAGCCAGACTATGAAGCACATGGTCTTCGATGTCTATATACTAATGCCCAGAGTATGGGAAACAAACAGAATGAACTTGAACTCTTAATACAGGAGGGAAATTATGACTTGATAGGTATAACTGAGACTTGGTGGGATGACTCTCATGACTGGAATACAGCAATTGAAGGATATAACTTGTTCAAAAAGAACAGGAGGAACAGAAAGGGAGGCGGGGTTGCACTGTATGTGAAAAATACATATCTCTGCACAGAAATACAGGAGGAGGAGCTTGGTAGCCCCATCGAGAGCATCTGGGTTGAAATAAATGGAGCAAAGAATAAAAGGAACCTGGTGGTCGGAGTCTACTACCGGCCACCCAATCAAGGAGAAGCCAAGGATGAAACTTTTGAAAAGCAAATAGCCAATGTTTTAAGGAAGCATGATGTAGTAGTAATGGGGGACTTCAATTTCCCCGATATTTGTTGGGAGACAAATTCTGCAAAACATGGCCCCTCCAGGAAATTCCTGACTTGTGTGGCGGATAACTTCCTCCTACAGAAAGTAGAGGAAGGAACTAGAGGATCGGCTATCCTTGACTTGATCCTAACCAACAGAGATGACTTAGTGGATAAAGTAGCAGTTACAGGAACTCTGGGGGAAAGCGACCATGTTGTACTTGAGTTCTTGGTTCTAAGGGAAGCAAAAGCCGAGTGTACTCAAACGCGTACCCTGGATTTTAGGAAAGCTGATTTTAATAAACTCAGAACAATGATCAGTAAGGTCCCATGGCAAACAATGCTAGCGAGAAAAGGAGTCCAAGATGGGTGGGAACTTTTAAAAAAGGAAATTCTCAAGGCACAATCACAAACAATTCCAACAAGAAGAAAAGGTGGAAGACAACAGAAGAAGCCAATGTGGCTTCACAAAAAGCTTAGGGATGACCTGAAAACAAAAAAGGACACATATAAGAAGTGGAAAGAAGGCCAAGTAACAAAGGAAGAGTACAGGCAGGTAGCACAGAATTGCAGGGATGGCGTCAGGAAGGCTAAAGCGGAGAACGAGGTGAGGTTAGCGAGGGATGCTAAAAACAACAAAAAGGCTTTCTTCAGCTACGTGCATAGTAAAAGGCAGAGGAAAGAAATGGTGGTTCAGCTATTAAATAAGGATGGCAAAATGATAACAGATGACAAAGAAAAGGCAGAGGTGCTCAATTCCTACTTTGGCTCAGTCTTCTCCCAAAAGAGGGTCTATGACCCCCCTGGCAAAGGCGAAGTACAGGCTGAAGGGGCAGGATTGCAGCTTGAGATCGACAGGCATATGGTCAAGGAACACCTCATTACTTTGAATGAGTTCAAATCTCCAGGGCCAGATGAACTGCATCCTAGAGTAATAAAGGAACTGGCAGAAGAACTCTCAGAACCGCTGTCTATTCTCTTTGAGAAATCATGGAGGACCGGGGAAGTGCCAGATGACTGGAGGAGGGCTAACGTTGTCCCTATCTTCAAAAAGGGTAAAAAGGAGGAACCTGGGAACTACAGACCAGTCAGTCTGACATCAATCCCTGGGAAAATTCTGGAGCAGATCATAAAGCAATCCATCTGGAAGCACCTTGACAACAATGCCGTGATTACTCGAAGCCAACATGGATTTGTCAAAAACAAGTCCTGCCAGACAAATCTGATCTCATTTTTTGATCAAGTCACCTCCCTTGTAGACCGTGGGAATGCTGTAGACATCATATACCTCGACTTCAGCAAAGCTTTCGACAAAGTGCCCCATGATATCCTGATGAGCAAACTTGCTCGAAGTGGGCTAGATGAAACAACGATCATGTGGATCCACAGTTGGCTACAGAATCGGACTCAAAGAGTGCTTCTCAATGGGACCTTCTCAAGCTGGGGAGAGGTAACGAGCGGGGTACCGCAGGGCTCAGTCCTGGGCCCAGTGCTCTTCAACATTTTTATTAATGACTTGGAGGAGGAGGTGCAGGGAATGCTGATCAAATTTGCAGATGACACAAAATTGGGAGGGATAGCTAATACTTTGGAAGACAGAAACAAAATTCAAAGTGATCTGGATAGACTGGAGTGCTGGGCAGAAAACAACAGAATGGCATTTAATAGGGACAAATGCCAAGTTCTGCACCTAGGAAAAAGAAACCAAATGCACAGTTACAAGATGGGGGATACGTGGCTCAACCACACTACGAGCGAGAAGGATCTTGGAATTGTCGTCGATCACAAGCTGAATATGAGCCAACAATGTGATGTGGCTGCAAAAAAGGCAAATGCTATTTTGGGCTGCATTAATAGAAGCATCGCTTCCAAATCCCGGGAAGTACTAGTTCCCCTCTACTCAGCACTGGTTAGGCCTCATCTGGAGTACTGTGTCCAGTTCTGGGCACCACACTTTAAGAAGGATGCAGACAAGCTGGAGAGGGTTCAAAGGAGGGCAACAAAGATGATCAGGGGACTGGAAACAAAGCCCTATGAAGAGAGACTGAAAGAACTGGGCATGTTTAGCCTTGAGAAGAGAAGACTGAGGGGAGATATGATAGCACTCTTCAAGTACTTGAAAGGTTGTCACAGAGAAGAAGGCCAGGATCTCTTCTTGATCATCCCAGAGTGCAGGACACGGAATAATGGGCTCAAGTTACAGGAAGCCAGATTCCGGCTGAACATCAGGAAAAACTTCCTGAGTGTCAGAGCAATACGGCAATGGAACCAATTACCTGGGGAGGTGGTGGGCTCTCCCACACTGGAGGCCTTTAAGACGAGGCTGGACAGCCATTTGTCAGGGATGCTCTGACTTGGATTCCTGCATTGAGCAGGGGGTTGGACTCGATGGCCTTGTAGGCCCCTTCCAACCCTACTATTCTATGATTCTATGATTCTATGATTCTATGACTGTGTAATCCCTGGGGAAGGTAACGGCAACCAACCCCAGTATTCTTGCCATGAAAACTAAATGGATCAGTTAGAGATGGTGGAGAATTCTGCCACGGATTCCAGTGAGGCAGGATTCTTTAGAATCCAGCCCCCTGGAATCCATGGCGGAACGGCCTCCTGCCCCCCCGCCCCCCGCGGAATCCCACTGGGACGGCACTTACCTGGGGCGGATGCGGCGGATTCAGCGGCAGCGGCTCTGGTGGCGACTCCGGCGGCTGGTCTCCTGGCCGGCCATGGCAGGGCTGCTGCCGCCGCCATTGTCGTTCTTGGACTGTGATAGGCTATGTAAGAATTTACGTAGCCTATCATGGCTAACCTAAAACAACAACAACAACGCAGCGTACGCAAATGGCAGAGGCTACAGCGGCCGCCATTTGCGTTCTCTATTTTTTGCCGATTTATCTTACGTAAATATTTACGTAAGATAAAACGGCGAAAAAAAAGGGGAATGCAAATAGCGTAGTGGGCGCTATTTGCATTCCTTTATTTTTCGCCGTTCTAGCCTACGTAAATATTTACATAAGATAAATCAGCGAAAAATAGAGAAAGCAAATGGCGTCCGCTGTAGCCGCTGCCATTTGTGTACACTGTGTTGTTGTTGTTTTTTTTTAGGTTAGCCATGATAGGCTATGTAAATTCTCATGTAGCCTATCATGGCTGTCTGGCTGGATGCAAATGGCAGCTGCAGGCCGTCCGCACCAGGCCGTCTGCGGCGAGAAATCCGGCTGTGGACAGTCCTGGCTGGCTGCTCCGCAGCCTGGCTGCGGAGTGGAGCCAGCCATCGAGGATTCTGGGGGGGAGGAGTGGATCGCCTCCCCCCCATTGAGGATTCCATGGGGAGGGATGGAGCGCCTCTCCCCCCACCGTGAAAGATTCTGCAAAAAGGTAAGTGACTTTCGTACTTCCCTAGGATCAGTACAACCAGAGATATGTCAGTATTCCATCCGAAGATGGGACTCCCAGGTCAGAAGATGGTCAAAATGCTACTGGGGAGGAACAGAGGATACGTTCAACTAGCCCCAGATGTGATGATGCAGCTCGCTCAAAGCCGAAAGGATGGCTAGCAGCCGATGGTGCTGGTGGTGAACGACGAATCCGATGTTCTAAAGATCAACACACCATCGGAACCTGGAATGTAAGAACTATGAGCCAGGGCAAATTGGATGTGGTTATTGGGGAGATGTCAAGATTAAATATAGACATTCTGGGTGTCAGTGAACTGAAATGGACTGGAATGAGCCACTTCACATCAGATGACCACCAGATCTACTACGGTGGACAAGAGGACCACAGAAGAAATGGAGTAGCCTTCATAATTAATAATAAAGTGGCTAAAGCAGTGCTTGGATACAATCCAAAAAATGACAGAATGATCTCAATTTGAATTCAGGGTAAGCAATTTAACATCACAGTGATCCAAATATATGACCCAACCACAGATGCTGAAGAAGCAGAAGTAGATCAGTTGTATGAGGATCTGCAGCACCTACTGGATAGTACGCCAAACAAAGATGTTATTTTCATTACAGGAGACTGGAATGCTAAGGTGGGTAGTCAAACGACACCTGGAATTACAGGCAAGCATGGTCTGGGAGAACAAAATGAAGTGGGACATAGGCTGATAGAATTTTGCCAAGACAACTCACTGTGCATAACAGACACTCTTCCAACAACTGAAAAGATGACTTTATACATGGACTTCACCAGACGGTTGACACCAAAATCAGATTGACTACATCCTTTGTAGCCAAAGGTGGCGGACATCTATGCAGTCAGTAAAAACAAGACCTGGAGCTGATTGTAGTTCAGTTCATGAACGTCTTATTGCACAATTTAGAATCAGATTCCAGCCGCTCAGATAATCAGATTTAGATATCCGGCCGCTGGCTAGCAGGGACACAAATGGTGGCGGCCATAGCCGCCGCCATTTGCATCCCTGTAGTCAGCCGTGATAGGCTACGTAAAGACTTACGTAGCCTATCACGTCTGGCTTAAAAAAACAAAACAAAAAACATAGGCATACGCAAATGGCGGCGGCTACAGCCGCTGCCTTTTGCGTTCCTTATTTTTGGCCATCTTAGTCTATGTAAATATTTAAGTAGACTAAGACAGCGAAAATAAGGGGGAACGCAAATAGCGTAGCAGACGCTATTTGCGTCCCCCCTTATTTTCGCCATCTTAGTCTACGTAAATATTTACGTAGACTAAGATGGCCAAAAATAAGGAACGCAAATGGAGGCAGCCATAGCCGCCGCCATTTGTGTACATGCTTTTTTTTTTTTCCTAAGCCAGACGTGATAGGCTATGTAAGTCTTTATGTAGCCTATCACGGCTGACTACAGGGATGCAAACGGTGGTGGCTATGGCCGCTGCCATTTGAGTCCCTGCTGGCCAGCGGCCCGATGTCCGGCTGCTGGAGGAGCCAGCCAGCGGCTCCCTGGAATCCACGGGGAGTGGAGCCGGCCAGCCAGGATTCCAGGTGAGGATTCCAGGGGGAGGGACGGAGCACCTCCCCTCCCCAGTGGAACCCGGCGGAGCCAGGTAAGGGGAGTTTTGTACATCCCTAAAGATGACGCTGTCAAGGTAATGCATGCCGTATGCCAGCAAATTTGGAAAACACAAGAATGGCCACCAGATTGGAAAATATCAACTTATATCCCCATACCAAAAAAGGGAAACCTTAAAGAATGTTTCAAACTATCAAACAGTGGCACTTATTTCACATGCCAGTAAGGTAATTACATGCCAGTAAGGTAGCACCCACTACGCTATTTGTGTTCCCCCTTTTTTTCGCTGTAATAGCCTGCGTAAATATTTATGTAGGCTAAAACAGCTAAAAATAGGGAACGCAAATGGCGACCGCCGTAGCTGCCGCCATTTGTGTACGCTGTTTTGCTTTTTTTTTGGCTTGCCATGATAGGCTACATAAATACTTACGTAGCCTATCACGGCCTCCACAGGGACGCAAAAGGCATCCCTGCATTAGCCGTGATAGGCTACCTAGGTATTTACGTAGCCTATCACAGCTATGATGAAGAAGCGAATGGCAGCCGCAGGGCAGTCGCCATTCACAAGTCAGCACGGACGGCAGCAGGTAAGTGCTCCATTTCACGTGCCTTTTGTGGGGTGGGGTGGGGGGGCAGGGGCTTCGTTCCGCCACGGATTTCGGGGGGCCGAATGCACTGGCATTCGGCCTCACCAAGATCCGTGGCGGAATTCTCTGACATCCCTAGCTGAAAGTGAGGAGGAGCTGAGGAACCCTATGATGAAGGTGAAAGAAGAAAGTGCAAAAGCTGGGTTGCAGTTAAACCTCAAAAACCCCAAGATTATGGCAACCAGCTTGATTGATCACTGGCAAATAGAGGGAGAAAACGTGGCGGCAGTGACAGACTTTGTCTTCCTAGGCACAAAGATTACTGCAGACTCTGACTGCAGCCAGGAAATCAGAAGACGTTTACTTCTTGGGAGGACAGCAATGACAAATCTTGATAAAATAGTTAAGGGCAGAAACATCACACTGACAACAAAGGTCCGCATAGTTAAAGCAGTGGTCTTCCCCGTAGTAACCTATGGCTGCGAGAGCTGGACCATAAGGAAGGCTGAGCGAAGGAAGATGGATGCTTTTGAACTGTGGTGCTGGAGGAAAATTCTGAGAGTGCCTTGGACTGCAAGAAGATCAAACCAGTCCATACTCCAGGAAATAAAGCCAGACTGCTCACTTGAGGGAATGATATTAAAGGCAAAACTGAAGTACTTTGGCCACATCATGAGAAGACAGGATACCCTGGAGAAGATGCTGATGCTAGGGAAAGTGGAAGGCAAAAGGAAGAGGGGCTGACCAAGGGCAAGATGGATGGATGATATTCTGGAGGTGACGGGCTCGACCCTGGTGGAGCTGGGGGTGGCGACGGCCAACAGGAAGCTCTGGTGTGGGCTGATCCATGAAGTCATGAAGAGTCAGAAGCACCTGAGTGAATAAACAACAAAATCACGGCCTCCGCAGGGACGGAAATGGCATCCCTGCATTAGCTGTGATAGGCTACGTAAGTATTTATGTAGCCTATCATGGCAAAAATATTACAGCAAAAATATCACGGCCGCAGATGTGGCCGCCATTCACAAAGCAGCGCGAACGGCACCAGGTTAAGTGTCCCCTTTTGCACACCTTTCACAGGGTGGTGGGGTGCGGGGCTTCGTTCCGCCACAGATTTCGGGGGGCCGAATGCACTGGCGTTTGGCCCCACTGAGATCCATGGTGGAATTCTCTGACATCCCTACACATATCCCTCATCTTGTAACTGTGCATTTGGTTTCTTTTTCCTAGGTGCAGAACTTGGCATTTATCCCTATTAAATGTCATTCTGTTGTTTTCTGCCTAGCACTCCAGTCTATCAATATCACTGTGAATTTTGTTTCTGTCTTCCAAAGTATTAGCTATCCCACCCAATTTTGTGTCATCTGCAAATTTGATCAGCATTCCCTGCACCTCCTCCTCCAAGTCATTAATACAAATGTCGAAGAACACTGGGCCCAGGACTGAGCCCTGAGGTACCCCACTTGTTACCTCTCCCCAGTTTGAGAAGGTCCCATTGATAAGCACTCCTTGAGTCCGATTCTGTAGCCAACTGTGGATCCACCTGATCATTGTTTCATCTAGCCCATTTTGTCTGTACATCCCTAGGCTGGAGGCAAATGTTCCTATCCTGGGCAAGGTCCTTGAGCAGGTGATTGTCAACCAGCCCCAGACACTCTTGGATGAGATTGATTATCTGGATCAATTTCAGTCAGGGTTCATGGAAACAGCATTAGTTGGCCTGTATGATGACCTATGTTGGCAGGGTGATTGTCTGAGTTGGGAGTGGAAGGTGCTGCATTACAGTGGTTTCTCTCCTACTTGGATGAACAGCTACAGAAGATAATGCTTAGGGAATATTGCTCAGCCCTGTGGATTCTCCAGTATGGGGTTCTTCAGAGGTTGGTTTTGTCCTCCATGCTATTTAACACTAGGGATGTACGAAATTGGCCTTACCTGGCTCCGCTGGGTTCTGCTGGGGGGGGAGGTGCTCTGTCCCTCCCCCCAGAATCCTCGCTGGGGAGGGAGGTGCTCCACGCCTCCACCCTGGAATCCTGGCTGAAAAAAGAAAAACGATGTGATAGGCTACTTAAATCTTTGCGTAGCCTATCACGTCTGACTTTAAAAACAAAACAAAACGCGTATACGCAAATGGCGGCGGTTACGGCTGCTACCATTTGCGTTCCTTATTTTGGGTCATCTTAGTCTATTTGGTCATTTGGTCCGTCTTAGTCTATTTACATATTTACATAGACTAAGATGGCGAAAATAAGGGGAACGCAAATAGCGTAGCAGACACTATTTGCGTTCCCTTTTATTTTCACCATCTTAGTCTACGTAAATATTTACGTAGACTAAGATGGGCCAAAATAAGGAATGCAAATGGTGGCGGCCATAGCTGCCGCCATTTGCGTACGCGCGTTTTTTTTAAAAAGTCAGATGTGATAGGCTACGTAAAGACTTATGTATTCTATCACATCGTTTTTCTTTTTTTTAACCTAGCCATGATAGGCTACGTAAATATTTACGTAGCCTATCACATCTTTTTTTTTTTACACTGGAAATGGCAGCGGTGGCAGCCAGTCGGAATACCGGCTGCCGCTGCCGCCACCGGAGCCGCCACTGCCTGGAAGATCCGCCCCAGGTAAGTCTCGTCCTGGGGGGGATCTGTGGGGGGGGCGGGGGGGAGGCCGTTCCGCCACGGAGTTCGGGGGGCTGAATGCACTGGCATTCGGCCTCACCGAGATCTGTGGCGGAATTCTCTGCCATCCCTATTTAACACTTACAAGAAATGTACATTGAGTGGGATCATCAAGTCTTGGAGTGCAATGTCATCAGTTTGCTGATAACATGCAGCTCTATTTCTCCTTTTTATCTTCATGTGCTAGATTGATGCCTGGATGTGACAATGGACTGGATGAGGGCTAATAAACTGAAGCTCAATCCAGACAAGACCGAGATGCTGTTAGTGGGTGATTCGTCTGACCAGATGGAGGGTGCTGGACCTGCTCTGGATTGGGTTGCACTTGCTAGTTTTTAGCTTGAGGTTCTCCTTGAACCATCATTGTCAGCTGAGGCTCAGGTGGTCTCAGTGGCACGGAGTGCCTTCTACCAACTTCGGTTTGTGGCCCAGCTATGCCCCTATCTGGACAGGGATAACCTGGCTTTAGTAGACTATGCTCTGGTAACGTCCAAATATCTCACCAGTCTCACCCTACATGAGACTGCCTTTGAAGATGGTTTGGAAGCTGCAGCTTATGAAAAATGTGGTGGCCAGATTGATAACAAAGACCAGAAGGTCTGAACATATAACACCAATTCTGGCCCACTTGCATTGGCTCCTTGTACATAGGGATGCCAGAGAATTCCGCCACGGATCTCAGGGAGGCCGAATGCACTGGCATTTGGACCCCCAAAATCTGTGGCGGAATGGCCTGCCCCCCCGCGGATTCCCCCCAGGACGAGGCTTACCTGGGGCAGATATTCCGGATGGCAGCGGCTCTGGCGGCTGGTCTTTCGACCAGCTGCCGTGGCTGCCATTGTCATCCTGGTCTTTGCCGTGATAGGCTGTGTAAGTATTTACGTAGCCTATCACAGCAAGCCAATTTAAAAACAAACAAACAAAAAAGGTGTATGCAAATGGCGGCGGCTACGGCGGCCGCCATTTGCATTCCCTATTTTTCGCTGTTCTAGCCTATGTAAATATTTATGTAGGCTATTACAGCGAAGAAAATGGGGAACACAAATAGCGTAGTGGGCACTATTTGCGTTCCTTTATTTTTCGTTCTAGCCTACGTAAATATTTACATAGGCTAGAACGGCGAAAAATAAAGGAATGCAAATAGCGCTCACTACGCTATTTGCATTCCCCTTTTTTTGCCGTTTTATCTTACATAAATATTTATGTAAGATAAATTGGCGAAAAATAGGGAATGGAAATGGCGGCCGCTGTAGCCGCCGCCATTTGCGTATGCCATTTTTTTTTCTTCTGAAAGGAAGTTGCCCAGCGGCTGGATTTCTGCGGAGCAGAGCCAGCTGCGGATTTCTGCGGAGCAGAGCCAGCTGGAGAAGGATTTCGGGGGGAGATGTGGAGTGCCTCCCCCGACTGCAAATCGACTTGTTGAAAAGGTAAGTGACTTTCGTACATCCCTAGAAGAACTACAGGGCAGACCAGGAGGCAGGGTCAAGAAGCAAGCCAGAAGTCAGGACCAAAGGACAATCAAAGATACAGGAAAATGCCAGAACTCAGGAAGACCTTGTTGCTCAAATAAGGCTCAACTGGAACAGGAAGTGATCTCGTATTCCTGCCTGTCTAGGAGGATCCAATGGCCAGGCAGGAGGTGGGCAAAGTCAGTCCTGGAACTGAAGGTACTTGATTGAGAAGCTGTCACCCGTGGCTGAATGGGTCACCACCTGGGAGAGCTGCACATGGACCCAGCAGCTTCTGACACAAAGAGGCAAGCTACAGCCAAGTGCTTGAGAATGGAAGCAATGCTTCTATTACCAGTTGTTTTCTGGGCCAAATTCAAGGTGTTGGTTTTGACCTTTAAAACCCTATATGGTTCCGGCCCAGCCTATCTTAAGGAGCGCCTCCAGCAACACCAGACAGGCCGCTTAACAAGATCAGCCTCGGATGGCCTTCTCTCTGTCCCATCAGCCAGGACAGCTAGACTGGTGGGGACGAGGGAGAGGGCCTTTTCTGTGGTGGCCCCCACTCTGTGGAACTCCCTCCCTAGGGAACTCCGTCATGCCCCCTCTTTAATGAGCTTCTGTCGTGCATTAAAAACGTGGTTGTTCAGGCAGGCATTTGGGGTGGGTTAGGGTATTTTAAAAAAAATTTTATGGTCGAATTTTATTGTTTTAAATTGTTTTATGGTATGTTGTACATCGCCCAGAGTGGCTGGGTGACCAGCCAGATGGGCAATTAATAAATTTAATAATAAATAAATAATAAATAAAATAAATAAATGCAACTTCCTCCTGTCTCAGACAATGGGCTGGAGAGTTGTGTGTGCTTTGGGCCCTAACAGGAGGAGGCGGACCTGGTGGCAGCAGTGATACAGAGTGGGTGAATTCGTGTGCAGGGAAAGAAAGAACTTGGGTGCAAGGAACTTTCTTTTCGTTCTCATACACCGGCCTCTTCACTCCCCCAGCGTCCCCTCCCTCTGAGAAGGAAGCAGACCATCTCATGCAAGGCAGCTGACTGTGGGAGTTGGAGCAAGCAGTGACAGAGTGACTAGCAGTGGCTGTAGCAGATGACAGCTTTCAGATGATGCTACTGCTACAAATCTATAGAGCTCAAGACATGTTCACAGTGCAGTGGGCCTCTTTTTAATATACTTTTGTCTTCTAAGAAGGAGTATCTCTTCCCTTATTTACCTAACCTGTACCTTGAGGTCACGGTCTGAGGCCCTCCTCCAGATGCCCCAGCCAATGAAGAAGGGCAGGTGGCTAATAAAAAGAGAGGCTTCTCAGTGGTGGCACCATGGCTATGAAATACTTTATCCAGAGAGGCTTGCTTGGCACTTGTGTTGTAGTCTTTTGGTGTCAGGTAAAGACCTTTTTATTTAACCAGGGCATTTTAAGAACTGTCTCAAGTGCTTTTAGATCTTTGTAGGGATGTTAGAGAATTCCGCCATGTATCCCAGGGAGGCTGAATTCCAGTGAATTCGGCCCCCCGGAATTGGTGGCAGAATGGAGCAACCCGCCCCACCACCCTGCGAAAGCCCTGCGAAACGGAGCCTACCTAGCTGCAGTGGCGGTGGCAGCTCCAGCAGCGGATGAAGCAGCGGTGGTAGTGATGGCGGTGGCTCCGGCAGCTGCCAGGCTGCTGCGGCCGCAAATGGCAGCTGTTGTAGCGGCCACCATTTGCGTCCCTACGCCAGCCCGTGATAGGTTACGTATATATTTACGTAGCCTATCATGGCTAAAGCAGGGACACAAATGGCATCCCCTATGCCATTTGTGTTCCCGCTTTAGCCGTGATAGGCTATGTAAATATATATGTAGCCTATCACGGGCTGGCGTAGGGATGGCTGGAGGCCCTGCTGCGGGTTGGCCCGGCTGGTGGCTCTGCGGACTGGCTGCGGAGCGGAGCTGGCCGGGCAGGATTCCGGGGGGGAGGAACGGATCGCCTCCCCCCTATCAAGGATTCCGGGGGGAGGAACGGATCACCTCCCCCCACCTGCGGACCCCAGTGGAGCCAGGTAAGTGGGGTTTCGTATACCCCTAGATTTTTGCACTCTTTTATTTTGCTGCTGGTTTTACCTTCATTTTTATGTGCTTTTTATTCATGGTTTCATTGTTTGCATTTTACGTTTGGCAGTTTAAAAGTGCAATAAATAGGGATATAGGGATCTGCAGGGGGGTGGGGGGCAGGCCGTTCCTCCACAGAATTCGGGGGGTTGAATGCACTGGCATTCGGCCTCACCGAGATCCTTGGCAGAATTCTCTGCCATCCCTAGCAATAAATAAAAAGTAAATACATAAATAAATGCAGTGACAGATTTTACTTTCTTGGGCTCCAAGATCACTGCAGATGGTGACTGTAGCCATGAAATTAAAAGATGCTTGCTCCTTGGGAGGAAAGCTATGGCAAACCTAGACAGCATAGTAAGAAGCAGAGACATCACCTTGCCGACAAAGGTCCGTCTAATCAAAGCTATGGTTTTGATTAGCAAAGGAAGGCTGAGCACCGAAGAATTGATGCTTTCGAACTGTGGTGCTGGAGAAGACTCTTACGAGTCCCCTGGACTGCAAGGAGGTCAAATCAGTCCATCCTAAAGGAAATCAACCCTGAGTGCTCATTGGAAGGACAGATACTGAAGCTGAAGCTCAAATATTTTGGCCACCTAATGCGAAGAGAAAACTCTCTGGAAAAGACCCTGATGCTGGGAAAGACTGAAGGCAAAAGGAGAAGGGGACGGCAGAGGATGAGATGGCTAGATAGCATTGCCGATGCAATGAATATGAACTTAAGCACACTCCGGGAGAGAGCGCAGGACAGGAAGGCCTGGCGTGCTATGGTCCATGGGGTCACGAAGAGTCGGACATGACTGAATGACTGAACAACAACATAAATAAAATTCTACCTTAATAGGCACAATGCCTGTTTTCTCCCTGTGTACAGTACGGATGGGTGGGCTCCCCCCTGTCTGGGTTCTTTGTGTGCCTGCTTTGCCTGCTTGCATGCACCTGGATCTGCACTTGAGCTCCCCACACCGCTTGCTGAGCCGCCCACAGTGACCTGGGTGGCCTCGACGAGCTCCACGATCGCCATTTTTTGGAAAATAAAATGGCGATGGCAAAAATGCACATATTTGCATATACGCAAAATGGGGCCATGAATTGTCCATATACGCAAGATTGCAGATATTTGCTTGCCTGTAATCTTGTGTATTTGGGGCATTCACAGCCCCATTTTGCATATACGCGAATGTGTGCATTTTCACATACGTGTATATTCGCATATGCGCAAATATGTGCTTATTTGAGTATGCATGTATATGCACAGTTTTTGCATATGCACGAATATACACATTTTCACAAATGTGCACATTTGCTTATATGCAAAATGGGCCTGTGAATAGCCCATATAGGCAAGATTACAAGCGCTTCCTTGCATGTAATCGTGCCTATATGGGCTATTCACGGCCCCATTTTGCATATATGCAAATATGCACATTTGCAAAAATGTGCATATTTATGCATATGCAAAAAATGTGCACTTCTGAAAATGCGCACATTCACATATATGCAAAATGGGGTCATGAATAGCCCACATAGGCAAGATTACAGGCAAGCAAATGCCTGTAATCTTGCCTGTATGGGCTATTCACTGCTCCATTTTGCAAGTATGCAAATATGTGCTTTGTTGTGATCACCATTTTCCCCCTGAAAAATGGCTATTGTGGAGCTTGATGCCGCTGCCCAGGTGAGTGTGAGCAGCCCAGCGAGCACAGCTCGGGGCATGGGCAAGGGGAGAGGTGTCTGCCGGATTCCCGGACAGAATTGGGCGCCTGCACTATCCCTGGCATAGACCATTCACTAGTATCTGCTCAGTGTTGTAGCTGGTTATTGGAGCATTCCTACCAACTACTTGACTGGCATAATAAAATCTGATTTGGGAATTGGGTCTCCTACTTGAAAACCTAAATATGGTCACTTCTGACTAGGGGTGTATGAACCCTGTGACTTCTGGTCCAGGGGAGGGTTCCGTGGTGGGGAAAACCAGGCCGCTTGGGGCCCAGCAGATTTTCCTAGAGCCTTATCATGTCCGCCAGATTTCACAGGGTGGCTCTCCTCCTGGCCGTGCCACGACCCTTCTTCCCTACGCCGGCCGTTAAGGAAGCCTTTGACAGCTGGCATGAGAAGGAAGGGCCTTGGCAACACCGACAGCACTGGAGAACTGCCCCACGGGAAATCTGACCAACCCAGAGGTGAGTGGGTTCATTCTGCTGTGGACTTCTCAGGTTGGATTCCTGAGAATCTGGCCTGATTTGAGTCCACAGCGGATTTCTCTGCAATCCCTGCTTTTCTGATGCTACTTAATCTCTTTAATAGATAATGAGAGAAAGTGTCATCCAGTAACTTTCACTGCTAGCATATAGGTCCATTTCAATGGGATCAAAAAAAGCTCCACCATAACAGACAGGTCATATAGCAATCATTGGATGGTGGACTGCATCCATTAGGAGCATCCACAAACCTGCACATAGCAATGATGACTGGTGTGCTGAGCCCTCACTCATGCTGTGCAAAAAGATAAAAGAAGAGAAAATATTTATTGGCGTCTCTGGTGAGCTCTGTGTATTTTTGTATCAAAATAGCTGAAGGACTAATGTTCTAAATCCGTTTAAAATTAATTTGTGTACATTTCAGAAGTAAAGCCCTCGGAATTTTCATTGCTATTCAATCTGTGCAGAGAATCCAGATGGTGCAGTTCAAGAAGCACAGCCAAGTTGGCAAAAACAGCCCTAATCATCTCAGCACCTTTTTTCAGCTCAACTTTTACACAGTAACAAAATGAACGGAACAGCTTTTTTCAAAAGCCCTTATCCGTGCCCATATCTGCTTATCAATGTGTGTTCTACCTTCACCCAAGGAGCAGAGTGCAGTGCGTGTGGATCCCCACAATAGTCCTGTGAAGCTAGGAGGTAGTGACGGTGGGCAAGTCACACAGTGAACTTCACAGGTTGAACTGGGATCCGAGCTCATGTCTTGCTCGCCACATCCATCTGTTACATGACACTGGCTTCTTACGTCCATGCGGTGTCTGTATGGGAATAGAAGCGTTCAGTTGAGTGATTGTGGAATCCTTCATGACCGCTTATTCACATGAACTCACTGCCTTAATAACCACCATTAACTTTATTAGGCAGCGTATCTCCATGGCAGCTTGGCATAGTGGAAATCCCAGAACTGAAATAATGTGAAGGATATTTTTTGCCCTTCGTTCCAGTGGGGAAAAGATGGTGAGGACAAAGCTATTTGCAGAAAGCGCTCCTGGGTCTAGTTGCTATTTGAGTATCCAGAATCAATGCTGGGACCTTACAAAGTGGATAAACCATATCTGCTGTGGCCTTTCATTCTCCCTGAATACAGGAACTCCCAATCATAATCTCTTTCGAATTCAGTTTCCAACAGCGTAATCTCATTCACTTAATCACAGTCAGGTATTGGGTCAGGATAGAGACCATCAGTTTTCCTCTTAGGGTAATCTGAAGATAAAAATTCATGAACATTGCAATCCTGTACCCACTTACTGGGAGTAAGACCCATTGAATTCAGTGGGGCTTACTTCTGAATAAACATGTATAGGATTGCACTGCAAGGTGATGATCCAGTCCCTGCACAGGTTAGTGACACAATATGTTTCCCCTGCCCCATTATTATTCATCTGCATGCATCAGTTCAGAGGACAGGGGATCTGTGTCACCTTTCATATCAGTGTCCACCCTGTGAAAAGCAAATTGCTAGTGCTCAGATACTGTTCACCGTATCTTCAGGAGAGAGGGAGGAGAGGGCAGGGATGAGGAAGTTGGCAGAGACCTTCAGCTTCCTATAATGGCCTGTGATATGGTTTGCGCATGGGTCGATGTGGGGAGAGGAGAGCTAGCATAGAATGGAAATTCTATCCCACAGGTGCTACCCTTGGTGGGACTGACTTGCTCCTGAAGTAATAACTTACAGATAATATAAAGAAAAACAAACAAACTTGGAAACTCAACAGACAATAAATAATTAGTGCACCCAATCTAGGAGCAAAACAAAGAAGAATGAAAACTTTTGATGACATCCCTTCCCTTTTTTTGATTAATGGCACTAATTGCTTTTCAGCCATATGTGGTAGTTACAGCAGTCTGGGTATTTATAGAATGCCAAGAATGGATATAATGAATGCATGTTAAAACAAATAACATTAATGTGACTTATTAAAGTTGACATTAGCATGATTTTGCTGGATGTGTAGACTCTGATTTTATAACTGAGCCTAAGATGTAAAATGCAACAAAAGCTATGTTTGGCTACAGGATTCACTTGCTACCCTATTTATGTACTCAAATGAATTGGAAAAAAAAATCTCTTGCTGTTAACAGAAATGGAAAACAGACACAACAGTCCCACTTTTAACTCTGCTAAGCCATTCATATTTGGCAGATTTCAGCCTAGTTTATGTAAAACTCCCTTGGGCTTAAAAAAAAAAATTAAAGTGTGTGCTTAAGTGTCAGATTTCACATGTAAGAATCAGAATAAAATCTCTATTTATTATACTTTATCAGGTTCACAGGGACAACTTGGTAAACATGTCCAACCTGCAGAAAACAAAGGAATTATTTACTCTGTACTTTCCCCATACTTTCCTCCCAGTGTTTTCAAGTATTAAAAAACCCATCAACAAATTGTAGGGGAGAAATCCACATTGGTTCCAACCCATGCTTTTGTATGAATCAGCATAACAGTATGAAAATATGCAAACATGAAATTAGCTTTAATGTTAAAATTGCATTGAACAGCTGGATGATTGTGGCAGATTATGTGCTAACAGCATCAACAGCATGAACCATATTAGCCAATTAAACAGAATTATGAGTACTAGTTTTCTAATGAGGACTTGTTGTCCAGTAGGAACTGATCTATGACCTTATTAGACTCTGAGTGGGCTTGGAACTGTAGTTTTTTGGTCCTTAAGAAGCCTCTCAATTGGAATGTCTAACTATGCATATTAAGAACTCTAATCACGAGCAAATGGTGTTTGATTAGTGCTCACACATTAAAGGAGGCAGGAGGCTGTTTCTCAGCAGAGAATTTGCAATTATTATTCCTCAGATTTTTCACAGGAATGTATTGGGACGATAAAGACACAGAGGTCCACTTTTGATGCAGTCATTACAATTATACAACATATACTAGGGAGGGACAGAGAATTTATCCATGTCACTTTTGTGCATGTTCCCTCATAAGCCCATTCCATTCCATCCCATTTCCACATTAATCTGATATTTTTTTAAAAAACAAATACACAAAATTTGCATTTAATTATGTATATTTGAAGATATTTTCTTCCAAATAGGCATTTCTAAATATATTTCATCTTCAAATATACATTTTTAAAATGCATTTTGATCCCCTTTTGAGCTGAAAACTGCATTGCAAAGTTTGGAGAATTGTAAAATCTGATGGACAGGAAGTTCCAATCTACACATCAGTGCAGGAGGTAGAGATCAAGTCAGTTCATACTGGAATTTGCAGAGGTCAAATTCCTCAAGCATCCGTAACATATACAATATTTAGATAAATCATCTGTGGTGAGAAGCCAAACAGAGTATCATTTACATAATTGACTGCTAATATAAGCAGCTTTATGTTATTATAACCATGCTATTCTATTGTGCAAAGCAGATCTCTGTCTCCCAGCTCCATTCCCAAGACCTGAGGGCTTGATGGGGTGGGGGAATGGGCCATTAGGTATTCTAAATATCTGGAATAAAACATCATGCCCACATGCTGGGTTGGTTAATCATACCTACATGATTAACCAATCAGGTTAATTTTATTGGGGAGAGTGGGTGATAGTAAAGCTGAAAGCAATGCTGTTTTTCTTCCTAGGACTGTCAAAAGAGTTCTGATTGGCAGAAAGAGCTGGGGGTTGGGGCTGGGGAGCGTTCTGATGTTGCTTGAGAGCAGCCCTTCTGTCTGAGCGCATGTTTCTATACCCATATAATATTTGCTCAACTACTCCCTTTCTGCTACAACCAGAAACAAGCACATGGGCTGCGGGGTGGGGGCGGCATTTCACTCACCTCAGATGGAGGTGGGGCACAGGGCCAACATGCAGTCACACATTTTATCCACACACAAGCCAAGCTGGGTCAGGCAGAGACACAGCAGTCTGGAAGCCCATTGTCAGGCCTCTTTGGAATTATCTGGATGGGAGGAGCGGCTGGGATAATCAGCAGCAGTAGCAGCAGACCTAGAGGGTCTATTAAGTGAGGTGGCAGCTGAGAGAGATGGCTCTTCAGGCTTTTAATGAGGGCCGGTTTTGGCCTCAGAGTGACCACTCTGGTAGGGTCTTCTCAAGACTGATGGGACATTCCTTGGCCAGGATGCAGTCTAGGGTGGCCACATGTCTTACTCTACAGGGGGTAGTTCTCAATTTGGAGGCATCCTCTGTTTGAAGGACTGTCCAGTCCAAGACCAGTTTAAAAATGAAGACCCAGAAAAATAGAGGACAGGGGCCTTGAAGCTGCCCATGAACAGTTAGTACTGCCAGTAGGGATGGTGGAGAATTCTGCCACAGACTCCAGTGAGGCCAGATTCTTAGAATCCAGCCCCCCCAGGGTCCGTGGCGGAACGGACCACCCCACCCTGCCATTCCACGAAGTCCGACCCGGCTGGATCCTACCTGGCACTGCCAGGTCCGGCTGCTGCCCATGTGCCGCTGCAAAATGGCGTCTGCTATGCCATTTGCATGCCTCCCTTTTGCCATGATAGGCTATGAAAAGATTGACATAGCCTATCACGGCAAAGAGGAAGGACGCAAATGGCGTCCGCTACACTATTTGTGTGCCTCCCTTTTGCTGTGATAGGCTACATAAAGACCGGGGAGGATTCCAGGGGGAGGACCAGATTGCCTCCCCCCTGCCCGTGGACCTCCCAGAGGATAAAGGTGAGTGGGGTTCATACACCCCTAACTGCCAGCCACACAGTCACAGAGCATCTCTACACAAGCATAAAATCCCACATTTAAAGCGGGGCTCTCTGCTTCCATTTAAAATGTAGGATCACAACAGACTCCCTTTACACATGCTTCCTTCTACCCCACTATTCCCCCTTATCTGAGTTTTCCATATGTTTCATTACACAGCCGCTAGATGGCGCTGTGGTCTAGCTCCTCTTATTGCAGGTTTTCCTCTTTTCAGAGGTAACTCAAGCTCTGTAATTTGATAGCTCATTATCTCCAATCTTTTAAAAAATGGAATAAAGGTCCTTTAGTGCAGGAGACACCCTGGAGGTTAATGATGTCATCTAAAGGACCCACAAACCTCCATGAGTAACCAATCTCAGTAGCAGGATAGAAGCTCCTTGTGAAGAAGGCCACATTCTTCCACTCTATGGTGAGACGTACTGTATTTCTATTTAAATTATAGTAGTTATTTCTAAGTTTGCATCTGTGCATATCAGTTAGCATGTGCAAATGCTATACAAATCTGTGTCTTCTTTTATTAGCTTTTTTTAGTGATGCATTTATCTTCTTTCATCAGTGTGTAAGTGGCCTCCCTAATACAGTCTGTTGTGCATGGCTACTTTTCCGCTCGATAAGTGTGGAGGCCATCTGGCAGGGGCTACATTTGGAGCAGGAGCCCCCCCCTTTTGTAATGGTAATGAGGAGGAGAAACATGAACATCTGGGGAAATGCCCATTCTAAGGGGCAGCCCCTGCATAACACAAAGCACATCTCTTTTTGCTTAGTGAAAGCAATCATCCTCCTCATCATCAACATGTCTTTATTTATTTAGTAATTTCTAATCTGCCCAATAAATGTTCTCTGGGCAGATTACAACCAGTTAAAAAACTAAAATGCCATTATAAAACACAGTTAAAGTATAAAAAACAATACAAATATTTAAAAGACTAAAATACGGCATCATATATTGTAAATAAAATACATATGTAAAAGTGTGTGTATAGCAGTAGTAGAAGATAAACAAATAAATACACAAAACAGAAGCAGACTTTGAATAGTCAAATTGACAATTATAGCAATTTAACTATGAGAAACTCCAGGATGGCACTAAAGAAATCACCGTTAGGAAAGGGAAAGGCAAGATTGTCCCCCCCCCCCAAATGCCTTCCACCAGTCATATTCTCATTTTCAGAGGATGAGGGCATTTCACCCCCCATTGCCTTTGTGGCCCGGATTGATGCATTAGAGACAGATGTTGTTGAGAAGGACCAGGCTGCAATGGCAACAGGTAGAGAGGCAGGCCCTCCAACTCATTTGAGCATGGCAGACAATTTAGCAGGCGAAACGTTTTTCAGCTTGGAGGTGCAGCAGTTGGAGGGCACCAGCAAAATATTCTGCTTTGCAATCTACTGTTAAGGCACAGGAGCCTTGTCACAAAGAAAAATGAGCAACCCTAACTCAATGCACATAATTACATTCACAACTACATGCAACCTACTAAACAAAAATTGAATGTCTTTTTTTGTCAACTAACTGGAGTGTTATAGAGCTCTTTCTGCCATACTAATAAAACATGCTATAGGCTAGAACTACAGCTAATCTGGGTAATTTCTGGCAACCAACAACCCGTTCAGCATCTAATAATAGGATAACAGAACTGGAGAAGAATATAGGAATGCTTGGCATGATGATAAGCCACTGATGTTTGTAGCTCTGTAGGGGACATCTAGTGACACAGCAGTCCCAGGTATGCACCATGCTTGTTGAGAAACCTGTCTTCCTGCCAGTAACAGCAGAGCATCCTCCAAGCCTGTCTCCAGGCAAGGTGCTATTGAATGGGCCCTCTTTGAGACCTGCATCGGCCTGTCACCCAGTGGGTGTTCTGGCAGGGGTGCCATGGCAGGCAACCTCAGCAACACAGCTCCAATCTGGAGGAGGAGTCTGACTTATATGGCTGCATTGCTCCCAGGAAGCCCTCTTCAAGCTGGTCCCTCCATATGGGTTTGACTACATCTCCCAGCTGGGGACAATGGGAGTGGGAACAATGGAACTTGTACACCGACACATCTGGAGGCCCTCTATTTGGGAAAGATTGCTGCAGGCTGTTGTGATAGGGATGGACAAATCTGTCAATTTGATTAATCTCAAACTGTGAGAATTTCACCAGTCTTAAATTTGGTTCATCCCAAACATTGAGAATTTTGTTTTTAAAAGTTTGCATGCACATTCATAAGTGTTTGTGTGCACATTTCTCCCAATGCATGTGTTTTTGTATGCATTTTTATCTAATGTACATACTTTTGGCAAGCAATTTCCCTGATAGAATGCATTTTTGAATATTACTTTCCCTAATACACACATTTTGTATGCATTTTTTTTTTAGTGGAGAACTCCATTACAAAATTCAGACATGTGAATTTCAAAGGATTTGCATCATTTCAGTTTGCATAGTGGTTAAAAAATGTGAAATTAGGTAAGTTTGCATTACAGCATGAACTCGATGAATTTCTCCTTCATCCCTAAATGTGGGAACATCAAAATGGTGGCTTCCTAACCTCCAGCTGCTGCTGAATAAATTTGGGCACAAGGATACAGGTGGGAGGAGGGGTCCAGCACACAAGTAAGAAGGCTCTCTAGGGTCACTGTCCTCCCCCTACAGCTGACTGGGGATGCTGAGTGCTGCTTCTGCTGGCTCTGCCTTTTCTCTCTAGGTCATTGGAGGCCTCTCCCAGCCTGCTTTCACGGTAGTCATTCCCATTCAGCACCCTCAGCCTGCATCACACAGTTAAACTGCTATGAAACCAATACAGGATTGCTGTGTTGATCTGTTCTGAAGATTATCTCCATGAAGTAGGGATGGATGAAAGTCACTTACCTGTCCTCGAAGCTTTTCGCGGTGGGGGGGAGGTGCTTCGCTGCCTCCCCCATGAAGTTCAGGCCGGGGGGGAGGCTTCCCGCCTCGCCCGGCCGAAATTCAGGCCGGGGGGGAGGCTTCCCGCCTCGCCCGGCCTAAATTCAGGCTGGGGAGGAGGCGCCTCGCCTTCCCCGGCCGTGAACTAAAAAGTAAAAAAAAACAAAAACGCCCCCGTGATAGGCTACGTGACGATTAACGTAGCCTATCACGGCTAGATCTGCAAAGTCAGCCGTGATAGGTTACGTACATCATCACGTAGCCTATCACGGGTGACTTTAAAAAAAAAAAAGCGCGTATGCAAATGGCGGCCCCCATAGGGAGCCGCCATTCGCGTTCCTTATTTGGTCGCTGTAGTCTACGTAAATCTTTACGTAGACTACGGCGAAAATAAGGGCAATGAAAATAGCGTTGCCCTTATTTTCGCCGTAGTCTACGTAAAGATTTACGTAGACTACAGCGACCAAATAAGGAACGGAAATGGCGGCTCCCTATGGAGGCCGCCATTATCCGTACGCGCTTTTTTTTTTTTTTAAAGTCACCCGTGATAGGCTACGTGACAATTTACGTAGCCTATCACGGCTGACTTTGCAAATCTAGCCGTGATAGGCTACGTTAATTGTCACGTAGCCTATCAGGGGGCATTTTTTTTTCTTTTATTGGAATGGCAGCGGCGGCAGCTGGTCGAAAGACCGGCTGCCGCTCCCGCCCCTGACGAAGACCCGCCGAACCGCCGGCCGGACCCGCCGCCGGGAGGGACATTCGCCAAAGGTAAGTCCCGTCCCGGGCGGGGGTGCGGGGGGCGGGGGGGTGCGGAGAATTTCTCCCCGAAACTTGTTCGGGGGGCCGAACACGTTGGCGCTCAGCCCCCCGAAGTTTTGGGGAGAAATTCTCCGCCAACCCTACATGAAGGAAAAATGCCATGTGTGGGAGAAGCCATGAATAAACCCATCATATACCTGAGTACATACATAGCAGCATCCTTCATTTTACCCATGCCCTACTTTCCTCTTTGAGTCATGGATCCTATTTACTGGAGAAGAATTTTCATTGCTATGTTTTATAAAGACAGATAAGATTTACCTCAGCAGTGTGAAGAGAAGGAAACAGAAGGAACAAGGGTGCTCCCAAACTTTGGTTCTTCAGTAATGACCCTAGGCAAAGAGAAGGTTTGTTTCTAATTTCTAAAGCCCTCAAAACAGCTTTTCTTCTTTAACTGTTACTGGGCATTTACAGGATTTTCCAAAGGTGGCTCTGTGTGAATGCATAGATAGCCAAGATTATGATTTTTCACTGCTGAGCAGTTGCCTGGACATTAATGAGCAAGTTAACAAGATTGTTCCATAATGGCTGCATTTAGGTTAATTTAACAGCTTTACAGCTGCAAATGGCATAGTGGACGCCATTTGCGTCCAGAGTTAGCCCAGCAATATGACATGGCAATGGCGGCCGGCCGTATCGCCAGCGATGCGGACTTGGCGGCCAGCTCTGCAGGATTGCCATGGAGCGGAGCTGGTCTGGACAGATTCTGGGGGGAGGGACGGATCGCCTCCCCGCAAGGGAGGATTCCCACCTGGACCAGCAGGTAGGGAATCCACCCATCCCTATTTCTGTGACAACACCGAAAGTAGATACATTGGATTAATAGGCTTGTGAAGAAAAGCTCTCTGAAGTTCCAAGCAAGCTGCCAAGACCCTTTTATTTAGTTGAACTTCTTATGTAGATAAAGTTCTGTCTACCTTGTCATGCTGAATTGCTTTATTCTGATCTTGGTTTATTGTAAGAAATTGATTTTATCAATTTGAACTATTTTTATTGTGTCTGATGTATGTTATTTTTTTTGAAAGCCACTGAGTGTATTTTATAAAGAAAGGCAGTGAGTACATTTTTAAACAAACAAACAAAAACAAATAATTAAAGTCATATATTGGCTAATATTCTATTTACAGATTTTAACACCCTGCAGGTTTTGCAAGGTTGTTATATAGGATCCTTGGCTTTGAGATCTGTCACACAAAACATTGTGCCTGGAGTGCTTCACTATACTGAATAATCTCTTCAATTAAAACAGAATTGAAAAAGCAAAGCAAATCTAGAGCAATGGTGTTGTACAACTGGACAGTAGATGGAAATCTTTGAAATGAGTTTCTTTCTTTGCCCAGTGGGATTGGGCATAACCAGAGATGACCTGAGGCTATTTACAAGTGCAAAATATTAGAAAGATTTATTTAAATCACAACAGAAAACCAGGCTGAATTCTACAGAAAATATAATGATTAAAAACAATGATTAAAATATAATAATTAAATACAATGATTAAATGAAAAGTGCAATGTGAGCCAACTTGGACTAAAGCATAAGGCGAAGTGGCTCTTACATTTAAGGCTTTCAACTTGCAAAGTTGGTTAACCCTTTATATAAACCCTACATTTGCCCCATATCTTCTACCCCAGCACCCTAGTTAAAGCTTACTGTGTTTCCAGCTGCATAGCATTTTGGCCTAAAGTAACCTATTCTAAGCAGAGGAGATACACTCATGTGCTCTTCAATAGAAGGCTTAAGGCCCAAGGTCTATGATCCAGTGGACTCCAGATAGAAAATGAAGCCATGGAGGAATGGAAGAAAATGTTTATAAACAAAGTAGTGAAGTCTGAGCCTCACTAGGAAATAAAATAAAAGGAAAGGAAAGGAAAGGAAAGGAAAGGAAAGAAGGGGAAAGGAAAGAAAACCTAGAAAATCCAGATTTATTCAAAGCTGTTCACATGCCAAAAATCTAGCCTGGGAAAACGCTAACTCTGTAAAAATCACAAATGAAGTAAGAAAGATTGATCGGAGCAGTGCAAAGAGTCTGGAAAACGTAGCACTGAAAAAACAACTCCCCCTGGAAAATTACTGAAAGCAAAAATAATGAAATATAAAAGCAAAGTTTCCTTTTCTGTGTTTCAGAGAAGAGAGATAAGTTCTGCTAAGGCTGAATCAGCAGTGTTCAGCCTCATAGAGATTCTTCTATTTTCACCTCGGAGCACCAGTTCATCTTGCTCCAAATGCAAGCTTTTATTTTTCTGAGCTGGAAAAAAGTTCATTTTGGGGTGCATTTTTTAAAGTGTGCACCCAAGATGTGCACTTTCACCTCATAGACTAAAGCATGAAAGTGCACTTTTTTCTCTTTTTTAAGTGCACTGTTTGAACATGAGCACAAGTTTGGGAATTTGTGAACTTTTCTGGAAAATTGTGGGCCCATTGGCATTCAGGGTTGTCAGTGGGGCAAATTCAAGTAAAAATGAACCCTAATGACATTCTTATAGTTTAAGCACACAGAAGGCATCAAGAAAAAACAACCCACCTGCATGTGAAAAAGAGACATACATAGCTTAGCTGTCATAGGGTGCAGTGAGGAAGAACTGAGGTCTCTCTCTTTGGTCCCCAACACCCTAGAACCTCTTTCTGCTCTCTGATTGGATCCTTCTCTCCCACTCCCTATGCTTCGTAACTAAAAATGTGGTTCTGTATTAGTAGTTAGCAGGTCAGGGGAATTAGTTCACCGCATCACTTTTCCTTTGTGCCCAGAAACAGCTTCCTTTTGTCTTGTGGCAACGGATGTGATTGTAGGATCTTCTCAGGGTACACTCTAGGCACAAAGCTATTGGAAATACCCAACTCTATTCCTTCTCCATACTGGTCTATTGTCCCATAACTTGGTGAAGGACCGATCACCACATTAACAATTCACCTTTTCCTTCATTTCAGAATCCAGAGATGCAGGCCAAAAGAATCTCTGCCCTCACTTCCAGCAGGAAACAGACAGTCAGGTTTATGAGCCAAACCAAAGAGTTTTTCCATTCCATTTGATTCCATATCACTTTGGGCCTTCGCCCCAGTATGCCTGGACCTCCAAAATAGGACCGGAGTAACAGGTCTAATCTTTTTTCCCCAGTTTCTGCCAAAATTACTAGGCATACTCACCTGCTGTGAACACTGCTTAATTGTGTGTTATGATTCCCACTCGTAATATTTTAATTAATTTAACAAAATTGTAGCAGCTCAGCAAGGTACTGAAGTATCATCATCAAAGGAATTTAATGAGATCTGAAAATGTCTAGTGTCTCACAGGTTCTCTTTCCTCACAGGGACATCTTTCTAGAGAGGACCACTTGACAAGCTGATGTATATGTTTTGTCTCATTTATACTACATTTAGGATGTTCTCATGCTAGTCCTGTGATACTGTTTTGAGTCAATGGAAACATTTGGTCTTGAATATTTTATTTCTTGACTATGGCCAGTTTCCAAGTGTCTAGAAGAGGGCTGACAAAATATTTGTTTCAGCTGTTAACTTTGTTTCAAAACTTAAGCTGGCTTATTTAACAGGTAGTGGAAATGTGGTTCAATTAATTTCACTCATCTTTTGTATGGTGGCCAAGTTCTTAACTGCACTGGACAGTTATCTCTGTTTCTTTCTGTTCTTGTCAATTGTTCTTTGGTTATTTCTTCATGGTGGCTGATTCAGCTATGGCCTATATCAGGTTGGCCTTCAGTGATATAGACTTCAGTGAAGCTAACCACAGGGCAATTTGGGCAGGAACATGTTATTAGGGGTGTACGAATTGTGTACCTTCCGTGCCGCTTGACTTCTGCAGTTTGCGGCCAGTGCTCCGTACCGTCGTTTACAAGCCCCCGGAATTCTCCTCTTTTTTTTGCGCTCCGAGAATTGCGAAGAGAAATCCGTACCGACAGCCGTAATTCTGGTGCCCAGCCATCTCCATTAGTCTGCATAACTTCCGTAAGAAAGGCTATTTTTCATAGATATTTACGTATTTTCCCCCCTGCCCTAAGATGTGCAGTAATTACTTTCAGCCAAAACACTTCCTCCTCCTCGGGGCTTCCCAAAACAAGGCTGCCCTAGGTGTGCCTGAGCGATGCACTCTTTGTTTAAAGCAACGCTGTTTGAAAGAAAGAAAAAACCTTTTAAAATCACCATGCCGGTCTGGAGCCCTGCACGAGGTATTATTCCCCCTGCTAGGCTTTCTATTTCCACATCCAGCGTTGTTGTTGACGTTGTGAGGCTAAAATGGGGAGGAGAATCAACTCTGTGCATGTCTACTCAGAAGTAAGTTTTATTGAGTTCAATGCGACTTACTCCTACACATGTCAGCACCCCACTTGTCCCCAGCTCAGCTTTGTATTTCCACATTCAGCTCATTAGCAAACCTGTTAGTTATCTCACTGGGTGACTTTAGGCTGGACTCTAACCACTACATCATACCACTACATCACCGCTACATCACTACATCATCACTATATCATCACTACATAACTACATCATCACTACATCATACCACTACATCATACCACTACATCACTACATCATACTTCTGTTATATGAAACTCATGAAGAAAAAGAGACAGTATAATGGAAAGTTCTTTCTGAAGCAGTCACACTTGCACAAATGCAGCATGAAGGGAAAGATCAGCAACCTTCTCTTTGTTTGAATAAAAAGCACACTCTGCACATGCTCAGGGAATGGACAAAATGAGGAATAAACATACCAGGGAATATGAAGAACTATATTCTTCCATTATGTGTGTGTAATCTCCCTCAATCCAGCTGTTTCCTGGAAAAAAAAACCCCATTCACCCAAGGGTCTTCTGAGATAACTAACAGGAAGTTTGATAATGAGCTGGATGTGGAAATACAAAGCTGAGCTGGGGGCAAGCGGGGTGCTGACATGTGTAGGAGTAAGTTGCATTGAACTCAGTAAGACTTACTTCTGAGTGGACATGCACAGAGTTGGTTCTCCTCTCTGCTCAGCTTTGTATTTCCACATCCAGTTCATCATCAAACCTCCTGTTAGTTATCTCAGAAGACCCTTGGGTGAATGGGTTTTTTTTCCCCAGGGAAACAGCTGGATTGAGGGAGATTCCCCTCCCCCCCCATACATAATGGAAGAATATAGTTCTTCATATTCCCTGGTATGTTTATTCCTCATTTTGTCCATTCCCTGAGCATGTGCAGAGCGTGCTTTTTATTCAAACAAAGAGAAGGTTGCTGATCTTTCCCTTCATGCTGCATTTGTACAAGTGTGACTGCTTCAGAAAGAACTTTCCATTATACTGTCTCTTTTTCTTCATGAGTTTCTAGGGATGTACGAAAGTCACTTACCTGGTCTTGCAGCTTGCTTCGCAGTGGGGGGGAGGCGCTTCGCTTCTCCCCCCGAAGTTCAGGCCAGGGGGGGAGGCTTCCCGCCTCGCCCGGCCAAAATTCAGGCTGGGGAGAAGCGCCCCGTCTCCCCGGCCGCGAACTTCAAAAAAAAAAAAAAAAAAAAGCCCCGTGATAGGCTACGTAACGATTTACATAGCCTATCACGGCTAGATCTGCAAAGTCAGCCGTGATAGGCTACGTTAATTGTCACGTAGCCTATCACGGGTGACTTTGGAAAAAAAAAAAGCGCGTACGCAAATGGCGGCCCCCATAGGGAGCCGCCATTTACGTTCCTTATTTGGTCCCTGTAGTCTACGTAAAGATTTACGTAGACTACGGAGAAAATAAGGGCAACGCAAATAGCGTTGCCCTTATTTTCGCCGTAGTCTACGTAAATCTTTATGTAGACTACAGGGACCAAATAAGGAACGTGAATGGTGGCTCCCTATGGGGGCCGCCATTAGCGTACATACTTTTTTAAAAAAAGTCACCCATGATAGGCTACGTGACGATTAACGTAGCCTATCACGGCTGACTTTGCAAATCTAGCTGTGATAAGCTACGTTAATCGTTACGTAGCCTATCACAGGGGCGTTTTTTTTTTTTACTTTTCTTGTAATGGTGGCGGTGGCAGCCGGTCAAAAGACCGGCTGCCACCCCCGCCCCTGACGAAGACCAGCCGAACCGCCGCCGGGACCCGCCGCCGGGAGCGACATTCGTGAAAGGTAAGTCCCATCCCAGGGGGGGGCAGGGGGGCGGGGGGGTGGAGAATTTCTCCCCGAACCTTCGGAGGACCGAATGTGTTGGCACTCGGCCCCCTGAAGTTTCGGGGAGAAATTCTCCCCCATCCCTATGAGTTTCATAACAGAAGTATGGTGTAGTGGTTAGAGCCCAGCCCAAAGTTACCCAGTGAGATAACTAACAGGTTTGCTAATGAGCTGGATGTGGAAATACAAAGCTGAGCTGGGGGCAAGTGGGGTGCTGACATGTGTAGGAGTAAGTTGCATCGAACTCAGTAAGACTTACTTCTGAGTAGACATGCACAGAGTTGGTTCTCCTCTCCATTTTAGCCTCACAACGTCAACAACAATGCTGGATGTAGAAATAGAAAGCCTAGCAGGGGGAATAATACCTCGTGCAGGGCTCCAGACCGGCATGGTGATTTTAAAAGGTTTTTTCTTTCTTTCAAACAGCGTTGCTTTAAACAAAGAGTGCATCGCTCAGGCACACCTAGGGCAGCCTTGTTTTGGGAAGCCCGGAGGAGGAGGAAGTGTTTTGGCTGAAAGTAAATGGAGATGGAAGATTTCAATTGAAAAAGAACACCTACAAACAAGGCGGTGAGCACAATTCATTTTTTTTTTTAAACTTACATATTTATTATCTGAATATACTACACTGCGTTTTTATTTACGAAAATTTTGCGACTCTGTGCGGATGACAAAAAAAAGCCGCATGACTGCTGGCCCCGCAGGACCTCGTGGTGCCGTTCCGCAGAGGATTCTGTGGCATGGACTGAAGGGAATTCAATCCCATTTCAGTCCATGGTGGAATTCTCTGACATCCCTACATGTTATGCAGGGAGGAGAAAAATGGCATCTGCTCAAATTCCCCATTCTACAACCTTTTAATGTGCATGAGTCCAGGCCTCCTTTGCATCTAGCCTAAGGATGGGGGAGAAATTCATTCAGTTTGCATTTTGCACATTTGAAACACTATCTGAGCCAAAACTCAGTTATACTTTGAAATTCACACATCTCCAAATTTTGCAATAATGTTCTCAATCATTGTTAAGGGAAATAATATTCAAAAATACATTAAATTAGGAAATTGCTTGCAAAACATGTGTACATTAGGCAAAAATGCATAGAAAAATGAATGCATTAGGAGAATTATGAATTTTCATGCACATTTTAAATAAAGGATTCTTTTTTAATCTATTTTATTTTATTTTTATAAATGAAATAAACACTACCAACAACATAATCAGAATCTTCAATTTCCAACATTACAGTATTCTGAGGAAAAAAACAAAAAACAAAAAAGGGAGGATAGCAAAAGAAGGAAAACAAAAAAAAGAAAAAAGGATTATATTAAACTTCAATAAGAACAAACCAAATATCCAAATATAAGCCCAGTTGCAGATTATACCTATACAGCATTCTTCCAAACATTGCAAGTATTATTAAATCTTCAATCCACTACACCACAAACGGTAAACCTTATCTTTCAGTATCATAACCTCAGTCTTATAGCAAAGGAATGGGAACAAACAATCCATACCATTCAGTTAACACATATTAATAAACATTAAAGGGTTAGCCAACAAGAAATAGCAATAATAATAATCCAATAATGATATAATTAATAATAATAATAAAAAGATAAAAAAGTTTAAGTGAAAGATAAAAAATAAAAAATAAAAGCAAATCATTTGTATATTTTAAGTAATATATCTAAAAATATATTTATATGTGTACACACACATACACACACAAATAGGCATTTTATTACAATATAAAACAAAAAAGGAGAAAAAAACAACAACAGAAATTTGCAAACATTTACTCTAGCAAACTGCCTAGACATCTTATCAGCTATAACCCAAACAGCACTTCAAAAAAACAGTAAAGATGGCTAAGTTCCAACTTCGGAGGCTGAGAGAATTTGTTCCCTTGTTTTAATTTTAATACCAATTAAAAATGATTCTGCAGCATCAGGATCCAAAAATCTTTTCATCTGGCCTTCAAAAAGAATGCAAAATGTAGCCGGATATTTAATATGATATTGCAGGTTAATTTGCTTTGCCAAACATCTTGCCTTGGTAAATTGCCTTCTTCTGTCAGCGATTTCTTTAGTATAATCAGGAAAGAGCATAATCTTGTCATTCGCTGGTCCCCACCAAAGCTCACCTTGTTCTCTTGCCAGATGCATAAGATGATTTTTTTGTAGAGACTCATGAAAATTGAACAATAACAGTCCCAAAAGTCCCTTTAGTGCCATGTATTGAAACAGGAACACGATATGCATGCTCAATATTAAGTAAAAAATCAGATGGTAAAGCAAATAGCTCATGCAAAAATTTATCCATAAATTCAGCCAAACCTATATCAGTGGCCACGTCTTTAATACCAAGGATATGTAGATTCACTCTATGTTTGAAGGCATCCAATTGAGAAATTTGAGCAGACAAAATACTATGAGACGCTTGCATGGCCATTTCATGAGCAATAATCCGATCTTTGAGAGCATTAACCTTCGATTCAATCTTTTGAAAAGAGATATTAATTAAATCCACAACCCCCTGAAGGGCAATAATTGAGTCCTGAATTGTTTCAAGTTTCTTTGACTGCTCTGGTAACTGAGAAGACATAGTTTTTATCAAAGCAAGCAACTCCTTTTCATCTCTAGCATTTCTAGAAACTTTTGCTGGGGGAGCAATTGGGGGGGTAGATGACATTCTCAAGCCTTTCTTTTTTTCCTTTGATACTGCCATCCTCCACTTTCAAAAACACAACAAGTTAGGGATGTCAGAGAATTCTGCCACGGATCTCGGGGAGGCTGAATGCCAGCGCATTCGGCCCCCCGAAATCAGTGGTGGAATGGTCTGCCCCCCCCCGCCCCCGCTGAGACAGGACTTACCTTGGGCAGATCTTCCTGGTGGCAGCGGCTCCAGCGGCGGCTCCAGCGGCGGTTTGGTGGCGGCTGCGGCGGCTGCGGTGGCTGTGGCGGCTGCGGCGGCTGCGGCGGCTGCGGCGGCTGCGGCGGCTACAGCAGCCGGTCTTCCGACCGGCTGCCGCCACTGCCATTTCCAGTTAAAAACACCCCCCCCAAAAAAAACATGATAGGCTACATAAAGATTTACGTAGCCTATCACAGCTAGATTTTTAAAAAACACCGTGATAGGCTATGTAAATGTTTACGTAGCCTATCACGGCTGATTTAAAAACAAAAATAAAAAAACGCGCGTATGCAAATGGCGGCGGCCATGGACGCCGCCATTTGCGTTCCTTATTTTGGCATGTCTTAGTCTACGTAAACATTTACGCTATTTGCATTCCCCTTATTTTCACTGTTTTAGTCTACATAAATGTTTACATAGACTAAGACGTGCCAAAATAAGGAACGCAAATGGCGGTGCCCATGGGTGCCGCCATTTGCATACGCGCGTTTTTTTTCTTCTTTTAAATCAGCTGTGATAGGCTATGTAAACATTTATGTAGCCTATCACGGCTGACTGCAGGGATGCAAACAGCGGCGGCTATGGCTGCCACCATTTGCATCCCTGCTAGCCAGCGGCTGGATGTTTGGCCGCCTGCGGAGCTGGCTGGCGGCTCTGCAGAATCCCTACAGAGCGGAGCTGGCCAGCCAGGATTCCGGGGGGGGGGGAAGGAATGGAGCGCCTCCCCCCGCGGTGAGGATTCCGGGGGGAGGGATGGAACACCTCCCCCCAACCATTAGCATAATCCCCGAAAGGTAAGTGATTTTCGTACATCCCTACAACAAGCAAGTATAATTGCAGAAACAAAACAAAAAAACAAACACGCAGATTTAATTGCAAGTCCTCAGATATTGCTGGTAGTTTAAATTCAGAAATACTATTTGGAGCCATTTGTCCTTATGTCTCCTAATTGCTTAGGAGTTTCAAACAGCATTCAGTAGATGACACACCAGTGTCTAATCTTAGATTTCAGCCCCTCTGTTTCTCTACAGAAGCAGCTGTTCTTCCAAGATTTCATCCAGATGGTACTGTAAGCTTCCCCTTTTAATTCCAGGGGAAGATAAAAACGTTTCTCAACCTTTTCAGAGCTGTTTGAGATAAGCAATCTGTGGAGCTTCGCAAGTCACTGCAAAGACACCATGGCTCCAACCAGATATCTTAAATAAAGAATTCTTGAAGTTCAGTACAAACTGTACTTAAAAGTGGAGAAATTCTCAATGTTCAAAATAAACCAAACTTAAAATTGGAAAAATAATAAAAAAAGACAAACCAAAATTGATAGTTCCATCCATCCCTTGTCACCCTAATTCTATTAAATGTTATAGTTCAATTTCATTTTTTTGACTTGCTCATATTATTTAAACTGTATACACAATGTGGAGGAGAACATAGGTCAGTTCTACATTGCACACAATGCCCAGCAAAGTGATGGTATAGTAGGAAGCATAGTAACTACATTTGGGAAAATCAATGATTAGCAAGACTTCGATCCAAGAACATTTGGTGTCACAATGAGCCATAATACTTGACAAAGGTAGGTCCAGAATTATAGTTTGCTATTAGAAAAGCTTAGATTTTCCCCCTTTCCTTTAATTCTATGGCACTCTTTAAAAGCTCTCGATATACTTAACAAGTGAGAATATTCCCACACTATGCCAGCCAGCGAAGGACAGAATTATGCAGCTTCAGAAATATTTCAACACCTGACTTTGGTGTTAATAAAGGAGGCTATGTAAAAGGATCCTGCAGTCTTCTCTCAAACTGGAACCAATTAATTTATATATATGTTAAATTAGCAGGTCATGCAGACTTACACAGTTATCCAAGTGGTGGTAGGTGTCAGTCTTGCAATGCCACACATAATAGTCTTTTGTTGTTCATTTTAATATGATTCAAAACTAGGAACTAGAACAGGTTGAGGGGAAATTCTTCCACATTCTTCTCCCTTCCTCTACTTTTATCATTGTCTTTTTAAAATGTCAGTTCTTTGACATGACTTTGAGTCACTGAGCATCACTGAGCTGCATAAGGATCCTATAGAAATATGCATGTTATGACACACCTTGCCTTTTTCTGTGGTAAGTCCCACTGCTTTCAGCGGGAAAACTAGGCATGTGGGACAATCACAGAAGTGTTTCCAGACAAGAAGCCAGCAAAGTTTCAGAAAGATAGGTGCAGGGTCTAGGGAGTTAAGATAATTGGAAACACTTTAAGGCTTTTTTTTCATAGTGAAGCCTAGTGGCACTGGAAATATGGCCATCTCATGGTCCTATCCTTGGGCTCCTCGAAAGCACAGTAATCGCAGAGATGACAGAGATGCGTCATTCACAGGTCCACCTTCTAATCACAGCAGGGATCCCCCACAGCGGGGACGGGACAATCAGCGAAGCTTGAGCTTGAGGTTCTCTGAGTTCCACACTGAAGGTCACGTCACCTTGTCCCCATTCCTGACTGTGAGCTTCTATTTCTTTGTTCAAATGGGGAAAGTGCACATTTTGAATGTTATTTGTTGTTTCAATCATCGTGGTCATATCAACCACAAATGCATACACCAAAACTACATAAATACCAATATACAAACCCTCTACAATACAAAGGATTTAAAATAATAAAAAGATGCTAACAAAACTTGACATTAAGAGATACCCATGAAGTATATAAAAGTTAAAACGATGACAAGATTAAAACCTTCAAGTTAAATTACGTCACTGCAGTTCACCTGGGTGACCAGCCAGATGGGCGATTAATACATTTAATAAATAAATAAATAATAATAAATAAATATTGACCTCTACAATGTGGGAAAGTGCGCATGAGGATGTGCATTTTTAAAGTGTCACTCAAATGTGTGCACTCAAATGTGTGCACTCAAATGTGCACGTACCTCATTGACTAAAGTATGTACACATGCACATGCTTTCAAAATGCGCATTTTTGAAGTGCACCTTTTTCTAATGAAAGCATTTTTTCAAACATGATTGCAAACTCAGGAATATGCAAGCTTTGCCCCCGAAATGTGATTACATTCATGTTTGGGCTTGTTTTATGTATTTATTTGGGGCATTTATATACCACTGAATATACGTAATAATATCAGTGGTTCACTTCACATCAATTGTTTAATGAACTGAAACAAAATTCTCATACATCCCTAGCTTAAATGTGTGCCTTTGGAATGAATGGGAGCTCAAAGTGCTCAGCCCTGGCAGGATTTCCCCTACAGCAAACTAAAGAGGGGTGTGGGTTTTTTTTGATGTAGAAGAACATAGAGATGGACAAATCTATCTTTTCCCACATTCACATGTTTTGGGAGCAATCCTATGGCTGCTAGACAGCTGCTAGACAGCCATAGGATATGTTGGTTTCTGGGAACCGACCTCCCTGCACTTCTGTGCTGCCTTGGAGGCAGCATGGAGCAGCCTCGTCCTCTGCTCTCGCAAGAGGAGTGCGGAGCGGCTGGAAAGGGGCGTGGCTGGGGGCGTTCCAGGGCGGGGAGAGCATAACTGCCTGTACAACACATCCAATGTGTCGTACAGGAGCCTCCTCCTCCGCTCTGCCCTCCCATGGCTAGACAGCCACAATTGGTTGCCTAGCCAAAAAAGCAGGGCAAGTAGGGGTGTACAAACCCCACTCACCGATCCGCCTGGGGGGTCCACGGGGGGGCAGAGCAGGGGATATTTACGTAGCCTGTCACAAAAAGACCAGGGACACAAATGGCGTCCGCTACACCGGACACCATTTGCATCCACACACCGGCAGTGGACACAAGGACTCAGCAGATGGACCCGGACCCAGCCTGCGCCAGGTAGCGTCTGTCCGGGATGAAGTTCACGGGGTGGCGGGGGAGAATGGTCCGTTCCACCACAGACTCCAGGAGGCCGTATTCTTTACTTGAAGCCAACATGGATTTGTAAAAAACAAGTCCTGCCAGACGAATCTGATCTCATTTTTTGATCAAGTAACCTCCCTTGTGGACTGTGGGAATGCTGTGGATATCCTATACCTCAACTTCAGCAAAGCTTTCGACAAAGTGCCCCATGATATCCTGATGAGCAAACTAGTTCAAAGTGGGCTAGATGAAACAACGATCTGGTGGATCCACAGTTGGCTACAGAATCGGACTCAAAGAGTGCTTATCAATGGGACCTTCTCAAACTGGAGAGAGGTAATGAGTGGGGTACTGCAGGGCTCAGTCTTGGGCCCAGTGCTCTTCAATATTTGTATTAATGACTTGGAGGAGGAGGTGCAGGGAATGCTGATCAGATTTGCAGATGACACCAGATTGGGCGGGATAGCTAATACTTCGGAAGACAGAAACAAAATTCAAAGTGATCTTGATAGACTGGAGCGCTGGGCAGAAAACAACAGAATGACATTTAATAGGGATAAATGCCAAGTTCTGCACCTAGGAAAAAGAAACCAAAGGCACAGTTACAAGATGGGGGATATGTGGCTCAACAACACTACAAGCGAGAAGGATCTTGGAATTGTTGTCGATTACAAGCTGAATATGAGCCAACAATGTGATGTGGCTGCAAAAAAGGCAAATGCTATTTTGGGCTGCATTAATAGAAGCATAGCTTCCAAATCCTGGGAAGTACTAGTTCCCCTCTACTCAGCACTGGTTAGGCCTTATCTGGAGTACTGTGTCCAGTTCTGGGCACCACACTTTAAGAAGGATGCAGACAAACTGGAGAGGGTTTAGAGGGCAAAAAAGATGACTGGAAACAAAGCCCTATGAGGAGAGACTGAAAGAACTGGGTATGTTTAGCCTTGAGAAGAGAAGACTGAGGGGAGATATGATAGCGCTCTTCAAGTACTTGAAAGGTTGTCACAGAGAGGAAGGCCGGGATCTCTTCTTGATCATCCCAGAGTGCAGGACACGGATGAATGGGCTCAAGTGACAGGAAGCCAGATTCCGGCTGAACATCAGGAAAAACTTCCTGACTCTTAGAGCAATACGACAATGGAACCAATGAGGTGGTGGGCTCTCCCACACTGGAGGTGTTCAAGACGAGGCTGGACAGCCATCTGTCGGGGATGCTCTGACTTGGATTCCTGCACTGAGCAGGGGGTTGGACTCGATGGCCTTGTAGGCGCCTTCCAACCCTACTATTCTATGATGTATGGTTCTATGGAGTCCGTGGTGGAATTCTCTGCCACCCCTAAGGGCAGGAGAAGCATGGAGGGAACGATCCACTCAGTACTTCTCCTGCCCTGCTTTGGATAGGCAGTGACCTCCAAGTTTGGAGGCAGCTGCCTATCTAGATAGGATTGCTCCCTAATCTCAAATTCTTTCTATAAATGAAAAGAAATGCAATTTTAGTATGTTCTTGTTAAAAACAAACCAAAGTAAATTTTCACCAATCTGCACCAGCCCAATTAAATAGATTCAGTTATTAACAGCATAGGCAGGTCCATATTATACCTGCCTGCCATGTAGCCATCAGAGATGAGGAGCTTGTAAGGGAAAAAAAGAGAGGTGGCAACCCTAATTCAGCACCACAATCATGGTTGAATGCACAGGGACTCAAACCCAGACTTTGAAGAGCAAAGCAGTCAGAGCCCTCTGCCTTGCGGACAGAGAGGAAAGATGTAGGACATAGAGGAGGTAGCCTCTGTGTACACATGTACACAGACTTACTGACTTGGATTCCTGCATTGAGCAGGGGGTTGGACTCGATGGCCTTGTAGGTGCCTTCCAACCCTACTATTCTATGATTCTATGATTCTATGTGTAAGTGCTTGTGCATGGGCAAATTACAGGTGTGCAAATAAATGTGCTTACGGTGGGGTGGAAGCTGCCTCTCAGTATCTCCATTCATTCCTTGAATGCATGGACAAGTGCCAATACTTTCTGAAGAGGCCAGCTTTTGGTTTCTATCACACTCTAGAGTGAGCTAGAAATAAACCTCATGGGGAAGCTATGCAGATGAAGGTGTGGGGCTATGCAGATGTTGGCTGGCACCATACTTAATGGCTTCCATTGAGTTCTGTAGGCTGTAATCTGGGAAACTGTTGAGAAGGAACTAAACCTGCCCTTTGTCTAAGGAAATGAGTTCATTAGGGTCAGGGACAAGTTCAGTCCCCACCCCAGTAGAGTCATCAGTGAATGGCTGCCTTCTCCTGGAGGAGAAGACTATCGATGGCTACTATTCCTGGTGCCTCTATGCTACCTCTGGTAATCAGAGGCAGTGAGCCTATGTGCACCAGTTGCTGGAGAACATGGGTGGGAGGGTGCTGTTGCACTCATGTCCTGCTTGTGGGTCTCCCATCGACAGCTGGTTGGCCACCGTGTGAACAGAGTGCTGGACTAGATGGACCCTTGGTCTGATCCAGCAGGGCTCTTCTTATGTTCTTAGTGCTCTCAGGAAAGTGCTGCACTCAGGGAATGCTAATGGCTTAAAGTGGAGAAGTCTTTAGCAGTATTGGTGTTTCTATCAAAGCACTTCGTAATGATTAAAAGAATCCCATGCCTTTCATTTGGGAAGGCAGCACACCTTAAAGGCTTGTGGGGTGTGTGTGTCTCCATGAGTGATTTACTCCAAGCTGACTGCATTTGGAGGTTGTTAGGGATACATGATGTCATGGCCATCCAGCAGCCACCCAGGAGCTTATCAGGGAAAAACCGGATTTCCTGAGACTGCTTAAAGTCCGATTCTTTTCCTCAAGTTGGGTTCTCCCCAGTATAGTTGCTGTGTGCCCCAACCCCTGCTTTTACCTCCGGCATGCTAGCCCTCCCCAGGGGTGTGCCTTTCACTGTGACCTAGGGATGTACGAAAGTCACTTACCTTTTCGACGAGGCGATTCGCGGTGGGGGGAGGCACTCCGCACCTCCCCCCAAAATCCTTCTCCAGCCAGCTCTGCTCCACGGAGATTCCGCGGAACCGCAGGCCGGGGCCGCCTGCAGCCGGAAATCTGGCCACTGGGCAGCCTTCCTTCCAGAAGAAAAAAACAACAATCCGCGTACGCAAATGGTGGCGGCTACGACGGCTGCCATTTGCATTCCCTTTTTTTTGCAGTTTTAGCCTATGTAAATATTTACGTAAGCTATTACGGTGAAAAAAAGGGCAACGCAAATGGCGTAGTGGGTGCCATTTGCGTTCCTTTCCCCCCCGCCGTTTTAGCCTACTTAAATATTTACGTAAGCTATTACGGCGGAAAAAAAGGGAACGCAAATAGCGCCCTCTACACTATTTGCGTTGCCCTTTTTTTCGCCATAATAGCTTACGTTAATATTTACGTAGGCTAAAACTGCGAAAAAAAGGGAACGCAAATGGTGGCTGCCATAGCCACTGCCATTTGTGTACTTGGGTTTTTTTTTCTTGGCTTGCCGTGATAGGCTAAGTAAATACTTACGTAGCCTATCATGGCAAAGGGCAGATGGCAATGGTGGCCACGGCAGCCGGTTGAAAGACTAGCCGCCGCTGGCGGAGCTGCCACCGCCCGGAACATCCGTCCCAGGTAAGCCTCGTCCCAGGGGGAATCCACGGGGGGGCGGGGAGGCCGTTCCACCATGGATTTCGGAGGGCTGAATGCCAGTGCATTCGGCCTCACTGAAATCCATAGCGGAATTCTCTGCCATCCCTACTGTGACCCCTGGTCAAGGGGTGTTTCCTGTGTGTTTCCCATCCCTGCACAAACCAATTAGTGTCTACACAGAAGTAACTCCCATTGTGGGCAATGGGGGTTGTCTCCTGAATGCACACACCAGCATTTACAGAGATCCCCCTCAATTGAAATAGCAGATTTTGAAGCACTAATTCCCTAAAAGCTGTAAAGCGCTTTCCCCAGAGATGTGATTCTCTGTTGTTTGGTTTATTACCATTAGGAAGTAACTTCTTCCAACTTCAATCAGCGGATCCTGAGCAGCATCGGTTTAGAAAGGAGGCTGGGTTCCCATCTGTCTTTCCCAGTACAAGCATATGCGTGTCTACTCAGAAGTACCTCCTATTGTAGTCAATGAGGCTTGTCCCCAAAATGCACACTCCCAGAGTTACTACATCCCCGTGAATTGAAATAACACATTTAGGAGCCTTAATGTTGAAGCTTTGAAGCTTCGATTGATTGCATCATTGGCTGATCAGGGCAGAAAGAACATTTGTGTTCTTTTAGTGATTGTTCTTTAACGCAGTAAATAATGCTGAGGTGGGGGGACAGAGTGAGAGGGAGAGAGAGAGAGAGAGAGAGAGAGAGAGAGAGAGAGAGAGAGAGAGATTTATGTAGCGACACATGAGGAAACCTCCTGGGATTTTATCAAAGGTGAAAGGGGGGGGGAGCCTCTCTTATTGGTTGAGCAGCCCCTACCCCTCAGTTGATGGTCACTCCATCCCCCCCTCATCTAGAAGTATGTTCTGTGGAGCGACTTTTACTGGTGTGATACACTCGCTCGTGGAGCCCTGCACGGAGCAAAGCTGGCTCCTTGAAAAATTCAGGTAAGCCACAATTGGCTTCTCCTTCCGTTGTCATTGAGAAACCCCTAGGACACTTTTTCAAGCCATCCCATATAACACAAATATGTTTTATTCCTGTGTCAATGCTTTTAAAAAATTACCTGCCAGTGGTTGTTTTTCTTTTTTACGTTTAGCTGCTAAGCAGCTCGTGGGCTCAGCTGCTATATTTGGTTCGGAGGATGCTGATCTGGGGAGGTTCCTTTTGTTTTGTAAAAGTCATTGTTTGTTTTGGGGGAGAGGGGGACTTTAGGTTCTCTTTAGGAAAACAGGTCTAACTCCATTTAACCTGCCTTTACTTGAGATTCCAGGGTATTTTTTTCTCATGTGTTTTTATTGTATTGCTCGCTCCTATGTAGCCTTTCTTTAAAGACTGGATTTTGGTTTGCTAGGCTGTAAAAGCCAGTATACTATAAAATTCCAGAACATCTACCTACCTGCCTACCACCTTGATGCACAAACCAAGGGCACCACCGATAGCTTTTTTGGGGAGGGGGAATGAATATCTAATGAAATCCCAGGTCCAGCCTGTGTTATATAAAGCCTCTAGTGTCAGTGAGAAAGTACTAAACTCAGATCTGCTGCTGCCGGCTGGCTGCTTGTCCCTTAGTACCATAAAGTAATGGTTTCAGCCTGGAGCAGAGAAAGTGCACACTGAACATATGGTCTAAAAGCTTCCAGGAAACAGGCAAGCTCCAGAGAAGCCTGCCAGGAATGCTCCTTTGCTGAATGCCCTTATCACGGTCTGGCTTGGGCCTGCTCTCTTCCAAATCATGAGAATGAGGCTTGGATTCAGCTCCCAGCTAGGGCTGTCGATTCTCTGAGGCTTTGAGTGTTTCTTGCTAGCAGGATTCCTGGCGGGGAAGGAAGGTTGTAAAAGAAGTGCAAAAGAGAGCCTGGCCTCCCTACAGCAAGGCTAATAAGAAGGAAGGAGTTCTGATGCAACGACTTGTAAGGCTGCAACCCCACGTTGGCTAGGGAGCAATTCCCACTTAACTGAAGGAAACGCTGTTCTGAATGAAGAGGGTAGGATCACGCTGCATGAGTGCAAGGGGATTTGGCACATTTACAAAATATGAACTAAGAACCTATACATATCTACTCAAAAGTCAAGATGTAAGAAATCAGCTCGTCAGCCTTACTTAGGGTAGGTGGTGCAGTGCAGGTCAGGAGCTATGCACAAAGGAATCAAATGGGCTACTGCTGAATACTGTCGCTTTATTTAAAGTGAGAGAACGACACGCCCAGCGCTGAAGTTTTGGGAGGGCCTGTAAAGGATAAGCTCTCTGGGGGATGTTTCAGGCTCCTTCCCTTAAGGTTTGGTTTACATCATTTATAACAAGGTTCTAGCCCATTGACCTAAGGAAAATGTGAAGAGCAGTATTCTATCTGATGGCTCATTCCAAAATGCAAACCTGCTTACAGTTCCCAATATTCTGATGGTGAAATGCAAAGGCAATAAGGTGATTGAAAAAGCCCTTTTCAAAGGAGTGTTTTCTTTGGTTAACATTTAATCAGCTGAGGTGGCAAACAATCCTATGCCCACTTACCTGGGAGGAAGTTCCACTGAACTCAATAGAACTTAATTCTGAGCAAACATGTCTAGGATTGCACTGTAAATAAACCTTCTTTTAAAAATCAATAGTACCTGCATTTAGGTTTGTACTGTATAGTGCCTCCCTTCCTCAAACTGCTAGGGATGTATGAAAATCACTTACCTGTTAGTGGATTATGTTTATGGTGGGGGGGAGGCGTTCCGTCCCTCCCCCTGGAATCCTGGACGGGCGGGGAGGCACTCCGTTCCTCCCCCCCGAAATCCTCTGCGGCTGGCTGTGCTCCGCGGCAGCTCCGCGGAGCAGCCGGCCAGGCCCAGCCAGGCCAGAGCCATCTGCAGCTGGATTTCCGGCTGCGGAGGGCTCTGGGGGGGAAAAAAAAAAATAACTCGTACGCAAATGGTGGTGGCTATGGCCGCTGCCATTTGCGTTCCTTATTTTTGACGTCTTAATCTACGTAAATAATTATGTAGACTAAGACGGCCCAAAATAAGGAACGCAAATGGTGGCAGCCATAGCCGCCATTTGCGTATGCCTTTTTTTTTTTTTTTTTTACCCAGACATTTAACCTACATAAAAACTTACGTAGCCTATCACGTGTGTGTAAAAAACCAAACAAACTGGAAATGGCAGCGGCGGCAGCCGGTCAGAAGACCAGCCGCCACTGCTGAAGCTGCCGCCAGAGCCGCTGCCGCCCGGAAGATCCGCCCCAGGTAAGTCTCGTCCTGGGGGGATCTGTGGGGGTGGGGGTGGGTGGGGGGGTGGCAGGCCATTCCGCCACAGATTTCGGGCGGCCAAATGCGCTGGCATTCGGCCTCCCCAAGATCCGTGGTGGAATTCTCTGCCATCCCTACAAACTGCTGGCTACAGCCATCATGCATCCCCAATTATCACATGCCTGGTGGATGAGGACTGAAAAACAGCGTTGCGAATTGCACTCTCAGCTAAGAGATGGTGCCTGTCTCTGTCACAGGCAAGAGGACTCAGCAGGGGCAGTTGGGAAATGTAGTCTCCAGACTCAGCAGTCCCATCACAATAATACTTTCAAATGTTTTATTCAATCTCAGTATACAAAAGAGCTAGAGGATTTTGTGCTGTTGTTGTTGTTGTTGCTCTTGTTGTTTTGGAAAGCTGAACATTTGAAGAAGGTGTCCTGAGACACCTTGGCCCTCACAGGCTTTTGCGTCACTATAGCCTTGAGCTACTCCAGAATTAAAATGTGTTAACTTGTTTGTTTGTTTTTTAATGATCCTGCAATTTCAGTCACCATGTATATGATTTTGTGTTCCACCGCCTAGCATGCTTAAGAAGGGCTTTCCCTAACTGGTGGTCTTTTAAACACCACCTACAGCAGGAGTGTAGAACCTCAGGCCCCGGGGGCCAAATCTGGCCATCCTGGGAGCCAAATCCAGCCCTCTTGGGTCCCAATCCAGCCCTCCAGTTTCTCTAGAAGGTCCCACCCCCTTTCCTTTAACTACTGATCATTTGGTGTTTTTCTGGCTTTTTGTTTTTGTATTTTGGCCTTGCCCCTTTTGCCTTTGGTCCCGCTGTTGAAATAAGCCTGAACCTACTCATGTACCTCAATGCATTTGAACCAAAGTGTTGCCATTTTGTATGTATTTTCGACAATAACAGGATGACGTCTGACCAGGGCTGGTGTCACAAGATAGGAGCTGTTGCCACGAAATACTAAAGGGCATTGGTCAGAACATCCTGATCAAATAGATAAACAGATGTCAGCATAAAAGTGTTTATCCAGTATTTTCTTGTACTTTCCATGTTCTATGTAATCTACGCATGCACATTATACTCAGTTATGTAACTTGTTTGTCTTACTGTATAAAAAGCCCAAGTAACTGTCATTCAGGGCTGACTTCTGTCTTTGGAGACAGACAGCCTTTGTTGCAGAAATAAAATCTCATCGTACCTTATCCGAGTGTCTACGTTACTGAATCGGGACCCACGCTAGACACGAACCTATTGAATAGCCTTCTACCCTTACCACACCACCCACCAATGAAATGTGGTCTACAAAATCGTCTCTGAGATTGAATTTGGCCCTTGGGCTGAAAGAGATTCTGCACCCCTGTATTGCTAGAAATGACCAAATGGCTAATGGTCATTTCTAGCAATAACCCACTCCAAGCTTTTGGAAACAGAGTGACAAATAAGGGCACATGAGAAAGTTTTTTTTTTCCCCCTAAAGAAAAAAGTGGAATTTTTACCTTTGTTTCCCTCACAAAACTGGTGCACTGTGGAAAGGGTGGAATTTTTATCTTAGTTTCCCTCACAAAACTGGTGCACTGTGGAAAGGGTGGAATTTTTATCTTTGTTTCCCTCACAAAACTGGTGCACTGTGGAAAGGGTGGAATTTTTACCTTTGTTTCCCTCACAAAACTGGTGCACTGTGGAAAGGGTGGAATTTTTACCTTTGTTTCCCTCACAAAACTGATGCACTGTGTCTGCCAAGCTGAAGGCCAAGTCATCATTTTCAGAATGTCAGCCTGCATGTTTTATGTCACCTTCTTTGGGATTTAAATTCTGCAAGTGGTTCTATGCACTTTGAACGTATCTCATTAAGAGATATGCATGCTTAGCTGTCAGTCCCAATAGCCTAGCAGAACTTATAGCTATTTATGTTTTCCTAGGAGGCTTAGTCTCCAAAAGACATGAAATAAGATAGGCCAATCTCTCTCAAGGTCTCTGCGTGCCTGTTTTATAAGAACAACCCAGGTAGCCATTGGTATTAGAAAGGAGTTGAAACCCAACAGCACTATAGGGATTCAGCAGGCAAGATGATATACCATTGCCTGCTTCAATTCCCAAAGCCTATAGAGAAGAAATATGGGGTGTTATCCTACTTGCTTCATGCACAAGGAGCAGGGCAAGGAGTATTTATTTATTTATTTATTTATTGCATTTATACCCCGCCTTTCTCCCTCTCGCAAGGAACTCAAGGCGGCTTACATTATCATCCTCCTCACCGTTGTATCCTCACAACAACAACCCTGTGAGGTAGGTTGGGCTGAGAGTCTGTGACTGGCCCAAAGTCACCCAGTGAGCTTCCATGGCCAAGTGGGGACTAGAACCCGGATCTCCTGGCTCCCAGTCCGTCACTCTCACCACTACACTACACTGGCTCTCATAGGGATGTACAGTGATTTGGCTGAAGTCCAAAGCCCCAAACATGAGCTGAATCAGACCCCTTTGGACCATTTCTATTCCTTCTGGAGGTGAAGCAGTCTTCCCTCTGAAGAGATCAAAACTGAAGCTGCACCTTGGATGAAGTTTCATTTCCAATTCAGCTTTGGAAAGGCAGATAGTATGTCTCCTAAAATAGCAGGTTTTGCTTTCTTTCTCTAAATGAGGAGGGAATGGGGCTGAGTGAATGACAGGTCCACCTTCTAATTGTAGGGCACATTTTACTAGGGCCTGTACAATCACTGTGCTCTGGGGCAGGGCAAGGATGGGACCATGAGATGGCCATTCTTTTAATCCCACCAGGCTTCACCACGAAAAAGGCCTTGAACGGTTTTCAGTTATCGTAACTCCCTAGCTCTGGCACCTGTCCGGAAACTTTGCAGCTTTCTTGCCTGGAGACACTTCTATGATGTGTCCATTTTCATACAAATTGCCTAACAAAACACAGCAGGGGGAGGGAAGGGGACATGAATCATGGACCTTCCCCAAAGTGAGGACTCCCCTTACACATAAACCACTGTGCCTATCCTTCTTAAACTTTGCAGTTCTGTTACTTAGGGCCAACATTATTCTGTTGCTGTGGATGAAATCTGTAGGCGTAGTGGGGGTGGGGGGAATTATGCCTACCAAATGTCAGAAAAATAAGTGTGGTGGTTTTTGTACTACGGACCTTGATATCATCTCTCTTTTTTACGGGGAACTGCTTCTAACAGCTTTATTTCTTGACAGAATTGGGTGAAATCTGCAGGGTAGTTGCCCCTTCTGAGGAGACTGAGCCTGCCAAGTTTCAAGTTAATAGACACAGGGATTTTTTTTGCAAATGTAGCATTTACATTTTGAAGGCATCCAAAAAAGGAGGCGCTTATTCCCCCTAGAGTCCTTGTGGAACATTCTTCTGAAAATGGCAGATGGTTATCATAGGTGCAGTCTTATTTGTTATTTGACCCCTGGTCAAATAAAGGGGAGGGTTTGCTTTATTAGGAAAATGTGGCACCATTGGACCATAGGGGATGTTACACTGAAATGCACCCATGCTTGGCCAATAACATATATGGCTTCTTGGATTCTAGAGTCAAATATAACTTGTTCAAAACATGCGAATTTACACAGTGTATTTGAACATGGTTAGGGTTGGTGGGGGAGTCTGCTCGCAGAGCTGTGGGATGCCAACGGACCAGGCCACTGAGCACCCCGTAGCTTGGCGAGCAGTTGGGAGTGCTGCCAAGGACTCGTCCTGCCTCTGGCAGCTGTCAAGGAAGCCTCTGACAACCGGCGTGGGCAGAGGGGGCCTCGGCGGTGCCCCAGCGCTCTAGTCCTGGGCTCCCCAGGAGGAGGCCCGGGCTAAAGTGCTTGGGGGGGGGTGCTGCACAGAGGACTCTGGCAGTCAAGCCCTTGTGCACATAAAGTACAAGGGCTTGGCTGCTGGAGTCATTGGCACAGAGAGGAGGGGCGGCTCACTCAGCAGGCGGGGCAAGCAGGTCGGCTCACCGAGCGGGTCCAGGCCACGTGAGTGGGCCCCCCCAGCTCATCGAGCTCCTCCACACCCTGTACGGAGATGGGTTCATCCATCCCTAAACACAATAACCTAAAGTGGGGGTGGGAGTCCCCCTGAGGGCCACGTTTCCTTGGTGGTAACGTGCTGGGGGCTGCATGCCTATGTCTAGAGCCAAAAAGTGGCTGTGGCCAGAACCAAAAGGGGGCATAGCTACCCCAGCCATTCACACTAGAGCTGTGCGCAGGTGGCCTCTCAAAATTCTCCACCCTTTTTGTGGGCAGAGAAATTGGCGGGGACAATTTCACTGAATTTCTCCATGGGGAGGAGACATTCTCCAGCACTTTCCCCCAGGTAGGGCTGCCCATTGGCAGGGGTTGTAGTGTAGCACAGCGTCTTTTCTCATGAGGAGCTTGGGCTTTTTGTGCTCCAACTGCAAGTGGCAACAGCACCAACTGTGTTGGCAGGCAGGCCCCTGGCTTGCATCCACCACAATGCAGGGGGCAGTGTTGTGTCTAGCTCCAGGGATGATGTGGAGCTAGTGCTAAGCCAAAATCTCCTGAAAGTTTTCTTCCCCTATAAATGAGGTTTCCATTTTTCTGCCTCATTCTCAGGGTGTTTTTTAATGTATTTTGTGGTGTTTTTGAGCTCACCTAAGTAACGCAGGGCAGCCGAGGGTACTGTGTTTCTGTTTTCTTTCTATTGCACATCTGTCCATTGCTCTGCAGCCTCCCAGGCTGCCTGCACTTCCTGATCTGAAAAAGCCCTATGGGATGAATTACCTTGTGATGTCTTCCCCTGGGCTTTAATTGAAGTGTGGGAAGCCAAGGAGGCTACAGGCTGCTGGGGAGATGGTTGTACAATGAAAAACAGGACACTGGTCACACTGCTTGGCTACCTCTTATCCTAGGAATGCACAAGACCCCAAATCCCAACCCATGAGAATTTCTCCAAGATTTTATTCACCATTGAATTTCTTTTTGAAAGCAATTTCTTTCCTATCAAATTGAAGGAGAATTGTTGAAAAAATGTGGGAGAAATTTTCAGCACAGCACTAATTCATATACACCCCCCCTACTGCAATTTGTATTGGGGGGAAACTAGGAATGTACGAACGTTCCGCCATGGATGTCGGGGAGGCCGAATGCCAGTGCTTTCGGCCCCCGAAATCGGTGGCAGAATGGCCTGACACCCCCCCGCCACCCCCCCGGGATGGGACTTACCTGGGGTGGATCTTCCTGGTGGCAGCGGCTCCAGCGGCGGCTCCGGTGGTGGTTTGGCGGCGGTGGTTTGGTGGCGGGGGTGGCCGGTCTTCCAACTGGCTGCCGCCGCCACCATTTCCAGGTTTAAAAAACAAAACAAAATAAAAAAAACGTGATAGGCTACGTAAAGATTTACGTAGCCTATCACGGCTAGATTTAAAAAAAACACCGTGATAGGCTACGTAAATCTTTATGTAGCCTATCATGGCTGACTTAAAAAAAACACACAAAAACGCACGTACGCAAATGGCGGCGGCCATGGGCGCCACCATTTGCGTTCCTTATTTTGGCACGTCTTAGTCTACGTAAACATTTACGTAGACTAAGACGGTAAAAATAAGGGGAACGCAAATAGCATAGACGCTACGCTATTTGCTTTCCCCTTATTTTTGCCATCTTAGTCTACATAAATGTTTACGTAGACTAAGACGTGCCAAAATAAGGGACGCAAATGGCGGCGTCCATGGCCGCCGCCATTTGCGTACGCATGGTTTTTTTTTTTTTAATCAGCTCTGATAGGCTACATAAAGATTTATGTAGCCTATCATGGCTGACTGCAGGGACGCAAATGGTGGCGGCTACGGCTGCCACCATTTGCGTACCTGCTATCCAGCAGCCGGATGTCCGGCTGCTGGCGGAGCCGGCCGGCGGCTCCGCAGAATCGCTGCGGAGCACAGCGGCTGGCCAGGATTCCGGGGGGGGGGGGAGGAATGGAGCGCCTCCCCCCCCAGCAAGGATTCCGGGGGGAGGGACGGAACACCTCCCCCCACACCATCAGCATAATCCTCGAAAGGTAAGTACCTTTCGTACATCCCTAGGGGAAACCCTCACATTCTCTCCAATGAGAGGTTTTATTCCAATGCAAATAACAGGTGGTAGGGGCTCGATCTGAACCAGGACCCTGGTGTGGGGGTAAGGGAAGTTATCCCTTTGCCCCACTGTGGGCCCCATCTAGATAAGCTCTCCATGCCTATAATTTGCATTGGGGAAAAAAAATCCTCTATTTGTTCCATTGGGAATGTTTTCCCAATGCAAAATGCAGGTGCTGGGGACCTGATCTGCTTCCGGGCCCTGGTGTGGGGTGGGCAGAGGGGCAATGGTCCATTCAGAGACAATCTTTCCTCAGTGTGATTTTGGTAGGAAGGAGGTTTGGGTACTTTGATGCCATTCTGGGATCCTTGCTGAGAATGCAAAGCATGACCATTTCGTTCCCTTCCTGTAGATTAGGAATGGAAGCTCCTCGTAGGGTTTCTCCACACTGCACAGGTAATGCTGGAGGAGACCAAGAATCGGTGCTATGTCCAGGGCCCAAACACTGGGTGGCAAAGGGGAGGGGGGTCAAGGTAAACTTTACCAGGGCCTGGAGATTGGAGGGCAGCAAGCCCAGGTTGCAACCCCATTACTATGAGAAAAAATTGAGGTTAAGTTGTCGATGATCCTGGAAGATAATTATGGAAGCTTAATTACTTTTACTTACGTAGTTATTGTTCAGATCTTGTGAGACTTGCTGAAGCCAGTCAAAGCAGGGACAGAGCAGAACAAGGAACATTCTGAAAAGAACTGCTGGCCCAGGCCCTTCTCTAGAATGAAGAGTGTGTGCTTGTGATTATGCAGGGACTTGTACTTGAAAAGAAAGAGAGAGATTTGTGCTTCTTTATGTGACAGGGTATCTCAAGAACTACCACTTCCAGAATTCCTTGTACCTATGCAGGAGGGAGGGACAGCTGGTCAAAGCAACGAAGTACCATCATAGTCCAGGACTTTGATCCCAGGGACAGTGGGAACCAGCACTGCTGATATATGTGAGTTAATGTCTAGTACACATGCACACACACAGACTCATAATGCCTTTAACAGGACCAACACCCCTTCCCCTGAAGTACAAAATGGTAAGCTTTGTAGGACTGTTCTTCAAACTGGATGTTATGGTAAACAAAAATAGCCAAAGGGGGGAGTGTTTGGGGGAATGGTAGAAAAGAAAAGCCCTGGCGTGGGTCATGATGTAATGTGAGAAAAGGTAGAAAATGTAATTTCAGAATTAAACCAGATAGTTTTTCTTTCATGAATCATGAAATAGTATGTATGGGATGGGATCATGTGTGGAACAGAGGTGTGGTACGTTTTTACTGGGGCCCCCCAAATCATGTCTTATCTCTGCCGGTGTCCCAACTCCAGTAGCCTATCACTGCCCCTATGAGGGTCTACAGGAGCTATTCCACCAGGCTGCAGCAAAGAGAGAAAGGAAGCAGAACTATTCCATCAGTTTTGCTGAGAGCCTCTGGCTTCCCTTTAACTATCACTGAGAGGCAACCATTCCATCTGCCTACCTGAGCTGTTTCCATGCAAACTATACCTTTAGGAACTGGTGCCAGAGTTTGTTTTTTCCTCCTCCCTCCCCATTCCCTTTTCCTTTTCTGTTTTCACTTATTTTAGACGATAAGTGTGAAGGCACGGACTGTCTTGTGCACCTCTGGGAGATGTTTTGGCTGATGAGTGATGCCAAAAAACTTTCAGTAAATAAATCATAGATAATACTAAACCTGCAGTCCCAACCGGGTGCCCTCCATATTTTTGGACTTCAACTCCCATCAGCCCCAGACAGCATGGTCAATGGTCAGGAATGTTGGGAATTGCAGTCCAAAACTTCTGGAGAGCACCAGGTTGGGAAAAGCTGTACTACAGCATAGGATGAAATGGAGACTGGGCCCAGTGGTCCAATAAAAGCTCTCCATTCCCTTCTATGGAAAAGGTTTCTATGCATGCAATCTTAGTTGTGTATGGTGAATAAGATCTGAACTCATACTTTTATTTGTAGGGATGGACGAAAGTCCCTTACCTTATTCTGCAGCTTGCTTCACGGTGGGGGGGAGGCGCTCCGTCCCTCCCCACGAAATTCTGGGCAGGGTGGGAGGCACCCGTCCCTCCGGCCTCGAATCTCTTCTCCTACCGGGACGCAAATGCCGGCGACCGTAGCTGCCGCCGTTTGCGTCCCTGCAGTCAGCCATGATAGGCTACGTAAATCCTTACGTAGCCTATCATGGCTGACTTTGGGGGGAAAAAAAAGCACGTACGCAAATGGCGGCGCCCATGGGCGCCGCCATTTTCGTTCCTTATTTGGGCACGTGTAGTCTACGTAAACATTTACGTAGACTACGGCGAAAATAAGGGCAACGCAAATAGCATTGCCCTTATTTTTGCCATAGTCTACGTAAATGTTTATGTAGACTACACGTGCTCAAATAAGGAACGCAAATGGCGGCGCCCATGGGCGCCGCCATTTGCATACGCACTTCCCCCTCCCCAAAGTCAGCCGTGATAGGCTACGTAAAGATTTACATAGCCTATCATGGTGTTTTTTGAAAATCTAGCCATGATAGGCTATGTAAATCTTTACGTAGCCTATCATGTTTGTTGTTTTTTTTTTTACTAGGAAATGGTGGCGGCGGCAGCCGTTTGGAAGACCGGCCGCCGCTGCCGCACCGCCACCGCACTGCTGCTGGGAGCCGCCAGCGCCAGGGACATTCGCCAAAGGTAAGTCCCATTCCGGGGGGTGGCGGGGGGTGGCGGAGAATTTCTCCACCGATTTCGGGGGCCCGAATGCGTTGGCATTCGGCCTCCCGGAGATTCGTGGAGAAATTCTCCAACATCCCTAATTTTCAGATAAAAATTCTAGTGGTTAAAAATAGCCCTTTGAGAATTAAAACAACAAACATACACCATATGAAATACTTGTTTAAAGTACTGAAGCAGCAGTTAAATCAATAACAAATATAAAAAACTTTATTAGGGATGTACGACAGTCACTTACCGTTTCGCAGATCTGCTTCGCGGTGGGGGGAGAGGTGCTCCAACCCTCCCCCTGGAATCCTGCCTGGCCGGCTCTGCTCCGCGGGGATTCTGTGGAGCCACCGGCCGGCTCCACCAGCAGCTGGACATCCGGCCGCTGGGCAGCAGGGACGCAAATGGCGGCGGCCGTAGCCGCTGCCGTTTGTGTCCCTTTACTTAACCGTGATAGGCTACGTAAATATTTACGTAGCCTATCACGGCAAAGTAAAAAAAAATGCATACACAAATGGCGGCGGCTACAGCGGCCGCCATTTGCATTCGCTATTTTTCGCCGTTCTAGCCTACGTAAATATTTACGTAGGCTAGAACGGCGAGAAATAGCGAACGCAAATGGCAGCCACCGTAGCCGCTGCCATTTGCATATGCTGCGCCAAGCCGTGGCCGGCCAGGAGACCAGCCGCCGCCACCCCCGCCGCTGCCGCCGCCCCTGCCGCAACTGCCACCTCTGCTGCTGGAACTGCCTCCCCTGCCACCACCCCCACTGCTGCCGCCCCTGCCGCCCCTGCCCTGCTGTCCCCGCCACCTTCTGCTGCCGCTGCCCCTTCTGCTGCCCCTTCCACTGCCACCGCCCCTTCCGCTGCCGCTCCGCCACACTGCTGCCACACCTGCCGCACCTGCTGCCGCCGCATCCACCGCATCCGCTCTGGTAAGTGCCGTACTGGGGGGTTCCGCGGGGCGGGCGGGGGGGCAGGAGGTCGTTCCGCCACGGATTCCGGGGGGCCGAATGCCAGTGCATTCGGCCTCACTGGAATCCGTGGTGGAATTCTCCGCCATCCCTACCTTTTATTGGCTGAAAGTGTAACACTTTTCTTCAGGGTCTCTAAAGGGACTCACAGCAAAGGCCTGGTTGCAGGGACAATTAACATATATCATTTTAATTTCTTAATTAAAAAATAGGGCTGTGTATGGACCACCCACTTCACTTTGGACCCTCCAAATCAGCCCTGCTTTGACTCAGACTGATTCAGACCCCCTCCACTTCAACTCGGTTCCAGATCCAAAGTGAGATTCGGATATCTGGATCTCTCAGTTTGGGTGTTTTCCCATTGACTTTCATGGGAAAACAAAAATGGCCATAACTTTTTCAGTTGTCATGATAAATGGATGAAAGGTGAATGCCTCTCTGCCAACATGGAGGGGATCCCACCAAGCAAATTTCAGACAGTGTTGCCCAGGACTTCTTGTGCTAGGTGCAGCTGAAATTCGATTTTTTCCACAAAAACTCTCAAAGCAAAGAGGTATACCTCTCAGCCCTGCGCCGCTGCCTCCTCTTGCCTGCTTGGCTGTCAAGGACTGCTGGCTGTCTCCTGCTTGCAAGGACGAGACAGCTATCTAGTGGTGGGGGTGTGCGCCATGCCTCCTCCTCCTGCCTGGGCAATTCACAGTAGTTTTTGCATACAAGTCTATGTGCACACATAGATTTATATGCAAAAAGTGCTGTGAATCACCCATTTACTCAAGATTCATGATGGTTTTTAAATTGAAGTCTATGTGCACATAGACGTCCAATTGCCATGTTTTTAAACAGACAGAAGGACTGGCAAGCGGAGCAGGGGCGGGGGGAGGGGTGTCCAGAGAACCTGGATGGGGGTAGGTTCTCACATCCCTAAGTACCACCACCAGAATGATCTCTGTCTCTGGAATGCAGCTGTTTTTTCTCCAGGTATTCCGTTTCCCCCCTCCTCCACCACTGTCACTGATTGGAGATTGCTCGGTTGCATTCAGCCCTGATTTGGAAACTAGAGTTTCCATTTGCCAAAGCTCCCCCCTCCCTCCTCCTCCCCACCCCCCTTCCCCCTCCTCCTCCTCAACCCCTCGCTGAACTTTCTCAAGTTGATACTTTTAGCTTCAGGCTGTCTGAGTTGCTCAGAATGAAATACCAAGTCACACGAGGTGCTTTGTATACAAGGCACTTCACTTCAGGGTGCCTCATTGCTATTCTGCTCCACCTCGTATCACGCAAGGTACCTCCAAAGCAACCCGTTTCAACTCATTATTTGGGCTTTGGACCGAAGCGGTGCACAGCCCTAATTAAAAACAATAATGCACATGTAATAATTTTACATGCAGAAAAATACATTTATCACCAAAACAATAAAACAGAGCACAGCCCTCCCAAAGTTCTGTCTTTTAGCTTGAGTCCACAACAATAAAAATATAAATAGAACTTCTATCGGAAGCTTGATTTTTCTGCTGTTCGAAGAAGGAAAACAGTCTCTACTCAGTTCACTCCAGCTCCGCAGCAATCTTCTCAAGGTGGATGAGTCCAATAACACAGGAGCAAACTTTGCAAACAGCCCTTTACACAATATAAAAGAACATAAACAATAAGGAACTCATAGTGTCTGTAAAAAAAAATCATGACTCTCTAAAAGAAATTCGAAAGGAAACTTCCCTACTAACCTGTCTCAAGGGTTCAGGGTCTTACAGAGAGGAGAAAGCAAGCTTCTTCCACTCTGCATTTTGGTTACTGCCTAAAATGGTGGCCACTCCCTATCTCACTCCTTTACTGAGCATGTGCAGGCATATTCCCGCTCAAAATTTACCAGTGGTTTACATTCTCCCCTGCTAAACTACTGACATCCTGGCAGGTGTTTTTTTTTTTTTTTTAATTATAACTTCTAACTGGTTACACAAATGTACTCCCCTTCAATAATTTGGAACATAATCTGTCCTACAAGTTTCTAAAGACATTTCTGTCGGTATCTCTAATGTAGCTGAAGTTTCTTCACTTCCATTGGAGAGCTCTGATAAATCACCTGATTCATTCTGTAGTTGGCTTCCTGGAGAAAGCAAATATATCCTAGGTTCAAACTCCTCTTCTAAGGGGTTTAGTTGTGAGATAAAAATATGTTTAGCATGTGATTCTTCCTCATCCTCTACTTGAATTAGGGATGGCAGAGAATTTCTCCCCGAAACTTCGGGGGGCCGAGTACCAATGTGTTCGGCCCCCTGAACAAGTTTCGGGGAGAAATCCTCCGAACCCCCCCACCCCCGCACACCCCCCGGGACGGGACTTACCTTCGCCGAATGTCCCTCCCTGTGGCGGGTCCGGCTGGCAGTTCAGCGGGTGTTCGAGCGGGGGCGGGAGCGGCAGCCGGTCTTTCGACCGGCTGCCGCCGCCGCCATTGCAATAAAAGAAAAAAAAAATGCCCCCTGATAGGCTACGTGACGATTCACGTAGCCTATCACGGCTAGATTTGCAAAGTCAGCCGTGATAGGCTACGTCAATCGTCACGTAGCCTATCACGGGTGACTTAAAAAAAAAAGAAAAAGCGCGTACGGATAATGGCGGCCCCCATAGGGAGCCGCCATTCCCGTTCCTTATTTGGTCGCTGTAGTCTACGTAAAGATTTACGTAGACTACAGCGAAAATAAGGGCAACGCTATTTGCGTTGCCCTTATTTTCGCCGTAGTCTATGTAAACATTTACGTAGACTACAGCGACTAAATAAAGAACGCGAATGGCGGCTCCCTATGGGGGCCGCCATTAGCGTACGCGCTTTTTTTTTTTTTAAGTCACCCGTGATAGGCTACGTGACGATTGACGTAGCCTATCACGGCTGACTTTGCAAATCTAGCCGTGATAGGCTACGTGAATCGTCACGTAGCCTATCAGGGGGCGTTGTTTTATTTTTTAAACTTTTGCATTCGCGGCCGGGCGAGGCGGGAAGCCTCCTCCCCATCCTGAATTTCGGCCAGGGCGAGGTGGGAAGCCTCCCCCCTGGCCTGAATTTCGGCTGGGGCGAGGCGGGAAGCCTCCCGCCCGGCCTGAACTTCGCGGGGGGAGCAGCGAAGCGCCTCCCCCCCAACGCGAACGTCCTTCGACGACAGGTAAGGGACTTTCGTCCACCCCTAACTTGAATCACTACTTCATCAGCTTCTTTCTGTCTAGTTCTGCTGCTAACTGGGCTTGAGTCCATGGGTATGATTTCTGAAGATTCATGAGCAGTAATAAAACCACAGGGCCTCAGCATATCCCTGTGAAGTGTTCTTATAGGACCCTCTCCAGTTTCTGCTTGTAATCTATAAACAGGTAGATCTCCCTCTAATTGTTCCAATATTATATGCAGCACTGGTTCCCATTGATCAGCAAGCTTCTGTTTGCCTCTAAGACTAAAGTTGCACACTTAGATAGGGATGGGAGAGAATTTCTCACCGAAACTTCGGGGGGCCGAGCGCCAATGCATTCGGTCCTCCGAAGGTTGTTCGGGGAGAACTTCTCCGTCCCCCGCCCCCCATCCCCACCGGGATGGGACTTACCTTTCAAGAATGTCCCTCCCGGTGGTGGGTCGCGGCGGCGGTTTGGCAGGTCTTTGTCAGGGGCGGGGGCGGCAGCTGGTCTTTTGACCAGCTGCCACCGCTGCCATTACAAGCAAAGTAAAAAAAAAAAATGCCCCTGTGATAGACTACGTAACGATTAACGTGGCCTATCACGGCTAGATTTGCAAAGTCAGCCGTGATAGGCTACATTAATCACCACGTAGCCTATTACGGGTGACTTAAAAAAAAAAAAGCATGTACGGCTAATGGCGGCCCCCATAGGGAGCCGCCATTCGCGTTCCTTATTTGGTCCCTGTAGTCTACGTAAAGATTTACGTAGACTACGGCGAAAATAAGGACAACACAAATAGCGTTGCCCTTATTTTCGCCGTAGTCTACGTAAAGATTTACGTAGACTACAGGGACCAAATAAGGAACGTAAATGGCGGCTCCCTATGGGGGCCACCATTTGCGTACGCGCTTTTTTTTTTCTTCAAAGTCACCCGTGATAGGCTACATGATGATTAATGTAGCCTATCACGGCTGACTTTGCAGATCTAGCCGTGATAGGCTACATTAATCGTTACGTAGCCTATCACAGGGGCGTTTTTTTTTTCTTTTGAAGTTTGCAGCCGGGGAGACAGGGCTCTTCTCCCCGGCCTGAATTTCGGCCGGGCGAGGCGGGAAGCCTCCCCCCCCGGCCTGAATTTCGGCCGGGCGAGGAGGGAAGCCTCCCCCCCCGGACTGAACTTCGGGGGGAGCAGCGAAGTGCCTCCCCCCCACCGCGAAGCAAGCTGCGAGACCAGGTAAGTGACTTTCGTGCACCCGTACACACTAATACTGAATCACTCAATGTAATCACTTTGGCATCCCATCTTTGTTTATTAGCCAGTTGATGCTTTGCAGCTTCTTCAGTAGCAAGATCATAGGCATACCATAATCTTTGTCTTAAATCCTTTACATATTGTTGATGTGTCACCACACTATGTCCTTTTTCTTTAACTCTAAAACACAATCAATAGGCAATAAAGGTTGTCTGCCAAACATTAAATAATATGGGGTCTCTCCAGTTGTGTCATGTCTAGTACAATTATAAGCATGCACCAGTAGTTTCACATATTTTCTCTAGGGATGTTAGAGAATTCCGCCATGGATCCCAGGGAGGCAGAATTCCAGTGAAGTTGCCCCCCCGGAATCCGTGGCAGAATGGAGCAACCCGCCCCAACACCCCACGAAAGCCCCGCGAAATGGAGCCTACCTGGCTGTGGCTCTGGCCGCAGCAGCAGTGGCTCCGGCAGCGGAAGAAGTGGCAGTGGCAGCGACGGCGGCAGCTCTGGCTGCTGCCAGGCTGCTGCGGCAGCAAATGGTGACTGTCGTAGCAGCTGCCATTTGCATCCCTACGCCGGCCCGTGAAAGGCTATGTAACTATTTACATAGCCTATCACGGCTAAATGCCATTTGCGTCCCTGCTTTAGCTGTGATAGGCTACGTAAATATATACGTAGCCTATCACGGGCCGGCGTAGGGATGCAAATGGCATCCCCTATGCAGGACACCATTTGCGTCTGCAGCAGCCTGGCAGAGGCTGGAGGCCCCGATGCAAGTTGGCCTGGGCAGCGGCTCTGCAGACTGGTCACGGAACGGAGCCAGCCGGGCAGGATTCCGGGGGGAGGAACGGATCGCCTCCCCCCACCTGCAGACCCCAGCGAAGCCAGGTAAGCGGGGTTTCGTACACCCCTAATTTTCTCCAGTTAATTTTCTTCTGGTGTTCTAGTGTTCCCAACATGTTCAATAGGGTATGATTGAACCCTTCCACCGGATTCCCTCTGGGGTGATAGGGTGTCGTGTGACTTTACTCCAGTGATTTGGCTCAATTCCTTGATAAATTCAGATTCAAAAGTAGCACCTTGATCACTATGTATCCTCCTAGAAAACCCATAGTGGCTGAAAACGTTGTTCCACAACACATTAGCAACTGTTTTGGCTGACTGAACTTTAGTTGGATAAGCTTGTGCATATTTGGTAAAATGTTCAGTTAACATTAACACATTTCTTGCTCCTGCAGTGTCTGGCTCCAAAGTTAAAAAGTCGATAGAAACTAATTCTAGTGGAGCAAAAGCCTGAATATTTACCAGCTGAGCTGCTTTTTCTACTTTAGACTTCCTTTTAATACAGCATTCATAAGTCTGACACTTCTTCTCTACATCTCTAGTCATCCTAGGCCAATAGAATTGGTCTCAAGCCAGATCTATAGTTCTTTCAAATCCCATGTGGCCCATTTCATCATGAATTCATTCTAGTGCTCTACAGTGATGAGTAGAAGCGGTTACCAGCTCTCCTCTCTGTTGTACCTTCCTGTACAGGACTCCCTGAGAAGGGAAAGGTTTTGTCCACTCACGTCTTGTCTCATACGCTTCTCCTTTTTCTTCTAGAGTAGGATTATGTCCAGTTTCCAAGAAGTGAATCTCACGAACAATATATCTATCTTGTCTCTGTAACTTCTTCCAATCTAAAGAGCGAAAACTGGAGGAATATAGTCTTTCAAGCCAAAGGTCTGGATTCTCAAATGATGTTGGTATGCTGTCTTCATCACATGGCAGTGTCTCTACTAACCCTGAGCTTCTAGATGTTAGTACTTCCTCAAAAGAATTATCTGCTTCAGAGCCTATCTGTACTTCATGAATTTGAATAATTGCCTTACAGACTTCACTGTTCCATATACTCCATTCTTCAAGGTTAGACTGAGCTTGGGAAATCATTATAACAACACACTCTTGTTGTTTCAGATTTTCCTTGTCATAACTTCATGTGGCCTTCTTGACAGTGCATCTGCATCTACATTCACTGTTCTGAATTTATACACAATATCAAAGTTGTACAGTGACCAAGCTGCCACCCACCTGTGACCATCTGGATCCAATTTTGCAGCCTTCAGCACATATGTCATCGGGCTGTTGTCTGTCATTACTCTAAATTCTGCCCCATATAAAAAAAAAATCATGAAATTTATCACAAATGGCTTACTTTAAGGCAAGAAATTCTAATTTATGAACTGGATAATTGTGGTCACTAGAACTCAGTTCTCTGCTAGCATAAGCAATGACTCGAGGTTTTTCATTCTGTACCTGATACAGGGCAGCTCCTAGTCCAGTGAAACTTGCATCAGTATGAAGAATATATGGAAGTTTCCAATCAGCAAATCCAAGCACTGGTGCAGTGGTGAGCTTCAATTTTAAAGTCTCAAAAGCATTTCAACAATTTTCAACCCATTTACCAGCAAGGGTTTGTCTTCCATCCCATTTCCTCCCTTTTTCACCCCCAGCAAGAAGGGAGGTTTTGCAATAAGAGAATATCTATCTATGAACCCCCAGTAATATCAAGCAAATCCTAAAAATCTGCACAATTCTTTTATAGTAGTTGGCGCCAGCCACATTGTAATAGCATCGTTTTTTTCTTTATCTGGGTGGATTTCATCTTGAGAAATCACATGCCCCAACTATTCTACAGAAGTTTGAAACAGTTTACACTTTGAAGGTGCCAGCTTCAATACATATTCTTGTAGGCATTTGAGAACTTTCAAGGATGCTCTTCATGTTCCTCACAAGTGGCTGAGAAAATAATCAGGTCATCTAAAAATGCTACTGTCTCAGTTAGATGCATGACATGCATGACACGTTCCATCATCCTCTGGAAGGCAGTTGGGGCATTTGTTAGTCCTTGTGGCATCCTCTTGAACTGCCAGTTTCCAAATGGTGTGGTGAAGGCTGTTTTGGGACCTTCACTTGGCTTGACTGGTATTTGATAATATCCACTTTCGAGGTCCAATATGGAGAACCACTTTGCTCCTGCCAAAGTTTCTTCAGTTCTAGGCAGAAGATAAGCATCTTTTTGAGTCATGCTGTTAAGTTTTCTATAATCTACCACCATTCTAAATGTTCCAGTTTTCTTATGCACCAACATAAGAAAACTGGTGAGGTGTACAGGCTGCAGGTTTCCTCAATCACACCCAGTGCTACTAATTCACTCAAATGTTGATGCAGATCTTCAAAATCAGAAGGTGATACCCTTCTAGTCTGTTCTTTAAAAGGCATATAACTAGGGATGTGCAAAAGTCACTTACCTTTTCACGGATTGTGTTCACGGTGAGGAGGGAGGCGATTTGTCCCTCCCACCGGAATCCTCGATGGGGGGGGAGGTGATCCAGTCCTCCCCCCCGGAATCCTGCCTGGCTGGCTCCGCTCCATCTGCAGCTGGAGTTCTGGCCGTGGACGGGCTGCTGCGGACGCAAATGGTGGCTGCTGTAGCGGCCGCCATTTGCGTCCAGCCAGGCAGCTGTGATAGGCTATGTAAGTATTTACGTAGCCTATCACAGCTAGGCAAAACAACAACAACAGTGTATGCAAATGGTGGCTGCTACGGCGGCCGCCATTTGCTTTCCCTATTTTTCGCCGTTTTAGCTTACGTAAATATTTACGTAGGCTATTATGGCGAAAAATAAGGGAAACGCAAATAGCGTAGTGGGTGCTATTTGCGTTCCCGTTTTTTTTTGCCATAATAGCCTACGTAAATATTTACGTAGACTAAAACGGTGAAAAATAGGGAATGCAAATGGCGGCTGCCGTAGCCGCTGCCATTTGCATACGCCATTTTTTTTTTGCTTGGCTTGCCGTGATAGGCTACATAAATACTTACATAGCCTATCACGGCAAAGACCCAGATACAAATGGCAGCCATGGCAGCTGGTTGAAAGTAGGGGTGGACGAAAGTCACTTACCTGTCCTCGAAGGACGTTCGCGGTGGGGGGGAGGCGCTTCGCTGGTCCCCCTGCGAAGTTCAGGCCGGGGGGGGAGGCTTCCCGCCTCGGCCCGGCCGAAATTCAGGCCGGGGAGGAGGCTTCCCGCCTCGCCCGGCTGAAATTCAGGCTGGGGAGGAGGCTTCCCGCCTCGCCCGGCCGCGAACGCGAAAGTTTAAAAAAAAAACAAAAAACGCCCCCTGATATAGCGTTGCCCTTATTTTCGCCGTAGTCTACATAAATCTTTACGTAGACTACAGCGACCAAATAAGGAACGGGAATGGCGGCTCCCTATGGGGGCTGCCATTATCCGTACACACTTTTTTTTTTTTTTAAGTCACTCGTGATAGGCTACGTGACGATTGACGTAGCCTATCACGGCTGACTTTGCAAATCTAGCCGTGATAGGCTACGTTAATCGTCACATAGCCTATCAGGGGGTGTTTTTTTTTCTTTCATTGCAATGGCGGCAGCGGCAGCCGGTCGAAAGACCGGCTGCCGCTCCCGCCCCGCTCCAACACCCGCCGAACTGCCGGCCGGACCCACTGCCGGGAGGGACATTCGGCGAAGGTAAGTCCCGTCCCGGGGTTGTGCGGGGTGCGGGGGGGGGGTGCGGAGGATTTCTCCCTGAAACTTGTTCGGGGGGCCAAACACATTGGCACTTGGCCCCCCGAAGTTTCGGGGAGAAATTCTCCGCCAACCCTAGTTGAAAGACCAGCCGCTGCCGCTGCCGCCACCGGACCCACTGCCGGAGCTGCTGCCATCCGAAACATCTGCCCCAGGTAAGCCTCGTCCCGGGGGAAATCTGCGGGGTGTGTATGGGGGGTGGCAAGCCATTCCGCCACAGATTTCGGGGGCCAGAATGCCAGTGCATTCAGCCTCACTGAAATCCGTGGCGGAATTCTCCACCATCCCTACATATACCTGGTAAGCTCAGTTTTGTGAGTCACTCCTGAGACTCTTCCAAAATCCATATCATGCATAAAAAAGGCATTGGGTGCCTCTCTGTTAATGGTCTCTGCTATTACTTCTCTTTTTAGACAGTTTTTCTTTTTTCCATAATGGATGTTGGAACAGGAACAGGTTTTACCCACTCAACCGCTTGTCATTTAGCAATGACAGTGTGAGGTTTTCAGACTATATTCCTTTCAGTCAAACTTTTCATCTGTACTATTTATTTATTTATTTATTTATTTATTCATTTCATTTCATTTCTATACCACCCAATAGTAGCTCTCTGGGTGGTTCACAAAAATTAAAACCAAAGAGCACACAATAAAACAATATAAAATATATAAAACATTAAAACCACAGTAAACAATACAACCAGAATAAAACCAGAATAAAACCTAGTAGCAATGCAGGGATTTAAAATGCAGATTTAAAACAGCAAAGCTAAAAGTCTAAAGAGCTAAAATGTTTAAATACCTGGGAAAATAAAAAGGTCTTCACCTGGCGCCGGAAAGAATACAATGTAAGTGCCAGGCGAATCTCACTAGGGAGCTCATTCCACAGCCGGGGTGCTACAGCAGAAAAAGGCCTCCTCCTAGTAGCCACCCGCCTCACTTCCTTTTGCAGGGGCTCACGGAGAAGGGCCGCTGACGATGATCTTAAGGTCTGGGCAGGCACATATGGGAGGAGGCGATCCTTCAGTTAACCTGGCCCCAAGCCATTAAGGGCTTTGAATGTCAATACCAGCACTTTGAATCGGGCCCAGAAATGGACTGGCAGCCAGTGCAGCTGGAAAAGTACTGGCGTAATATGAGCTCATTGGCCAGTCCCCGTTAACAATCTTGCTGCCCTATTTTGGACCAGCTGAAGTTTCTAGACCATTTTCAAAGGCAGCCCCACGTATAACGCATTGCAGTAATCCAGATGAGAAGTTATCAGAGCATGGATAACTGTAGCTAGGCTATCTCTGTCCAGATAATGGCGTAGTTGGTATACCAGCCTAAGCTGATACCAGCCAAAGCCCTTAATGGCTTTTCTCATACTGGAACCAGTAATCTTTAAAAACTGAGGAAAAATGGCAAGCCCACCTAGTCCAGGTGTAACCCCTGGGTCTTCCAGCAATATGGAAACTTCCTTCCCCACAGATGCTGTGTGTAACGTTCCTGACACAGCTGTCACTTTGCCTGGGGAAAGTTTCACTGATTTTCTTCCTCATAGGATCACCTCAGTTTCATCTTCAGTCTCTTGGCATGCTCTTTGACTCCATAAAAGGTTAGTACAAGCACCTGCCCACACTTCTGATGAGATCTTATACAGAAAGTTGAGACCCCATTTTCTCTTATGATCTTCTACTAAATGCTTCAATACATTGGTGCCTATAATGGCAGAGACTTCTTGATTCATGCATTGATCTGGGCAGACAAGAACTAAAACATCATGCTTACTCTTGATCCCACAGGTAGCCTTTGGTAAGCTTAAGGATATAAATCCAAGATATGGTACTATTTGCCCTCCAGCTCCTTCAATTGTAGAATGCTACCAATGGACTGCAACTCTCTGTGAAGTATGACGTTCCCATGTCACTTGGGAACCTGTGTCTATTAAACAAGAAGCCTTGACTGCATCTAAATAGACATATCTGTGGCAGAGGGGTTTTACTAGGTATTGTTGAATTATCTCTTTAGTGTGCTCCTTAGCTAAATCTGTTTCAGAAAACCACTGACTAACAGCTTTACTGTGAGGCTCACTCACTTTTGGTCTGAGATATCTTCTGTGTTAATCACTGACTGGTTAGCTGCTGATGTATTAATGTGGGGTTAGCAGCATTTTCACAATTTTGCTGTAGATGCCCTGTTTTCCCACAGTTAAAACACCCAGAGTCTCTTTGCCTTATAGCTGGCTTTTCTGTATAAATTTTCTCCTTAAATGTGGCAGATTTATCTTTTAATGCCGTATCTAGTCTTTGCTGGGTGATCTTTAGTTATGCCAGTTCCTGCTCAACCTGCAGACATCTCTCTCTCCATTTTATTTCTCTGTCCTCTTCCTTTCTCTGTTGCTTATGAACCTTTTTTCTGGCTCTTTCACAAACTGCAAGCTACTCTTACTCACAAGCCTTCATCTCTCCTCAAACTCCTGTCTGACCTTCTGCTTTTGCTTATTAGATGGCTCTTTTTCTATGGCTCTCACTTGAAAAAAGAATTCTGCATATGGGACCTGTACAGTTCCTTTGAGCTTAAGTTCTGTCAGCAAAGATTCATGCCAACATCCTCTGAAAAATTGGTCTTTTATATAGCAGTCTAGTGCACTACTCTTTATCCCATCATCTTCTACAATTTCTTGAGCTTCTACGTGTAATATAGTCAGATATGATGATGACTCTTTTATATATTGATAAGTCTCTGAGAACTGAGCTCTAAGTTCTGTAACCCTTCCATAAGCTTTCCCCCCAGAATTATATAGCATTCCTCAGCACTTGCCTTGCTACCTACCCCATTTTATGTAAGTATGTATGTATGTATGTATGTATGTATGTATTTAATTTCTTAATTGCCCATCTGGCCAGTCAACCGGCCACTCTTGGCGATGTTCAATGGTACAATTTAAAACAGTAAAATTATACATTAAAACATTATTTAAAAATACCCTAACCCAGCCCAAATGCTTGCCTGAATAACCAAGTTTTCAGTGCGTGGCGGAAGCTCATTAAAGAGAGAGCATGGTGGAGTTCCCTAGGGAGGGAGTTCCACAGAGTGGGGGCCACCACAGAGAAGTCCCTCTCCCTCGTCCCCACCAGCCTAGCTGTCCTGGCTGATGGGACAGAGAGAAGGCCATCCGAGGCTTATCTTGTTAAGAAGACTGTCTAGTGTTGCTGGAGGCACTCCTTGAGAAAGTCTGGGCTGGAACCACATAGGGTTTTAAAGGTCAAAATCAACACCTTGAATTTGGCCCGGAAAACAACTGGTAACCAGTGCAACTCCTTCAGCACCAGTGATGTGATCATGCCAGCGGCTGCCTTTAATGGGGTGAGCCGCTACATTCTGCACCAGCTGCAGCTTCCGAACCATCTTCAAGGGTAACCCCATGTAGACCGCATTACAGTAGTCTAGATGAGAGGAGACCAGGGCATGTACTACTGATGGGAGCAGATGGTCGGGAAGGTAGGGGCACAGCCGCCATATCAGATGGAGTTGGTACAATGCTGTCCAGCTCACAGCTGACACCTGAGACTCCATGGACAGCATGGAGTCCAAAATGACCCCCAGACCTGGTCTTTCAAGGGTAGCCATACCTCATTCAACCCCATGACCTACATGCAATGCTGGGGGTAACAAACTTTCTATAATCTTTCTCCTTTTAACCCTATCTGATATTGCATTATCTTTTAGTAATTCTATAACCTGTACTCGCCAGGGAGAAAAATAAACTTCCCCAGCATGTTTAGGTACATTGCCTGAAAAGAATTTTAATTTAACCTTTATCTCTTTTGCTGATTCAGTTCCACTAGCTACTTTAAGTACCCGCTACACTAAACTAGGGATGTCAGAGAATTCCACCATGGACCTCGGTGAGGCCGAATGCCAGTGCATTCGGCCCCCCAAACTCTGTGGCGGAACGGCCTGCCCCTCTGCCCCCAGCAGGTCCCCCCCGGGACGAGACTTACCTGGGGCAGATCTTCTGGGCAGCGGTGGCTCCGGCGGTGACAGCGGCGCCTGGTCTTCTGACCGGCTGCTGCTAGGGATGTACGAAAGGTACTTATCTTTTGGGGATTATGCTGATGGTGTGGGGGGAGGCATTCCGTCCCTCCCCCGGAATCCTCGCCGGGGGGGGAGGCGCTCCGTTCCTCCCCCCCCAGAATCCTGGCCAGCCGGCTTTGCTCCTCAGCGATTCTGCGGAGCTGCCGGCCGGCTCCGCCAGCAGCCAGACATCCAGCCGCTGGCTAGCAGGGAGGCAAATGGCGGCAGCCATAGCTGCCGCCATTTGCATCCCTGCAGTCAGCCATGATAGGCTACGTAAAACTTTACGTAGCCTATCACGGCTGATTAAAAAACAACAACAAAACGCGCGTACGCAAATGGCAGCGGCCATGGCCGCAGCCATTTGTGTTCCTTATTTTGGCACGTCTTGGTCTACGTAAACATTTACGTAGACTAAGATGGCGAAAATAAGGGGAACCCAAATAGCGTAGCATCTACACTATTTGCGTTCCCCTTATTTTCACCGTCTTAGTCTACATAAATGTTTACGTAGACTAAGACGTGCCAAAATAAGGAATAAGGAATTTCCGTACGCTCGTTTTTGTTTTTTGTTTTAATCAGCCGTGATAGGCTACGTAAAGATTTACGTAGCCTATCACGGTGTTTTTTTTTAAATTTAGCCATGATAGGCAACGTAAAGATTTATGTAGCCTATTACGGCTGACTACAGGGATGCAAATGGCGGCTACGGCCGCCGCCATTTGCGTCCCTGCTAGCCAGCGGCTGGATGTCTGGCTGCTGGTGGAGCTGGCCAGTGGCTCCACGGAATCCCCATGGAGTGGAGCCGGCCAGCGAGGATTCCGGGGGGAGGGACGGAGCGCCTCCCCCCACCAGCGGAACCCGGCAGAGCCAGGTAACGGCAATTTCGTACATCCCTACACTAAACTTTGTTGCATCTCTAAAGAGAGGCCTGCAGCAGAAGTGGAGGTTTCCACTAGGCCTCTGTCTGTAAAAAGAGTGCTAGCCACTGTTTGCATACTCTGGGCGTGTTTCCACGAGTGATTTACCTTGAACTGGCTGCGTGTCGAGGTTGTTAGGGATACATGATGTTGTGGCCATCTCGTGGCCACCCCGGAGTTTATCATGGAAAAACTGGTTCTTCTGAGACTGGTTATAGTCTGACTTTTCCTCTTTACTTCAGCTTGGTTACAGTCCTGTTGGGGTGTGTTCCATCACCCACACTTTTGGCGGTATCATAGTCCTGCCCATGGGGGTATGTAGCGCTGCCCATGGGGGTGTGTTGCTCACCTGCCCGTTACCTCACTGACCCAACCCTTTCCCCCACTGTTTTCCAGAAGTTTCACCACCATTTTGGAGCAGGATGCCAAGGGACCAACTTTTTTTAAAAAAGTTGAAAATAAGGGCTAGGTCACTAGTGCATATAAGTATGCTATCGTGGGCAAGCAAGTACTCCCACTATAGCCTGAAAATCAGGTTTATCTCAGGTTGCTTCCCCGGAACTACACATGGGGAGGATCCCTGGCTAATATTACTTTGTGTCCTTATGACCCGGGAAAGCATCATAGTCCAGTTTTCGTATTACACACGATGGCGCTATCTCATAACACCGTTGCGCAGTTCTTCCATCAATACATATATCCTCTATGGGTGTTTCTACATTAAGCAACCCCCCTGCAAAAATCCTCATCCTTTCCAGAGTGTCCTGCTTTTGCTTTCTTTGCAGGATTAGGAAGGGCTCCTTTACATAGCAGACATGTGGTTTGAACTGAGGGAGTGCCACCCTCCCTCCCTGGCATGTGTGCAAAGGAGTGGGTGGGGGCTGTTCTTGTTTTCGTACTTTAACTTCTGCTGCTCTCTATGCTTGCAGCCCCCAGGAAATCTCTGACTTACTTTTGAGTAGACATAAAATGTGAGATTGTGCCATAAATCTGCAACCCTCAGCGCACTTACATGGGAGTAAACACAACTGAACTTAATGGGCTGCTCAGAATCAACAGAGGACATTGCTTCTGAGCTTGGTGGGGTGGGGGATCATATGTGTCTCCCTTCATTGCAGGGAGGCATTTTACCCTCTTTTCCCTCCAACTGAGAAATGTGCTCAAGCATTTACATCTAGGGATGTACGAAAGTCACTTAGCTTTTCGACGGGGTGATTCACAGTGGGAGGGGAGGCGCACTGCACCTCCCCCCAAAATCCTAACCTGGCCGGCTCCACTCCATGGCAACTCCGTGGCGCCGCCGGCCAGGTGCATTCACAGGCACCGTGTGGAGCCTGCGGACGCAAATGGCGGCAGCTATGGCAGCCGCCATTTGCGTTCCTGTTTTTTGGCTGTGATAGGCTATGTAAATATTTACGTAGCCTATCACGGCAAAAAAACCCAAACCAGGGGTGCAAATGGCGTAGCGGCCACCATTTGCGTTCCTGTTTTTTTTGCCGTGATAGGCTATGTAAATATTTACATAGCCTATCATGGCAAAAAAACAGGGGCGCAAATAGTGGCCACTATGCCATTTGCGCCCCTGTCTTTCGCTGTGATAGGCTATGTAAGTATTTACGTAGCCTATCACGGCAAAAATAGGAAAGTGAATGGCAGCCGCAGATGCACCAGGCACCAGGTAAGTGTCCCGTTTCGCGTGCCTTTCGCGAGGTGGTAGGGCAGGGGGCTTCGTTCCGCTACGGCATTCGGCCGTATGCACTGGCATTCGGCCTCACCGAGATCCATGGCGGAATTCTCTGACATCCCTATTTACATGGCAGACACCTGGGAATTGAGGAGAGTCCTTCCTCAGCAAGACTTGAGCGGTGGCAGGAGTTTCAATTGGCGGGTGGTTCTTGCCCTTGTGCCTGTCAAATATGCTCCTGCATGCCACACAGTCCATCCTCAATGCCTTCATCATCCTGACTGAGCGTGCCCCCAGCAACGGAAAACAAATGCCCACAGCAGGCAGACACAGCAGTTTCTTCCACTATTGGAGAATTTTATGGGGAGGTCATGGCACTCCTGTTTTGTGGGCTGGGAAAAAATACCACATTTATTGCATTTGGGGAAAACACGGGATAGGCTGGGGGAACTGACGGGAGACACCCTGGAGGGTAATGGCATCATCTAAGGAGTCCACAAACTTCCATGACAGAGCCATCTCAATAGCAGGATAAAAGCTCCATGTGATGAACCCCTATGTCAGTATCTCACTATCAGTCCATCACTCAATCATGCAATAGCAATTTGCGCTATCGTGCTATCACTTGATTGCACATTAGTTCAGGGGTTCCTGCTAACTCTTGTTGTAGTCAATGAGGCTTGTTCCCGAAAGTGCACTATAATGTGTTCGCACTATTGCATGATAGTGCATTTATAGGGATGTCAGAGAATTCCGCGATGGATCTTGGTGAGGCCAAATGCCAGTGCATTTGGCCCCCCGAAATCCATTGCGGAATGGCCTGCCCCCCCGCGCCCCGCGGATCCCCCCCGGGATGAGACTTACCTGGGGCAGATGTTCCGGATGGCAGTGGCTCCAGTGGCGGCTTCGGCGGTGGTGGCGGGTGGTCTTCCGACTGGCTGCCGCCATTTGCAGTCTGTCCCCCCCCCCATAGACGTGATAGTCTACGTAAAGACTTATGTAGCCTATCACATCTGGGTAAAAAAAAAAACGCGTACACAAATGGCGGTGGCTACAGCCGCCGCCATTTACATTTCTTATTTTTCTTCATCTTAGTCTATGTAAATATTTACGGAGCAGCCAGCCAGGCCCAGGCCAGGACCATCCACAGCCGAATTTCCGGCTGTGGAGGGCTCTGGGTAAAAAAAAATAAAACACGTACGCAAATGGCGGCTACGGCCACCACCATTTGCATTCCTTATTTTTCTTCGTCTTAGTCTACGTAAATATTTATGTAGACTAAGACGAAGACAAGAAAGGGGAACGCAAATAGCGCCCACTACGCTATTTGCATTCCCCTTTCTTTTCTTCATCTTAGTCTATGTAAATATTGATGTAGACTAAGACAAAGAAAAATAAGGAATGCAAATGGTGGTGGCCATAGCCGCCATTTGCGTACGTGTTTTATTTTTTTTTACCCAGAGCCCTCCACGGCCGGAAATTCAGCTGTGGATGGTCCTGGCCTGGGCCTGGCTGGCTGCTCCGCAGAGCACAGCCGGCCATTGAGGATTCCGAGGGGGAGGGCCGAATTGCCTCCCCCCATCAAGGATTCCGAGGGGAGGGACAGAACGCCTCCCCGCCCACCATGAACAGAATCAGCAGAAAGGTAAGTAGGGATGGGGGAGAATTTCTCCCCGAAACTTCGGAGGGCCGAGTGCCAACGCATTCGGTCCTCCGAAGGTTGTTCAGGGAGAAATTCTCCCCCCCGCCCCCCCCAGGATGGGACTTAGCTTTCATGAATGTCCCTCCCGGTGGTGGGTCCCGGTGGTGGTTTGGCAGGTCTTCGTCAGGGGCGTGGGCGGCAGCCGGTCTTTCAACCGGCTGCCGCCGCCGCCATTACAGGAAAAGTAAAAAAACAACAACAATGCCCCTGTGATAGGCTACATAACGATTTACGTAGCCTATCACGGCTAGATCTGCAAAGTCAGCCGTGATAGGCTACATTAATCGTCACATAGCCTATCACGGGTGACTTTGAAAAAAAAAAAAAAGCACGTACGCAAATGGCGGCCCCCATAGGGAGCCGCCATTCGCATTCCTTATTTGGTCCCTGTAGTCTACGTAAAGATTTACGTAGACTATGGCAAAAATAAGGGCAACACAAATAGCGTTGCCCTTATTTTCTCTGTAGTCTACGTAAATCTTTATGTAGACTACAGGGACCAAATAAGGAACGCGAATGGCGGCTCCCTATGGGGGCCGCCATTTGCGTACGTGCTTTTTTTTTTTTTTTCAAAGTCACCCGTGATAGGCTATGTGACGATTAATGTAGCCTATCACGGCTGACTTTGCAGATCTAGCCGTGATAGGCTACGTAAATCGTTACGTAGCCTATCACAGGGGCTTTTTTTTTTACTTTTCTTTTGAAGTTCGCGGCCGGGGAGACGGGGCGCTTCTCCCCGGCCTGAATTTCAGCCGGGCGAGGCGGGAAGCCTCCCCCCCGGCCTGAATTTCGGCCGGGCGAGGTGGGAAGCCTCCCCCCCGGCCTGAACTTCGGGGGGAGCAGCGAAGCACCTCCCCCCCACCGCGAAGCAAGCTGCGAGACCAGGTAAGTGACTTTCGTATATCCCTAAAGGTAAGTGACTTTCGTACATCCCTACATTTATTCAGGGGTTCCTGCTAATGCGGAAGCTTGGTATTTAGAGGGAAAGGAAAACATGGGCAGAATCAGGCATAGGTCTGGGAAGTCTACTCAGAAGTACCTCCTGTTGTGGTCAGTGGTGTTTGTTCCCAAGATTGTTATTAAGGGGAGTAGAGCCTAGAGAGGGAGTCTCTCTTATTGGTTGAGCAGCCCCTGACAGTCTGATGATGTTCACTTCCAATCCCCCCACGACACCCAGAAGTATGTTTCTGTCAGTGACTTATAATGATGCAGTGTAGTCCTTCATGGAGCCCTGCATGGACCCATGCCAATTTCATGAAAAATCTTGTATTCCTTCATTTGCTTCACCCTTCCGTTGTTGTGGAAACATGGCTTCTGTCTCTTACTTTCAGGGTTTCTCACTGCTGGAGTTCTAGGCTCAGTAAAATGAATTCCATCAACATTTGTAATGTCCTCATAATATCTGTTTGGGGCTTCGAATTCCATACTCCTAACCTAGGGATGTATGAAAGGCACTTACCTTCACGGATTGTTTATGGTTGGGGGGGAGGCATTCTGTCCCTCTCCCCGGAATCCTCGCTGGGGGGGGGGAGGCGCTCCATTCCTCCCCCCCCCAGAATCCTGGCTGGCCGGCTGTGCTCCGCAGGGATTCTGCGGATCTGCTGGCTGGCTCTGCCAGCAGCCGGACATCCAGCCGCTGGCTAGCAGGGACGCAAATGGCGGTGGCCTTAGCTGCCGCCATTTGCATCCCTGCAGTCAGCCGTGATAAGCTACGTAAATGTTTATGTAGCCTATCACGGCTGACTTAAAAAAAACAAAAACGCGCGTACACAAATGGCGGCGGCCATGGCCGCCGCTATTTGTGTACGTGCGTTTTTTTTTTAAAGTCAGCTGTGATAGGCTACATAAAAGTTTACGTAGCCTATCACGGTTTTTTTAAAAAAAACATAGCCGTGATAGGCTACGTAAATCTTTACGTAGCCTATCGCGTGTTTTGTTTTGTTTTTTTTAAACTGGAAATGGCGGCGGTGGCAGCCGATCAGAAGACTGGCCACCGCCGCCGCCGAACCGCCGCCGCAGCCACCGCCGGAACTGCCACCGCCAGGAAGATCCGCCCAAGGTAAGTCTCATCCTGGGGGGGGGGGTGCGGGGGGGCAGGCTATTCCGCCACTGATTTCGGGGGGCTGAATGCGCTGGCATTCGGCCTCCCCGAGATCCGTGGTGGAATTTTCGTACATCCCTATCCTAACCATAATTTGCTGTATAGTATCATCATGAGCTGGTATATCATCCCATTTCTGCAGGAGCTTTTGCAGAACACATTCTTCCCCTATACGTATAACAGAAGGAAAATCCTCAACTTCACACAGAATTATATCTTCTTGTTCCCCCTTCATCCTCTGCAGATCAGTTATTTGACCATAGGCTCTAATGGCTCTTCTGATTCCTCCTGTAGTTTCTACAGAAGAAACTCCACTAATGAACACAGTTCTAAGAGCATCCAAACCTAGGGATGTTAGAGAATTCCACCACCGACTCCAATGAAGCCGGATTCTTTAGAATCCAGCCCCTTGGAGTCCATGGCGGAATGGACCACCCACCTCCGTCACCCCACGAACTTGCCCTGGAATGGACCCTACCGGCCACTAGCCGGGTCCAGTCCGTCCGATGCCGTCCACTGCCAGTCTATGGAAGAAAATGGTGTCCGGCATAGTCGATGCCATTTACATCGCTTCTGTTTGCCATGATAGGCTACGTAAATATGTACGTAGCCTATCACGGCAAAGAGCAGGGACACAAATGGCATAGTGAACGCCATTTGCATCTCTGTTCTTTGCAGTAATAGGCTATGTAAATCATTTGCATCCACAGACCGGCAGCAGATGAAAGTCTGCCAGCGGCCAGAGCTGGCTGGCAGCTCCACGGATCCTGCGGGGAGGAACGGATTGCCTCTCCCCCTGTGAACCCCCCGTGGACTCCAGGTAAGGGGGTTTCATACATCCCTATCCAAATCATATTTCATTCAGGCATCCATGATTAAACAAACAAACAAACAAACCCCTCTAAACAGCCTTCAAGTCCCTGCTGTTTGGGTGCAAAATTTGGTAACACTTTTCTTCAGATCTTTAAAGGGACTCACAGCTAGGGATGTCAGAGAATTTCTCCACGAATCTCGGGGAGGCCGAATGCCAGCGCATTCAGCCCCCCGAAATTGGTGGAGAAATGGTCTGCCACCCCCCGCCACCCCCCCGGGACAGGACTTACCTTGTTCGAATGTCCCTGGCCGCCATTTGCGTACACGCTTTTTTTAAAAAAAGTCAGCCGTGATAGGCTACCTAAACATTTACGTAGCCTATCACGGCTGACTGCAGGGACGCAAACGGTGGCGGCTACGGCTGCCGCCATTTGCGTGCCGGCAGGAGAGGAGGTTTCGTGGCCAGAGGGATGGGGCGCCTCCCGCCCGGGCAGAATTTCGGGGGGGAGGGACGGGGCGCCTCCCCCCCACCGCGAAGCAAGTTTTGGGATCAGGTAAGGGACTTTCGTCCATCCCTACTCACAGCAAAGGCCTTGTACAGGGACAATTAACATATCATTTTAATTTCTTAATTAAAAACAATAATAATGCGGATGTAATAATTTACATGCAGGACAATACACTTATCACCAAAACAATAAACAGAACATAGCCGTCCCAAAGTTCTGTCTTTTAGCTTGAATCCACAACAACAAAAATATAAATAGAACTTCTCTCTGAAGCTTGATTTTTCTGCTGGCCGAAAAAGGAAAACAGTCTCTACTCAGTTCAGTCCAGCTCTGCAGCAATCTTCTCAAGGTGGATGAGTCCAATAACACAGGAGCAAACTTTGCAAACAGCCATTTATAAAATATAGAAGGACATAAACAGTAGGGAACTCTTAGTGTTTGTAAAAAACACACAATCACAACTCTTTAAAATAAATTCAAAAGGAAACCTCCTTACTAACCTGTCTCAGGGGTTCAGGGTCTTACAGAGAGGAGAAAGCAAGCTTCTTCCACGCTGCATTTTGGTTACTGCCTAAAATGGTGGCCACTCCCTATCTCACTCCTTTACTGAGCATGTGCAGGAATATTCCCACTCAAAATTCTTAAAGAAAAATATACCAGTGGGTTACCATAGCACCATCTGAAATAAAAATGGTGCTATTGTAACCCACTGGTATATTTTTCTTTAAGAATTTTGAGTGGGAATATTCCTGCACATGCTCAGTAAAGGAGTGAGATAGGGAGTGGCCACCATTTTAGGCAAGTGCGATTAAAGAAAGGGATACACACAACTCTGTAGGAAGAGAATCTCACAAAGGTGGCACCATCTTTGAGGAATGGCTGTCCTGAGCTCCACAGAATGAGTGAGACAAATAGAAGGGCACAGAACAACATGTTCAGATGTCACACTGCACCAGATTTTCTTTTAAAATCTGCCATACCATGAAAAAGTGAGCATGAAGCACAAGGGCACTCATGCATTGCCCAAAAAGATCAGCGCAACAAGCAAACAACAAACCCTGGCATCTAACTCTGGCACGTGAAATAGGAGGGGAACAAGTTCCTGGTTAGGACATCAGACTAAACAAACTATGAACAGAGAGTCCCTGGCTTGTTTAGCTCCTCCTGCTGGTAGGAGGAGCTAAGCAAGAGCAACCAAGCAGTGGGCGCTAGCACAGTAGCTCATTCAAGGTAAGCCAGAATTAAACAAACAAACAAACTGGTTTTCCATCATGTGTGAATCAGAAAGGAAGGAGAAGGAAATGGTGTAGGGAGCTGGTAGGGTAGGGAGGAATATACACACCAAATAGGAATATATATATATATATATATATATATATATATATATGAATTCAAGCAAGCAGAGCCAGCGTGTTGTAGTGGCTAGAGTGTTGGACTGGGAGTTTGGAGATCCGGGTTCCAGTCCCCACTCGGGCATGGAAACTCACTGGGTGACTTTGGGCCAGTCACAGACTCTCAGCCCAACCCACCTCACAGAGTTGTTGTTGTGAGGATAAAATGAGGGAGGAGGAGAAGGATTATGTATGCCGCCTTGGGTTCCTTAAGGAGGAAAAAAGGCAGGATATAAATGGAATGACTGACTGAATGAATGAATTTCCCTGTAAATATGTAGAAGATGGAGGGGAAAATGAATACAATAAAGGAAGGGAGGCCATCTATCCATTTGCATACCATTCCGTTTATCTACCCTTTGAAAATTGTGCCTACTCATTTAGAAGACTGGCTACATTGATGCTGGCTAGAAATGACTTTCCCAAATGCATTATATTTTCTAAAATATGTACATTTTTCTCTGAAGACAGATACCATCAAGTCCCTTGTTCTTACTCTTATTTTATCTAAGGTATGCCCACTTCATTGGTTTCTTTTATCTCATCTAAAACAATTGATATTTATTCTTATTCTGTATATTGTTGCTGTTTTCTTGCCTCTAAATATGACCATGTTTCTCTCTTTTTCTTCTTCTTTATTGCATTGGCTTCCCTTGGTTTATTGTATTCATTTTCTTATTTCTTTCTTCTAAATGCTTGCATTTTGTTGCTTCTGCCTCTCTTTCTTCTTTCATCTCTCTTCATATCCCTTTTTCAAACCTGGTGCTCCTCTAAGACTGACCCTTCATTTCTTCTCCTTTTTTCAAGAAGAAAAATTTTTCTTTTTCAAGAAAAGCTTCTTTTCTTGTTTTCTGCAGGGGTGGAGGACATTTGCAGAGAAGGAAAATTGTCATGGTAAACCTTCCTGCATCTGGCAATTCTCTCCTGTAAATGCCCTCCTGGTGATTTTTTTTCTGCAGCCATAGTTTTCCGACTTCCTCCCAGGTAAGTGAATAAAGGATTGTAGCCTTGGAAGGCTGTTGTAGGGAGGATTATAACAAGATTACGTGATGGTCTGTGAATATTTGAAAGCGTTATACAAATGCTGAGTGTTCACATTAAATTAGTGACTAGTTTACCACAGTACTGCACCTGATCTGTGATAAAGATTCTGCTTACCACTAGTCAGGGTGATGAAAGTGACTCAACTACTCTGAAGTGAGAGAGCTGAATTCAGTCAGTGGTCTGAATAGGCTAAACCAGGCTGCAAAGATAAAAAGAAAAAAGCTCTGTTGGTTCTTTAGAACAAAATTCATAGAGTCGGTTATAATATAGTATCTTAGGACCAACAATATTCACAATGTGATACATATTATTATCTTAAGTGTAGACATGGGTAATTATCCTCTCCTTATCCAGAAACTAGGGATGTACGAAAGTCACTTACCTTTTTGAAGGGTGACATTCGCGGTGGGGGGGAGGTGCTCCATCCCTTCCCCCGAAATTCTCTCCAGCTGGCTCCGTTCCGTGGAGATTCCACAGAGCCACTGGCTGGGGCCGCCTGCAGCCGGACATCCAGCCGCTGGGCAGCCTGCAGGGATGCAAATGGCGGCTGCTGTAGCTGCCGCCATTTGCGTCCCTGTATTTTGCCGTCATAGGCTACGTACCAAGGTATGATTTGTGTATCTTTCAAGCCTCTGTTCTCCATAGTTAGCTGTACTGGTTGTTCTTATATTGACCTGGTTTGCATGATCAAAACAAGCCACCATGGCTTCTTTAACATTTGATTGTGCAAACTGGCCCAATTGTCTTGATGTATTTACAGATGCTTCCTACTACAAAGTAGGAAGTTAAAGAAAAGGCCACTCTGAAGTTGTCACAACAAAATTAGACATGACCATTAAGAATCTATCCTAACATAGAAGGTTTTATTCTGGTCCTGTTCCTTACTCCAGCCTTCCAGGGCTTTTTTAAAAAAAAAATACTGAAGCCTAGTAGCTGCATGCTGTACATTATCTTCTGTATTGTTATACTCAAGGGCAATTTCATGGTGAAGTTCCTTAGAATGCAGGAGAAACAATAATCTGCTGACCTCAGGTATTGAAGCCCAATGTTCAATGAAGAGCAGACAGTGATAGGATCTCAATAAAGGTTCTCTCTTTCTCTCTCTTTGAGCCAGCAGGGAATATGTTTCCCTCATGGTGTGCTTCAGACCATATAATAATATTAAAGCATGAGTCATTCAAAGCAGTCTTTTCCTGAACAGAAAGTACAGTCTAATATAGTGTGCGTTCCTCATGGCTAAGAGATAAAAAGAAATAATGGTGTTATAAGCTTATGCCATGAATATATAATGAGAGGTACCAGCAGCCCTTTGGATATGATTTTGGCTTTGTCTTAACATGTAGATGAGAGAAGGAAGAGGTATTAGTTTGCAACGTGTCTCTCAGGGACAAGCTGCGTACATCCAGACAGGATGTCTGGATGTACTTAAATCTCCATTTAAGACAGATTGGAATGAGGAATAATGGGCCCCATTTCCTACAGAAAAAAATATCTTGATGAAATTATTCATATTCACCTTTGGGTATTATATTAACAATAATTTCATTATTATATCACAATGAAAAGCTCTTACCATCAGTGAGGCAGAACTAACAGAGCAGAATACTGCATAGATACAAATGGGGGATTTGTACGTTCAGATTATTCACCTCATCATGTGCCAGGCTGGAAGCCTCATGACACTTCCATTGAATCTAGAGAAGGTTGCCACATTGCTTTATGACAGGACTGAGGGAAACTGTCCCTGTTGAATTTCAATCTGTTAGGCAACCTTATCACAACTTTTCTAATTTATACTGCCTACCTCTTTTGCTAATGGTTCAGTTCAAAGAGTCACTCCAAACATATTTGTCTGACTAGTGGAGATTTTGCCATCTATGTTTGACCACCTCCAGCTTACCTTGATTCATTGATCTTACATTCCAGGTTCCTAAACAATATTGTTCTTTACAGCATCGCACTTTCTTTTCACTACCAGACACATCCACAGCTGAGTGTCCTTTTGGCTTTGGCCCAACCGCTTCACTCTTTCTGGCCCTACTTGGAAATTCCCTCTGCTCTTCCCCAGTAGTATATTGGACACCTTCCGACCTGAGGGGTTCATCTTCTGGCATCATATCTTTTAGCCTTGTGATACGTTCCATGGGGTTTTCTTGGCACGAATACTGGAGTGGGTTGCCATTTCCTTCTCCAGTGGACCACTTTTTGTCAGAACTCTCCGCCATGACCTGTCCAACTTGGTTGGCCCTGCATGGCATAGCTTATGGCTTCACTGAGTTACGCAAGCCCCTTCGCCACAACAAGGCAGTGATCCATGAAGGGGGTATCTTTGCTAGCCCCATGGAGAACTTATAGTTTTGTAATCAACAGCTACTTTTTGCCCCCACCAACAAGCTAAGGTTATAAATAATGCAGGTTTATTATATACAGGTTTGTGAAGCAGTTGCTTTGTGATGCTTACTCCCTTGGCTTAAACTTTAGCTGGCAGGGGCATGAAGTGTGCAGCAATAACAAGAAAGAAAAATGTAACTTCCTCCTTAAAACCTGAATGATTGCAGGTGGGGTTCCCATGCCTCCCAGAAGGCTGCTACAGAGAGTGGTGGGACCCTCTGGAACAGTATGGGATACAGCACAGAGGGCTGCAGTAGTTAGGGGGCATCTGTGACAACTGGGTTGCACAACAGTAAGCACTTTATACTAGTGCCAAGCCCCCAATTGACACAATGCTATGTCATATAGAAACAATAAATTCAAATGAAATAAAGAAATAAAATTTTGATCAAGCTGAGCACTACCTATGATGAATAACAAAGGCATAAGGATTTGGAATATGTGTCCCCTAAAGTGTTCAGAGGAATTCAAGATTTAAACTAGTCTCAGCTGTAAAAAGCCTCTTTCCGACTTTCAGCTAGTACAGATGTTCATTTCTTAGGAGCAGCCACTTTGCCCCCACCACTGTCCTGACACCTGCTGTTGAAAGCTGTTGAGCCTCTTCAGCTAGTGCACAACATTATAATTAGCCTCTGGACCATGTTTGTGGAGGTGAAAGGAACCCTTTTGCACCATTACTCTGGCATCTACACTGGCTACCTACCATGTTCTAGATAAAATTCAAGCTCTTATGTTAATCCATGAAGACGTCAAAGATACATCCTGGGTACCTTACTGCTGCCTGCATGAGGAGTGCAGTTTGCAGGTACTCCTATGATTCTGGACGTTCAATAGTGCACCTGTCCAAGTACTAAGTCCTCTGATTCTGCTATTAGGATATGCAGCCTACCAGGACAAGGAGCAGGAAGAATTGCTGCTCATGGCTTCAAAAGAGGAGAGGAGGCTGGAAACTGGGCTCTTGGTGATTTGGATGGCAGATAGGTAGGAACAGGTGATTTCCTCCCTCCCTCGTCCCCAAATGGAAAAAATATTGTTTTGTTTCGAGTCCAATCCCAAATTTGAACCATGTTACACTCTCAGTGATGATGTTATTGGAACCACGATGGAAGTTGTAAAGCTGATGAGTAGGATATTAATTGTTTTAAATAATATGTACAAAGCTCCCCCCTACCACCAGCTTGCATTGTCTAAGGATAAGAATGTAAGAAGAGCCATGGTAGACCAGGGGCCAATCTACATTGCACCCGCAATCGCAATGAATTCGGTGTCCAGTCAGGTTAAACACTCTCGCATTAAAACATGATTATTCACACTCACCCATTTTCCCTGTTGCAGTGCTTCACTGAATGTACAAGCTTGGTTCACACTCGAGCACTGTGCTGTTTTCCTGCTGTTTTCCTGTGCGTGCTTGTCTGATCTCGGATGCTAAGCGGGGTCAGCCCCGGTCAGTAGTTGGATGGGCGACCGCCTGGGAATCAGGCTTCCTGCACTGAGCAGGGGGTTGTTGTATCCCTTCAAATGAGATTAAGTTTTACCCCCTCCTATCCCTCATTCTGGCTGTGTGTTTTTTTAAATTCAGGCGTTATCCTCGCAGAATCGGGGCTTCTCTGCAATGTTTTTTTTTTTTTTTTCTAATTGAAACATGATCTTCAAAGCTTGGAGGCTGTGGAGCTTCACAACTTTGAAGCTTGGAAGATCATCCCTCAATTAGAAAAAAAACATCACGGAGAAGCCCGGATTCTGCGAGGATAATGCCTGAATTTTAAAAAACACACAGCCAGAGCGGGAGATAGGAGGGGGTAAAACTTAATCTCATTTGAAGGGATACAACAACCCCCTGCTCAGTGCAGGAAGCCTGATTCCCAGGCGGTCGCCCATCCAAGCACTGACCGGGACCGACCCCGCTTAGCTTCCAAGATCAGACAAGCGTGTGCACATTCAGCCCTTTGTGTGTTGCTGAGGAAACAGGGGCTGCTGAGGAAGCTATGCGATCGGTAGCTGGAAGAAGACATGGGGCCATCGAGACCTGTGATTGGATAGAAGGGAAATACAAACACCGCCGCATATGGACAGGCGGGGGAAGGGAATATGGCTGGATATGGTAGCGAAGGTGGAAAATCAGAGGACATTAAGGGGAAATATCAGGATATTAGGGTATTGAAAGTGGGAGCACGAAAGTGGGAAATTCTGGTTCCAATTCGAGGTGGCTACTGCATAGTGTGAAAGGTGGGCGGTGAAACCTCATTGGAAGCGAAAAAAGGTGGTAAGTGTAGATCCAGCCCAGGCCAGAGGCCTATCTAGTCCGGCATTGTCTTCACACAGTGGCCAGCCAGATGCCTTTGGGAAGCCCAGAGCAAGACATGAGCTCAATAAAGGTACCTCCAGTAGAAAGCATCCCACTGAGTTCTGCGAGACCTGGACACTGTTCCTCTGCTTGGCTTTCTCCCCGCTGGCCTGGGAGGGTGGGGAGGACCCAACTGACTCCAGCTACAAAGTCTGCTCCTGCTGTTGAAGGTGCCTAGAGAAGATCAGAGTAGAGTCTTGCTTAGGCTTCATGGCTGAGGTAAACTTTAGCTTTAGACGAGATACATTATTTGTATTCCTAATGAAATTGTTTGGTATTTCACTTTTGCTATTAGTGGATTATTTAATTTTGGTGAATATGTACTGTGAGACTTGTAGCCTCCTGGTGTGATGATTTAAATTTGTTATGACTTGTAATTGTTAGTTATCTGGAAATGTTGCTGCATTTTATGTATTTTTCTTGATGTTGCCGTAAGCTGCTTTGAGCATGGTTTTACCGTGGAAAAGCGGCATACCGATAAGTTGATGATGATGAGGGACTTCCAGGATCAGAGGCAGGCTGCCTCTCAATATCAGTTGCTGGAGAACATGAGCAGGACTGCTGCTCATGTTCTGATATTGAGAGGCACAGTGCCTCTGATCTTGGAGGTCCCTCTGTCATGTCTCCCCTTATTCACCTTTTTTTTTGGTAACCTTTCCTTGTAGGAAAGACATTGTAACCCTTCCTCATAGGGAAGTTGCTCCAGCCCCTTCATCATTTTGGTTGTCCTTTTCTGCACCTTTTCCAACTCCGGAATATCAGTGATGTGCTAGTAGCCAGTGAGAGCTTTATCCCCCATGAATATGATGTGGCAAGTGCAAGTGAATAAGGATGGGAGCCTTCCTTAACCATGTGGGCTTGGGAGGAGCACGGTGAATCACAGTAAATCAGAATAAGAGGGCCGTATGATCTACCAGAACGGGGATGAGGTTATCTGGCTTCCTAGCTTGCAAGAGACCAGCAGCGTACTGTGAATAATAAATAGAAAGAATACAGTGAAGAAGAAGGAATAAAAAACACACACTGGATAGTTAGTGAACAAGTAAGCTATTCATCACATTCTTTTGGATAATGCTTATGAACGATGCCCCCATTCACTGAAATCCCATGGTGCTCTCGTGGTTGCTTAACACAAAGATGCTAAATCTGGAAAACAAATATGATAAAGCACAATTCATATTACTGTAATGCATGAGTGTATGACTTAAGAGAAGTTTGGTTATGATACATTAACCTTTTGATAATTCCCAAAGGTGATTTATAATAATTCATCCGTGCAGATGTTCAGCTTTGCATTTGCATTTTGTGACTCACTTTGCTTAGGCCCTTTTCTAAAAAAGGGTAGTTTTACCATTTCTTTCTTTTTACACAGTGTTTATGCCTTCCCACCTTCCCCTCCCACTATTTTGGAAAGAATCCTGGATCTTTTTTCTTATTACAGTTGTACCACATAGCATCTTCCGATGCATCTTGGCATTAATTAATTCTGATGTCTTACAGAAAGATTAACAGCTGCACCTCCGAATATACTATCTATATTATCGACAATGCGTTTTGCATGAGTCTGAGGTTTATAATGCTAATTGGATATACATTTTTCTGTGGAAGTGGCCCTGCTGACACACATCCTTGGAATATTTTATAGAAAGTAAATAAGAATATAAAATGAGCATGATCAAACTTCCTTGGCAGCAAAAGACTGCAGGCAGTTTCCTTATGCTGAACAGTGTCCAAATGCGGCAAGTCAAAAGAATTTTTCCTAAATTAAAGATTAGATAGGTATAGAATGTGGAATGTGTAGCAAAACACCCAGTAATTGGTGGGAATGTGGATGGGAATTTGGCTATGAAGATATTGGGTTGGCAAGTGCCAATTGTTGCTCATCACTATATGTCTGCATTTATTTTTTGGCTCTTAATTTCCACGCCTGGTAGGCATGGCAATCTTTGTTTCTCAGTTGCTAAGCATGCAGATTGATCTGAGATGAGGATGGGGATTGGTGTGTAATGGTTTCTTATGTCACAAAGGCACAGATGGTTCCCTAAAGCAGTGAAATTCCCCTGTGCAGTTCATGAGTGGGAGATGCATTTGGGGCTTGTCATTCCCAAGTGAAAGGTTGAAGATTCTTGAAATGCACTTTATTAGTTCTCCTTAAGGTGGCCATCTGTGCATTGCCAAAAAAGAGGGCATTGTCATCTTTTGGGCACTAGGTTAAGACTTTCCTCTACTCCCAGGCATTTTATGGCATTTGAGTCCCAGTATTGGGAAAAAGGCGGGATATTATTATTATTATTATTAAAATTTGATGGGCTTTTAATGGCAGCCATTTTATTGAGTCTTAATATTGTATTGTTAAGTCTTTAGTTTTTTTAAAAGACAGTTAACACTATGGTCAACATCAGGGGCCTTCCTCCGAGTGCCACCTTGAAGGGAGGCTTGGAAGATGGCAGCAAGGGAGAGGGCCTTTTTAGTGGAGACCCCCCGATTGTGGATTGATCTCCCCACTGAGGTCTGCTTGCCATTGGAAGATGGCAACAAGGGAGAGAGCCTTTCTAGTGGAGGCCCCCCGATTGCGGATTGATCTCCCCACTGAGACCTGCTTGGTACCAACACTTTTCAGAACCAGGTTAAAACTGTCTTCTGCTCCCAGGCATTTAACGACATATGATGTGGCATTTATGCCAGCTCTTTGAACAGGTCTAGTATTTTATTGAAGTTGTTTTTAGCTCTTAAATGGTTTTAAATTTTCTGCATTTAAATGTTCATGCTGTATTTTTTTTGGGTGAATTGTTGTGAACTGCCCAAGGAGCTTTGCTATTGGGTGGTACAGAAATCACATTATTATTATTATTATTATTATTATTATTATTATTATTATTATTATTATTATTATTATTCTTTAAAATAGTTTTTATTGTTTTATTTTTTCTATGTTAAATATTTTATATTATGTTTTTATTATGTTGTATTTGGGTTTTAATTTTTGTGAACTGTTCAGAGATCTTTGGCTATTGGGTGGTATAGAAATGACATTTTAAAAAAATCAAATCATCCCAGAAAAGGACATAGCATAACATTTGCATGTGCTATAGAAATATAATACCATAGTGGGGAAGACTGTGAATACTATGTCAGCTGTCCAGTGGCTATTGATGAGCAGCTTCAAGAACCGTAAGCAGTGCTGGACTTGAATTGGACAGTCAGATAGAGGACACCTTCAAAACAGAGGGCTCTCCTCAGGCAAGCCTTCAAACAGAGAACTACACTCTGTGAAATATGACACAAGGCCACCCTACCTTTCCTCCCATTCAGCTCACAGTACCTCTCCCACCAATGTCAGCAAAGTGGTTCAGAAGGAGAAGGCAGACAGATAGACAGACCTGCAGAGCTGTGGGGCATTAGATCAGCTTTCTCAGAGTAACCTTGTATGATACACAAGGAGAGCTTTCTTACTTATCCCATCTTATCATGCAATGGATGAAAACTGAGGTGAAAAGTATGAGAAGGAAAGAGAAAAAATAGAGCTGATCTATAAATCAGCTCAGGTTCTCCCTAGTCATTCTTTTGCAAGACTGTGTAGTTGGCTCTGTGGGTGATTATGGCATTGAACAGAAGATAGGAGTTCATTTCTAATAGTGTCTGTTTCTAAGAGGCCTTCTAATCTGACAGAAACCCTGACAGATTGTTTAAACTGATATGCACAAAATGGACAGCTTTGACAGGGAGGCCTAGGCTTAGAAGTCCATAATATTATGCATTAAAAGAACCTGTTTTGAGCTGATGATATAAAGCACATCCTCTTTCACCCCAAATAGCTTGTCTTTCTATCTTTTCTTTTTATGTTTCCGCAGAGTGCAAGAACGTGCTGCTTCAGACATAGGGACAGTAATAAAATCATACTTCAACTATATGAATATATCTTGTCATTTCTCCTAAACCTCCAGCCGCTCCCATTTAGCAGTGCATCTGCAATGAAATCCATGAATATTTCCACTGAATTATTAGTTCCAACAATATGAGGTTTTAGCAAAAACATTAAAACTAACATGAAAGTCTATTAAAATAGACAAGGAAATATTGCATTCAAACCGAGATAGTCTTCATCGGTTTTTGGACATGAGTCATTGAACGTGAAGTTCATGATGATAACATAAAGAATGACCTTGATGCAGGTCTACGTGTATGAGATTAGAAGGTCTGGATGGAGATGCAGAACTCCTATGAAGATCAGACACATCATTCAGGTTCAATGACTACTAGATACACTGATCTCCTTGCTGTAATGGGGCACATACAATAGGGATGTACGAAATTGCCCTTACCTGTCTCCGCCGGATTCCGCTGGGGGGGGGAGGCGCTCCGTCCCTCCTCCCGGAATCCTGGACGGCTGGCTCCGCTCTGCGGGGATTCCGCAGAGCTGCCGGCCAGCTCCGCCAGCAGCCGGACATCTGGCTGCTGGCTAGCAGGGACACAAATGGTGGCGGCCGTAGCCGCCGCCGTTTGCATCCCTGTAGTCAGCTGTGATAGGCTACGTAAATCTTTACGTAGCCTATCACGTCTGACTTAAAAAAAAACACGCGTGTACGCAAATGGCGGCGGCTATGGCCGCCGCCATTTGCGTTCCTTATTTTGGCCTGTCTTAGTCTACGTAAATATTTATGTAGACTAAGACGGCGAAAATAAGGGGAACGCAAATAGCGTAGCGGACGCTATTTGCGTTCCCCCTTATTTTCACCGTCTTACTCTACATAAATATTTACGTAGACTAAGACGGGCCAAAATAAGGAATGCAAATGGTGGTGGCCATACCCGCTGCCATTTGCGTACACGCATTTGTTTGTTTTTTAAAGTCAGAGGTGATAGGCTACGTAAAGATTTACATAGCCTATCACATTGTTGTTGTTTTTTTTAACCTAGCCATGATAGGCTACGTAAATCTTTACCTAGCCTATCACATTTTTTTTTTTTTTAACACTGGAAATGGTGGTGGCGGCAGCCAGTCGGAAGACCGGCTGCTGCCGCCGCCGAACCGCCGCCGGAGCCACCGCCGGAGCCGCCACCACCCGGAAGATCCACCCCAGGTAAGTCTCGTCCTGGGGGGGATCTGCGGGGGGGTGGGGGGGCAGGCCGTCCCAACACAGATTTTGGGGGGCCGAATGCACTGGCATTCAGCCTCACTGAGATCCGTGGCGGAATTCTCTGCCATCCCTACATACAAGGCTGGTCCTGCCACGGTAGGGGCATGAAGTGATTCACTCCATAAGACACCATATGGTCTTTGGGGGAGATGAAGGCATGATTTGGTGTCTGAATGGTGAAGCAAGGCTTCTTAAAGTGTTGGCCCTCTTGGAAGGAGGAGCATTGAGTTCTGCATCAGGCAGCAACATTTCTTGGGCTGGCACTTACTTATCAGTTGTAATGAAAGTTCAGGTATGCTGGAATGCATTTTTTCCTGCATTTATTATTATGTCCCTGAGTTTGAATACGGTCACCAGTGCTAGTAACTGACTGCTTCATTGGCTCTTTCAATATGCCCTCTGTCAGCCTTCCCCAACCCGGTGCTGGAATGCAACTCTCATCATCCCCTGACCAGGATGATGGGAATTCTAGTCCACTGATTTGGGGGGCAGCGGATGGTTGGGGAAGGCTGACGTATGTTACTGGGAATATGTTCAATGAAGAGATCACATATTCCGAAAGAAAGAAGATGATTAATTTAATGACCATTCTAGTTCATCATCACTGATTCTTCTTCATCATCATTGATTACTTATACTGTAGCTACCTCTTTGATTGATGCTACAGAAGAATAAAAATTACATTTTTTCTTTATTTTTTCTTTGAGACCTATCATGGCCACAGCTTGACAAATGTCTCCTGCTCCTTCAAGCAACTCTCTCATTTCCCTCTTAGAATCATAGAATAGTAGGGTTGGAAGGGACCTACAAGGCCATCGAGTCCAACCCCCCGCTCAATGCAGGAATCCAAGTCAGAGCATCTCCGACAGATGGCTGTTCAGCCTCATCTTGAATGCCTCCTGGCTGGGAGAGCCCACCACCTCCCTAGGTAATTGGTTCCATTGTCGTATTGCTCTAAGAGTCAGGAAGTTTTTCCTGATGTTCAGCCGGAATCTGGCTTCCTGTCACTTGAGCCCATCCATCCGTGTCCTGCACTCTGGGATGATCAAGAAGAGATCCCGGCCTTCCTCTCTGTGACAGTCTTTCAAGTACCTGAAGAGTGCTATCATATCTCCCCTCAGTCTTCTCTTCTCAAGGCTAAACATGCCCAGTTCTTTCAGTCTCTCTTCATAGGGCTTTGTTTCCAGTCCCCTGATCATCTTTGTTGCCCTCCTCTGAACCCTTTCCAGCTTGTCTGCATCCTTCTTAAAGTGCAGTGCCCAGAAATGGACACAGTACTCCAGATGAGGCCTAACCAATGCTGAGTAGATGGGGACTAGTACTTCCTGGGATTTGGAAGCGATGCTTCTATTCCAAGATCCTTCTCGCTTGTAGTGTGGTTGAGCCAAGTCTCACCTATCTTGTAACTGTGCATTTGGTTTCTTTTTCCTAGGTGCAGAACTTGGCATTTATCCCTATTAAATTTCATTCTGTTGTTTTCTGCCCAGCGCTCCAGTCTATCCAGATCACCTTGAATTTTGTTTCTGTCTTCCAAAGTATTAGCTATCCCGCCCAATTTTGTGTCATCTGCAAATTTGATCAGCATTCCCTGCACCACCTCCTCCAAGTCATTAATCAAAATGTTGAAGAGCACTGGGCCCAGGACTGAGCCCTGCAGTACCCCACTCATTACTTCTCCCCAGTTTGAGAAGATCCCATTGATTAGCACTCTTTGAGTCCATTTCTGTAGCCGACTGTGGATCAGTCTTAGAGCCCTTTATGCTTGGAACTGCCTTCTAGAACGCCTATGTTCAAATCCTTCCTCAAACAATCCCATTCCCTACTGAAACTAGACCTAACTACATGCAACTCAGCTGAAAATATGTTGGGTCAGATTCTGAGTTTGCACTGACCAGTGGTAGCATCCCCTGAGCAGAGTTCCACTCAGAACGCCTGCCAGCAGAAATGGGTGTGTGTGTGGCCAATTTACCCCTCTGCCTGCAGCCCCCAGCACTACCTCCCACACTGTTCTGGAGGGACCTCCAACTTTCTGGAGCAGATTTTCAGGGGGGCACATAGGGCTGCAACTGGAGGGGAAATAAGAAAAAGCTCTTCCTTCCCTGTTCCTCTAGCAGGATTCCTCCTCTGGATCAGATGTCTTCTGTGGACAGAAGGAACCTTTCATTTGCAGGGGGCAAAGTCTGAATCCATCACAGTCTTCACCTAATTAGTCATGCCTATTCTTCTACTTCCACTCCTTCTGTTGGATCAAACGGTAGATTGCAACCTCCTTGAGGCAGGAATAATAAACAAATAATGGCATGCCATTATTTCTGCAGACACCCAGAATTCAACACATCATCCCCCCCCCCCGCCCTGCCAGCACAAGCCGTACAGTCTGTACTATTCAACATGCAATGTCAATGTGGGGTTTGTCTTTCTGCACCATGCTGTAATCTCTACCTTATTTTTTGGTAGAAGTGGTATCCTTTCCACAATTCCCATTTTGTGCTAATGCTTTGCAGAAGGAAAATCTCACACAAGGATTCTCCTGCCTGTACATTTATAGGAAATGGCAGACGAGAAAAGCGTCTATCACTTCATGAATAATCCATTGTATACAATCCTTGTAAAATATATTCAATAAATGAGGAAGATTGTCTCAGTTTGAAAATGATATGGGCAGCCTTTTGGGACTATTTTGTGGTATGATTTTTCCTTAACCTGTGTCTTGGTAATGAAATTGAGAGCATTGACAAATTTTTCTTTCTAGTTCCTTAATATTGTTGTAGGGATATATGCTATTGAGAAAACATAATAAAATATTATTTTTTTAAAACCCTCAAGATGATTTTAATTGGCCCATTAGCAAATATTTGTCCTTGATATAGACAAGACCTGCACAATTTGTGGCCCACCAGACTGAATGCAAGCCACCGGCCATGTATGGTGGCCCTTCAGGGACTTGAGACGTTAGTGTGTGTTTTTCTGCCTATCTGGGACAACAGAAACAGAGAGAATATTCAGTATTGGGCATGTCACAGTAGGGGGCTTGATGGCTACATCAGGCTTTCTGGTTCCCAAGTTGGAGAAGCTGATCTAAAACGGACAGTCTGAATCTGCCATATATGAATCAAGCCAGTGGAGGCTAGTGGCTCTGATTTTGGTGGGGCTATGAATCCATTCTGGGTGTCAGCCAGAAATCAGAACCACCAGCCTCCACTGACTCAGGCCATTGGGCCATCTAGCCTAGTGATAGGCAACCTTCTCTCCAGATGTTTTGGACTATATCTCCCCTAAGACCCAGCAATGGTCAGGGATTATGAGTATTGTTGTCCAAAATATCAGGTGGGCACCATGTTGCCTATCCATGATCAAGCCCAATATTATCTATTCTCTTTTGACCTGCAGCAGTTCAGGTCTGTAGGCTCTCTGGCAGAGGTTTTCCCCATCAGCTGCTGCCTGAACATTGAACTAGAGATGGTGGGGATTGAACCTAGGACCTTCGCATGCAACATGTGCTCTGTCACTGAGCCCTTCATCTCGTGATCTTCTGTGAAGAATCTTGGGAAAGTGAATACATGGAAGACAAATCAGAATGAGGATGTGTGTGTGTGTTGGGGGGAAGAATAGGAAATTTGGAAATAGGAAAGGTAAGAATTGCTGAAAACAGCAGAACAAATTAGACTATGTGAAGACAGGGTCCTGGTGGGTGGGCGGGGGGGGGGTCCACTTTGTTTTGGAGTGCACTTGATAACTATATAAAGCATTTTCCAGGTTTCCTGACCATTTTTACCTCAAAATGCTACATTTCATCAAAATCAAATACTGATGAAAGATGTACATGAAGATGGCAATTTCCAAAATTGCTACAGATACGTTGAAACTTCCATTGCAACCTAAAAGCAAAACAGAATAAAAAAAAATACATTCTCCAAAGCTGTATTTATTCCTTTTCCCCCAACAGTGTTATGCATTTAGACAGCTGTGGAAAGATCTCTGTACAACTGTTCCATAGTTATTCTTACAACAGGTCTTTCTATCAAATTCATCCATTTTCTCAAAGGAAACTTGATTTTCATACCTGTGATTGCTCTAAAAATAACAGAAGAGTGCTTTTTCAGTCCAGGAATAACATTTGCATTTTTGAAGCACTTGACAAATGTTCACATCGTTTTCTTTCTTGAGAACCTTATCTTGACACATTGCCTCAGTTGCCTACTAGTTTCCTGACAATTGCAGTCAGACGTCATGTCCACAAAATTTTGACACAAGTTGTTTCATTTTTCTCCCCACCCTCCTTTTTGGCCACTCTTGTCTGTTTTGTCTAGTTCATGTAGCCAGTACTTTTGGTAAAGGCTCATGAACCTTACGTGCAGCTGAGAAAAATAAACTCTGCATCAGATTCAGGCTGTTTGATTCACCTAAATTTGACAGAAAAAGAACTTCACTGCCTTCAGTGACCTTTGACTTTATGTCTTCTGTCTCATCCCTTACCTCTGCTGCCTTTTCCACATTTCCTACAGAATATCTTGTGTATATCTCAAAATGTACATATCAGGGATGGATCTCCTTCCAGCTGAGCCCTCCCTTTCTCCTACTTCTCTGTCACTGCCAAAGCCAATGTTACTGGCCCTGTCCTCCAGTTAGGCAATCTAGCAGTCAGCTTTAACATCTTCCTTTCTTCCTTGTTGACATTTCAACATCTTTCAGCTTAACTGGTAAAACCTCTACATTCACTAGTCATCCTTCATATACAAATAGACCTCAGTTTTCCTCCTGTCAACCTCTCTCTCTCTCTCTCTCATATCTTTAGTTCTGTTTTCTGGGCAGGAAATACCAGAGTTCTTAATGGAATGAAAATCTCATACCAAATACAGTCCATGAACATCTGAGCTAGAAATTAATTCAAAAAATTAATACAGAAGTTACAATGTTTTAGCAATGCTAGGTAAGACAATGAATGACAACAACAACAGCATTTATATAGTATACTTCTTCAAGTGCTCAAAATGCTTGACATACATCACATCAATACTCTGTACCAGAACTCTTTCAAGAAACCCAATATTGTTATTCTCACGTGGAATAACATGGGGTGTAGGGGTAGGGCTGTAGCTCAGGGGAACCTGTGAGGATCTGGCCCTCTCAGGAAGAATCCTCAATGTTCAGCATTCATTGCTTGTTGTTGTAAGTTTCTAACACTTTGACTTATGAAGATATAAGGAAATGTGTATAGTCAGTATCCTATATACTAATAACACGCAAATACTAATAGCAAACTCATCATCTAAGTACCTGTCCTTACAGAGCCAAAATGGCACCATCCATACACGACAGGGGAAACCCAAGGTTTGAAGAAGTGTGAAAAATCTGTAGGGGAAAAAAAAATCCTAAGTGGGGAGTGTGTGTGCAAAACAGCCCAGTCTGGGCTGAGAATGTTCATTGGCCATCTAGTGCTGGCTTTTGGGGGGTAGGGTGGTAGACAGAAAACCAGGCAGTGGAATGGACTGGATTACCCTGGAAGATGGTATGGCTGGCTGTCTGGCTGGAACTCTGTACAGAAGCATTCTACATTACAATATTTTGTTGCAAGCCCCACCTGTTCTACCCAATTGCTCACTAAATAGTAATACATATGAATGATTGTACATTACCTGTATTATGATGTTGTTGTTATGTCCTCTTAGGGCCTTTTACCACAACATTTTTGGTTGTGGGCATGAATAGGGGGAATAAGGCAGAGAGAAGAGCAGCTTACCTTAGGATCAAGACTGAGGTGAGATTGGACTTCCTAGCTCTCATTCTCTGTCAATATGCTACTACAGCTTTTACATTCATATTTCACAGGAATATCATCTGTGCTGCCCATAGAAGACATACCACTGCTGTTCCAGTCAGAGAACTGTAATACACAGAAGATTGATCAAACAAACTAGGACATTCCAGAGGTTTGCCCCGAAATGAATGGAGATTGTCTGCAGTTATTTAGATGCTATAAATGTTGGATGGAAGCCTATATCATAGCAGAACTGATTATGGCAAAAGGTAATACTATGGTGAAATTGCTTTGTTTTCTTGGGGAGGGGGTGGAAGAAAAAGGGTGAGTATAAATAACAACCTTCACCTTGTAGGAGTCATGCGTGACTTTTGTCAAGGAAAATTAACCATAAAACTCCTATGCAGAACTGTTTGACAGTTCTGTTTCAGAGCTGTTCTATGTATTTTGCAGAATGACAATTCTGGACAATGCCACTTCAGATTGGAAATGGGAGGAGATCATATTTTAGAAAGCATTACCAAGAAAAATGCTCCCTCCATGTACTAAACAAGCACATCAAGGAGATGACAACAGTAAACCTCTCTCTTGTGCTAATTTACTACATAAAAGAACCCTCTTCAGTCATTGGTATCTCTGGGTACCAAATACATGAAAAGACCAGTGGAGGTTGGTGGTTCTGATGTCAGTGGGGTAGAGAATCTGCTCTGGGTTTCAGTCAGAACTCTAAAGGAGCTATCCAATGTGCAGGTTCCACAGTTTGCACAAATTCGCAAGCAATTTGCACAAATTACAGCTGAATTTGTGCAAATTGCTCAGAAAGTTGCACAAGTTGCTCAGAAATTTGTGCAAATTGCAGAACCTACAGGGAAAAAATGTTCGAAATGGCTGGAAAATTTGTGAACTGGCCTGACTTGTTGCAGATTGGGTTGGGTGCCACAGTGGGAACTGAAACCAAGCCGGGGGGGGGGGAACCTAGGAAAACTCATCAAACTCCCCCCACATATCCACTGGATTTCTCCGACATCCCTACTATCCTCCATGATTTTTTCTAATCTGCTCTTAAAGCCATCCACATATCATTACATCATCTAGTAAAACATAAGCCTCTATGTGGACTGACACACAAGCAGAAACCTTGCAGTTTCCCATCAACAGTCAAAACTTGGACAGCAGACAGACTAGCCACACAGATCACCTTGTCACAGCCATCTGCACCAGGGTGAGATGTATTGGATTCCTATTAAAATTTTACTTCTAAATTGCAGCCATACACTTAAAATAGCATATGCAAATGTATGCATTTTTTTTGCATAAATTTGCCTTCTTTTCCTCTCTTTTTTGGTGTTGTGTGGTCATGCTACACTAAGCAGAGGTGGATTACTAATTGAAGTTTGAGTCTGCTCAGTTTTCATTTTTCCAGCATAAGTGTCTTCTGTCCCATTGCTGCATCCATTTGTGAATTTCTTTCCTAAAAGTTCACATAAAAATTCATAGATATTTTTGTGTGCATTTCTCCTAATACACACATTTTGGTAATCACTTTTCCTAAATAATGCAATTCTTTGCAAGTGATTTCCCCCTAATATAATCTGTTTTTGATTTTCAAATAGCAGTGCAACATTCAGAAACGTGTGGATATCACCGTATTCCTGCATTCCAGTTTGTGTAGGTTCAGGAGATGTGGATTTGATACATTCACATCAAAATGCTAACTGAATGAATTTCTCCCCCTCCCCATCCTACACTAGGCTAGATGGGAAAGAGGAGGAGGCCTGTCTTGGTACAATTACCCTGCGCTTAGGGATGGATGGAACACTTACCTTCCGTTCCGTTCTGTTTCCGCTGGGGGGGGGAGGCACTCCGTCCCTCCCCCCGGAATCCTTGACGGGGGTGGGAGGCGATCTGGTCCTCTCCCCCATAATCCTGCCCGGCCACCTGCAGCTGGACATTTGGCCGCTGGGCAGCCCTGCAGGGACGCAAATGGCGGCTGTCATAGCTGCTGCCATTTGTGTCCCTGTATTTAGCCATGATAGGCTACGTAAATATTTATGTAGCATATCACGGCAGGGGGAAAAACCCCAGCGTACTCAAATGGCGGTAGCCGCCGCCATTTGCATACGCTGGGTTTTTTCCCCCCTGCCGTAATAGGCTACGTAAATACTTATGTAGCCTATCCTGGCCTCCGCAGGGACGCAAATGGCGTCCCTGCATTAGCCGTGATAGGCTACATAAGTATTTACGTAGCCTATCACGGCTATGAAGAGGAAGCGAATGGCGGCCGCAGGAAGGCCGCCATTCGCAAAGCAGCGCGGACGGGAGCAGGTAAGTGCTCCATTTCACACACCTTTTGTGGGTTGGGGGCAGTGGGTACTTCGTCCCACACACCTTTCGTGGGTTGGGGGGGCGGGGGCTTCGTTCTGCGATGGAATTCGGGAAGCCGAATGCACTGGCATTCGGCCTCACCGAGATCCGTCGCGGAATTCTCTGACATCCCTACCTGAGCTACTCTACACTTGACTCAATGTAACAATATATTTTTATGGTGTGGTTGGTTGTGGTTAGTACAATTTTTCTGCATTACTGGTGCTAATCAGCTTATGACTTTGAAGTTATTAGAGTTGTGTTGAATGAACCCTTCACAACTCAGTGGAATGTTGTGCCACAAGAAATATTTTGTGAAGATCATGTTTTTGTCTGTTGATTGTCAAATCAATTTTGGAAAAGAAATTAACATGCTTGGCTCTGATGTATGGGTCTCTCACTTACTTTATCTCTAAAAAAATGGATTTAGAGATCATTTCACAGCCTTGGATTTTAATTAAAACATTTAATTGATTTATAGATGGTAGCTGATCTAATGCTGTTGAGTTCAGAATAGCAATTTGTAAATACCTTGTAAATCCACTGTAGGATTTATGGATTTCTTATGTTAACTTATAAATACACTGAGAGATTTATAAGAATTGCAGCTCACCAGAACACTTAAAAGTGATACTCAGGTAAATACTTGCTTTAACTGCCAATAAAAATCATGGAAAAAGACAACACTTGAGTCATTTGTGGCTGGTTAGTACAGATCACCGAGGCCACAAATAGATGTAACATCTGGAGATCTGTGATCAGATTTTCTGTTTTTAAAATGTTTAATTGCTTCCATGGGGAGGAGGGGTCCAAATGCACTTATTGAGTTTTCACATTAAGTTCAGCCCCTCCCCATCCTGAAGGTGCTGTTTGCCCGAAGGGGCAAAATGTACAGGTCACCCAATACCATGGGTCTGATTGGGCTTGCACTCCCATTCCTGTTGCTGCTATTAAACTTTTAAAATATAGTGGGAGAGCCAATCACAGATTTCCTGATATCACATGTTATGGTCCCGAATTGGCAAGTAATGGAGTATAATATAAGAAAACAAATATAATGGGAAAGGATGATGAAATACACTTCCTGTTCATTAAATATTTTGTTAGCTGAATTGAAGTTTTGAATATAATGCTCTGAATCCTAAGATAAGCTAATTTAAGGAAAATTAATGAAAGAAAAGTTTCCCATTCCCTTCTCCTTCCTGCAGCCACCTGTGGCCTTGAAAAGCCTCAGGGGATGGGAGGTACCTAATTTTTCTTTTAGAAAAAACCCAACACACACACACACACACACACACACCAAACAGTCCCATAATAACTCAATGACATGTGATTTTGGGAGTATGAGAAGAAACTGAGTGGGAGGGGGAATGCAATGCCTGGAAAAGGAAGAGGGAGTAAGATACAAACTCAAATTTTAAAAAGTGTAGAAAGAACCATCTTATTGTCTGGATAGGTCACTCCTGAATCACACTGAGAAGGAGAAGGCATTTAAAATATCCCCTGGAACAGAAGTGGCAGCTGCCCATAAACATCAGTGGAGAAACCAAGTAAGGTAACTGCACCCCCTCAATTTGTATGCAGTTTACTGGCCCCAGTCTTTGGCGGTGTGTGTGTGGGGATCTTAATCTCCTCCCCCCAAAAAAAAATACTGGAAAGAGATGGCCCTGAATGTTGTGGCCCATGTCTAGCCTGATCTGAACAGAGCCATAACTTACATTACTCCTTTTCAGTTAGGACAATATGATACAGATTCAGAGCCAGTGTGGTATAGTGGTTAAGAGTGTTGGAACAGAACTGGGGAGACCTGGGTTCAAATTCCCACTGAGCCATGAAGCTCACAGGGTGAACTTGAGTCAGTCACTATTTCTCAGCCTAAACTACCTCACAGGGGTGTTGAAAGGATAAAATGAGCGGGAGGGAAAGGAAGGGTATAAATGTAATAAATCCATGCCAACTCACACAATTTTTTTTGCCTTCTCCACCAAACTACACTCATGAGCAGCAAATTTTAGGGCTCTAATTTTACACAAGCATATCTTCATTCCCCCCCCCATTTGTTTAACTTCTATATGTTTTGTAGATTAGACCAAATATATTTTCACTGCTGAAGGATCCAGTCACTCTGTACTTGATAGTTTTCTGCCTACTAAAAACAGAAGTCGTTTTTTCTCCATTTACGATTTATTCAGAGTATTGATTTACACATGTACTATAGAAACCCGCAGGCTTCAGCAAAATTGCATTAGTAATGCCAAAAACCATTGAAAAGTTGCATTTGTTCCAGGAACAAACAAACAAAAAGTCAACCAACCTTTAACAACTCACCAGTTTATTCTGGTTTCTGCAGTATTTGTGCATGATAAAGCCATAATTCCTGCTGAGGAATTACATTTTTAAAGATGTATTTAAAATGATCTCTGAGTATTGGAGGGAGCAATCCTGTCACAATCGAAGGTCACCTCTGACCCCGGGGGATCTCCTCCTCACTCCCCCAGCCCTGCTTTTGTGGTTAGCCAGCCAATTTCAGCTGTCTAGCTGTGGGACCTCAGAGCATGAGAAGTGGTGGCTGGATGACACACAGGATGTGTCGTACCAGATTTCTGACTTCCCCGCCTTGCCCCCAGGAATGCCCTGTTTTCACCGCTTCACACTGCTTTTATGAGTATGGAGTGCGGGGCCAATCCGTGCTGCCTACGAGGTGGCGTGGGAGGCGGTGGGGGTCAAGTCTCCAGGAACCCAGGAACTGACCTATCCTATGGCCGTCTAGCCACTAGCTAGCAGCCATAGAATGTGCTCTAAATCTGGCATGTGATTAGTTCCATCCACAACAGCTCTCTAATTGCATCTCGAAAAAGATATTAGGATGTGTAAGAGAAATACTGAGGGTTGTTTCTCATGAAATATTTTGAGATAAACACACATCACCTAAGGATGCATGAGCATATGAATTACAGTGTCCTCTTCAAAATATTCCCAAGGAGAGGTAGGGGCGTATGAACTCCACTCACCCATCCTGTCTGGGGCATCCACTGGGGGGGGAGGTGATCCCTCCCTCCCCCCGGAATCCTTCCCAGCCGGCTCCACTCGGCAGCAAGTCCGCGGAGCTGCCAGATGGGCCCATCCACAGCCAGACTTCCAGCTGCTGCCATGCAAATGGCATCCGGCATAGCGGACACCATTTGTGTCCCTGCCCTTGGACCTGATAGGCTACGTAAATATTTACTTAGCCTGTCACGGCCAAGGGCAGGGATGCAAATGGCATCCGCTATGCCAGACACCATTTGCATCCGCAGCCCGGCAGTGGATGGCTGTGGATGACAGCGGATGGACCCGGACCGGCCGGCACCAGGTAGGGTCCGTCCCTACCGGACTTCGTGGGGTGGCGGGGGAGAAGCAGTCCGTTCCACCACAGACTTCGGGGGGGTGGAGTCTAAAGAATCCGGCCTCACTGGAGTCCATGGCGGAGTTCTCTTCCATCCCTAAGGAGAGGTCTGATCCTTTCCTGGTCACTTCTTGCAACTATTGCTATGGGGGAAGTTGTGATTTATATATGCCTACATCCTTAAATATTGTGATATGCATATATTTTGTAGAGAATTCTGTTCTGTTCCGTTTAAGCCCAATGAAATTCTGCCACATTTCCATTATGGTTAGTGGTGTTGGATTGTAGTGGATCTCCCCCCGCTTCGAGAAATTTTTTTGTGGGGGGGCAGTGTTCCGCCATTTGAGAAAAGTATAATTTGCAAAGATATTTTTTATTTGAGCATCTTGAAATTTATGGAAATCGTAAAAAAATTGTGATCTTGCGCAAGTGTGCATGATTGCAAATCTGCCTGTCTGCTATGTAGGGATGGTGGAGAATTCCGCCACTGACTCCAAGGAGGCCAAATTCTTTAGAATCTGCCCCCCCCAGAGTCTGTGGTGGAATGGACCAACCCCCATCTTCCACCCCACGAAGTTCACCCGGACGGACCCTACCTGCTGCCAGCAGGGTCCAGGTCCGTCCGTCGAGTCCGCAGCTGTCTACTGCCAGTCTGCGGATGCAAATGGCATCCAGCGTAGCAGACACCATTTGCCTCCCTGCTCTTTTCATGATAGGCTACGTAAAGATTTACATAGCCTATCATGGCAAAGAGCAGGGACGCAAATGGCATCCGCTACTCCAGACACCATTTGTGTCCGCAGACCGGCAGCAGGCAGAAGTCCGGCTGTGGACTGACCCGGCAAGTGGCTCTGCAGACTCGCCTGGAGCGGAGCTGGCCAGGGAGGATTCCGGGGGGAGGAACGGATCGCCTCCCCTCCCCTGCGGACCCCCAGGCTGAATGGTGAGTGGAGTTCATACAACCCTACTGCTATGTAGCCCCACAGAGGCATATTCCCTTCTTGTCAATGTCCTTATTAGTTTCATCTTCTCAACACACTACTTGGCTTAGCCCAGCAGCGGAGCCATATTCTGTACTGGTCAAAATAATTGTCAGTTTCATCCTCCACTTCAGCACTTCCTCAGTAAGTGGGGTGCTTGGGGCGGGGGTGGGATTGACAAGTGGACTAAGCAAAGTAGTGTGTGGAAAGGATGAAACTGACAAAGATATTGACAAGAGGGAAATATGCCTCTGCGGGGCTATGTAGTGAACAGGAGGACTTGTGACCATGTGCACTTGTGCGAGACCCCCACTTTTTTTTTTTTTTTATAAAAGAAACCTATGACACCACTTGCATGAATTTGAAGATCCCCCCAAATTGCACAATTAAAAAAACCATGGAATCCACATATTGGCTTGACTTGCTACAGATTGAGTTGACGCCAGTGGGGAGAAAGAGAACAAAATCTGCAGGGCCCAAACTGGAAAAATCTGTGCATTTTTAACCCACAAAATGGAATTCTTATACATCCTTAGTATTTTGTGGGGTGGTCAGAGGCAATGGAGAATTAGTTGCATAGAAGAGGGAACTTCAGTAATCCATGGGATGTTGTTGGGTTATTTGAGGGTTGCTCCCCCAAACAAACCTAGCCACCCAGGCTTAGACAACATGACAAGCCACGCCAGGGAGGGTAATAGGGAAATTTGGGTGGCATGCTACTAGCATGCACGGTGGGATTAACAAGCCACCGTGGCTTGTTAACCATGCCACAATAGTGCAAACTGGGTTAATACGTAAAGGTGGCAAAAGCTGTGCCTAGTGAAATTCCCTCTTCTATGCAACTAACCCTCCTTTGCCTCTGACTGTGGCTTGCTGTGATCATGCAAATTGTCTGGAAAAGTTCCACTGGCCAGAATACCCTGTTCTGTTACTGTATAAAAACTTATGTGACAGCGACCCTGTCCTCTTCTGACTCTGGCCACCCCCTGTGTCTTGTATTTGGGTATCTGCCACCACATACTAAACACCTCATAAGAAGTAGCCATCAGAGAGAGAGAGAGAGAGAGAGAGAGAGAGAGAGAGAGAGAGAGAGAGAGAAGCATGGGACAGGCCCATGACTCAGTGGAAGAGTGCATGTTTTGCATACACAAGGTTCCAGATTCAATTCCTGGTATTTCCAGTTAAAGGCTGTCAAGTGATGGAAAAAAACCTGGAGGTCTACTGCCAATGAGATTAGACAATAGTAGACTAGATAGACAAATGACCTGCCTTGTTATGAGGCAGCTTCCTATGTATCTATGAGAGGATTTCTGAACAATAACAGTGGAATATGGCTGCATCTGCTTCATGATGTCAATATTCCCCTTGCAGCATGTCCAGTTTTGGAGATCTGTAGTCTCTGAGCCACTTCATATATGCTGCAGGAACAGCAAGAGGGGGGAAACCGAGCGAGGTCAAAGTAGACAAGCACAGACTGTACATTGAACATATCAGTCGAGGCTTACAGAATTCAATGGAATGATTCTTCCTAGCCCTATTGAAAAATGCCCCAGCTTCATTAAGCTCTGTGAGACAAACTAGATATTACTATGTTACATATGATAACTTTTATATGTCATTGCTATAGTTTTTTTTTTTAAGAACTTCAAAAAGGGGGAAAATGAAGAAAAAACACAGCATGCAGCTCCCTGCATGTTTTTTTCTTTACTGAAAAGTGTGTGTGGGCCTGAATCTGGATTGGGTCTACAGAGTGGCGAGAGCGGAGATTTAATCCTCCTCTCCCCACAAGCAACCTCCCTTCATCCCCACATGGCAGTTTGAGATAGTAGCAAACCTTCTATTGGTACCAATGGAGGTTTTTTACTATCTCTAATTGCCATGCATTGTGTGTGTGTGTGTGTGTGTGTGTGTGCACACGCATGATTCTGTGGGGTTTGTGTGTGAGTCTGTGGGGTTTGCCACTAGGAAGGGAAGGCTTAAGCCTCCCCTTCCTGTGCACTGCTATCTACATTGGCCCCTATGCTTAATCTGAATAAACAAAAACACACATAGGTAGCTTCACACTACATGTTTAATGTAATGCATCATTTGACCCTGTATAACAGAGCCATTGTGTAGCACATATAGGAATGTCAGGTCTTGAATGAAAATCATCATCATTATCATCATCATCATCATCTGGTACTTGGATGGGTCCAGAGTGAATCCAGGGGTGGACCTGTGGGATGAAGCCTAGTGATTTCCGATGAGTCTGTGGGTGGACCCCAGTGAAATTGTTGTCCTTCTCCAGGCATGGATGACTCTGTCTATTTCTAGTCCATGTCCCTCATAAGTCTGTTCCACTCCATTTCTTCATTAATTTCTGTGTTTTTTAAATATCTGCACAAAAATTTGCATTTAAATAATATTTACATACATATTTTTGAACTCAAGATATTCATTTCTACATGTGGTTTATCTCACAATACAGATTTTAAAAATGCATTTTGATATGTCTTTTGAGCCGAGAGCTTCATCGCAACATTCAGAGAGATGCATGAAAACGGATCAAGAACTACATTTTGATCTGCACAGGTACGGAAATTCACAAAGATCTAACTTCTCAAACATCACTACTCTTCACTGTTGTTTGCAGTTTTAAAAATAAGGCTGAGAGGGTGATTAGGTGGTAACCTGGCTTTGCCCCTTGCTTTTCTGAGAAGTTGCTTGAAAGCAAAAACCTGACCAGGCCATTCTTTCCCCTCATCAGTGGGTAGCCCTGTGCTAGGATGACCAGGCATCCTGCTTTACAGAGGGCAGTCTTATATTGGAAAGCTGGCAGAGGACACTCCTCTATTTGAAGGTGCCCCTCTCTTTGATGGACTGTCCAGTCCAAGTCTGGTTTAAAGTAGGGATGTATGAATCCCTTACCTGGCTCCGCACAGGGGCATCTGAGGTGGGGGGAAGGTGCTCCGTCCCTCCCCCCGGAATCCTCGATGGGGGGGGAGGTGCTCCATCCCTCCCCCCGGAATCCTGCCCAGTCGGCTCTGCTCTGCGGCCAAGCCGCAGGGTTGCCAGCTGGCTCCAGTCACCCACAGCTGGACATCTGGCCGCTGGGCAGCCCTGCAGGGATGCAAATGGCAGCTGTCATAGCCGCCGCCATTTGCGTCCCTGTATTGAGCCATGATTTTTTGTTGTTTATTCGGTCAGTCTCTTCTGACTCTTCATGACTTCATGGACCAGCCCACACCAGAGCTTCCTGTTGGCCGTCGCCACCCCCAGCTCCCCCAAGGTCGAGCCCGACATCTCCAGAATATCATCCATCCATCTTGCCCTTGGTCGGCCCCTCTTCCTTTTGCCTTCCACTTTCCCTAGCATCAGCATCTTCTCCAGGGTATCGTGTCTTCGCATGATGTGGCCAAAGTACTTCAGTTTTGCCTTTAATATCCTTCCCTCCAGTGAGCAGTCTGGCTTTATTTCCTGGAGTATGGACTGGTTTGATCTTCTTGCAGTCCAAGGCACTCTCAGAATTTTCCTCCAGCACCACAGTTCAAAAGCATCCATCTTCCTTCGCTCAGCCTTCCTTATGGTCCAGCTGTCGCAGCCATAGGTTACTGTGGGGAATACACTGCTTTAACTATGCGGACCTTTGGTGTCAGTGTGATGTCTCTGCTCTTCACTATTTTATCAAGATTTGTCATTGCTGTCCTCCCAAGAAGTAAATGTCTCCTGATTTCCTGGCTGCAATCAGCGTCTGCAGTAATCTTTGCGCCTAGAAAGACAAAGTCTGTCACTGCCTCCACATTTTCTCCCTCTATTTGCCAGTTATTAATCAAGCTGGTTGCCATAATCTTGGTTTTTTTGAGGTTTAACTGCAACCCAGTTTTTGCACTTTCTTCTTTCACCTTCGTCATGAGGTTCCTCAGCTCCTCCTTGCTTTCAGCCATCAAGGTGGTATCATCTGCATATCGGAGATTGTTAATGTTTCTTCCAGTGATTTTAACTCCAGGTTTGGCTTCATCAAGCCCAGCACGTTGCATGATGTGTTCTGCATACAGGTTGAATAGGTAGGGTGAGAGTATACAACCCTGCCATACTCCTTTCCCAATCTTAAACCAGTCCATTGTTCCGTGGTCTGTTCTTATCGTTGCTACTTGGTCGTTATCAGGAGTGCACGAAAGTCACTTACCTGGTATCGCAGCTTTTCGCGGTGGGGTGGAGGCGCTTCGCTGCTCTCCCCCCAAAGTTCAGGCTTCGGGGGGGAGGCTTCCCGCCTCACCCGGCCGAAATTCAGGCCGGGGAGGAGGCGCCTCGCCTCGCCCGGCCGCGAAATAAAAAGTTTAAAAAAAAAACCCAAAAGCCCCCGTGATAGGCTACGTGATGATTAACGTAGCCTATCATGGCTAGATCTGCAAAGTCAGCCGTGATAGGCTACGTAAATTGTCACGTAGCCTATCACGGGTGACTTTGAAAAAAAAAAAAAAGCACGTATGCAAATGGCGGCTCCCTTAGGGAGCTGCCATTCGCGTTCCTTATTTGGTCGCTGTAGTCTACGTAAATCTTTACATAGACTACGGCGACCAAATAAGGAACGGGAATGGCGGCTCCCTATGGGGGCTGCCATTAGCTGTACGCGCTTTTTTTTTTTTTAAGTCACCCGTGATAGGCTACGTGACGATTTACGTAGCCTATCACGGCTGACTTTGCAAATCTAGCAAATCTTTGCAAATACATAAAGATTACGTAGACTACGGCGAAAATAAGGGCAACGCTATTTGCGTTGCCCTTATTTTCGCCGTAGTCTACTTAAAGATTTACGTAGACTACAGCGACCAAATAAGGAACGCGAATGGCGACTCCCTATGGGGGCCGCCATTAGCGTACGCGCTCTTTTTTTTTTTTAAGTCACCCGTGATAGGCTACGTGATGATTAACGTAGCCTACCACGGCTGACTTTGCAGATCTAGCCATGATAGGCTACGTAAATCGTCACGTAGCCTATCACGGGGGCGTTTTTTTTTTAACTTTTTATTTCGCGGCCGGGCAAGGCGAGGCGCCTCCTCCCCGGCCTGAATTTCGGCCGGGCAAGGCAAGGCGCCCCCTCCCCTGCCTGAATTTTGGTCGGGCGAGGCGAGGCGCCTCCCCCCCTGGCCTGAATTTCGGGGGGAGAAGCGAAGTGCCTCCCCCCCACCGCGAAGCAAGCTGCGAGACGAGGTAAGTGACTTTCGAGCACTCCTACTCTTAGGTTGTTGGAAGAGAGTGTTTGTTATGCACAGTGAGTTGTCTTGGCAAAATTCTATCAGCCTATGTCTTGCTTCATTTTGTTCTCCCAGACCATGCTTGCCTGTAATTCCAGGTGTCATTTGATTACCCACCTTAGCATTCCAGTCCCCTCTAATGAAAATAACATCTTTTTTTGGCGTACTATCCAGTAGGTGCCACAGCTCCTCATAGAACTGATCTACTTCTGCTTCTTCAGCATCTGTGGTTGGGGCGTATATTTGGATCACTTCCGACCTGGGAGTCCCAACTTCCGATGGTATACCGACATATCTCTGGTTGTGCTGATCCTAGGGATGTACGGAAGTCACTTACCTATTCGAAGGGTGACATTCGCGGTGGGGGGGAGGTGCTCTGTCCCTCCCCCAAAAATTCTGACTGGGGGGGAGGCGCTCCGTCCCTCCCCCCTGAAATTCTGGCTGGGGGGGAGGCTCTCCGTCCCTCCCCCCCCGAATCCTGGCCGGCCGGCTCCGCAAATGGCGGCGGCTGTAGCCACCGCCGTTTGTGTCCCTGCAGTCAGCCATGATAGGCTACGTAAATGTTTATGTAGCCTATCACGGCTGATTTAAAAGAAAAAAACAACAACGTGTGTACTCAAATGGCGGCGCCCATGGGCGCCGCCATTTGCGTTCCTTATTTTGACACGTCTTAGTCTACGTAAACATTTACATAGACTAAGATGGCAAAAATAAGGGGAACGCAAATAGCGTAGATGCTACGCTATTTACATTCCCCTTATTTTCGCCATCTTAGTCTATGTAAATGTTTACGTAGACTAAGACAGCGAAAATAAGGGGAACAAAAATAGTGTAGTGTCTGCGCTATTTGCGTTCCCCTTATTTTTGCTGTCTTAGTCTACGTATATGTTTACGTAGACTAAGACGTGCCAAAATAAGGAATGCAAATGGCGGCCCCCATTTGTGTACGCATGGTTTTTTTCTTTTAAATCAGCCGTGATAGGCTTAGGGATGGACGAAAGTCCCTTACCTGTCCTCGAAGTTTGCTTCACGGTGGGGGGGAGGCGCTTTGCTTCTCCCCCCGAAGTTCATGCAAGGGGGGGGAGGCGCCCCGCCTCGCCTGGCCGAAATTCAGGCTGGGCAGGAGGCGCCCCATCCCTCGCCAGCGAAATTCAGGCTGGGTAGAAGCGCCCTGTCTACCCGGCCGCGAAAAACAAAACAAAACAAAAAACCACCCCCGTGATAGGCTACGTAACGATTAACGTAGCCTATCATGGCTAGATTTCCAAAGTCAGCCGTGATAGGCTACGTAAATCGTCATGTAGCCTATCACGGGTGACTTTGGGGAAAAAAAAGTATGTACGCAAATGGCGGCCCCCATAGGGAGCCGCCATTTGCGTTCCTTATTTGGTCCCTGTAGTCTATGTAAAGATTTACGTAGACTACGGCAAAAATAAGGGCAACGCAAATAGCGTTCCCTTATTTTCGCCGTAGTCTACGTAAGTCCGCTGGGACCCGCCGCCGGGAGGGACATTCGTGAAAGGTAAGTCCCATCCCGGGGGGGGGGGCGGGGGGGTGGAGAATTTCACTGCTGATTTTGGGGGGCCGAATGCATTGGCACTCGGCCCCCCGAAGTTTCAGGGAGAAATTCTCCCCCATCCCTAGATAGGCTATGTAAATATTTACGTCGTCTATCATGATGTTTTTTAAAAATCTAACCATGATAGGCTACGTAAATCTTTACGCAGCCTATCACGTTTTTTTTTTTACTGGAAATGGTGGCGGTGGCTGCCGGTAGGAAGACCACCCGCCGCCGCTGAATCACTGCCGGAGCCGCCGCCGCCAGGAAGATTCGCCCAAGGTAAGTCCCATCCCGGGGGGGGCGGGGGGGGAAGACCGTTCCACCCCCGATTTTGGGGGGCCGAATGCACTGGCATTCGGCCTCCCCGAGATTCGTGGCGAAATTCTCTGACATCCCTAGCTGATCCATTTAGTTTTCATGTCAAGAATACTGGGTTGGGTTGCCGTTTCCTTCCCCAGGGAGCGTATTTATTCTGACCTCTCTGCCATGACCTTCCCGTCTTGGGTGTCCCTTCACAGTTTAGCTCATGATGTCATTGAGGTGTTCAAGCTCCAGTACCACGACAAGGTAACGATCTCCTTTGCTGAAGATTGAGCCATGATAGGCTACGTAAATATTTACATAGCCTATCATGGCAGGGGGAAAAACCCCAGTGTATGCAAATGGCGGTAGCCGCCGCCATTTGTGTACGCTGGGTTTTTTCTCCCCCTGCCATGATAGGCTACATAAATACTTACGTAGCCTATCACGGCAGGTTGAAAAAACCCCAGCGTACACAAATGGCGGTAGCTGACGCCATTTGTGTACGCTGGGTTCCCCCCCCCCGTCGTGATAGACTACGTAAATACGTGGCTTATCATGGCAGGGGGGACAAATACCCAGCATACGCAAATGGCGGTAGCCACCGCCATTTGCGTATGCTGGGTTTTCCCCCCTCTGCCATGATAGGCTACGTAAATACTTACATAGCCTATCACGGCCTCTGCAGGGACGCAAATGGCATCCCTGCATTAGCCGAGATAGGCTATGTAAGTATTTACGTAGCCTATCATGGCTATGAAGAGAAGGAAGCGAATGGCGGCTGCAGGACGGCCACCATTCGCAAAGCAGTGTTGACGGGAGTAGGTAAGTGCTTCGTTTCACGTGCCTTTCATGGGGTGGGGGCGGCAGGGACTTCGTCCCGCACACCTTTCATGGATTGGGGGGGCAGGGGCTTTGTTCTGCCACAGATTTCGGGGGGCCAAATGCACTGGCATTCGGCCTCACCGAGATCCGTCGCAGAATTCTCTGACATCCCTAGTTTAAAGTCAAAGAACTGCAAGAAGAGAGTTGCCCATCAGCAGTCCTTGAAGTTGCCCATCAACAGGTAGCACCTAGACAGTAGACTGAGCAACGGGCAAACAGGTCACTTGGTCAGTCTTCTCGCCCATAGTAAGTTGTATTGTATTTCTATTTGAATTATAGATACTATGTCTACATTTACACTGATAAATATAAATTTGCATATGCAAATGTTTTGCAAATTCTGTCCTCTTTCGCCCTCTTTTTGGTGATGCAATTCCTCTTTTTTGGCATTGCATAAATGCCAGACCTACCCAATGCTCAGGGCCAGTCCCACTCCTTCCCATTGAACAGGAAAGTGGTCCAGTGAAAAGGGGCAGTGGTGAAATCCTTCTCTTTTTCCTTCCTGCAACGTATTATTTATCTGCTTTAGTTATTACTCAAATTTATACACTGCTTTCCACAGAGGTATTAAAGAGGTGAACATAAAATCTATTGCCATCAAAACAACAATAAAATATGATAATAAAACAACACAGTAAGAAGTTAAACAGCAATAACACTGCACACTCTTCTGTGTGCTTCAGACTATAGCTGACTTTGTTGAGCGGGGTCCAGGAGGGCAGATTAGGGGGAGTCCGTTGGACCTCCCCCCTCCACGGACTCTTGCAACAACCCTAGAAGACACTGATTTGGGAAATAATGTCATGATCAAGGTGACTCATGCGATTGGAGCATGATGTGCTAATGCACATTAGCAGCACACTGTTAACATAAACATTGAAATTCACTGACTCAACACTGAGCATGTGCACTGCTTACAATGATGAGCATTGGGCTGAATCCAGATTTAAGCAGGATCAATTGTACTGGTGGAAGTGGAGCAGACCCTGTTGAATGGGGTGAGGTGTGGTGTGAAGGTGAGGGGGATCCCTCCAAATCAGGGGAAGAACCTTCTGTGAGCAGAGCCCTTCCTCTTATGGAAGGCAGATCCTGGGTCCAACCCATCATGCTTGAGATTAAATCCCTATTCAGGTGTTATGCCTGAACAGGGAATATCAAGGGTAAGGGGCACAGGGCTGTGCACATTGGCCCAGCACCCAGTGTACCCCTATGAATGTGAGTAGAATCTCCCCATGCAATTGAGAACCCTGGGGGTGGGGCTAGTATGCACCTTACACACATTGATACACCCTGAACAGGGCTGATGTGAAATAATGAAAATGTTCTGCTTGGGGAATCTGATCCATGATGGCTGTTTCACACATGACAGGATTCCAGTCATCAAGTGATGAAGATGCATGTGTGAATTCACTCTTAGTCATATAATCCTTGGTAATATTCCTACAGCAGAGCTATGCATCAGTTGTATAAGCAGTTGTACCACGGCTTATGCTATGGAACAGTATAGGCTCTATGAACTGAGAAACATTTATGATATTTACATACCAGGCTAAAACAAAATCTATGCCATTAAAAGATTAAAGCAGTGACTCTTAAAAAGATACAGTCTTTAGAATGTGCATTTGGTAGGGGTGGACGAAAGTCACTTACCTGTCCTCGAAGGACGTTCGCGATGGGGGGGAGGCGCTTCGCTGGTCCCCCCGCGAAGTTCCGGCTGGGGGGAGAGGCTTCCCGCCTCGGCCTGGCCGAAATTCAGGCCGGGGAGGAGGCTTCCCGCCTCGCCCGGCCACGAACGCGAAAGTTTTAAAAAAAACAAAACGCCCCCTGATAGGCTACGTGACGATTCACGTAGCCTATCACGGCTAGATCTGCAAAGTCAGCTATGATAGGCTACGTCAATCGTCACGTAGCCTATCACGGGTGACTTAAAAAAAAAAAGTGCGTACGCTAATGGCGGCCCCCATAGGGAGCCGCCATTCACGTTCCTTATTTAGTCGCTGTAGTCTATGTAAATGTTTACGTAGACTACGGCGAAAATAAGGGCAACGCAAATAGCGTTGCCCTTATTTTCGCCGTAGTCTACGTAAATCTTTACGTAGACTACAGCGACCAAATAAGGAACGGGAATGGCGGCTCCCTATGGGGGCCGCCATTATCCGTACACACTTTTTTTTTTTTTTTTTAAGTCACCTGTGATAGGCTACGTGACGATTGACGTAGCCTATCACGGCTGACTTTGCAAATCTAGCCGTGATAGGCTACGTGAATCATCACGTAGTCTATCAGGGGGCGTGTTTTTTTTTTCTTTCATTGCAATGGTGGCGGCGGCAGCCGGTCGAAAGACCGGCTGCCGCTCCCGCCCCGCTCGAACACCCGCCGAACCGCCGGCTGGAACCGCCGCCGGGAGGGACATTCGGCGAAGGTAAGTCCCGTCCCGGGCGGGGTGCGGGGGGGTGCGGAGGATTTCTCCCTGAAACTTTTTCGGGGGGTTGAACACGTTGGCACTCGGCCCCCCGAAGTTTCGGGGAGAAATTCTCCGCCAACCCTAGCATTTGGGGAATGTTACGGTTAACAATGATATTATTTGTTTCTCCTACACACAGGAGACAGAATTTATTCTCCTGATGAGGCCAGCGGTGCCTTAATAAAACAGGATCCTAAAAGTGTGATCTACATGAGCTGTGAAGATAGCCTTCTACCAGAACAATGAGCCATATTTTGCTCCCTCATGATGTGTGTGTATTTTTCCTTTTCATTCTTTTTAATAAGTAAAAGCAATATCGCGCAAACTCAACAAGATTAAGCAGGAGTGTGGTTGCTGAATTTCAATAGAACTGATTATCTGGGAGGTCTTTTAGCTTTTATTTATTTATTTATTTATTTATTCTTCATAAGAACTAAATCCCAAGGGAAACAACATTAGCTGAAGCCACAGTACTTAAAATATAAAAAAAGGGCAACCAACAGTCTCATCATACATATCACTTTTGAAATGGCCTAGAGTACAGAGGGGGTCAAAAAAGAGAGAAAAGAACACAAACCATGCAAAACAGATTAGTCAGGATCATTCGTGAGACAATTCTTAATTAAGTGTACCATTATGCCATGACCCTTTTCTTTTTCATTTACTTTCATTCATAGTTAGCTCCTTAAAAATATGCACAGGGCAAGAAACTATTAGACAAGACCTCAACAAGAATGCCTGTCAGCTGCCAGTGCTGAAGTACAAGGCAATCATTATGTTTTGTGTTGGCTACGGTGGAGCTGATGAAATAAATAGGATATGTAACGTGATGTCTCTTTCATCTATAAAAGTATCAGCTCCGAGGTTATGCTTCATTAGCCTCAAATGTAGCATGCATAATAAAGGAAGAAGAGCACCACATTCCTTGGAATCATTGTAAGAAAGCTCATCACTCCCTCTTTCAAGTGACACTTTATTAAATAAGGTGAATAATGGAAAATATGCCTGCAAAAACTGAACTGGGATTTGGCATGGCGTGGCGGCCGGGAGGGGTGGGGAGACGTTATTACAAAATACAGCTGACCAATAGGCAGTTGTATATTTAAGAAGCCACTGGGAGAAAGAGATGCATTGGAACACCTTGGAAGTGGCCCACCATTTAAAAATTGTTTTAGGATGCAATTGTATGCATGGCTGGCTGGGACATGCTGGGAGTTATAGTCCTTTTTTCTGTCCAAACATACATAGAATTGCGCCTTTAATGGATTTAACTGGACATTTAAGCAGGGGAAAAAATACATTGGAGTGAAACAGGATGATTCTGTCTTCTGCCCTCACTTCCTAATAAGTGTGGAGGACAGGAGAGGGCAGAGAGACAGACAACTGGACCCAGAATCCAAGCTGAATTGGGGTCAACTCTGCAACAAGCCAGGTTGTGTGTGGCACTTCTTCTAAAGTTATTGTGAGGGCCCCCCAGCAGAGTGCCATGCACAGGGCCACCTCTGACACTAGGGATGTCAGAGAATTCCGCCATGGATCCTGGTGAGGCCGAATGCCAGTGCATTTGGCCCCCCGAAATCCATGGTGGAATGAAGCCCCCCACCTCCCCACCCCGCGAAATGGGCCCAGAACGGAGCACCTACCTGCTGCCGTCCGTGCTGACTTGTGAATAGGGATGGGGGAGAATTTCTCTCCAAAACTTCAGGGGGCCGAGTGCCAATGCATTCGGCCACCCGAAATTGGCGGCAAAATTCTCTGCCCCCGCCCCCCCCCGGGATGGGACATTCCTTTCACGAATGTCCCTCCCGGCGGCGGGTCCCGGCGGCGGTTTGTCGGGTCTTCGTCAGGGGTGGGGGTGGCAGCCGGTCTTTCGACCGGCTGCCGCCGCTGCCATTACAAGTGCAGTAAAAAAAAAAAACACCCCGTGATAGGCTACGTAATGATTAACGTAGCCTATCACGGCTAGATCTCCAAAGTCAGCCGTGATAGGCTACATTAATCATCACATAGCCTATCACGGGTGACTTTGAAAAAAAAAAAAGCGCATACGCAAATGGCGGCCCCCATAGGGAGCTGCCATTTGCGTTCCTTATTTGGTCCCTGTAGTCTACGTAAAGATTTACATAGACTATGGCGAAAATAAGGGAACGCTAAATCTTTACGTAGACTACAGGGACCAAATAAGGAACGCAAATGGCGGCTCCCTATGGGGGCCACCATTTGTGTAAGTGCTTTTTTTTTTTTTCCCAAAGTCACCCGTGATAGGCTACGTAACAATTTACGTAGCCTATCACGGCTGACTTTGGAAATCTAGCTGTGATAGGCTACGTTAATCGTTACGTAGCCTATCACGGGGGTGGTTGTTTTTTTTTTCTTTTTTGCGGCCAGGTAGATGGGGCGCTTCTATCCGGCCTGAATTTTGCCGGCGAGGGATGGGGCGCCTCGCACCCGGCCTGAATTTTGGCCGGGCGAGGCGGGGCGCCTCCCCCCCCTCGCATGAACTTTGGGGGGAGAAGCGAAGCGCCTCCCCCCCACCGTGAAGCAAGCTTCGAGGACAGGTAAGGGACTTTCGTCCATCCCTACTTGCGAATGGCAGCCGCATCTGTAAGTATTTACGTAGTCTATAACTAACGTACTTACGTAGTCCTACTTACGTACTTACGTAGTCCTATTAACTAAGGAAATGCAAATGGCGGCGGCTACGGTGGCTGCCATTTGCGTTCCCCCCTTTTTTTTGCCATTTAAGCCTACGTAAATATTTATGTAGGGAGAGAATTTCAGGGAAAGGGACGGAGCGCCTCCCCCCCCACCGCAAAGGTCACCCTTCGAAAAGGTAAGTGACTTTTGTACATCCCTACGTAAATATTTACGTAGGCTATTACGGCAAAAAAATAAAAGAAAGGGGGAACACAAATGGCGGCCACTATGCCATTTCCGACACCCCCTTTTTTTTTTACCATAATAGCCTACGTAAATATTTACATAGGCTAAAACGGCAAAAAAAAGGGAATGCAAATGGCGGCCACCGTAGCTGCCGCCATTTGCATCTGCTGTTTTTTGTTTCTTTTTTGCCGTGATAGGCTATGTAAATATTTACGTAGCCTATCACAGCAAAATACAGGGATGCAAATGGTGGCAGCTACGGCCACCGCCATCTGTGTCCCTGCAGGCTGCCCAGCGGCCGGATGTCTGGCTGCGGGCAGCCCCAGCCGGCAGCTCTGCGGAATCTCTGCAGAGCGGAGCCGGCTGGAGAGAATTTCAGAGGAAGGGACGGAGCGCCTCCCCCCCAACCGCAAATGTCACCCTTCGAAAAGGTAAATGACTTTTGTACATCCCTATCTGACACTGGTGACACCCCCCACCCCAGGGGAGTACCACTGGCAGAACTGCAGTGGAAAATGGCAGCACTGCTGCCATTTTGATGTCCCCACAGTGCCCGTATGTTAGGGGTGGAGAACTTCTTTCAGCAAGGGCTGAATTCCATTTCAGAGAAACTCTTGGGGACTGTATTCCAGCCGTGTGGGTAGCTACATGCAAAAGGGGTGCGACCAAAGGCAAAAGAGGTGTGGTCAAAGGCAAAACGGGTGGAGCCAAAATAGAAAACACCCCCAGCATATTGTAACTTAAAGCTTTTACTGCCAGTAACTAAGCCTTAGGAGAAGCATTTCAAGCTTTAAAAATGGTGAAAAGAGTCACAAAAGCCAGGATACTACCACATGACCAGTGGCTAGGGGAAAAGGGGAGGGGCAAGAGGAACAGGGCTGGACTGGGATCCCAGGAGAGCCCGATTGGGTCCCTGGACCTGAGGATTTATTTATTTATTTATTTACAACATTTGTGTACCACTCCCCATCCATACAGATTCTGGAGCAGTGAACACAGGAAGTACAATTGTAAAAAAAGATAACAGATTAAAACACCATATTAAAATTATCTAAAACAGAATACTAATAAAAACCATGGCTGGTCATTTAAGGAATGCTGCCTGGAACACAACTGTTTTCAGGAGGCGCTGGAAGCAACACAGTGTTGGCGCCTGCCTGACCTCCAGGGGCAGGGAGTTCCAAAGAGAGGGGGCCAACATGCTGAAGGCTCTTCTCCTGGTAGACTCCAACCAGGCCATATGTCCATGTGGAACCACCAGGTTCCCTCCCCCTTCCATATATCACCTCCAGGGAACGGTGGGAATGTAGAAATGGCACCTTTGTAACTGCTTCTTAAGCTCAGGTCTAACTCAAGTAACAGCACGGGGAGCTCCCTCCTAGGTTCAAAGTCTGGCCTAGCCGTTGTTCAGGGATGCAGGGTGCCGCCAGCAGCCCTGGCTTGCTCACGGCTCCAGCTTGGAGTGGCCACAGTCTTGCATTCCAGACCTTGGCAGGAGTTAGCTTCTGTAAACAAGATTTAGGAGCTAAGAAGTCTATGCTGAGGATGAAGTGAGCTGAGGTCAGTTACTAGTGTCTGGCTAGCGAGGCCCTGCATGATATGTAACCCGGAAAGCCAAATGCTGTCCGGCAGCCATTTATTGTGGCCTTCAACTCTTAGGGATGGATAAATCTGTCAATTCCAGTTTCTTGTTTTACCAATCTTCATTTTGGCAGGTCTTGAACTTTGGGATTTTAAAAAAAAGGTTTGCATGAAAATGCATATTTTGTGCATGTTTCTCCTAATGTATAATTTTTGTATGCATTTTCACGTATTATAGACATTTTTGCAAGAAGTCTCCCCAATATCATGCATTTTAACATTATTTTTCTCTAAATAATAATAATAATAATAATAATAATAATTATTATTTATACCCCGCCTTTTCCCCAGTACTGGGACACAAGGTAGCTTACAAAAATGAAAACAGATACAATTAAAACATATGAAAATATACAAAAGTTAAAAATAAATTAAACAACAATACAATGAAAATTATATTAAAACATTAAAACAGCATTTTAAAACAGCATTTTAGCAGCTTGCCCCCAGGCTCCAACTATGTCCCAAGGCCTGCTGGAACAAGAATGTTTTAGTCTGCCTCCATAAACACATCAAGGAGGGCTGTACGGGAGGGATGTACACACTATTAGAGGTGTACGAAACCCCACTTACCTGGCTCCGCTGGGGTCCACAGATGGGGGGAGGCGATCTGCTCCTCCCCCCAGAATCCTCGACAGGGGGGAGGTGATCTGTTACTCCCCCCTGGAATCCTGCCCGGCCAGCTCTGCTCTGCGGCCAGTCCATGGAGCCACCAGCCAGGCCAATCCGCAGCGGGGCCTCCACCCACTGCTGGGCTGCTGCAGACACAAATGGCGTCCTGCGTAGGGGACACCATTTGCATCCCCACGCTAGCCCATGATAGGCTACGTAAATATTACGGCTAAAGCAGGGACGCAAATGGCCGCCGCTGCATCCGCCACCAGGGAGGTCCATCCCAGGGGGATTCCATGGGGTGGCGGGGGGGAGGCCCTTCCTCCACAGACTCCGGAGGGCTGGATTCTAAAGAATCCGGCCTCACTGGAGTTCATGGCAGAATTCTCTGACACACCTAATCCTAATAGGGGTGTACGAACCCCACTCACCCATCCGGTTGGGGCATCCACTGGGGGGGGAGGTGATCCATCCCTCCCCCCGGAATCCTCCCCAGCCGGCTCTGCAGCAAGTCTGCGGAGCCACTGGCCAGGCCCATCCGCAGCTGGACTTCCGTCCGCTGCCGGTCTCCATCTGCAAATGGTGTCCGGCGTAGCGGACGCCATTTGTGTCCCTGCTTTAGCCATGATAGGCTACGTAAAGGTTTACGTAGCCTATCATGGCTAAAGCAGGGACGCAAATGGTGACTGCTACGCTGGACGCCATTTGCGGACACAGACCGGGGCAATGGCAGGCAGCAGACAGACCAGGACCGGGCAGCAGCAGGTATGGTCCATCCCGGGAAAATTTCATGGGGTGGTGGTGGTGGTAGTCCATTCCACCATGGATTCCGGGGGGGGGGGGTGGATTCTAAAGAATCTGGCCTCATTGGAGTCCATGGCGGATTTCTCCTACCATGGCAGGTAGGGAGGATACGGTCTTTCAGATAACCTGAACCGGAGCCATATAGGGCTTTATAGGTCAAAGCCAGCACTTTGAATTGTGCCTGGAAACAGACTGTAAGCCAGTGAAGCTGTTTTAACAAGGGAGTTGTATGCTTCCTGTAGCCAGTCCCAGTCAACAGTCTGGCACCAGCTCTTTGGATCAACTGCAGTTTCTGAACACTCTTCATAGGCAGCCCCACGTAGAGCGCGTTGCGGTAATCCAAATGGGATGTAACTAAGGCATGTGTCACTGTGGCCAGATCAGACATCTCCAGGAGCAGGCGCAGTTGGCGCACTAGTTTTAACTGTGCAAAGGCACTCCTGGCCACCACTGAAACCTGAGCATACTAGGCTTAGGGCTGAATCCAGGACCACCCCCAAACTGCGAACTTGAGTCTTCAGGGGGAGCGCAACCCCATCCAACACAAGCTGAATGCCTATTCCCTGATCTGCCTTCTGACTGACCAGGAGCACCTCTGTCTTGTCTGGATTAAGTTTCAATTTGTTCTCCCTTACTGATGCCAAACACTGGTTAAGGACAGAAATAGCTTCCTTGCAATCTGGTGGAAAGGAGTAGTAGAGCTGGGCGTCATCAGCATATTGGTGGCACCAAACTTCAAAACTCCGGACAACATCTCCCAGTGGTTTCATGTAGATATTAAATAGAATGGGGGACAGAACAGAACCCTGAGGGACTCCACAAGCTAATGGCCACAGAGTTTAACAGGCATCCCCCAACACCACCTTCTGAGTTTGCCTCGCTAGGAAGGAGTGGAGCCACTGTAAAAAAGTACCCCCAGGTCCCATCCCAGTGAGGCGTCCCAGAAGAATACCATGGTCGATGGTATCGAATGCCACTGAGAGGTCCAGCAGAACTAACAGGGACACACTACATCATTTGCGTCTGTGTTTTTTCCCGCTATAGGCCTATCACGGGAAAAAACACAGACGCAAATGGCATAGTGGATGCCACTTGCGGCCATAAAGCCCTTAGTTTAACTGAATTGCAGTCATTTATGGCTCCACTTAGGTTAATCTAAGAGCTTTACGACTGCAAATGGCATCCACTATGCATTTGCGTCTGGAGTCATCCCTTAGTGATATGGCAATAGCGGCTGCCATTGCTGTATCGCCAGTGATACGGAGTGTCTGTGGAATCACCGCAGGGAGGATCCAGCTCCACAGGATTCTGGTGGGAAGTGGAGGTAAGGGATCCTTTCCGCTGTGGACTCTGGAGGCTGGATTCTTTTGAATTCAGCCTCATTGGGGTCCGTGCCAGAATTCTCTGCCATCCCTAGTCTCACAACCACCTCTTTTAAGCATAATGGAACAATACCTTATTCCAAAGAGGCATTAACCACTCCTGTTATCCACTCAGCCACTCCTCCTCTAGCCTCTTTAATAAGCCAGGAGGGGCGAGGATCCAGCATATATGCGGTGGCTCTCACCACTCCAAGGTCCACATCCTCAGGTTGCACAAATTGAAATTGAAATGAATCCATCATCACTGAACAAGCAGGAGCCAAAGTGACATCCACAGGATCTGCATCAACTGCAGCAACCAAGTCAGAACAGATCCGAGCGATTTTATCAGCGAAGTGCTGAGCAAATTGTTCGCAGTGGGCTGTTGAGTGGTCAGAATTTTTGTCACATGCGCCAGGATGTAGAAGGCCCCTGGCCACTCGAAACAGCTCCGCTGGCCGGCTCCCTGCACACGCAATAGTGGCAGAAAAGAAAGACTTCTTTGCTGCCCTCACTGCCACGGAGCAGGCTTTCAGGTAAGCTCTAGCCCGTGTTCGATCGGACTTGTTCTGAGTTTTCCGCCAACGTTGCTCTAGTCTCCGTCTCATTTGCTTCACTGCCACTAGTTCCCTAGAGAACCAGGGTGCTGGTCTGCCTCCACTCCGATTGCGTCCACCGCCCGAGCCATTCGCCTGTTCCAGAGGTCAGCCAGGGCTTCGACAGCATTGCCTGCTGAGGCAGCAGGAAAATCCCCAAAGCCGTTAGGGAACCATCCAGATCCATCAGCCTCCGGGGGCAGACCAGCTTAATTGGTCCCCTACCCCTGCAGAGGCAGTGAGTTCCAGTGAGTCTAAACCCCACCAGGTAGTGATCTGTCCATGACAATGGAACAACAGAAAGTTCCTCCACACCCAGATCACCATCATCCTGCTCAGCATAGAAAACTAGGTGTAGAGTGTGACCTGCTGTATGAATGGGGCCAGAAACCACTTGGGACAGACCCATGGTCGTCATGGAGGACATGACGTCCTGAGCCACTCCCGACAGGGCAGCCTCAGCATGGATGTTGAAGTCTCCCAGCAGAACAAGCTGAGGGGACCCCATCACTGCTGCCAAGATCACCCCGGCTAGCTCAGGAAGGGAGACTGTTGGGCAGCGGGGTAGGTGGTACACCAACAGAATCCCTATTCTGTCCCGAGCACCCACTGTTGAGTAAATACACTCAAACCCAGTAGACTGTGGGCCAGGGCACCTGGTGAGGGGGATAGTATCATGATAGACCACTGCAGCTCCACCCCCCCACCCCCCAGGTCTAGCCTGCTGTTCTACAGAAAACCCTGGGGGACAAAGCTGCGATAGATCAACACCGCCAGCTTCATCCAACCAGGTCTCTGTAATGCATGCCAGGTCGGCAGCTGTCTTACCATTCACCAACCTGGCATTCACCAACAGTACTATTTTCAACCCAGGGGGACTGCTGCCAAGGCTATCCAGGTTATTTGTATTGGGGGACCGCGTGGGGACAACCAGGACCCTGTTATGGTCCCTGCTCCCCTGAACATGCAACTGTCTCCCCCCAGTTTTCTCCCTCTGCCCTGTATAGTTGTGATGGCTGCTTCCTGTGTCCCTTCATCTCCCCTTCTTTTTTTGAAGCACATCCCTCCCCACCCCTCCATTGATAAGGGGCAGGGTTTTCACCGTCATGTTCCCCCAAAGGGGCAAACCCCTTTGGTGCCCATCCCACTGGTGGCCGTCCTGCCCCTGCAGGAGCCTAGCTTTTATGCCCCCAGCCCAGGAAGATGACACAATTGGGCTGGGAGGGGGTGGCAGTCCTGGGAGAAGCTGCTGAGTCAGGGCCTTAATCCTGTGAAGAGGCAGCACTCACAGTGATGTGGTGGATCAGGAATCCCAGTGGCAGAAGCAGAGGTCACAGCAAGCAGCAGGTTCCCTCTCCTTCCATCTTGCAGTTGTTCTTGGTTGGGGTCCTTCTCTCTTTTGCAAGGAAAGGTGGAATCTATATACAGATTTTATATTCATTTTTTGATGGGCTCTTCATTGCATAATTTGGAGAAGTGCGAATTTCGAAGGATAACTGAGTTTCGGTTTGCATAGTGGTTCAAAAGTATGAATACCACACGGCCCCTGATATCTTTTTGGACTTGAAGTCCTATCGGCACATGTAGTTAGTGGTTTTTAAGTCTGTCAAGTGGCAGCATTTTTTTCATGACTATCAACTTTAGTATGAGTCCCAAATCTAGAGATGTTAGAGAATTCCACCACGGATCTGAATTCGGCCCCCCCGAATCCGTGGCGGAATGGAGCAACCTGCCCCACCACCCTGTGAAAGCCCCGAGCAATGGAGCCTACCTGGCTGCGGCTCCAGTGGCGGTGGCTCTGGCGGGGGATGAAGCGGCAGTGGCAGTGATGGTGAAGGCTCCGGCTGCTGCTGGGCTGCTGTGGCTGCAAATGGCGGCCATCGTAGTGGTCGCCATTTGCATCCCTACACTGGCCCGTGATAGGCTACAAATATATTTATGCCATTAAATATACGCTGGCCTGTGATAGGCTACGCTGGCCCGTGATAGGCTACGTATATATTTACGCCATTTACGCCCTACGCCATTTGTGTCACTGCTTTAGCCGTGATAGGCTACGTAAATATATACGTAGCCTATCACGGGCTGGCGTAGGGATGCAAATGGCGTCCCCTACGCAGGACACCATTTGCGTCTGCAGCAGCCTGGCAGCAGCTGGAGGCCTCACTGAGGGTTGGTCCGGCCGGTGACTCCGCGGACTGGCCGCGGAGCGGAGCTGGCTGGGCAGGATTCCGGGGGGGAGGAACGGATTGCCTTCCCCCTGTTGAGGATTCCAGGGGGGGAACGGATCACCTCCCCCCACCTGTGGACCCCAGCAGAGCCAGGTAAGTGGGGTTTCGTACACCCCTACCCAAATCTTACCTTTTTGCTCATTCGGGTGAAACATTTGATACTTCCTGCTGAAAGTATAGTAAAAAAGAAAAGAAAAAGTAATTTAAGCTTTAAAGAAGTGTCCCCAGATGGTCTACATATTTTATCCCACCCCCACCAGCCCTTTATAAACAGATGGTTGGGAAAACACCTAGCCAGAGGTGGCAGTTTCTAAATTATAAGAACTGTGAAGGTGCCAGCAAATGATTCATGTTATCAGACTAACAGCTCTCCTTTTGGGGGATTTGTACTTTTAACCTTTTTTTCAGGATGTTACGCTTCCCAGAATTGCAGTTTCTCTGACCTCATTACGACGAGGTATTTTGGAACATTTGACATAGGATTCAGGCCATTTAACGTATGATAGGAGATCACTCAGCTGCCTATTGAAAAAGCCTTTGCATAGTTTTCTCCTTGCACAAAGCCTTGAAGGTTCCCTAAAGGTCAGATGGTGAGTTTTCATGTTTATAACTATGAATATGATCTTCCCACAACCCATTGCACAATGGACTAAAGTGTGCATTGATTTGGGCGTGTGTTTTTGTTCTCCATCATAACATAATAAAGTAATAACCAACAATTTGCTGCCTTTTCATGACATCACAGATCTGCTGCCTGAAGCAGACACCTCTCTCTGCCTAACAGTTGTGACTGGCCTTAGGCCCAGTTCAAAGTGCTGGTCTTAACCATTCTGGACTAGGATACCTGAAGGACAGCCTCCAACCATATAAACCTGCCTATGTCTTTCATTCAACATCTAGAGTCCTTTTTTTTGTTCTCCTGCTATCTGAAATAAGGGAAGTTCGGACTTGAGACAGAGCTTTTTCTTTTCTTTTTTTTACTTTGGTGTCTAAGTTGTGGAATATCTACCCAAAGTGGCAATAAAAGTATTTTCCCTTATGTTTTTCAGTTAGGGTTGTGTCAATTATATGTTGGCCCATTAGTTTAGATTGTTAGTTAATGTGTGAGCAGCAGGTTTTCCATCACCTGTAAATCTGAGTGTCAAAGCAGATATTACTTTAAACGTGTGTCTAGCAGCTATGCCTTCTTTTCAGTTTTACTCAAGAGTAGGTGCAAGTAATGTCTGTTTTTGCCCTCAAACAACAATATAAGTATCTGCTATTTGAAAATAGCATTTTCTATCTTCAGCCATATAAAACACATGATTTCATTGAAATAAAAGGGCCTGGAGTGAAAGCCAAGGCAACAGAAAGCACAATGTCATATCCCACCCCCCAGGACACGCTGTCATTGCCCCTAAAGTGGCCATTCATGAGCAAAATAACTTCAGTGACAGTTTCCAATGTGAAATTGCTGAACTATAATTCATAAAGAAGATCAACTTTCTATCTGAACGAGGATAAAGGTGGTTTGGGTTTTGTTTTGTTTTTTAACTCACACTACTAGCTCACCACTGAAGGATGTCTATGTCATCACCCAAGAATCATTTTGAGAATAGCCACTGTTGGTAAGTTAATTATCACTGTCTGGTACTTTCTGAACTTCAGTTCCCTTTGACCTCACTGTTTGCAGTCACCCCCTTACCAACATATACATTTGTAACTCATAACTTCATTCATCTGATGAAGTGGACTATAGTCCAAGAAAGTCATAATGCATGCATTAGTCTCTTTAAGGTGCACAAGACTCTCTGTTGTTTTTGCTGCAAGAGACTAACAATGGCTACCCCTGTGGACATTACTGGTAATGTAATGCTTTATTTGGAAAACCTTAGGATGATACAAAAATACCAGACACATTGCACAGGGATGCCGCATTCACTTCTACATATGTTTTGGAAGTTAACCATTTGGCAAATTTCTGTGGAGAAATGTTGGGCCTTCAGGACACCCATCTTCATTGTTATTTTAGCAGAACTGTGCACAACTGGCCTCTCAAATTCCCCACCCTATCTGTGTGCAGAGAAATTAGGGGGACAATTTCACTGAATTTCCCCAGGGGGAGGAGAAATTCTCAACAATTCTCACAGGTAGGGCAGGGGGTGTAGCACAGTTTATTTCTCTCTCTTTTTTGTAAGAGTTTTTTTGGGGGTTGTGCTGCAGCTAGAGATGTTGCAGGCATCCGGATGGGGCTCGAGGCCCGATGAGAAATCACCTGTGTGTCCCCCCTGAGGCCATTCCATGGATCCCTGCACTTGCCCAACATAGTGAGCCCTGAGTTGGGCAAGTGTGGGGATCCCTGATCTCCCACTGAGCCACAAAATGGTGGCTTGGCCTTTTTTGTAAAGGCTGATTTTATGCAAATGTTGGCTATAAAGTGACCACTGATGCAAGATTACAGGCCTAAATGGCCATTTATGCCTATAATCTTGCATCAATGGCTGCTTTATGGTTGCCATTTGCATAAAATAGGACTTTGTGGAAAAAAAAAGTCGAGCCACCAATTTTACGCAAAATGGCGGTTCAGCGGGAGATCAGGTGACCACTCGCCAGGCACTCAGAGACCGCTCTGCAACTTGCTGCACATGGTGAACAGGGATGGGCAGCTGATGGGGGTCTGGCGTGTGGTGCGTGACTCAGACTGCAGTAAATTCTCCCATACCTAGCCTAGCTGCAACTGCAAGTGGCCAGAGCAGCACCTGTGTTGGCAGCCTGGACCTCATTTTGCAGCTGCCACAATGCTGCTGTGAGGGGACAGTTGTATCTAGCTCCAGGGAGCTGGTGCTGTGTCAAAATCTGTCCTCCAATTTCCTGAAAGTCTTCTTCCCTCAATGGAAAAGAGGCTTCCATTGTTCTGCCTCATTCTCAGGCTGTTTTGTGGTGTTTTTGAGCTTACCTAATAACTGCAAGTTGGCCAAGGGTGCTGTGTGTGTTTTCTTTCTATTACACATCTCTCCATTGCTCTGTTAGTTATTATTGTTGAATTTTATTGCCACAAGGGGGAGGGGGAGGTGCTTGTGGGATTTTTGACCTGAGGCGCAAAAATAGCTTGGCTGTCCTCAGGCACTGTGCGCCTTGACTTGGCATGTGTGTGCGTGCATGCGTGCGTGAGCGCACATCCTTTGCAGTTCTGCATCAGGCAGCAAAATGTCTTAGGCTGGTCTTGAAAGCATTGAGAGAGCTTATTTTGCAAGATTTCAACCTAACTTTTTCCTTGCCATGGGCTTAGCTTAGAATTTATATTCAAGACTAAGAATGGTCCCCAAACCTAGCATTTTACTGCAGAGGTGTTTGCTCCTTCATATACACATGAGAGTCGATGAGACATCATTCTGACATGGTTGCTTTCCCCCACTTTTAAATGAAATTCAGAAAGAAAATACCATGCCATGGGAATGGTTAGTTTCTAAGGGTGCTTCCATACTTTTGGTTCCTCCCCTTTTTGAACTGTTTACTACTAGTTATTGTTTATACTTTTTTCAGTTTGTAGAGACTAAGCACGCAATGCTGTTACTAGTCATTTGGGAGCACTCAGGAAAACTTTGCAAATGTTGAAGGACAAAGAACCGGGAAACACTTTCCCCCAGAACACTGTGTCTGATCTACTATTTTATGAAAGGTTTTCTTTTTTTTTTATTTTAACAACTTGGTTCTAGGCTATATATTCTTCTACCAGCTCTGCAGTGCATAAAACAAAATGAAACAGGAAAATTCCTCCTGCAGAAAGAATATATAATTCAGCTGGGGGCGAAGGGGAACACTCATCAGTGGTGGCTTGTGAATTTGGAGCTGGTAGAGCTGAAGTTGTCATCATCATTATCATCATCATCTTTAATTTCCATGCCACTTTTCCACACAATTTGCCCAAAGTGGCTCACAACACAAGAACAGCAATACAAAACCAAGAATGCATATCAGTACATCAATTGCAATAATACATCATTGCCATAATAACCCAATTCATTTCACTAATACTAACATAACTTTTAAATTAATGACAAAATAGGCAGAATCAGCCACTAAGGCACAAGCGAGCATGCATGATTGGTGCTATGTGGCCTATATTGTTCATGTGTAAATTCTTCACCGCTTCATCACACCTGTGCGTTTTTCTTGGGCCTGTCCTTTTTTTTAAGGATGTACCAGTACCAGCCTTCTGCAAGTGAATAATCACAATCATACTCACTCTCCTTAAGGGATCATATCTACCAAATCACCAGCTGCATTGGCATTATCTGATCACTCAGTAGGCAGGAAAGTCCTTCTGAACATATGTGGAGTGTGTTACCGAATAGGCAAGCCAGGTGGTCACAAGGGATGGTGGAGAAATCTGCTGTGGATTGTGGATTCAAATCAGTCCAGATCCTCAAGAATCTGACCTGCAGTCCAAAGCAGACAGACCCCACTCACCTCTGGGTCAATTGGATTTCCTGCGGATGGCTCTCCGCCATTCTAAACAGTGCTGGGGTGAGAGCGCTGGGGTGCCGCTGAGGCTCTTCCTCCCCACGCTGGCTGTTAAGGGCTTCCTTAACAGCCGGCCCAGGGAGGAAGGGTCCTGGTGTGGCCAGCCCCCATGAAGGAGAGCCATCCTGTGAAATCCAAGAGATGCAGTAAGGCTCCAGAGAAATCCGTGGGGCCCCACGTGGCCCAGAGTTCCCCACTACGCCCTCCCCCCATCAGAAGTCAGGTTTATACACCTCTAGTGGTCACTAGTTGAAAGTATCATCTGCACCTTTACTTGTAAAGAAATACTGCTTCTCTGCATGAATAGAATAGTCATTTTACCATCCCACTTTCCACTATGCCAACCAGTGGTGGTTGGTGACTCCAGTTCCGGAGGGGCTGTGATTCTATTCTGGATTTTAGTTGCAATCCGCCAAAGTTCTAAAGGTGTTATCCAAGGTGCTGAACCTTATCTGCAAAATGGGTTCAGCACCTCAGATAGCACCATTAAGGCTTTGGCTGTTTTAACTAAAACCCAGATTGGAATCACAGCCCCTCCAGAAGTGGAGTCGCCAGCTGCCACTGATCTCAACTATCGGTTTTCCTATCCCAACTATAGGTTAAAAGGGTGGTTCAGTGGTGAAGGCCAACAGCTAGTACAAAAATGGAATATGTAATGTTACATGTTGGAAGAAGAGCCAAAAAGTGTAAGGGTATTGCAATGCCTTTATCACGATGAAAGTACACAGTGTGGTTTGTGGGCTTTTGAGATACACGGAACTGTTTCCTCAAGCTGAATACAAATAAAAGAGTGGAAACAGGTGTTCTTGGAGAGGTCATAGTGCTTCTCCCTGTCTGCACTCTGGTTCATTCTTAAGGTAATGGTACAGGAATTTCTTGCGGATTAATTAAGAAGTATGCATTATTTATTATTTAACATATTTTGGTACAATGTTTTGCCAAGGAAAGGTAGCTGTTTAGATAAGATATCAAGAAAGGACTTTAACAAATTGAGATATAATGTGGTGTAGTGGTTATAACACTGGGCTGGGACTCAGGAGATCCAGGTTCTAGTCCCCACTCAGCCTTGAAGTTCACGGAGTGACTTTGGGCCAGGCACTGATTCTCAGCTTGACCTACTTCACATTTTATCTCGTGTGGTTAAAGTGGAGTGGAGGAGGATCACGCATGCCACCTTGGGCTCCTTGGAGGAAAGGCAAGATAGAAATGTAACAAACAAATAAATACATGCCCTGTGCATTCAGCACTCATGAGGGCTAAAAGGGAATGGGGAGGGTGCATGCAAGCCTCACCCCAGTGTCGATGTCCCCCCTGTTCCTGACCGTGCCTTGTTGAGCATCAAGGTCTGAAGAGGGCTTCTACTCCCTTGAATGTGAGTGGAACCCTCCACAGGATCAGGAATTCCGTTTGATCAGCATATGGTTATGGGCTGTTGTTAGGACAGGGCTGTTGTGAAGATAAAATGGAGAGGAGGAGAATCATGTTGTTGGAGGCACTTGGGCCATGAGCCACTTAACCTGAACTTGAAGGGTTAATATGTACCTGGGTCAGGTGGGAAGGGATCTCTGGGAGATCCTATTTCCTTTTCCTTGTCTCCTCCCCCTACTCTCCTATTCTTCTTCCTACTTCTCCCTGCAAGGGATGCTGGCCATGAAGCTGACCTCAGCCAACTTAACTTGAGATGTAAATTTGTCATATCTCCAGTAAAGATCTTTTCTTAATCCATCACTTGAGTGTGTTTCGTCTACACCCATGGCTACTGATGGGGGGCTGATTCGGACTTCAAATGTAAGTTGCTTTGGTTTCCTTGGAGGAAAAAAGGTAGGATATTAATATAATAAGTAATAATGAAGTGATAAAAATATTTGTGAAGGGAGGAAGGGGGTTGCCCTAATTCCCAATAGTGTTTGCAGGGACAAAGGGTTGCTTGGATTGAACACCAACCCAGCAAGGTAGCCTGTCACCACCCCTGATGTCCAAGTCATCCTGAGCCAGGGGGCTCTCAGATCTTACAGGCCTATAAAACAAGGGCTCAAACCGGCACCATCTATTTCAAAGCCCAAAGCTTGAAACCTTGAACAGTAGCAGTAAGCAAGCAGAAATTTCTGGGCTTAGAACTAAGGCTTAATTGGAATAAAACACACACACATTTAGTTATGATAGGTGGTAAGTGTATTTATAGAAAGAGAAAAGGGATAACATAGAACAAACAGAGCCATATTTGGAAACAGTACTTACAAGGCAAAATAACAGAACTGGCTAAAACCTGCCTATACATACCAAAGTACAGGTTTTCAATAGGACAGGGCCAAACAGAGGCAAATGAAACCCAAAACATAGACAAAGATGATGGGCAGCTGTAGCCACCCTGGTTTTATACCCAAAACCCTTTAGCCAAGCTAAGGTGATTCTTACTAGCCCATCGCAAGCTAACTGAAACAGTCCTCTGAGGCTCAGGGGGGTGGAAAGTTCCCACAAACACTCAGATGAACTTGTTCAGCCCAGCTAGTGAGGCTGCTCCTGTGCTGTGGCCTTGAAGCCCCGTATGGTATGGGATAACAGACACGAATCGCCTATCAAATACGTGCAGGCTCAGCTCACGGAATGGAACTTTACAGGCTGTTGAGAGACACAGAAGGAAAATGGATGTCTTGACAATATTCATTTGTACTATTCACATTATTATCCATTGAGGCATAAAGGGCTAGAGAAACAAATTATGAGAGTAAACCTATGCATGTCTGCTCAAAAGTAAGTCCCATCAATTTCAATTGGACTTACTCCCAGGTAAGTGTACTCTGAGAATCCCACTATGGAGGAAAACACACACACACACACACACACACACACACACTGCAGTTGTCAGATTCTGGTATCAGTATTTTTAGGTAATCCCCCCAAAGGCTTAATTTTAGTCTGGTTTGTTTAATGGGATGTACACTGAAATGCACATTCAAATGAGTATGCCTAGCCACATTCTGCTTGCAAAAATTACCTTTTTTAGTGTGAGTCCAAACCATATTAGCCCAAATATGGAACTTCGGGTGGGGGGATGTTGCTGGGGAGATATTTGGAGGAAGAAAATGGTGCATTAACTGTTTCTCAGATCTGGTGGGTCCACCAACTGTATGCATATTATATTTCAGTGGATAGAATGAGCTCATATATTTTTGTGAGATTTTCATGAGGAATTTCAAGGATGCTAAAGGACTGTGTGTGTGTTTGTGAATTAGCGATCAAGTCATGCATGTGTGTCACCATTGCAGATTATAGAAATTATAAATTCTAGAAATCTAAGCTGAAAAAAATGGCGGCATTTGTGCTGGCAGTCGGTGTCCAGGGCAAGATAAATCAGAACTGCTAAACCTGGAGAGGAGATCAGAGGGCAGTAAATTCAGAAACTTCCCTTATGCTTACCCTAAATGCATCTGCAATCCTGCGTCGGAGAAAAGGGGCTTGGGTGATGGTTTCAGAGAGAACGTAGTGGATAGGGAAGACTTAAGAAACTATTTATTTCTTGCATTTTCTTTGCCTCCCTATTGCTGGTTTTGTAGAGAAGTGTTAAGCAGTTCTCTGCTGCAAATTGCTTTCTTCTGATGTGACTTTGAACAAGTGGCCATCGGGATTTTATTACATGCACTGGTGTGACCTCAGCACATATTCTAAGGAGGCAGGAGCTGGGTTTGCACAGCTCCTGGTCCTTATACACTTGTTAAGATTGTCAATAATGGTCTTTGTAAGGGTACTTTGTCACAGTACAGACAGAATACTAGGGAAGATGGATGATTGAATTGCATACTTTCAATCTGTTCCCATGTCACAGCAAATCTGGAAAATATGTATCCAACTTCTATATTATATGGGGCTTTAGATTCACGCTCCTTTTTGTATATTATTTATTTACTACATTTATATTTTGCCTTTTCACCAAAGAGCTCAAGGTGGCATACATGGTTCTCCCCCTTGCCCTATTTTGTCCAACCCTGTGAGGTGGGTCAGGCTGAGACGATATGACTAGCCCAAAGTCACCCAGTGAACATCATGGCTGAGTGGGGATTTGAACCCAGGTCATCCCAATCCTAATCCAACACTCTAACCACTACAACACACTGGCTGTGTACTAATGAGCTAACAACCAAATTCCATGTCTCTGCACAGCTAAGAGTCATGGAACAAATGAATTCTGTTACTAGTGAGCTCATTTTATGAAATGTGGTTCTAATTAACAGGGTTTGCATCTCTCCTACTCACTGCATGAATATTTCTGGAAGGTTAAAGCCTTAACACGTTCACACCACCAGTAACACTTCCTATGTAACTGGAGGTTTTGCAAATATCTTAACAAGGGCTTTGGGAATATTACATCTGAAGGTGGAAAGGATAGCAATTAATACATTCTGATGACTTATTTATTGCTATTTATACCTTACAGACAACGCAGAAGGGACTGACACTTATTGCATCAGAAAAAATGGCAGGATATTAATTTGAAAGTCTGAAGTAGCTTTGTTCGTTTCAATTAAATAAAGGCTGTGCTATCATTAACTTGAACCAGAGGCCATGCTGTCACTGGCTTGAACAGGAATCCATGAAATAAATATTTTCATGATCTTCACTTGTCACTTCTGCAAATGTCTAACAGCTACTGAAATCTTTATAACACGTTCTATGTGATTTTCATAAACTTTTTTTACCATGTCACTTGGGTTATTGGGCTATTGATTGAATGGCAGACAGAAAAACAAGTACATTTTGCAATTTACTTTAGGCTCCATTTATTGAGTATATGAGCAAAACATACAATATTGATATAATAAATACAAAGCTTTTTCACCACTGGCAGAAGTATTATTGCACTTCATAGTTCAGAGGAATTTTTACACTAGAGAAAAATTGAATTTGCATTTCTTCTTATGTGTAAATTTCAAACATTAATTAATTGAGTATATGGGTTGTATGCAATGTTAGTCTTTCGAGTAGACCCATTGAGAGAGGGATACAACCCATGGGATACAACCATGTGTGTGTGTGTGTATGAATGATTAGGATTATGTTTCGTGAGACATGGGTTAGATCTGGATGTACGCTGGACTGATTATGCTGGCAGGTGGACCGTGGACGTCCTTCCCGCAGCAGTCCCTCCTCCAGGTCCCTGGAAGAGCTACACAGAGTCAGGAAACAGTGCTGAATGGGGTGAGCTGTGGCATGGAGAATATGGGGGGAATCTCCAAAAATTGGAACCTCACATGAGCAGTGCCCTTCCTCTTGAGAAAGGCAGATCCTGGATCCAACCCTTTGTATGCCTTGTGTATTTATTATATATTACATTTTGCTGCTTTTTAAAACAAAAACCCACACTTACAGCACTATGAGTGTGTTCTGCCCTTTCCTCCGGGTGCTCTCTGTCAACACCATGAATCTTCTCTCTCTCGAGATAGACCACTAGACTTTTCTGCAACCTGAGGCCTAGGAACAGTGCAAAGAGGGATGGGGGTTTGTGCTTTATCTCATTCCCTTGTTCCCTTGAAATTGTATGAAGCCCACTGCTTATTTCCCCTTAACATCCCTGGTGAAGGAGTTGGGTCATCTCCACAGAAACATGAAGCAGGCTGGAGAGAGCAAAAGCACAAAAAAGTGCATGCATGAGAGAGAGAGAGAGAGAGAGAGAGAGAGAGAACAAGGGTGTTTTAACAGGAATGTTTACAGCACCCACTGCTGTTGGTTTCTGACCCAGATTGATGACCCATGACACCAGTTATGCTGAGCAGTACGGAATTCAAAATGTCAACATTTGTTGTTGTTGTATCTTTGTTGTCGCAAGTCAGCTGAGGGGGGTGGGATTCTTGCTCCTTTTCAGTCTCTTTGGAGTAAAAACATATTGCTCGTGTTTTTGTCTGTGCAATTGTGAAATAGGGTAATTGTGCATTAAAAGTAAAATAAGTATATTTTCATACTTTTAAAAACTTTTAAATAACCCAGTTTCAGGGGCATGCGCAAAATCCATTCTTTCACTTCGAAATAAAGAAATCTTGCCAGAACTCATCCAGAGCAGAAGGGAAGACCTATTGGAATGTTGGAACAATTGTGGAATTTCACTCATCCCTAGTTTTCAGGCACGCAGAAATACAACTTTATCCCAGTCTCACTCATTCTTCTTGTGCCTTCCGCCAGTCTCACCACAACTTACTGCTGAAAGCCTTCCCCTCAATGCCAGCAAATTCACAGCTTCCTGAACTTATCATAGTGCTATCATTCCATGACTTAAACTAGACTCTGATAGCTCCTTGATGTCTGTGTCCAATTCTCCAATGATCTCAGACTTGTTTCCAAGAACTCTCCTTGGTTCTTGCACTGCTTGCCCAGAAGGTGAACATCTCTGTCAGTTTACCAATTTATTTATTTATTTGCATTTTTTTTAAAGGTATTCGTCTGGCATAAAAATGACATCAAATTAGGTTCCAGGTGAGTCTCTCCGGGAACAGCCTTCCACAGCCGGGATGCCACCACTGAAAAGGCCCTTTCTCTATAGCCATCCTCTGCACCTCATTCCCTCAGTGTTCTCTGGTTCCCATGGCTACTGCAGCCATTCCCAGAAGTCATTGTTCCTAAGTTTGCTCATTGTTCTTTAAAACCAAGTGATAATATAATAGTGTTGTCAAGTCTGAATTGTCAGTTCCCCCCTCCCCTGAACTGGCATTTTCTCTACATCAAACATATTTTTCAGCAATCCTGTGTGCTTTATATCAAGTCCTCAATTAACTGCTTTCACTCAGAGAAAATACTTAATCTAATTCTTTGTCAGTTCCTGGCAAATTAAAAATAGGCCGGTCTATCTGTCTGTCTATCTATCTATCTATCTATCTATCTATCTATCTGTCATCTATCTATCACTGAATGAGGTATTTTTACATTGTAGACTGGCGTCATATCCCAGCATGACTCCCAGCATACATTCTAAGAGGCTTCGGTCAAGGACTTTTTTGCATCAGTTAATTGCCCAGTAACCAGCATCCATAGTCCCTAGCTGTTAACCAGTTTCACCATGCCCAAGAGAAGATCTCACCACTTTGCAATGCGAGAATGTCATTTAGAGAGAGGGAGGCAGGGAGGAAGGAAGGAGTTAGTCCCTCTTGCCCATGTTTAAAATTTAAATACATGTGAATCATGATGATTGCTGAAGAGCAGCTGTATCTCTGGTTATTATGTGACATAAAAAGTAACTGCAACTAATGTTCCTAAAATGCACTGCACCCTATCTGCATATTAGTCTATTCATAGAAAATAGGGCAAATCAAAGACCATTTATGTGATAGGCCACAAATGCAGTTTCTGAGTGCCCAGTACACAGGGGTAGGTACTGATAAAAAGAAATAGACCTTGTAAAGTGTTCATTTTCCAAATAACAAACAAACAAATTGACTACCTAAAAGTGTTCCTTTGTACTTCACAATAAGGACTCTTTCTCTGGCAGCAAGTTTAATTAAGCCTAATGAATATATGGGAGCTGAACTTCAAACAAAAATAATGCTCATAAACAACTACTTGTATTTTTAATTTTTTTTCTCACAAAAATTTAGGCAGGAAAGTTTAATTCAGTTTAGCCGACAGCTTGGTAGAGACACAACTGAGATGTAATAGATTTAAAGTGAGGGCAAGTATCTAAATAGGGATATCAAACAGGCCTGTAAAAAATAGATGCTAATTAAACAGAGGCTTTTTTTTAAAAAAAAGTCTCCTTCTGTCTGCCCTGTTTTTATGTCTTTCATCTTCAGCATCATCAACACATATTGAAGAGATCTGATTAACATCAGAAGGAGTTAGGAATACAGAAATAAGGTTTCCGAAAGTGAGTTTTCTCCCCCTGTCTCATTTCAGGAAAAGCTTTTTAATCAAAGACCAATGCCCAATCTCCAAGACAGCTAATTAAAGCAAAGAAGGGTGAAAGCTGAATGCATTAATGTTGCAACTGTTGCCGATTTATACTAAAGTTAACATGCAAGGTTGTGGTTTATGAGCAAGCTAAGTATTTACTCTTAACAGCTTCTTCATTTTTGTTTTAATTTTTAGTACATTTATATTCTGCTTTTTTCCATCATAAAATTCAAGGTACAGAAGTTCCAAGGTGGTAATCCTTCTGAACACTGACCTGACCAGACCAGTTTAGCTTCAGCGAGGTGGCTGCACTGTGAGCCCTCTGACCATGTCTGGAGGTGGAACACTGGCACGAGCCCTGGCACAGTGCACTAGCTAAGAGCACGAGTTCAAATCACACCTCAGCCATGAATTCATTAGGTAGACACAGGCAAGGCACTGTGGCCTCAGGCCTCTCACCTGCATTATGGGTAGTAAGCACTCTGGAGATGTGTATTGAAATGCTTTGGCCACACACACACTGCTGTTCATTGAAAGTCTATGCAGGCATCTGCCTGCATCACATGTAAGGCTAAAGTGGGGACGGGATGTGTATGAGCATGCACCCCTGCCCACAAGCATGTGTGACTACCTTGGACGCATTGTGCGTTGAGCGCAGAGGCCTGCAAGGCGGCTTGTAAATGCATTCAGCTAAATGCACTTCCAAAGCTCCCGCGGTCGGGAACCCTGATAAGCGTTCAGCCAAACGCACTTGCAAGCTGCAATGCAGAGCTTTGTGCTCACTGCGCGAAGGTCTCTGAGGTGAGTGGGGATGCTTGAGGGCAGGGCATGCATGTTCACGTACATCCTGTCCCTAGTTTGACTGCAGACAGCAAGCATAGCCCTTCAGCAGAGGTGGCTCTATATTTGGGGCGAATGGGGCAGTGACCACCCACCTGCCCCCCCACAACTGGACACGTTTGCTCCAGCATGTAGCACGCAACTTTCTAGTGCCTGGCGTGGTCTTCTCCTGTCCTCCTCCAGCACTCTGTGTACAATATTGAGCGCTTGCCCTGCCCTTCACCCCACCATCCCCAATGGGCACCAGCTGCCCATGCCCTGAAGTACTATTAGCAAAATACTTGTGATAATGACGTGTGGATTGTGCATGGCAAGAGGCCTTGTACGCTGCAAGGGCCCTGATGGGAGAGGAACCCACCGCAGGATCCCTGTCAGCAAAGTTTTGCTCTTGTTATCATCAATTCGCCTTTTACTTAGCCCTGAGGAGTAAGTGACAACCATTTATTAATGTGGGAAATGTAGGTGGGTGCCCCCAGCAAATCCAAGGTAGGGTGGGGAACAGGTTCTGCCATCAGTGTAATGGTGTTCCGTTATTTGCATGTACGCAAATAAGGATTTGCGTTCCTTATTTGCGTACATGCAAATAACGGAACACCATTACACTGATGGCAGAACCTGTTCCCCACCCTACCTTGGATCCTCAATGACCTCCAGCCATGAAGAGTCAAGTCTGCAATGACAGGCTGCATTGAAAGCCCTGCCGGCTCTATTTGTTGGTCCCAGTGGAGTATGTTTGAATGCTGGAACAGGTCTGAACGGGCTTTAAAATATGAAGATTGTTCTGGTTGCTCTACTGTTATAACTTCACAAGTTCATATATTGTGCATAGCCACATACATAACACAGAGGCACTCATACACACTGCATATTTGTCGTTGTGAATCACAGAAGGATCTGTCCAGGTTTTTAATATTTTTCCCTTTCTCAAGGTCTTTTGTATTTGTTTCTATTTTGTCCTCTTCTTCATCTTCCCCGGCAAAAGCTTCCACTAAGTACACATTTACACAGAACTTTTCCATTCTCATCTCCCCCACCCCAACACACATACTCTTTCTTCACCTCTAATTTTGTGTCATATACAATTGCTTTCTTTAAGCCATTATGTGTGGAGCATGAATTTCTTTCACTGAGAGATCTTTTTATAGTTTTTCCATCTGCCTTCGAGAAAACAGAACCATTTATTTTCATCACTTTTAGTCCAGGGCACTGAATTGTCTTTTTATTCACTTTCTTTCCACAGTGTGCAAAAGCACCATTGAAACCTGTAACAACCATAAGTCCCCTCCCCCCAATTGTTTAGTACAATGTATTAAGAAAAATATCAATGATGGTCTATATTATTGGTCATGGATTGCTCCACGTTCCTCTTACACTTAAAAAAACAAACCACATCTCGAATATAACTATCAATCTCTATGTGATGATTTGGAAGCAATAAGGCTGTTGTAACCCTTTTGATATCTTCTAAAGTGCTCTTATGAAGCAGTTTGTATTTATAAAATCCCATTTTATGCTGAATGTTCTTATGATGGTTGTAAAAAGGTCTACACATACTTACTTGGATGGTTACAGTAACCCCCCCCAAACTTTTCTTATTTATCAGCAGATACGAAGTTCTAAAAGTAGGGATGTACGAAAGTCACTTACCTTCTCACGAAATTGATTCACGGTGGGGGGGAGGTGCTCTTTCCCTCCCCCCGAAATTCTGGGAGGGGGAGGCGCTCTGTCCCCCCCTGAAATTCTGGCCAGGGGGGAGGTGCTCCCCCCCCCGAATCCTGGCTGGCTGGGTGGCAAATGGCAGCGGCTGTAGCCGCCGCCGTTTGCGTCCCTGCAATAAGCCGTGATAGGCTACGTAAATGTTTACGTAGCCTATCACGGCTGAGTAAAAAACCAAAAGCAAAAACCACATGTACGCAAATGGCGGCACCCATGGGCGCCGCCATTTGCATTCCTTATTTTGGCATGTGTAGTCTACGCAAACATTTACGTAGACTACGGCGAAAATAAGGGGAACGCAAATAGCGTAGCGTCTACGCTATTTGCGTTCCCCTTATTTTTGCTGTAGTCTACGTAAATGTTTGCATAGACTACACGTGCCAAAATAAGGAACGCAAATGGCGGCGCCCATCGGCGCCGCCATTTGCGTACATGCGGTTTTTTGTTTTACTCAGCCATGATAGGCTACATAAAGATTTACATAGCCTATCATGGTATTTTTTAAAAATCTAGCCATGATAGGCTACATAAAACTTTACGTAGCCTATCACATTTTTTTTTTTTTTTTACTGGAAATGGCGGCGGCGGCAGCCGGTCAGAAGACTGGCCGCTTCAGCCGCTGCCGCTGAACCGCCGCCGGAGCCGCCGCTGCCAGGAGTATTTGCCCAAGGTAAGTCCTGTCCCGGGGGTGGTGGGGGGGTGGCAGACTGTTTCGCCACTGATTTCGGGGGGCTGAATGCGCTGGCATTCGGCCTCCCCGAGATTCGTGGCGAAATTATCTGACATCCCTATCTAAAAGAGCCTTGCAAGAGCTCCAAAATACTATTTAACTGAGGTTTGTATCCCACCCTGTTGCAGTCATACTACTTTGCTCTCTACTCCCATCTAGAGAGTGGATGAATCTGTTTCTTCCACATTTGCATTAATTATATCCCAAGTTTTTTATGAAGAAATTTATGAAGAAATTTGCAAATGTTGGTAAGCTCTTATCACAAATCAATCAAAATAAATTCTCACTGATCTGTACCAGCCAAATTCAATAGGGACACCTATTCCCAGCATGGAGAGAGCCGTATTTTACCTGCTTGCTATATAGCTGTTAAAGATGAGGTGCCTGTCAGAAAAAAGGAGGTGGCAACCCTAATTCAGCACCACAAACAGAGTTGAATACACAGATATTCAAATCCAGACCTTTAAGAGCAAAGGACTCAAAGTTCTGAGCCTGGATGGCCAAATCTGTCAGTTCTGCTTTTTCCCACATTCAGTTTTTTAAAATTCTCATCTTCTTTCCATAGCATTTATGAAAGAATTTGCTAATTTTGTCAAAAAAAATAAATGGAACAAAATTCTTATCCATCCTGAGTCCCAGCCCCATTAGGAGCTTGTCCCAGAGACACCATTCTCAGGTGATATGATTAAACTATTGTTGTTGTTGTTGTTATTCTATCCTGCTTTTTCCCCCAATACTGGGACTCAAAGCAGCTTTACAACAATAAAAACTTGTACAGTTAAAACATATAAATAGAAATGTACAAAAGTTAAAAATATAATTAATCATCAATAATACTAAAATAGTATAAACTAGCAGAATTTTAAAAAGACAACAACAATATAAACAATAGTACCAATTAGGGATGGCGGAGAATTCCGCCACGGATCTCAGTGAGGCTGAATGCCAGTGCATTCGGCCCCCTGAAATCTGTGGCAGAACAAAGCCCCCCCGCCCCACCACCCTGTGAAAGGCATGCGAAACGGAGCACCTACATGGCTGCCATTCGCTTCACGATTTTCCCTGTGATAGGCTATGTAAATACTTACGTAGCCTATAACAGCTAACGCAGGGATGCCATTTGTGTCCCTGCAGAGGCCGTGATAGGCTACGCAAATATTTATGTAGCCTATCACGGAAAAAAAAAGGGAACACAAATGGCGGCCGCCGTAACCACCGCCATTTGCGTTCCCTTTTTATCGCCGTGATAGGCTACATAAATATTTACATAGCCTATCACGGTGAAACAAAGGGACGCAAATGATGGCAGCTACAGCAGCCGCCATTTGCATCCATGTGCAGCCCAGCAGCGGCCGGATGTCACTGCGGGTGGCCCCGGCCAGCGGCTCTGCAGAGTGCCATGGAGCGGAGCCGGCTGGCATGAATTTTGGGGGAGGGACGGAGTTCCTCCCCCCCACCGTGGATGTCATGAAACGAAACAGGTAAGTTGTTTTGTACATCCATAGTACCAATCGATCATATTCTCACAGGTCCAGACTATCTATCTCCAAAGGCCTAAATTTGATGGACACCTCATTGAAAAGGAAAGGGCCTGGAGGAAGACAACTTTGGGAGACGTGAAATAGATGCTATTTTGTTACCAACAATATCATGACCTTAAATTTGACAACTATTTATCACATTTTAATGCTTAGCTGACTTCAAGACATGAAGTGCTGTTTGTTATGCCTCATAGCAACTCTTTGTGGTAGGTTAGGGGGAAAGGCTGAGAGGCTGAGTAGGGGTTTCAATATGAGTCTCCTGTTTCCAAGGCTATAAATCTAGCTCAGCCTTCCTAACATAGTGCCCTTCAGATATTTTGGACTTCAACTCCCATTAGCCCCAGCCAGCATGGCCAATAGTCAGGAATGCTGGGAGTTGTAGTCCAAAACATCCCAAGGGCACTAGGATGGGGAAAGGTGATCTAGTCATTTGAGCACACTGGTCCTCAAAGATTCACGACGAACATAAATTACCTAAATTTCAGTGGCTTGCTTAGTGCCAGTGTGGATACCTACTCAAGGAAGTAAATTTTCAAATGTATTTTACACATTTGGAAAAAAAAAAAACCCTCTTGCTTTTAATAACCACTAGCAATTTAAGGGAGGGCTGAAAATCAATTTAGCTTTTGAAAGTAATCTATGGCTTTTTCTTCTATAAGTCGCCACTATCAGATTTTTCTCAACTTGATTTCTGTGATGAGTTGATCAGTCACTTCAATTCAGCATCACCCTCCTCTCCTGATTTCCATAGCTCTATTTTAATTATACACAGCCTTTCAGAGCTTTATCAGTTCAAGTGTGTTCACAGCTGTTCTGTCACTTCCTTTAGGCTTGAGATCATGAGCACTTTGACTCCACTCATGAGGTATGTGTGAAGATGTCCTCTTAGCTCATGGGGGTGGTGAGAATAAGCAACTCACTGTAATTTTACCTGTGCCTACACTACAGCCTCCTCCAAAGTTTAGTGCTGGAGTTCAAATAATCATGAGGTGGAAACACTGAGTCCTTGTGCAACAGGCAAATTTAGAAGGCAGTGTGAGCATTTCAGGCATGCATAAAGACTAGCGCTTAAATTTAGGGCTGCACTGAATAGTCTTTCATTTAGATTTTGCAATCAGAAATAATTATTTTAGGGGCTTTTTCAGTCCTGTTGGGGGCCATTGTTTCTTCTATTTGCTTTTGCTTGAGTATTGTTTTCCTCCTCTTGTTACTGTGTTTTTCTTCCTCTTCCAGGATTATTTAGATGGATGATCCCAGCTATTGACATATAGTCAACCAGCTTTTGCTATGCGACGGTGTCGATGAAGGCAAACAAAGCCATTTGAGAGTGAGGAAAATGCTTCCTAGTCTAGATCAACCACTTGGGTAATTCCAACCAATCAGGAACTGTGTCATCCATGGGAAGACATCCCTACCCTAGATAGCCAGTCAGATGACGCTGGAACAATGCTGTGTCATGATGTAGTGTTGCTCTGAAAAGCTTTCTGGGAAAAACTGGCAGCTCTCCCCAAAATGTATAAGGAGCAAAGCAGTTTCACCTCCTTTCACTCCTGAAGCCCACTCCCTAAATTCATCTGAAAGGTCTTGTTGGAGAAATAGGCCTAGTCTTATATTTAATCAATTTTTAGTTTGATTTTTCATCAAGGACAGCTGACAAGCTGTCTAGAACTACAGCTGCTACCAACTTTTTTTTTTTTTAACCTAAAATGAAATGTGAAGAAAAACTTGGGCCCTCCCCTGACTGATTCCCCCTCAAGTAAGACATTGAAGAAAGACTCTTGAAGAAAGTGAAATGTATTTCTGATGAGTGGAATTTTGCATGGAGTTTCTGTACTCCTTTAAAGGGTAGCTTTGAGAATTACTGGGGAGTGGTGCAAGTCCAGCCCTCAGGTGTACCATTCTGACCCTCTTGGGTTCCCCAGATGGTTATGCCCTCTTCCTCAGGCCATGCCCCATTTATTTATTGCATTTATATCCTGTCTTTTTTCCTCTTGCAAGGAACCGAAGGCAGCTTACGTTATCCTCCTCCTCTCCATTTTATCCTCACAACAACAACCCTGTGAGGTAGGTTGGGCTGAGAGTCTGTGACTGGCCCAAAGTCACCCAGTGAGCTTCCATGGCTGAGTGGGGACTAGAACCCGGATCTCCTGGCTCCCAATCCAACACTCTAGCCACTACACCACATGACCCTTTCCCCAACCACCAGCCAAAAAACCCTGATTTTTGTGCAGTTTCCTCCCCTTTCTAAGAGGTTGAAATGCCTCTCCGAAGGCTTAGTTACTCACACTCAAAGCATTACGCTAAAACATGCTGGTACTTTTGGCATTTTGGTCCAACCTCATTTGCCTTCAGCCCTGCCCATCACTGGAATGCAGCCCCCCAAGAGCTTGCCTGAACTGGAATTTGGCCCTTGGGCTGAAAGAGGTTCTGCACCTCTGGAGTAGAGCATCACTGCAGAAGCTGGAGCCGCCAAGCCAAATGCAGCCCACGAGCTATGTGTTGCGGCCTGCCAGTTGCTTGAGACTGCTCCCTGTCCCATGTCTGCAGTACCAACTATACATTTAAAAAGTGAGTTGCCATGCACACAACTCTTTTTTGTGATGTTGTCCTGGTAACCAGTAGGACACCACAACCTTCTTATTTACTTGTTAAACGTCAGCAGCACTCAAACTCCTCACTTGCCCCACGTGGACGACTTCACAGTAAGCAAGCAGCTTTCAGGCCCCAAGCAATCTTTCTAACTGAACTCCATTTTACTACCATTATTAACCAGGGTGCTTTATTGACAATGACTACTGCTCAGTATTTCTTTTTTTTCATCATGAAGTTCCTTTCGAAATATTTATATGGCACATGCTGTTTTATAATAAAATCCTGCTCTGTCTCCTTCAAGCAGGGGAGACAAAATGTATTATTAATTGCACAATTACTTCTGTTCGTGAAGTACTGGCAAAAAAAGAAATCTGAGGTTCAAAGTGTCAGTGAAGCATTATTTTTCTGAAAATCTAACCTTGATATCCCCCCCTTAGAACAATTTCTTGCCAAATCCATTAAAATGATTTTTCTTTTAGTAACACAGAATAAAGACATTGCACATTGCAAATTACTTTCATAAATGACTATTTAGCTCACCTGTAAAATTTATTTCAGAGCAATTTACTTGCTCTCTCCTGTCCCTCCCCCTGCCTTTCATGAAAGCAAAGAGAAATTGAAGAACAAAGTCTGACTCTTCTGCTCTCTGCTGTAATAGTGGGACGCAGGGGAGCATAACAAATACTCCAGATTAGTTCTAGGATACCTTTAGTTCCAGCTCTTGACAAAGGGCGCATGCCACCGAGTAAGGATGCTATTAGAGACTTCCTGAGTGCCCTCTGGCAATTCCATTTATATCTCTACATCAGTTCCCCCTGAAGGATAGCAGGAGTCTACTTCTCCTTGCTTTGTGGTACTGTCAGGAAGATAAATTCATTAACTTCTTTAGACTACTCAAGCTATACATAAGTAAGTCAATCAGTCAATAATGCGGCCAATCTGTTTGAATACTGTTGTTGTTGTTGTTTCCACAGAAAGCCTGTGTCTGCACTACACCAATTATTTCCTTCCCGCCCACTTTGGCTCAAGCAGGAGGAATAGGAATGGGCTAAATGATTTCTCTTTAAATGGGATCAAGGTGTCCATGACAAACCTCAGCTGAAGTTGTGCCAATGCGGCCTGACCTTGACATAACTGGGCAGGTCAAAAGTACAGCTGTAACGGTAACAACTGAGTAGCTTGTCCTGATATAACTACTTCAGTGCTTGACAGCAGGGGCATATCCCCCTTGCAAGTAGGTATAATCTCATAAAAAGGTTATGGTCACATATTAGGGACACTGGGGCATGCCCACAAGGTGGGTTCTCAGTGGTTCGAATGTATTTGAGATGGTGTATGGGTGATTTGCCCCCAGTCTTACTCATGTCACGTCTCCACTGACCCCTTCCCTGCACAAGAGCTTGAGGTGATGCCCCATCACTCCATGATACCCACCTGCTGTTGACCTCAAATCCATGCAAACATCATCACCGTCAGAGGAGAGAAAATCTGTTTCAAAGAATAGTCTGGAGAGGTGCTCCTGTGGGTGATTCAAGCTTCAAGGCTACCTTGGTGATAAGGGAAGTTTTTCACATTGTCTTCGTAACGGAATGTTCTGCCAACAAGATGCAGGTGTAAACTGCATAAGCAAATGAAAGTGGGATTGTGAACGATGTTCTCAAAGTTCTATCTATAGAATGTATTCTTCCCTGAGATGCCTTTGTGCATCTGGTATATGTTTCTGATAGGTGTTTGCTATTCTTTGTCAAGGGTTGAACTTTATATTTAAGGTGGAATAAAAAGGATACGTATTGATGACTTGAAATGGCTAGAAGACTAGCATCATTGTGATATGAGGAGAGAAACACTCAGTGATTTATTTCAATTATTTATATGCAAGTTTCCCATGGAAAATTGTCTCCAAAGGAGCTTGTGAACAACAACAACACTCATTTACAGAGCCTTGTGCTATGGAGACAGGAGTTGCAGTAGCCGAGCCAACTGTAGTGATGGGCACCTCTCTTTTCTTAGAGCTCAAGCACTTGTGAAGAACTGAATCTGGCCAAACAACTTCTCATAGTGAACTTTATTTCTTTATTTATTACATTTCTATATGGCCCAATCGCCAAAGATATCTGGGTGGTTCACAAAAATTTAATCAAATTAACTTTAGAATTTCAGTTATTATTGGAGGGAATTATTGGGTTGCTTGTCTGGGAAATATACAGTCCAGCTAGATAGCAGGGCCCTCCTGTATGGGAAGAGCTAGCAGTGATGGAAGTTATTCAAATCATACAAACATATGAGTAGAACAGAGTAGAAATGCTCCCCACCTTTGGAGTTGATTCATAAGTTACATTCAGCTTATCAAGCTATTTTTTCTTAAAAAAAAAAAGTCAGAAAAAAATCAGGTCAGCAAATTAAGCCATTTCAGACCCCTGTTACACTCCTCATAACTTAACACCATTGGTGTGTGATAAGGTCAAATTGCTGTTCCTGAGCACCAAAGTGCCTTATCCGGCTATGGCAGTGGCAGGTGGATTATACTCCGTTCTCCCTCCTTCAATGCATATGAGTCACTGCTGTGGCCATTAAACCTCAGATATGACACCTTGGGAAAATTGCTGCAGGTGAGTGGGGGAAGGGGAACAATAGTGAGTTGGGGTGGAGTGGGGTGGGAAGAAACCAGCAATTAATTTCTGGCTTGGATTATAATCTGAGCCAGAGGAGAACTATGGGTTTATCATACTCATTTTAGATTGGAGGCATGAAATATGAGTCACTGAGGTTCACATTCTAAGGGGTTATGGACTTTTGCAACATCTTTACCACAGAGTTGGTGAGCTCTGTCTGATCCTTGTGGACAAAAACAATGGACAAAAACAGTGGTATCTTGACATGACCTTAATTGCATGGTTGGATCCAGGGGATCTTAATAAAGTGATCAAATGAGAAATTCTGAGTGGCCAACCAGAGAAGAACAAGAAAAAATCAGCACCCAATTTGACACTTTGGCAAGATGGATGCTTCCTCGGGGTTTTGGCAGCTAAATCTAACACAGGAAAGTTCTACATTAGGCAGATTTAAAAGAATAGGTTCAGTTCTTGATGTGTATCACAGATATGTGATCTACGAGCACATTGGTTGGATCTAGATTTAGACATACTTAGGGTAGGCCCATTGAAATCCAGACTAAGTACCACTGATTTCAGTGGCTCTACTCTAGGGATGTGTGGATCAGCAAAACTTGAGCTTGCTGAAGTTCTCTGAATTCCATCTCAAAGCTTGTTCCAACCTAAGTCCATCTCAGATTGCAAGCTTTGTTTTTTTCAATGTACACACCAGTTGTGCACTTCTTTGAAATGTACATATTCTTCTCCCATTGATTAAAGCATATGTGTGTGCATTTTTCAAAAGTACGCATTCTTCATGTGCATTTTTCAAATGTATGCATGCTGTCGAACACATTTATTTTTGTCTGTAAATCACACTGCAAGCTTGGAAATGTACAGACATTGATCACAGATTGTGTCTGAGCTCATGCATGCTCCAGACGGTGTAAACTGCGTAAATCCTGATCAAAAATGAACTGAAACAAATTTCTCATAACCACTGGGCATGTTATATAAATGTTTGTGTACTTATTATGATGTATTTTAATGTATTTCAATCTTTCTTTGTAAACTGCTTAGAGATTTTTAAAAAAATATGGTAAGAGCTACATAAATCTATTAAATAGATAATAATTTTAAAAAATACACCCCTAGTCTCCTCCTAGGAGGGATGTACGGACTGTGTCAAATCCTCCCCATCTGTGTTTTGTGGATTGTCAGGTGCCTTTTGTTCCATTGTCTGGCCACAGATGGATGTGAATATTTTTTTTTTTCATCATGTGGAAAAATACGCAAAAAAATTTATGTAAGTATTTACTTAAGTATTTACATAATTTTCCTTAGTACGTAACATTTAGTGTATTGTCCCCCATTCCATTCAATGTTTCCTCAGCAGAAACTTGCGCATTTTCCTACGAATTTATATGCATAAATTTTGGGAAAGTAAAAAAATCATCTGGAAGTCCACGGACTCCACGCGGCCTGAGAAGGTTGTAGCAGATTCTGCAGGTTGGATTCTTAGAAATCCAAGCTCATTTTAGCCCATCTCGAACGTCTCCAGCATCCCTACCTTCTAGTATGACTAAGTCTGGATTCATCTAATTATCTCTGGCTTCACCAAACAAAAGCACAGACTTCAAAATGTGCTGGAAACAACAAGATCTGCAAATCTGAAACCGAAGAGACAAATGTGCATGTTTGTAGTTACTTAGGTCCAAACTAGACATGGTGTTAGTTGCATGGATGCAATTAATTTTAGTTTTTTTTGTTATGTAACTAGCAGCCACAGAGAAGTGGGAACATAGGGAATGAGAAGGTGAAGTTTAACACTTTCTCTCCTTGTCACAGTCCCCCTGCCCCAAATCACCTCTCTGAAACTGCTATTTGCATTTCAAGGGAAGCGCCCATTGGCAACTGTGGAGGCTTTCCTTGGAGTACAGAGAGCGGCTTTGGAGAGGTGATTTTTGTCAGTGGCATGGAAAGAGAGGGTTAAACTGCACCTCCCCTCCCTCTACAATTCCGAAGCTGCTCGGGCTGCCCCATGGCTTCTGTTTACAAAACAAAAACCAAGTGCACAAAATGAATTCACACAATTAACATCACATCTAGTTTGGTCCTTATTTGATCATTTAGGGCAAGATCTCCACTGAAAGGATTAAACCTGACAAGAGGAAAGCTCAGGCTCTTGAAATTACACCATAGTGCCAATCAAAAAGTGTTTTCAGTGTTTTCTGGCAATGATGAACTACCTGGGGAAATGATGCCAAACCTATCCACAAAGGCTGCTCTGCTGGGGAAACTTCTTGAAAAGAAAATGAATGGTGCCAGGATGTGCAACAGGAGGAATCATGGACTGCTGTCAAACAACAAGTTAAGTGCCAGTATTAGAGTTTTATGCTCCAGGTAGGCTCATCAAAATTTCAGCTGATGCATCACAGTCTGGGTTAGGAGCAGTAATTCTGCAGAAACACGATGACTGCTGGCAACCAGTGGCACACGTGTCTAAGTCAATGACTGATGCCGGCACAAGATATGCACAAATCGAGAGCGTTGTTGAGAGTCTTGTTTGCTTGTGGATGCTTTTATCAATATATCTGTGGCTGGGTTGCTGAGGTGGAAACAGACAACAAACCCCTCAAAGCATTGTTTAGCAACCCGCTGAATAGCTTGCCTGAAAAATTCAAAGATCAAATTGCAAAAGTGTGGTTTTGAGTGTGTCATCTGTACACCAGGGAAATTTATGTTTACTGCAGATGCCCTTTCCAGGGCTATAAACCCTACTTTGAAAACAAACAAACAAACAACAAAGCAAAAGACAAATTCTGAGGTACTGGTGTGGGCTCATGCAGACTAACTTGTCAAATCACTCCATGTAGCAGGCCAAAGAATGAAGCCAATCAAAGTCAAAAAATGACTGAGAAGGCAATGGCTGTTGCAATCTGTGTATAACAGTGCAATCCTGTACATGTCTACTCAAAAGTATATATGTATTGAATTAAATGTGCAGGTAAGGGTGAGTAGGATTGCAGCCCAAGAGACCAATGGATCTATGAACATGAACCCTCAATATGTTATTGTGTGTGAGCATGTGTTTCCTTTTGAAGGCTCCTTGGTATCACAACTCTACTGCCATATATGGCAGCACAGTTGTGATATCAAGGAGTTTTCAAAAGGAACTGCTATGAAAGATCCATGAAGACCACTTCGGAATTAAGAAATGTAAAGCATAAGCATGAAAGGTGATGCAATATAGGAAGGATCGAATAGCATCCAATTGCTAGCTCTATTTATGTTGTGCTAGCAGAGACCAAGGCTAACACAACATCAGTAGTGCTTGCTAGCATGATGAGTTTCTAGCACAACGTAAATACTGCAAATGGCTGGTCACTGTTGGATCCTTCCCCATAGCAGGAAACTGTTAATTCCTACTTGAAATCCTAATGACGATAACAAGCTGAGCCACCAAATCCTTACCCAGCACCACCAAGGCCAAATGCCTGAAGGAAACCCCAGTCCTACATGAACCCACCTGAACACTTCTGAGGCACTTCTGCAGATGCCCCTCCCTTCAGAGCCTTCACGGGTGCTGACAGGAGAAAGGGCCTTCTCAGTTGTGGCACCCCACTTGAGGAATATTCTCCCCCAGGAGGCTCACTTGGTGGCAAAGGTTATGTCTTCTCAGTGCTAAGTGAAGACCTTTTTTTACTAATGTCTTTTAATTGCATTGATATGTTTGTTTCATTCTGAACCAATGCTCTGCTGTTTAATTTTTTAAAAAAACTTGTTTATTTGCTTAAACAAAAGATTGTAAATTGGCTTGGAAGTTGTCAAATCAAAGGGCAGGCCATTAAATATTTTAATCAAACAAACAAATATGCAAAAATTGGCACAAACTTGTGTTTTACCTGTAGCTCCAAGTTGGGGATTGTTACAGATAGTTACAGATGATTTCCCCCATAAACAGAAATTTACAGCACATTGGTCATAAGTGGACTGAACCCTATCTTCTTGAGGCATTGCATTACAAATGAGATCTTCAATAACAATGGGACTCACTTTCCCAGTACTGTTCAGTCCAGTCCAGTCCAGTCTATTGCTTATTAACCAATCAGGGCATACACATACAGAAACATAATAAAATACCCCTCTTAAACAGAAAGTGGCACCAAAATAAGAAATATTAAGGAGGGTGATTATTTCAGAACTAATTAAAACATTTCATAGGGGTCTATTAAAACATTTCACAAAGTCTAGACAATATTTATTAACCAATTATAATATATTAGCGGGCTCAATCTTCTATGCCAGTCAATAATTTTTGTTTCGTCCAAGCCTGTTAGTCAAACTTGGCAGTCTTGTAGGACATATAGTAATCTGTACCAGCCAGTAATAATAAGGTTATACTTAGAGAAGATTGGATACTGAACCCAACTGTTAAGGGCTCAAGATATTGCTTCCTCAGGTCTGCATTCCGTTAAAAAGTGTACCATGTCCTCTATCTTGGTGAACCATATAGCACATTTTCACCTCCATCAGCTGCAGAGAATTCAGTCTGCATTTAGTTAGAAGCCATCTCAACTCATATGAACTGACAGAGGACACACAGGGGGCACTTTTCCCAGGGAAATAATACTTTTATAGAGCATATTGGAACGGATCCCAGCAGCAGTGGCCATTGCAGTCTGAGTATCAACATTCATATAATCTTCTAGAAGTCTCCTCCTGGGCATTTCCCAGTACTGATTCTAGACTTTGTTATGGTCTGGTGTTTTCATTGCACTACAGGTAGCTCACATTACCCACAATCAAATACCTCAGTGGAAAATTCTATACAGACAGTGAAAAATATGATGAAAAAATAAATACATCTGACAGTAGGGTTGGTTTGTACAGAACAGGGGTAGGCAACGTGGTACCCATGGGCACCAGTGTGCCCCAAGACACCTTTCTTGGCATCTACCATACCATAGAAGATTACTAGCCTCTCAAATGCTCCTTTGGAGTGTGGCTTTGCATGGTGTGAAACACTTCTGTAAAATAGTATTGCTGTATCTTTAAGGCTCACATCCTGGTTGTTGGGTCTGGGATGTGAACTCCCCCCCCTTCTTTTTTCTATTTCCTCCCATAATTACCAATCTGCTTTTTCCAACAAGGTGGTACATGCGATAAGGTGCAACCCGTAGGTTTCAGGAGAGAGGTTTCTCAACTTCTGTCCTATTTTGCCAATTTATCTCAATAAAAACAGTATCTCCAAGGTTCTTTTGAGGCTAACCTATACAGTCAATACTTCCACTCTTGAAATGGAGGTATGCATACTAAATGAAAAGAAAAGAAAAGACTCCTTGCTAAGAAGACTATAATTCTCTCTTAAGAGCCAAGCAAAATATCTTTTTGGGGAGTCATTTTCCTAAGATAAAAAAAATGGCCAGATGCAGTCATTTTGTTGAGGTACTTGCATTATACATGTTTTGTTTTTTCACAAATACATTACATTTTATTGCTGCTATATGCTTACTGTAATTATGAGCTTGCAGTTAGGCAATTTGCAAATCCATTCCTCGGCTTTCATTTCAAACTGCACTCTTTCTTCACAGCTTTTTAATAAAAAAGATGATCATGTGATTTCATTTCATTTTGTTTTTATTCATTGATCCCCCACAGAGTCCAGAAAGGAGCAAGAAGAAGCTGCTGAGCGAGGTTTTCTTTAAACAATAGTTTAGACACATCCTCTCATGGAAGACTGGCTGATTAAATATTCTTCAGGGGACACTTTTTTAATTTGTTTTTTTGTTATCAACATTCACATTTATATGTTTTTACTGCACTTTTGCTCCTCAGTTATTAGGACGGTCAAAATTCTAAAATTCAGCAACAAAAGCCCCAGGCCAGGAGTAGGTTCAGCTTTCAAATCGGACAATACTGACATCTAAAAATAGGTACAGTTGATAGGTACGCTCCAGGACAGATTCAGTCCGCATCAGCAATTGGTACACATTAATCCAGAAGAAGTTTAGAGATGCATACTTTAAATCAATGGGAGAAATTAAGACTAAGAATGAGGTTATGTGTATCATGACCCACAGCATCTCTGCAATTTCTGCCACACCTTGTGATAAGTACATGATGGGTTGGTTCCACACTGGATTTAATGACACACTGGGTTGGATCTGGACTTAGTCATACTTAGAGTAGATCCATGGAAATCAATGAGACTTAAGTTAATCAATAGGTCTACTCCAAGTATGACTAAGTCTGGATCCAACCCATGGTGAGCATCCTGAAAATCTTACAGCCCCGCATCATGTGGTATGTAGCAGTAAAAGGTACCGCCAGGGGAATGAGGCCTTGCGATGGAATTTGGTGGTATACATGTGGCCATGTAATACAAAGCCGTAAACAACCTGGGACCAGGATACGTGAAAGAGAGCCTTCTCCCTTACCAACATGCCAGGTCACTGATAGCATCAGAGGGACTAATCCTGGTGGTTCCACATGGACCTATGGTCTGATTGGAATCTAGGGATGGTGGAGAATTTCTCCACGAATCTTGGGGATCCCGAATGCCAATGCATTTGGCCCCCCGAAATTGGCGGTGAAATTCTCCACCCCCCCGGGATGGAACTTACCTCCCTCGAATGTCCCTCTTGGCGGTGGGTCCCGGTGGCGTTTCAGCGGCATTTCGGCGGGGGCGGCAGCTGGTCTTCCGACCGGCTGCCGCCGCCACCGCAATTACAAAGTGAATGTTAAAAAAACACACACACGTGATAGGCTACATAACGATTTACGTAGCCTATCATGGCTAGATTTCCAAAGTCAGCCGTGATAGGCTACGTAAATCGTTACATAGCCTATCACGGGTGACTTTGAAAAAAAAAAAGCGCGTACGCAAATGGCGCTATTTGCGTTGCCCTTATTTTCACCGTAGTCTACATAAATCTTTACGTAGACTACCCGGGCCCAAATAAGGAACGCAAATGGCGGCGCCCATGGGCGCCGCCATTTGCGTATATGCTTTTTTTTCCCCCCAAAGTCACCTGTGATAGGCTACGTAACGATTTACGTAGCCTATCACAGCTGACTTTGGAAATCTAGCCGTGATAGGCTACGTAAATCGTTACGTAGCCTATCACGTGTGTGGTTTTTTTTTTTTAACATTCACTTTTTTATTTCGCGGCCGGGGAGACGGGGCGCTTCTCCCCGGCCTGAATTTCGGCCAGGCGAGGCGGGGCGCCTCCCCCCCTGGCCTGAAGTTCGGGGGGAGAACCGAAGTGCCTCCCCCCCACCGCGAAGCTGCGGGACCAGGTAAGTGATTTTCGTACATCCCTATAATGGAATCTACCCGGAGAAGAGCCTTCAGTCTGGTCACGGCCCCCTTCCTATGGAACCCCCTGCCTCTGGAGGTCAAGCAGGCACCAACACTATGTTGCTTTCGGTGCATCCTGAAAACTAGGAATGGCGGAGAATTTCTCCCCGAAAGTTCGGGGGGCCGAGCGCCAATGTGTTCGGCCCCCTGAAGAAGTTTTGGGGAGAAATTCTCCGCACCCCCCCTGCCCCCACACACCCCCAGGACGGGACTTACCTTTCCCGAATGTCCCTCCTGGTGGTGGGTCCCGGCGGCGGTTCGTCGGGTCTTCGTCAGGGGCGGGGGCGGCAGCCGATCTTTCGACCGGCTGCCGCCGCCGCCATTCCAATAAAAGAAAAAACAAAAACGCCCCCGTGATAGGCTACGTGACGATTAACGTAGCCTATCACGGCTAGATTTGCAAAGTCAGCCGTGATAGGCTACGTAAATCGTCATGTAGCCTATCACGGGTGACTTAAAAAAAAAAAAAAGCGCGTACGTAAATGGCGGCCCCCATAGGGAGCCGCCATTCACGTTCCTTATTTAGTCGCTGTAGTCTATGTAAAGATTACGTAGACTACGGTGAAAATAAGGGCAACGCTATTTGCGTTGCCCTTATTTTCGCCATAGTCTACGTAAAGATTTACGTAGACTACAGCGACCAAATAAGGAACGTGAAGGGCAGCTCCCTATGGGGGCCGCCATTTGCGTATGTGCTTTTTTTTTTTTTAAAGTCACCTGTGATAGGCTACGTGACGATTTACGTAGCCTATCACAGCTGACTTTGCAGATCTAGCCATGATAGGCTACGTTAATCATCACGTAGCCTATCACGGGGGCATTTTTTTTTTAACTTTTTATTTCGCGGCCGGGCGAGGCGAGGCGCCTCCTCCCCGGCCTGAATTTCGGCCGGGCGAGGCGGGAAGCCTCCCCCCCAGCCTGAATTTTGGCCGGGCGAGGCAGGAAACCTCCCCCCCGGCCTGAACTTCGCGGGGAGAGCAGCGAAGCGCCTCCCCCCCACCGCGAAAAGCTGCGAGACCAGGTAAATGACTTTCGTGCACTCCTACTGAAAACAGCTCTTTTCCACGAAGCCTTCTTTGGTTGACTAGCCATGGTTTTACTGGCATTCTGTTTTTTAAAAGAATACTTTTAATATCATGTTTTATTCTTTTTATCTTTGTATTATTATATCTCTCATTGTTCACCACTCCAGAATCTGTTTAGATGTGGAGCGGTATACAAATGTTGCACATAAATAAATAAAGTAATAATGTGTAACATGGCTTAAACGTAAGCATGGCCAGTGGGGCTTAGCATGACTAACTTTCTCTGGATTGGAGCTAGTGAGAACTCATCAAAAAGCAAAAGAAATAAGGAGATCATCTAATATACTGCCTCAACACCACATCATAGACATGACATCCCTAAAAGGTGACTATCTAACCTACTTTTGAGAGACCCAGGGAAGGAGATCCTTCGAGCACCAGGCAGAGAGGTGCATAGGTAGCAGAGAGGTGTTGAAGGACAGAGCTGTTTGTGCCATATGAAAATCCCCCTCCCCCAGGGCAAGATGAGTTGAACCATCTTTTGAGACTTTTCAGAAACCACTTAACACATTTTTATTTATGTTTGCTTTTTATTAATTGCTGCTGCTTTTATTAATTGCTGTTGATGTTTTTATCTTCTACTGCTCAGTTTTACGGAGGTGTAATGTTGTTTTAATTGGATAATTATTTCATTCTGTTTTATGATAGTGTTGTTGTTGTTTATTATGATGATGGTATTTTATGAAATCTTGTACGTCACCTCGGGGATGGGCTAATCTGTCAATTTCAATTTCTAAGGGCATACTCCTATGCATGTTTAGACAGAAAAAGTCCTACAACTGCCAGCATGACAGTTGTAGGACGTTTTTCTGTCTAAACAAGCATAGGATGGCACCCTAATTTTTCCAGTCTTTTGGTTTGCCCCAGACATTGCTTTGCCTCAAAATTCACATGCATTTTTTGTGCACATTTCTCCAAATACATGCATTTTAATGCAATTTTGCCTAACGTTTTTTCAAGCAATTTTCCTAATGCTAATTTCACCAATATACACATTTTTGTGCAGACTTTACCCTACTATGCAAATGCTTCTATGCATTATTTGACTGGAAATCTCCAGTACAACATTGGAAAAAAGTGACAATATCAAATTTACATCTAGCCAGGCAGCCGTGATAGGCTACATAAGCCTTTACGTAGCCTATCATGGCTGAGCAAAAAAAAACAAAAACGGCGTATGCAAATGGCGGTGGCTACAGTGGCATTCCTTATTTTTTGCCGCTTTAGTCTATGTAAATATTTACGTAGGCTAAAACGGGGGGGGGGGAGGAACGCAAATAGCGCCCACTACGCTATTTGTGTTCCCCTTTTTTTTCTGCCGTAATAGCCTATGTAAATATTTACGTAGACTAAAACAGCAAAAAATAAGGAACGCAAATGGTGGCCACCATAGCCACCGCCATTTGCGTACCCCGTTTTTTTAATTAATATTATTGGCTTGCCGTGATAGGCTACGTAAAGACTTATGTAGCCTATCACAGCAAAGACCAGAATGCAAATGGCGGCTGCGGCAGCCGGTCGAAAGACCAGCTGCCGCCGCCGCCGTCACTGTCACCACCACCTGGAACATCCGCCCCAGGTAAGTCTCGTCCTGGGGGGAATCCGAGGGGGTTGAGAGGGTAACAGGCCATTCCACCATGGATTTTGGAGGGCTGAATGCCAGTGCATTCAGCCTCACTGAAATCCATGGCGGAATTCTCCGCCATCCCTAGTTCCCGTTAAAATCATGGAAACTGAATGAATTCCTACCCCACATCCCTAAAATCACCTTGAAGGCCCCAAAAGGTGGTATATAAACCAGGCTATATTTTCTCAATAATGCAGCCTGCCTTGTGCTCCCTAAGGTAAACTGCTATATTTGCAGCAGAAAATGCCATCCTCTTGCCAGTATTAAAGTAAGATTCAACTACCAGTCCAGTCAGCTTCTGTATGTAAAACTGGAGGGCGGGGGATGAGGCCTATCTTTTTCTTATCTCAGGCTGCAAAATGTCTTGGGCTGGCTCTGCTTTTGATGTTACCACTGCAGTTGCTTCCAAACCATGAATGTAACTTGAATATAAGGGCTATCAAAGAGACATGAACATGGGCTTCCCAGTCAGTCTTTCATCCAGATAATGGTAGAGATGCTGGAGAAACTTGAGACAGACTAAAATGAACTCAGATTTCTAAGAATCCTACCTGTGGAATCGGCTGTAGAGCAACCTCCTCAGGTCACATGGAGTTCATAGCCGTAGGATCTTTTTTTTTTTTTTTTTAAACTTTCCTGAAATTTACACATAGTTATTCATAGGAAAATACACAAGTTTCTGCTGAAACTGCTAAATATACAATGGGGAAAGTTGAAAGAAATGGGGAACAATATGGTAAATGTTTCGTACTAAGGTTAATTATGTAAATTGTTGCGAACCGTCTTACGGAATTATTTGTGAATTTTTCTGTATAATGAAAAAAACAATTGAATCTGTCTGTGATTGGTAGGGATGTATGAAAGTGACTTACCTTTCTTGGATTATGTTGATGGTGGGGGGGAGACGTTTCATCCCTCCCCCTGGAATCCTGGCCAGGGGGGGAGGTGCTCCGTTCCTCCCCCCGGAATCCTCGAACGGCCGGTTCTGCTCCGCGGCAGCTCCATGGAGCAGCCAGCCAGGCCCGGCCCGGCCCGGCCAGAGACATCCGCAGCCAGATTTCCGGCTGCGGAGGGCTCTGGGTAAAAAAAACACACAAAAAACCGCACAACCAACTGTGTACGCAAATGGCGGTGGCTATGGCCGCCGCCATTTGTGTTCCTTCTTTTTGGACGTTTTAATCTATGTAAATATTTATGTAGACTATGAGGGCGAAAATAAAGGGGAACGCAAATAGCGTAGTGGGCGCTATTTGCGTCCCTTTTTCATTCCGTTTTAGCCTACATAAAGATTTACGTAGATTAAGACGGTAAAACGGCAAATCAAAAGGGGACACAAATAGTGCCCGCTATGCTATTTCCGTTCCCCTTTATTTTCGCCGTCATAGTCTACGTAAATATTTACGTAGATTAAGACGGTAAAAAGAAGGAACGCAAATGGCGGCGGCCGTAGCCTCCGCCATTTGCGTGCGCAGTTGTTTTTTTTAAACCCACCCAACCATGATAGGCTACGTGAAGATTTACATAGCCTATCACGTCTTTTTTTTCTTTTTTTTTAAACCTAGCCTTGATAGCCTACGTAAATCTTTACGTAGCCTATCATGTCTTTTTTTTTTCCACACAAGCCTGGAAATGACGGTAGTGGCAGCCGGTTGGAAGACCGGCTGCCGCCGCTGCTGCTGAAGCTGCCGCCAGAGCCGCCGCTGCTCGGAAGATCTGCCCAGGTGAATCTTGTCCTGGGGGGGATCCGCAGGGGGGCGGGGGGTGGCAGAGTTCGGGGGGCCGAATGTACTGGCATTTGGCGTCACTGAGATCCGTGGTGGAATTTTCTGACATTCCTCATAAGGACATAGACAAGAAGGGAATATGCCTCTGTGGGGCTACATAGCAGTAGGGTTGTATGAACTCCACTCATCATTCAGCCTGGGGGTCTGCAGGGGAGGGGAGGCGATCCGTTCCTCCCCCCGGAATCCTCCCTGGCCAGCTTCGCTCCAGGCGAGTCTGCAGAGCCACTTGGTGGGTCAGTCCACAGCTGGACTTCTGCCCGCTGCTGGTCTGTGGACACAAATGGTGCCTGGCATAGTGGATGCCATTTACGTCCCTGCTCTTTGCTGTAATAGGCTATGTAAATCTTTATGTAGCCTATCATGAAAAGAGCAGGGACACAAATGGTGTCTGCTACGCCGGATGTAGGAGTGCACGAAAGCCACTTACCTGGTCTCGCAGCTTGTTTCGCGGTGGGGGGGAGGCGCTTCGCTGCTCCCCCCAAAGTTCAGGCCGGGGGGGGGAGGCTTCCCGCCTCGCCCGGCCGAAATTCAGGCCGGGGTGGAGGCTTCCCGCCTCGCCCGGCCAAAATTCAAGCCGGGGAGGAGGCGCCTCGCCTCGCCCGGCCGCGAAATAAAAAGTAAAAAAAAAACCTCCCCCATGATAGGCTACGTGATGATTAACATAGCCTATCATGGCTAGATCTGCAAAGTCAGCTGTGATAGGCTACGTTAATCGTCACGTAGCCTATCACGGGTGACTTTAAAAAAAGAAAGAAAGCGCGTACGCAAATGTAGGGGTGGACGAAAGTCACTTACGTGTCGTCGAAGGCCGTTCGCAGTGGGGGGGGAGGCACTTCGCTGCTCCCCCCGCGAAGTTCAGGCCGGGGGGGGAGGCTTCCCGCCTCGCCCGGCCAAAATTCAGGCCGGGGAGGAGGCTTCCCGCCTCGCCCGGCCGAAATTCAGGCCGGGGAGGAGGCGCCTCGCCTCGCCCGGCCGCGAACGCGAAAGTAAAAAAAAAAAAAAAACACGCCCCCTGATAGGCTACGTGACAATTCACGTAGCCTATCACGGCTAGACTTTAAAAAAAAAAAGCGCGTACGCGAATGGCGGCCCCCATAGGGAGCCGCCATTCCCGTTCCTTAGTTAGTCGATGTGGTCTACGTAAATGTTTACATAGACTACGGCAAAAATAAGGGCAACGCAAATAGCATTGCCTTTATTTTCGCCGTAGTCTACGTAAACATTTACGTAGACTACAGCGACCAAATAAGGAACGGGAATGGCGGCTCTCTATGGGGGCCGCCATTCGCGTACGCGCTTTTTTTTTTTTTAAAGTCACCCGTGATAGGCTACATGACGATTCACGTAGCCTATCATGGCTGACTTTGCAAATCTAGCCATGATAGGCTACGTGAATCGTCACGTAGCCTATCAGGGGGCGTTTTTTTTTTTCCTTTCATTGCAATGGCGGCGGCGGCAGCCGGTCGAAAGACCGGCTGCCGCTCCCGCCTCGCTCGAACACCCGCCAAGCTGCCGGCCGGACCAGCCGCCGGGGGGGACATTCGGCGAAGGTAAGTCCCGTCCCGGGGGGGGTGCGGGGGGCGGGGTGGTGCGGAGGATTTCTCCCCAAAACTTTTTCGGGGGGCCGAACACGTTGGCGCTCGGCCCCCCAAAATTTCGGGGAGAAATTCTCCGCCATCCCTACGCAAATGGCGGCCCCCATAGGGAGCTGCCATTCGCGTTCCTTATTTGGTTGCTGTAGTCTATGTAAATCTTTACGTAGACTACGGCGAAAATAAGGGCAACGCAAATAGCGTTGCCCTTATTTTCGCCGTAGTCTATATAATCTTTACATAGACTATAGCGACCAAATAAGGAACGTGAATGGCGGCTCCCTATGGGGGCCGCCATTAGTCGTACGCGCTTTTTTTTTTTTTAAAGTCACCCATGATAGGCTACGTGACGATTTACATAGCCTATCATGGCTGACTTTGCAAATCTAGCCGTGATAGGCTACATTAATCATCACGTAGCCTATCACGGGGGCATTTTTTTTTTTTTACTTTTATTGGAATGGCGGCGGTGGCAGCCAGTCGAAAGACCGGCTGCTGCCCCCGCCCCTGATGAAGACCTGACGAACCGCTGCCGGGACCCGCCGCCGGGAGGGACATTCGGGAAAGGTAAGTCCCGTCCCGGGGGGGGGTGCAGGGGGGGTGCAGATAATTTCTCCCCGAAAATACTTCGGGGGGCCGAACACGTTGGCACCCGGCCCCCTGAAGTTTCAGGGAGAAATTCTCCCCCATCCCTAGGCCCGGATGCCATTTGCGTCCACAGTCCGGCAGTAGACAGCTGTGGACTCAGCAGATGGACCTGGACCCGGCTGGCAGCAGGTAGGGTCCGTCCGGGCGAACTTCGTGGGGTGGAGGATGGGGGTTGATCCATTCCACCACAGACTCGGGGGGGGGGCAGATTCTATAGAATTTGGCCTCCTTGGAGTCTGTGGCGGAATTCTCCACCATCCCTACATAGCAGACAGGCAGATTTGCAATCATGCACACTTGCGCAAGATCACAATTTTTTTACGATTTCCATAAATTTCAAGATGCTCAAATAAAAAATATCTTTGCAAATTATACTTTTCTCAAATGGTGGAACACTGCCCCCCTGCAAAAAAATTTCTCGAAGTGGGGGGAGATCCACTACAATCCAACACCACTAACCATAATGGAAATGTGGCAGAATTTCTTTGGGCTTAAACGGAACAGAACAGAATTCTCTACAAAAAATATGCATATCACAGTATTTAAGGATGTAGGCATATATAAATCACAACTTCTCCCATAGCAATAGTTGCAAGAAGTGACCAGGAAAGGATCAGACCTCTCCTTAGGGATGGCAGAGAACTCCGCCATGGACTCCAGTGAGGCTGGATTCTTTAGAATCCACCCCCCCAAATTCCGTGGCAGAATGGACTGCTTCCCCCCCGCCACCCCGCGAAGTCCGGTAGGGACAGACCCTACCTGGCGCCGGCTGGTCCGGGTCCATCCGCTGTCATCCACAGCCATCCACTGCCGGGCTGCGGATGCAAATGGTGTCTGGCATAGCGGATGCCATTTGCATCTCTGCCCTTGGCCGTGATAGGCTAAGTAAATATTTACGTAGCCTATCAGGGCCAAGGGCAGGGACACAAATGGTGTCCGCTACGCCGGATGCCATTTGAATGGCACTGGCTGGAAGTCTGGCTGTGGATGGGCCCATCTGGCAGCTCCGCGGACTTGATGCCGAGTGGAGCCGGCTGGGAAGGATTCCAGGGGGAGGGAGGGATCACCTCCCCCCCCAGTGGATGCCCCAGACAGGATGGGTGAGTGGAGTTCATACGCCCCTACCTCTCCTTGGGAATATTTTGAAGAGGACACTGTAATTCATATGCTCATGCATCCTTAGGTGATGTGTGTTTATCTCAAAATATTTCATGAGAAACAACCCTCAGTATTTCTCTTACACATACTAATATCTTTTTCGAGATGCAATTAGAGAGCTGTTGTGGATGGAACTAATCATTCACATGCCAGATTTAGAGCACATTCTATGGCCGCTAGCCAGTGGCTAGACGGCCATAGGATAGGTCAGTTCCTGGGTTCCCGCCCGGAGACGTGACCCCCACCGCCTCCCACGCCACCTCGTAGGCAGCACGGATTGGCCCCGCACTCCACACTCATAAAAGCAGTGTGAAGCGGTGAAAACAGGACATTCCTGGGGGCAAGGCGGGGAAGTCAGAAATCTGGTAAGACACATCCTGTGTGTCATCCAGCCACCATTTCTCATGGTCTGAGGTCCTGCAGCTAGACAGCTGAAATTGGCTGGCTAACCACAAAAGCAGGGCTGGGGGAGTGAGGAGGAGATCCCCACATCCCTAGATAATGGCCAGGCTTATAGCTTCACAATGGAAGGAACAACACTAAGTAGATTCACACTATGTGAAGGCATCAAGGTCTGTAAATATGGATCCAGGCACATAGACTGAGCCACAGTGTTTTATACCAGAAATAGGTTAGCCTCATTTTAGTAGCTATTTTATTTTGAGGATCTGCCCAGCCTTGACAGAATGATGAATGTTGTCATAGATTTTCTGGCATCCATGAAATTCCTTTCAATATTCCAATTTCCATACAGAAAAATAAAGCAAGTTAATATATTTTTACTGAAGCTTTCTGATTGATCTTTGATTCAAAGATGCTTGTATTTTAGATGCAACCTATTGTCCTGCCATTGTTTTTTTTTTACATCCACCCTTTCCTGCCCTCATCTCCTACTATCTGCTATCTTCAAGGCTCCAGAAGAACCCATCTGATACAGTACAGCAAGGCTGCAATCCTATGCATGTCTACTGATGAACTCAATTAGATGTACCCCCAGGGAAGTGTGCATAGGATACAGCCTATGATTGAGCACAAGCATTGCCACCAATTAGAAGGAAGCCTCCAATCTCAGATACTTCAGGGTATCCTATGATCTGCCGGGCAGCTGCTGGCAGGGCAGGAGGAGTGATGGAAGCTATTTCTGCCTCTCCATCCTTCTACTTTTCTTTTTTTTCCTGTAGATGGCCCTGTGAGCCCGTCTAGAGCAGTTGCACTGCCAGAAGGCCAGGGCTCAAGAGGCCATAGGAATTTGTGTATGCTAGGCTCTCCCTTCCCCTCCCCTTTCTTTCCACCAGAACGTCCCCTTTTTGACCTCTACAAAGTCATCTGAGGCTGCTTTTGTGACCTTGTAAAGCAGGCAGTGTGGTTCTTTCTGTGGCAGCTGTGAGGGGGCAGGGTGGGGAGGACTTGAAGTCCCCCTCTTGAACTTGTAGCAGTATCTATGGCTTCAGGAGGCAGAATCGGAAAAATCCTGTGTCTGGATGTAAGAACTCAGGAGCATTGTGACAACAACAACAATAATACCATTTAAAAATCCTACCAGTATAGCACAATGGAAGAAAACATATTTTAATTAGAACCTCTACTAATTAAATAGGAATTTGCAAGATACTATGTTTTGGAAAGCTTTAAGGATGAGATCCAGATTACAGCCACTGAAAACAATGGGACTTAGGTTAGTCATGACTAACATAATTTCCATTGATTTCAATGGGTCTACTCCATGTTTGACTGGCTCTGGATCCAGCACTAAGTATTCTTCGCAGAAGCATGAGTGCATAAAAGATGAAGTAACAAATCCTTTCCACTTTTATAAATGTGAGAATTCCATTTGTTTTGGTTTAAAAAGGCAAGCACGATGACCGTCCAATACAGTTTACCAAATGAGAGCATCGCATAGGCAGAATGTTATTACAGGATGCAGATTTGGCTTGTGGAATGCTTTGCTTGTGAACTATTATTATAGCTAGGCAAACGGCCAGCATCCTGATAGGGAGGGCTCAGGGATGAGCAAATGAACATAACTTGAGCTTGTGAGGTTCGCTGATTTCTGCTCAAAGCTTGTTCAGACTTGGGTACATTAGCCATTTGTGAGCCTTTTTCTTCTTCTTGCATGATGGTACACATCCCCTCACCCTATTAACTCCAAAGTGTCTGTGTCTGTGTGCATTTTTCAAACGTACACATTTTCCATGCACTTTTTTCTAATGCACATATCCTTCAAACACATTTTTTATGGTGCACAAATTGGATCTTAAGTTCATAAACGTGCAGGTGTCTAATCACAAGTTACATTCAGGTCTGTGTTTGCTTCCTAGCAGTATAAATTGAGTAAGCAGATATAAATGTATAAACCCAACATCACATTTCCAGAGTCTGAGCTCAGCAGTTGCAAGTTCAAGGGCAGGGATCAGGCAAAAGGAAAGGTCTCAACAGTCCAGGTCACAGGCAAACAGTTTCCAAGGCAACAAGCAGCAGGCAGAAGGATGGACAGATTTCAGTCTGGAAGTACTCACACCAAGAATCAGGCAAGGGATACCAGATTCAGGAAAGTCTGGTTAGGGATGGGAAAACTCACTGCGGTCCAGGTTGCGCACCGCTCACCGGACCCCCACCAGCCACCCACCTTTGCCCACCGCAAGCAGCAAGTTGCACACCCAATCCCTCACTGAGTTGCCATTTTGCACAAAAGTGGCAGCTTGGCCCTTTTGGAAAGGCAGATTTTACGCAAAATGTGACCCTAAAGCAGCCATTTATGCAATATTACAGGTGAAAATGGCCATTTACGCCTGCAATCTTGCATAAATGGTTGCTTTGCAGCCTTTACGAAAAAGGCCTTTATGGATAAGGCCAAGCCGCCATGTTGTGGCTCAGTGAGGGATCAGGGATTCCCATGCTTGCCCGACTCGGTGTGCACCAAGTCAGGCAAGTGAGTGGATCTGTGGACTGGTGTTCAGGGGGCTGAGTTGGCAATTTCTCACCAGGCCTCATGCACCAGCTGGACCCCCATGACATCCCTAGATCCAGTCAACATTGTTTCTAGCCACTCTCTCAGCTGTTTTTATGCAGTGGCCATCAGAGCCACACCCAGGCTTCAGCTGTGAGCTGTTAGTGACTGCAGCTGAAAAGATCCTCTTTGTGAGCAAGACTCCCCTACATGACCTTTTCATACAAGAAAGCCTCTTCCTAGGGGCTTCCCAAAAGATGGCTGTCTTAGGTGTGCCTGAGTGATAAACTATTTGTTTAAAGCAACACTGTTTTAAAGAAAGAAAAAACCCTTTTAAAATGACCATGCTGGTCCTGGAGCGGCAAAAATCTTCCCTATTTAGCTTTATTTTCTCTTTAATGGGATTAGAAAATAATCACAGTGAAGATATTAGGATGGGAAAAAAAACAGCAGGGCTTCTCAGGCCCCTCCCCAACCCTATTAGTATGAACGCTATTATTAGACACACTCTGGTTACTCCAGGCTCTACACAGATGGCTTAATTCTAAGCTATATCCATATTCTTAGGTTTTTACTCTGCTGGCTGAAGCAAGCAAATCATCAGATTGTATGGGATGTATGTGACAGCTGGTTTTGCTGCTGCTGCTGTTGTTTGCTATGTCTACAATGAAGCAAACTGGTTTGGCATATGAAATGCCTGGTGGTATTTCTATCTCAAAGTCTTTGCAATTACAATATAATGATAGAGCATATGGTGGGATAATTGGAGGAGTGGTAAGAAATGAGAGTTAGGTACTTAGAGCCATATGCTCCCTGCCACTAAACAACATGAAGGAAGCAGATGGGTGCACGTTTTGAAGAACAAGTGGCCTGAGGAAGTCCATGGAGAAGAGAACATGAGCTTCATCAGGTCAGGACTGCCCTGGGTCAGGTCAGAGGAAGAGCTGGTGCTACATGGGAGGAGGAAGAGGGGAAGTGGCAATCATTGGAGATAATGCCAGTGCCTCCCTCATACACATTATGTGGAGTAGGGATGGGAGAACAAGTGGTGTTTGAGATCATGAAGACTCCCTGAACATCAGCTGACTACTCGCCTCATGCCCAATTCCCGTTTGTGGTTGTGATCACTGCTCACTGTCCACAAATGGGAAATTTGAACAAACCAATGACTGAATGGGAGGTTTGTGTAAATCTTCCCAAATTTCAGCAAATCTAATTTGTGCAAACTTCCTAATTTGCACAAATTCCACCATAGACAAAAGCAGGGCTGATTCAGTCTACTGAGGAATTTTGTGCAAATTGGGACATTTGCACAAATTGAACTGAGAATGGGGAACGAAAGGAATGCAAGGACGTGTTCGGCAATTTGCAAACATTTTTGGCAGACACGTGCTCATGTTTGGACCTTCAAACGGGGCACGCTCACACGTTTTGCGTGCAAAAACAAAATTCTCATACCTCCCTTATGTGCAGGTACCCTGTAGTTACCCCCTTCTGGAGTGAGGTGCTGGTAATACATAACCTGGTGCTGCAAACCTAATTGAGATTTAAGGACATCTCTGTGTTGATAGCTATATTCCGTCAGTTTGGAACCTTTCAATTACACAATAACTATGGATTCTTTGTTCATGGGGATTGGCCAAGCTTATACTAATGTAAGAAATGAACATGTGAAATTGGTAGGGAATTTGTAATCGCTGCAACATTACTCATAGCTACTAAATGGAGATTATTAGCCAGAACTCCTTCTTTAAAGGAATGGATTAATAAAGTATGGTACACTGCCTCAGTGGTTAAATTCACAGAATTTCTTCACCTGTGCGAAGGTATACAACAGAAACAACTACATTATCCTCAATGCTAGTTGATGGAGCTCCATCTTGGAACTTCAAGGAATTATTTTAGCTATGTAACAAATTTGTGCTAGTCACAGACAGGATCAATGGTTTGGGGTTTTTTAGACCTTTCCCAAAAGGCAATTAATACCCACTGCACACTAAATAAGGAGCCAACTTTCCTGACTTTTCTGTACTCAGCCTAGCTTGGTGTGTGCCAACCTCACAACATGCTTGTATGTATGGCCAGCAACAAGGGTAGGCAGAGTCGGGCCCCCAAACAAGGGGCCCGCTGACACAGGGCCCCCTGGATTTTGTCCTCCTCTTCCCTGTTTTCATTCATTCATTCATTCATTCATTCATACACCACCCAATAGCTGAAGCTCTCTGGGTGGTTCACAAAAATTAAAACCAAAAAGCACAGGATCAAACAATATAAAATATAAAAGCATTAAAACCACAATATAACAATACAACCAGAATAAAACCTAGCAGCAATGCAGAGATTTAAAATACAGATTTAAAACATCAGAGCTAAAAGACTAAGAAGCTAACATGCCTGGGAGAATAAAAAGGTCTTCACCTGGCACTGGAAGGAATGCAACGTAGGTGCCAGGTGAACCTCTCTAGGGAGCTCATTCCACAGCTGGGGTGCCACAGCAGAAAAGGCCCTCCTCCTGTAGCCACCTGCCTCACTTCCTTTGGCAGGGGGTCACGGAGAAGAACCACTTGTTCACTTGCCTCTTGCTCTGGCCAGCAACAGTGGAGGTGAGAAGGAAGAGCAGTAGATACCATGGCCTACTCGCTCACTGGCTTTCTGCCCATCCAGCAATCAATCAAGCAGTAGTAATGACAAGAAAGAGGATGAGGAGAACAGCTGGTGACAATGGCAGTGAGAAGGTAGACTCAGAAATCGGGAGCCAGCACTGTATGTCACTTAGGTATGGGTAAGAATATTGTTTCAGTTTGGTTTTGATAAGAATTACCAAAATTCACAAATGTCTTCATATTCGGGCTGGAAAGAATTTGAGATTTCTTTAAAAAACTGAATGTGTGAGAAGCTGATACTGAGAAATTCATCTATCTGGGCCTAGGGCTTTGAGTGCATAACTCTTACAAGTTTAGGTTTTAGTCTCTGTCTTTTCAACCATGTTAGTGCTGAATTAGGGTTGCCACCTCTTCTTCTTCCTGGTTCCTCATCTTTAACAGTAATGTGGCAGGTAGGAAGAACATGGCCTTCTCCTTGATGGGAATAGCTGTACCTATTGAATTTGTCTCACACATGGGTGAGAATTTAGACTTGGTTCGTTTCTGATAAGAATTTTTTAAAATTCACAAATTTTATCACATTCAGGTTGGAAAGAGCTTGAGATTTAAAAGATTCTAATGTGGGAAAAAGTGAAAGTGAGAGATTTGTCCATCCCTAATATTACCCCTTTAACATAGGATTACAATTAAGGGCCCAGATGAGAGGATTTGGGGAAAATCTGTCCTCTGCCCCAAATACTGGTGAAAGCAGTATTGGCAAAAAGATCAAGTTTTGCCCCATTTCAAAATGTTTTGCTGGTTGTGGACCTATACAATCCTCCTCTGAAAATCAGTGGAAGCCATTTACTTCTATAAGAGAAGGTGAATAGCTGAGAATATCATGTGTGGGAGGTCAGAAAAGCATAATACTAGGAGCCATGTATTCCCAAGAAGAGACAGACACAGAAGTGGCATTTTTATATGCCAACAGTAAATGTGATGCTTTCATCAAAGACTGATGAATTTAGTACTTGACTTGAAACATCGTAGGTAAAGTGACAATTCTAAAATTACAATGTAGAAATCCACTACATCTCTGTCCAAGTTAAAAATATTCAGACAAAGGCAATCATTCGTTCGTGTCCGCAATCTCCATGTTTTTCTGTTCAGATAAAAAGAGGAAGGTACAAAACCTTCCGGAAGACAGAAGCTAAAAGATGGAGTTAATTAACATGGAACATTATATAATCTTTAATATCTGCATTGTTGTTAAGGCCAATTAGCAACATATGAAGCATTTCATGTGACCATGCAGTAGGGGGCAGCAGGATACACTTTTATCTACTCAGTTAAGCTTACTGTATTAACTATTAACACAGTGATTTAACTAATTAGCACAGAACATTGGGGGTAGGTAACAGATTTTTTTAAAAAAAATCTCAGCTTCCATACACACACAAATAGTATGTTTACTGTGGCCATTGTCTGGAACTTAGCATAGTTAAGGGATACCTATGAAGTATCAGAGCAAGAAATCATCATTCATAATGTTGAAGGGCAGCCATGGTAAGGTGAGAGCTCATTTTTACATCAGTTTTCCGCAATTAGTCCATAAATAATGCAGGCATCAACTAGATTAATCACTACCTTTCCCCACATTTTGCTACAATTAAGCTGAAACGCTGATGGCACTGACAAGAGTTCTGTGCGCACCACCTATTCCAAGACCTTTATAGTTCAGTTTGTAACAAAAAATGATTGCACTCAGATTAGTTTATGAAGAGTGTTTGTTACATGGTTAAAGAGCTAATCTCTCCCCCCCAAATAATAATAATTGAATTACTTGCTGGCAGCAAGAAGACTTTATCTTTCACAGTGGTCCATAAAGGGTCAAGTATATCACTGATTATCCTGAAAGCGTCTTGCTTATGGATGTGCGCACCAGATGTAGATCAATACAGCTGTTATGAAAGTGCATTCAGAATTAGGAGGATGCTTGCGGCATTTTGCATCATTGATTCTAAGGTTTATTTTAAAGTGCACCAATCCTTACTCTAGAGTTTGAAAATTAAAATAACAGTGACAGCAAACAGAGCCAAAGGAAAGGGAAGTTTTTTTTAAAGAAAGGTGAAGGGTCTGGGTTACCATATATTTCTTAGGCTGCTTCCAGATGAGGCTTTTGTTGTACGATCACTCTACTTCATTCATGGAATTTTACAGGGAGATCCAGATGACACAGTCTTCTCTTTGTAGCCATACTGTGGTTTTGCACCACTTGTATCATCTTTTTCTTTACCAGGAACACTCCGTTAAGGAAGAAAAGATGGAACCATTGCAACAATGCCTTTTGACTGATAATGCTAGGAGCCCTCTGTCTGGAAGCACCCTTAATCAGGCAGCTTAACAGACTACTTTGCCTTTGTTAGACCCTTAAATTAAAGGGCACTCCAAGGAAATTGATTATTAATTTCTCTTCAAAGCAGGCAAATGGAATTAATGATTCCATGAATTTCTGGAGAGTGTAGGTCCTTAAAGCAAATGGGAAGGCAGGGAGCAGGGCGGATAGTTCTAACTACTTGTGAGTGGAGTCTCCAGTGGTTCCATGCCACAAGGGCTTTTGCTTCCAGGCACAATACTAATCATCCCCAGCAGGATTAACAGGTATTACAGGCAATTAATGATCATGTCATGTTGAAATCAGTGAGGCTTGTCAAAAGAATTGGTGAAGCCCATGCTGCTTCTATAGTTTAACCACTTCAGCCGTAACAAATTGGATGGAAATAAAAGATTCTGCTGCTATTAATACATTATGGGAACTACTGGGGAATCCAGGAATGTTAAACATGCAATTTTAGAAGTAATTTCTAACATAAGGGTTGCTTGAGAAATTATTCTGTCTTTTCAGACATCTATACCAAATGACCTGAACATTTCACCTCTTGGACTAATGTGCAGATTGGAATGTAACTCTTCCCCTGATACCAAAGTCCAGTTCTCCAAAGTTGTAACACAACATTTGCATGTTTGTTTATTTATTAAATGTATTAAACACCTCATAAAATAAATCTCTCTAGGAATTTTACAATAATGATAAAAATGCAAATAAAACCAAGATAACATCAACAACATAAAACCAATAAACTTGCCAACACAGCATAAAATACAATATCACATTGCAGGGACTAGGACATTGTTATAGGGATTAAGATAATAAAACACAAAAGTATTAAGATGGATAAAAAAAACCTGTAAAAGAGTGGATTCTTTTTCTTTAAAAGCCTGGAAGAGCATGAAAGTCTTAACCTGGCACCAGAAAGATAGCAGTGTGGGCGCAGGGTGAGCTTGCATTTCAGTGTAGAAAACTATTTATTTAGGGTGCAATCCTATGCATGTTTAGACAGAGAAAAAGCCTACAACACCCAGCATGCCCTAGCCAGAAATGCTGGCTGGGGCATGCTGGGGGTTGTAGCCCTTTCCTCCATCTAAATATGCATACGATTGCACCCTTAAACATTGTCAGGATTCCCTTAGCCCCCACTTTACTTGAATGTCCAAACGTACACAGACAAGAGGCTTCAGTCTACAGCTTTTAATCCATTACTACACAGGGTCATACAGATGCACATTCTCAGAGACTCTCCATCCACAAAGGAATGCCTTCAGGGGATCCAAATGGAATTTATGAGAGTTGCCTGCTATTTGAAGATGGAGGTGGCCTGGCTACCTAACTTAAGGGGGGAGGTCCCTCTCTTCTCATGAGGCCTCTAAGCGGTTAGAGGTGGCAGAGAAATTCATTGGGTTTGCATTACAATGCAAACTCACCGGATTTTCACTTCCTGAACCTAAACATGAATCAGAATGGCATTTGGCATCAAAATCTATACATTTCAGAAGTTCGCAATGATGTTCACAATAATAAAATGCATACATTTGAAAGGCATATATTAAAAAAGTACATAAAAATGCCACAAGGTGGTGTGGGGGCAGGGCCCTGGAGGCAGAAAGAGATGCAGGAGAGGCTAGAGGCTGCAACCACAGCACTGCTGGCCTTTGGTCAGGTGGGTAGTGCCTGGGAACAAATCAGGGCCTTGACTGGCTTGGCTGTGGGCAGATCTTTGAGGCGGACTGGAGCTCATGGCCTAAATAAGTAGGCCCCTGCCATAGTGGCAGCTTTGAAATATCCATATCTCTTGCTGGGGGCAGAAGTTACTCGCCAGTTGACGGGGCTGGAAAGGAATGTTACCTGCACTATGGTGCAGGGTTCCCCATTCTACATGGCAAGATTAATTTGGTTGTATATAGTTGAGTTGTATTATGAAAGTGTCATGAATGGTTCAGGTTTTAAGTCTCAACCGTGTCAGCATTGAAGACATTAGGCTGGATCCATTGATAAGCAATGTTAAAGAAAAATTCTTTATCTTCTGTTTATCTCCAAGCATTCACTTTGATTATCCAGCTGAATAAAAGATAGACAGACATGTATGGAAGGGAATCTGTGGATTCACTCAGTAAAGGTATAAATTCTCAGGACATTTATACCTGGGTACAGACAAAGGCACACTCTGGGAGAGAGCGGAGGACAAGAAGGCCTGGCGTGCTATGGTCCATGGGGTCACGAAGAGTCGGACACGACTGAATGACTGAACAATCACCGACAAAGGCACAATTTGGCAACAGCGGATTGGATACAAAATCCAACTTAAAATCAGAAAAATAATTCATTGGCTCCTCATCAGGTTCAAGCTTGTCTCACACCATCTACATAATCATGCTTATTTGTCCAGAACTTCTGGCTATGTGCGGTCCGGTTTCACCTTAGCTAATGATGTTTCTTTCACAGCAAGAATGGGATTGGGCTCCTCGCACCCTTATGGTACAGATCCCCTTGAGGGATCTTTGGGGGTTTGGCACCAAGACCCAGCCCAGTGCTGTGGGTGGCTGCAAGCCTGCCATACCCAGGGCAGGTGAAAAGAGCTCATGTTAGGGATCCCTGCTCCCATCACTAATGCTCCTGATCACCATGCCCTATGCCCCTGCCAAGTTCTATTCCAAGCTGAAACCAGTACAGATTTTGGTAATTTTTTTTAACCCATCTGGGTCTGTGTGTCCATTTGTTCCACTCCCCTTCCTTCTCCGCAAGGGACCTAGCTACGCGCTGCCTCACGCAATGCATATTTTTGAAAAAATATGGACAAAAATGCTTTATTCAATGGCAAAGTGCATTAAGAATGGGTATGTTTGCAAAAGTGCACAAAAATGTGGATATTTTAAAAATAAGTGTTACACAAACAAGTGTACAAAAATCCTTTTTTTTAAAGTGTAAGAAAAAGAAAATCTATAGCATGTTTTGTGCAGAAGGGGAGGGGGGTGCAGTCTGATGCAGAACCAGGATGGAATAAATTTAGAAACAAAAAAATGAGAACCAAGTAAATTATGGTTCACAGATTAACCCAATCCTAATTATGGGTAAAAATATGCAGAAGTGACATGGACTAGAACTAGATTTCTAGATCGTGGAGTGTAGCTTCCCACTGGGCTTAAACCTTGGCATAGGGATGGTGACTTGTCTGTGCCCAGATTTGGCCATCCTTATGCCAGGCTTTAAGCCCAGTGGGAAGCTACACTCTATGATTTAGGAGTCCTTTCATCACTTTCATTTAGTGTAGAGATGTACAAATCCTTTCCCTCGTTCTGTGTGGGGTCATTCGTAGTGGGGGGGGGCGCTCTGTTCCTCCCCCTGAAATTCTATCCAGATGGCTCCGCTCTGTGGCAACGCTGCAGTGCCGCCAGCCGGGGTCGCCCACAGCCAGACATCTGGCCGCTGGGCTGCATGGGGATGCAAATGGCGGCCACCGTAGCCACCGCCATTTGCGTCCCTGTCTTTTGCTGAGATAGGCTATGTATATATTTACGTAGCCTACCACGGCAAAAGACAGGGGTGCAAATGGCAGCCGCTATGCCATTTGCGCCCCTGTATTTTGCCGTGATAGGCTATGTAAATATATACGTAGGCTATCATGGCAAAAGACAGGGACGCAAATGGTGGCGACTATGGCGGCCGCCATTAGCGTTCCTGCCTATTGCCATGATAGGCTACGTATATATTTACGTAGCCCATCACGGCCTCTGCAGGGAAGCAAATGGCGTCCCTGCATTAGCCGTGATAGGCTATGTAAATACTTACATAGCCTATCACCATGGCCATTAGATGGAATGTGAATGGTGGCCACAAATGTGGCCGCAATTTGCGGAGCACCGGACAGCCAACACAAGGTAGGCTCCATTCCGGGCCCATTTCGTGACGTGGCAGGGGGTGTTGCTTCATTCCACCACAGATTCCAGGGGGCCGAATTCGCTGGAATTTGGCCTCCCTGGGATCCGTGGCAGAATCCTCTGACATCCCTATGTGATGTGGTTTCCTTGGTGAAGGAAAGACACTCAGCACAAATTCAGAAAGACTCCTTTCATTATTATCACTTTCCATGCCATTTACACTGAAAATTAGGCTTCAGAGCTAAGCTGCTATATATTACCAAAGTGGTGCTATAGCACTAAAGTTATATTTAAAGGTGAGACATGATGTGCAAGTATCGGAATGTATCGGGGTGGGTGGGGGAAATGCAGTTTTTTGTTCTGCTGTTGTTAATTAAGAGGCTTTAAACTGGGTTACTTTATGCTTTTGCATGATGTGGAATATGCATTTTCTCAAGGTTTTCACAAAAATTGGATGAGTAACTCAGCAGTTTTGCTTTGGGATGGTATTCATTTGAACCTGAACCTCAAAGCAAAAGGTGATGGAGAATTACAAAGCCACCATGGGTAAAACTGAATGAAATATTTATACTACAAACCCTATGAAGCAAAGGGAAAACTCTAAATTGGGCATGATATTAGCCACTTAAATATCTGCTTTGGCTCTTAAATAGGAGACATTTCAGTGGCCTTTTGCCTCCTAAAAAGAAAAAGATTGTTTGTTAAAGTTAGCGGTTGTAACCCCAGATATTTTGGTGGAAGGTTCCATTATCTGAATTTGAAATATTCACTCATCCCTGCAGTGCTGCCTTCCCCAACCTAATGCCCTCCATATATGTGGGACTACAACTCCCTTCATTCCCAGCACAAGAAAATTCCCAAATAAAAGTCTTACATGCATCTACTTATAAACTATTTAAAATGTATCAAGCATATAAAACAAACTACACACTAAACACTAAACAACTACACAAAGCTCTCTTATCTGCACTAAACAAAAACTCCTTGTCTCTGTATATTCACAACCACCGTGTGTGTGTGTGTGTGTGTGTGTGTGTATATATGTATATCTCGACAGATAGATGGGTATATAGATATAGATATGTGACATTAACAACAGAGATGCAAATGTTTCCCTACAGGACGCATCGTCATCTCAAAAAAATAAATCCCAGACTTCTTTAGTGGGTGGCTGTGTTTAGTTTTTTTTAAATGCTTTATACATTTTACATTGTTTATAAATATATTAATGTCAGAGGTGTGTTTGAGAATTATCTTGTGCTAAAAGTTTGTATTGTAATGTATATGTGAATGCACAGATTTGATTAGTCCATGGCATTTTTTGTGCTGTGTATCTTGTCAATGAATGTGAATAAAACTATAAGATGTGATATATTTTAGGGAGGCCCTGATGAAGCAGGTTATCTTTGAAAGGCTGGGCAAGTGTGGCACAAAATAAACGGGCACTTATGTGATCTTGTATTACTTTTGTTTTTTGGTTACTTTTGGTTGCCTTCCTGTTGTTGGTTGTATACCATGCCCCGACAGAAATTGGCTGCTCATGCACGCACGTGTGTTGTGCCACATACCTCAATATCTGAAAATGACACTCTGTATTCATCTACAATGGTGTAAATTTCGTGCCTTTTTGAAAAAGTGCCTGGTTGGCATGTGAGTCCCTGGGCAGTATCTGACAGGGCACAACTGCCAATGTAAATTATGTTGTGCTAGTATAAACTAGTCTAGTGCAACACCAATAGCATTAGCTATGTGCTGATTTCCCCGGGAAATGTACATAAGGAGTTGCATCCCCCGTTTGACATTGCCTCCTGTATTTTATACTACGCAGATGCATGTGCAAGATCACATGCCTCCTTCTCTGAAAACGTTTGGTTCATAACTGGTGTACATTTGCTGCTTTCCTGAAAAAAATGCACAGTTGGTTGGCTGTGCCATGGCACTATGGAACCATGTAAACCTAAACCCAGAATTAAATACCAGTGGTCTCCAATGTTAGACCTACTTAGAGCAGAGCCACTGAAATGAATGGGGCTGATTTAAGTCCTATTCATTCAATTGTTCTACTCTGAGTAGGACTAACATTGGCTACAACCCCATGACAGCACTGAAGGAATGCTGCTGTAATACATTGTTTCCTGAATATGCTTGCTGAAGTGTTCTGGGAGACCAAAGAAAGAAACTGGGAGGTCAGCTAAATTGGGCACTGGATAAGGGTTCTTCATTCACTAACCTCAGTTACTGAAGCTTCTGCTTAGCCAAACTACACAGCTGACAGAACAAAGGTCGGTGTAAGCCACCACACCAGCATTTTAGAACACTGTATATTGTTCTTACCTTTCCAAACAGACCCATTTTCCCAAGGGGGTTCCCATGTCTCGAGCAGTCTTTTAAAATTAAAGAGTTTCTGTGGCAAGCAGGTTATTGCCCCACTTCCTTCTCCATCAGTGATGAAGCCAACTATTTTCTCTAATTATGTTATAGCTGCCAATAGCCTTGTGCTCTCCGTGTTCCATTTCTGCTTTAGTTTAGAGTGGCTGGAATGGTCCTTCACAATTGCTGTGTCTGTTTATTAAAAAGGGGGAAAAGAGCCGAATAAAGCCATTAATGAAATAGGATACTTTAAGGTGTGTGTGTTGTTTTTTTTAAAATTATAGTATAATGAATCGTATCAAGTAGGACAAATTGGCAGACATTATGTGGGCAAAATGCAGTTAGTGCTCTGCATCAGTGTAGGCCAGGGCCTACAATTGAATTACAGAATTCAGTGGCCAGTTCCACTAGCCATTATGTAATGCTTGCTTTGGGTGTCTTCTTCTCCTTGCACGTGTTGTGTTCCTAATCCTGCCATCTCTCATGAAGCACTGCGGTCAGGATTGCCAGGTCTCCTGTGATTTTAGACCCTGAAATGAGGCCAGAGGCCAGGAGATCCAGAAGCGTGGCTTTGCCAACAGCTGTGGAGCTTCCCATGCCTGGCAGTGTTGCACCTGAAGGGTCAGGGGGCAAAACTGGACAGTGTGGGCTAGGGGTGGGTGAACGACTTTATTTCTAGTCCATGTCACTTTCGCATGTGTTCACTCGTAAATCTGTTTTATCTTGTTTCCATATTAATCTGGGATTTTTTTAAAAAAATCAAAGCAAAAATTGGCATTTAAGTATGTCTTTCTACATGTATTTCCTCTCATAATATGCATTTCTAAGTATATCTTCTGTCATGATGATCCACAATGTAAATGCATTTTGACAAAATCCCATGGGTGTAGTTAATAGTGCTCAAATTTGTATCACTGGCAGTTAGGGATGTCAGAGGAATCCATCCAGGGGTGGGGTTTGCTGAGCTTTCATCAGCTTGGCCCCCAGATAGGATGTCATGAGAATCTAGTTTGGGGCTCAAGCTCGGCAGGTTCTCACCAGCTCAGCCCCCTGGATACCAGTCCAGGGACCCCTGTGCTTGCCCGACTCGGTGTGCGGAGAGTTGAGCAAGCACGGTGGTCTCCACTGCTGTGCTGAACTGCCATTTTGTGCAAAATGATGGCTCAGAGCAGGAGGCCATTCCCTGGGTGCTGTTGGACTGCCTGGCAGCTCAGTGCTCACCACAAACAGGGTTAGGTGGCTGGTGGGGGTCTGGTGAGCAACGCACAGCATGGGATGGGGTGAGCTGGGATGGGGTGAGTAGGAGCATCCCTACTCCCGGACTTTGGCTCACTTCCCTGTGAGCTGGCCCAAGCCCAACTTGATCTGCATCGAGTAGGGCCAGCTTGCAGATTTTCCAGGTTTCCCCCCACTCATAAATAGAAAGTTGTGCAAATTACAGTCACAATTTGTGTAAGTTGTGCAAATTGTGGCCGTAGTTTGCTTAATTTAACTTTCTATTTACGAGGGGAGGAACCCCTGAAAGAAGTTATCAGATTTCAGGAAAAGACCATGGCTCAGCTTGCAAACACAAGCTGAGCTGAATGGGCAGCAGAAATATGTCGGGCTCCCAAAGGGCCAGATTTTCAAATGACCAAAATCCCTAGTGGTAGTGAGAACAAGGAAGCAATTACCTATCTGATGCTGCAAGGATGTTTTGTGGGGTTTAGCACAGGTTATTTGCTGTTTGCATATATGTATATCTACTCTGATGGCACCTATGCCATTATACATTATCACTGCATCTTGTTCAGTTTTTTTTCTGTTCTGTTGATGGAAATAAATAAATGTTTGAATGAAAATGTACATTTTGTAAAAAAACCCCAAAAACTTAAATCTGGGACACCCTTTAAACTTATTAAGAAGTTTTTATTTCATTACTCCAATTGCTTTATTGCCAAACCAGGGATGTTAAAACTGCAGTGAGGGCTCTTCCCCAAGTGTTGGGGGGGGGAACCTCTGGACTGGATGTCACTGCTGTCCAGTTGAGTCTGGACCCACAGGGTGAACGTTTGTGTGTTTTTTCATAGGGCATCTGCTGAGTTGGAATTGGAGCCTCACCCAGTGGAAACACTGAACAATGCGCAGCTCCATCTCAATGGGCAGTCCATACAAAGTTGTAATATGCCCCCAAAGCTTCTGCAGTAATAATACTACGATTCTGGGGGTGTCCATTCTTTTTGGACAGGATGCCTACTAAATTGAAAGTTCTGATTTGCTTGGTGTTAGGGATGGTGCAGGTGCCTCATTCCCTCTGGGAATCCAGCAGAACATCCCCTGCCCACACCCCCGAGCCCTGCTCACCAAGCCCCTGCCGTCACCCTGCCTGCACTTGGCAAATGGCCTACACTCACCCCGGCGGCCTTGTCTTGCTCTGCGGTCATTCTTTTTTAAGAAATAAAGTGGCAGTCACAAAAATGCACATATTTGCGCATGGGCAAAAATGCGCATATTTGGGAAAAATCACAATTTCACACACACAATATGCACATTCGCAAAAATATGCATTTTCGCACATACACAAATATGTGCATTTTTGTGATCGCCATTTTATTTCTCAAAAAATGGTGATTACGGAGCTGGACAAGGCTCTCAGGGTGAGTGCAGGCTGCCCACCGAGTGTGGGAGGGGCTCGAGCGCAGTCTGGGGATCGGCAAGCAGAGGCAGGGGCTGGGCGGGTGCCCAGAGAAGCCAGATGGGGGTGGGTTTGCACATCCCTACTTGCAGTGAATGAGGGGTTATCTGTAAGTGCCATGCATGACGTTATAGCACATCATAGAGTTCTCTGCATTAGACTCTTTGCACTGGATGCCTGCTCAGAACACTTGAGTGCAGGAATGTATCTGTAATGAAGTTTGAAGGAAATCTTCAAAGTTTAACATGAAATTGTAAACACTCCCCTTCGCCAAATGAAATACCTAATTACTTGCATATACAAGTAAGAGCAAACGAGCAAATCTTGAGCTTGTTGAGGTTCTCCAAATTCCACCTTGAAGCTTGTCGTGACTCACTTTTATGTCAGATTACTAGGCTTGATTTTTTTCTTTTCACATGGAGATTTGCGCATATTTTCATGTGCATTTTTGCAAATCTATTCATCCGTTTGTGTGCATTATTGAAATGTACACATTTTTCTCCATTGATTAAACCTCTTTGTGCACATTTTAAAAAGTACTCTTTTTTTTTTTTTTTTGCCTTTTTCAATCAAATGTACACTTTTTTTGAATGCATTTCTCTTGTTCCATGACTCACATTGCATGCTTGGAAATGTGTGGACTTTGACCACAGGTGCAAACTGGGTAGATTCTGGTAAAAAATGAACTGAAACCAATGTCTCATACATCCCTGTATACAAGCTTGCATGACTGGTAGTATATGTTCAAGTCACAGGTAACTAGTTATGTATGCAAACATGCATAAATAAGGGGTTACACTTGTACAGATCTTTCCCTAAGGATGGGGCACTGGGTTACTATAAATAAATATCCATGGGTCATTTCTGAAATTCCAAAAGCGATTAGAAGAACCATACAAACAGCATAATCCTATACATGTCTACTCAGAAGTCAGTCCCCTTGAGCTCAGCTGGACTTGTTCCCGCTGGGAGTGCAGTGGACAGGATTGCAGTCTGAATTCCCATAGCTGTAATAGCATTGAACACACTCAGTGCAATTGCAGAAAATTATAGAAAGGAGATGAATTTAGAGTACCTGGACTCAGTTGGTGATACAAGTTTAAAGCCACAAGAAGCTGGAAAAAACAAGTTCCTCTAACAGATCTTGGCACTGTAGTGCTGCAGAGTTTACTTGGTGGTTTTTCAAAAAATGGATTCCCTCCACTCCCTGCTGCTGACACTTCCCATGTACTTTCTTCATTGACACATGTCCCCAAACTTAAACTCATCTTGCCAAGGGGTCATCAGTAATGGTTTCAGGTTTTGTTGCTTTCACATCATCTGTATTTCTCTTTTTGGTCTGCATATATTACCCAGTTGACCTGGAGATATTTATGCTGATAGTGGATTTCTGGTGCACTGATAGATTTCTCCCCTCTCTGAATCAATAGTTGGCAATGGTGTGTAACTCATATCTATTGAGCTAGATAGACGGGCGCTGTTCTCCATTGCACTCTAATTGCCTTGTGTGACTCCGATGGTGCAAAATGATCAGGCCTGTGCACAACAGCATTCGTATCTGAGGGGGATGCGGCATTTAGATGACAAATAGGTCAACTGCCTATTTACTGAATGTGTTGCCAGTATAGTGGGGTTTTCTGTATTTTTCTTGCATGGTTGACACTGTCAAAATGCAGGTTTTGTTTACAAATAATTGCTTGGAAATAGCAGAAGATGCTAACACATCTCATTGTCCAAATCAAACCAAATTAGAAGAACTGATCAAGGGAAGAATCTCATAACGAGGGATGCCCATCGCTGGGAAATCTGGTTCTTTTTTGGCTTGACAGAATTCCATGATGTGTACAACTTGCTTGGTGTCTGGGATCCACACTGAAGGCTGCTCCCCAATTCTGGGAACTTGTTTGGGCTCATATGGGGGGGGAGGTTCTGCGATTTGCATCAATTTATGAGCAATCTGTGTGAACTATGGCCGAAGTTGCACAAATTATGCAAATTTGGCTGTAATTTGAGCATATTTGCCTGTATATTGTAGAAATTTATCAGAAATTTGTGCAGACTGCAAAACATTCTCTCCAAAAAATGCACAAAATTCCCTCCCAACCCAAATCCACAAACTGACCTGAGTCTCCACAGATCAAGTTGGGCTCTGCAGCAGGAACCAAAATAAGTCCGGAGGGCCAAGCCTGGGAAAACTCATCAAACCCTACCCTGCCCCAAACAGATTTCTCTGACATCTCATAACTCCATCCTTTTGGCCACTGATAGAGCACCTGCATTGTCATATCCCACTAAATTCACAAGGACAGAGAATAAGCTAAAGTGGAATACCCTAGCCTAAGCATGGATCACACTTGGTCAGAGATTATGATCAATGTAGAGTAGAACCTGGCCTTGAGATCCACCTGACTTTATGGCATTTCCTCAACCTCCAGTGCCCCATCCCACATTATTCAGGAGGACCCCCAACTGCCTGGAGAGGCTTTTCAGGGGTGTAGGTGGCTGCAGGGGGAAGGAAGGGTTGAGAAATCTTTCTTCTGTGAACTTGCTTCCATTGACTTATCTCAGAATACAGATCTCTGCTTTTGGTTTACAACTTATTGTTGTGGTATAATTTAAAAACAAGATGTGTAAGAAGGGAGTTCTGTGCACCTACTGCTCACATGTAAGGATGATGTCAACGTTTGTCTGAGCCATGCTTGGTAACAAAGTCCAGAGGCTTGAAAAGCCCACCTCGAAGGAGTAATGGGCTTTTAAAGCCCCCAAACTCTTTTACAGCTTGGATCCAAATCCAGACTGGATTAAAGTTCCCGCCTCACTCCCCACCCATCTGCACTGTGCTCCTCCATCTTCAGAAGCCCTCCCTGCCAACTCACCATAAAAGCCACAGTTAATACTAACCATAGTTTGTCTGGGTTCTGACCAAATGAGAGACCACAGCCAGTTGAAAATGGATCCAAGTTGATCTAAGATGTGGAAATTACTTTACTCCCCAAGCCAAGCCCCAGCTTCCAGCCTTTGCACCCCCTCCCCCACCTCAAGTTCCCAGTTCTGGTCCTGTCATAGGCTTCTTAGGCAAGATGATTCAGTAATTTGGGATCCCTGTGGTAATGGCAGCAAAACCTAAGGGAGACAGGGGCAGGGCAAGTGAGGTGAAAGGATGCAGTGGCTGGAGCATTTCATCTCCTAGTGTACTTTTGTAGCACATACAGTTTAGATCAACTGTGCACAAACTGAACCCCGAGTAGGGATGGCAGAGAATTCCACCACGGATTTCAGTGAGGCCGAATGCACTGGCATTTGGCCCCCCGAAACCTGTGGTGGAACGACCTCCCCCCCGCCACCCGGCGGAATCCCCCCAGAACGAAACTTACCTGGGGTGGTGGCTCTGGCGGCGGCTCTGGCGGCGGCGGCTTGTCTTTTGGCCGGCTGCTGCAGCTGCAAATGGCGGCCTCCGTAGCGGCCACCATTTGCATCCTGCCAGGCTGCCGTGATAGGCTATGTAAGTATTTACATAGCCTATCATGGCGAAGAGCAGGGACGGAAATGGCGGCCGCTATGCCGTTTGTGCCGCTGCTCTTTCTGTGATAGGCTACGTAAATACTTACATAGCCTATCATGACAGCCTGGCAGGATGCAAATGGCAACTGCTACAGTGGACACCATTTGCGTCCGCAGCAGCCCAGCCGTGGCTGGAACTCTGGCTGCGGACGGCCCTGGCCGGCGGCTCCGCAGAGCCACCACGGAGCAGAGCTGGCCAGGGAGGATTCTGCGGGGGGGGGACGGAGCGCTTCCCCCCCACCGCGAATCACACCTGCGAAAAGGTAAGCAACTTTCATACATCCCTAACCCAAGGGATGCACGTGGCCTTGCAAGGCCTTTATTATGGCCAGAGCCAGCTCCAGGGTTTGGAGGGTCCTTGGGCAAGTCACCCTCCATGGGCCCCCTCCCTCAGTGAGTCTACCATCTCACCACCATTGTCACCAGCTGCTCTCGCTCCTCCTCCTCTTTCTCATCATTGCTCCCACTCGTTTCCTTGACAGGCAGAGAGCGTGTGATCAAGGAGGCACGGGCATCCACTGCTCCTCCTTCTCACCACCCCTGTTGTCTGGGCCAGAGGTAGAGGCAGGTGAACAAGCAGGTTGCAACAGTGAAGAGGAGGAGCACCTCCAGGGGGCTCTTGTTAGTGGAGCCCTCCTGGGCTGTGGGCCCTTGGCAGGTGCCCTACCATGCCTGCCTTTGATGCCAGCCCAGACAGCGCCCCTCCAACCAAGGGTGCCCCGACTCACCTGCGGAATTCTCCCTGCTGCCGGCACTCTCCACTTCCTCCCCCCAGAGATCCTCATGCAGGGGACCCACTGCTAGCAGCAAGGAAAGAGTAGTCTGTATCAGGATTGCGTCTGGTGTGAGTGTGTGTACTCATGCCCCAGACCCGCTATCACATATGACCCTTGGGGCCTAAAATGTTGTGCGCTGCTGGTTTAGAATGTGGGCTGACCCGAATCAGCCTGATTCCACTCAGTCCAGTCAAGATCTTCCATGAAGCTTCATCCCAGCCTTAATTAAGCTGTCCGTGAGAAAACGCCCTTGCTTGCAGCGCAGAACCTGCTGCTGTTTGCTTAGCAAATATGAACTGGCTGTTTCTTATTGGGGTATTAGTTACACTGTATGGTAGTATCTTGTTTAATTATGAGGTTCCTTACCAAAGCTTATTTAAGATTAGTTTATCAGTTCCTAACATGTAATCCACAGCATTTCTGCTGATATTATATCTGAGACACGGAGGGACTGTTTGCTTGCATCCCCCCCCCCCGCCCTTTGCCTACAGATGTTACAGTAATTGATTATAAGGTTTCAGCTCACGTGGGCTTTGTAAATGCATTATAAAACAAAAAGTAGAATCGAGACACAAAGGACTCCATTCAGAGTACCTTTGAGCTGAGGATCGGATTCTGCCTTTCCCCGTCTGCTTCCCATGAGTCAGTGTAAGTATGCTTTGCAAGTAAGAAAGAATGGCTTTGCTGCATCAGATGAAGAATTCATCTAGCATGGCTCGAATTCGGGGGTGGGGAAAGGAGAAGGTAGGGAGGCCTGACTGACATCCACAAGTCCAATCCCCTGAGTTCCATCAATATTAGCCAAATTAATCTCCCAATTAACTTCTAAAAATAGTGCCTAAAGTGGGCCATTGTCCCCTCATGCCTCCTGTAATAAAAGCACTGCTGTGCTATCCAACTCACATTCTGTCTCCATCAGTAGCCAGCCGGATGCCCTGAGACATCAATGGGGATAGCAGAAGAGGCATGCAAATGCCCCGTAGGTGTTCACTGAACATGTACAGTGGACAACAAGGTTGCACCCACTAGCTCCATGCTGCCATCCGCATGCCAGCTTGGCCTTCCTGCCCTACCTACATAAGTTTAGCATACAGTGAGAATAGGATGTCTTTCTTCATGAGGCTGGCTTGTGCATGCAGACTTTCCATGTGCTTGGGAACCTTGTCTCATCGGGATTCAAGAGTGTGTCAAATCTTCTCTTCCTTCCTTGAGAAGAGCTAGGTCTTGGGTCTTGAATGTGCTGTAATCCCTTGGGCTGAAAAGGGTTCCCCACCCTTCTGTTATGCTGCTGCTGAACAATATAACCCTGCCCCCAATTTTGTGATATTTTAATACATTGAAAACCTTTTAGCTTTTTACTTCTTTAGACACTGAATGCCTTGGGGACCCTCTTCAGTGTTGAAATGGCCATGAGGAACTAAAAGCTTTGCAATGCATTCATTCCACGGACAGATTCATCCATACATGTTTACAATTTGATGATTTTTTCACTTGATTATTGTCAGATGTTTACGTGAACCATCTTCACCGAAAAATATTATGTTTGAATTGACTTGGGGTGATGTATGGTGATTAGTCTGCAATACATACTTCACACATGCAAGTCATCTCCTGGTGTGACAGTCTGTGAATGATGAACATGCACATGCAAACTGCCCCTTAGATTATGCAGTGTTTGAAACCCCTATGTACTGTATGTTAATTTCACACATGTGGGCTTTCCTCTGCAAGAATTGAATATATCATGTGTGAGGCTTTGAATATTATCTTGCTGGACATCAAGATAATATTTAAAACCTCATACAGGAGATATTAATATTTTTTGAAAATTATTGATTTATAGTTGACGTTTGGTGTCAAACTGAGGAACACTTGACCTTGATGATGAATTGAAATTTTCAGTGAAAAAAAATAATGACAGACATGGACCTGAGACATTATTTTAGCTGGGGAATGTGGCCAACCAAACTGTTTAAGTTTGTTGGTCCTAAATGAGGGGTTCTTACTTCGCTACCAGGTGTTTACTCCAAAACAGACATGCTCTGTTCACTCACATTTTACTGGGTGCCTCCATAATGCTGTCATTCGGTCATTGTACTCCTGTGATTTCCCTCCCCCCACCCCACTTGCTGATTCTTCCGTCTTTTCTCAGACTTCAGAAAATCCAGAACCTTAACTATAGAAGGTGTAGCCCTTATTAGAGTTGCTGTGAATATTTATTATTATCACTTCCTGAAGCAAAAAACCAAACCCACCCACCCACCCACATTAACATCTGTGGAAAATGTCCCCTAAATATGAATGAACTTCCAAAAACTAAATAGAAGAAGAGGAGGAGGAGAAGTGATTTTTGTGCAAGATTTTAAACAATTGGAAGATCAATCCTACATATTTGGGAGGGGAGATGATCCATGGAGGAGCATCCACCATGTCTACATCACCCTGCCAGCTCACTGTGGCTAGGTAGGAGGTGCATGTGTGTGTGTTCCATTGGTTTCCTCCTCCTAGTGACCACAATGGGAGGGAAATTAACAACATTGGTGTCCAGAATGGCATAGCTTTGAACCCAATCTGTTGGAATCTGAGGGGAATGAGGGTGCTTTGGATCCTCTGGATCCAAGTCCATCCCTGACATACACCCCCAACCAGCCCAAGGAATGTTCCGTTTAAGTCCAGACTGCCAGCAGGAACACCACGGGTGCTACGTCTACACCCATGGAGATTTGTGCTGGTGAACTGTGGGATTTCCAGGGTACAAGAGCTGATCCTCTGGCGGACCACCCTGTCTGCTGGGTGAGTAGCATGCCCACCGCATCCTACAGTCCTTCAGCTGGCCTTCGGGGAAGCTTAGGATTGTTCCTTAAGTTGAAAGCTGCTCACTCAGCAGCCCTTAATGTGGTGCCCGTTTGAAAAAGAGCTCTGTGAAATAGCAAGTCAGTTAGTACTTGAATGAAGAACAAGTCTGAATACTATTTTGGCGCCTGCACAGCAGTACAAAGTTCATGATACACACTTTACGCAAGTATTTATTTAAGCCGAGGAGGAGGAGCAGCAGCAGCACCATCATTTCTTCCAGCACTTTTTAGGAAAACAAGTCAACTGAGATGTGAATCTGTAAAAATAAATACATAAATAAAATTATAGGTTCCTTTAAATGCTTGTGGAACAATGCACATAGGATTCAACCTGACGTGATAACAACTCAGAAAATGGCTGATTTGTTTTTCTAGATACATCCCCCATACACATGAAGTCACATTTTGATGACATTGAGATATCCAAAAATAGGAAACAGGAGGTTTCACATGCACCTAATCCTTATACTTGGTATCAACAACCATCAACAGACCATAATTATTTCAGTGCTACTATTCTGGGATAGCGTCACGATGTAGTTTCTAGAATGAGTATTGTAACTCTTTTTTTTTTCTCTTTCCTGTCCCTAGTTTCTATGCATGCCTGAAATAACATCCTATTAAGTGAAGTATTGACAATTACATTGCTCTCTTGGTTTATAAGGCATTGCATTATAAGCCTCCCACTTCTCATTCCATGAATTTATTTTAATTGTGAATTCCACCATGGGTGGAATGGTCTCTCGCCCCCTCCCCCCTCCCCCCCCTCTGTGTGTGTGTGTGTGTGTGTGTGTTATAAAGCCAGCCATTACTGATGTTTTTTTAAGTAGGAAAAAATAACTGTTTTGCATTAATAAAAGTCGACAGATTATGGAGGGACTTTGGATGGAATCCTATGTCATGTGAGCAGAAGTCTGCTTACCTGATGGGACATTTTCCTTCTTTTCTTTCCACCCCCCAGCCCTCTGCACCTCCCACAAATCTTCTCTGGAGGATCCCACCAACCCCCTGGAGTATATTTTGAGGGTGTGCAGGGGCTGTGTGTGTGGGCTGTAGGATGGAGGGGAAATTGCCCCCTCGCAGTTCTGCTGATGGAAGTTCTGTTAGTGGAAGAATTTCACTGGATTCCACCCCAAGATATCTTGAAAGGTCTTCTAATACAAGTGACAACAGAAGATAAGTGAGTAGCTATTAAAAATAATTTAATACAAAGTGGCAAATCTGAGTGCATTTCAGCTCAGTAGTCAAGAGACTTGAAGTCAAGTGGGGGCCATACTTGCAAGTAGGGATGTACGAATCCCTTACCTGGTTCCGGTCCAAGGCTTCGGCGGTGGGGGGGAGGTGATCTGTCCCTCCCCCCGGAATCCTTCCCAGCCAGCTCTGCTCCACGGCAAGGCCGCGGAGCTGCCGGCTGGGGCCGGCCGCAGCCAGACTTCCGGCTGCTGCCGGGCTGCTGCAGCTGCAAATGGTGGCCATCATAGCAGCCACCATTTGCATCCTTGCATTAAGCCGTGATATTTATGTAGCCTACAAGTATACTTATGTAGCCTACGACGGCAAAGAGCAGGGGCGCAAATGGCATAGCAGCAGCCATTTGCGCCCCCGCTCTTTGTTGAGATAGGCTACATAAGTATTTACGTGGCCTATCATGGCCTAATGCAGGCATGCAAATGGCGGCCGCTACAACGGCTGCCATTTGTGGCCACAGCAGCCCAGCAGCAGCTGGAAAACGAGCTGGAGCCACCACATCCGCCACCACCGCATCTGCCGCCAGGTAGGTCCGTTCCAGGGGGGACTTCGGGGGTTGGCAGGGAGGGGAGGCTGTTCCGCCATGGATTCTGGGGGGCTGGATTCTAAAGAATCCGGCCTCACTGGAGTCTGTGGCGGAATTTTCCAACATCCCTACTTGCAAGGCCATTTGTTCCCCATGAACTGGGGAGCATGATGTATGTTTTATCCTGTTTGTTTGTTTGTTTGTTTGTTTCTTAAACAAGAACTAAATGCTTGGCCACCACATCAAACAGTGTTGCAGTCTAGCCTGGCAATGGTCCCATTTGCCACAGAATGGTCCAAGGGGAGCAACACTACATCATGACATATCGTGATTCCCAGGACATTCTGGGGGGAGAGGTAGATGGTTGCCTCCATTGGCCAATAGATGAAATGACAGACCTAACTGCACTTCGTTTGGTCCTTTAGTGTGTGTGTGTGTGTGTGTGTGTGTGTGTGTGTTTATATGCATGTACACTGGAGATAAGATATATCCATCCCTACTCAGAGATTTAATTTTTTAAGACCCTAGGGAAGGAGTAGGCAACCTTTTTCGATATGTGGGCACATTTCACAATTTGAGAAACTGCCCATCACAAAATGGCTGCTATGGGAGGCATTTGTTGTTGTTGTTGTTCAGGACAAGTAAACCTGCCCCAAAGACTGAGTACAAGGCAGAGGTGGGGTCTGAGCCGCAACACAGTAAACAACTCTTTTGAACCCACATTTTTCAGCACCAACAGCAACCTATTTCACAGTGATCCCAGCTGTCGGTAAAACAACAACAACAACAACAACAGTGAAAGGGACAGGACACCTTGGCAGGTGCAAAGGAACTGAGCTCAATCCTGAAGAATCACAAAGTAACACAACTCTAATAAGACACTCTCAAAAGGCAAAAATAAGGATCAAATGAGGACAATTATTTACTAGGAACAGTAAATAGGGACTACTCCTGGTAAACAGGGATAGTTGGTGTGTGTGTGTGGCATGTTTCTTCCTCAAATGAGTCTGCTCTTACAGTCTTGCTTCTCTTTATGCCTGGAACTGCCTCCCAGAACATGTTGGGATGCCATTTCTTTTCCTTTTAGTCCCCCACTTTATGTAAGTAAGTCTACATACCTGTAACCGAAATAAATGCATACATGAAACAAACGCCACCACCCCTGTTTATCCTCACATACATTTGTCTCCCATGAGTTGAAATTTAAATGGTAAGCTCTTTGAGGCAAAAAAACCCAGTGATTTTGTACTTTATAATATATTGTGCAGATTAATGTAATCATCATCATGGATGACACAATTTCTACATAAACAGTGAGCTTCACAATTTTGAATAACTGTTTCTTACTGCTCTTAACCCCAGAAGAAGAGAAATATCCTGCAATATAAAATTATCATGTGGTACCTATTATCATATTTATTCCTCTAAGCTAGAACTTATTACAAGCTGAAGTGAGAACCATTTGAACTGTCACAGATACCATCAATCAAGACATTTAGAAGTTGTTTGTTTGAAGGGAAAAAAAATCCAAGACCATTTTAAGCAAAAGCCTGGAAATCTGAGATGTTCTGATTCTGTTCCTTAGTGAAGAGCAGCAAACCCTAGGGATGTTTACTTGGAAGTAAATCCTGCTATGTTCAATGGGTCTTTCTCCCTAGCAAGTGTGCTTGGGTTTACAGCCTATGTTACCTCAGATACTTTGGCAAGTATGACCAAGGTGAGTGCTTCCTAATTCAGAACCACATAATATTCTGTCCCGAGAATATGAGAGAAAATACTTCAATAATAATGGGTTAGATGTTACAAAGCCTTCCTACTTCCTCTGTAGCATGTACATTATTTATGGGAACGGAATTAAAACTAGGTAGGGTAGGGGTTAGAAAGGAACTGCAATGCTTTATAAGCACCCTAGGCTAAAAACTGAAGCAAGAGTTCATTCCTATTGAAGATGAGGAGACAGAAAGTGTAATTTTTTATTGCCCATAGTAAATCTGTTTGTTTAACACATGGAGAAAATATTGCGCTTCAAGAATTGCTTACCCTTATAAGGGGGAAAATTGCCCGCATAATGCTGTCGAGGTCAGGCAGTTTGCTTGTCTTATCATAAAAGTAATTGCTGGACCCACAAAGCATGCCTGCCCAAGGGCAACTTTAACTTCAGTGTGTAACTTAAAAGTACTGGGCATGTTTTGCATCTTAATTTCATGTGCCTGTTGGTGCTACCCTGCTTCCATTCATGCTTTCTGGTCTGAAAGAAAGGCGGAGTGGTAATAACCATGTTGAACAGTTGCTTTCTGAAAAGGAAGATATGAGTGAGTCATGGCGAAAATTCTGCATTTTAGAATATCTTACACCAGTCTGAATGTAAACTACCAAAAAGAAGTGAGGTAGACAATGAAAAGATCGCATGCCTGATGGAATTCATTCCACTATTTTTTCTATTGCATTGACTCTTGCAGGCCATCTAGCAGGTTAGTACCATGTAGGGATAGCATGGCTTGGAATCAAACTCAGGGAATTCAGGAGACCTGAGTCCAAATGGGACAACTGCTGAACAATCCAACCCCTCAACTTTCCAAACCCCAAATTTCCTCTCTTGAGCTCTCCATATGTGTGCAGTTGGGAGGGGAAATCCATGCCTGCTATCCCCGTCCAGCTTCCCAGCACCCAAACACACTCTCTTCCCTTCCACCTTATTGTCTTAGCAGAAAAAACAAAAACAATATGAGAGGAAAAATGGATATTACTCCCTCCACCTCTGACCCTCCCCACTCCTCAGTTCATCATCACCTAGAGTAATGCTGGGTGCACTGGACTCTGGTAGGGGCAGTTCTTTCTAGGACTCCTGCAACTGTAGAAGTACAAAATATTAAACCCAAGTGGGCAAGACCTTGCCCCCCAATAAAAGAACAAAAGAAGCCAATGAGGACTGAGCATGCTTAGTGGCTTCCAGAGGCCACAGAATGGCAGTGTCAGTTGGGAAGGAAAACTGGAAAACCATAGGAGAGGGAGATAATGAATTGGTCTGCTTGAGCCTTTTACAGCTTATAATATCCTGAAAGAGTGCGTTGCTGGTGGGCTGGCTGACTGCTGGAATGCCGAACAGGAGCACTCTTAGGGAATGAAGAGAATGCAAAATTGTGTTGCAGGTCCCACTTGTATATCCTAATAAGAAACTCTGGTGGATAAATTCCTGTCAGTTTGGAAGCAAAATGGGGCCACCCAAAACTAATGCATTGATTTCTACATACTCAGCAGGATCCCTGGATTTGAAGAAGTATATGAGTTTGTAAATTAGAAGAATTATTTTTTTACACCACCAAACCACCCTATGAGCTTCCAGGACTACAGAATATTGAGAGCATTGAGATAAGAAAATACTACAGTAACTTGTCTCATTATGTTATGATGCTTGAAAACCAGTTAATGCTTTTTAAATGGGGGAATAATACTGCTGTAGTATGATTAATGAAACATACACACGCATGAAAAACTGAAGGACAACAGAACTAAATTCATATTATTTAATTTCTTTTTTCCTAACTAGGGATGAGGAAAATAGATTCACTGCCTAATTCTACACAAAGACACCCCCCCCACACACACATACACAGACAACACAACACAGAATGACTGAGAAATCAAAGTAGGGTGTTTCAGAAAGATTATGCAGGAAAACGTCTGAGAGAAGGATTGAGTTACAGCAGAAAGGTAGGGTTGTTTTGAATGAAACAATGCAAACAAAACCTGAAGCCAAGCCACCCCACCCCACCTACTATGAAGGAATCTATCACTTCACTTCACTCCTGTCTACTGTAAACTGCTACTCTGTGCTGAGAGAAACTGAAGACAGTGGGATTCATGAAATGCTCAGTAGAACTCAACCCCTCTCCCAGAGCACAGTGATGGTAAAACATGTGCTACTAGCCTAGAATTAGAAGGTGGACCTGTAAGTCATGCAGCCGCACTCCCTCCCCTTGCTCATGATCAATGTTTATAGAAATGAAACCAAAAGACACTATTTGCATGAGACATAAAGACTGCATCTGGGCCAATTAGCACTATATAGCATATCCAGGGAATGCCTCAAGGACATAAGGAAATTTTTTTTAAAGGCATCTTCTGCGATCCCTCTGAACAGGAACACATTTCTTCGAGCCTGGGGATACACTGTAACATCTTATGGCAGGTTGCACTTGTTCTGTATCGTTCCAACATTCTGTACCATTCTGCTTATGTAGGTGCACATCCTTACAGGTAGCCATAAATTGCTGTCACTCCAAATCCTACCCCTTACCTAAGATAGAGGGCTTCTTGAACCTCTACCCATACATGATTTCATTCTTCACAAAAATGAAAGAAAAGAAAAGATGGCATTGTGTGCTTGTGCCCAACTTGTCTGTGAGGATTTTCATAATAGGCAAACGTGAATCACCAAAGTAATATACTTGTTTGTGTAGCTTCTCTATGGGATGCCTGTCATTTGGAAATCCGGCCTTTCTGGGGCTTGTCAGGGTTGTGCTGCCTACCCGACTCAGCATACATTTGCAAGCCGAGTCACAAGTTTTCCCCCAACTCTGGGGGCTTTTTGTGGATTTTTGTTGTTGTTGCTGTTGGCTGCAATTTGCACAAATGGGAAAATATGGAAAATCCACTAACTGGCCCAACTCACTGCAGACCGAGTCAAGCCAGTTAGCAGAAAATGGACCAAAGCCCAGGGTGGGTGAGCCAATGAAAGCTTGGTGAGCTCCACCCCCAAATGGGTTCCTCAGACGTCCCTAACTTTCTCAGAATGCAGGTTTCTGGTATGCATGTCAGGAAGAAAACTGCATAGTGAGATCTGCATCCTTGTTTGCTAAGATACTCACATCCTCACAACTGAGTACATCTGTGTATAAAAGAATTAACTGCACTGCTTAAAATTGTCAGTTAGAACTTGTAAAATGCAGCCCACTAGTCATGTACTGTGACCTTTTAGGTTCTTGGGGATCTCCCTTGGTTTATGCCATACCTGCCATTCAGCACAAACAGAAGATGTGTCAAGCCCTCTGTGGGCCTCCATATAAAGGTCCCATGCTCATTGTTTGGCTCATTAGGTCACAAACAGAGCAATCCTCATTTAATAAGTCCAATCTCCTTCCTATTTAAATTGGTCCACAAGAGGTTAATATCCCCCCCCCAAAAAAAAAATTGATAATAGTTTTCATTGGAACGGATTTCTACATTTTGAATTGCTCATATATTTTAGCAGTAATACTGACACATGCTTCTACTTTGACCTTTTGACAATCTCTTTTTGGTATGTTGTCCATTTCATTCCTGTCTCTATTTACTGCTCAGTGCGTCAGTGAGAAATGGGGATTATATGTTTGCCAGTCGAAGTATAAAATATGGAAAGGTCAGAGTAGTAAAATAGCATATTAGGAATAAAAATTATGATATCTCATTCTCAAGACAAAGTGAGCAATAAAGGAGAATGGGTTATGTGACAATGTCTTTGACACAGTATCTGAGGTGCTATTGGCTGAAATCTTGTATATAATTTTCATCTTTTCGTGCCTGAAAGGTCAGTTCCCTTATTTTTTTTTTATTTTTTTGGTGTGGAGGGTTCTTTATCTATTTAGAGATTTACAGTGCAGTCCTATGCATGTTTACTTGGAAATAAAATAAGTCACACTGTCTTCAATGGTGCTTAATCCCAAGTAAATATTTACTACAGTTCTACTCTTAAAGATGGCCTAGAAATAATAATAGATAGACAGACAGACAGATAGATAGATTTAGGATTGCAGCTTCAGAGTTCAGGCAGAAAGCAAATCAGCATTGAATGGTACATTTAAAATAAGATCTACAGCTTGTGATCATTTCCCATGAAACCTTCAGGAGAAGATCCCAGAAGATCATGAGTGCATGCACGTGTTTTGATTGCTACCACAGAATGACAATACAATAGCATTCTGTGAAAATGTGAAGAAAATTGGCTTTCCATGGAAAAGGCCGAGTGGTGCATTTGATTCTGTGGCTTTGTTGGATTTGGATCTTTAGTATCAGACTGTATTGCCCCCTTTTACCCTGCACGCTTGAGTTGTTGTTCAGTCGTTCAGTCGTGTCCGACTCTTTGTGACCCCATGGACCATAGCACGCCAGGCCTTCCTGTCCTGCGCTCTCTCCCGGAGCGTGCTCAAGTTCATATTCATTGCATCCGTGATGCTATCTAGCCATCTCATCCTCTGCCGTCCCCTTCTCCTTTTGCCTTCAGTCTTTCCCAGCATCAGGGTCTTTTCCAGGGAGTTTTCTCTTCGCATTAGGTGGCCAAAATATTGGAGCTTCAGCTTCATTATCTGTCCTTCCAATGAGCACTCAGGGTTGATTTCCTTTAGGATGGACTGATTTGACCTCCTTGCAGTCCAGGGCACTCGTAAGAGTCTTCTCCAGCACCACAGTTCGAAAGCATCAATTCTTCGGCGCTCAGCCTTCCTTATAGTCCAGCTCTCACAGCCATACATTACTACTGGGAAAACCATAGCTTTGATTAGACGGACCTTTGTCGGCAAGGTGATGTCTCTGCTTCTTACTATGCTGTCTAGGTTGGCCATAGCTTTCCTCCCAAGGAGCAAGCGTCTTTTAATTTCATGGCTACAGTCACCGTCTGCGGTGATCTTGGAACCCAAGAAAGTAAAATCTGTCACTGCTTCCATTTCTTCCCCTTCCATATGCCAGGAAGTGATGGGGCCAGATGCCATGATCTTAGTTTTTTTAATGTTGACTTTCAAACCAGCTTTTGCACTCTCCTCTTTCACCCTCAACAAGAGGCTCTTGAGATCCTCTTCGCTTTCTGCCATTAGGGTGGTATCGTCTGCATATCGGAGGTTGTTGATAATTCTCCCAGCAATCTTAATTCCGACCTCTGATTCATCCAACCCGGCATTTCTCATGATGTACTCTGCATATAAGTTAAATAAGCAGGGTGACAATATGCAGCCTTGTCGTACTCCTTTCCCAATTTTGAACCAATCGGTTGTTCCATGTCTGGTTCTTACTGTTGCTTCTTGACCCTCGTACAGGTTTCTCAGGAGACAGGTAAGGTGGTCTGGTACTCCCATCACTTTAAGAATTTGCCACAGTTTGTTGTGATCCACACAATCAAAGGCTTTAGCGTAGTCAATGAAGCAGAAATAGACGTTTTTCTGGAATTCTCTTGCTTTCTCCATGATGCAGCGAATGTTGGCGATTTGATCTCTAGTTCCTCTGCCTCTTCTAAACCCAACTTGTACTTCCGGTAATTCTCGGTTCGCATACTGCTGAAGTCTAGCTTGTAGGATTTTGAGCATCACCTTGCTGGCATGTGAAATGAGCGCAATTGTGCGGTAGTTTGAACACTCTTTGGCGTTGCCCTTCTTTGGAATTGGAATGTAAACTGATCTTTTCCAGTCTTGTGGCCACTGTTGAGTGTTCCAGATTTGTTGGCATATTGAATGCAGCACTTTAACAGCATCATCTTTTAGGATTTTAAATAGCTCGGCTGGAATACTGTCATCTCCGCTAGCTTTGTTGTTACTGATGCTTCCTAAGGCCCACTTGACTTCACTCTCGAGGATGTCCGGCTCAAGTTCAGTGACCGCACTATCATGGCTATCAGGGACATTAAGATCTTTCCTGTATAGTTCTTCTGTGTATTCTTGCCACCTCTTCTTAATCTCATCTGCTTCTGTTAGGTCCCTGCCTTCTTTGTCCTTTATCATGCCCGTCTTTGCACAAAATGTTCCCTTGAGATCTCCAATTTTCTTGAAGAGATCTCTAGTCTTTCCCATTCTGTTGTTTTCCTCGATTTCTTTGCATCGTTCATTTAAGAAGGCCTTCTTGTCTCTCCTTGCTATTCTCTGGAACTCTGCATTCAGTTGGGTATATCTTCCCCTTTCTCCCTTGCTTTTCGCTTCCCTTCTTTCGTGAGCTACTTGTAAAGCCTCATCAGACAGCCACTTGGCTTTCTTGCATTTCTTTTTCTTTGGGATGGATTTCGTTGCTGCCTCCTGAACAATGTTACGGACCTCCGTCCATAGTTCCTCAGGCACTCTGTCTATCAGGTCTAATCCCTGAAATCTATTCCTCACCTCCACTGTATATTCATCAGGGATATGATTTAGGTCATACCTGAACGGTTTAGTGGTTTTCCCGACGTTCTTCAATTTAAGCCGAAATTTTGCAAGAAGCAGCTCATGATCTGAGCCACAGTCAGCTCCAGGTCTTGTTTTTACTGACTGTATGGAGCTTCTCCATCTTTGGCTGCAAAGGACATAATCAATCTGATTTCGATATTGACCATCTGGTGATGTCCATGTGTAGTCGCCTCTTGTGCTGTTGGAAAAGAGTGTTTGCTATGATCAGCATGTTCTCTTGGCAAAACTCTATTAGCTTTTGTCCTGCTTCATTTTGTACACCAAGGCCATGCTTGCCTGTTATCCCGGTGATTTCTTGACTTCCTACTTTAGCATTCCAATCCCCTATGATGAAGAGGACATCTTTTTTTGGTGTTAGTTCTAGAAGGTGTTGTAGGTCTTCACAGAACCGATCAACCTCAGCTTCTTCGGCATCAGTGGTTGGGGCATAGACTTGAATTACTGTGATGTTGAATGGTTTGCCTTGGATTCGTACTGAGATCATTCTATCATTTTTAAGATTGTACCCCAGTACTGCTTTTCCCACCCTTTTCTGGACTATGAGTGCTACTCCATTTCTTCTAAGGGATTCTTGCCCACAGTAGTAGATATGATAGTCACCTGAATTAAATTCGCCCATGCCTGTCCATTTGAGTTCGCTGATTCCCAAGATGTTGATGTTCAATCTTGCCATCTCATGTTTGACCACCTCCAGCTTACCTTGATTCATTGATCTGACATTCCAGGTTCCTAAACAATATTGTTCTTTACAGCATCGGATTTTCTTTTCACCACCAGACACATCCACAGCTGAGTGTCCTTTCGGGTTTGGCCCAGCCGCTTCACTCTTTCTGGCGCTACTTGGAAATACCCTCTGCTCTTCCCCAGTAGCATATTGGACACCTTCCGACCTGAGGGGCTCATCTTCCGGCGTCATCTCGTTTAGCCTTGTGATACATTCCATGGGGTTTTCTTGGGAAGAATACTGGAGTGGGTTGCCATTTCCTTCTCCAGTGGACCACATTTTGTCAGAACTCTCTGCCATGACCTGTCCGTCTTGGGTGGCCCTGCACGGCATAGCTTATGGCTTCATTGAGTTACGCAAGCCCCTTCGCCACAACAAGGCAGTGATCCATGAAGGGGGCACACTTGAGACATGTATTTAAATCCCAGTGCAGTGGAAGAGAAGGCAGCCATGGCTCCTCCCATCTATCCCCTCTCAGGTCTTCTTATTGTAGACCGTCCCCTGGGGCAAAGGTCACAAAGAGACCTATTTACCATTGCAGGTGGTCAGGGAGGGGACAACAGGGTAGAGAAGGGAACGGTCAGGAAAAGCAATCTCGGCTTTCACTTCCACTGTGCATGCACGCTGGTATGTGTCCAGTGTCTGGATAGGGGACAACCCCAGATCCAGGCTTAAGTGACTTGTAACTCAACAACCTGACCCACCAGCCAGTATAGCAGCTCACCAAGGGAACTGATAAACCCATGTGGCCTACCTAGGGCTGCAAAAAATGGACGGGGGGGCAGTACCTAGTAGGTCACATGATAGACTTGTGGGGTCTGTTCAGCTTGCTAGGCCACAAGTTGTGCAGGGTTGTCTAAGGGCTGGCCCTACCATTAGGCAGAGTGAGGCAGTTGCCTCAGGTGGTATATGCTGCTGGGAGCAAAGTGCTCGAGGAAAGAGCTGTGGGTCATGTTGCCTGCCCTGCACCCCCTATGCTAGCCTTCTGTCTTCAGGTTTGGTGGAGGAGAGTACCCCATTGCCAGTGTTGAAGAAAGATTAAACTGCCAGTCCAGTTAGCTTTTGTACATATAGTGGGAGGGGGTGCCATCTTGTCTGCCTCAGGTGGCAAAATGTCTTGAACCAGCCCTGGCTCGTCATAAGCTGCAACTACCACCTGATGAAGGTCCTACTAGAGTTGAGGTTCAAAATTATGCCATTTTACAGGAAAGGAACTCAGTATGGGAAGAGGCATAAAGTGCTAGCTGCATTTTCACTCTGTAAAGTCTAACACCAAAAAAAGTTTGAGCTGAGTTATTAGATGGTTGGAACTAATAGTCTGTACCTCAAAATGAATCCCCTAACCTGCTCCCAACAGAGGAACTCAAGTCAGCCAAGCTCTTCACTCTTCTCCAAAACTGTATCCAATCAATTGATCACATCTTCACCAGTTTTATATAAGATTTTTTTTTCCAGTCAACAGAAGGCGGGAAAAACTCTGCTACACAGGTGCAAACACAATGTTTTTTCCCTGATTTGCTTTGATAAAAATGCTTGTTGAGAAAGAACTTCATGTATAATTACAAACATAATTTGCAATCAGCTTTTTGTTAACATCCAAGGATAGCAGCCCTCTGTAGACCTTCAAGGAATGTCATGAGGCAGAGAAGACGAACATGTGTGTTGTGCCATAGAAGGAGTCATACATTTATTCAGTTGTACATGTGTAGCCTTTATGCAGACAGTTCTGTCAACATATGGAGGTCAGGAGCAGGAATAATGTGGGCAATTCCCCACTCCTATGTGTTTATTAAAGGTCTGAATAAGGTTAGAATTGCAAGTCTGCAAGGGCAGGGGGCAGGTGGTGAAAAAGATCTGCACAAAAATTCACAAGCATTTTAGACACATTATTGTAAAATGTGCTCTTTGTTGTAAAATATACATTTGGGTATGCTTTTCAAGCTGAAAACTGCATTGTAAAACTCGGAGAAGGGTGAGATCAGAAGGATAACTGTTCTGATCCTTACATTAGTCCAAGGGGTGCAGCTCTGGTCAGTTTGCTTTCAGAAGTGGACTGAATGAAATTCTTGAGCATCCCTATCTAGAACGCCACAACTGCAGTCTACAAAGTCATTCTCCATAAAGTGTAGATCAGCTGTCAGAAGAAATGACACCATCTGAATCTGTCTGTCCTTAAATGTTTTTGATTTGATTTGCTTAGATTACTGTTTGTGATTTGGGAAACAATCACTTGTAATTCTCTTCCCACCCACTATTTTATCTTAATTAAGACTGGGAAGTAAATTGGGCAAGTAAAATCTTATTAGTATGAAGCGATCAGAATGTATTTCTTTCCTTCAGCTTGATACAGTTCCATTGGGATTTTGAATGGTGCTTCCCATTTTATTGCTAAGAATGAGAAATATAGAAATCCATACGGTATATGGCTGCTAGGTACACTTTGGAAATGTAATTACTGGCTTCATCCATTTTATTTTATGGTATTGAGTTTAAAGGAGCCAGAAAGATAAGATTAGATATTTACTCAGATATAGCTTGGATAAGATGAAAAGCATGTAGGCCTAATTATCCACTGCAGGCTCAAACTAAAAACCTGATTTTTGCCAAGTTCTTGATCTCTCTACAAAGCCACATAATAAATCTTCTAGCTGGATATATCCAAATTGATCAGTTTGATTCAAGCCTTTAAAAAAAATCAATAGTGTCTTTGAATTTCACAATGTCAGGTTATTTTACTCTGCAAACACTTACCACTTATACTGATGCCTTCCCAAACTCCCTCATTTTCCAGAACACCACATGAAAATTAGACATTCTTATTCTTCTTTGTTTGTTTTCTAGGACTTTATCAGAACCAGACAGGAAGCAAACTGCTCCTGACAGGTGGATACATATACATGGAGTTACCTTATACTGAGCCAGGCCATTGACCTTCTAACCCAAACCTACCTACTCTGAATGGCAGCAGCTCTCCAGCAGAGGGCATTCCCAGCATTGCTATTAGAGATTTTTTAAACTGGAGATGCCAGGGATTGAATGAGGGACCTTATGATGCAAAGCATGTACTCTGCCACTGAGCAATACCCCCTCTCCCCCCATAGTCATCATCTTGCACTGCATGTTAGCCGCGACTTCTGTGCACAATGGCGACGCGGTAAGGCAACAGCCAGCCTCGCAGCATTTCTCTCCAGTCACCGAGTGGGCAAGAGTGTCCCACACAGCCTGGTGAGTGGGGTGTGGGTGATTGGGCAGGGGGACTCTCGTGCCATCCCTATGGAATATTACGTGTTTTTATTTCAACAACTAAGGAGGTCTTTGCAGAGAAATTGATTAATTTCTAAAATGAGAAGCCTGTGTCATACCATTACTTTAGCCATGTCTGTCATTCATGCTTTCTGCCTTGGAACTGGAAGTCATGCCTGCTCATGCTAATATACAGGTGGTGATTATTAAGTGGTGAGGGAAGCCATTTGCTTCTTTCTCCACAGATTCCAGGCCTTGCTACTGAAAACTGGTCCGACAGGAAAGAACTAATAAGCTTTGGCTTGTACTGCAACCAAACCTGTACGTTTCTTGAAATGTAGGGTTATCTCTGGGCCTATTGATGTGTCACCTGTCTGTGGGGCAATCACATATAGAAAGGGGAGCATGGCCATGCCACTGCCCCTAATGTCTGACTCTCGGGCTAGTCATATCACTCCACATGCTGAGTGCAGATGTCTAAACGGGAAAGGTTATGCAGGAGTAGCTGATCACGCTTAGGCACTCCATGGGATCAGAAGCCCTGTGAGATGGGGCATTCCAATCCTGTGGAGCCCCTGCACATGAGCTGCTGCTCATGTGTACGCTTTCCTCTTCACATGTCCACACGCAATGAGAGATGTCTACGCTCCAGTTCTTGGAGGGCTGCCTATCCAGGTAAACAACAGTGATCTCCATGGACCAATGGTCTGACACTGTAAGTTAGGGATGGGGAGACTTGTTCGGTTCATATTTTAATGTGAACCCCCCTAATTTGCACTTTCAGCACCAATGCACAAACTGTAACACAGTTCCTTTCTTCATTTGCACTTCTCCGAATTTTGTGATGCAGTTCTCTAATCATACAATGTGCAGAAAAATGCATATATTAATGAAAGTAATGTACAAAAATACAATTTATTAGGCCAAATGACATACAAAAAGTGTACATTGCAAGCAACACACACACACAAATGTGTACATATTTTTGTGCTGACTTTAAAAACGCATACAAACCAAGATGGAATCAGGAGAAAACTTACTTAAGATTGGAAAAAATGAGAACCTGAGAAAACCTAATTGACAGATTCCCCCATCCCTAGTATAAGGCGTCTTCATTCATTCATTCATTCATTCGTATGTATGTATGTATGTATGTATGTATATATGTATGTATGTATGTATAATATTGTGAGGAACAGGATTTGAACAGGATCTTCTACTTAACATTGGAGTAGGGGTGCACGAAAGTCACTTACCTGGTCTCGCAGCTTGCTTTGCGGTGGGGGGAGGCGCTTTGCTGCTCCACCAGAAGTTCAGGCCGGGGGGGAGGTTTCCTGCCTCGCCCGGCCGAAATTCAGCTCGGGGAGGAGGCGCCGCGCCTCGCCCGGCCGCGAAATAAAAAGTAAAAAAAAAAACCATGCCCCCGTGATAGGCTACGTGACGATTTATGTAGCCTATCACGGCTAGATCTGCAAAGTCAGCCATGATAGGCTACGTTAATCGTCACGTAGCCTATCACGGGTGACTTAAAAAAAAAAAAAGCGCATATGCAAATGGCGGCCCCCATAGGGAGTCACCATTCGCGTTCCTTATTTGGTCGCTGTAGTCTACGTAAATCTTTACGTAGACTACGGCGAAAATAAGGGCAACGCAAATAGCGTTGCCCTTATTTTCGCCGTAGTCTACGTAATCTTTACGTAGACTACAGCGAACAAATAAGGAACGCGAATGGCGGCTCCCTATGGGGGCCGCCATTAGCCGTACGCGCTTTTTTTTTTTTTTAAGTCACCCGTGATAGGCTACATGACGATTTACGTAGCCTATCACGGCTGACTTTGCAAATCTAGCTGTGATAGGCTATGTTAATCGTCACGTAGCCTATCACGGGGGCTTTTTTTTTTTTACTTTTCTTGGAATGGCAGCGGCGGCAGCCGGTCGAAAGACCGGCTGTCGCCCCTGCCCCTGTCGAAGACCTGCTGAACCACTGCCGGGACCCGCCGCCGGGAGGGACATTCGGGAAAGGTAAGTCCCATCCTGGGGGGGGCGGGGGGAGCGGAGAATTTCTCCCCGAAACTACTTCGGGGGGCTGAATACGTTGGCACTCGGCCCCCTGAAGTTTCGGGGAGAAAATCTCCCCCATCCCTACATTGGAGCATTTCAAATCACTGAGCTGTACTGTCAGGCCTGATGTCGTAAAAGTTATATACAGTTGTATATAACTGTTACGGAGTGGGTTGCTATTTTTCAAATTGTTTTAGCTTTGCTGGTCCTCTAGTACGAGCAGAGGTGCAATGACAGCCATCTTACCATAGCACTGGATAGTTTAAAATACCTTCACTCCCCGTTTCTGTTGTTTTCTGGAACCTATCCCTCCCCCGCCCCCCATTGATTTTTCTTTTCAGAATAATCTTGCATATTGCATACCTGGTCCTGACCAGAATACCAAGCCTGCAATTCAATTGCAAGGTTTTGCTTCCTCTTTATAAATCACTTGAAGTCTGCTCTTATGTCAGCAGAACTCTTCAACTGAATTATGTTCTTCTACTCAATCAAGGACCATCTATATCATATTATACAATCATGGACCTCACTTCGGAGTACAGCTCTGCTCTTATCTCAGTAGCCCCAAGTCGCATCAGGCTGGCAATCAACAACATTGTCATCCATAACGGTGCAAGCGCATGAACAAACTGGACACTTGGATAATTAATCACTCTTCATAACTATTGCTGTGGAATGTTTCTTCTAGTTTTGCTTAATGCTCATTGTTTTTCTATTACTCTATTACCTGACGCATACCTGATATTTTGGACTACAACTTTCATAACCTTGAAACCATTCGCCATGCTGGCTTGGGCTGGTGGGAATTATAGAATTATAGACTATAATTATAGAATTATAGTATCTGGAGGGTAGCAGGTTGCCTAACCCTGGTGCATATTGTTTGTCTCTGTACAGAGACTCACACGCATACATAGCGTGTGTACCACAAAAAAGACAGAAAACTAAAATTAATAAAACAGAAAAAAAGAAACAACAAAAGAAGACACAAGACCCATCAATCTTTCATTGATGAAAGTGCTAGCTCCAGGTGTTTGAGGGCCCTTGGGCAAGACAGCCTCAGTGGGTGAGTCTACCTTCTCACCGCCATCGTCCTCAGCTACTATTGCTTCTCATCCTCTTTCTCATCATTGCTACCATTGCTTGCTTGACAGGCAGAGAGCCAGTAAGCAAGTGGGCAGTGGTGTCTACTGGTCCTCCTTCTCACCACCACTGTTATCTGGACCAGAGTGTGAAGCAGGTGAACAAGCAAGCTGCAACAGTGAAGAATAGGAGCAAGTCCAGGGGGCTCTTGTCAGTGGGCCCCTGCTCGGGTGTGGGCCCTTGGCATGTCTATCCTTGATGCCAGCCCTGAAAAAAAGCCTTTCTTGTTCCTACATAAAACCTTGTTTGCCTCATACCATTCATATTGTTCACAATTTGCATGGTTCAGGGTTCTGACCAGAAGCGATAGCCACCACAATGGAGTGATAGACAGGAGTAGCACCGGTATTTAAGGTAGGGATGTACGAAAGGGACTTACCTTGTCCCGCAGCTTTTTTCGCAGCGGGGGGGGGAGGCACTTTGCTTCTCCCCCCAAAGTTCATGTGAGCGGGGGGTGTCTTCCTGCCTCGCCCCTGGCCGAAATTCAGGCCGGGGAGAAGCGCCCCGCAAATAGCGTTGCCCTTATTTTCGCCGTAGTCTACGTAATCTTTACGTAGACTACAGCGACCAAATAAGGAACGCGAATGGCGGCTCCCTATGGGGGCCGCCATTAGCCGTACGCGCTTTTTTTTTTTAAAGTCACCCGTGATAGGCTACATGACGATTTACGTAGCCTATCACGGCTGACTTTGCAAATCTAGCCGTGATAGGCTACGTTAATCGTCACGTAGCCTATCACGGGGGCATTTTTTTTTTTTTACTTTTCTTGGAATGGCGGCGGCGGCAGCCGGTCGAAAGACCGGCTGCCGCCCCCACCCCTGTCGAAGCCCTGCCGAACCGCCGCTGTGACCCGCCACCAGGAGCGACATTCGGGAAAGGTAAGTCCCATCCCGGGGGGGGTGGGGGCGGAGAATTTCTCCCCGAAACTACTTTGGGGGGCCGAATACGTTGGCACTCGGCCCTCCGAAGTTTCGGCAAGAAATTCTCTGACACCCCTAATTTAAGGTGGGATAAAAACCTGGTAACCATTTCTCAGAGACTGAGTCCCATGGGGATTTTTTTTTTTCATATGAAGATAGGGATGGTGGAGGAATCTGTCTGTCCAGGGGTAGGGATGGACGAAAGTCCCTTACCTGTTCTCAAAGCTTGCTTCGCGGTGAGGGGGAGGTGCTTCGGATCTCCCCCCGAAGTTCAGGCGAGGGGGGAGAGGCGCCCCATCCCTCGCCGGCGAAATTCAGGCCGGGTAGAAGCGCCCCGTCTACCCGGCCGCGAAAAAAAAAGTAAAAACACACACACACATACCCGTGATAGGCTACGTAACGATTTACGTAGCCTATCACGGCTAGATTTCCAAAGTCAGCCGTGATAGGCTACGTAAATCGTCACATAGCCTATCACGGGTGACTTTGAAAAAAAAAAAAGCATGTACGCAAATGGCGGCGGCCCATGGGCGCCGCCATTTGCGTTCTTTATTTTGGCACGTCTAGTCTACGTAAAGATTTACGTAGACTACGGCGAAAATAAGGGAACACTATTTGCGTTGCCCTTATTTTCGCCGTAGTCTACGTACATCTTTACGTAGACTAGACGTGCCAAAATAAGGAACACAAATGGTGGTGCCCATGGGCCGCCGCCATTTGCGTACGCGATTTTTTTTTCCCCCAAAGTCACCCGGGATAGGCTACGTGACGATTTACATAGCCTATCACGGCTGACTTTGGAAATCTAGCCGTGATAGGCTACGTAATCGTTACGTAGCCTATCACGGGTGGTTTTTTTTTTTTTACTTTACTTTTTTTTTTGCAATGGCGGCGGCGGTAGCCGTTCGGGAGACTGGCCGCCGCCCCCGCCCCCACCGAGACGCCGCCGAAACGCCGTCGAGACCCGCCTCCGGGAGGGACATTCGCAAGAGGTATGTCCCATCCCGGGGGGGCGGGGGGCCGGTGGAGAATTTCCCCACCAATTTCGGGGGGCCGAATGCGTTGGCAGATTCGGGGAGAAATTCTCTGCCATCCCTATCCAGGGGGTTCAAATCTGTCAAGCTTTTGGTGGCTTGGCCCCCTGGACTCTGGCTCGTTTGTCCGCGAGCTGACCCAACTTGACACAGGCTGAGTCAGGCCAGCTTGCAAACTTCCACTGCCTCCATTGCTGGCCCTGCTGTATGCAAGTCTCTCCTTCTCCCTCCTGGGGCCCAGGAGAAAGAAGACTTGTGCACAGTGACCCACCCCAGCTGGGAGTCTGTGAGTTCCCTGCAGCTCAGCTCATGAACACAACCCAAGGTGGGGTTTGTCGGAAAATCTGTTGAGCCCCAAGAAGGCTGGATTTCCCCGCACCAGACATCCCTATATGAACATCTGAAGTACCACAAGATAGTATGGTTGTTCAAAACTTCCAACACCTGTGAGCTATCAAGGATAGGATGTTAGAGCATGAATAGGAAGGTAGATTACTTCAGAAAAATATATCACTTCATAATCAACAAGACAAGTAAGAGAAGACATGATGAAGGTGAATACAATTAAGCAGGTTGTGGAGAAAGTGGATATGGAGACATTTTTCTCCCTCTCTCATAATTTTAGGACCCCTCATCATCTAATGAACCTGAATGCTGGGGGATTCAGGACAGATAAAGGGAAGTACTTCTTCACTCTATGTACAGTTAAACTATGGGACTAGATGTCCTATAGGATGTAATGATTGTCACCAGCATGGATAGCTTTAAAAGGGGATTAGACAAATTCATAGAGGATAAGGCTATCAATGGCTACTAGCGATGATAGCTATATACTACCTCCAGCATCAGAGGCAGTATACCTCTGTATGCCAGTTGCTGGGGAACACAAGTGGGGAGAGGGGTGTGTTCCACTCATGTCCTACCTGTGGGTTTCTCACAGGCAGCTGGTTTCCCACAGTGCACACAGAATGCTAGACTAGACAGGTCTTTGGTTGGTCTGGTCAAGCATGTCTCTTATGTTCTTACTTATCTTTTATGCTGATGGAATGTAAGGGCTCCACTTACATGATATTATGCCTTATTATATAGCAACAAGGAAGGCTGTTTTGTTTTGTGGATGGGGGAGAACTTACTGTCAAAACACAAAATAGATTAAACCCTGAATCCTAACTGTACAGAAAGCTGCATTGAAGACCTGACAAAATGTATTAAGTTGCAAAGCAATAAACCACAGGTGGTTGTAACTTAACTCTCAGCAACAACAACAACAATGTCTGACACCCACAGCAAGCCCTTTATAAGGGATCGGAAACATGGATAATAGAAGATTAGAATACATACAATGCAAGTGACAGAGAAATAGGCACAGTTTTTTTTTTTTTAATGGTAATGTTGAAACTGAATGGCGGATAATATGGTGAATTAAATTGCACCCAGGAGTGGCTTATTCCTTTCCAACTTGTTATCCTTTTTTTAAATGTCATAAGCTTTTGGGGTATATGTTGTAATCTGTATTACATTCAATAGGGGTGCAATCCATTCAATAGGGGCGCATGGGGGGGATCATTCCCTCCGCGCTCCTCCTGCCCTGCTTTTTCAGCTAGACAGCCGATTGCAGCTGTCTAGCCGTGGGAAGGTGGAGCGGGGGAGGAGGCTTCCGGACGACACATGGGATGTGTCATACAGGCATTTCCTCCCTCCCTACCCCAGAACTTCCCCAGCCATCCCCCTTTCTGGCTGCTTGGTGCTCCTTTTGTGAGCGCGGAGGATGGGGATGTTCCATGCTGCCTCTGAGGCAGCGCGGAAGTGTGGGGAGGTCAGTTCTCCAGGAACGGTCCACGAAGCGCGGGCTCCAAGGTTGGTTCCTGGAAAATACCATATCCTATGGCTGTCTAGCCATTGTCTAGTGGACATAGGGTTGCTCCTTAGGTTTTTGTTTTAATTTTTTTGCTTATCATTTATAGTTACATCAGTGTACAAAATGCTTTACAGATTAAAAAAAGAAAAAGTTTTTTTTTAAGAGGTCCCTGCACCAAGGAGCTTACAATCTTAGGTTTGACAGTGGCAGGATGATGAAGAAAATAAAAGAAAGGAAGACCCTTCTATCCTAGGCAAAATGAGTTTTCACTAGTACTGTGGTATAACAGGACAGGCTGTATTTATTTTTTTAAATTAAATACATATAAAGTAAAGAAAAGGGCAATTTTTCTGTGTAAGTGATATCTAGCTTTGCATATATTGTAGCTACAGAAATGGACTTTATCCTATTCAGAAATAGCAGAATTTAAATTTTCCAGCTTTCTTTCTTAAAAGTAAATCACTCAGGATCACAGTTTAATTAAAATAAACTCTGTAATAGAAAAGGGAACGGAAGCTCTTACAGATAACGTTAACTTGCTATTAAAATCACTCATGGTCATGGCAACCATGTCTCCAGAAGCTGCCGATTAGGATGCAATTACTGGAAACTTTTCAAAATATATGTAGGACAGATTTCTCAGCCCTCATGCTTAGTCTTTCGAGTGATATTGTACCATGCAGATGGAGCGAGGCCGTTCAGTGGCTCTACTCTGCTTACAAAATACAATGAAATTAAGGCTGCAATCTCAAAACCACTTATCTAAGAGTAAGCCCCATTGAACTCAATGGGGCTTACTTCTGAGTAGGCATGTTTGTGCTGTTAGGCTGCAATCCTAAACCTATTGATGTGGAAAGAAGGCAGACTGACCTCTTGCATTTCACAGTGAATAATTACAATGCTGGATTTCAAATATTTCTCTTTGATTTTTACTATAGCCTTTATAAGTGATCTTTTCATTGGCTAAGTCTATAGAGAGTTGTGTAATAGAACGCAGGCGCTTAATGAAACTTTGCGGTAAAAATGGCAGAAGGGGCTCTTTAAATGTCACCTTACTGTAGCCATATGGAAGCTGCTCTTTTTTGAGTGATTCCTGCATAGCTGGAATAATGTTTCTACGTGGATGGTGGTCCTCTATAGACTAAGGCAATTATGCTGTACATTTGGAGGAACAGAACTTGAAGGCCAGCAAACTAGCATATAAGTATGAATTATTCACTCCTGTTTCTTTCTTATTAGATGAAAACCGACATAGAAACAGCCCTGGATTAAGCAGGTTGCCACAGTGGGACATACAGGGCTCCACTTGCTTCAGTGGTTACAGTTAAGATTAGAGAAACTAATGGAAGATTTAAGAAAGAGCCAGCCAGCTGGAATTGTTATTATGTTGTCATAAAAACCCTGAAGTTCTCTGGAGAAAAGTAAATTCTCTATAATGCAGCCTAAATTGTTCAGATGGAGCAACAGGTTGTAAGGTAGCTGGGAGCCATTGATAAAACAGAATTTTATTCCCCTAAGTATCATGTCATGATTTATTGAAAAACCCATGTCGGTTTAGAAGCATTTTTTTCCTGAATGAAATCTGAATGTGTTACTTGATTGTAATGGGCATACTTTTCTTCAAGTGCAATTATTTCTGGATATTCTTGGTCTACAAAATGATTATGTCTCTGTGTTGCTTTGTTTTCCCATTAGATGTTCTAGTTAAGTTGGGAATGATAAAAGCTTCACTGAAGTCCCCCACCCATTTTAAAATAAATGATTGTATGCTTCAGGTGGATTTTGTCATCTCAATTCCAGTTAGAGATCTCATGTATTTTAATAAGTGGTGTAATGGTCGTACAACACAATCAGCATGATAAAACCATGGCATGACACAGATCAGTCTCTGAAGGCAGTTTATTCTAAAATAGCCTGGTGTATTGGGCCAACCCTAGGATCATCAGGAACACAAAGGCTTTCAGTGTAGAGTTAAGGGCTAGTGTTGTAGGACTGTTCTCACATTACACTGAATGTCATTCACACTGTATGTGTACTAATGTTCAGAGGGTTCTATGAATCTAGTCCCCTTTACATATTATTTGTAAAAGCGGCTGAAGAAGCGGGGCTGGAGCATTCCTTCTAATGAATTTGCCCAGCCCATTCAGGTTCAGAACACCCGAACAGAGCTCATGTGTTGAATGGATACACATATCATTGTGAAAACGGATGAATATATGAATAGCTTTATGTGAAGCTGTAAGGTAACATTCCCTGCCTGGACTATAACTGTTTTTGGCCCCAAGGAGCTGCCGTAGGATATCCTGAGGAAGTCTTCTTTGTGAAGCAATTCTGAGGAAGAATGGAAGATTTGAATGGAAGATGGAGTGGGAATAAAAGGCACCAGCCAGAAATTGTATCTAGTAGAGGAGAGAACTGCAGCCTTCTGTCTTCATACAACATTTGTCCAGCAGCAGATCTGTAGCCAATGACAGGCTGAGGCCTACAGTTGCCTACTAGTCCAGTCCAGGACTGTGTAGCAGCAGAGAGGTCTGAGAGATTGCAATCATTCACTGGTGGATAACAGATTTATTGGACTCCATCCACTCCTAGTTTTTGTTTTTGTTTAGAAACCTAATGTACATTATATATTTACTACGTAAGCCCCATTGAACACACTAGGAATTCTTTCTGTGTAAACTAGTGCAGCATTGTTTGAATTTTAAAAAGAAGAAAAAACTGTTTACTTCAGATTCCTGTACACAGAAGCCCTCTTCAACTCTAGCTCTGTTCAAGCATTCAAAATAGGGTTAAAATCAATGTATGAGAAGGAGCATTCCAGCCCCACTCCTCTCCCTTGTTGTCCTCACTGGTTCAAGAACTCATGGACAGTGACAGTCTGAAGAGGAGGGCCTCCTGTATCTCTGGAGGGTGCCTCCACACGAGCCAGAACACTGATTGTATGTGCATTGAATGTAATGCGTGAACAGGTACCGTGACATTGGCAATCCATAGAGTGAGGGCCAAACTAAACAACAACAAGAAAATCCTTTTTACATACTATGGGCTCAATCCTGCTTGCCCCCCCCCACACACTGGACCTTTAATTTTTCTAACAAGGTACACATTTATTGGTCAATTAACATCACATGTAGTTTGATCCTAATCCTTTCCTTGTGCTGTCTTCCTCTTCTGTTTGCTTGGTTACGCCATGTAAAGGAGAGCTGTATGTTTATTTGTTACAGAAGTCTCATCCTTGAAATGTCTGTGGTATAATTATGTAGGTTTTTCATTCCATGAGAAAACATCCTGTGTCCCCTTTCCTTTTAATATCAAAAGAAACTTGAGTTTGGCAGAAAAAAGCAAAGGATTCCATTTTTCCAGGAATCGGATGCATATCAGTCTTCCTGTGATGTGCCGATTTCTGTATTTTGTAGCAGAAGACTGCATTTGTATCTCTACTCTGAACGAGTGCAAATATTCCAGAATCACTTTTGTCTTTACCACTATTTGGCCCCTGTAGTTACAATTTCCTTTCAAATGTATTAAATTGTTTTAAGAAAAGATTTTGTGTTTCTTTTTTAAGGGGGTTTCTTGGTGTTGCTGGGAGAAAATGAACTTTGTTTCCTCGTCTTTGTCATTCCCTGGAGCCTGAGCTATTAATATCTTTGGAAGAAAGACTGTTCTGAGCCTGTACATGGCTTCCTTGGCTTTAATTTAGCTGGCAGAATGCTGGAAGTACTACACTGTATGTAGGTCATGGAGAGGAGATTGCTCAGGTAAAAAGGAATATCAGCAGTACAATCCTATACATATCAACTCAGACACAAGTCTATTTCAGTTCAGTGGGGCTTACACCCACATAAGTGGGTTTAGTGTTGCAACTGTAAATACTAAGCCTCATTACAAAGCAACCTGAGTAGCACTGGATTTATTTGACCATGATTTTAGGGAGCTGTAGTGAAATTTAACAGCAAAATAACATATCCTTAATTCAAAGAAGGCTTCTCTGTTGAAATGTGATACCATTCCTGTAGCTTGTGATATTTAAATTGCCCTGCTGAACTCATGATAGCCCATGATCCTGTCTAAAAATGTTGGACTTCTCCTATAAGCTAGTACTATATATATATATCCCCATGGCAAGCTTATTAATAGAGCACTGGTGTAGTGATGTAGTTAAAGGGGGAAGCCTGGATGTGCATAGGAAGCTGTGTAATGCAGCTACACAGCTCACCTCCCCTGGGAACAGAACACCCCCTTTTCCCAGTCTCTGCATTTTCAAGCATGGAGACAAAGCTGGCACATGCTGGCTATGAGGGGGCAGGGGAGGGGGCAGGGAGCATGGTTTCTGGGAACAGGGCTCCAACCTCAGTTTTCAGAAACTGAAAAATCCTATGGCCCACTAGACGGTGTCTAGTGGCCATAGAATTGCTCCGTCCATCTCTTTGTAAAGGGTGTAAAGGCCCCCAGTATCCACTTTTGCTGTCTATCTGTTAATCCCTACATGACAGGGATGTAGTTTAAAAGTGCACACACATCCACTATTATCACAGATCTTTCAAGAACAAAATTTATATGAGCAATGACTTCCAACTAAAGAAGCCACTACAGAACATGCCCATGTCATATGCCTCAGTGAGGCATTGTCCTCATTACATTGCCAGCTTCTGGCTAGTCAGCTTCTTTTAGTAAGCCTCTGTGGTGTCCAGTATACACAAAACATCAGTTTTAAATCTATAAAAATAATACATATGGAAGCTAAGGGAGCTCTCCATGGATTAAACTGTATAGAGCATTCCAAGTCCTTATTCTGTTCACCTCTGACCTTCTGGGCGTCTATGTTACTACATTCCGAAAGATTTTTTTTATAGACAGCTGTTGTGGGCTTAGCTTTCTGTAAGGAACCAATTAATTCCTCCAACAGCGCAGGAAGGGTTGAAGCACTTATCACTGATGGGCCATATATGGACTCCAACAAATGTCAAAGCTGAATATAGTAGGAATGTGCAAAAGTCACTTACCTTTTCGCAGGGGTGATTCGCGGTGGGGGGAGGCGCTATGCACCTCCCCCCGAAATCCTAACCTGGCCAGCTCCGCTCCATGGCAACTCTGTGGAGCTGCCGGCCGGGTGCATTCGCAGGCGTATAGAGCCTGCGGACACAAATGGCAGCAGCTATGGCGGCCGCCATTTGCGTTCATGTTTTTGGCCGTGAAAGGCTACGTAAATATTTATGTAGCCTATCATGGCGAAAGACAGGGGCACAAGTGGCGGCCGCTACACCATCTGCGCCCCTGTTTTTTTACTGTGATAGGCTGCGTAAATATTTATGTAGCCTATCACGGCAAAAAAACAGGAATGCAAATGGTGGCGGCTACGGCGGCCGCCATTTACGTTCCCTTTTTTTGCCATGATAGGCTACGTAAATATTTACATAGCCTATCACAGCCAGCGCAGGGACACAAATGGCATCCCTGTGTTAGCTGTGATAGGCTACGTAAGTATTTACGTAGCCTATCACGGCCTAAATGGGGAAGTGAATGGCGGCTGCAGATGCGGCCGCCATTCGCAAAGCAGCGTGAACCGCACCAGGCAAGTGCTCTGTTTCGCGTGCCTTTAGCAGGGTAGTGGGGTGGGAGGCTTCGTTCCGCCATGGATTTCAGGGGGCCGAATGCACTGGCCTCCCTGAGATCCATGGCAGAATTCTCTGACATCCCTAGAATATAGTGCCAACTAGTTCTAGGAGATAAATGATGGGGATTTCTACGCCAGCCTAAAATCCCACATTTAAAATGGGGCTTTCCACTTCCATTTTAAATGCAGGATCACAACTGATTCCCTTTACACGCCCTTCCTTCTCTGTAGATGGCCATTGCCATAGCATTATGTTTCTGTGAAGAGGCATTTACACATGGTCCAGGTTTAGTAATTCTTGCTCCTGGGTTCCTGCCCCTTTCCCTCCCTTTGCACATTACTGGTGGATGGGGACTGACACATGGACAGCCCCCCCAATCTCCCCGGGCCCTGGCTCCCTCTCCCATGCTTTTGGCCAGTCCATGCTGCTCAGCCCCTCTGCTGCTCCTCCGCTCTGCACCCCGCCCCCGCTGCTGCTCTGCTGCTCTGTTTTGAACAGGCCGGCTGAAAATGGTGAGGAGCCCAAATGGTGCAGGAGCAGGAAGGCTGAATGCCCATCAGGCCTTCGTCACCACCTTCGACATCATGACCACACCCCCAACAGCTACACTCAGTGCTTCATTCATGCTAGGGGACAAATACATGGGGAGGACATGGCACTCCATTTGCGCATATCTGGAAAAAGACCCATTTTTTTCCGTTGGAGGAAGACACGGGATAGGCGGGAGGAAATAGTGGAATAATGACTGGACAACGACAACATCATGTAATACAGCCACACAATTCAGTGAGTGAGCAACCATAAATGCACAATAAACTTGAGGTCTAGAGATCCCCGATATCTAGGGGTGGATGAAAGTCCCTTACCTTTCGCCAAAGCTTGTTCGTGGTGGGGGGGAGGCGCTTCGCTGCTCTCCCCGCGAAGTTCAGGCCGGGGGGGGGAGGCTTCCCGCCTTGCCCCAGCTGAAATTCAGGCCGGGGAGGAGGCTTCCCGCCTCGCCCGGCTGCGAACGTGAAAGTTTTTTTAAAAAACAAACCAACGCCCCCTGATAGGCTACGTGACGATTAATGTAGCCTATCGCGGCTAGATTTGCAAAGTCAGCCGTGATAGGCTACGTCAATCGTCACGTAGCCTATCACGGGTGACTTAAAAAAAAAAGAAAAAGCACGTACGCTAATGGCGGCCCCCATAGGGAGCCGCCATTCGCGTTCCTTATTTGGTCGCTGTAGTCTACGTAAAGATTTACATAGACTACAGCGGCCAAATAAGGAACGCGAATGGCGGCTTCCTATGGGGGCCGCTATTATCCGTACGCGCTTTTTTTTTTTTAAAGTCACCCGTGATAGGCTACGTGATGATTAACGTAGCCTATCACGGCTGACTTTGCAAATCTAGCCATGATAGGCTACGTTAATGGTTACATAGCCTATCACAGGGGCGTTTTTTTTTTTTTTTACTTTTCTTGTAATGGCGGAGGCGGCAGCCGGTCGAAAGCCCGGCTGCTTCCCCTGCCCCTGATGGAGACCTGCTGAACCGCCGCCAGGACTCGCCGCCAGGAGTGACATTTGTAAAAGGTAAGTCCCATCCCGGGGGGGGGCAAGGTGTGGCGGGGGGTGGTGGAGAATTTCTCCCCGAACCTTCAGAGGACCGAATGCATTGGCACTCGGCCCCCCGAAGTTTCAGGGAGAAATTCTCCCCCATCCCTAACAACAGCACCCTCCACCCATGTCCCCAAGCAACTGGTTCCACTGCCTCTGGTACTGGAGGTAGCACATAGCCATCAAGACTAGTAGCCATTGAGAGACTTCTCCTCTGGGGATTTGTCCAACCCCCTTTTAAAGCCATCCAATTTGGTGGCCATCACTACATCCTGTGGTAGCAACTGTTATAGTTTTACTTTGCGCTGTGTGAAGACGTACTTCCTTTTATCTGTCCTGAATCTCCTACCAGTCAGCTTCATAGGGTGACCCCTTTGGGTTCTACTATTTTGAGAGAGGGAGAAAAATGTCTCCTTATCCACATTCTCCACACCATGCATAATTTTGTACACCTCTATCAAATCTCCCCTTACCCTCCGGAATCTTGGCCGGCTGGCTCCGCTCTGCGGGGATTTCGGGGAGCTGTCGGCCGGCTCCTCCAGCAGCTGGACATCCGGCCGCTGGCTAGCAGGGACGCAAATGGCACCGGCTGTAGCCGCTGCCGTTTGCATCCCTGTAGTCGGCCATGATAGGCTACGTAAATCTTTATGTCGCCTATCACGTCTGACTTTAAAAAAGCAACAACATGCATGCGCAAATGACGGCGGCTACGGCCGCCACCATTTGCATTCCTTATTTTGGCCCGTCTTAGTCTACGTAAATATTTACGTAGACTAAGATGGTGAAAATAGGGGGAACGCAAATAGCGTAGCGGACGCTATTTGCATTCCCCCTTATTTTTACTGTCTTAGTCTACGTAAATATTTATGTAGACTAAGACAGGCCAAAATAATGAACGCAAATGGCGGCGGCCGTAGCTGCCACCATTTGCGTACGTGTGGTTTTTTTTAAAAAAAAATCAGACGTGATAGGCTATGTAAAGATTTACATAGCCTATCATGTCTTTTTTTTTTTTAACCTAGCCATGATAGGCTACGTAAATCTTTACGTAGCCTATCACGTCTTTTTTTTTTTTTTAACACTGGAAATGGCGGCGGCGGCAGCCGGTCGGAATTCCGGCCACTGCAGCCGCCGCCACCGCAGCTGCCGCCGGAGCCGCTGCCGTCCGGAAGATCCGCCCCAGGTAAGTCTCATCCCGGGGGAATCCACGGGGGGGTGGGGGGCAGGCCATTCCACCATGGAGTTCGGGGGGCCAAATGCACTGGCATTCGGCTTCACCAAGATCAGTGGCAGAATTCTCTGCCATCCCTACCCTTTACTGCACTGTTTCCAGCTCTACAATATCTTTTTTTTAGGTGTGCTGACCAGAACTGTAGAGAGTATTCCAAGTGTGGTTGCACCACTGATTTGTATAGGGGCAGTATGATATTGGCAGTTTCATTCTCATTTCCATTTCTAATTATGCCTAACATGGAGTCCGCCTTCTTTATAGGGCTGTGCATGGACCCCACGCTTCACTTTGGATGGCACTTCAGACCCTCCTAATCAGCCCCACTTTGACTTGGACTGATTTGGACCCCCTCCACTTCGACTCAGTTCTGGCCAAAGTGATATTCGAATATCCAGACCACTCGGTTTGGGCATTTTTCATTGACTTGCACGGGAAAACACAAATGGCCATAACATTTTCAGTTTTCAAGATAAATTCATGAAATATGGGGTCCTCTCTGCTGACATGGAGGGGATCCTACCTGCCAAATGTCAGATAGTTTGGCCCAGTACTCTTTGTGCTAGGTGCCGCTGAAATTTGAGTTTTTCCACAAAAATTCTCAATGCAAAAAGCTATACCTCTCAGCGCCACATCGCCACTGCTCCCTGCCTGCTCGGCTGTTGATGGCCATGTTTCCATGACAATGGAAGGAGAGGCTAATGGAGGAGTACTGGATTTTAATTTAAAAGGAATCAGTTTTGCTGCGCTTTGGTCCATGAGCAGGTTCTCTGCACCAATAAAAATCACTTCACAAAACATACTTCCTGCTGGGGGTGGGGGTTGGAGTGAACGTCATCTGACTGATAGGGGCTGCTCAACCAATAGGAGAGGCTTCCCCCCTCCCCCACTTTCTCCTTTCCCCTGAAAGATCAGATGCACCTACATTTCAGGAGCAAGCCTCATTGAGCACAATTGGAGTTACTTCTGAATAGACACACATATGCTTGTTCTGGGAAAGAGATCAGTAAACATAAAGGTGACTGGGTAAAATGAGGATCCAAAAAATAAAAAAGGGATCCTCCTGATTTCATATGATTTTTAAAGGAGAGACCCACAAAACCACCATCCAATCACAAAGCACATCTGCCTCCACGGCTGAAGCAGAAAAAGCATGGATCAGCCACTCTGTGGATGCAGCCACAGTGGAAAAAAATGGATTTGAGGCAGGGATCCTTAGGGATCCTCATGATTTTTACAAGAAAGATTCCCCCAAACACCATCATATCACAGAGCACATATATGCCCATGGATTGAATGACAAAAAAACATAGATTTTGGGGCTTCATAGCACTGTCATGTTATAAAGCCATGGATAAGGTGCCCAATTCAATATGGATCCTCTGAATTTTTACATTGGGTCCCCCCTGCCCAATCCCCCCACCCCCATCAAAGCACAGAACTCATCTTTGTCCAAGTATGCACACTAAGAATCCCAGGTCTGCTGCTTCCCAGCAGATTCTGCTTCACCTCAAATGGTGGGATGAAATCAAGAGGATCCCTGTCTCAGATCCCTGTTTTTGCACCATGGCTATGCCCACAAGTGGTGGATCCATGATTTTTCTGCTTCAGTCCATGGAGGCAGATGTGCTCCATGATTGGATGGTGGTTTTGGGAGTCTCCCCTTTAAAAATCATACGAAATCATGAGGATCTCTTTTTGATTTAATGGATCCTTGTTTTACTTTCTTCCAACACAAAGGCGGAAATCAGCCCCCATTTTAACCCCTAGGATCTCTAAGGGGCACTGTGCCTTGTCAACTGAGGGGGTAAATCATTGGTGGAAACACCCCCAGGGACTGCTAGCTGGCTCCTGTTCATGAGGAGGAGACAGCTAGCAAGTGGCAGGAATGTATGCCTCACACCCCTCATACTGCCTGGGCAATTCAAAGAACTTTTTGTGTATAAGTCTATGTGCACATAGACTTCCAACTGCCTTGTTTTTTAAGAACATGGCGATTACGACGGAGGTGGAGGAACCAGCAAGCAGAACTGGGGCTGGGGGGAGGGGCTTTCTCACTTCTCATATCCCTAAGGAACACCACCAGAATGATCTCTGTCTCTGAAACACAGCCATATTTCTCCAGTTATTCAATACTCCCCCCTCCTCCACCACTGTCTCTGGCTGGAGATGGACTTAGGGATGGCGGAGAATTCTGCCACAAACCCCAGTGAGGATGGGTTCTTTAGAATCTGGCCTCCTGGAGTCCATGGCGGAATGGCCTCCCGCCCCCGGAATCCCCCCAGGATGGACCTACCTACCTGGTGGTGGATGCGGCGGCAGCAGCAGTGGCGGCCCTGGCCGCAGATGAAGTGGCAGTAGCGGTGGCTCTGGCTGCTGCTGGGCTGCTGCAGCCACAAATGGCTGTCATAGCAGCCGCCATTTGCATTCCTACACTAGCCCATGATAGGCTACGTATATATTTACGTAGCCTATCACGGCTAAAGCAGGGATGCAAATGGCATCCCCTACGCCATTTGCATCCCTGCTTTAGCCGTGATAGGCTACGTAAATATATACGTAGGTTATCATGGGCTAGTGTAGGGACACAAATGGCGTTCCCCACGCAGGATGCCATTTGCGGCCACAGCAGCCTGCGGGTGGAGGCCCCGCTGCGGGTTGGCCCGGCAGACGGCTCCATGGACTGGCCGCAGAGTGGAGCTGGCCGAGCAGGATTCCAAGGGGGAGGAATGGATCACCTCCCCCCTGTCAAAGATTCTGGGGGGAGGAACGGATCGCCTCCCCACAGCTGCTGACCCCAGTGGAACCAGGTAAGTGGGGTTTTGTACACCCCTAGAGATCGTTGGGTTACGTTCAGCCCTGATTTGGCACTTAGAGTTTCAATTCGCCAAAATTCCCTCCCTCCCTCCCTCCCTCCTCTTCAACCTTTTGTTGAACTTTCTGAAGTTGATACTTTTGGTGCCAGGCTGTCTGGGTTGCTCAGAATGAATCATCAGGTCAGGTGAGGCACTTATACAAGCTGCTTCACTTCGCTTTGTTGCTGTTCTGCTCTGCCTCGTACCACATGGAGGCACCTCCAAAACAGCCTGCTTCAACTTGTTATTTGGGCTTCGGACTGAAGCGTTGCATAGCCCTACTTTTTTAGTGGGCAAACACTGGGTTGACATTTTTAATCGAGCTGTCCACCACAACCCCAAGATCTCTTTTTTGGTTGGTCACTGGTAGCTCAGATCCCACCAGGTTAGGGATGGGGGAGAAATCCTCCATGGCCCCCAGTGAGGCCGGATTCAAAAGAATCTGCCCCCCCTGGAGTCCATGGAGGATCGGAAGACTTACCTCCACCTCCTGGAGAAATCCTCGCCGGCCGGATCCTTCCCGCCAGCCAGCTCTGGAGTGCCAGCAATACGGCCGCCATTGCCGTATCGCTGGCTGGGCAGATTGACTGAGGCCGGAAATGGTGTCTGGGACGCCATTTGCAGCCGTAAAGGCCTTAGTTTAAGGTAAATGCAGCCGTAAATGGCTGCATTTACCTTAAACTAAGGCCTTTACGGCTGCAAATGTCATCCCAGACGTCATTTGAGGACTCAGTCAATCTGCCCAACCAGCGATACGGCAATGGCAGCCGTATCGCTGGCACTTCGGAGTCAGCCGGTGGCTCCATGGACTTGCCGCGGAGCAGAGCTGGCTGGCGAGGATTCCGGGGGGGAGGGACGGATCGCCTCCCCCCCCCCGTGGGCCCCCACGGACACCAGGTAAGGGGGTTTTGCACATCCCTATACCAGGTTATATTTGAAGTTAGGATTTTTTGCCCCAACATGCATCACTTTACACTTGGTTACATTGAACCACATTTGCCATTTAGATGCCCATTCTCCCAGTTTGGAGAGATCCTTTTGGGGCTCTTCACAATCCCTTTTTGTTTTAACCACCCTAAATAATTTGGTGTGGTCGGAAAACTTGGCCACTTCACTGCTGACTCCTATTTGCAGTAGGGATGTCAGATAATTTCTCCACGAATCCCGGGGAGGCCGAAGGCCAGCGCATTCAGCCCCCCGAAATTGGTGGAGAAACGGTCTGCCCTCCGCCCCCCCCGGGACGGGACTTACCTTGCTAGAATGTCCCTGGTAGAGGCGGCGGTGGTTCGGCGGTGGCGGCGGCGGATGGTCTTCCAACCGGCTGCCACCGCCACCCTTTCCAAGTAAACCAAACAAACAAACAAACAAACATGATAGGCTACGTAAAGATTTACGTAGCCTATCATGGCTAGATTTTAAAAAAACACCATGATAGGCTACGTAAATGTTTATGTAGCCTATCACGGCTGACTTTGAAAAAAAAAAAAAGCGCATACGCAAATGGCGGCGCCCATGGGCGCTGCCATTTGCGTTCCTTATTTTGGCACGTGTAGTCTACGTAAACATTTACGTAGACTACGGCGGAAATAAGGGGAACGCAAATAGTGTTGCCCTTATTTTCGCCGTAGTCTATGTAAATGTTTACGTAGACTACACGTGACAAAATAAGGAATGCAAATGGCGGTGCCCATGGGTGCTGCCATTTGCGTACATGCTTTTTTTTTTTTAAAGTCAGCCGTGATAGGCTACATAAACATTTACGTAGCCTATCACGGCTGACTGTAGGGACTCAAACGGCGGCGGCTACGGCCACCGCCATTTGCATCCCGGCAGGAGACGAGGTTTCGCGGCCGGAGGGACGGGGCGCCTCCCCCCCCGGCCAGAATTTTGGCAGGGAGGGACGGGGCGCCTCCACCCCACCGCGAAGCAAGTGTCGGGATCAGGTAAGGGACTTTCGTCCATTCCTAATTTGCAGAGAATTTATGAATGGGTTGAAAAACTTTGGTCCTAATACAGATCCCTGTGGGACCCCAGTATTTACTTCCCTCCATTGGGAGAATTTACCATTTATTCCTATTCTCTGCTTTCTGTTATTTAATCAGTTGCTGATCCATAAGAAGACCTGTCCTCTTATTCCAAGACTGCTATGTTTGCTCAGGAGTCTTTGGTGAGGGACTTCATCAGATGCCTTTTTGAAGTCCAAGTAAACAATGTCTACCAGATCACCCCTGTCTACATGTTTATTGACACTCTCAAAGAACTCTAAAAGGTTAGTGAGACAGGACTTACCTTCGCGGAAGCCGTGTTGATTCTTTTTCAGCAGGCTTGTCCTTCTATATGCTTACTAATTTTATCTTTAATAATGCCTTCAACCAGTTTATTTGGAACAGATGTTAAGCTAACTGGCCAGTAATTTCCCAGATCCCCCTTGGATCCCTTTTTGAAAATTGGCATTACATTGGCCATCTTCCAGTCCTCTGATATAAAGGCTGATGTTAGGGACATGTTGTATATTTTAGTTAGAAGTAGGGATGTCAGAGAATTCCGCTGTGGACTCAAATGAGTCCGGATTCCAGAGAATGTGACCTCCAGATTCTGCAGTGGAACGGCATCATTTACCTCCAATTCTGGAGGATTTCATGTGGAGCGGCTCTCTGGAAAGAGATACGGTAATGGCAGCTGCCATTAGCCTATCACTGGGACAAATACAGACAAATGCCTGCCGATTGCATCTCCTGCCTCTGCATTTCTCAGTCTGAGGGAGAAGAGGGTAAAATGCCTCCCTGAAATGAAGGAAGGCACATCTGATCCCCCACCCCACCAAGCTCAGAAGCAATGTCCTCTGTTGTTTCAGAGCACCTTATTAAGTTCAATGGGGCTTACCTGAGGGTTGCAGACTTACAGGGTGATCTTATGTCTACTCAGAAGTAAGTCCCATTGAGTTCAATGTGGCTTGCTCCCAAGTAAGTAAATGCCCAGGATTGGGGCTGCGAGAACACAGACAAATACAGACAAATGCCTGCTGATTGAGTCTCCTGCCTCTGCATTTCTCAATCAGAAGGGAGACACATCTGATCAGACACATCGGAAGGGAGACACATCTCAATCGGAAGGGAGACACATCTGATCCCCCACCCCACCAAGCTCAGAAGCAACGTCCTCTGTTGTTTCAGAGCACCCTATTAAGTTCAATGGGGCTTACCCGAAGGTTGCAGACTTACAGGGTGATCTTATGTCTACTCAGAAGTAAGTCCCACTGAGTTCAATGTGGCTTACTCACAAGTAAGTGCCCAGGATTGGGGCCATGAGAAAACTGTTACAGCAGAAGTTAAGCTACAGGGAGAAGCGGGGGGGGGGAGGTTGGTAAGGGAATGTGTGTACAGGCAGTCAGTTGTGATCCTGCATTTAAAACGGAAGCAGAAAACCCCATTTTAAATGCAGGATTGTAGGCTGGTGGCAGATGCATATTTTTTTACTTCAGTCAGTGGAGGGAGATGTGCTCTGTGACTGGATACTGGTTTTGTGGGTCTCCCCTTTAAAAATCATATGAAAGTATAAGGATCCCTTTTTTTATTTTATGTACCCTTGTTTTATCCAGTACCTCCCCAACACATTGGCTCCCTGGTGAATGGGGGAGTCTTCTTTTTCAGCCAAGCAGAAAAAAGCCTTCAAACTTTGGATTTCACTGGCTATTTAGGGCACAACCCTATTCATGTTTAGACAGAAAAATGTCCTACAACTCCCAGCATTCCCTAGCCAGCATGGCTGGCTGGGGTCTGGGGAATGCTGGAAGTTGTAGAACTTTTTAAACATGCATAGGATTGTGCCATGTAATTCATCAGGCAGAGCTTGACATATTTTTTTAAAGCAGTTGCTTTAGGCACTACTTGGGTGGGAAAGCAGTCACCTCCAAATCAGAAGGCAATTTGCTTTCAGTGGGATTTCCCTCCCTCCTTGAAAAGAGGCAGGCACAGGCAAACCTCGGGAGTTTGCAAATAACGACGAACCAGAAAACGCGGACTGGATTCAATACACTTTCTATGTTTTGAATATGTTTCTTTCTATGCTATGAGAAAGAAACAGAATGGATTTCATAACGTTCATATATCACTAGTTAGAAGATCAGCAATTTCATATCTGAGTTCTTTAAGAACTCTAGGATGGATACCATCTGGGCCCGGTGATTTATTTGCTTTCAACTTATCAATAATGTTGAGAACTTCATCTTTTGTCCCCGCTATTTGCCTCAGTATCTCAGACTCCCTTCCTGAAAACATCAGGCACAGGTATCTGTACTATATCTTCTGCAGTGAAGACGAATGAAAAGAATTCATTCAGCTTCTCTGCAGTCTCCTTGTCCTCCTTCAGTACTCCTTTAACTCCACTGTCATCCAGTTGTACAACTGCCTCCCTAGCTGGTTTCTTGATTCTGATATGTTTAAATAAGTGTTTATCGTTGGCCTTGATATTGTTAGTGATATGCTCTTCAAAATGCTTTTTTGCATCTTGTATTGTCTGCTTGCATTGCCTTTTGTTTTCCTCTGCTTTTTCATCGCTCCCTTTTGTTTTCCTCACTTGGGCAAGACTTCCATTTTCAGAAGGAAGCCCTCTTTTCTCGAACAGCTCCCTTGATGCTGCTTGTTAACCATGCTGGTGGCCTCTTGGACTTGATGCTACCTTTCCTAACCTGTGGTATACATTTTAGCTGGGCTTCTATTATTGTGGTTTTGAATAATTTCTAAGCATTTTGAAGGGATTAATCCGCTTGACACCCCCTTTTAACTTCCTTTTCACTAGTAGGGGTGAATGAAAGTCGCTTACCTTTTCTCGCAGCTTTTTCGCGGTGGGGGGGAGCGCTTCGCTGCTCCCCCCGCGAAGTTCAGGCTGGGGGGGGAGGCTTCCCGCCTCGCCCAGCCGAAATTCAGGCCGGGGGGGGAGGCTTCCCGCCTCGCCCGGCCGAAATTCAGGCCGGGGAGGAGGCTTCCCGCCTCACCCGGCCGCGAACACGAAAGTAAAAAAAAAACAAAAAAAAACGCCCCCTGATAGGCTACGTGACGATTCACGTAGCCTATCACGGCTAGATCTGGAAAGTCAGCCGTGATAGGCTACGTGAATCGTCACGTAGCCTATCACGGGTGACTTTAAAAAAAAAAAAAAAAGCGTGTACGCGAATGGCGGCCCCCATAGGGAGCCGCCATTCGCATTCCTTATTTGGTCGCTGTAGTCTACGTCAATGTTTACGTAGACTACGGCGAAAATAAGGGCAACGCATTCGTGTACGCGCTTTTTTTTTTTTTTTAAAGTCACCCGTGATAGGCTACGTGACAATTCACGTAGCCTATCACGGCTGACTTTGCAAATCTTGCCGTGATAGGCTACGTGAATCGTCACGTAGCCTATCAGGGGACTTTTTTTTTTTTTTCTTTCATTGCAATGGCGGGGGCGGCAGCCGGTCGAAAGACCGGCTGCCGCTCCCGCCCCGCTCGAACACCAGACGAACCGCCAGCCGGACCCGCCGCCGGGAGGGACATTCAGGGAAGGTAAGTCCCGTCCTGGGGGGGGGCGGGGGGCGGGGGGGCGGAGGATTTCTCCCCGAAACTTGTTCGGGGGGCCGAACACGTTGGCGCTCGGCCCCCCGAAGTTTCGGGGAGAAATTCTCCGCCATCCCTATTCACTAGTGCCCTCATTTTAGGAAGTTTCCTCTTTTGAAGTCAAATGTGACTTTATTGGACTTCCTGGACAATTTTCCACTTGTTGCTGTTGTTCAGTTGTTAAGTCGTGTCCGACTCTTCGTGACCCCATGGACCATAGCACGCCAGGCCTTCCTGACTGTCCTCCGCTCTCTCCCAGAATGTGCTCAAGTTCATCTTCATTGCTATCTAGCCATCTCATCCTCTGCCATCCCCTTCTCCTTTTTGCCTTCAATCTTTCCCAGCATCAGGGTCTTTTCCAGTGACTTTTCTCTTCGCATTAGGTAGCCAAAATATTTGAGCTTCAGCTTCAGTATCTGTCTTTCCAATGAGCACTCAGGTTTGATTTCCTTTAGGATTGACTGATTGGACCTCCTTGCAGTCCAGGGAACTTGTAAGAGTCTTCTCCAGCACCACAGTTCGAAAGCATCGATTCTTCGGTGCTCAGCCTTCCTTATAGTCCAGCTCCCACAGCCATACATTACTACTGGGAAAACAATAGCTTTGATTATATGAACCTTTGTCAGCAAGGTGATGTCTCTGCTACTTACTATGCTGTCTAAGTTTGCCATAGCTTTCCTCCCAAGGAGCAAGCGTCTTTTAATTTCATGGCTACAGTCACCATCTGCGGTGATCTTGGAGCCCCAGAAAATAAAATCTGTCACTGCTTCCATTTCTTCCCCTTCCATATGCCAGGAAGTGATGGGGCCAGATGCCATGATCTTTTAATATTTTTTTAATATTGAGTTTCAAACCAGCTTTTGCACTCTCCACTTTCACCCTCAGCAAGAGGGTCTTTAGATCCTCTTTGCTTTCTGCCATTAGGGTGGTATCGTCTGCGTATCTGAGGTTGTTGATAATTCTCCCAGCAATCTTAATTCCGACCTGTGATTCATCCAACCCGGCGTTTCTCATGATGTACTCTGCATATAAGTTAAATAAGCAGGGCAACAATATATAGCCTTGTCGTACTCCTTTCCCAATTTTGAACCAATCGGTTGTTCCATGTCTGGTTCTTACTGTTGCTTCTTGCCCCTTGTACAGGTTTCTCAGGAGACAAGTAAGGTGGTCTGGTACTCCCATCTCTTTAAGAATTTCCCAGAGTTTGTTGTGATCCACACAATCAAAGGCTTTAGCATAGTCAATGAAGCAGAAATAGACGTTTTTCTGGAATTCTCTTGCTTTCTCCATGATCCAGCGAATGTTGGCGATTTGATCTCTAGTTCCTCTGCCTCTTCAAAACCCAGCTTGTACTTCCGGTAGTTCTCAGTTCACATACTGCTGAAGCCTAGCTTGTAGGATTTTGAGTATAACCTTGCTGGCATGTGAAATGAGCACAATTGTACGGTAGTTTAGACACACTTTGGCGTTGCCCTACTTTGGAATTGGAATGTAAACTGACCTTTTTCAGTCTTGTGGCCACTGTTGAGTGTTCCAAATTTGTTGGCATATTGAGTGCAGCACCTTAACAGCATAATCTTTTAGGATCTTAAATAGCTCAGCTGGAATACTGTCATCTCCGCTAGCTTTGTTGTTACTGATGCTTCCTAAGGGCCACTTGACTTCACTCTCTAGGATGTGCGGCTCAAGTTCAGTGACTGCGCTATCATGGCTATCAGGGACATTCAGATCTTTTCTGTATAGTTCTTCTGTGTATTCTTTCCACCTCTTCTTAGTCTCATCTGCTTCTTCTCTTAGGTCCCTGCCTCCTTTGTCCTTTATCATGCCCATCTTTGCATAAAACGTTCTTTTGATATCTCCGTTTTTCTTGAAAAGATATCTAGTCTTTCCCATTCTATTGTTTTCCTCGATTTCTTTGCATTGTTCATTTAAGAAGGTTTTCTTGTCTCTCCTTGCTTTTCTCTGGAACTCTGCATTCAGTTGGATATATCTTCCCCTTTCTGCCTTGCTTTTCACTTCCCTTCTTTCCTCAGTTACTTGTAAAGCCTCATCAGAGTTAGGGATGGGGGAGAATTTCTCCCCGAAACTTTGGGGGGCTGAGTGCCAATGTGTTCGGCCCCCCGAAGTAGTTTTGGGGAGAAATTCTCTGCACCCCCCTGCCCCCCGCACCCCCCCCCAGGACGGGACTTACCTTTCCCGAATGTCCCTCCCGGCGGCAGGTCCCGGTGGTGGTTCGTCAGGTCTTCGACAGGGGCAGAGGCGGCAGCCGGTCTTTTGACCGGCTGCCGCCGCCGCCATTCCAATAAAAGTAAAACAAAAAACAAAAAAACGCCCCCGTGATAGGCTATGTGACAATTAACATAGCCTATCACGGCTAGATTTGCAAAGTCAGCCATGATAGGCTACGTAAATCATCACATAGCCTATCACGGGTGAGTTTAAAAAAAAAAAAGCGGGTACGGCTAATGGCGGCCCCCATAGGGAGCCGCCATTCGCGTTCCTTATTTGGTCGCTGTAGTCTACGTAAAGATTATGTAGACTACGGCGAAAATAAGGGCAACGCTATTTGCGTTGCCCTTATTTTCGCCGTAGTCTACGTAAAGATTTACGTAGACTACAGCGACCAAATAAGGAATGCGAATGGCGCCTCCCTATGGGGGCCGCCATTAACGTACGTGCTTTTTTTTTTTTTAAGTCACCCATGATAGGCTACGTGACGATTAACGTAGCCTATCACGGCTGACTTTGCAGATCTAGCCGTGATACGCTACGTTAATTGTCACGTAGCCTATCACAGGGGCGTTTTTTTTTTACTTTTTATTTCGCGGCCGGGCGAGGTGGGAAGCCTCCCCCCTGGCCTGAACTTCAGGGGGAGCAGGGAAGCACCTCCCCCCTACTGCGAAGCAAGCTGCGAGACCAGGTAAGTGGCTTTCGTGCACTCCTACATCAGACAGCCACTTTGCTTTCTTGCATTTCTTTTTCTTTGGGATGGATTGAGTTGCTGCCTCCTGAACAATGTTACGGACCTTCATCCATAGTTCCTCAGGCACTCTGTCTATCAGGTCTAATCCCTGAAATCTATTCCTCACCTCCACTGTATATTCATAAGGGATATGATTTAGGTCATACCTGAATGGTTTAGTGGTTTTCCCTACGTTCTTCAATTTAAGCCGAAATTTTGCGATGAGAAGCTCATGATCTGAGCCACAGTCAGCTCCAGGTCTTGTTTTAACTGACTGTATAGAGCTTCTCCATCTTTGGCTGCAAAGGACATAATCAATCTGATTTCAATATTGACCATCTGGTGATGTCCATGTGTAGTCGCCTCTTGTGCTGTTGGAAAAGAGTGTTTGCTATGATCAGCGTGTTCTCTTGGCAAAACTCTATTAGCCTTTGTCCTGCTTCATTTTGTACACCAAGGCCATGCTTGCCTGTTATCCCGGTGATTTCTTGACTTCCTACTTTAGCATTCCAATCCCCTGTGATGAAAAGGACATCTTTTTTTGGTGTTAGTTCTAGAAAGTGTTGTAGGTCTTCACAGAACCGATCAAACTCAACTTCTTCGTCCTCAGTGGTTGGGGCATAGACTTGAATTACTGTGATGTTGAATGGTTTGCCTTCGATTCATACTGAGATCATTCTATCATTTTTAAGATTGTACCCCAGTACTGCTTTTCCCACCCTTTTGTTGACTATGAGTGCTACTCCATTTCTTCTAAGGGATTCTTGCCCACAGTAGTAGATATGATAGTCACCTGAATTAAATTCGCCCATGCCTGTCCATTTTAGTTCGCTGATTCCCAAGATGTTGATGTTCAATCTTGCCATCTCATGTTTGACCACCTCCAGCTTACCTTGATTCATTGATCTTACATTCCAGGTTCCTAAACAAGATTGTTCTTTACAGCATCGGACTTTCTTTTCACCACCAGACACATCCACAGCTGAGTGTCCTTTTGGCTTTGGCCCAGCCGCTTCACTCTTTCTGGCACTACTTGGAAATACCCTCTGCTCTTCCCCAGTAGTATATTGGACACCTTCTAACCTGAGGGGCTCATCTTCCGGTGTCATCTCTTTTAGCCTTGTGATACGTTCCATGGGGTTTTCTTGGCAGGAATACTGGAGTAGGTTGCCATTTCCTTCTCCAGTGGACCACATTTTGTCAGAAGTTCTCCGCCATGACCTGTCCATCTTGGGTGGCCCTGCACGGCATAGCTTATGGCTTCACTGAGTTACGCAAGCCCCTTCGCCACAACAAGGCAGTGATCCATGAAGGGGAATTTTCCACTTAAATATATGTTAAATCTGACAGCACTGTGGTCGCTGTTTCCAGTTGGTTCAACAACAATTGTAAGGTTTCCATAAGCTACCCTTTGTCTCTACTACCCCCCCCCCCATCAAATAGGGGTTTGACAGTTAACTAAATTGCAGGGTCATTGTACACTGCTCCCTCAATCCAACCTGCAATGTGGGGATAAAAGCAATGGAAAACAATGCAGGGTTGTTTTATACTACTCTGTAAGCTTCAGCCCAACCACAGCCTGCAATAGAAGTCTAACGCTGCTGGGTTGTTGCAAACCACTGTACTGTTCAGGCTGATTGACACAGCAGACCTATCATAACTCACTCTCTTCTAGGCACTCTCTTCAACCTCCAATGAACTGCATTTGCTTTGGAATTCACAATTTAGCTGGGCTATTTTTAAATGTTCACATTAAATATGAATTGAGTTAGAAAGAGAAGGAACTATTTTCTTTGTTGCTACCTTTTGGGGTCTTGGGAGTTTTGGGTGTGTGTGAAAGGGAAGTGGGGAGGGGTGTCATTGTGCCCAGTCCTGGATACTTGAGATCCTAGATTTCTCAATTGGTTTATATGGGCAGCTACTGCTTCCATCTCTGAGGACATTTAAAAATAGTTTCTTAGTGAGTGAACTAGGCAATGACCTAACCCAGGGGTGGAAAACATGAGTCCATCCCAATATTGTTCGACTACAACTCCCAACAATCCTCACCATTGTGGTGATGATGGCTAGGGTTGATGGGGGTTGCTGTCAGTTTACACCATCTGGAGGGCCACATGTTCCCCACCTCTGACCTAACCAGACAATGAGATAGTTCTTTCTGGCTACTAGTCCTGATGGCTACGTGCTACCTCCAGTACCAGAGGCAGTGATCCTCTGGCAGTGAGCAACACCAGTTGCTGGGGAGCATGAGTGGGAGGGTGCTGTTGCACTCATGCCCTGCTTGTGGGTTCCTGGTCAACAGCTGGTTGGCCACTGTGTGAACGGAATGCTGGACTGGATGGACCCTTGGTCTGATCCAGCATGGCCCTTCTTATGTTTTTTATGTTTTCTGCCCTTTTGTATCTTTGTGTCTTTTCCTTCATCCTATACTTTTTTCTCTCAGAGGAGGAAGGAGAAGGGGAGAAATGGAGCAAAGGACAATGGAGAAAGTGACATGAAGATATAACTGTCACCATTCCATTCTACCCCTTACCCCAGGGCTGGACAACATTCAACCAATGGGCCATATGTGGCTCCCATGACCTGTTGCCCCCCCTTTTTACAAAAGGTTTTTTTTTTTAAAGAAAGCAAAATGGTGTTCCATAGCCAATGGTAAAATTTAGCTTTTTTTCTGTTTTAATGCTACAGAGTGGAATTTTGGTGGCAAACTGACAATTATTTTTTATATTTTAAAATTATTATTTTTACCTAGTGTGGACTGGGGGACATGGGGTACAGGGGCAAAAAAGGCCCCCAGATGCCTACCTGTGCCTTACCCCCGCTGTGGACCTTGCCTTCTCTCTCTATTAGGGTCTTCTCCCCACCTACTAGCTGATCAGTGATGTTTTGAACCTCTTGAGCTATTGCAGCCACACCCTCCTTTTCACTAGCCACTTCAAGCCAACCTGGTTTTCTTTTCCAACTAACTCAATATTTCATGGCTACTGAGCATGGCCACTCTTTATTGGGCTATTTTGGATTACCCTGCTGTAGGGTTCTTTTTTTAAAAAAATATTTTTTGAATTTTGCAAACCTTGGGGTTCTCCCAAGGTTGTTGATACCTCCCTCTTGTGAGTGGATGGTGGTACATAAAAATCAGCACTCAACCCTGAACTTTCACAGACAGAGGGAATGATCATCATAGGGAGAAGTCAATCATAGTGGGAGAATTAAACACCGACTTCAAGGGGAAAGACTTAAACATAGGGTCTCATGGTCCTGGCTCCTAGTTTGCAAAAGTATACTTTCCATGAAGACAAAGTTTAAGAAAAAACCCACAAAACTTTTCACACTAAAATTCTTGAAACTTGTATGTATATACAGAAATTTGGATTCCTTAGTTCTTGATATAAAAAAATGAAATAAATTCCAGGTACAGGGATTATAACAGTTCATAGCCTGTTATTTTAGTTATGGCATTTCTGGGCTTACTTTGGGAACGACACATTGATGACCTCAGAAAACTGGCTTTTGTGATGTGGAGCATTAGAGCTTCAATTCAGTCCCTTAACTGTGTCTGTGCCCCTCGGGAATTTCTAGTCTTTACTTCTAAATGGTTTTCAAATACAGGCCTTTTAAACCATGCAGAACTGTCCCTTTCTCATCACATCCATTTTTCAAGAAACAGCAGCTACCAGCAGATCTACAAATGCAGAGTCCTTTAAAAAGATGACCCACTAAAGTACTGAATAAGTCAAAACTTTGTCAGTCACATAGTAAGAAAATGCTGTCCACACTCCCTATTTCTAGCAAAATTGAGAGAGTAGCTTTCTCAATTTTAAAAGTGGCAATAACCTTATACAAAACCAACCGTTGTGTTTCAGTGAGGGAATATAGTTTCCAATAATGTTTTCTTTTAAAGAAAATACAATTAAATTCACACAGTAAAGTTCTAAAAGTTTACCCTGGGTCATAAATTGCTAAACTATTGCAGCATCAAGTATGTCTGGGCTGCAAATCCACACTTTTCAGTAGGGATGTACGAAAATCACTTACCTTTCGGGGATTATGCTGATGGTGGGGACCCCATGAGGTAGGTTAGGCTGAAAGTCAAGGACTGGCCTAAAGTCACCCAGTGAGCTTCATAGCCAAGTGGGAACTAGAACCTGGATCTCCTGAGTCCCAGTCCAACACTCTAATGACTACACCATATTGGCTCTCTGGTGTGCCTAAATTGGTGCATGCCACCATGGAGAAGGTCCACTTCTGGGTTGCCACAAGATGGCAATCTGTATGAGGAATGTCGGAGAAATCCTCAATGGATTCAAATGAGTTTGGATTTCTATTAATCTCACCTGCAGATTCTGCAGCGGACCATTTCTTTCTGAGTTGTGCTGATTCTGTGGACTTGCAAACCAGTTTTAAAAAACAAAAACAAAAAACCCCTCTGGGGCGGGATTTGCACAAATGCACATTTGTGCTAATGCACATTAGCACAAATACACACTTGCACAAGTGTGCATTAGTGCAGATGCGCATTTGCAAACAAGAATGAGATTCTTGTATATCCCTAAAAAAAAATAAATCCGATTCACTCAGTGAGCAGGTGACGGAATGAAAGATGCCTGTCAATCCATGAAACACAAACAGAATGAATTTAACAAAATCCATACATCCCTTATCTGCAGGTACAACCAGCAAGGCCTCCTCCGATAATTATCTTAAGGACCACACAGGTCTATATCAGGGAAGGCAATCTGCCAGGTTTTTTTCCCCTGAATGCTGTCAACTTTGGGCAATACGTTCATGTGCCTGGATACACACACACACACACACTACAAGCTGCAACCATTCTTCCCAATTCTTATGTAAAAATCTGAGCTAGTCGCTAAACATCAGAGATTGATCATGCACTGTCTACAACATTGCACTTCAACGACTGTGAGTAAAATACAGATGACAAACCATACCTTCGAACATCTTTGCTTGTGATTATATTGTGTTGCATAATGCAGATGGTGTTGTAAACAGCCTGGTAATGTACAGAAGTTTTCTTCCATAGTCTGAAAAGAGGAGCCCATTTTCTTGATGATAGACTGACATGGAACTGCAACTTGAAAACTTTTAAGTTACTGTATTTTACTTCAAGACTGCAGGGCTCCTTCAGGCAATAGCACATAAGCAGCACAAAATAAAATTCAGATAACATCAACAGAACTCCATGTCCATCAAGCAAGGAAGATGGGATGGGGGGAAGCAAGAACCCTGCTCTGTTCTCTGTCCTATTTCTGTCAAGGATAGCAGAGCTAATAGGAGCTCAGTTAGTTGACCTATTTGCTTTCTTTGGTGATTGATTTAAATTCTAGAACTCTCTAACAGTGTACGAAGCATTGTATCAGTGTACCTAAGAATACTATGTGGCTCTCCAATAAAATGCCAGTGTTTCTTTCACCTGTGTATATGAGTAAAAGCAAGGCCCACATTCACCCTTCCATGCAGAAGTTTCAGGAGCGTGTGGGAGCTGTGCTTATGGAGAAGTGATATGTTTTCATAACAGCATCTCACAATGGTGTAGTGGTAGATTTTGAAATGCACACTGTCATTGTGACAGTTCTCAGAGTCACACCCCCAAGGAGGGTCCAAAAATTCAGGCAGATGTGTTGATCCATATCAACAAACCAGTTCTAACCGTTTTTATCTCCACCCAAAGGCTGTCTTTTGAAAAAAAAGAAAAAGAAAGAAGGGGGCCTTAATTGTCCATTCAAGACCAAGTGTAAAGGTAGACAGTGGTACCGTGACTCTGCCAGTCACAATTTACCTGCTGCCACCATCTCCTCGGATCCCTACACCTGAGAACCTCTCAGGTGCCTCAGCCAAACAGCCTGGTAGCCCTGGCCAATATTACACTGGATTAGTGCTGACCCAAGGGGAAAATAGCAGCACAAAGTATTGAGGTAGCTAATTTATTTACAGTTTAGGGAGAGGGGAATAGGAGAGAATAAGTAGTAAGACAGTTACAGAAATCTCACAGGCACAATGCTGGTTGGAATTGTATTGTATGCTGCCTAGAGTGGCTGGGTAGCAGGCCAGATGGGTGGCTAATAAATCTAATAAATAAATAAATTACAGTTAAAACAAGAAATCTGCTTGCTTACTGAGTTGTAAGGTTCCCTTCTATCATAAGCCATGCCAACCTGAACAACTCCTCTGTACTGGATGGAGGACGAAGGACAAAGAACTGGGAATCTAGCCTAACTTCATACCATGACCAGCTTGTTTTGGCCATCCTGCTCCTCCTCCCTTAGGATGAAGGGCTGGCATAATTCATACCGCACCAGCTGGGGCTACCCTTCACTCCCTTGAAGGCCAGAGTTTATGGCCTCAGGCTACGGATAAGAACTCCAGCTAAAATTCAACAGCCTTGAGATAAACCAGGCTGATGCTCTCCTTCAGGTGTGACAAGGTTGCCATGCCAGTGACCTCCCTTCATAGGGCCCGTTTCTGACCGGCAATCTATAAAACAATAAATTCCTAAGTTAAAATCAACACAACTCACTCTAAATTCTTTGCCTTCAGTCCCAAGGTACAATGCAGGATGGGAAGGCAAGGTACAATATAGAACACTCTGGCTCTTTACATCAAGCCACCCCAAAATACTTCGCATTACAAATGGGGAACAATACCTTGTTCCTAGGAAAAAATATTTTGCCCAGCTACTGTGACAATTTCAGCTAAACTCAGAGAGAACAGGGAATTCTGTAGGGGGGGGGGAAGGTGTGATATCACCATTCCTGTTAATAAAAAGAGTGCCAGAGCACATCCCTGTGAGCCCCGGCTCCACCACATCCCTGGTTCCTTGCCTTGGAGGCTGCATATAGGCCTGCTGTTATTTCCATGAACAGGTGGTACTTTGCTGAGACCCTGCAACTGTGAAATCGTGCACAATCGTGAAACCTATTCCTATTCTACCTAGGCCAACACATTTTATTTTCTCTTTTAACCAGTTCCTCCATCACCTTATAGCTCCTCCTAAAGACACTTGATAACCCTTCATTTTTACATGGAACAAAACAGGCTAGACACTGAGCCGAAAGAAACATTTAATGGCCATGGCACTACTGAGACACAGCAGAAGGTCATAAGGTTGCTCAAAGTTATTTTGAAGACAGAAAATGCCTACAACCTTCCTCCCCTGGTGGATTTTCTGTTAAACTGAGGAGGTATGATTTGAAATGATTTATAATCAGGTCAGGGGGTTTGTTCATCTTGTTTATTTAATCTAAGCATGAAATGTTTGACCTGGACTGCAGCACTTGGGCATCGAAGTTCAAGCTCTGCAGGCACTGACCTGACTAAGCATTCTTGCACTGTTGTAATGGCAAGTCATTAAAATACCAAAGTGATACTCAAGATTGTCCAATGTGCAGGATCCTTTTGTCTATAAACTGCCAGTCTTAATAAGAGCTACATTCAGCTGTCAATGTGTTAACATTTATCTTCCTTAATGTAAAATCAATACTTTAACATAAGCTAACTCAACCTGGCATTAAGTTGCAAAAACACCTTATTGCTTCCTGCAGGGTTGGATGTGGATGAAGACGCTGAGCTGCGTGCTTTAGACAATCATATTGGGCGCAATCCAGCAAAAGTTAAGTCCTATTGATTTGAATGAGGTTGTTGTTTGGCATGGACTTAAACTCTCCCAGTGAAATCAATTGGCCTTGAAAATGGTTAATTCTCAATGTTTTTAGCTGAGTTTCCTTATCAACTGAATCTCAGCATCCTTCATCCTACGGGCTCAAGTTTTGCAATTGTGATGTCAGGAATATGGCTTGCCTAGCATCATCATCATCATCATCATAATTATTATTTTATTTGTTTGCAGTGCAAGCCAATGCATGATTCGACAAAGAAGTTCTACAACTGGGAATGCTGGGAGTTGTCATAGGAATTTTTTTCTGTCTAAACATGCATAGGATTGCACCCTTATTTGATTTGTAAAATCACATCCTCTACCTAGCAGATGCTTACAATAAAAACAGAAACACTTCACATAATACCCAAGGAACAAAGGAACAAAACCATGTAATAAAATGTGTGAGCAGCATTAAAATTAAAGCATGGCAAAACATTAAACATTAAAAGCCTGAAACATTAAAGGCCTATCATCATCATCATCATCATCACCATCATCATCAACATCATCATCAACATCATCATCAACATCATCACCATCACCATCGTATGCATGAAATTCCTTTAATCCATTTTTTTTTTTTTTACAAAACTGGCAAGCAGGATATTGATAAGAGAGGGCAAATGGTATTACAAGGAAGGATTTTTTTTTTTTTGCCTTCTTCATAAACCTGCCTATTTTATTAAAGATGCAATCTTGATAAGAAGTCCCTTTGCAAGTTTATTTTTCTTAATAAGAAAAAAAAGATGCTTATTTCACCATTCAGAAAATGGAAAGATATTTCTAAAAAATAACAGTTTTGCTTTTCTAAAGAAGTACTAACAATTGTAGATCTCTGTCCTAAATATGTCTATGTTGAAGTCTGAATTTGGTTTCCACTGGCACATAGCACTTGGCAGGGGATTCGGTGTTTGCAGCCAGCAAACCCCCCCCCCCCCCGCAGGACTAAATTGCTATATTCTGAAATAAATTGATTGACTATTGTGGAATCAGAGTGCAGCCATAGACAAACACACTTTATGTTGCCTACAACTGCACACTGATTCAACAATCAACACAACTATCCCATTATTTATTATCAGCAACTTGCAAACAGATGTTTAAGGAGCAACCTAGTATATATAGCCTCCAGTGGGGCAGACATGATAGTCTGCTGCAGCCCCCTTAAACACCAACAGATTTATTGTCACATACTTTTGCATGGACTAGAGTGAGATAAATGAATCCTCAGTTCATAGGTGCGCACGTCTGTGTATGTAGAGGAATGGGGGAGACAATGTCAGTGAACTGCAGAAAGGCCAGTGTGCGACAACTCTCTATGAAGTTTTCCAATAAGCCAACTGACTATAGCAGTAATTGGTAATAACAGAGTCATCCTGACTTTGCTATATTAGTAAACAATCGTAGTGGGAGTGGGACAAGACTCTCTTGTCTTGTCTTGATTAAGAATATGTATTGGATTCAGCTGAAGCCTAGAGCCCGAACCAAATTAGACCCCTTTGGACTGTTTCTGGTGATCCAAAGGTGGAGCGGGCTTTGCTCCAAAGTGACCAGAACTGAAGTTGGACCCTCCATGAGGCTTTACTATTTGGCTTCGGAAAGGCAAAAAGTTTGTCTCCAAAATTAGTGTGTTTTGCTTTTTGTTTCTCTAAATGCTGATGGGGTGGGGGGAGGGATGGAGTGGGGTTGTGTGACTGATAGGTCCACTTTCTAATCATAGGACACATTTTACTAGGCCTCCGATCACTGTGCTTTGATGGAGGACAGCCATGGGAACATGAGATGGTATTTCTTCCAATGCTACCACACTTTACTATGAAAAAAGCCTTAAACTGGTTTTCAGTCATCATAGCTCCCTATCTTCTTCACTTATCCTTCAGAAACTTTGCAGATCTCTTGCCTGGAGACACCTGTATGGTAATTCAAAACTTAATGAATAGGATCAACTATTTGTTTTCATTAGGGATGGCACAAGAGTCTGAGGAGGGGGTGAAGTCAGACGGACTCCCCCACCCCCCGCCTGACTAACCCAGACCCTGCTTGCCAGGCTGCAGGGGGCTCACTTGCCCACTGGCAACCGGTGGGAAGTGTTGCAGGGCCATTTGTCCCCTTACTGAGTTGCCATTGTGCGCAAAAACTGTGTCTTGGTTACTTCCACAAATCTCATGTTGCGTCTGGGACTGCCTTAAAGGAGTGATGACTCAACATTACAGGCATAAAGGTGCATTTAAGGCAGCCACAGACGCAACAGTAGATTTGCAGAAGTAACCGAGCCGCAATTTTTGCGCACAATGGTGACTCAGTAAGGCATAGACGGCCTCGCAGTGCTTCCTGGGTGGTTGCTGAGCTGTCCCATAGCTCCTGCAGCACAGCTTGGGTTGGTGGGCGGTGACAGCACCTTGTCAATCACCTGATGGGACCTGATGGAGAAGAGTCCGTCCATCCTTTGTTTTCATTGATATCTTAGCTATTGGCTATTGATGGACTAATCTTCCCTTAACTCTTGATGGAAAATGTACATAACCGGTCCCTGTTTGATTATGAGTGCAAGCTTAGCAAAACTCCTTCCATCACCTCTATTTTTGCCATATCTAGCCAAATTTAAGCAGGAAGTTTAACTCCTACTGATTTCCTTGGGAGAGATTCAAATCAATTGGCTTCATAGTGTGCTTCGGCTGGCAGTTATCAATTTTGTACCTTATCTGTATCATTCAGTTCTAGAAATAACCGTTCCAATCAATCAAGGCTTCTGCTCTCCTTTCTTGTAGGGATTGCTGAACCAGGGATGGGGGAGAATTTCTCCCCGAAACTTCGGGGGGCCGAGTGCCAACGCACTCGGTCCTCCGAAGGTTGTTCGGGGAGAAATTCTCCGCCCCCCTGCCCCCCCCGGGATGGGACTTACCTTTCACGAATGTCCCTCCTGGCTGCGGGTCCCAGCGGCGGTTCGGCAGGTCTTCGTCAGGGGCAGGGGCGGCAGCCGGTCTTTTGACCGGCTGCCGCCGCCGCCATTACAAGAAAAGTAAAAAAAAAACACAATGCCCCTGTGATAGGCTACGTAACGATTAACGTAGCCTATCACGGCTGACTTTGCAGATCTAGCCATGATAGGCTACGTTAATCGTTACGTAGCCTATCACAGGGGCGTTTTTTTTTTCCTTTTGAAGTTTGCGGCCAGGGAGATGGGGCGCTTCTCCCCGGCCTGAATTTCAGCCGGGCGAGGCGGGAAGCCTCCCCCCCGGCCTGAATTTCGGCCGGGCGAGGAGGGAAGCCTCCCCCGCCGGCCTGAACTTCGGGGGGAGCAGCGAAGCGCCTCCCCCCCACCGCGAAGCAAGCTGCGAGACCAGGTAAGTGACTTTCGTGCATCCCTATGCTGAACTCACCTGCCGTCACCTTGTGTGCCACTCGTCAGACCCCCACACCCCGACCCTGCTCGGTGTGCAGCATGAGGTGCCAGATGGTCCACAGGCACCCAGTGGGTGGCACGCAGCATCCCACTTACCTGCAAGCTGCCATTTTGTGTAAAACTGCAGGTAAGCTTTCTACGTAAATGGCCATTTTGCACAAAATGACAGCCATAAATAGTGCCATTTATGCAAAATTGCAGGCGTAAATGGTCTAATTTACTTATGTAAATTGCAGGCTCAATTTGCATAAATGATCATTTTGAGTAAAACAAACAAACAACCACCTGAGAAAATGTGAGCTGGCCCAATTTGTTACAGATTGAGTTGGGCTAGCTTGCGGGTAATCAAGCTGGAGTCGGGGCGTGGGGCGCTGCTGAATGCTCGGTGAACCTGACCCCTGGATTTCTCCAACATCCCTTCAACTGGACAGCCCTTCAAATAGAGCATGCCTTCAAATAAAGTAAGGCACATAGCTGCCCTAGTATCTATACATGCATAGTCTAAGCTCCTGATCCAGATGCCAAGGCATTTAGAAAACTGGCAAAAGGATGTATTGTTATTTAGGAGATGGCATGATTTATTTGCCTTCCCTCCTCAATCAATGACTGATTGGTGCAATTCTTGCTTTTCTAATGGAGCTTTGCTTGCACACCTCCAGGTGCATGCATGCGCAGTTTGAATCAGGGACAATATTCTTAAAATGGTGAAATTAGAGTGGCCTATGGTTTGAGCAGAATTCTTATTATAAATAGACACTAGCTTGATGCAGCTATAGATTTAACTGCTGATCTTAGGATCCAAGGGGCAATTATTGATATCCAGAACTGACTGAGACATGTAGCAGTTCTGTTAACAATGGAAATATTGACATGGTAAATGCTGATTTTTAATTATGGGAAATAAAAGTAAAATACTATGTAACCAGGTCATGAGAACTGTATGAAAATCGTAGATCCACCTCTATAATATACTTTTTCTCTAAAGTTATAATTAGCCAAGATGGGAAAGAAAAAATTACATGAAGCAAGAAATAGGTCAGCTCAGCAGAGGTTCCCCACTGTACTGACAGCTGGCAGAGGCTATATATTCGAGGTATCTAGGTTCCAGTGATTTATTGGTCTTCCTTTCTGTAATGCTCATTATAGAGACATGTGAAGAAAGAAATCCCAATAATGGCTGCAGTCTCCATGTTTTAAAAAGGGGGTGGGAATCCATTTGAATCATGTGGAGGGTTGCAAAACCACAATGTTTCCATATTCAGACAGTATCATTGAATACGAACTCTGCTAACTGGCTACACTGTTATTAAAAGCTTGATGAGGAAAAGGCAGAATGCATTCTTTGTTCTTTACTATTTGTGTCAGTGTTTGTTATGTCACAAGTGCAGTTTAAGAACATTCTTCAATCTCAGCCACAGTCATTTTATTTTACCATCACTTCGAAGGTGAGAAGAGATGAGACTGTGCCAGGGGGCTATTACAAACAGGAAATAGAGTTTAGGCCAAGAGTTATTGGGCTTGACAAGAATTCTCCCATGCTCTGATATTGCAGCTGAGTTATTGAGCCAGAGTTCAACTTCTCACTCACATATGCTGGGCTAACAACTACAAACCTTCATTGACTTCAGTTATGTTTTTCATCATATATAGAAAAGCCAACATTCCAATGCAGAGGGCGAGAGTGAAACATGGCTCAGCCATATGCCCCATTTTACAGATGATGTGACCTGATTATATTTCACTGCTGTATGTGTAATAATGAGTTTACATAAGAAGCGGTTCTCAATAGGAATATATATTTCTATTTTGTGTGTGTCTTTGGACAAACACACTTCACCTCACGAACAAATTCTTATGGGAACTGGGAAGTAGGATGCATTTATTGTCCCTCATTAGCAGAGATGGGAAACAGCAGAGTATTTATGTTGTGTTCATGAGTGATTTTATAAAATCTGATATTAGGGATGTCAGAGAATTCCACCACGGACAAGACTTACCTGGGGTGGATGTTCCGGGTGGCGGTGGCTCCAGCGGCGGCTCCGATGGCGGTGGCTTCGGCGGCTGGTCTTCCAGCCATTTGCAGTCTGGTCGTTTTTGGTTTTTTTTTTTACAGAGACATGATAGGTTACATAGAGACTTACGTAGCCTATCACGTCCCGGTTTAAAAAAAAAATGCGTATGCAAATGGCGGCAGCTACGGACACCGCCATTTGCGTTCCTTATTTTTCGCCATCTTAGACTACGTAAATATTTACGTAGACTATGATGGCGAAAATAAAGGGGAATGCAAATAGCGTAATGGGCGCTATTTGCGTCCCTTTTTGATTCACAGTTTTAGCCTACGTAAATATTTACGTAAGCTAAAACGGTGAAAAATAAGGAACGCAAATGGCGGCAGCCGTAGCCACCTAGGGATCTATGAAAGTCACTTACCTTTTACGAAATTTGATTCGGGTTGGGGGGGAGGTGCTCCATCCCTCCCCCCAAAATTCTGACTGGGGGGAGGCGCCCCGTCCCTCCCCCCTGAAATTCCGACAGGGGGGGAGGCGCCCTGTCCCTCCCGCCACGAATCCTGCCGGCTGGGTCTGCAAATGGCGGCAGCCGTAGCCGCCGCCGTTTGTGTCCCTGCAGTCAGCCATGATAGGCTACATAAATGTTTACGTAGCCTATCACGGCCGAGTTAAAAAAACCAAAAACCTGCGCTTATGCAAATGGCGGCACCCATGGGTGCCACCATTTGCGTTCCTTATTTTGGCACGTCTAGTCTACGTAAACATTTACGTAGACTACGGCGAAAATAAGGGGAATGCAAAATGCTGCCATTTGTGGGGTGGACGAAAGTCACTTACCTTTTCTTGTAGCTTGTTCGCGGTGGGGGGGAGCGCTTCGCTGCTCCCCCTGCGAAGTTCAGGCCGGGGCGGGAGGCTTCCCGCCTCGCCCGGCCAAAATTCTGGCCGGGGCGGAGGCTTCCTGCCTCGCCCGGCTGAAATTCAGGCCGGGGAGGAGGCTTGCCACCTCGCCCGGCCGCGAACGCGCAAGTTAAAAAACAAAACAAAACGCCCCCTGATAGGCTACGTGACGATTCACGTAGCTTATCATGGCTAGATCTGCAAAGTCAGCCGTGATAGGCTACGTCAATTGTCACGTAGCCTATCACGGGTGACTTTAAAAAAAAAAAAAGCACGTACGCGAATGGCGGCCCCCATAGGGAGCCGCCATTCGCGTTCCTTATTTAGTTGCTGTAGTCTTCGTAAATGTTTACGTAGACTACGGCGAAAATAAGGGCAACGCAAATAGCGTTGCCCTTATTTTCGCAATAGTCTACGTAAACATTTACGTAGACTACAGTGACCAAATAAGGAACAGGAATGGCGGCTCCCTATGGGGGCCGCCATTATCCGTACACACTTTTTTTTTTTTTAAGTCACCCGTGATAGGCTACGTGACGATTCACGTAGCCTATCACGGCTGACTTTGCAAATCTAGCTGTGATAGGCTACGTGAATCGTCACGTAGCCTATCAGGGGATTTTTTTTTTCTTTCTTTTATTGCAATGGCGGCGGCGGCGGCAGCCGGTCGAAAGCCCGGCTGCCGCTCCCACCCCGCTCGAACACCCGACGAACCGCCAGCCGGACCCGCCGCTGGGAGGGACATTCAGGGAAGGTAAGTCCTGTCCCGGGGGGGTGCGGGGGGCGGGGGGGGGTGCAGAGGATTTCTCCCCGAAACTTGTTCGGGGGGCCGAACATGTTGGCGCTCGGCCCCCCGAAGTTTCGGGGAGAAATTCTCCGCCATCCCTAGCCATTTGCGTACGTGTGGTTTGTTTGTTTGTTTTACTCAGCTGTGATAGGCTACGTAAACATTTACGTAGCCTATCACGGTATTTTTTAAAAATCTAGCCGTGATAGGCTACGTAAATCTTTACATAGCCTATCACTTTTTTTAAAAAAAAACCTTGGAAATGGCGGTGGCGGCAGCCGGTCGGAAGACCGGATGCTGCAGCTGCCGCCGCTGCACCACTGCCGAACTGCCGCCGAACCACCGCCGGAGCCGCCGCCGCCAGGGAGATTCGCCCAAGGTAAGTCCTGTCCTGGGGGGGTGCGGGGGGTGGCAGACCGTTTCACCACTGATTTCAGGGGGCTGAACGCGCTGGCATTCGGCCTCCCTGAGATTCATGGCAAAATTCTCTGACATCCCTATAGCCACCGCCATTTGCGTATGCCGTTTTTTCTTTTACACAGCAGCCACCGAGGCCAGAAATCTGGCTGTGGACGGCCCTGACCTGGCTGGTTACTCCGCGGAGCCGCCGCGGAGCAGAGCCGGCCATCGGGGATTCCGGGGGGGAGGACCGGATCGCCTCCCCCCCTGTCGAGGATTCCAGGCGGAGGGACGGAGCGCCTCCCCCCCTCCAGTAGATGCCGCAACCAGAACAAGGTAAGGGATTCGTACCTCCCTATCTGATATAGATTTGTGTAATTTCATTCACTTTAGTTAGAGTTCCAGAATTTGAAGTTTATTCTATATGATTTGGGTTTGGATTAACTTTATGTTATTACATTACCTTAGGGAGGGGCGAACGAGCAATATTTGAAATAGCTAGGCTTCTCCAAACATCAACTCACCACTCGTTTGGTGCCTGATTCCTGTTTGCGTTTGCAGTTGCTGCTCACTTTGCATGAACAGGAGATTTGCACAAAGCGACAAGTGATCATATGGGAGATTTGTGCAAATCTCTCAAAATTGCACAATTTCCTAATTTGGAAAAATTTTCTCCATAGACTAAAGCAGGGCTGATTTAGTTAGTCTACTGAGGAAATTTCTGCTCATTAACAAATTTGCGTAAATCAAACCTGGAAATGAAAATGAGATGAACGCAAGCATGTTAGATGATTTACAAACATTTTTCATGGATATGCTCATGTCTGTCCTCATGTATAGGCCTTCGAAAGCAGCATGCTCACAAAACCAAAATACATCCCTAATATTGATACCTAGACCTAGTACCTTTTCTTAAATGTCTGTTTTGTGATGGTCTGATGGCTATATAAAAATAAACAAATCTGATCTATATTATTAGGGCTGTGTATGGACCCCCTGCTTCTCTTTGGATGCCACTTCAGAGACTCAGAATCAGCCCCACTTCAGGTCGGACCAATTCAGACCCCCTCTGCTTTGACTCAGTTCCAGATCCGAAGTGAGATTCGGATATCCGGATCACTTGGTTGGGATGTTTTCCTATTGACTTGCATGGGAAAATGCAAATGGCTATAACCTCTTCAGTTTTCATGATAAATACATGAAACTTGGAGGCCTCTCTCCTGACATGGAGGTGATCCCACCTGCAAATTTCAGACAGTTTGTCCCAGGACTTCTTCTGCTAGGTGCAGCTGAAATTTGATTTTTTCCACAAAAACTCTCAAAGCAAAGAGCCATATCTCTCAGCCCCACGTCACCTCCTCCTCCTCCTGCCTGCTCAGCTGTCAAGAACTGCTGGCTGTCTCCTGCTCATAAGGAGAAGACGGTTAGTGAGCAGTGGGGGCATGCGCCACGCCGCCACCTCCTGCCTGGGCGATCCATAGAGCTTTTTGTGTATAAGTCTATGTGCAATTTGTTTTAATTGATACAAGTGGCTCTGATCATAGAATAATGTTTAGACAAGCATTATTAATTGTCCAGATGCAACAGACTTGGCTTTAATATTTAATACACTTTAACATTTATTTATTTGTTTATTTTAGCCCCCAGAGCAAAAGGAGTTTGGGTCCAGTAGCATGATCATACAGCATGAACAACTTCCTGTCTGGTTTCCAATCTACTTTAGAGGAAAGACTGCAATATCAAAGTCACTGACTCAAAAGTTTTAAATCTCAGTAATTTCAATGGAAGCTACCTTAAAATGACAGCAAAGAGAAACCAAGGAAAAGCCAGGGTACAGAGTGCTTGATCAACCGAATCTGCAGAGTGGTCACACAGTTTAAGGAAATCTTTGTCCATTAACTGCGTGAGTTTTACTTGGTTAAATCTGCATATGTTTGCGTATAAATAAAACAATGGCTGCAAAGAATTTTTTTTTTCTGTTTTAAAAACACGTCACAGTAGGCAGATCTCAGGAAACGAATTCTCAGCTGTATGAGGCTGAGGCTAGTGTCAACTGCAGCCATTTCTAAAGATGTCTCATCTGGCCATAGTTGCACTGACTCGCTCATGCTTTAGCTACATCCCATTTGGGCTACTGTTGTACACTTTTCATGGGGCTGCCTTCAAAAACTGTTCAGGAACTTCAGCTGGTCCAGAATGCTGCAGCCAGACTGTTGACCATGCCTGGTTACAGGAAGCACGTGACTCCCTTGTTACAATATAGGGGTGTACGAAACACCACGTACCTTGCTCCGCTGGGGTCCGTGGAGGGGAGGTGATCCGGTCCTCCCCCCCGGAATCCTCCCCGGCCAGCTACACTCCATGGCATGTCCGCGGAGCTGCCGGCTGGGCTGATCCACAGCCAGGCTGCTGCGGACGCAAATGGCGTCGTGCGTAGGGGACGCCATTTGTGTCCCTGCTTTAGCTGTGATAGGCTATGTAAATATTTACATAGCCTATCACGGCTAAAGCAGCAACGCAAATGGCGTCCCCTATGCATGACGCCATTCGCAGCTGCACATTGGAGCAGTGGCCAGCAGCAGCCGGATCTGGACCGCTGGAGGCAGATAGGATCTGGTCTGTGGGGACTTCGCCGGGAGGCGGGGCAGATTGCTCCGTTCCACCACAGACTCGGGGGGGGGGAGAGATTCTAAAGAATCTGACCTCACTGGAGTCCGTGGCTGAATTCTCCGCCATCCCTATTACAACAGCTTCACTGGCTACTGGTCTGCTTAGAATTCAAAGTGCTGGTTATGACGTATGAAAGATCACCTTTTCCCATATGACCCTGCCTGGTTTGTAAGATGTTCAGGGGAGACTAGGGATGGTGTGAGCACCTGGGCAGGTGCAGAAGCCCAGCAGACTCCCCTCTGTCCACCTCTCCAGGCCCTGCTCACTGAGCCCTGGGGTGCTGAGGAATCCAGTCACCGAGCGCTGCAGGACTCGACGAGAGTCTGGGAGCAGCCTGCCCTTGTTGAGAGCTGCCACCGCCTGACTCAAACATTCACAGCCTCTTTGCAAGGAAAGAACCTGTGAAGGCTTGATACAGGAAAGGCAGGAGTTGCCCTCCAGCCATGCACCCTCCCCTCCTTGCAAGGAAGGGAGAGAGTGCAGTTGGCGGGCAACTCCTGTCCTCACACCTGTCAAGCCCGCATAGTCTCCTTCCATGCAAGGGAGGAGGCTGTGCAGGCTTGAGAGGTGGCCAGTGTCTCCCAGCAATTGCCCGTTTTCCCTCCTTGCAAGGACGGCCGAATGGACGGTTGCTGGGAGACATCTGACCTTGCACCTGCCAAGCCTGCATGGTCTCCTTCTGTGCAAGGGCGGAGGCTGTGCAGGCTTGAGAGGCAGCCCGTGTCTCCCAGCAATTGCCCATTGTTCCCTTCTTGCAAGGAGGGCAGAACGGGCAGTTGGCAGGTGGGGATGGGGATGCCAGCTGGCTCTCTATGGAGGCTGCCAGCCGCGCAGCTTTGTGGGTGCTCATGGAGCTCAGGTGAGCGCTTCAGTAAGCCAGGTATAAGTTCATCCATCCCTAGGTGAGACCTTTCTTTCAAGACTGCTTCCCCCAGAGGTGCATTTGGTGGAGACAGGGATATTGGAGGAATCCATATGGGGGGTCAGGCATTCAGAAGCTCGTCCCCCCCCACACAGCTGTCTCCAAGCTGTGTGAGTCAGGCCAACTTGTGGACTTCTGCCACTGGCCAAACCCCTCGTGCTCTCCTTGCCAACGCTGCTGACACCAACAAGGAGAGTGCAAGGGGTTGTGCTCGGCAGGGTGGGAGCCGGCAGGGGAGCGCCATGGCCCTTCCCTCCTGGCTTCCACCCTGTCACTGCCAAGCAACCGGAGCCTGGCAGAGAGAGGGCAGTTGCTTGTCAGTGGCAGTGGGAGCTGGGAGAGGACTGCCATGGCGCTTCCCTCCCAGCTTCCACCTGCTACCATCTCCAAGAAACCATCCCTCTCTCTGCTAGTGCCTGGCAGAGAGAGGGATGCTTACTCAGCCACGGCAGGGTGGGAGCCAGGAGGGAAGTGCCATGGCAGTCCCCTCCCAGCTCCAACCCTGTCACTGCTGCTGCCTCCAAGCAACTGCCTCTCTCTCTGCCAGGCACCAGCAGAGAGACGGACAGCTGCTTGGTGGCAGTGGCAGATGGGAGCTAGGAAGGAAGTGTCATGATGCTCCCCTCCCAGCTCCCACCCTGCTGCCACCACCAGAGACAAAGGTGGTTGCTCGGGAGTGGTAGCTGTAATGTTTTTTTTTTGTTTTGTTTCTGTGGATAAATTTTCACCTCCTTAATTGCACAAATTTACCCACAGAAACAACCCCCCCCCACATCCCCCAATTAAGTTCCTGAATTTCTGGAAAAGCCCCTGGCTCAGCTTGCAAATGCAAGTTGAGCCAGGGTCCCTGGGGAAATTCGGTGAGCCCCCAAATGACCGGATTTCCCCGCGATAGCCATCCCTAGGTGGAGACACCAGTGAGGATGTTTTTGGTGGCCGTTTATTGGCTGTGGAACTCCCTCCTAAGGAAGGCTGGGTTTGCTCCCTCCCTGCTGTCCTTCGGCTGTTAGGCAAATACTGCTTTATTCAAGAACGCCTTCGTCCTGTAAGTAGGGATGTACGAAAGTCACTTACCTTTTCTCAGGGGTGATTCGCGGTGGAGGGGAGGCGCTCCGCACCTCCCCCAGAAATCCTAACCTGGCCGGCTCCGCTCTGCAGCAACTCCGCAGAGCCGCTGGCTGGGTGCATTCGCAGGCATCTGGAGCCTGCGGACGCAAATGGCGATGGCTACGGCAGCCGCCTTTTTCGTTCCTGTTTTTGGCCGTGATAGGCATGTAAATATTTACATAGGCTATCATGGCAAAAGACGGGGTGCAAATGGCAGCTGCTACGCCATTTGCGCCCCTGTTTTTTTACCGTGATAGGCTACATAAATATTTACCCAGGAACACAAATGGCGGCTATGGTGGCTGCCATTTGCATTCCCTTTTTTTTGCCGTGATAGGCTACGTAAATACTTACATAGGCTATCATGGCCTCCGCAGGGACTTAAATGGCATCCCTGCATTGGCTGTGATAGGCTACGTAAGTATATACATAGCCTATCATGGCCAAAATGGGGAAGCAAATGGCAGCTGCAAACGTGGCAGCCATTCGCAAAGCAGCATGAACAGCACCAGGTAAGTGGTCCGTTTCCCGTGCCTTTCGTGGGGTGGTGGGGTGGGGGGCTTCATTCCGCCATGGATTTCAGGGTGCCGAATACACTGGCATTCGGCTTCACTGAGATCCATGGCGGAATTCTCTGACATCCCTACCTGTAAGGGTCTCTGTTGGGTTGTGTGTTATTTTTAATTTTGTGATTGTTATATTTTTATTGTATTTTTTAATGTATTGTTTTATTGTTTTAACCAATTTTAATTGTGCCTCTAAATGTCTTGAGTGCCACTTTTTGGTAGAAAGGCAAGGTATAAACAAATAAATATGACAGAGAAGAATTGCTGCATGTCATTTTTGTAAGTACTTGTACTGAAAAGATTTTACATTTTAAAATGTCTGCTCCTCAGTTGGAGGTAGGGATGTACGAAAGTGACTTACCTTTTCGTGGATTCTGTTCATGGGGGGGAGGCATTCCGTCCCTCCCCCCGGAATCCTTGATGGGGGGGAGGCGATCCGGTCCTCCCCCCCGGAATCCTCGATGGCCAGCTGTGCTCCATGGCAGCTCGCGGAGCAGCCAGCCAGGCCCAGGCCAGGGCCATCCGCAGTCGAATTTCTGGCCACAGAAGGCTCTGGGTAACAACAAACAAAAAGCGTACACAAATGGCAGTGGCTATGGCCACCGCCATTTGTGTTCCTTATTTTTCGCCGTCTTAGTCTACATCAATATTTATGTAGACTAAGAAAAAGAAAAGAAAGGGGAACGCAAATGGCGTAGTGGATGCTACTTGCGTTCCCCTTTCTTGTCTTCTACTTAGTCTATGTAAATATTGACGTAGACTAAGACGGCGAAAAATAAGGAACGCAAATGGCGGTGGCCATAGCCGCCACCATTTGCGTATGCGTTTCTTTTTTTTTTTTTAAACCCAGATGTGATAGTCTACATAAGTCTTTACATAGCCTATCATGTCTATGGGGGAAAAAAGAAGACACAGACTGCAAATGGTGGCGGCGGCAGCCATTCGGAAGACCAGCCGCCGCCGTCGCAGCCACCGATGGAGCCGCCACCATCCGGAACATCTGCCCCAGGTAAGTCTCGTCCCGGGGGGGATCCACGGGGGGCGGGGGTAGTGGCAGGCCATTCCGCGATGGATTTTGGGGGGCTGAATGCACTGGCATTCGGCCTCACCGAGATCCGTCGTGGAATTCTCTGACATCCGTAGTTGGAGGTATTTCTTTAGTTTATTCAAAGGTTTGTAATGGGCTAATCTAACTGATAAATCGCTTAAATGTTGCAAACCAGTATTGCTGCATTATCTTTCCTAAAACTACTCTTTTAGTAGCTTTTTCTACCACTTGGTTTTTGTGGGCTTTGGCTGGAACAAGTAGTGGGCCTCATACAATAAGAGACTTCCCATTCCTCCAGGGATAGCTGGACCACTCATCCATTTCCACACATAAAGCTTGTCTCTGCTATCTGGGACACTGGACTAGGGTATATCCACATCTTAGACTTGACTTGCCAGGTCCTTTGACCTACAGTTCTTCCAGTTGCCCAAACTCACTGGCTGCTAGCACTGGGCAAATATTGCTCTCTATTCCTATGTTTTGGAGGAGTGTTTGATAGAGAGGGTCCAACATCACAGACTTGAGCATTTCCACCTGCCTCACCTAGGGGTGCACGAAAGCCACTTACCTGGTCTTGCAGCTTGCTTCGCGGTGGGGGGGGGAGGCGCTTTGCTGCTCCCTCCGAAGTTCAGGCCGGGGGGGAGGCTTCCTGCCTCGCCCGGCCGAAATTCAGGCCGGGGAGGAGGCGCCTCGCCTTGCCCAGCCGCGAAATAAAAAGTTTTTAAAAAAATGCCCCCGTGATAGGCTACGTGACAATTAACATAGCCTATCACAGCTAGATCTGCAAAGTCAGCCATGATAGGCTACGTTAATCATCACGTAGCCTATCACGGGTGACTTAAAAAAAAAAAGCGCGTACGCAAATGGTGGCCCCCATAGGGAGCCGCCATTCGCGTTCCTTATTTGGTCGCTGTAGTCTACGTAAATCTTTACGTAGACTACGGCAAAAATAAGGGCAACGCAATTTGCGTTGCCCTTATTTTCGCCGTAGTCTACATAATCTTTACGTAGACTACAGTGACCAAATAAGGAACGCGAATGGCGGCTCCCTATGGGGGCCGCCATTAGCCGTACGCGCTTTTTTTTTTTTTAAAGTCACCCGTGATAGGCTACGTGACGATTTACGTAGCCTATCACGGCTGACTTTGCAAATCTAGCCATGATAGGCTACGTTAATCGTCATGTAGCCTATCATGGGGGCGTTTTTTTTTTTCTTTCATTGGAATGGCGGCGGCGGCAGCCGGTCGAAACACCGGCTGCCGCTCCTGCCCTGCTCGAACACCCGCCGAACCGCCGGCTGGACCCGCCGCTGGGAGGGACATTCGGCGAAGGTAAGTCCCATCCCGGGGGGGGTGCGGGGTGCGGGGGGGTGCGGAGGATTTCTCCCTGAAACTTGTTCGGGGGGCCGAACACGTTGGCGCTCGGCCCCCCGAAGTTTCGGGGAGAAATTCTCTGCCATCCCTAGGTAGGTGGGGCTTGAAGAAGGACTGGCAAATTTTACCTTTCCAGGTGAGAGATGGGGAAGGAACTATGAGGAGATGCAGGTGAGATCTGGGAGGAAGATTTCCACAAGTGAGAGGTGTGGCTGCCAACTACTCCTTGTTGGCTAATTGTGGCTAACTGGCTAATTGTGGAATGGAGATTTTATATTTTTTAATATTTCTGTATTTTTGTAATATTGCTGTATTCTGTATTGTAATATTTCTGTGATTTTTAAAATATTTCTGTATCACGTTTTATTCTCTCTCCTATAGCGCTCAGCTGTTGGGTTAGTTTAGTTTATTTGCATTATTTTATTGGATATTGTATGTATTGATATTTCTGCTATGTATTTATTTGCCAAAAGCATGGTTATTTCTAACTGGTTCTTTTCTATTTTTTGAATATTGTTATATTTATTGCTGTTCGATATCTTATAAATTTTATTTACTGTTGTTGTTGATTTGTTATGTTGTGAGCCGCTTTGGGCACAATTTGTGGAAAATTGGCATATTAATAAATAGACGATAGCAACTAAGGATAGACACTCAGAGAACTGAATTCACTATTAGGACACAGGATATTAGTGAACTGATTATATACTTACTACTGCAGGTCATATCCACTTCTTTTATATGTTTACTGTTTTTCCTCAACTTTATATGTCTCCATTTTATACTTGCACTACTAATTTTGTATTGCTTTGCTTCTTTCAATGTATTACCATAATACTTCCTTTCTTGGCAAGTCTTCCTTTCTAACCATTGGCTAAGCCCATGTCGCTGAGCGCCCAAGATCTGCAAAAGAATTCTGGAGAAGTATCTGTAGCTCAGTGGTAGAGCAGATGTAGTGATGTACGGAAGTCACTTACCTTTTCGAAGGGTGACATTCGCGGTGGGGGGGAGGCACTCCATCCCTCCCCCTGAAATTCTCTCCGGCCAGCTCCACTCCACGGAGATTCCGTGGAGTCGCCGGCCAGGGCCACCCGCAGCTGGACATCCAGCCGCTGGGCAGCCTGCAGGGATGCAAATGGTGGCCACCGTAGCTGCCGCCATTTGCGTCCACTGTTTATTTGTTTTTTTCCTGTGATAGGCTACGTAAATATTTATGTAGCCTATCACGGCAAAACAACAGCAACAGCGGATGCAAGTGGCGGCGGCTATGGAGGCCGCCATTTGCGCTCCCTTTTTTTTGCTATTTTAGCCTACCTAAATATTTACGTAGGCTATTACAGCGGAAAAAAAGGGAACGCAAATGGCAGCCACTAAGCCATTTGCGTTCCCTTCCTCCCCCCCCCCCCCGCCGTAATAGCCTACGTAAATATTTATGTAGGCTATTATGGCAAAAAAAAAAAAAAAGGGAACACAAATGGTGTAGTGGCCGCCATTTGGGTTCCCTTTTTTTTCATCCGTAATAGCCTACGTAAATATTTACGTAGGCTAAAATGGCAAAAAAAAGGGAATGTAAATGGTGGCGGCCGTAGCCACTGCCATTTGCGTTCCCTTAGTTAAGCTGTGATAGGCTACGTAAGTATTTACATAGCCTATCACGGCTATATGGAGGAAGCGAATGGCGGCCGCAGACGCGGCCGCCATTCGCAAGTCAGCGTGGATGGCAGCAGGTAGGTGCGCTGTTCTGGGCCCATTTCGTAGGGTGGGGGGTGGAGGGGCTTCATTCCACCACGGATTTTGGGGGGCCAAATGCACTGGCATTCGGCTTCACTGAGATCCATGGCGGAATTCTCTGACATCCCTAAGCAGATGCTGTGTATGCCAAAGGTCTCATATTCAATACTTGGTGTCTCTTTCCTGATATCCCTAGTTAAAGGATATCAGGAAACAAGCCTCTCTCTAAGGCCTTAGAAAAATATTGTTCAGTATTGGTTTACACAAGCACCTGGTCTGAGTGAGAATAAGGGTGCAATCTTATGCATGTTTAGACAGAAGAAAGTCTGGCTGGGGAATTCTGGGATTTGTAGTATGTTTTTCTGTCTAAACATGTGTAGGATTGTCCCCTAAAGCTTCTTCCTATGGTCATATGACAATTGACCTAACACAGGATCTATGGAGTGGTGTGGCTGGGTTTGCAAGGTGGAGATGCAGGGTAGCTGATGCAAGATCAGAAGGCCAAGATTACATGAGTTGGGGAGCTAAATTTCACATATCAGTTTGAAGGTTGATTACAGGTAAAATACGTGAGCAATGTAACTGAATGCAGCATCTCTACGGAGGGTGAATTTGGGGATTCCTCCATGTGTGACACTTCTGACTTTTGTTGAGGCTATTTATATTTCTAAGAGGACTTCCCGAAGTTCCGGCTTGCCTACATTTCATTTGTGTTTTATCTCCTGTTACATTATTCCTATTATTCCAAGCCCCCTTTGCTGGAAAGATTAGATGCGCTTGATACTTCAATATGTCCCTATCCATTTCCTGTGTGTATTTGTCCTCAACTTTATATAACCCTATTTTCTACTGGCACTGTCGATTTTATGCTGCCCCACTTTGCTTCCTCCAAAGAACTTCCTTTAAGTAGCACACACTCTCTCTAAATTTCCAAATCCTTTCTTAGCCTAGCTTCACATTCCTCATTATTAACTGTTCCTCTATAACCTCCTTTATTCTTTACCCACTGTATATTGTCAAGCATGTTACCTTTTTAGGTTTTGTGCTCATGGTTTTTGTGAGTGATTTATTTTATTTTTATTGTATTGTATTAAAAAAATACCCCCAGCTGTTCATATTGATTTTCCTCAACAAAATGGCCCCTTTCCCCTTTCATACTGGGCTTGCTTTTCTTCAGTTTCAAGTCACCAGTTTGCCATTGGGCGCACATTCCAAATATATGAGAGATACTTTGTATCATCATCATTCATTGTTAATTTCAAACACACTTGACATTTTTACATTTTTACTCTTTTAAAAGTCATTATATTGATTGACACCCACAGGCACATGCTTTGCTTCTCTAATATCCCTGGTTAAAGGTTCATCATTCTTTATTTATCTTGATTGACTAGAGGGTTGGGAAGCTATAATAGATCCCTCCTGCAGAGAGCCCTGGCATACAATGTCTTTGGTGGATAATTGATTCAGGCATCAACCACCAAATTTTTATTGGCAATTACTGTGGTGACACCCATTATCCTTCTGGCTGCAACAGCATGGTGTGCAATTTTGCATGCCATGTCATGCTGGCCCTGAGTAACTGGAAGTGACAACTTGTCGAATCTCAAGGCAATAGTTTATCTACAAACAGAGTGGGAAAAAATGTGCATCGCCACAACTGCAATCGGGTAACACGCCATCAATTGGTAAGCTGGAACACATAATGAATAGCAATTTGAAAAAAAGAAGACCTTGAATTGCCATGGTCTGGTCTTAGGCTAGTAGCCAAAATGGTTTGGCATAGAGAGTTATGTTGCATTCCAAGAAAAAGTGGCATTCAGAACTGAGAGGTGGCCAAATAATAGTGCTATATATTTTTGTTAAAATGCAGCCTTTTGTGTTCTGTCCCACCATATTCAACAGATCATGTTTAGAAAGAGTACATTTGGGGGGTGGGGCAGGAGACCTTCATGCCTTGTAATAAACATTCTTAGCTGGTAAAATAACACACTTACACATATATTAAAGTCTAAGTGGCAAGGTATTTAATAAAGTAGCTTGTAAATGTCAGGTCAGAAAGTTCAAAATCAGAAAGATACAGAGAAAAAGAATGTAGCTAGAATTAGGAATGTACGGACTATGTAAAATCTGCTCCATCTGTTTTTCGCGGATTGTCAGGTGCCTTTTGTTCCATCGTCCGTCCATAGATGGATGCAATTTATTTTTCATCATGTAGAAAAATACGCAAATAATTATGTATTTATGTAAGTATTTATGTATTTACATAATTTACCTTAGTATGTAACATTTAGCGTATTGTCCCCCATTCCATTCAATGTTTCCTCAGCAGAAACTTATGTATTTTTCTACAATTTATATGCGTAATTTTCAGGAAAGTAAAAAAAAAAAATCATCTGATAGTCCACGGACTCCGCGCAGCCTGAGAAGGTCGCTCCACAGTGGATTCCGCAGGTTGGATTCTTAGAAACTCGAGCTCAGTTTAGCCCATCTCGAATGTCTCCAGCATCCCTAGCTAGAATGCGTTAAAGGTGTTCGTATTGTATAGCAATCATATGCATAGTAAATGGGTTGGATCCACATCCTGGTTCTGCCAGCAGAAGGACACTGCTTGCAGAACAGGACTTCTGTGCCATTTCCTGTTCCCTCTAGCCCTGCTGTGCACACTTTTTACACTTTATGTAAAGCCTGGAAATGTATTAGTACTGTGCCAAACCCTGCATTGTTTTGTCTGCCTCTGTCAAGGGCTCCTTGGAGGCCTCTCTCAGTCTAATCCAGTAACCAAGTCCAGACACAGACGAAGGGATTCTTTTCAAAGCTTTATTCTTCTTTTACAACTTAACCACTATACCGTTTGCAACTAGATCTGAGCAGCACTGAACCTATGCCCTAAGTTGGAACAGATGGTCCCCGTTTGAAAGGGAATTACTGGCAGACCCCTGAACTTAAGGACTAGGGAGAGTCCCTCCCCTTTTCCCTTGGATCCTCTGGGCGCAGCCATTGTTTGCGCGCCAACCGGGCACTCCGCCTCCTTTCCGCGCCCTCCATCTGGCGCCACTCTCTGTGTCGGCGTCGCGCATCCACCAAGTTTGCTATCTGCTCTCTGTTACTCCCTGGACTGCTATCTAAGCTAGGAAAGTTGGTGGGAGGAATCTCCGTCAGCTTTTGTCCCTGGGAAAGAGGAGCGCGCTCCCCTCCCAGGAGCGACTGCTCTTCCTCAGAATCAGAACTACTCTGGGATTCTATGGGCTCAGTGTCCACCCTGACATCATCCCCGCTCCCATGAGGCCCCCCCTCGTGCTCCTCCCCTGGGGCCCCAGGTTTGTGGGAGTACAGCTGGTGGAAGCGCCTCAGCAGCAACCAAGCATGCACATTTTCTGTGGGTTCCCAGGATCGCTCCTCAGGCCCGTACCCCTTCCAGTCCACCAGATATTGCAAGCGGCCACGAGAAAGGTGGGAGTCCAGAATCTCTGTGACCTCAAACTCCTTCTCCCCCTCCACCAGCACTGGCGGCGGGGGGGAGCCAACTGAGTGGTCGCCAGAAACCAGGGGGGACAGCAAGGACCGATGAAAAACGGGATGGATCTTCATGGAGGGTGGGAGAGCCAGGCGAAAAGCAACAGGGTTAATCTGGGCCGTAATCTGGAAAGGCCCCGTGCGGTGAGGTGCGAGCTTCCTTGCGGACGAGTGAGAGGGGAGGTATTGGGTGGACAACCAAACCCAGTCCCCTGGTTGCAGAGACGGACCCAGCTGGTGCCGCCGGTCTGCAGAGGCCTTGTAGGCTGTCTTGGCTTGCTCGAGGGAGTCCCGTAAGAGGTGGTGTACCACTCTCAACTCCTCTAAAAAGTCCTGGGCTGCTAGCACCGAAGAGGGAGCTAGGGTGGATGGGAAGGCCTTGGGATGGTAACCAAAATTGGCAAAAAATGGAGTTTGATGGGTAGAAGCATGGCAGGCATTGTTATAAGCAAATTCTGCGAGAGGCAGCAAGGAAAACCAGTCATCCTGCTTGTAATTTACATAACAGCGCAGATATTGCTCCAGAGTCGCATTGGTGCGCTCGGTCTGACCGTCCGTCTGTGGATGGTGGGCGGAGGAAAGACGGGGCGTCACATGGAGCAACACCAGTAGCTCCCTCCAGAAATGGGCAGTGAATTGGGCCCCCCTATCGGAAACGAGACCCTCGGGCCATCCGGGGGGGCGGAAAACATGCACCACGAACAGCTCTGCCGTCTCCCTGGCTGTGGGCAACCCAGAGCAGGGGATGAAATAGGCCATCTTAGAAAACAAATCCACCACCACCACAATAGTGGTCTTACCGTGTGATAGGGATGGGGGAGAATTTCTCCCCGAAACTTCGGGGGGCCGAGTGCCAACGCATTCAGTCCTCCGAAGGTTCAGGGAGAAATTCTCCGCCCCCCACCCCCCCGGGATGGGACTTACCTTTCACGAATGTCGCTCCCGGCGGCGGGTCCCGGTGGTGGTTCGGCAGGTCTTCGTCACGGGCAGGGGCAGCAGCCGGTCTTTCGACCGGCTGCCGCCGCCGCCATTACAAGAAAAGTAAAAAAAACACACGTCCCTGTGATAGGCTACGTAACGATTAACGTAGCCTATCACGGCTAGATTTGCAAAGTCAGCCATGATAGGCTACGTTAATCGTCACGTAGCCTATCACGGGTGACTTTAAAAAAAAAAAAAAAGCGCGTATGCAAATGGAGGCCCCCATAGAGAGCTGCCATTCACGTTCCTTATTTGGTCCCTGTAGTCTACGTAAAGATTTACGTAGACTATGGCGAAAATAAGGGCAACGCTGCCCTATGGGGGCCGCCATTTGCGTACGCGCTTTTTTTTTTTAAGTCACCCGTGATAGGCTACGTGACGATTAACGTAGCCTATCATGGCTGACTTTGCAGATCTAGCCATGATAGGCTACGTAAATCGTTACGTAGCCTATCACGGGGCTTTTTCTTTTTTTTCTTTTGAAGTTCGCAGCCGGGGAGACGGGGCGCTTCTCCCCGGCCTGAATTTCGGCTGGGCGAGGTGGGAAGCCTCCCCCCCGGCCTGAATTTCGGCCGGGCGAGGCGGGAAGCCTCCCCCCCTGGCCTGAACTTTGGGGGGAGAAGCGAAGCGCCTCCCCCCCACCTCGAAGCAAGCTGCGAGACCAGGTAAGTGACTTTCGTCCATCCCTACCATGTGAGGGAGGCAAGTTAGGGATGGACGAAAGTCCCTTACCTGTCCTCGAAGCTTGCTTCGCGGTGGGGGGAGGTGCTTCGCTTCTCCCCCCGAAGTTCATGCGGGGGGGGAGGCGCCCCGCCTCGCCCGACTGAAATTCAGGCCGGGCGGGAGGCACCCCATCCCTCGCCGGCGAAATTCAGGCCAGGTAGAAGTGCCCCATCTACCCGGCCGTGAAAAAATAAACAAAAACCACCCCCGTGATAGGCTAAGTAATGATTAACGTAGCCTATCACGGCTAGATTTCCAAAGTCAGCCGTGATAGGCTACATAAATCCTCACGTAGCCTATCACGGGTGACTTTGGGAAAAAAAAAAAAAAAAAGCCCGTACGCAAATGGTGGCCCCCATAGGGAGCTGCCATTTGCGTTCCTTATTTGGCCCCTGTAGTCTATGTAAAGATTTACGTAGACTACGGCGAAAATAATGGCAACACTCCAGATCTCTTGACCACCAAGAAGGTAGGAGCGCAGGCGGGGGAGGAGGAGGGGCGAATGAAACTGCGTTTGAGATTTGTGTCCAAAAACTCCCGCAAAGGTCGAAGTTCCAGCTCTGACATCGGATACAGCCGGCCAGTGGGGATGGTCGCCCCTGGAATGAGGTTAATGGCACAGTTCAAAGGGCAGTGGGGGGGAAGCCGGTTAGCCTCCTTCTTGTCAAACACATCCCAAAAAGCTGCATACTTCTCTGGGAGGATGACGGTAGCTGAAGGACTGCCAGAAGCAGACAAGGAGGGGGAGGAAAGGGTTAATGCCTGGGGTGGGACTGGCGCCTCCTCCAAGAGGCAATGCTCCCGGCAGTAGGGAGACGCAAACTCCACTTGCTGAAGCCCCCAGGAAATCTGAGGATTATGCTTAGAGAGCCAGGAAACACCCAGCATGAATGGGTATAAGGGAACCTTGGCTAAGTGAAACTGAATCTGCTCAACGTGGGACTGAGTGCGCAGAGTGAGCGGAACTGTAATACGGGTCACTGCGCCCGAAGAGAGAGGACGCCCATCAATGGTCTCCACTGCCAAGGGGGCAGGAAAGGGCAGGGTAGGAATCTTGTGGAAAAGGGCGAAGGTCTTATCCATGAAACTGGTCGTAGCCCCCGAGTCCACTAAATCTAGGGCCTCCACCCCCTCCCACTGGGAGGAGCGGAGGTGAACATGCAACAGCAGATGGGAGGGTGGCAAAAAACAAAAAAACGTGCCATGGCTGTCATGAAACCTTGATAGTCCCTGAGCAGGGGGTCATTAGCGAACAGGAGCTCTGAAGCTCATTTAGCTGCCATGCCTGACAGTAGGTTAATGATGAAACCCTAGGGTTGGTGGAGAATTTCTCCACAAATCTTCGGGAGGCCGAGCGCCGATGCATTCGGCCCCCCGAAAGTGTTGGGGAAATTCTCCACCGGCTCCCTGCCCCCCCGGGATGGGACTTACCTTCGGCGAATGTCCCTCTTGGCGGCGGCTCCCGGCGGCGTTTCGGAGGCGTTTCGGCGGGGGCGGGGGCGGTGGCCGGTCTCCCGACCGGCTGCCGCCACCGCCATTGCAAAAAAAAAAAGTAAAGTAAAAAAAACACACACACACCAGTGATAGGCTACGTAACGATTTACGTAGCCTATCACGGCTAGATTTCCAAAGTCAGCTGTGATAGGCTACGTAAATCATCACGTAGCCTATCACGGGTGACTTTGAAGAAAAAAAAAAGCACGTACGCAAATGGAGGCGCCCATGGGGCGCCGCCATTTGCGTTCCTTATTTTGGTACGTCTAGTCTACGTAAAGATTTACGTAGACTACGGCGAAAATAAGGGAACGCTATTTGCGTTGCCCTTATTTTCGCCGTAGTCTACGTAAATCTTTACGTAGACTAGACGTGGGAAAATAAGGAATGCAAATGGCGGTCCCCATGGAAGCCGCCATTTGCGTACGTGCTTTTTTTGGTTTTTTTTTTCAAAGTCACCCGTGATAGGCTACGTGACAATTTACATAGCCTATCACGGCTGACTTTGGAAATTTAGCCGTGATAGGCTACGTAAATCGTTACATAGCCTATCACGGGTGTGTGTGTGTTTTACTTTTTTTTTCGTGGCCGGCTAGATGGGGCGCTCCTACCCGGCCTGAATTTCGCCGGCGAGGGATGGGGCGCCTCCCCCCCGGCCTGAATTTCGGCCAGGAGAGGTGGGGCACCTCCCCCCCCTCGCCTGAACTTCGGGGGGAGAACCGAAGTGCCTCCCCCCCACCGCGAAGCAAGCTGCGGGACCAGGTAAGTCCCTTTCGTCCATCCCTATGAAACCCACACGAACCTGTTCCGTTTGGAAATCCTCAGGTCTAAGATGCATGTACAGCTCAGATTGGGCCCTGAAAATCTGAAAAAGTCCTTTCTCACCAGAAAACCTCTCTGGCAATGCCCCTGGGCACTTGCGGCGTGGGGGAATTGGAGGTGGGGGGGTTGAACCACAGCCTGTAGATTTTGCACAGCAGCCGTCAGTTGAGCCATCTGATCACGGAGCAACTGGTTCTCTTGTGCCAGAGCTTGCACTGCTGGGTCCCCGGCACCCTCCAGAAGGCAATCGGAGAAGAGAGAGAGAGAGGAGAGAGAGAGAGAGAAAAAAAGAGGAAATGGGGACCAAGCTGTCAAGGGCTCCTTGGAGACCTCTCCCAGTCTAATCCAGTAGCCAAGTCCAGACACAGATGAAGGGATTCTCTTCAAAGCTTTATTCTTCTTTTACAACTTAACCACTATACCGTTTGCAACTAGATCTGAGCAGCAGCGAACCTATGCCCTAAGTTGGAACAGATGGTCCCCGTTTGAAAGGGAATTACTGGCAGACCCCTGAACTTAAGGACTAGGGAGAGTCCCTCCCCTTTTCCCTTGGATCCTCTGGGCACAGCCGTTGTTTGCGCGCCAACCAGGCACTCTGCCTCCTTTCTGTGCCCTCCATCTGGCGCCGCTCTCTGCGTTGGTGTTGCGCGTCCACCAAGTTTGCTATCTGCTCTCTGTTACTCCTTGGACTGCTATCTAAGCTAGGAATGTTGGTGGGAGGAATCTCCGTCAGCTGTTGGCCCTGGGAAAGAGGAGCGCGTTACCCTCCCAGGAGCGACTGCTCTTCCTCAGAATCAGAACTACTCTGGGATTCTATGGGCTCAGTGTCCACCCTGACAGCCTCTTTCACAGGGAAGGGGAGATTTTCAGAGAATTTTGTCTTGGGGAGGGGGGCAGCATTATCTTTTTTAAAGTGTAGGTGATTCTTGAGGGGCCTTCTTTCTATATCTGTTTTTAAACATCCCCTGCACTTTCAGGAGCGGAGGCCTCTTCTTCAGCTGGGCATTCTTCCTGAATGTCTATTGTGGAGGGCAAAGTCACATGGTCTCCTGGGAGTTCCGAAACAACTGCCAGGCTGGAGGAAAGGGCTGGCTGAGCTCCTGCAAGTACAGGGGGTGTTTTTTATTTTATTTTTAAAAGAAAGAAGACCCCTCAAGAATTGCCTACATTTAAAAAGGTATGTGGAAACTCTGTGCCCCTCCCCAAGAGAAAATTCTCTGAAATTTTCACCCCCCCAGCCTCTTTCTCCAGAGTTTTCATTTTCCTCCACCCCCCATGAAATGCCAAAAATGGAAGAGTCAAAATTTTTGGCACAGCACTAAAATGTATATATGTGTGACATGTAGCAGATATTAGAGGGCAACACATCACACATGCTGTATGGGTCATTGGTCTGTTTGTTCAAAGGCTTTTCCTCAAAAGGCCTTCAAATCACACATATACACACATGTGCGTGCACACACACACACACACTTAAATGTGTGTAATTTAACTTGTACCAATTAGAAATCCAAGAAGGCCTATCTAGTCCAGTATTTTGTTTCTCAAAGTGGCCCACAAGATGCCTTTAGGTCGGGGGAGCCCAGAAGAACATGAAGGCAATAGCTTTCTCCCACTGCTGTTCCCCAGCAATTGTATCAGAACCTGGAGGTCGCATATAGCCATCATGACTAGTAGCCATTGATAGCCTTATCCTCCATACACAGTACTTTGTTTATCTTAGAACTCAAATCTGAATAGCAGCTTCTTTCATTGCAGTGGTAGCTGCTCCTTCCCAGAGCCATGTAACAAAGATCCCATGCACAAGTTTCTCTGCATGTTGGTGTACATGAGTTTCCAGAGAGCTGACTGTAGCATAAAATGGAGCTGAAGCACAATGTTTTCTTTCCCTGTGGCCTGGGATTGCTATCTCCATGGTGTGGGTTTGAGTAGGGCTACAGTGTAAAGTAAGAACCTGCTCTAAGTGATCTCATGTCCCCCACAACACCCTCTCTATTACGTCAGATCAGCTAAATGAAAAGAAGCCAGAGAGAGCAAGAGCAACACTTCTGCCTGTTAAGCCACACTCTGCCATCACAACAGATCAGTCAATGGCAAACAGCAGGATATATAACCAGACACATCTTAGGAGGATCTTCCATGGGGGAATGAAAATATTAATAGGCCCTTTGCTAGTTTTTAATTTAGAGTCACAGATAGTTCATTTTTATGGATACTCTAGTTGAGGCTTCAGAGGCCTTTAGAAGTTCTGTACCCAAATGAAAACCAAGGAAGGAGCACTGTTACATGTACTGCACCTCCCAGTACTTTGCAGACTTCATAGTATACAAGAAGGTCAGCCCACAGTAGGATATAAAGAGATCTTTGTTATGGTGCGCTGCTTCTGAGCCTGAGATAATTCATCACTTGGTGGCGGGATGCACACAGTTAGCATTAAGAGAAACTTCAGTTGTCAGATTCACATCAGAGCCTACACCGATTTATCCACTGTACAAAGCTCTTTAAATGAAAATATATAGGAACTGGCCACAAGACGTCGCAGAGATCAATGATATTTGTCATTATACTGGCCGGAAAACCAGTGCAGAATGACCACATCATTAGATGCTATTGAATTCCTTAACAAAGGAAAACCCACTCCCAAAGACCATGTTATTCCAACACATACAATGTATCTGTCAATGTACTGTGTATATAAGCTGTTACGATCCTGGGGAGATGGCATGCCAGGGAAGAAGAGGTTTCATTTTCTCACAACCGTAAGAAATGGGATGGACATCTGAAGCTGAATTGATGCGTACAATTCAACTAGCAATTTGTGACAACGGTAAAATATTCCTCAAATAACCTATTTTCTTTGCTTTGTTTCTCTTGGGGCTTCCTTACCGATATTGTATGTGTGAACAACAATTTTATTTCTAGATACGTTGTCTTTCATTAACACATTTTGATTACACTATGGAAGTCCATTGTCTCTCCAAGAATATAGATGTGGAAAGGGAACCCGTGTGAGAAATTTCACTAGTCTGGTCTCCCTTTAAGTTTCTTTGATGTTGTTTCATCTAAACAGGAATGATAAAAATTTGCTTCAAAATCAGATGAAATTAGGGCTAGTCAAAAAGTTTAAGCTTTGGCCTGAAGTGGGGTGATTTGGGGCATTTCAGTTCTGGGCTGGATGAAATCCAGCTTAGATGACAACCTTGAGAAATATCATTAGTTTGATTGAAATTCTTTTGGCTTCCCCTCAAGACTTCTCAGAGGTTTTCCCTAAGGAGGAACTCCCAAAATAGTTTTGTACTTTACTCTCTGAAAAATATCAGTGACAACTTTCCATCCAGGGTTTCTAGCTGCACCTAGTCCACCAGTTGTATCTGCCTTTGTTTGGTGCTATCCTGCTGCTGCCAGATAGGGATGTTGGAGAAATCTGCCACGGACTCCTGTGAAGCCAGGTTCTTTGGAATCTGGCCCCCCGGAGTCTGTGGTGGGACGGCCTCCCCCCAACCCCTGCCCGGGACGGACCTATCTGGTGATGGCAGCAGCGGCGGCAGCAGCAGCAATGGCAGCTCCAGCTCATCTTCCAGCTGCTGTCAGGCTGCTGGGGCTGCAAATGGCGGCCGTCGTAGCGGCCGCCATTTGTGTGCCTGCATTAGGCCGTGATACGCTACGTAAATAGTGGAGCAGAGCCAGCTGGGGAGGATTCCGGGGGGAGGGACGGATCACCTCCCCCCCATCGCCGAAGCCCCAGAACGGAACAAGGTAAGGGATTCAGACATCCCTACTGCCAGATATGCATACAGTAGTGAATCTGACAGTAATAATTCCTTGTTCCTACAGTGTAAAAACACCATAGTTTTGTCTGCACATCACTGACTAGCTTCTTATTTGTTCCTGTGTAATTAACCAATAGTTAAAAAAAATAAAACAAAATGGCTATTTCAAAATCATGTAATAATAAGTCCCATACTTTAAACAAAAAAAATCAGTTTCCATATATATGTGCAATTGATGGTGAGGAAAGACATTGCTAAAACATCATAACCCAAACCATATGATAACACATATGTTTTGAACTGATTAACTAAACTGTAGGTTAAACTCCTATACTCAAAATAATTTACTGGAAAAACACCATGGATTTAAGTAAGTGAGCCAGTGTTTCATGGGGGGGGGGTATTGTTTATGTTACGACTAGATGCTTTCAGAAGTTGTCCTTGAGTCATAGTCATAGTGAAATCCTTTACATATCTGCATGCAATTAAGCCCCTTTGAGTTCAACTGGATTTACTCCCACCTAGACGTGTATTAGAGTGTGGCCTATGTTCTTTAAACACTTAAGTAACCCCCCACTTTGGTAATAAATGAAACAAAGTACACACTGGGACAACCTGAAAGGATGATAACACATTATATAAGTAGCATTTTCATGCCACAAAACTACTCATGGTTAGTAGAAAGGTTAATATAGTGCTGTAGTAGCAAATGGCATAAATTGCTTGGTGCTTTACTGCTAGAGGCTTCCATCCTGCCCCCTCACTTGTCACCTTGGAGTGATAGATGGAATAAAGTCCCTCACCCATTTTTCAGTGACTGCCTGGTGATAGTAGCTTCATATTGCAATATGAGCTGCTTACACTGGCTATACTTTCAATAAAACTGGTCCTGAATCAGTCCAGAGATCACTGTACAAAGTCAGCTGACCTAGAGCAACAAGGCAGTGATTGAATGAGAGTGGAAGGATGGTTTTCAAGAGGGAAAAGGATGTGATTTTTTAAACAAGCAGAGGAGAGCAATGGAGATACACTGACTGTTGAGCAACTCACAAACAGCAACCATGTCTTTGGGTTAGCTGTTACAGGTAGAAGCTTTTGGAGGATTTGAGAAGCCATTTTCTGGACATCTAGGGAATATTTTTTGTATGGCAGAGGACATTCAATCATGTGAACATGCTGAAGTGCAGACCTGCAGTCTGAAGCCGAGAGACAGATTCAACCAACCCCTCTCCCACGTGCTGTGTGTGACAAACAGGCATCAGTGTGGTGATGCCAGTGTAGTGTAGTGGTGAGAGTGATGGACTGGGAGCTGGGAGATCTGGGTTCTAGTCCCCATTCAGCCATGGAAGCTCACTGGGTGACTTTGGGCCAGTCACAGACTCTCAGCCCAGCCTACCTCACAGGGTTGTTGTTGTGAGGATAAAATGGAGAGGAGGAGGATAATGTAAGCTGCCTTGGGTTCCTTGCAAGAGGAAAAAAGGCGGGATATAAATGCAACGAATAAATAAATCAGTGTTCTAGTGTCCTCTTATTTTTCTTGCTGCACACTCTTTCTAGTAATCTCATTCATTCATCTGGCTTACACCTCTATATTTAACCCAATGTATACCTTTGTTTATACCTCTATATTTATGCAGTGTATCAATCCTTCCTTCAGTTTGTCTCCAGATGTGGGAAATGTTGAAATTTTACTTTCCTTTATCACTACTTTGTCTCAGTTGCTAACTATAGAAAGGATCCATCTTTAAAACACTGTTTTATAAATGGTCAGTTATTCATAATTTCCCTGAGAACAAGTAATACTGGCACAAAAAAATATACAAAGACGCATGCTGCCAATTCTAACTGAAGCACCTGAGGGAAACATGGGTATTTTTAATACCATGTGCACTAATTACCTTCAGAAAATTTCCAGGAAAACAGCGTCAAAACATGCTTTACCTTGAGCTCTGAATTTAATTTGTCCTAATTAAATGTTGCCTCTTGTAACAAAGCCATGTGAGTAACACACAATCCACTTTTCTTCTTCTCTACAATCATTTTTAAAGGTGCAACATAGAGGTTGTTATGAAAAAAGAAGAGTCACTTGTTCAAAAAGTTTCGCATCAGTGGTGTTACGTGTGTGTGGTTTCAAAATAGATGGTGTCATAAGAGCAGGACATGTTTTTCCACATCGAACACTGCAGGGGCTACATTATATCCCTTCATGAAATGCCACCTCAAATGCAGAGAACATTTTGCCTGAAACATTTTGAGCCTCAGGTTGGTAAACTGTAATGCACATGAATAGTTTCACATTGAACCCAATGGCCTAGCATTCACTCAAGTGGTAAACCTGGGTCTGTGCTGTGCTACACCAGGCAGCAATTGGGAGAAAAACTGCCTCCTCTGCCTTCTCTCTCTCTCTCTCTCTCAATCTCCCTCCACATGGAGAACTAGATGCCATGAAGAAAGGTTCTAGTCTAGATGTCTTCCAGACAAGCACATTTTCTATGAGGAGGATTTTTTCCCCCCAGACAGGAATGTTCCATCATATGATGAGCCCCTGGCTGGATTCTGAAGTGATTCAGCCGAGACACAGGTTTACCGCTTCAGTGAAAACTAGACCAACAATGTAGTGAGTAATCACAAGACAATTACCCAAAGCAGCAGCAGCAACAAGAACAACAACAACCTGTGATGCTCTATCACTAGATGCCAGTGTGTTTATTTTTATTTTGCATTCGGTGCACATTTTTAAAAGTCACTTATTTCATGCCGAAGACTGTAAGCTGTTATTATCCACTGCATCTCTTTTCCTGTAGGAAGCAACTATAATTCCATATGCAAGATTAAAAACAGACACTCCTGTCTAGGCAAGGAACTAGATTTATTCACCTGTTTTTCAGAAAATTAAATAAACTCAGTGCTACAGTACTGTGGCAGAAGACTGGAAAAGATAACACCTATATAGCCAATCTTTGTTTTCATTCCGCTTTTAGAATGTCTCTATTAGTTTCTGAAACTAAATTAATTTTTGAGCAACTTTATTGTTCAAAGCCATAGTCCATCACAATATAAATAAAAAAGAAACAGTATAACATATTCAGCAATCAGATGTATAAGTACATAACTCCTCTACAATGAACTATAGATGTTAAAAATACAGTATAAAAATACCTTTTCCCATCCACCCCACCTTAAGTTATTTGAGACACTGCTTGCATTTTCTTAACTCATATTTTCTTAGCTGCCAAAGCAAATGCCACTTGGGTGGTAATGAATACATCTTTGCCCACAAGCAGTGTGAATATCTGGTCCAGTAGGGGTCTATTTGACAGAGACTGAAGAATACAAATAAGAAATTTCTGCCTAGGATGCTCATATAACAGACAAGTTAATACATAATGAGAAGCATCTTTACCCTCCCCAGACTCACAAATACAAAGTCTTTGGTGGGTTGGGATGTTATTGAATCTCCCTTCCAAAAAAAGCAGAGGGCACATTCTGGAGTCATAAGGCTGTGAATGCTTTTCTTAAAGGAACGGCAGTAAGGATTCTAAAATAATTCTCCAGGCCAAATGCCATTTTATATAGAGGTTTGTAATTGTGATGTTGTGCGTGTGTGTAAATCAGCCCCATAATTTCATCTGCAGGTCGCAGTGCAACCAGCAAGGCCTCCTCCAGTGATGTCAATGATCCTATCCAGGAAAGTGATCCACCAGGTAACCAGGGCCCTGTTTCTACGACAATGGAAGGAGAAGGAAAGACTGGCTTAGTTGCATTTTTCTAGGAGCTGCTTTTGGTCTGGGCAGGGCCCCATGAGGGTGTGCATCGCCCCATTTTAAGTCACTTTTCCTAATATACTTCTGGGTAGAGTGTGTGTGTGTGGGGGGGGTTGGAGTGAATGTCATCTGTCATCTGAGTGGCAAGGGCTGCTCAACCAATAAGAGAGGCTTCCCCCCCCCCCAGGCTTCCCCCCTTTTCTCCATAGCGAAGGTGAAAATTAGAAATAATTACTTCTGACATGTACAAGAGAAGCTTCCTAACGAGCCCCGTTGCTGCGCTGGATTGCTGTAATGGGGGAAGAATTAATTGTTTCCGATGTGCACAACTGAGAGAGAAGCCTCCCAAAGACCCCCAATCTTTCTATCCTGTTGCTGTGCTTGATCACTTTGACGGGGGAAGTGAATTACTTGCAATGCGGGCATTTGAGAGAAGCCTCACTGAGCACAATATTACTTCGGAGTAGACACTGAGTAATTGGTTTGTGCTGGAAATCACAGGGACGGGAGACAGGAAACACCCCTTGACCGGGGTCATGGTGAAAGCCACACCCCTGGGCAGGGCTAGCATACTCGAAGTCAATGTGGGGATTGGGGCACACAGCAACTATACCGGGGAGAACCTGACTTAAGGAAAAGAATTGGACTTTAAGCAGTCTCAGGAAATCTGCTTTTTCCTGGATAAGCTCCGGGGTAGCTGCTGGATGGCCACGACATCAACTGTCCCTAATGTCCTCAACATGCTCTAATTGTCCTCAACTGTCCCTAATGTTCTCAATATGACTTAAAAAAAAAAAAGCGCGTACGCAAATAGCGGCCCCCATAGGGAGCCGCCATTCGCGTTCCTTATTCGGTCGCTGTAGTCTGCGTAAATCTTTACATAGACTACGGCGAAAATAAGGGCAACGCAAATAGCGTTGCCCTTATTTTCGCCGTAGTCTACGTAATCTACGTACGGCTACATAATTAGCCATACGCGCTTTTTTTTTTTTAAAGTCACCCGTGATAGGCTACATGACGATTTACGTAGCCTATCACGGCTGACTTTGCAAATCTAGCCGTGATAGGCTACGTTAATCGTCACGTAGCCTATCACGGGGGCGTTTTTTTTTTTTTTAGTTTTATTGGAATGGCGGCGGCGGCAGCCGGTCAAAAGATCGGCTTCCGCCCCCGCCCCTGACGAAGACCCGACGAACCACCGCCGGGACCCACCGCCGGGAGGGACATTCGGGAAAGGTAAGTCCCATCCGGGGGGGGTGGGGGGCAGAGAATTTCTCCCCGAAACTACTTTGGGGGGCCGAATACGTTGGCACTCGGCCCCCCGAAGTTTCGGGGAGAAATTCTCCCCCATCCCTACTCTCTACTCGGGGTTTAATTTTGGATCCAGGGGACTCCAAAGAATTGCACACTAACACAATTTTAGTATGGCATCTCCAAAAGGCCAACCTAAGGGCAAAGATTTAGAGCCAGGGGTCAAGACACAGGATCCGCTAAAGTGTATGGTACTGTATTTCTCAGTGAAAGAGGGGAGGGAGAAACAGGGGAGAGAGGTCTTCCAGTAGAACAGTCCAGGCTGTTTGAAGCCTAGTGCTCCTGTAACCAACTATCTCTTTCAGATCTGCTTTTTATATATTCTAAACCAAGGATTTTAATATTAGGTCTCTAGAGGGACTCACAGCAAAGGAATCTATGCTATGGCAAATAACTTCTACCAGTGTCTTTCCTAATACAGTGTCTTGTTTAATCATATATAGCTTCCAATTTAAGCACCATCACATATTGCACTGGATGAGTCAAACTTTAATTTTAAATACTGTCCACTTAAATCAGTCTTTCCTTTGCCACTCGCTTTCTTTTGCAGCTTTCTCTGCTGCCTTATGAAGACAGGTTGAAGCTTTCTTTTACTCACTGCTTTTCCAGAACAGTCTTCTTACGAAAATGGCCGCCAGACATTTTCTCACAGAAAGGAAACTTTCAAGACCTGCTCCTAGGAGTTCAGGGCCTTACAGAAAGAAATTAGCCAGGCACAAACTCCTGATTTCACTGAGAGTGGAACTCCTCACTCCCTGGCCATAAAGGTGCATTTCTGAACATCTGCAGAAATGCCCTCTAGTCCATAATTCTTAAAGAAATACATGTGTGTTACATTTCCAAATCCATCATCCAGACAAAGGAGAAAATGCAAACATAGCAAGTGCAGCTTTCTGAGGCCTTTCTCTTACCTGTTATTGGTAGATTCACTGACAGCCAAACTTCATGTTACACTAATCATGTAGTGTGGAGCTCAGGGTTATATTTTTTTTTAGTGTATGTGTGTTCATCCTGATTCACCACACTTTGGGGGAGGAGGGTTAAACTTCCCTCCCAGCATTTTTCCTGAAATCCCCTTCATTGGGGGGGGGGGAGGTGTAAAAAGAGAGGAAAAGTCTCCACTGAGATCATTGGGATCACTGAGATCAAAATACGAACCTGGGGGAATTTGGGGGGGGGGAACATCAGGGGAAAGATTTAATCATTCCCTCCCAGTGTGAGGTGGCCTTGAGATGAAGCGGGGCTGCATGTACTTATTCTAGAGTTTAAAAAGAGATGTTATCCTCATCTAACACAACACAATTAACATAATGTGTAGTTTGATCCTAAGAAGCAGCAGGGGATGGGGTGAAAAGTTTGGAGCAGGCACAGAGGCTGGTTCATACTTACCTCCTCAACTTCCTGAGATCACCTATGCCACTCATTCGTAATACTTTCATATATCTTAACTCAGTGGCCTCAGCGTGTGCTACGTGTATATTTTATTTTGTCATCACACACCCAGCTGGCGCAGAGCGTTGTGGTGCTTTGAAAAATGAAACCAAATAGAACTGTGCCGTACAAATGTGATATTGTTGATATACGCTGTATCTAATATAAGATGGGTTGGGACCCAAGTGTGGGGTTAGAGTGGGTGGCGAATTTTAAGATCAGCCCCCCTGCACACGCTCTAAAATAACGATGAAAAAATGTTGTTATAGATTTAAAGTAATGCCCGTTTTGGCCTGCATAGATCTCTTTCTAGCTCTGCATGTAAATTTGCCTGATTTGGTTCAAATTTTAGAGACTCATAACAATGTATGCCAGTGTCCATTTGTAAATATTTGATGTTGAGATTTAAGCACATCGTTTTATTGGATAATATTTATAGTTCCATAAAGCTATCCAGCTAGGGGTGGACGAAAGTGACTTACCTGTCGTCGAAGCTTATTCGCGGTAAAGGGGAGGCGCTTCGCTGCTCCCCCCGTGAAGTTCAGGCCGGGGGGGAGGCTTCCCGCCTCGCCCGGCCGAGATTCAGGCTGGGGGGGAGGCTTCCCGCCTCGCCCGGCCGAAATTCAGGCTGGGGAGGAGGCTTCCCGCCTCGCCCAGCCGCGAACTCGAAAGTTAAAAAAAAACAAAAACGCCCCCGTGATAGGCTACGTGACGATTAACGTAGCCTATCATGGCTAGATCTGCAAAGTCAGCCGTGATAGGCTACGTCAATCGTCACGTAGCCTATCACGGGTGACTTAAAAAAAAAAAAAGCGCGTATGCTAATGGCAGCCCCCATAGGGAGCCGCCATTCGCGTTCCTTATTTGGCCGCTGTAGTCTACGTAAATCTTTACATATACTACAGCAACCAAATAAGGAACGGGAATGGCAGCTCCCTATGGGGGCCGCCGTTATCCGTACGCGCTTTTTTTTTTTATAAAGTCACCCGTGATAGGCTACGTGACGATTCACGTAGCCTATCACGGCTGACTTTGCAAATCTAGCCGTGATAGGCTACGTTAATCATCACGTAGCCTATCACGGGGGTGTTTTTTTTTCTTTTATTGCAATGGCGGCGGCAGCAGCCGGTCAAAAGATCGGCTGCCGCCCCCGCCCAGGACGAACACCCGCCGAACCGCCGGCCGGACCCGCCGCCGGGAGGGACATTCGCCAAAGGTAAGTCCCGTCCCGGGGGTGGTGCGGGGTGCGGGGGGGGTGCAGAAAATTTCTCCCCGAAACTTGTTCGGGGGGCCGAACACATTGGCGCTCGGCCCCCCGAAGTTTCGGGGAGAAATTCTCCGCCATCCCTATATCCAGCTGTACACATTTCTTGGAGCCAGATACTACTGTTCGTAGAGGCCTCCAACCAAAGTCAGGGAACAGGGTATTTGAGTTATCTAATCTTGTTTCAGCATGAAGAACGGATTCTTACCCCTGCAGAAGGGATGTATGAAAGTCACTTACCTTTCTGCGGATTATGTTGATGGTGGGGGGGAGTCGTTCCGTCCCTCCCCCTGGAATTCTCGATGGGGGGTGGAAGCGATCCATTCCTCCCCCCCGGAATCCTTCATGGCCAGCTGTTAGGGATGGACAAAAGTCCCTTACCTGATCCCGAAGCTTGCTTCGCGGTGGTGGGGAGGCGCTCCGTCCCTCCCCCTGAAATTCTGGCCTGAGGGGACGCGCCCCGTCCCTCCGCCCTGAAATTCTGGCTGGGGGGGAGGCGCCCCTTCCCTCCGGCCAAAATTCTGGCCGGGGGGGAGGCGCCCTGTCCCTTCGGCCGCGAAACCTCCTCTCCTGCCGGGATGCAAATAGGCGGTGGCCGTAGCCGCCGTTTGCGTCCCTGCAGTCAGCCATGATAGGCTACGTAAATGTTTATGTAGCCTATTACGGCTGACATTGAAAAAAAAAAAAGCGCGTAGGCAAATGACGGTGCCCATGGGCGCCACCATTTGCGTTCCTTATTTTGGCAAGTGTAGTGTATGTAAACATTTACGTAGACTACGGCGAAAATAAGGGGAACGCAAATAGAGTTCCCCTTATTTTCGCTGTAGTCTACGTAAATGTTTACGTAGACTACACTTGCCAAAATAAGGAATGCAAATGGCAGCGCCCATGGGTGCCGCCATTTGCGTACGCGCTTTGTTTTTTTTTTCAAAGTCAGCCGTGATAGGCTACGTAAACATTTACGTAGCCTATCACGGTGTCTCTTTAAAATCTAGCCATGATAGGCTACGTAAATCTTTACATAGCCTATCACGTTTGTTTGTTTGTTTTTTTACTTGGAAATGGCGGCGGCGGCAGCCGGTCGGAAGACCGGATGCCGCTGCCGCTGCCAAACTGCCGCCGAACTGCTGCCGAACCACCGCCGAACCGCTGCCGGAGCCGCTGCCGCCAGGGACATTCGAACAGGGTAAGTCCCATCCCGGGGGGGGGCAGGGGGGGTGACAGACCGTTTCTTCACCAATTTCGGGGGGCCGAATGCGCTGGCATTCAGCCTCCCTGAGATTCGTGAAGAAATTCTCTGACATCCCTACCGGCTGTGCTCCGCGGCAGCTCCGTGGAGCAGCCAGCCAGGCCCAGCCAGGCCAGAGCCATCCGCAGCCAGATTTCCAGCCGTGGAGGACTCTGGGGGGAAAAAAACAATTTGCGTTCCTTATTTTTGGTGTCTTAATCTACGTAAATATTTACATAGACCATGACAGTGAAAATAAAGGGGAACGCAAATAGCGTAGTGGGCGCTATTTGTGTCCCTTTTTGATTCACCGTTTTAGCCTACGTAAATCTTTACGTAGGCTAAAATGGCAAATAAAAAAGGGACGCAAATAGCGCCCGCTATGCTATTTGCGTTCCCCTTTATTTTCGCCGTCATAGTCTACGTAAATATTTACGTAGACTAAGATGGCCAAAAATAAGGAATGCAAATGGCAGCGGCTGTAACCGCCGCCATTTGCGTACGCAGTTGTTTTTTTTTAAACCCAGCCATGATAGGCTACGTAAATCTTTACATAGCCTATCACATCTTGTTTTTTTTTTTTTTTACAAGACTGCAAATGGCGGCAGCAGCCAGTCAGAAGACCAGCTGCCACAGCCGCAGCCACCGCCGCTGAAGCTGCTGCCGGAGCTGCTGCCACCCAGAAAATCCGCCCCAGGTGAGTCCTGTCCTGGGGGGATCCGCGGGGGGGGGGGGGCGGGGGGGCAGGCCATTCCACCACGGAGTTTGGGGGGCCGAATGCACTGGCATTCGGCCTCACCGAGATCTGTGGCGGAATTCTCTGACATCCCTACCCTGCACCAAGGCAGAGGCCTGCCATCAACAGCAGAAGCACTGTATAAGCAGCCTTTTCAGTTGAGGAAGGGATGGGGAGGAGGAAGGAACAGGGCCACAAGAAGCAGCTGTTGTTCACCAATTGTAATATATTGCAACTGTTGACTTAAGGCCAACTCGGAAAGGAGCTGGTGTAACAATATGAAAGAACGGCTGGATTCTGCCTGAATGGGTTATGCTTCCTGGGAGGAGGAACCAGGAAGGAGCTGAAGCAACACCCACCACTTCTGGCCTGAGGAGAGAGAGTAGCCATAGCCTGAGAGAGCTCTGTCCTTGCTTGAATAAAGCTTGTAAGTTTGTTTGAAAGCAGAGGCTGTTTGAAGCTTCGGGGTGCAGTCCACCAGCTTTGAAACAGTTGGTAGCAAAAGACGTTGAGGTCACATAACTAGAGATTGGAAAGGAGTGCAATGCAGCCTGAGTTGTTATATCATCATTTTACAGCCATCCTATCTTCATTCCTGGTTCCTCACTTAAAAGAAAGCTCAAAGCTCATAATACCAGGTGGTAGACATGGGGCCTTTTTGGGCTTGATCTGCCACTAAATCCCCAAAGAAAAAGATGATAATTAATGCCCAGTTCTGAAAGCCACCACAGTAGTCTCAATGCACTAGTACTGATACTAGCTTAATTGCCATGGTGAGAAGCAGTTGTGAAAGTGTTTCCCCACTATATTTAGAAGTAATCCTTGCTAGGATTATCTAAAGTCTTGGGGAAAATTAAAGGGTTTGGGCATTAATAGAATGCATGGGCCTACAAAGGCAGTGTTATGGTGTCTGGGCATTGCAGTGCTTGTAATCCTCGCAATGCAAATAAAATGTTACTTGTGCAAAAACTGTGTTAGGTTCACTAATTAGCAGTCCTTGAAATAATAGCCCCACCATTATTCTTTTTCTGGGGGACACAGCATGCTTGCAAGATTGGCTAAGCATATTTCTCTAACTAACCATTGACCTTGTACTTTAAGCATACTCAGCTGTAAGGAGACAGAAAGCTGCTTATTATAATAGTTCTTTGTTTTCCAATGCATGAAAAGGAATAGTGATTTGCAGGGAGGGATGCTAAATTAATCCTGTATGTAATCAATCTCAACCAAGTTAAGCACCCCAAAAGACAGGAAATGTAATAAATTGCACCCAGCACAATTTTCTCTCTTCTCTTGCTACAATAATTTAGAAGCATTTGCAGTTCATGCTCTGCTTATGATGAAACAAGAGCAATTATCGTGACAAGAAGATAGATTTCATAAAAACAACAATAGCAGACAAATGGGTAGACTTTTTCCTGTAACCCATTAGGCCTAACTGCTAAACAAACTATAGATTTAGCATACAGCCAACTTTAGGAGATAATTTAGCTCTTAGACTCCCTGGTTCTTCTTTTTTAACCATGAATAAGTATGCTCTTATATAGAGCTACACCCTTTAAGGACAGCACACATTCATTTTCTTTGTCTTTAAGTCTCACTCTGTAGTTTTCCCCGCCAATGCACATATCTGCCAGTACAGTAAGCAAGTTTCTAGGTGTTTCATGTATCAGGACAAGGAGTTCCTGGCTGAATTCATGCCACAATTAATGTGTTCACTTTTAAGGTGCCACAGAAGCTTTTTGTAGTTATTGTAATAGTTAACAACAGCTACTTTTCTGTATTCTATCCCACTTCTCCACTCTGTCCCTTAATTTAGGGAGCAATCCTATGGAGATAGATGTCAGCCTCCAAACTTGTAGACTGATGCCTATCCAATGCTAGTCAGCTGGAACATAGATGGAATCCTTTGTGCTCCGGTTGCCCTGCATTTTCGTCTAGATACATAATTTTGCACGTTTACCCGGGCACGTCAGAGAGGGAGGAGGGAAGGCCTCATGGCACATAGGAAGCCTTGTAAAGAGGCTTCCACAGTCTCTTACCCTCCCCTCCCCTCCCTGCCTCCGGGACCATCCCCTTTTCGCCTTCTCCGAACTCCATTCCCAAATGCGGAGAAGATGGCATGGGAAGAACAGCGCTGGCTACAAGGGGGCAGGGAGCGTGGTTTCTGGGAACCGAAAATTCCAGTGGCCCTCTAGATAGTGTCTAGTAGCCATAGGATTGCTCCCTCCAGCTGCAATCCAATGCCCTCCTATCTGGGAGTAAGGCCCATTGAACACAGTGGAACTTGCTTCTGCGTAGATATGTATCGGATTGCACTGTTACACACCTATATAGAAACAGCAAACATTTTGTTAAAGACTTCCTTTATTGTAGCAATTCTCCCCTGCCCCTTAAAAAAAGAAAGCGTTGTTAAAAAGCACAAGCACACTCTCTGGAAGCTCTCCCATGTATCAATCCATAGATCTTTTAAATCAGGTGTGATAGTCTGCGTAAACATTTACGTAGCCTATCACGGCTGACTGCAGGGACGCAATTGGCGGCAGCTACGGCCGCCGCCATTTGCGCACCCAGCCAGCCAGAATTTGGGGCAGGAGGGACGGAGCGCCTCCCCCACCGGCCAGAATTTCGGGGGGGAGGGATGGGGCGCCTCCCCCCGGCCAGAATTTCGGGGGGAGGGACGGAGCGCCTCCCCCCCCACCGCGAATCAATTTCGTCATAAGGTAAGTGACTTTCGTACATCCCTACAAGCAAGTCTCTCTGAGGAGAATATTCCACAGACAGCATGCCACCACTGAGAAGTCCCTCTCTGTCTTTGAATCCCAGGAGCCATTTTGACCCACCAGTGCATTTCTCATTTAGGCCATTCCGTCAGTCATTTCAACCACATGCATGCATTTAAATTTTTAGGGGATAATTCCTACGGATGGGTGGATTCCCTACCTGCCAGTCCATGGGGAATCCACCCATGGGGGGGAGGCAATCTGTTCCTCCCCCTGGAATCCTCTTCAGCCAGCTCCACTCCATGCCAATTCTGCGGAGCTGCCAGCCGGCTCCAAAGCACCAGCAATACAGCCGCCATGCCATATCGCTGGCTGAGGGGTACTGACTGCGGACGCAAATGGTGTCCAGGACGCCATTTGCAGCCGTAAAGGTCTTAGTTTAAGTAACCTTAGTTACCTTAGTTTAGGTAAAGGTCTTTACTTAGCCATAAAGGCCTTAGTTTAATTAAGCTGTAAATGGCTGCATTTAGCTTAAACTAAGACCTTTACAGCCACAAATGGCGTCCTGGACACCATTTACGTCCCTCCTTTATTTTCATGCGATAGGCTATGCAAATATTTGTGTAGCCTATTGTGTGAAAAAACAGGGCCTGGGGCATGCCTGGGGCATGCTGGAAGTTGTAGGCCTTTTCTTTGTCTAAACATGCATAGGATTGCGCCCTAAGTGTCCTATTTTACAGAGGACAGACTTCTATTTGAAGGTGTGGTGTTTTTGAAGGGTTGTCCGTTTGAAGTCCAGTTTACACAGGTTATCTGGTCACAGTCTTCTCCACTATGGTGAAATTTATTGTATTTCTATTTAAATTATAGCAATTGTTTCTAAATATGCATCTATACGTAAAAATTAGCACTTGTAGATTTCATGTTAATTTGTGTCATCTTTTCTCTTATTTTTTGACAATGTGTTTCCTTGTGTTTGATGATATATAAGTGGCCACTCTATGCTGAATGTCCCAGAGTTATATCCTTCTTTAGTATCACCCTGCCATCTTCCTGTGCATGTCTGGCTTCTGGCTTTACGAGCCACAAATACAAGATAAAACATAGTATAAACTTCTAACATACAAAGTTTGAAACCATTTAAATAGCTAAAACAATTTCAATAAGTTACTAGACTTGATAAAAACAGCTGACATAAATGCCCCATCGCATGCCATCAAATCCCTGGGAGTAGAGGACAGCTTTAACCTGGTGCTGAAGAGATGACAGTGTTGGTGGACAGTGTTGCCAGACCATAGCGGGGACGGGGAGAGCATTCTAAAATCAGAGGGCCACCACTGAGAAGGCCCTCTCCCTTGTTGCCATTTTCCGAGCCACCCTCGGAGGAGGCACTCAGAGGAAGGCCTCAGATGTTGATGGTGTGTCTGGGTAGGCTCATGTCGGGAGAGGCGCTCCATCAGGTACTGCAGTCCTGAACCATGTAAGGCTTTATCAGTTAAAGCCAGGACCTTGAATCACGCTCGGTAATATCCAGGCAGCCAATGTAAGCGAACCAGAATTGGTGCTATGTGCTCGGACCTTCTGGTCCCAGTTACTAATCTTGCTGCCACATATTGAATTTGCATACTGCCATTTTGCAATATGGCAGCTGAAATTTTGAAAGACACCCCCAACATATTAAAAACGTAAGACTTTCATAGCTAGATCCAAGAGCCATCTAGTCCCCTGCATTCTTTCCAGCAGTGCTGCCCTAGGGAATATCTCCGTGCTGGGGACAGCCCTCTCCTCTTTTTTGATCCTAGCAACTGGTATGCAGAGGTACACTGACCCTAAACATGGAGATTTGTTTCAGAGCCATCATCATGACTAAGAGAAATGTATAGACCATCTATTTTCCATAAACATGTTATCTGTAAGTTACTTGTTTAACTGTCACTCCTGCAGCTTATCACAATATCTGCCTTCCTTGTAGCTTTTTTAGTGCCAGGTGAAGACCTTTATTATATTCACCCATATCTTTTAAACAAATGTGTGTTTTAAACAAACAAAAACCTTGGGCTCTCTTTGTTTTAGCTGTAGTTTATTTTTAATCTGAGCTGCTCTTTGTTTTATTTTGTTTCCTCTAGAAGGAAGGTGTTATGCTGCATTTTTAATGTTTTTCTTGTCGCTTTTATATTATTGTATCTCGGATTTTTAACATTGGATTTTATTCTACTTTTTGTTCTGTTAGCTGCCCAGAGAATATTTGTTGATCGGTGGCCATATAAATGTAATAAATAATAATACAATAATGAAATACCTTGAGGCAATGAATTCCATATGCTAGTGGGTTTAATGAAAATTTTTATCTTGTCCTTTACTACTAATGATTTCTTGAATCTTACTTCCTATTTTTTTTAGACATAAAACTCTTCATTCTGTCCTCATTTTATATATCTATATAAAAAGTCTATATAATCGAGAGACTTTTGTTCTGTCCCCCACAAATTGTCTTGTTTCTAAACTGAAAGGGCCTCACTTCTGCAACCTTGCCTTATGTGGACAATGCTTCATTTCCTGAAGAGTACACCTTCCATTGCCTTCTCCAGCTCTATGGAACCCTGTTTGAGATTAGATTGAAGATCTTTAAATATTAAACACAAATGCTGAAATACTTCCTTGACACCAGAAAGGAGCAACTTAATGGGAGTTTGTATTTCCCTATGGGGTTTCTTTTGGACAGTATACCACCAAACTAAGTTAGGATCCAGCAGCATTTGCTGATCAGTGGCCATATACATTTAATAAATAATAATAATGAGATTGGATGATAACCCAAGGTGGACTGTCATGTTGTGTGAAACAGGTGTGTGTGTGTGTGTGTGTGAGAGAGAGAGAGAGATAGAGAGAGATGTTCTGAGTGCATTACAACAAAAACTCTGTGTGTGCGTGCACATACAAGACAGAGAGAGACAGACAGAGAAAGAGATGTGGAGCGGGGGAGAGGAAATAGTGTTCAGTTGTTGTGGTTGGTCACAGTAGACAGAAGGCCAGTTCGCATGATCAAAACAAGTCACAGTGGCTTGTTGTGAGCTGCGGCGCATCTCGGGTGTGATATGGATAATCACCATATGGCTGTGGCTTATTGTGTTGTCTGAACCCTGGTAGCATGACTTACTGGAGCGTTAAACATCTCTCAAATAACCCTGCAGCCCATGGGTTGTTTGAGGGATATTTGAGGTGCTTTTGAACAAGCCATGCCAAAGCCACTGTGCTGGGCCTGGGTGCAGATGTCACAACAAGCCACCCTGAAAACAAGCTACCCTGAACAAGCCAATAATGTGCCATGGGTTCTCAGGGTGGCTTGTTTGTGAAAAACAAGCCACACTGTGGAAACCACACTGTGTTTGGACATCACAGCAAGCCACCCTGAAAGAAACATTTGTTGATTGGTGGCCATATACATTTAATAAATAATAATACAATAATTATAATGAGATTGGGTGATAATCCAAGGTGGATTGTTGTGTTGTGTGAACCAGGTCTTTCTCTCTCTCTCTCTCTCTCTGTGTGTGTGTGTGTGTGTGAGAGAGAGAGAGAGAGAAAGAGAGAGATTTTCTTAGTCATTAAAACATTCATTAGCTTTTTTACAGGCTTCTGTTGCTGTGCAGCACTAACAAAATTATTTACTCTGCTTTCTAGATCAACCATTAAGAAGGATCATGTTTTGCACTTGTTTAAGAATAGCAAGCATAGGATGTCACTAACAAGGACATTATGTGAGCCAATAGTGGGGCAATCAATCCTAACTCAGTTCAGTCTGTGCATCCTGATTTCCTGTTGTAGTAGCAACAAATATGTCAGTTTTGCTTTCTCCTTCATTAACACCCCCCCCCCCCAAGTCTGGAAATGAAGAAATTTGCAAATTTTGGTATATTCTTATCAAAAGTGAACTGAAATTCTGATCAAAACAAAATTCTTATTCATCAGTACTAGCCAGATTCAATGGCTACAGCTAATCCCAGCATGGAGAGGACCCTGTTCTATCTGTTGGCCATACAGCTGTTAAATCAGAAAAAAAAGAAGCGGCCTATCAGAAAAAAGAGGTGGCAATCTTAATTCAGCACTACCATGGTTGAATACACAGGGATTCAAAGCCAGATTTTAAAAAGCTAATATTTTGCCACTGTCAGTTCAACAGTCTTTTCCCACAGGAAAAGTATAGCATATATATAAGACCACAGGTTTCATTTGATTTCACATTTGTCACTATTAACCACATAAATCTGGATCACTATGGTCTAGCCTCAGGGCCATGTGAATTTCAGGGGGAAGTCCACTGTATGATCACATGTGTTTTGCAGGATAATTACAATGTAGTAGGGATGGCGGAGAATTTCTCCCCGAAAGTTCGGGGGGCCAAGCGCCAACGTGTTTGGCCCCCCGAAGAAGCCATTCGCGTTCCTTATTTGGTCGCTGTAGTCTACGTAAATCTTTACGTAGACTACAGCGACCAAATAAGGAACGGAAATGGCGGCTCCCTATGGGGGCCGCCATTAGCCGTACGCACTTTTTTTTTTTAAGTCACCTGTGATAGGCTACATGACGATTTACGTAGCCTATCACGGCTGACTTTGCAAATCTAGCCATGATAGGCTACGTTAATCATCACGTAGCCTATCACGGGGGCATTTTTGTTTTTTTTTCTTTGATTGGAATGGCGGCGGCGGCGGCAGCCGGTCGAAAGACTGGCTGCCGCTCCCGCCCCGCACGAAGACCCGCCGAACCGCCGGCCGGACCCGCCGCCGGGAGGGACATTCGCCAAAGGTAAGTCCCGTCCCGGGGGGGTACGGGGTGCAGGGGGGTGCGGAAAATTTCTCCCCGAAACTTGTTCGGGGGGCCGAACATGTTGGCACTCGGCCCCCCGAAGTTTCGGGGAGAAATTCTCCGCCATCTCTACCTGAATCTAATTATCATTTGCTTGGGGCCATTTTGCAAGATTAGAGAGAATCCTATATTAAGAATTGGGGGGGGAGCCCCCTGCCAGATACATTGTCAGCTTCTGATCCTGATCTGGCTTGCCTAGAGGAATGTGTTCACTTCAGCTCACCATTTGGACTAGCAGAATGTTTCAACGTTAATGTTTCCCCCTCATTTCAGAGACTCTTTGTAGATGTGATGACACAACATAATGTGTAAGAGTGGATGTTCTCATGCACCTCCTTGCCAATTGTTTCATCACGTTTCAAGACGAAAGCGGGGCGGGGGGGGAGAAAACTCCCTCTGCATCTGTTTTCCAGGCTGGTGTCCATAATTAATTCTACAGCCAGTTCTTTCATTACGTTAATCTTTTTTTCTTTCTTGGGAGGGGGTCATGTGTATGCACTTTGGCAAGTTATGTTGGTAGTTTGTCCCCACCCTGCAAGCCACTGTCACTTGTCTCAAATCCCTTCCTCATTGGAAATGTAGATCATTCCAGGTTCAGTGTCTGAGTGGCTAGGTCAGGTTTCTGAAAAACCTATATGAAAACTAAGCTCATTAGCTGCAAGAAAACTGAATCAGCTCTACCATGCTTTTGATGTTGCACCTGTTCCTGTTTAATTGAATTGAATTTAATTTAATAGAAATGATCCAATCATTTTTCCACCTCCTGTTTGCTTTTTGTTTTGTTTGTTTATTTCCATGAAGCTCACAGGAAGCTCAGAGGAAATGTATGTTATTTACATGCTTTTCAAATAAAAAGAGTTGTGGCTTTTTCAGAAATGGCTTGAGACTAGCCATTTAGAAAGCCAACTCCTGCTTTGAAACAAGAATGTTTGAACAGGCTTGCGAATTCACTAAAGTCTGACTTGCAGGTTTGCCAGTTCTAATGAGACAACTGTGGAGGTGCATATTTGAGAGCTTTCAATGACTTATTCAGGATCGTTTTATTTCTTTTTTGGTGGGAAGGTGAGTAAAATTGCCATTTTCAAATCTTTCACATAGAAGTAGCAAAAGGGTTACATCAGATCTCAGAAACAAATAACCAGAAGCATTTGATTAACACCTAGCCTCCACATTGAAAACTAGAACTGAGAGGGAAAATGGAGCATACTCATGGCCAGTGTTGGCTCCACATTTTGGGGTGCTCTTGGGCAAGATGGACCCCTCCTTGAGTGGCTCCTCCTCCTCCTTGCCTCTAGTGCTACTGCCCATTTCTTGACCTCTCCCCTTTCCCCAGCAGAACCAGCTGTTCCTTCTTCTTGCTCTCGTCACCACTCGCTTGCTTGGAGAAGCCATGAAAAAGTAACTACAGCAAAGAAAAGGGGCAGCAGGCTCCAAGGGTTGGCAATGGACCCCCTCTGGAGTGTGAGCGTTGGCCGGTGCCCAGTAATGCCAAATCCTGGTATTTGGAATTGACTCAAGATGACATAGAGAACAGAAGAAAGAGTAGGAAGAAGGATCATTGTCTAGGTTAAATGAAGAAACCAAAGGCTCAGCCTCTTCTAGCTTTCCTCATGCCTACTGGTGCCAGTGTGTTGGATCTGGCTTCCAGACAGGAAACTAACCAGTTGCTGGCTAGAGGTTTCCAGTTAAAATCTTAGCTCCGCCATAAATTCAAGGAGTAGACTTAGGTAAGCTTCAGTTCTGCCACTTTCAGTCATCCCAGTTGTGATACAAAGGACAATAATATTAGCCCCCTTATCTGGTGGCTGTACTATACTGGGCTGGTAGTGTACTGTAACCTCCTGACCACTTAGGAAAAGTGCTTTATAAATGAGATTATTATCATTATGCCAAAGTTGGCTTGGTGTCTGAAAGTTTGTAATGCCTCCAACTTCTATTTTATCATTTATTTTAGGGACATACGAAAGTCACTTACCTTTTTGAAGGGTGACATTCGCAGTGGGGCGGGGAGGCGCTTCGCCCTTCCCCTCGAAATTCTCCCTGGCTGGCTCCGCTCTGCGGTGACTCCACGGGGTCACTGGCCGGGGCCGCCCGCAGCCAGACATCTGCCCACTGGGCAGCCTGCACAGGGACGCAAATGGCGGCCAACGTAGCCACCACCATTTGCGTCCCTGTATTTCACCGTGATAGGCTACGTAACTATTTACGTAGTCTATCACGGCAAAAAAACAAAACAAAACAGCGAACGCAAATGGTGGCGGCTATGGCGGCCGCTATTTGCGTTCCCTTAGTTTTGCCGTGATAGGCTACGTAAATAGTTACGTAGCCTATCACAGCAAAACAGAGGGGCGCAAATGGCGTAGTGACGTAAAATATTTACGTAGCCTATCACGGCAGGGAAAAAAGGGAATGCAAATGGCGGCTGCCGTAGCCTGCGTTAGCCGTGATAGGCTACGTAAGTATTTACGTAGCCTATCACGGCTATATGGAAGAAGCGAATGGCGGTTGCAGACGCGGCCACCATTCGCAATGGAGCGCAGACAGCAGCGGGTAGGTGCTCCATTCTGGACCCATTTTGCGGGGCGGGGGGGCGGGGGAGCTTCGTTCCGCCATGGATTTTTTTTGGGGGGCGAATGCACTGGCATTCGGCCTCACCGAGATCTGTGGCGGAATTCTCTGGCGTCCCTAATTTATTTATGTATTATACTAGGTATATAACTTTCTTTCCCACCAAGATTGGCTCCCAAAGCAATTTAAAACAATTAAAAACTATCACAAAGTTTTGGGAGATCTTAAGGCAGCCTCATTTTGTTTCCAGCAGTTGATGACCTTGTCCAGATTTTGGGCACTTCCATTCAGAGAGAGGGAGCAGAAAGTGCTGCAAGTAGGTTTGAGGATTAGGTGGTAGAAACGTATGAAGAAGCCTCATACCATGTCAGACTGTTTGTCCATCTAGCCCAGTATTGCCTGCTATGACAGGCAGCAGCTCTCTAGGCCTAAAAGTCTAGGGTGTGAAGCAGAGGTCCCACCCCTCGCTTTGGCTTCTGATGATAAAGTGGCTGGGTGACCAGCCAGATGGGTGATTAATAAATTTAATAATAAAATAAAATAAATAAAAATAAAGATGCCAAGTGGACAAGCTGACATTCAGCACTTTGTTGGGTGAAGTCTTTAGGAATGGCGGGGAATTCCGCCACGGATTTCAGTGAGGCCAAATGAACTGGCATTCGGCCCCCCGAAATCCGTGGTGGAACAGCCTGCCCCCCCGCCACCCCGTGGATTCCCCCTAGGACGAGGCTTACCTGGGATGGATGTTCCAGACGGCGGTGGCTCCGGCGGCTGGTCTTTCGACTGGCTGCCGCGGCCGCCATTGCCATCTGCCCTTTGCCGTGATAGGCTACGTAAGTATTTACATAGCCTATCACGGCAAGCCAAGAAAAAAAAAAGAAACCTGCGTACGCAAATGGCGGCGGCTATGGCGGCTGCCATTTGCATTTTCTTTTTTTCGCAGTTTTAGCCTACGTAAATATTTATGTAAGCTATTACGGCGAAAAAAAGGGCAACTCAAATAGTGTAGTGGGCACTATTTGCGTTCTTTTTTTTTGCTGTAATAGCTTATGTAAGTATTTACATAGGCTAAAACTGCGAAAAAAAGGGAACGCAAATGGCGGCCTCTGTAGCCACCTCCATTTGCGTACGTGGGTTGTTGTTTTTCTTCCGGAAGGAAGGCTGCCCTGTGGTCAGATTTCTGGTTGCGGCCAGCCGGTCCTGGCTGGCCCCGGCCAGCGGCTCCACGGAATCTCCATGGAGTGGAGCCGGCCAGAGAAGGAGTTTGGGGGGAGGTGCGGAGCGCCTCCCCCCCAATGCGAATGTCACCCTTCGAAAAGGTAAGTGACATCCTACATCCAGTCTTCCTTATGACATTATGATAATCAGTGATAATTTACCTGGTTTCACTTCATTAACTTCAGGTAGCGATATGTTCCTCTCTGTGGTCAGTGATTCATCCTGTCATTCTGAAGTCAACATGACCTGTTATATGGCCCCCAGTCTGTATAGATTTGTTTTTTGTCCCTCCCCCTCCCCCAGTTCAAGACCTCAATTATTTATGATTTATTTATTTAATAGTTTTATATACCACTGAACATATTTAAAAATATCTCAAAGTGGTTCACATTATAATATACTATAAAATACAATTAAAATAGATACAAATTTCTCAAACATTAATATAAAACATTAATAAAAACATGAAAAACACTAACATCAATTAAAATGACCCTGTAGTTACAAACCAACAGACTGGGTACCGCATTCTCTCAGGCCTGGTAAAGAAATGGATCTTTACTTGGTGCATAAAGCATGATGCAGCTGGTGCCAAATACTGGAGGGAGATCATTCCATAAATGGGGTGCCACCACAGAGAAGGCCAACTTCCTGGTTGCCATGAGATGGCAGTCTGTAGGTCATGACACCACCAGCAAGACCTCCTCCGGCGATGATCTTAATGATTGTACAGGCCTGTATTGGGGAAGGCAATCTCCCAGGTAACCTGACATGATGTTCGGGAAGGTGGGTCTAGTTTAGGGGACATGACTGTGTACCAATTTGTGATTTGGTTCAGGGAGCACAAATGGTGTGAACTGACATCAAAATGCGAACCTAACAAAATTTTCACCCATCCCTAAGCTCAGGATGCACTGGCAGCAGTTCATTCCCATGACACTTACTGCTAGAACTAGAACTCGATATGCACTGATATTTAGGGATGTTGGAGAAATCTGCCATGGACTCCAGTGAGGCTGGATTATTTGGAATCCGCCCCCCTGGAGTCTGTGGTGGAATGGCCTCCCCCCTGCCACCCCCCGAAATCCTCCCCCAGGATGGACCTACCTACCTGGCAGCGGATGCGGTGGATGCGGCGGCGGCAGCGGATGCGGCGGTGGCGGCTCCGGCTTGTCTTCTGACCGCTGCCAGGCTGCTGCAGCCGCAAATGGCAGCCGTCATAGCAGCCGCCATTTGCGTGCCTGCATTAGGCCGTGATAGGCTATGTAACTACTTACGTAGCCTATCATGGCAAAGAGCAGGGGTGCAAATGGCGGCTGGCGTAGCAGCCGCAGCAGCCCGGCAGCGGCTGGAAGTCCAGCTGCAGCCAGCCCTGGCTGGTGGCTCCACGGAGTAGCTGCGGAGCCGGCTGGCGAGGATTCCGGGGAGAGTGACGGAGTGCCTCTCCCACACTGCGGAAGCCCCACAATGGAACAAGGTAAGGGATTCATAGAATCATAGAATAGTAGGGTTGGAAGGGGCCTACAAGGCTATCAAGTCCAACCCCATGCTCAGTGCAGGAATCCAAGTCAGAGCATCCCTGACAAATGGCTGTCCAGCCTCGTCTTGAAGGCCTCCAGGGTGGGAGAGCCCACCACCTCCCCAGGTAATTGTAGGGTTGGCGGAGAATTTCTCCCCGAAACTTCGGGGGGCCGAGCGCCAACGTGTTCGGCCCCCCGAACAAGTTTCGGGGAGAAATTCTCCGTACCCCCCCACCCCCCGCACCCCCCCGGGACGGGACTTACCTTTCCCGAATGTCCCTCCCGGCGGCGGTTTGTCGGGTCTTCGTCAGGAGCGGGGGCAGCAGCCGATCTTTCGACCGGCTGCCGCCGCTGCCATTCCAATAAAAGTAAAAAAAAAAAATTGCCCCCATGATAGGCTACATGACGATTAACGTAGCCTATCACAGCTAGATTTGCAAAGTCAGCCGTGATAGGCTACGTAAATCGTCACGTAGCCTATCATGGGTGACTTAAAAAAAAAAAAGCACGTATGCAAATGGCGGCCCCCATAGGGAGCCGCCATTCGCGTTCCTTATTTGGTCGCTGTAGTCTACGTAAAGATTACGTAGACTACGGTGAAAATAAGGGCAACGCTATTTGCGTTGCCCTTATTTTCGCCGTAGTCTACGTAAAGATTTACGTAGACTACAGCGACCAAATAAGGAACGCGAATGGCGGCTCCCTATGGGGGCCGCCATTTTCATACGTGCTTTTTTTTTTTTAAGTCACCCGTGATAGGCTACGTGACGACTTACGTAGCCTATCATGGCTGCCTTTGCAAATCTAGCTGTGATAGGCTACGTTAATCGTCACGTAGCCTATCACGGGGGCATTTTTTTTTTTACTTTTTATTTCGCGGCCGGGCAAGGCGAGGCGCCTCCTCCCCGGCCTGAATTTTGGCCGGGCAAGGCGGGAAGCCTTCCCCCCTGGCCTGAATTTCGGCCAGGCGAGGCGGGAAGCCTCCCCCCCCTGCCTGAACTTCAGGGGGAGAGCAGCGAAGCGCCTCCACCCCACCGCGAAAAGCTGTGAGACCAGGTAAGTGACTTTCGTGCACCCCTAGGTAATTGGTTCCATTGTCGTATTGCTCTTACAGTCAGGAAGTTTTTCCTGATGTTCAGCTGGAATCTGGCTTCCTGTCACTTGAGCCCATTATTCCGTGTCCTGCACTCTGGGATGATCAAGAAGAGATCCTGGCCTTCTTCTCTGTGACAACCTTTCAAGTACTTGAAGAGTGCTATCATATCTCCCCTCAGTCTTCTCTTCTCAAGGCTAAACATGCCCAGTTCTTTCAGTCTCTCTTCATAGGGCTTTGTTTCCAGTCCCCTGATCATCTTTGTTGCCCTCCTCTGAACCCTCTCCAGTTTGTCTGCATCCTTCTTCAAGTGTGGTGCCCAGAACTGGACACAGTACTCCAGATGAGGCCTAACCAGTGCTGAGTAGAGGGGAACTAGTACTTCCTGGGATTTGGAAGCTAGGCTTCTATTAATGCAGCCCAAAATAGCATTTTCCTTTTTTGCAGCCACATCACATTGTTGGCTCATATTCAGCTTGTGATCGACACCAATTCCAAGATCCTTCTCGCTTGTAGTGTTGTTGAGCCACGTATCCCCCATCTTGTAACTTCATACATCCCTACTGGTATTGGCAATTTATGGCAGCAGCCATACACTGAAGAAGGAGTCATGTGACTGGGCAGTAGTGATGCATAAAGAACCAACACATACCTGTGGCAATAAATATATGGAACATAGTTTCTTTAGGCTGCAATCCTGTACATGCTCCCCAGGGATTAAGTTCCACTCAATGGGGCTTACTTTTCAGAGTAGAAAATAGAGATGTAAACTAGGCTATAGTGTTGCATAAAGAACAGGCATATACTTGCTACAATAGAGGTATGGAACATAGTTTCTTTAGGCTGAAATCCTGTACATGCTTACCAGAGACTAATAAGTCCCATTGAATTCAGTGGGGCTTACTTGTGAGTAAACAATAGACATGCAGTTTATCTACAGAATCTCTGATCTTCTACTATGCATTTTTTGTTAAAATTTGAAGTAGAAAATGCCTAGTGTTTTGAAATCTGCAGGGCTTGTTCCACAGCAGGTCGTGAAGGTTAAGAAAGTTAATAAACCAATTGGATTTTTTTCCCTTTTTGTAACTTTGAGTCTAATAAGTGTCCCATTTTGTGGTTTCTTACAGTTGCCACCTTGGACTATTGTACAGCTAGATTAATCCTCTCAGCAAGTACACACAGATGAAGAAAGCCCTAATGACTTTAAACTTTGTGCCGGGCCATCTCTAATTGATCTCACTCTTTAGGAGAAAGCCTTTCTTAATGATCCCTTCAAGCCGCTTAATAGATTTGAGAAAAAATCCACCTCATCCAAGCTTTCAAGTGCATGTGGCAGGTTTAATGAGCAGATTTCTACCATGTTTCACTTCTGATTCTAGTTTTATACACCTCTAAAGTTAACAAGATGTCTGACAATGTACAACCTGCTGCTTTGTTTAGCATTATTTAATTGGAAGGTTTTCTGTATTATTGATCATCAGGCTCACTTATTCTTGTACAAAAAAAATTACAGTATTGTGTAGTCTAGCTAGGGCTGCCAACAGCTCGTGTCACTCTCTCAGCAGCAGGGGCAGGGGGGTGCAGTTTGATTGATACTACATTCTGTGACTAATGAAAAAATTCAACTCAGGATTAGGAAGCCTTGTTGGAAGGGACACAAATAAATAGTAGGGTTTTTTTTTAATACAAAGAACTATGAGCAGAATAATGGGAAGCATTCCTGAACACCAAATAGAGCCCCCTTTCTCCAGAATAATGCCCAGTGTGGAGGCTGGTTGAAATGGCTGGAAAGCTATTTGGGTATGATAGGTAGGCATGTAGATCACATCATTTTCTCTGTTCCTCTACAAGTTGCTATCATATGTAATCTATCAGCGTGACGAGGCTGATGCATGTGGACAAAGACCATAATGCCAACTTCTTGCCGTGTAGGGCAGCCATTAAGATTTAGCTCATGGTAGCAGAATAGTGCTAACTAAACATAACTAGTGATGGGTGAGAATTTCATCTCAGTTTGGTATTGATCAGAATTTTCCAAAATTCGCAGAGTTCTTCCTATTCAAGAGAGAAAGAACTTGAGTTTTTTTGTTTAAAAAATGTATGTGGGAGAAAGCAAAAATGACAGACATAGCCATCACTAAACATAACAGGCCTGCTTAGCACCTAAACCTATGATTTAGCATCAGGGCCAGCAAAAGACCTCCTGCTGTGTGAGTTGGGGGTTGCACTGCTGTCCCCCCCCATCATGACTGTGGAAAATCAGAGGCAGCATGACAGAATGCTAACAAAAGTGCGGCCAAAATGATAAATAATGTGATGACTGTATCATATATCATATAACAGCTCCAGTTCCAAATGAACATAGCACCAATAAACTCTTCCAATATGAGTGCACTTGGGATTTAAAACTTAAATAACCCACATTTATTCAAATTATTCCTCCACACACTATTTTTTCAACCAAGGCCTTATGTGATCCCTTATGAAATCAGTTTGCACAGAGATTATCCTTATATTCTATGAAATGAAAAAAGAATGTTTTTGTTTTTTTAAAGATCTACTACTCATGAGTGAGGATTAGTATGTTTGTTGCCTTATGTCCCTGGAAGTTTAGCTGTGTTCACTGCAGAAGCAGTGTGAGTATAGATACCCACAGCCCATCTATGGCACAAACTACAAACCAAATAATATCTCATCAGAAGCATGTTAAATCTCAAAGTGTCAAGCATGAGATGATTAAAGCCATGCCTAGATGTCTTTCCTAATGATGTAATATTTAATGAGCTTTTCTTACTTTTTTCCAAGACATCAGAGTCACACTGCAACCATTTCCCATTCCACTGTTCAGCTGAACAAAGCTAAGTGTACTTTTTAAGTATTCCGAGGACTAAAGTATGCAACGAAGAGCAAACTTCTTTTTTGAGACAGCTATGCGCTTTCTCAATCTGTGCACGTCTTGCCATAGAGCAGAGGATAATCAGTTTGTCCACAGATTTATCAGGAGGTCAGTAATACCAGACATGAATTTTTTGGTCTGCAGAGAGCTATCTTAATCTAAAGAAAAATGGGGAGGCAACACATTGGCGTAGATAGAAAGATTTCTGTTCTTAAATAAATACATTGTTTCCCTGCTTTATTTGTTTTTAATTTTAACTAAGGCTTTTTCAAAATAAAACAATTTCTTCATGCCCGCCCCCCCGGAGAATAATAGACCAAATGGAACGGGAGCACAGCCTTCACCCAAACAAGACCATTCTCCAGGGACAACTTTTGAAAGAAAGCTCTGAGAGGTTTGTGGTCCTAAAATTAATATGTCACTAACAGGATTCCCTTTGGGGTGGATGGCAGCTGAGTTCTCTTCTCATCTAGTTTTTACCAACGTTCTGAAGAAGAGTCCTGTTTCTCACCTGGAGCAGGGACCACGAGCAGCTGGCAGCCCTGTTCTTGATCACTGGGGTAGCAGAGGCTCTCTTGTTCCAGCCTCTTGGGTTTGCAAGAACCGATTCACAGAGAATATACATGTGTATATATATGTGCAACACTATAGATTACAAATGGTTCGTATACATTAAACAGCCTACTTCCCAGGCATTAAACACAGATGCAGGCAGCCAGTCTTTTCCTGATGGCTGCTTCTTTGTTAATTCAAGGAGAAACTCTCCATTTAAATGTGTCTAGCTATTCACAGCCGTCATGGCTACAGTGGATGTGGGGCTGTTCTTCGAAAAGTGGGTAATTCTAAGTGGTGGAATTCATTAGCACAGGATGTGGTGGTCTCAACTAGCTTGGATTGCTTTTAAAAAGGATTATACCAACTCATAGGAGATAGGTCTGTTAATGACTCTTAGCCCTAATGAAACCTCCATCTACAGAGAAAATATACCTCTGAAGACCTGATGCTGGAAGCAAATCATAGGTAAAGGTCACCCCTTTTATATGTGAGCACATCGAAACAGGTGGCTGGCTGTTATTGAAAAGGCAATGCAAGACTACGGCTGCAATCCTATATAAACGTCTGTGGGAGTAAGTCACATTGAACTCTGTTGGGCTTACTTCTGACTACATGTGCCTAGGATATTTACTCTTTTCGTTAAAGATTATTATAGACATGTAATATTCCTACAATATTATCAACAGTTCCAAATACACTCCTGCAGTTGCATAACATGAACTGTGGCACAGGCTAGGCACTGTGTGATGCCTTAGACTTCATAGACATATATTTAAATTTTTCTGTTTATTTAACAAATGAATCTATTTCATAGATATGTATTTAAATATATTTAGATTAGACATGTGTTCTCCCCCCCCAACCCAATTTCCAGAAATCCTGGAGCTGAACCCTGAAGAATGATAATTCTAGCAACTCACCAGAACAGGTTTTTCACAAGGCTTCCATAGAGTAGGGATGGGGAAATTACTTTGGATTGGGGGGCTGGATAACTCCCATTTGCCCTCTGTGGGTCAGATGATGTCAAGGTGCAGGGGCCAGGGATGCTGGAAAAATTCAAGACAGACTAAAATGATCTCAGATTTCTAAGAATCTGACCTGCAGAATCCGCTGCATGGTAACCCTCTCAGGCTGTGCAGTCCGTGGGCTTTTGGATGATTTTTTTTTACTTTCCCAAAATTTACGCATATAAATTCATAGAAAAATACGTATCTGCTGAGGAAACGTTAAATAGAATGGGGGACAATGCACTAAATCTTGCATACTAAAGCAAATTATGTAAATACTTATGTAAATACTTATGTAAATACTTATGTAAATACTTAAGTAAATACTTATGTAAATATTTATGTAATTATTTGCATATTTTTTCGCATGACAAAAACAAAATATTCTCATCCATTTGTGAGTAGACAACAGAACAAAAGTCATTCCTGACATTCCATGAAGCATGGATGGAGCAGATTTTACACAGTCCATAGGGGCAAGGCCATGTCCCCTAACATCATGTGGTCCTAGGGATGTACAAAAGTCACTTACCTTTTCGCGGATTATGTTGATGGGGGGGGAGGCATTCCATCCCTCTCCCCGGAGTCCTCGCCGGGGGGGGGAGGTGCTCTGTTCCTCCCCCCCGGAATCCTCCATGGCCATCTGTGCTCTGTGGCAGCTCCGCGGAGCAGCCGGCCAGGCCCAGCCAGGCCAGAGCCATCCGCAGCCGGATTTCCGGCTGTGGAGGGCTCTGGGTAAAACAAAACCAAAAAAACCTGCGTACACAAATGGTGGCGGCTATGGCGTCCCTTTTTCGGTCCCTTATTTGCGTCCCTTTTTGCGTCCCTTTTTGCGTCCCTTATTTGCGTCCCTTTTTGATTTCCTGTTTTAGCCTACGTAAATATTTACATAGGCTAAAACGGGAAATCAAAAAGGGATGCAAATAGCGTCTGCTACGCTATTTGCGTTCCCCTTTATTTTCGCCATCATAGTCTACGTAAATATTTACGTAGATTAAGAGGGCAAAAATAAGGAACGCAAATGGCGGCGGCCGTAGCCGCCGCCATTTGCATACGCAGTTGTTGTTGTTTTTTAACCCACCCGGCCATGATAGGCTACGTAAAGATTTACGTAGCCTATCACGTTGTGTGTGTGTTTTTTTTAAACCTAGTCATGATAGGCTACGTAAATCTTTATGTAGCTTATCACGTCTTTCTATTCCTTTCTTTCTTTCTTTCTTTTTTTTTTTTTTACAAGAGTGGAAATGGCGGTGGCGGCAGCTGGTCGGAAGACCAGCCGCCGCTGCCACTGCAGCCTCCGCCAGAGCCGCTGCCACCGCCCAGAAGATCCGCCCCAGGTGAGTCTTGTCCCGTTCCATTCAGCCTCACCGTGATCCGTGGCGGAATTCTCTGCCATCCCTATGTGGTCCTCAGTTTTGCTGTGCTGGGTTATTACAGCAGGGAATTCCCCTTTGCACACCGCTCAACTTCCTAGCTTGGGATGGGGGAGTGTTAGGTGAGGGAATCCCATCTGTTATCTCTGACTGATCAGAGACTTCTCCCTGCTTGTCTCAGAGGGTGGAGACATGAGAAGGGAGATGGATGGTGACACACGCTGAATATGGAACCTCCACAGTTTGGGTTAAGCCTGTGGGCCAGAGGTTCTCCATCCCTAGAAGAAAAATATATAGGGACAGTAATTTACAAAAGGCAGGTACCAGAAACCACAGTCTGTCTATGGTAAATACTATTAGGTTTGGGTTGAAACTTTGCTCCAAGTTTGTAGGGGGAAAAATGGAGTGGGGGAAATATTGAGGGTGGAGGTGCAAAAATCACTGGCAATCCCCCAGGATCTTACTGCTGCTGGCTACCATCTTTAATTCCCTATAATGCCTAACATAGCATTGTTCTGAGGGATGTTTTTGGGGGAAATTGGTGGCTGCCATTTTTTGACCTAGAATGCCTGTCACAATTATCCTACAGCATGATGCATTATGGGAAATTAAAGATGGTGGCCAACAACATTGAGGAACCAAGAAGGTCACCGGTGAGTTTCATACCCCCTGCCCACAAAATTGATCCAACTTCCTAAGAATAGCTAAAATGAGCTGCCACTTTTGCAAATGGAAACATTTCACTTTAGTACTCCTTGTAATTAATGACAGTTGGAGCATAGACGTCATTCCCTTGATGTTCAAATGCATATGTCAACAGTATTCCATGTGGACAGGATTCCTTCTTATATGTCACAGTATTGTTGAACAGTATTATCCTGAGGGGAAACAATGAGCATAAAAGCTTTAATGGGGAATGAGAACTTCTTGGAAATTGACAGGTATTGCCTCTTGCCATTCTCTACCAATGCAGTGTGCAGCATGATAGATTCATTGGCATATGAAGTCTCAGAAGAATGATGTCCTTTGCATCCTGTGAATGGCATGAAATAAGCCTTCTGTAGGCCTACAGCCTATGGAAAAAAAGCCATCCTTTGCTCATATAATCGGTACAGGCTGGATTGCATTTTCTGGAAGTATAGGTCAATATATGCACTCACAGAAGTTTGGACTCACTTCTGTTTCCAAATAATGATTTCCCCCCCTTTTTTAAAAAACAACAACAACCTGTCAATTAAAATTCTGCTCAGGAGAATATTATGCTACCACTGAATTTCCCCTTGTTCCTAAATAGCATTTACTGGCAGTTCACACTGGAGGAGTCTAATTCACAATAATGAGGCTACACCAGTGTAAATTCTCAGTGCAAAACCCTTCAGTATGCTGCACGGCCTTTTCCAGTTGAGCTGCTTCTGCCCTGTCACTTTATAATCCTTTGTGTACCTCGGGATGTCACATTCATTTTGGTTCAGCTACTGTACTGGTAAGGTTGTCATAAGGAAGCTAACCTAGCATATGCAGGTGACAGAAACTGTGACCCACGAACTAGTTAAGTCAGAGTACATGGATTGAACTTCTGCTTAAATAAAAATCAATGAGACTAAATCGGCATAAATCCATGTTTTTTGACTTGGCTGGTACATGAATCAGATTGATCATTACCCCGCTGGGTTCATTCATGAATTCTGTATGCTTAAATGTCCTGCGTTATGGAATAATGCAGGCTGGATGCAAAGATTTTAATAAATACACTCATTAGCATGGCAAGGCTGAAGGTAGGGCACTGAGCATCTTTAGCCTATGCCTGTCTTCTCATTATAGAGGACTGCAGCTCCATGGCTATTTTTATATTTCCCTGTGAGAAAGTCCAGTGCGGTTATTTAGGGAAACGTTCATGTTATCAACTGCAGGGGGAAGTCGATGTGAAATGGACGATGCTGGTTTCATTGAAACTCAGCAGTTCGGTGAGCTCATATTGAAAAGACATATAGTGGGAAACGTTGGGAAGCGTTAGCAGTGTAGATTGCAATTTAGAGGAGAATGGAGAATGGATATGTCTTTCTTTGTGATGTTTGGTCATTTTACTAATACACAAGCAGAGTATAGTGAAGCAAATGCACTCTGATAAGCTGGTAGCACAGCCTGCATTTGATTCACAGTGAGCAGAGCAACTCATGCAGCACCTTGCAGGGCTGATTCTGGGTTTCTAGCTAACTCATGCGTCACGCTCTCTGCTCTTTCTGTGTGCATCTTCATTTTTTAAAATTAATCTTTTATTGTGGATTTTTACAAAACAAAACAAACTGAACACATTAGAAAACATAAAAAAGACCGAAAAACAAATAAAAATACAGCAACATGTTCAAAAATCCTCAGTTTTGAGGATTTTTACAATGTTCAAGAAAAAAAAAAGAGAAAAGGGGGGGGGAATAGGTTACACCTAAACTCCAGTAAAAGCAGACCAAATTTCCACATATAAGTTCATTTGCAAGTTACGCCTATATGCCACTCTTTCAAATGTTGCTAGTGTTGTTAAGTCTTCAATCCATTGCATTATAGGTGGTGACCTTTTATCTTTCCAATAGCATAGTATCAGTCTTTTAGGAACCAAAACGGCGTGAAAAATCCATTTACGCTGACCATGTGTGATGTGTTACATTCTATGTGTGTGTCTTCATTTACATGGAAAACAAATTGCCTCTTGCTGTCTCTCTCCTGTTACACTCAGCCACCCTCTCTACATTCTGGTGGCTACCTCTTCGCTCCTGGCATGAAGGTATGACTAGCACCTAGGGCTTGCCAGAATTCCACAGCGCACTCAGCTTGCTTGTGCTAGCCAAGCCATGTGGTGTCCCCAAGTTCCAGGGACTTTTAACACATTTTTCTTTTTGGTTTTGGCCATAATTTGCGCAAATATAGATTTGCACAAATTATGTTCGCAAATGGTGCAGATTTGCACAACCTGCATATATTTCAGCTGTGAATTGCTCAATTTTGCATAATCTATGCAAATTATGGCCGTAATTTGTGCAAATTATGCAGATGTGTGCAATTTACAGCCTAAATTTGTGCACATTTTTAATGCAATTTTTTTTAATGGAAATTCCACCAGCTGGTCCGACTTGTGTACAGAGTTGGGCCAGCTGGCAGAAGATTGAACAGAGTCCAGAGGGCCATGCTTGTCAAGCTTGTCAAGCTCCACCCCCCAACCAGATTCCTCCAACATCCCTACTGGCACCTATCTAAGCCTAGGTTTTTCTGCTTCTCTGAAGATGCTCCTCTCCAGCATCTCTGATAACAGGACAGCGACCTAGAGATGATGGTTCTAACAAGATCTAGGTCCTGCTACAACTTGCATGCTTGATGGTACGTAGGGATGTATGAACATTTCATTTTTGCTCAAAAACATGCAAGTGTGACCCCGTTTGAATCCCTGAAGATGAGCGTGAACACGTGTCTGCTTAATATTCACAAATTGTTGGACACGTGCTCATGTTTATCTCATTCCTGATTCTAAGTTTGATTTGCACAAATTTCCTAATTTGCACAAATTTGCCCAGTAGACTAAATCAGCCCCCACTTTAGTTTATGGCGGAAATTTGTGCAAATTTTGGGGAGATTTGCAAAACTTTTGGGAGATTTGCGCAATTTTTGGGAGATTCACACAAATCTCCTGTTCAATAATCTGTATTTTAAATCTCTGAATTGCTGCTAGGTTTTATTTTGGTTGTATTGCTATATTGTGGTTTTAGTGCTTTCATATTTTATATTGTTTTATCCTGTGCGTTTTATTTTTAATTTTTGTGAACTGCCCAGAGAGCTTTGACTATTGGGCAGTATAGAAATGAAATGAAATGAATACATAAATAAGATTGCTGCTTGATTTGTGCAAATCTCCCATTCACACAAAGCGAGCATCAATCACAATTGTGAATGGGAATCAGGAATGAGGCAAGTGGAGAGATGATGTTTGGAGAATCCTAGTGATCTTGAACATCGCTCTTTCACCCCTCCTGAATGATAAGTTTGTCTCCTCAATATGGTTGTTCTCACCAAGAAAATTTACAAGGATTTTGGACTGCAAGCAGCTCCTCAGAAAATGATAAAGGAAATCTTAGCTACTGCTTGCTACTGGAGCCTGGCATTTTCTTTCCTCTCCTGCCAGCTTGCCCCCAGGCTGCTGCCATTCCAGTCTAATAAGTGGTCTGGGAGAGAAATAGGGATGGCGGAGAATTCCGCCATGGATCTCAGTTAGGCTGAATGCCAGTGCATTCGGCCCCCCGAAATCTGTGGCAGAACAAAGCCGCTGCCCCCCCAACCCACAAAAGGCACGCGGAATGGAGCACTTACCTGCTGCCATCCACGCTGACTTGCAAATGGCGGCCACCCTGCGGCCACCATTCGCTTCCTGATCATAGTCGTGATAGGCTATGTAAATACTTATGTAGCCTATAATGGCTAATGCAGGGACGCCTTTTGCGTCCCTGAGGAGGCCGTGACAAGCTACAGAATTATTTACATAGCCTATCACGGCAAGCAAAAAAAAAAAACACACAACGTGTACACAAATGGCAGCAGCTATGGCTGCTGCCATTTGCGTTCCCTATTTTTCGCCGTTTTATCCTACGTAAATATTTATGTAGGCTATTACGGGGAAAAAAAAGGGGAACACAAATAGCATAGTGGTATAGATACTTACATAGCCTATCACAGCAGCCTGGCTGGATGCAAATGGTGGCCGCTATGGCGGCCTCCATTTGTGTCCGCAGCAGCTGTCCGCAGCCGGAACTCCGGCTGCGGACGGCCCTGGCCGGCTGCTCCATGGAGCTGCTGTGGAGCAGAGCCTGCCGGGCAGGATTCCAGGGGGGAGAACCAAATCGCCTCCCTCCCCATCGAGGGAATCGCCTCCCCCCCCACTGCGAATCACATCCGCAAAAAGGTAAGTGACTTTCGTATATCCCTAGAGAGAAATGGGGGACAGGTTGGGAGGGTTGGAAGGAGGTAATGAGCTTGGGGGCTGTTTTGGGAATGAATTTGGCTTTGGTTCTGAAATCAGTGGAGCTATTTCCCAGTTTTTGGAGAAGAAGCTCAGCCCATTTCCAAGCCAATCTGATGAGAGCCATAGGTGGTTTGCCCATCTCTAGTGTAGAATATATGCCCCATCCCATTGCAGGGAGACCTGCCCATTCAGACCTACTCGAAGTAGCAAGAAGCTACGGCTGCCAGTTTTGCAAAGGTTCTCCTGAGCTGGCAGCTGGCATTCCCCCCTCGCCACCACCACCACCACAATGCCCCCGGAATGGTGCTACCTCACTACATTTGTTGAATGAAAACTCCAGATCACTGGTATAAAGATTTAGTTGAGATACAATTCATCAGCAGCTCTAAAAAAAAGTGTGGCAAGACAGAGGTATGTATTGTTCTTACATTATATTTTGCCTGTCTTCATACATGGCTGTGGCAGCCTGGGATTTGAAGTGTAATGAGAAGCAGTTCTTAGTTTTACATCTCTTTGATAAGTGAGCTCCACTCAGCATTGAATATATTTCTTCTTGTTTTAACCAGTTTATCTCTCGGTTGGTGTGCAAAGAATGACATAGATAGACTTAATTACCATGTGTAGACGATAAAGCCAATTATGCATGGATCCTGGTCCCACATTCTCACTATCAGCAGTTATTACCATTAATAGATTGGTTTAGAACTAATGAGGCAAATTAATCAGTTTATTAATCATGCCCTCTCATATTTAAAAGCAGGAAGCAGTCACCCCCTTGTTTAAAATTATTATATTGGCAGGCCATTCTCTTCCTAAATTTAGCTTCTACCCAGACCTACTGCATTTGCATAAATGCTGTGCCTGAATATTTTACATATAAAAATTTAACAATGTATAACTTAAAGACACAAATGTCATGTAATGAAGATAATATTTCAAATCCCTTTAACTTAAAGTCCTGTGTGCGCATATATTAGCATGAGTTAATTTGAAATTATTTGTTTAGGCAAGAAACAGTCTATATCATGGAGAGAATTTGGCTGGTAAAGGTTAAATAGGGAAACTCTGACGTTCAAAAAGGATTAGATATATGATATGGAGGTACTTTTCCATTACATTCAGCAGATTAAGGTTAAAGGCCAAACAATCCATTGTAAAACATAATCGACAGATTATTTATACCTTATGTACATAATACATTTTTTAACAACTGTTTGCTTGTCACCTGTGAAATACCTTAGTAATTGGCTGAGCTGCTGTCATTTCACATAATGTTTACAAAGTCAGCTTAAAAATAATTTAAATAAATAAGGGAGCAAATAGGATATGCTCTTTTCTGGGAACTGGTCTCCCCCCACTTCCGTGCTGCCTCAGAGGCAGCGCGGAACAGCCCCATCCTCCACACTCACAAGAGGAGCACAGATTGGCCAGAAAGGGGCATTCCGGGTGGGGGCGTTCCCGGGCAGGGAGACCATAACTGCCTGAACGACACATCCTATGTGTCATACAACAGCCTCCTTCCTGCTCTGTCCTCCTGCAGCTAGACCGCTGCAATCGGCGGTCTAGCCAAAAAAGCAGGGCAGGAGAAGCACGGAGGGAACAATCCCCTCCATCCTTCTCCTGCTCTGCTTTGGATAGGCGGTCGCCTCCGAGCTTGGAGGTGGCCACCTATCTGGATAGAATTGTACCCTAAATAAATAAAGTAACTTCTCAGGGAAAAGGATATTCATGGAATGTTGATAATTTATTTATTAATTTTGTTTATCTATTTATTTACAACATTTGTATACTGCTCCACATCTAAACAGATTCCAGAGCAGTGAACAAGAGATAAAATGAACAGAAGATAAAAAGAAGAAACATAATATTAAGATTGTTCTTTAAAAAACAGAGTGCCAGTAAAACCAAGACTGGTTAACCAAGGAAGGCTTCCTGGAGTTTGGAAAAGAATTGTTTTCAGGAGGTGCCAAAAGCAAACCAGTATTGGCTCCTGTCCAACCTCCAGAGGCAGGGAGTTCCAAAGGATAGGAGCCACCACACTGAAGGCTCTTCTCCAGGTGGATTCCAGTTGGGCCATAGGTTCATGTGGAACCACCAGGAGTGAGCATGCCCTCTGACGATGTCAGTGATCAGGTAGGTTGGTAAGGGAGAAGGCACACTCTCGGGTATCCTGGTCCCAAGTTAGTTAAGGATTTGTACACTAGTAATCACTACAATTATTTATGGAAGTAGAAAAAGATCCAGTTATCTGGTGGTAAATTATGTCTGTCTGTCTATCATTGGGTGGGGGGCAGGGAGTGTTGTAGATGTGCTGGTAGCAAGAATCTGAAGATACAAAGGAACTGAGGGCCAGAGAACAGTGTGGAAGCTCAGAAGAAGAGCAGGCAGTCTTAAAAGCCACATATCAATTAGAAATAGCCACCTAGATATTTGGCTGCAGTGACATAATTTTTGTCAATCCATTCTGTATAGTTCAAGTTAGGGGTGCACGAAACCCACTTACCTGGTCTCGCAGCTTTTCGCGGTGGGGGGGAGGCGCTTTGCTGCTCTCCTCTCGAAGTTCAGGCCGGGGGGGGGAGGCTTCCCGCCTCGCCCGGCTGAAATTCAGGCCGAGGGGGAGGCTTCCCGCCTCACCCGGCTGAAATTCAGCCCGGGGAGGAGGCGCCTCGCCTCGCCCGGCCGCGAACTAAAAAGTTTAAAAAAAAAACGCCCCCGTGATAGGCTACGTGACAATTAACGTAGCCTATCACGGCTAGATCTGCAAAGTCAGCCATGATAGGCTACGTAAATCATCACGTAGCCTATCACGGGTGACTTAAAAAAGAAAAAAAAAGTGCGTACGCAAATGGCGGCCCCCATAGGGAGCCGCCATTCGCGTTCCTTATTTGGTCGCTGTAGTCTACGTAAAGATTTACGTAGACTACGGCAAAAATAAGGGCAACGCAAATAGCGTGCCCTTATTTTCGCCGTAGTCTACGTAATCTTTACGTAGACTACAGTGACCAAATAAGGAACGCGAATGGCGGCTCCCTATGGGGGCCGCCATTATCCGTACGTGCTTTTTCTTTTTTTAAAGTCATCCGTGATAGGCTACGTGACGATTTACGTAGCCTATCACGGCTGACTTTGCAAATCTAGCCGTGATAGGCTACATTAATCGTCACGTAGACTATCATGGGGGCGTTTTTTTTTTTTTAGTTTTATTGGAATGGCGGCGGCAGCAGCCAGTCGAAAGGTCGGCTGCCGCCCCCGCCCCTGACGAAGACCCAACGAACCGCCGCTGGGACCCGCTGCCGGGAGGGACATTTGGGAAAGGTAAGTCCCGTCCTGGGGGGGGTGCGGGGGGCAGGGGTGTGTGGAGAATTTCTCCCCAAAACTTCTTCGGGGGGCCGAACACGTTGGCGCTCGGCCCCCCAAAGTTTCGGGGAGAAATTCTCCGCCAACCCTAGTTCAAGTGGACTTAAGTTGACCTTATCAATGACAATGAGCCATTTGTGCTTCTATGTTAAGCCATTACAATGCATCACTTTTTAAGGTGTAGTAAAAGTTGTACGCACAGACTGGAATTGATACTTACATAATTCACAATAAAAGAGAATGATCATTATCATATCATTTTCTCTCTATATATGGCAAATCAGGCAAATCTTATGTATTTGCACCACCTTGCCCCCACTGCAAGTTTAGGAAATTCAATCACTGGATGTCTCCAAGAGAATTCTGGTTAAAATATGGGATTCTACCATCCAGTGTGATGCACTGGTCTCTTGGTACAAGAGTAATTAAACATGTCTTATCTTTGAGGCATCCCAGATGGGAGATAGAAGTGCCAAACAATTAATAATTGATTATTGGCTCATTGGTATTCTTTCTAGGGTTGGCGGAGAATTTCTCCACGAATCTTCGGGAGGCCGAGCACCGACGCATTCGGCCCCCCGAAAGTGTTGGGGAAATTCTCCGCCAGCCCCCCGCCCCCCCAGGATGGGACTTACCTTTGGTGAATGTCCCTCTCGGCAGTGGGTCCCGGCAGCGTTTCGGCGGTGTTTCGTCAGGGGCGGGGGCGGTGGCCGGTCTCCCGACCGGCTGCCGCTGCCGCCATTGCAAAAAAAAAAAAGTAAAGTAAAAATACAAACAAACACACACCCGTGATAGGCTACGTAACGATTTACGTAGCCTATCATGGCTAGATTTACAAAGTCAGCCGTGATAGGCTACGTAAATCGTCACGTAGCCTATCACGGGTGACTTTGAAAAAAAAAAGAGCACTATTTGCGTTGCCCTTATTTTCGCCGTAGTCTACATAAATCTTTACATAGACTAGACGTGCCAAAATAAGGAACGCAAATGGCGGTCCCCATGGGAGCCGCCATTTGCATACACGCTTTTTTTTCTTCAAAAGTCACCCGTGATAGGCTACGTGACGATTTACATAGCCTATCATGGCTGACTTTGGAAATCTAGCCATGATAGGCTACGTAAATCATTACGTAGCCTATCACGGTTGTGTGTGTGTGTGTTTTTTTTTTACTTTTTTTCGTGGCCGGGTAGACAGGGCGCTCCTACCCGGCCTGAATTTTGGCCGGGCGAGGTGGGGTGCCTCCCCCCCCTCGCCTGAACTTCAGGGGGAGAACCGAAGCGCCTCCCCCCCACCGTGAAGCAAGCTTCGAGAACAGGTAAGGGACTTTCGTCCATCCCTAATTCTTTCCTGATAAGAAAAGAATCCAGACAACAGGTGCCAGGTTTTTCATTTGGGGCACCAAGGGAGCAATAATGAGATAGGCAACCTGTCAATGCCCATATTAGATTTATAGTGACCTAATACAGAATCATAAGTAGGATTATAAAAGCAATTAGGTGGACCATAAAAACAGGAATGCAATGAGATAAGGTAACAAGGAGGAACTTCTCAGATCGTAAATATAAAAGTTATGTTTCATGAAAATACACTCACAACAAGACACGATGGAGTCAGAAAAATAATTCTTATGTCACATCCATGCCTGTAACATGTCATGGGATTGTGCGTATGTTGTTATAAGATCTTATACATTTGAACATATCTTCAACTTTGTATGGATGCTAATATGGAGTGCTTATATTTTAACTAGAAGTGTCAAATCCTCCTCTTTCTTTCTTTTTCTTTCTTTCTTTCTTTCATTGATGGTATTATCAATGATTATTGTGTTATATTGGACATATTGGCTATGTTTAATGTCATCTTCACCATCTTCTTTCCTCTTTTTCTTTTTCTTTCATGGCTTTCTCCTCCCCTTTCTTTTTTGTTATTGTTAATTATTGTTAAAGCATCGATCTTATTAAGAAGTTTGAATTTCAGTGATACTGTTTAGACATAAGTGATTTAGGAATACAAATGTAGTCTTAGGAATGTAGCTTAATATGACATAAATAAATAAAGTAAAAATAAGCTCAACATGTTTAAGACCAGGCATAGATAAAGAAGATTTAAATATACAGGGGCTATGCTTTTGGGACAGCAATCCCCAATGTGTTCCCACAAACATGGTAAGCCTAAAACTAACAATTGTTTTTTGCTTTACTCAAAAGCCTTGATTCAAGATGGTTTTGAATGTATCTTCTGTTTGAAGCTATGCATGTTTGTATCTGTATTGCATGTTTGCATTTAGTATTGAAGCTATGCATAAGTTTGTATTTAGTATTATCATGCTGATATTTTATAGTAAAGAAACAAAAGACAGATCTTGTCTGAGAGAGTGATTTCTAGAAAATATGAAACTCTGTATGTTGTATATCTAAGATGGCATCTTAATGTGTGAGAGATCTGAATACGTTGAGTTAAATTAGTAGCCTGGGGTTGCCTACATACTAATGATATATTTTTAGAGAATCTCTGAACAAGGACATGTACCTAGGGATTTACGACCCCCACCATGTCCAGTCCAGTTGGGGGGTCTGCCCATGGGGCAATTCAGGCTGCGTGGGGCCCCGCAGATTCCTCCGGAGCCCTACCGCATCCACTGAAATTGGTGGGGCAGCTCTCCAGCTTACTAAAAAATATGATACACTATGGTGGCTGCCATTAGCCTATTGTGGGGGGAAATTACAACCCTAAATGGCATATTTTATGCCATTTGCAGCCATCAAGCACTTACTTTTACCTAAATTGCAGCTGTTTATGGCTGTATTTAGGTAAAAATAAGTGCTCTATGAGTAAGTGCTTTATGGCCACAAATGGTGTGCAATATGCCATTTATAGCTGTAATTTTCCTGCAATAAGCTAATGGCAGCTGCCATTAGCATATCATGTTTTGTAGAAAGCTGGAGAGCCACCCCGTGGGAACTTTTCCAGACACAGAGGTGAGTGCAGCAGTCCACTGTGGACTCTGAAGGTCAGATTCGTTGGACTCTGGTGTCATTTCAGTCCATGGCAGATTTTTCCAGCATCCATATACCACACATCGGCTAAGCAAAGCTATTAGAATGGGGCTGAAAAGAATTTGGCACATATATATTGGATTGTAGCTAGGAATGGACAAATTTGTCAGTTTCATTTTTTCCACCATTTTTAATCTCAAGGTGTTTCCATCCCATTTATGAAGAAATGTGAAAAAAATGATACATTCTTAACAGAAAACAAACCAAACAAAATTCCCAACCATTTGCACCAGCCAAATTCAATACGTACAACTAGGGATGTCAGAGAATTCCGCCATGGATCTCGGTGAGGCTGAATGCCAGTACATTCGGCCCCCCAAAATCTGTGGAGGAACAGCCTGCCACCTCCCCGCCCCCCCACAGATCCCCCCCAGGATGAGACTTACCTGGGGCGGATGTTCCGGGCGGCAGCTATGGTGGCGGTGGTGGCGGCGGCGGTGGCGGCAGCTGGTCTTCCAACTTCCATTTGCAGTCTGGCGTTTGGTGTTTTTTTTTTAACAGAGATGTGATAGGCTACGTAAAGACGTACGTAGCCTATCACATCCCAGTAATAAAAACAACAACCTGCGTATGCAAATGGCGGCAGTTACAGCCGCCGCCATTTGCGTTCCTTATTTTTCGCCGTCTTAGTCTATGTCAATATTTACATAGACTAAGACAAAGAAAAGAAAGGGGAACGCAAATAGCATAGTGGGCGCTATTTGCATCCCTTTTTGATTCGCCGTTTTAGCCTACGTAAATATTTACGTAGGCTAAAACGGCAAATCAAAAAGGGACGCAAATAGTGCCCACTACGCTATTTGCGTTCCCCTTTATTTTCGCCATAATAGTCTATGTAAATATTGACATAGACTAAGACGGCGAAAAATAAGGAACGCAAATGGCGGCGGCTGTAGCCACCACCATTTGCGTACGTCATTTTTTTTTTTTACCCAGCAGCCACTGCGGCTGGAAATCCGGCTGCGGATGGCCCTGGCCTGGCCGGCTGCTCTGCGGAGCACAGCCGTCATGGAGCACAGCCGTCTTAGTTGAGGATTCCAGGGGGGAGGACCGGATTGCCTCCCCCCCATTGAGGATTCCGGGGGGAGGGATGGAACGCCTCCCCCCCACCATGAACAGAATCCGCGGAAAAGTAAGTGACTTTCGTACATCCCTATGTACAACTGTTGACAGCATGGAGAAGATCTGTCTGCCACAGAGCTGGTTAAAGGTGAGGAGCCTGTCAGGAAAGAAAGAGCTGGCAACCCTGACTCAGCACTTACATGGCTGAATATACCAGGATGCAAACCCAGACTTTTATGAGCTAAGCACCCAAAATCTGTTCACTTTCACCCACATTGAGTTGTTGTTGTTGTTGTTGTTTTTAAATCCCATGTTCTTTCTGACTGATTTATGAAGACATTTGCAAATTTTGGTAAGTTCTTTTCAAAAGACAAACTGAACACAATTCTTGCTTATTCCCTAATTGTAGTTCGTGTGTTTCACTGTGTCATGGAAGCTTATTCCTTGGCATTAGTAAAAGGCCTTTTAGCTTAGAAAAGAAGTGAGTGAGGGAGGACATGACTGAGGTGTATAAAAATATGCATGGTGTGGAGAATGTGGATAGGGAGAATGTGGATAGGGAGAAACTTTTGTCCCTTTCTCATAGTACTATAAATTAGGGTTATCCCATGAAGCGGAATGGTGGGAGAGTCAGGACAGATAAAAGGAAGTACTTTTTCACACAGCACATGGTTAAACTATGGGATTCGTTATCACAAGATGTAGTGATGACCACCAACTTGAACAGCTTTACAAGGGAATTGGAAAATTTTGGAGGATAAGGTTATCCATGGCTACTAGTCATGGTGGCTATATATTACCTGCAGTATCAGTTGCAGTTGCTGGAAAACACAAGCGGAGAGTGCTGTTGCATTCATGTCCGGCTTGTGGGCTTCCCTTGGGCATCTGAATGGCTATTGTGGGAACAGAATGCTGGACCAGATAGGCCTTCGGTCTGATCCAGCATGGCGGCTCTTGTGTTCATATGAAAAAGATTCCCAAGTTTTCCTCACTACATCTGTATCCCCAAAAACTCAGAGTGGCATACTTGTTCTTCCTAGGTGGTCTCCTATTCAAGCAACCTACAGGGTCAGGCCTGTTTATCTTCTTCCTTAGCAGAACTGCATCATTTGCTTTCAGACTATTTTCTGGGCTCCGCTTTCAGAGCTTTAAAATGAGTGAAGTAATAAGATGGTTGTGACAAAAATTTGGTTCTTCTTTATTTCAGGTTGCAATTATGCTATTTGTTTAGATTGTACATGGGGAAGCAGCTGAAAAACAAAACAAAATCTTAAAGGTTTCCTTTTCAGTACTTTATTATAAACACATAGGAGTGAATGTGGAGACTGTCCAAAGGATGCTGAACAGGTGAGACTGCTCTGTGTCCATATGCCTGTCTGATCTCCTGAATATTTTCTGCTGGACATTCCTTCACACCATCCAATTCTCAGCCACTTTGCTGCAACCAGAGATGGGTGGAGTCTCCAAGGATTGGTTTAGGATTTTTCTGGACCAAAAAAAAAAATAGTGAAAATCTGAGTATCAGACATACTACCCCTGCTTTCCCTTCCCTTCCCTTCCCTTCCCTTCCCTTCCCTTCCCTTCCCTTCCCTTCCCTTCCCTTGGAGCCAAGCCTCCAAGTCAGATTTGGCAGACTTCTCTTTCACTATTTCCTAAGTCCAGATTCAATCCAGTTTCAGTCTTGGAAGAAAAGCACACACATCACTTCTGCAATAAAACGTACAGTTGATGTAAAGTTCCATGGATGTATAGAAAAGCATTAATGTACAGTGCTATCCTATTCATGTCTACTGGGAAGTAAGTCCCATAGAGTTCAATTGCAGCTAGGGATGTATGAGAAATTCACTTCAGTTCATTTTTGAACAGGATTTACCCAGTATGCAGGGTAAATCTGGACTGAACACGGACTCAGATGCCATCTGCAGTTGAAGTCTGTACATTTCCAAGCTTGTGATGTGATTCGCGGACCCCCCCCCAAATACGTTCAACAGCATGCGCATATTTGAAGAATATATATGAAAAAAAATGTGTACTTTCAAAAAATGTGCACGAATATGCTTTAATCAATAGGAGAAGAATGTATACATTTCAAAGAGCTGCACAGTTGATGTGCACATTTGGGAAAATATGCAGAAAAAAAATCAGAGCTCTGAGTCTGATATGGACTCAAGTCAGAATGAGCTTTGAGAGGGAATTCAGAGAAGTTTGGCGAGTTCAGGTTTTGCACAATTCGCACATCCCTGAATTGCTAAGGTGGTGGGAAGGGAGGAAACCGGGGAGGGGCGAATAAAGTATTGTGCAAAAAGGGCATGGCTGGCTAGCTGGAACAGGAGCACTCCACACTGCAACATTTTGTTGAGGTCCTACTTGTAAAGTACATAAAAAAATTATAGATGTTACATTACCCACAGCCTCTGAAAGGATATTTTCCTTTGTGTCCTATACTAAAAACATTGTTCATCTTTTAATGAAACACTTTTATTATGGCATATTACATTGAGTGTAATGCATAAAATATACTCTCTCAAATTGCAAAATCTGTCAGCTAGACTATTCAGAAATGAACCTCCCCTAAGGCTACCAATTGCTTCTTTTTAACTAGAGTGTGACAAACATTCTCTAATGTGCAACACTGAAATCCCTCAACAATAAATGATCGTTTAGTGATTAATTGATTGATAGAGAAAGCACTGCATTTTAAATGGAGACCTCATCATAGGCCAAGAGCTTAGCTGGCAAGGGAGAAAAGGACTAAGTTGTTGAGGTTGGATCACCATTATCTGTTCAATTATTTGCCAGTATTGTTGTAAGTCCTATTACTCCGATTTTTTTCTTACCAGTAGCTGTGAAGGGCAGCATTTTTTCAGCAGTTCATATCCTCTGTATGAGAAGAATTCTTTGGATTTGGGGAAGCTGCAAACAGATATATAAATGAAACCAAACGTTTCTCAGTATCATGAGATCAGTTAATGGAATATGGAATCACCATGAATCTCTAGGCAATGCAGGCCAGTTCTTATGCCAGTGGACAAAGCCCACTAAAAGTGCACCTCCAGTTCATTTCCAGTTTTGTTTCATAATGGACATGATAACTCTAATAGGATATTATACATTTTATTTTTGCCATGCATAAATCACTTATCCACAAAGTGTTAAGGTGATTTACATTTCTATTTTTATTTATTTAAAATATTTATTGGCCGCTTTCAGGGCAAAAGCCCTTCCAAGGTGGCTTACAACAATAAAACGTAATCCTCCTGTGCCTAGTGCTACTGCTACTCATAAAAATAATTAAAATCAGCACACAATTAAAATTGTCACACTAAGGGAGCAATCCTATGGCTGCTGGTCAGTGGCTAGACAGCCATAGGATACATTGGTTTCCGGGAATTGACCTCGGAGCCCACGATCTGAGGTCAGTTCCCTGAGAATTGACCTCCTCCTCCTGTGCTGCCTCACAGGCAGGGCAAAATGGCCCCATGCACCACGCTCGTAAGAGAAGCATGGAGCAACGTAAAAGGTGTGTTTCTGGGAGTGATCCAGGGCAGGGAGGGTGGAAATGCCAGTATGACACATCCTATGTGTTGTGCAACCACCCCCGCTCCGACTTCCCACAGCTAGACAGCCAAAATCAGCTCTCTAGCCATGAATGCAGGGCAGGAGAAGCACAGAGGAGATTATCCCTCCCATGCTTCTCCTGCCCTGCACTGGATAGATGGTTGCCACCGAGTTTGGAGGTGGCCACCTGTCCCCATGGAATTGTGCCCTAAGTACCAGCTACAATATGCATAAATAAATGGTAGGCAATGTGGCTGTGGCTACTCCCTGGGGTGGTGTATTTATGTATTTATATACATAAATACATGGTAGGCAATGTAGCTGTGGCTACTCCCTGGGGTGGTGGCAAAATAATGTTTTTCTTTAAAAGAACAAGGAAGCCATGACCCCCACTGCTAAAGATAAGGCCTCCTCACAATGGAAGCAAATTCCACTGCCTGTGATTGGAAATAACTCTGAGAATGGGGCCATGAAATTTGGAGGGCAGGGATTAGGGATGGGGGAGAATTTCTCCCCGAAACTTCGGGGGGCCAAGTGCCAACGTGTTCGGCCCCCTGAAGTAGTTTCGGGGAGAAATTCTCCGCACCCCCCCGACCCTGCACCCCCCCGGGACGGGACTTACCTTTCCCGAATGTCCCTCCCGGTGGCGGGTCCCGGCAGCGGTTCATCAGGTTTTCGACAGGGGCAGAGGTGGCAGCCGGTCTTTCGACCGGCTGCCGCCACCCCCATTCCAATAAAAGTAAAAAAAAACAAAACGCCCCCGTGATAGGCTACGTGATGATTAACATAGCCTATCACGGCTAGATTTGCAAAGTCAGCCGTGATAGGCTATGTAAATCATCACGTAGCCTATCACGGGTGACTTAAAAAAAAAAAAAGCGCGTACGGCTAATGGCGGCCCCCATAGGGAGCCGTCATTCATGTTCCTTATTTGGTCGCTGTAGTCTACGTAAAGATTTCGGCAGGGCGAGGCGGGAAGCCTCCCTCCCCGGCCTGAACTTCGGTGGGAGCAGCGAAGCGCCTCCCCCCACTGCGAAGCAAGCTGCGAGACCAGGTAAGTGGCTTACGTGCACTCCTAGCAGGGATGTATGAAAATTTCATTTTGTTTGCAAAACATATGAGCATGCCGCATTCGAAACCCTGAGCATGAGCACATGTCTGCCAAAAATGTTCACAAATCATCAACCACATGTTCGAATTTGTCTCATTCTCAATTCCAAGTTTGATTTGCAGAAATATCCTAATATGTGCACATTTTCCCAGCAGACCAAATCAGCCCCCACTTTAGTCTGTGGAGACAATTTGCACAAATTAGGAAATCTGCATATTTTGGGAGATTTGCACAAATCTCCTGCTCGGTTACTGATTGTTTTGTGCAAATCTCTCATTCACACAAATCAAGCAGAGATTGCAAATGTGAATGGGAATCCAGCATGAAACCAGCAGTGGAAAGTTGGTTAGAGAATCCTCACGTTCTCAAACATTGCTTGTTCTACTGTCCCTAGTTGAGTTAGGCCAAGGTGAAAAGAAACATGATCTCAGGAGATCAATGATTTAGGGATGTCAGAGAATTCTGCCACGAATCTTGGTGTGGCCAAATGCCAGTGCATTCGGCCCCCTGAAATCTGTGGTGGAACAAAGCCCCCCTGCCCGCCCCCCGTGAAATGGGCCCGGAACGGAGCACCTACCTGCTGTCATCCTTGCTGCATTGCGAATGGCGGCCGCACCTGCCGCTGCCATTCGCTTCTTCCATATAGCCATGATAGACTACCTAAATACTTACGTAGCCTATCACGGCTAATGCAGGGATGCCATTTGCGTCCCTGCAGAAGCCGTGATAGGCTATGAAAGTATTTACATAGCCTATCATGGCAAAACTAAGGGAACACAAATGGCGGCGGCTATGGCGGCAGCCATTTGCTTTCCCTTTTTTTTGTTTGCCGTCATAGCCTACGTAAATATTTATGTAACCTATCATGGCAAAAGAAAGGGAACACAAATGGCAGCCGCTGTAGCCGCTGCCATTTGCGTTTGCTTTTTTTTTGCTATTTGCATTGCCCTTATTTTCACCGTATTCTACGTAAATCTTTACGTAGACTACAGGGACCAAATAAGGAACACGAATGGCGGCTCCCTATGGGGGCCGCCATTTGCGTACGCGCTTTCTTTTCCCCCAAAGTCACCCGTGATAGGCTACATGACGATTAACGTAGTCTATCATGGCTGACTTTGCAGATCTAGCCGTGATAGGCTACGTAAATCGTTACGTAGCCTACCACGAGGCCTTTTTTTTTTTTTTTTTTACTTTTCTTTTGAAGTTCACGACCGGGGAGACGGGGCGCTTCTCCCCGGCCTGAATTTCGGCCGGGCGAGGTGGAGAGCCTCCCCCCCGGCCTGAATTTTGGCCAGGCGAGGCGGGAAGCCTCCCCCCCCCGGCCTGAACTTCGGGGGGAGAAGCGAAGCGCCTCCCCCCCACCGCGAAGCAAGCTACGAGACCAGGTAAGTGACTTTCGTACATCCCTAATTCCAAGAGGTATTCCAATGAGCTTGAGTTTTCCATTAGGACTTCTTTATAAGATACAGAAACAAAGGTTTCTGTACACACATGATTATTCTGGGCACTCTCAGAACCAAGTGAGTGTAACTTTTGGATGCCTTATTTAGTACCTCTACTTTCCACACCTTGACCTAATAAGCATGACATCACTGGACACCTAATAGAGTTTTGCAATGAGATATTAATCCCCTTGTTCCTCTCAGTGTGACGCCCCTGACAGTACAAGTTGTGCTGTGCATAATTCTACTGGGACTGCTGGCAGCGTAACATCTAGGGATGTACGAAAGTCACTTACATTTTCGCAGTGGTGATTCGTGGTGTGGGGGGGGAGGCGCTCCGCAACCCCCCCCGAAATCCTAACCTGGCCGGGTTCGCTCTGCAGAAACTCCATGTAGCCACTAGCCAGGTGCATTCGCAGGCGTGTGGAGCCTGAGGATGCAAATGGTGGCGGCTATGGCGGCCACCATTTGCGTTCATGCTTTTGGCCGTGATAGACTACATAAATATTTACGTAGCCTATCACGGCAAAAAAACAGGAACGCAAATGGCAGTGGCTACAGTGGCCACCATTTGCACTCCCTTTTTTTGCTATGATAGGCTACGTAAATACTTATGTAGCCTATCACGGCCTCTGCAGGAATGCAAATGGCGTCCCTGTGTTAGCTGTGGCACCAGGTAAGTGCTCCATTTCGCGTGCCTTTCGCGGGGTGGTGGGGCGGGGGGCTTCATTCCGCTATGGATTTCGGGGGGCCAAATGCACTGGCATTCGGCCTCACTGAGATCCATGGCGGAATTCTCTGACAACCCTAGTAACATCAAGATAATTATGCTACTGGCTGAGATTTCAGATCCTCCTGGCAGGTTTACATTTTTACATCACTGTCACTGTCTCGTGTTGTCAACCTGGCAACCCTGTGGTTTGTTGCCGCTACCCCAAGAAACAGACTTTAGAATCAGCTGTTCTATAAAACCTGGTATTCCCAAAGAATTCATTCTGTGCAAATTCGGATATGAACTGACTTCATCTACCCCTGCCACACTAAGCTGTAGATCAGAAGGTAGTTATCCACGGTCTTTTGTGCTTCTGGAATGTTCTGATACTGTTCTCAAGTAAAAAATTGGATCAAAATTAGGGATGTATGGATTCCCCACCATCTGTTCCGGTGGGCAATCCGGGTGTGTGTGTGATCCATTCCTCCCTTCCTGGAACCCTCCAGAGCAGTTCCACTCCATTTGGATTCGGGGGGGGGGGCTGGCTTGAGGGCACTTACCTTCCCTCCTGCCAGCCAGAGCTGTTCACCTCCTCCCTGTCCCTGCCAATTGCCTTTAAAAAAAATTCTTTTTTTTAAGTCTCTCTCTTTTTTTAAAGGCTATCAGGAGGATGTGCCCACAGACTTATATGCAAATAGAGTCATGAATCTTGCTTATATGTCTATGTGTCCATAGGCTTATATGCAAGAGTCACAGCTCTATTTTGCATATATGTCTATGGGGACATCTTCCTGATCGCCTTAAAAAAAAAAAAAAGACTTTTTTTTTAAGGCAATCAGCAGGGACAGGGAGGAGGTGAACAGCTCTGGCTGGAAGAAGCAGCCAAGTGCCATTCTACCTCCAGTCCTCCTGGAGCAGAGGTAAGTGGTCCCAATCCACTGTGGATTCCTGAAGCTGGATTCCAAAGAATCCAGCCTCATTTGAATCTGCAGCGGATTTCTCTGACATCCCTAATCGAAATAGTTTTAAAAGGTGTATTTTGAGAGAAAACACATCTAGAAATTGGTACTTATGTATTTAAAAGCCAATTTGGATGTGGAAGGTTAATACAGGGATGGAATTTATTTATTTGTTTGTTGATTTATTAGGGATGTACGAAAGTCACTTACCTTTTACGGATTATGTTGATGGTGGGGGGGGAGGCGTTCCGTCCCTCCCCCTGGAATCCTGGATGGGGGGGAGGCGCTCCATTCCTCCCCCCCGGAATCCTGGCCGGCCGGCTGTGCTCTGCAGGGATTCTGCGGAGCCGCTGGCCTGCTCTGCCAGCAGCCGGACATCTGGCCGCTGACTGCAGGGACGCCAATGGCAGCGGCCAACGTGCATACACAAATGGTGGCAGCCATGGCCGCCGCCATTTGCGTACTTGCTTTTTTTTTTTAAGTCAGCCATGATACGCTATGTAAACATTTACATAGCCTATCACGTGTTTTTTTAAAAAACTTAGCCGTGATAGGCTACATAAATCTTTACGTAGCCTATCACGTCTTTTTTTTTTTTTTTAACTGGAAATGGCGGTGGCGGCGGCAGCCGGTCAGAAGACTGGCTGCCGCCGCTGCACCGCCGCTGGAGCCGCTGCCGCCAGGAAGATCTGCCCCAGGTAAGTCTTGTCCCGGGCGGGGCGGGGAGGTGGCAGACCGTTCCGTCACTGATTTCGGGGGGCCGAATGCACTGGCATTTGGCCTCCCCGAGATCCGTGGTGGAATTCTCTGACATCCCTATGATTTATATACAATAGCTGAAGCTCTCTGGGTGGTTCACAAAAGTCAAACCACAGAGTACAGTATAAAACCATATAAAATATGAAAGCTTAAAACCACAATGTAACAGTAGAACCAGAATAAAAGCTAGCAGCAGTGCAGAGATTTAAAATTCAGATTTAAAACACCAGAGCAAAAAGATTAGGAAGCTAAAATGGTAAAATTCTGGGAGAATAAAAAGGTCTTCACCTGGTGCTGGAAGGAATACAGCATAGGCGCCAGGCAAACCTCTCTAGGAATTATGGGTGAACACACGCAACAGTGACATGGAATTAGGGATGGCAGAGAATTCCGCCACGGATCTTGGTAAGGCCGAATGATGCCAGTGCATTTGGCCCCCCAACTCCGTGGCAGAACGGCCTGCCACCCCCCACTGCCCCGCGGATCTCCCCTGGGATGAGACTTACCTGAGGTGGATCTTCCGGGCGGCGGCGGCTGCGGCGGCTGGTCTTCCGACCGGCTGCTGCCACCGCCATTTCCAGTCTTGTTAAAAAAAAAGACGTGATAGGATACGTAAAGATTTACATAGGCTAAAACGGTGAATCAAAAAGGGACGCAAATAGCGCCCGCTACGCTATTTGCATTCCCCTTTATTTTCGCCGTCATAGTCTACGTAAATATTTACGTAGACTAAGACGGCCAAAAATAAGGAACGCAAATGGTGGCGGCCATAGCCACCGCCATTTGCGTATGCAGTTTTTGTTTTGTTTTTTTCCCAGAACCCTCCGCATCCAGAAATCCAGCTGCAGACAGCTCTGGGCTGGGCTGGGCCTGGTTGGCTGCTCCGCGGAGCTGCCGCAGAGCACAGCTGGCCATCGAGGATTCCAGGGGGGAGGAATGGATCGCCTCCCCCCCCTTCGAGGATTCCGGGGGGAGGGATGGAACGCCTCCCCCCACCATCAACATAATCCACGAAACGTAAGTCACTTTCGTACATCCCTACATGGAATGGAAATAGACTGTTTTATCCATCCCTATCTGGTATATGGATCCACAGTCAAACAGATTATTCTATCTTCTTCAAAATTTCCTCCAGTCATTTCATTCTACCTCATGAAGCATAGTAGTTGTCCAGACAGGATGTATGCAGATATCACACTTAACCCTGGTTTGTTTTCCTTAATCCATTCTTACTTACTTCTTTCAACCTATTCAAAATGTTATAGTTTTGACCATATCCCTGGTTGGATGTGATTCCAGTTGTTCTTTTTTTCCTGAAGCTGTCCACAATGACACCAAGACCCTTACAATTCTCAATGTGTCCATATAATTGGCATTATTTCCCTAGCCATCCACAGCTGTCAATCTTATTGGCAATTTTGCAGCAAATTAAATAGAAATTAAGAAATGATGCCGCTCTAAAGTGCACATCTGTATAAACACAAACTCACATGTCTTGGGGTTGTTTGACAACTAAATACCAGATCAGGGAACAGGCAGAATCAGTACAGTGCTGGACGGGAAAGCTGGAATAAAAATATTTTAAATAAAAATGAGTAAATATTTTGCAGTTCTGTCATCCACAGGTGGTCTTTTCCTGTAGTGGTTATGTCTGTCAGTTAGGGGCTGTATCCTTCCCAAACCTGTATCTGATTATGATTCTTGTTGCTGTTCAGACATTAAGTTGTGTCCGACTCTTTGTGACCTCATAGACCATAGCATGCCAGGCCTTCCTGTCCTCCGCTCTCTCCCAGAGTGTGCTCATGTTCATATTCATTGTATCGATGATGCTATCTAGCCATCTCATCCTCTGACATCCCCTTCTCCTTTTGCCTTCAATCTTTTCCAGCATCAGGGTTTTTTCCAGTGAGTTTTCTCTTCACATTAGGTGGCCAAAATATTAGGGATGTCAGAGAATTCCGCCATGGATCTTGGTGAGGCCGAATGCCAGTGCATTCGGCCCCCTGAACTCCATGGCGGAACGGCCTGCACCCCCCACCTCCCCGTGGACTTACCTGGGGCAGATGTTCCGGATGGCGGCGGCTCCAGTGGCGGCTTCAGCAGCGGCAGTGGCAGCTGGTCTTCCGACCAGCTGCTGCTGCCGCCGCCGCCATTTGCAGGCTGTTTCCCCCCCCCATTCGTGATAGGCTACATAAAGACTTATGGGTTAAAAAAAACCAAAAACGCATACGCAAATGGTGGCAGCTACGGCCGCCGCCATTTGTCTTCCTTATTTTTGGCCGTCTTAGTCTTCGTAAATATTTACGTAGAGTAAGATGGCGAAAATAAGGGGGAACGCAAATAGCACCCACTATGCTATTTGCATTCCCCTTTCTTGTCTTCGTCTTAGTCTACGTAAATATTTATGTATACTAAGATGGCCAAAAATAAGGAACGCAAATGGTGGCAGCCATAGCTGCCGCCATTTGTGTACGCGTTTTTTTTTTTTAACCCAGTCGTGATAGGCTACATAAGTCTTTACGTAGCCTATCACAGCTGAATTCAGGGATGCAAACGGCGGTGGCTATGGCCGCTGCCATTTGCATCCCTGCTAGCCAGCGGCTGGATGTCTGGCTGCTGGCAGAGCTGGCTGGCGGCTCTGGGGAATCCCCGCGGAGTGGAGCCGGCCAGCCAGGATTCTGGGGGGAGGGATGGAGCGCCTCCCCCCCAGTGGAACCCGGAGGAGCCAGGTAAGCGGGGTTTCGTACACCCCTACAAAATATTTGAGCTTCAGCTTCAGTGTCTGTCCTTCCAATGAGCAGTCAGGGTTGATTTCCTTTAGGATGGACTGATTTGACCTCCTTGCAGTCCAGGGGACTCGTAAGAGTCTTCTCCAGCACCACAGTTCGAAAGCATCAATTCTTCGGCGCTCAGCCTTCCTTAGAGTCCAGCTCTCACAGCCATACATTACTACTGGGAAAACAACGTTTGTTGGCAAGGTGATGTCTTTGCTTCTTACTATGCTGTCTAGGTTTGCCATAGCTTTCCTCCCAAGGAGCAAGCGTCTTTTAATTTCATGGCTGCAGTCACCGTCTGTGCTGATCTTGGAGCCCAAGAAAATAAAATCTGTTACTGCTTCCATTTCTTCCCCTTCTATATGCCAGGAAGTGATGGGGCCAGATGCCATGATCTTCGTTTTTTTAATGTTGAATTTCAAACTAGCTTTTGCACTCTCCGCTTTCACCCTCAACAAGAGGCTTTTTAGATCCTCTTCGCTTTCTGCCATTAGGGTGGTATCATCTGCATATCTGAGGTTGTTGATAATTCTCCCGGCAATCTTAATTCCAACCTGTGATTCATCCAACCCGGCGTTTCTCATGATGTACTCTGCATATAAGTTAAATAAGCAGGGCGACAATATGCAGCCTTGTCATACTCCTTTCCCCATTTTGAACCACTCGGTTGTTCCATGTCCGGTTCTTACTGTTGCTTCTTGACCCTCGTACAGGTTTTGCAGGAGACAGGTAAGGTGGTCTGGTACTCCCATCACTTTAAGAATTTGCCACAGTTTGTTGTGATCCACACAATCCAAGGCTTTAGCGTAGTCAATGAAGCAGAAATAGACGTTTTTCTGGAATTCCCTTGCTTTCTCCATGATCCAGCAAATGTTGGCGGTTTGATCTCTAGTTCCTCTGCCTCTTCTGGTAGTTCTCGGTTCACATACTGCTGAAGCCTAACTTGTAGGATTTGGAGCATAACCTTGCTGGTATGTGAAATGAACATAATTGTACGGTAGTTTGAACACTCTTTGGCGTTGCCCTTCTTTGGAATTGGAATGTAAACTGACCTTTTCCAGTCTTGTGGCCACTGTTGAGTGTTCCAAATTTGTTGGCATATTGAGTGCAGCACTTTAACAGCATCATCTTTTAGGATCTTAAATAGCTCAGCTGGAATAGTGTCAGCTCCGCTAGCTTTGTTGTTAGTAATGCTTCCTAAGGCCCACTTGACTTCACTCTCGAGGATGTCCGGCTCAAGTTCAGTCAGCGCACTCTCATGGCTATCAGGAACATCAAGATCTTTCCTGTATAGTTCTTCTGTGTATTCTTTCCACCTCTTCTTAATCTCATCTGCTTCTGTTAGGTCCCTGCCTTCTTTGTCCTTTATCATGTCCGTCTTTGCACAAAACATTCCCTTGATATCTCTGAAAAGATCTCTAGTCTTTCCTATTCTATTGTTTTCATCGATTCCTTTGCATTGTTCATTTAAGAAGGCCCTCTTGTCTCTCCTTGCTATTCTCTGGAAATCTGCCTTTAGTTGGATATATCTTCCCCTTTCTCCCTAGCTTTTTGCTTCCTTTCTTTCCTCAGCTACTTGTAAAGCCTCATCAGACAGACACTTTGCTTTCTTACATTTCTTTTTCTTTGGGATGGATTGAGTTGCTGCCTCCTGAACAATGTTACAGACCTCCGTCCATAGTTCCCCAGGCACTCTGTCTATCAGGTCTAATCCCTGCAATCTATTTGTCACCTCCACTGTATATTCATAAGGGATATGATTTAGGTCATACCTGAACGGTTTAGTGATTTTCCCTACGTTCTTCAATTTAAGCCGAAATTTTGCAAGAAGCAGCTCATGATCTGAGCCACAGTCAGTTCCAGGTCTTGTTTTTACTGACTTTATAGAGCTTCTCCATCTTTGGCTGCAAAGGACATAATCAATCTGATTTCGATATTGACCATCTGGTGATGTCCATGTGTAGAGTCGCCTCTTGTGCTGTTGGAAAAGAGTGTTTGCTGTGATCAGCGTGTTCTCTTGGCAAAACTCTATTAGCCTTTGTCCTGCTTCAATTTGTACACCAAGGCCATGCTTGCCTGTTATCCCAGTGATTTCTTCACTTCCTAATTTAACATTCCAATCCCCTATGATGAAAAGGACATCTTTTTTGGTGTTAGTTTTAGAAGGTGTTGTAGGTCTTCATAGAACCAATCAACCTCAGCTTCTTTGGCCTCAGTGGTTGGGGCATAGACTTGAATTACTGTGATGTTGAATGGAGGGATGGGGGAGAATTTCTTCCCGAAACTTCGGGGGGCCGAGTGCCAACGCATTCGGTCCTCCAAAGGATGTTCGGGGAGAAATTCTCCGCCCCCTGCCCCCCCCCAGGATGGGACTTACCTTTCACGAATGTCCCTCCCGGCGGCGGGTCCTGGCGGTAGTTCGGCAGGTCTTCGTCAGGGGCGGGGGCAGCAGCCGGTCTTTTGACCGGCTGCCGCCACTGCCATTACAAGAAAAGTAAAAAACAAACGCCCCTGTGATAGGCTACGTAACGATTAACGTAGCCTATCATGGCTAGATTTGCAAAGTCAGCCGTGATAGGCTACGTTAATCATCACGTAGCCTATCACGGGTGACTTAAAAAAAAAAAACCGCGTACGGCTAATGGCGGCCCCCATAGGGAGCTACCATTCGTGTTCCTTATTTGGTCCCTGTAGTCTACGTAAAGATTTACGTAGACTACGGCGAAAATAAGGGCAACGCAAATAGCGTTGCCCTTATTTTTGCCGGAGTCTACGTAAATCTTTATGTAGACTACAGGCACCAAATAAGGAACGCGAATGGCGGCTCCCTATGGGGGCCGCCATTTGCGTATGCGCTTTTTTTTTTTTAAGTCACCCGTGATAGGCTACGTGACGATTAACGTAGCCTATCATGGCTGACTTTGCAAATCTAGCCATGATAGGCTACGTTAATCGTTACGTAGCCTATCACAGGGGCGTTTTTTTTTTCTTTTGAAGTTTGCAGCTGGGGAGATGGGGCGCTTCTCCCCGGTCTGAATTTCAGCCAGGCGAGGCGGGAAGCCTCCCCCCCGGCCTGAACTTCGGGGGGAGCAGCGAAGCGCCTCCCCCCTACCGCGAAGCAAGCTGCGAGACCAGGTAAGTGACTTTTGTACATCCCTATGAATGGTTTGCCTTCGATTCATACTGAGATCATTCTGTCATTTTTGAGATTGTACCCCAGTACTGCTTTTCCCACCCTTTTCTTGACTATGAGTGCTACTCCATTTCTTCTAAGGGATTCTTGCCCATAGTAGTAGATATGATGGTCACCTGAATTAAATTCACCCATGCTTGTCCATTTTAGTTCGCTGATTCCCAAGATGTCAATGTTCAGTCTTGCCGTCTCATGTTTGACCACCTCCAGCTTGCCTTGATTCATTGATCTTACATTCCAGGTTCCTAAACAAGATTGTTCTTTACAGCATTCACCACCAGAAAATCCACAGCTGAGTATCCTTTCGGCTTTGGCCCAGCCGCTTCACTCTTTCTGGCGCTACTTGGAAATTCTCTCTGCTCTTTCCCAGTAGTATATTGGACACCTTCCGACCTCAGGGGCTCATCTTCCAGTGTCATATCTTTTAGCCTTGTGATATGTTTCATGGGGTTTTCTTGGCAAGAATACTGGAGTGTGTTGCCATTACCTTCTCCAGTGGACCACATTTTGTCAGAACTCTCCACCATGACCTGTCCATCTTGGGTGGCCCTGCACAGCATAGCTTATGACTTCACTGAGTTATGCAAGCCCCTTCGCCACAACAAGGCAGTGATCCATGAAGAGGTCTGATTATGATAGAGGTATACAAAGGGCTAGGATTATTTAGGGAAAGGGGGCTCTTGACTTTTCTTTGGCTGGAATCAAAATGAACTGGAAGTTTTCAGATCCTTTTATTTAAATTGTCCTGGCAACTTCTGATTTTTGTTATCTTTAGTGCATTATCTCCTGGTGCTGCTAATGAGTTTAGTTTATGAGTGTCTTCTTACACTTGTTTCCCTCTTCCTAGACAAGTGAATCAATGACCTTGATGGTTAAAAAAACTCATCTATTCCATATCAGAGTGAGTAAGCCATGTTCCAGTCCTTTCTGTTTTTAACTTACAGTGTGATATATCATACTCGCATTAGGGATTAATCTTCAAAGAAATCTTAACAGGTAGAAAATAGCATTAATGGAAGAATTCACTGGGTTGTACCCATCAATGGATACTACCCATTTTATGACTATGCTCTGCCAAAGTATCCTCACATAAAGATGCATCATATGTTGACTTACTCTTTGTTTAAGCAAAGGAAAGGAAAGGTTCCTCTTGTGCAAGCACCAAATCATTGCTGACTCTAGAGGGACGTCACTCTCGCTGGCGTTTTCATGGCATGCTATAGCAGGGTGGTTTGCCATAGGGATGGTGGAGAATTTCTCCCCGAATCTTTGGGGGGCCAAGAGCCAATGCATTCGGCCCCCCGAAATTGGCAGTGAAATTCTCCGCCACCCCCCCCCACCCCCCCGGGACGGGACTTACCTTTGGCGAATGTCCCTCCCGGCGGCGGGTCCCAGCGACGGTTCGGCAGTGGCTCGGCACGGGCGGGGGCGGCGGCCGGTCTCCCAACCGGCTGCCGCCGCCACCATTGCAAAAAAAAAAAAAAAACAAAGTAAAAAAACCCCACCACACCCGTGCATAGGCTATGTAACGATTTACGTAGCCTGTCATGGCTAGATTTCCAAAGTCAGCCGTGATAGGCTACGTAAATCGTCACGTAGCCTATCATGGGTGACTTTGGAAAAAAAAAGCGCGTACGCAAATGGCGGCGGCCCATGGGCGCCGCCATTTGCGTTCCTTATTTTGGCACGTCTAGTCTACGTAAAGTTTTACATAGACTACGGCAAAAATAAGGGCAACGCAAATAGCGTGCCCTTATTTTCGCCGTAGTCTACGTACATCTTTACGTAGACTAGACGTGCCAAAATAAGGAACGCAAATGGCGGTCCCCATGGGAGCCGCCATTTGGGTACGCGCTTTTTTTTTTTTCAAAGTCAGCCGTGATAGGCTATGTGACGATTTACGTAGCCTATCATGGCTGACTTTGGAAATCTAGCCGTGATAGGCTACGTAAATCATCACGTAGCCTATCATGGGGTCTTTTTTTTTTTTTTACTTTTTGTTTCGCGGCCAGGGAGACGAGGCGCTTCTGCCCGGCCTGAATTTCGGCCGGGCGAGGCAGGAAGCCTCCCCCCTGGCCTGAATTTCGGCCGGGTGAGGCGGGAAGCCTCACCCCCCTTGCCTGAACTTCGGGGGCAGAAGCGAACCGCCCCCCACCGCGAAGCCAAGCAGTGAAAAGGTAAGTGACTTTTGTACATCCCTAGTTTGCCATTGCCTTCCCCAGTCATGACTACCTTTCCCCCAGCAAGCTGGGTACTCATTTTACCGACCTCGGAAGAATGGAAGGCTGAATTGACCTGAGCCTGCTACCTGGGATCCAGCTTCCACTGGAATCGAACTCAGGTCGTGGGGAGAGTTTTGGTTGCAATACTGCCATTACAGTAAGGTTAGGGCTGACCTTGTCATAGAGATGAACTAGGCAGCTGCCTGGGATAGTTAAATTCCAGGGGTGGCTGACTCAGCTGTGTAAATTAGGGCTGTGCATGGACCCCATAATTTGCTTTGGATACCAATTTGAACCTTCTGAATTGGCCCTGCCTTGCTTTGGACCAAGTTGACCCAAACAGATTCACCTCAGATTCAGATCTGAAGTGAGATTTGGATATCCAAATTATTTATATTTTAGGTTTTCCCATTGACTTGCATTGGAAAACAGAAACGACCATAATGTTTTCAGTTTTTATGATAAATACATGAAATTTGAGGAACCGGCAGCCTGCATGGAGGTGATTCCACCTTCCAAATCTCAGACAGTTTGGCTCAGTAGTTTTTGTGCTAGGCACAGGTAAAATTTGCTGTTCTCAGAAACTCAAATGAAAGTTAATAAACTAAGGGTGCAATCCTATGGCCGCTAGTCAGCAGCTAGACAGCCATAGGACAGGTCAGTTCCTGGGAACTGACCTTGGAACCTGTGCCCCGAGGTCGGTTCCCTGAGAACCGACCTCCACGCCCCTCCCATGCTGCCTTGTAGACAGACTAGATTGGCCCTTTGCTCCGCACTCGTAAGAGCAGCATGGAACAGCAAAAACGGGGCATTCCTGGGGTGGTGCAGGGCAGGCAGAAGTGCCATTCCAATGCTTCCTATGCATTGTGTGGTGTCCGCCCCCCTGCTCTGACTTCCAGTGGCTAGACAGCCAAAATCAGCTGTCTAGCCATGAATGTAGGGCTGCTGAAGCATGGAGGGGAAGAGTCCATCCACGCCGCTCCTGCCCTGCACTGGATAGGTGGTTGCCTCTGAGTTCGGAGGCGGCCACCTATCCCGATAGGATTGCGCCCTAAAGGGATAATCAGAGAAGTTAATAAATTAAGTTAATGTATAATAAATGTGTATGGACTTGTGTGTAGTGCTTTGTACGCATGCATGCGTGCGTGCGCGCACGCACACACATGAACAAAAGAAAAAAGAGATACAGAAAGAAAAACTACCTACAAGCTAAGGGCTGGGGGTGGGGAAAGGGAGTAGAGTATAAAGCCAAACAGAAGAAAAATGGATGTGGGGGGGTTGTATATATACATCCCTATTCTAAATATCTATCTATCTATCATCTATCTATCTATCTATCTATCTATCTATCTATCTATCTATATTTAGAATATACAGTTCATGTTCTCCGGGCGCCCCCAAGCTTTCCCCCTGCTCTCTGGCCCTCCAGGCTGCAGTTGAGTGCCCCCTCCATGCCCGGTGAGCAGCCCCCAACTTATGCGGCCTGTTCGTCCCTGTGCTGATCGCCATGTTTTTTTTTTTTAAATGTCAATCAACAGCACTTGCCCATAGAGCTATATGCAAAATAGCTCTGTGAACTAGAGTCTATGGGTGATTCACAGCGCTTTTTGTGTATAAGTCTATGTAGGCACAGAGCTATTTTGCGTATATCTCTTAGGGATGTACGGATTCCCCACCGTCCATTCTGGTGGGGAATCCACCCGGGGGGGAGGCGATCCGTTCCTCCTCCCCCCTGGAATCCTCCAGAGCAACGGAATACTCTGCAGAGGATTCTGTGGAGCCACCCAGCTTGAGGGCTGCTTACCTGGTCTGTCCTGGACCCGTTCACTACCACGCCATTCGCCATATTGCTTAAAAAATGGCGATCAGCAGGATGTGCCATAGACTTATACACAAAATAGAGCCGTGAAACTTGCGTATAAATCTATGTGTCCCCATACACACACACATACACTGTCACTGATTGGGGACTGCTCGGCTAAGCTCAGCCGTAATCTGGCAGCTAGAATTGCCATTCACCAAGGCTTACCATTTCCCTAGGGATGGATGAAAGTCCCTTACCTGTTCTCGAAGCTTGCTTCGCGGTGGGGGGGAGGTGCTTTGGTTCTCCCCCCGAAGTTCAGGTGAGGGGGCGGAGGCACCCCACCACGCCCGGACGAAATTCAGGCCTGGGGGGAGGCACCCCATCCCTCGCCGGCGAAATTCAGGCCAAGTAGGAGCGCCCCGTGTACCCGGCCGCGAAAAAAAAAGTAAAACACACACACACACACACACACACACACACACCCGTGATAGGCTATGTAACAATTTACGTAGCCTATCATGGCTAGATTTCCAAAGTCAGCCGTGATAGGCTATGTAAATTGTCACGTAGCCTATCACGGGTGACTTTGAAAAAAAAAAGCGCGTACATAAATGGCGGCTCCCATGGGGACCGCCATTTGCGTTCCTTATTTTGGCACGTCTAGTCTACGTAAAGATTTACGTAGATTACGGCGAAAACAAGGGCAACGCAAATAGTGTTCCCTTATTTTCGCCGTAGTCTACGTAAATGTTTATGTAGACTAGACGTGCCAAAATATGGAACGCAAATGGCGGTCCCCATGGGCGCCGCCATTTGCGTACGTGCTTTTTTTTTTTTCAAAGTCACCCGTGATAGGCTACGTGATGATTTACGTAGCCTATCATGGCTGACTTTGGAAATCTAGCTGTGATAGGCTACGTAAATCGTTACGTAGCCTATCATGGGTGTGTGTGTGTGTTTTTTACTTTACTTTTTTTTTTTGCAATGGCGGTGGCGGCAGCCGGTCAGGAGACCGGCCGCCGCCCCCACCCCTGCTGAAACACTGCCGAAACGCCGCTGGGACCTGCCGCCGAGAGGGACATTCGCCGAAGGTAAGTCCCATCCCGGGGGGGGTGGGGGGCCGGTGGAGAATTTCCCCAACACTTTCGGGGGGCAGAATGTGTCAGCGCTTGGCCTCCTGAAGAGTCATGGAGAAATTCTCCACCAACCCTAATTTCCTCCTCCCTCCTCCTTCTCTCCCCTTCCCCCCTCGCCCCCTCCCTGATCTTTTGCAAGTTGATACATTTAGAGACAGGCTGTCTGGGCTTCAGAATGGCTTCAGAATAGCTCCAAATGTCCGAGGTGCCCTGAGGCACTTCTGGGGTGACCCACTTCACTTCGGACCACTTCGGTGCTATTCTGACCTGCTTCAGAGTGCAACGAAGCCCCCCCCTCAGCACCCCAATTCAGGATTCAGACCGAAGCGGTGCACAGCCCTAATGTGGAGAGAGAGAGAGCTGTTTGGATGAGATGCACTGAGACTGCTTAGCACCTCACACATTGCTTGATACCTTCTGCATTCTAGGCGAGATGAACCCTATCCTTAAATTATCCCCACTTCATAGGCCTATCATGTGAGGCCCTCCCCCCAGCCCCAAATGTCCCTGTGTCTGCCATCCCCTCCAGGCTCCACCCCTCTTGACTAGCACTCATTCAGCAAAGGACTGAAGGAGAAACCTATGCATCTTCTGTTGAACACACACAGCCCCCCTTTCAGACCTTTGTGATGTGTGCAAAAACCAGGAAGGCTAGAGCTAATGGGGGACACTCATACTGGTGGTGGGGCTAGTGTCCGCAGTCTCCCTTCATGCATTGACCCTATGCATAGGAAGTAACCTTTGAACAGGGCTATGATTCACAGCCTTTTGACCTCCCTAGGCAAAATAGACAAAGTGGGAAAGGGGAGAAATTAAGAAAGTGACAGACAAATGAAACTGACAAAATAGTATCCCAGACACTTCTTTGTCATTTCTCATGCTATGGTTATGCTATTGTTATTTCATGTGTTATTGTTATATGATATTGTTGTTGATATTGTTGTCATATGGGGGAGGTCCATAGTTCAGTGGTAGAGCACCCACTTTGCATGCAGAAGGTTCCAGGTTTAATCCCTGGCAACTCCAGGCAGGGCCGGAAAGGAATCCTGCCTGAAGCCCTGGAGAGCTGCCACTGCCAGTCAGCATTGACAGTACTGGGCCAGATGGACCAAAGGTCTGACTCAGTATATGGCAGCTTCCTATGTTCCAAATATGTAAGAGACAAGGGGAGTGGCTTGGATTGGTAACAGTTTATTTTGCCTAGGGTAGAGAAAAATCTATAGCTACTCCTAATTAAGATTTTTTATTAAAAAAAAAGACGTTCAGCATTTGAGGGTACCTCATTAATATCTAGAGCTATTCAGCATTAATGTTGCTTAAATGTTTCCATCCTGCCATGGCGAATCAATGAGATAATCCACTTAGCTGTGCTGCAAGGACTGGAAGCAGTATCAATAACAGAGCTCTGCCTTGAAGAACAATTAAGACGCGCCCTGTCTTTTATCAGCTCTGATCTCTTAACATTTCTGCGGGAATGACTGCCATCTTTAGCTTTTTATTATTTTTATTTTGTACTCTCTCCTATCACAACCCTTTAACTCATTAATACTCAAGCTGCTTTATCTTGTAGGCTGTGCAGGCTTTCTTCTCTTCAGATTGATTGGAAATCTATATTTATAGCTTATCTAACCTTAGTAAGCACCAGATAATTGCAAAAAGCTCAGAAACAACAGCAAGTCCTAAGTGCAGCAAATTGCTTGCATTCAGACTTCAGGAGGCTGTATCATACAAAGTACAGCCGGCAATCGAGGAGAAATGCTGTCGACATACAGAAGTTAAGGGAACACAAACATGGAAGGAAGAGATTAGACAAGTGCTATGGATAGCTGCTAATTTTTCCTTATTTTCCTCTAGTGTTTCCGCTCATCATTTACTTGTCAAGCCTCATGAGATGTTAAGAAATGGCTCATTTGACTAGGGATGTTAGAGAATTCCGGCACAGAATCTTAGGGATGTACAAATTGTGCTCATACCGTCCCGCTTGACTTTCGCAGTTGGCGTCCTCTGTTCCGTCCCGCTGTCCGCAAACCCCTGAAATACTGTGGGTTTTTTTCCCCGCCTCGAAAGTTACGTAAATAAAATCGCAGCAAATGTCGAAAAATTCTCCACGCCCAACAGCCGCCCATCCCATTCCGCCATTCTGCGAAAGACTATTTGTCACAAATATTTACGTAGTTTCCGTTGGCCGGAATTGACCCTATGTAACTTCCGCTGCATTCTCCCTTGTTGTGATTGCTTATGTATTTCCTCCCTAGTGGGGAATCCCCCCGTAGCTTCCGCCGCACTCTCGCCATTGTTGGGATTGTTTACGTATTTCCTCCCTAGGGGGGAATTCCCCTGTAGCTTCCGCTGCACTCTCGCCATTGTTGGGATTGCCTTGGCCAGAACTTTCCCACTATTTCCGTAATTATTTACCTATTTTTTTCGTTACTGCCCGAAATGTTTCCTGCCCTCTGTGCGCTCCCCCACTGTCTTGTTTTCTCGGACAGGGACAGGGACTGTGATTTTATTAATTTCTGTGTATTTGTGCTTGATATTCCTTGCCTTTACTCATCTTGTTAACCTAACCGCCTCACAATAAAAAAAACGGGGCTGCAGCTCTGCTTCCGCAAAATCTGTCGTCAACTTCCTGCTAACTTCCTGAATGTCGTCTGCATTTGCGCTTGCGTCTGTGTGGTGATTTGTGGGTGGAGTTCTGTTGTGTGGTGGGGGTGATGTGTTAGTGGTGGTGCTTAGTGGATTTCCTTGTATCAGTGTTGTTTGTGCATTGTGGTGGTTTTGTCTGGTCTGTGTGTGTGTAGTTGTGCATTGTGGTGTTTTTGTCTGGTTTGGTCTGTGTGTGTGTAGTTAAGTGGTGGTTGTGCGTGGCTGTCTGGTGTGTGTGTGTGTAGTTGTGCATTGTGGTGTTTTTGTCTGGTTTGGTCTGTGTGTGCGTAGTTAAGTGGTGGTTGTGCGTGGCTGTCTTGGTGTGTGTGTGTTTGTGTGTAGTAGTAGTGTGGCTGCTCTAAAATGGCTGCACCAGTGCGTGGCAGGAGGTGGGATCATGAGGAGACCAAGGCCCTCCTCATCAACATTAAGAGCAGTGAGGCGGTGGCAGTGCTATTTGGCAGCTGCTCCTGCCGCAATTAACTTTATTGGGCCTGGATAAAGAGGAGGATGGAGGGAGTGGGCCGCCATCGCACGATGGGACAATTGAGTAGGGTTGGTGGAGAATTTCTCCACGAATCTTCAGGAGGCTGAGTGCTGATGCATTCGGCCCCCCGAAAGTGTTGGGGAAATTCTCCACCGCCCCCCCCCCCGGGATGGGACTTACCTTCGGTGAATGTCCCTCTCAGCGGTGGGTCCTGGCAGCAGTTCAGCGGCGGTTCGTCGGGGGCGGGGGCGGCGGCCGGTCTCCCGACTGGCTGCCGCCGCCATTGCAAAAAAAAAAAGTAACGTAAAAAAAAAAAAAACACCCGTGATAGGCTACATGACGATTTACGTAGCCTATCACGGCTAGATTTCCAAAGTCAGCTGTTATAGGCTACGTAAATCATCACGTAGCCTATCACAGGTGACTTTGAAAAAAAAAAGTGCGTACGCAAATGGCAGCGCCCATGGGGTGCCGCCATTTGCATTCCTTATTTTGGCATGTCTAGTCTACGTAAAGATTTACGTAGACTACGGCGAAAATTAGGGAACGCTATTTGTGTTGCCCGTATTTTTGCCATAGTCTATGTAAATCTTTACATAGACTAGACGTGCCAAAATAAGGAACGCAAATGGCGGTCCCCATGGGAGCCGCCATTTGCGTACGCGCTTTTTTTTTTCAACGTCACCCGTGATAGGCTACGTGACAATTTACATAGCCTATCATGGCTGACTTTGGAAACCTAGCCGTGATAGGCTACGTAAATCGTTACGTAGCCTATCACGGGTGTGTGTGTGTGTTTTACTTTTTTTTTCGCGGCTGGGTAGACGGGGCGCTCCTACCCAGCCTGAATTTGGCCAGCGAGGGATGGTGCGCCTCCCCCCCAGCCTGAATTCAGCTGGGCGAGGCGGGGCACCTCCCCCCCTTGCCTGAACTTCGAGGGGAAAACTGAAGAGCCTCCCCCCCCACTGCGAAGAAAGCTGCGGGACGAGGTAAGTCCCTTTCATCCATCCCTACAATTGAGGTCCAAATGGAAGGCACTAAAGCAGTCCTTCATCAGAGATGGGATTGCTGCTGCCGAGAGGAAGGCACCGCTGTCGAACCCCCCTGCCTACTACTGGCGCATCCACAGAGTGTTGGTTAAAGCAGGCCGGCCCCCATTTTCGCAAAGGTATATGCCTGGTAAGTTATAATTATCCCATACCATCATCAAGCTTAACTAAATATGAAGACAAGGATGTATACCGAAAATGAAGCTATCTCTTTGTGGTCTCATGTGGAAACAAACAAATCTTGACATTTAGCCTGCAATCCTATGCTTGTTCAACTTGGACAGAAAAAGTTCCTATCATCTTCCGGCCACTTTGGCTGGTTGAAGGCATCCTGGGAAATGCTGCATTGCTTTTTCCTGTACAACCACATGCATAGGATTATGCGGGCCTGGTTACAGCTCATATTACACACTCACATGCTGTCCATTTCCGGGGAAATGCTGCTGCTTCCGGTCTCTGCACAGTGCACACAAGGGGACTGGCACCAGCTAGGGATGTTGGAGAATTTCTCCATGAATCTCCAGGAGGCCGAATGCCAATGCATTCGGCCCCCTGAAATTGGTGGGGAAATTCTCCGACACCCCCCCACCCCCCCGGGATGGGACTTACCTCGCGCGAATGTCCCTCGCGGCAGCGGGTCCTGGCGGCGTTTTGGCGGTGTTTCGGTGCCGGCGGTGGCAGTGGCTGGTCTTCCGACCAGCTGCTGCTGCCACCATTTCCAAGTAAAGTAAAGTAAAAAAAAAAAAAGTGATAGCCTACGTAAAGACTTACGTAGCCTATCACGGCTAGATTTTCAAAGTCAGCCGTCATAGGCTACGTAAATCTTTACGTAGCCTATCATGGCTGACTTTGAAAAAAAAAAAGTGTGTACACAAGCAGAGTTTCATGAGAAATGCAACTTTTACACATGAGTAATAGCCAAGAGAATAAAACTGTGTAGTTGTAGAAATCTATGAAACATAGCTTGGAATTGCGATCAATCAACATGACACAAGGTGCAGATGTAAGCTACTACTGCACTAGCTAGCACTGCAAAAACAGATGACACAAAGTGCAAAAAAAATATACTGTACAGACTTCAAAACTAGGGGTGCACGAAACCCACTTACCTGGTCTCGCAGCTTTTCGCGGTGGGGGGAGGCGCTTCGCTGCTCTCCCCCTGAAGTTCAGGCCGGGGGGGAGGCTTCCCGCCTCGCCCGACTGAAATTCAGGCCGGGGAGGAGGCGCCTCGCCTCGCCCGGCCGCGAGATAAAAAGTTTTTTTAAAAAAAAACGTCCCCGTGATAGGCTACGTGATGATTAACGTAGCCTATCACGGCTAGATCTGCAAAGTCAGCCGTGATAGGCTACGTAAATCGTCACGTAGCTTATCACGGGTGACTTAAAAAAAAAAAAAAGCGCGTATGGATAATGGCGGCCCCCACAGGGAGCCGCCATTCGCATTCCTTATTTGGTTGCTGTAGTCTACGTAAATCTTTACGTAGACTACGGCGAAAATAAGGGCAACGCAAATAGCGTGCCCTTATTTTCGCCGTAGTCTACGTAATCTTTACATAGACTACAGTGACCAAATAAGGAACGGGAATGGCGGCTCCCTATGGGGGCCGCCATTATCCGTACGCGCTTTTTTTTTTTTTAAGTCACCCGTGATAGGCTACGTGACGATTTATGTAGCCTATCACGGCTGACTTTGGAAATCTAGCCGTGATAGGCTACGTTAATCGTCACGTAGCCTATCACGGGGGCATTTTTTTTTTTTAGTTTTATTGGAATGGCGGCGGCGGCAGTCGGTCGAAAGATCGGCTGCCTTCCCCGTCCCTGATGAAGACCCGATGAACCGCCGCCGGGACCCACCGCTGGGAGGGACATTCGGGAAAGGTAAGTCCCGTCCCGGGGGGGTGTGGGGTGTGGGGGGTTGCAGAGAATTTCTCCCTGAAACTTGTTCGGGGGGCCGAACACGTTGGCGCTCGGCCCCCCGAAGTTTCGGGGAGAAATTCTCCGCCAACCCTTTTCAAAACTCCACGAGAGTTATCTAAACATGTCCTCACTGGTGAAAGTCTGAAAAGCATGGAGGAGGAGATATCTGGCTCCCTTGCAAGGTCCACTCTTTTGCATCAGCTCCATTATACCACTGTGTGAGACTCAGCACCTACAGGGCTGGCCCAAAGCGTTTTGCTTCCTGAGGCAAAGGATAAAATGGCACCCCTCCATCCTACATAGAGCGATAGCTGAATCTTACTTGAACAGTGACAATGGGAGAGCCTCTTCCACCACACCAGAGGACAACAAGCTGGCTGAGGAGGTACAAGGCAGTCTGAGGAGCACCCACAGTTCTGTGCCCCAACACCTCGCTGCTACCTAATGGTAGGGCTGGTCCTGACCTGAGCACATACTTGGCAAATCCCACTGCCTTTTTCCGGGGTGCATTTGTGGTCCCCCGGGAGCGGTGCCTGATTAGTCAGGCCCTCTTTTAAAAACCATCCTCAGAAATGTAATTGCTTAATCAATTCACATTGCAGCTCTAGTTAAAAGAGATCAAGGCCAAACAAGACAGCAAACTATGATGAATGGCTTTGGAAACAAAGCAAGAACAAAACACTGAAGTGTTTTCCCAATGAAAAGGTGTATCGTTTGAGAAAGTATTGCAGTTCTTTTAAAGAGCTGGGGTTTTCTTTAGTACTGGAGTACCATGTAACATTTAAATAATATGAAATATGTTCACAGCAATGAATATGAATGAATGTAAAACAGTCGTGTATGTTTTGTCGTGTTGAAGAAGAAGATCCCTTACCCAAATGGTCCCCTCCAAAGGTTTTGGACTTCAACTCCCATCAGGCCCAGCCGGCATGACCAGTGGTCAATAATGCTGGGAGTTGTAGCCCAAAACATCTGGAAGGCTGCAGGTTGCAGAAGGCTAATGTAAGGACTATTCAAATATTCGAAGATATTTATTTGTATCCAGATATTTACAAGCACCTGTGATGACATAGTCTTACCAGATTCATCCTTTGGAATGACGTAGATATCTTGACTTTCATTCCGCTGCTGTAGAGTCTCTTTGGGAACATTTTCATCTGCTTTGGAGACACTGCCCTTCTGCTCACCATCCATGAACTTTCTTCCTCTTCCTCTGGAGTTGTGGCCGGCTGTGCCTGTGCCACTTTCTGTAGCGGAAATTGGTGGTGTGCACTGCTTATGGGTGTGGGGTGGACTGGGGCTGCTGTCGCTGCTGGTCACACCTTGGGCTTCCTCCTCTTCCATCTCATTCTTAAAATACCACTAAAATGCAACCTCAGCGGTATATGTTCTCGCCGGGCATCCAGGCCTCTTTTGAGTGCTGGATTGACCACGGGTTCCTCTTTTCTCCATGTTCATGTCTCTGGGCAGAAGGAGACATAAATGCATGTGGCAAATCTGAAATCATGTGAACAGCCTACAATCACAGATATAGTGCAGTGCAGAAGTAGTTACCCACCAATCCAGCCATCCAATGCTAACTAAATAGGGGCATATTGTACAGCAGATTAGGCTGAAAAGCCCAGGATGGAGGATGTAGGCCATCCACGCGGCCTGAAAAACACAAGCCTACAGTACACACAGGACGCTGGAGGATGGAGTCCTTCCCAGGCCCGGCAGAAGACTAACAAAGGCTGCTGGAGGATGCCTTCCCAGTTCCCCCTGCCCCAACCCACTCAGAAATACATAGGCACATGGATTAATCCTGGAAAGCCCAGGAAGATGGAGGATGGAGTCCTTCCTGGGCCTGGCAGAAGACTAACAAAGGCTGCTGGAGGATGCCTTCCCAGTTCCCCCTGCCCCAATCCACTCAGAAATACATAGGCACATGGATTAATCCTGGAAAGCCCAGGAGGATGGAGGATGGAGTCCTTCCCTGGCCCAGCAGACTAACAAAGGCTGCTGGGGGATGCCTTCCCATTTCCCCCTGTTCCTCCAACCCATCCCAAAATCACTAAGCATAGGGGCACATTCAGGTAAAGTAAACATACCTTCACTGTAATAAAGGTTGAACTGCAGTGCCATAGAATGGGGGGATGCAGAAACACACTCCTTGCAGCTGCTGGAGATGGACACTCTGTCTGCAGCAGCGGCGCCTCTGTTCTCTCTAATCTGGACTCTGGAGTCTGGACTGGAGCAACTGAGGCTGCTGGACATACACCACCGTCCTATGTGAAGGGAGGAATCCACGGGATAAATGGTCGATGAGTTCCCTCCCCTCAATGACGTTATCTTCCTGGTGGGGTGGGGGGGTGGCCTGGAGGGATCTCGCTCACCTGACCTCACCTGACCTGAACCTGACCTCACCTTCACACACAGACAATAAAAAAAGAGATGAGGCTACATGCACTTTGTGACCCCATCCCTCCCAGCGAAAGAAGCAGGAAACTGCATATTTATTAAATAGTTTTGAAAAATCCCTTTCACCATCTTTCATCCCGATTTGCGAAGTTTCCTTCGTAAATACCTTCGTAAAATTTTCGGCAGAGAAAAAAAAAAAGTACCGCGTGAGCGCCGGTTCGAGTAGACCGGGTCGCCCCATCCTGGGGGAGGGTTTGGCGGGTCGAATGTGTCTGAATTCAGTCCCATTTGACTTTCGAGCAGATTTCTCTGACATCCCTAGCACAGATTCCAGTGAGGCCAGATTCTTTAGAATCTGCCCCCTCCAGAATCCATAGTGAAACGGCCTCCCGCTCCCTGCCACCCCATGGAATCCCCCCGGGATGGAACTTACCTTGGGCGGATGTGGCGGTGGCGATGGCAGCTGTTCTCTTGGCCGGCTGCAGCCAGGCTGCTGCAGCCGCCATTTGCGTTCTTGCAACCGTGATAGGCTATGTAAGTATTTATGTAGCCTATCATGGCAAAGATCAGGGATGCAAATGGCGGCCACTATGCCATTTGTGCCCCTGCTCTTTGCTGTGATAGGCTACGTAAGTATTTACATAGCTTATCACAGCAAAGGCAGCCACGCAAATGGAGTAGTGGCTGCCATTTGCGTGGCTGCCTTTACCGTGATAGGCTACGTAAATAGTTACGTAGCCTATCACGGCTGCTTGCAAGGACACAAATGGCAGCTGGTACGACGGCCACCATTTGCGGCTGCAGCAGCCTGGCCGTGGCCGGAACTCCGGCTGTGGCCGGCCCTGGCTGGTGGTTCTGCAGAGCCACCATGGAGTGGAGCAGGCTGGGGAGGATTCCAGGGGGAGGGACGGAGTGCCTCCCCCCCACCGTGGATGCCCCGACACAGAGCCAGGTAAGGGATTTGTACATCCCTCCATTTGACTTTTTGAACTAATCACGAAGCTTATCTGAAGATGTGAATAAATATGGAATGAGCTAGGTTTCTAAGATCTGCCTCCACATTCATTATTATTACCACATTGCATTATGCCTGTTTTACAGAAGAGACTTGTACCCTTGTATGTGCTGTCTTTGCATTTGCATTACAAGAAAAGGCTGCATTCAAAGAATGAATAACTTTTACATATACAGTCATGTGAAAAAGAAAGTACACCCTCTTTGAGTTCTGTGGTTTTACGTATCAGGACATAATAAAAATCATCTGGTCCTTAGCAGGTCTTAAAAGTAGGTAAATGCAACCTCAGATGAACAAGACATGACATATTAAACCGTGTCTTTATTTATTTTATAGAAATACAGCCCAAATGGAAAAGCCATGTGTGAAAAACTAAGTACACCTTATGATTCAATAGCTTGTAGAACCACTTTTAGCAGCAATAACTTGAAGTAATTGTTTTTTGTATGACTTTATCAGTCTCTCACATCACTGTGGAGGAATTTTGGCCCACTCTAGGGTTGGTGGAGAATTTCTCCCCGAAACTTCGGGGGGCAGAGCGCCAACGTGTTCGGCCCCCCAAACAAGTTTCGGGGAGAAATCCTCTGCACCCCCCCGCCTCCCGCCACCCCCGGGATGGGACTTACCTTCGCCGAATGTCCCTCCCGGCGGCGGGTCCGGCCAGCGGTTCGGCGGGTGTTCGAGCGGGGCGGGAGCGGCAGCCGGTCTTTTGACCAGCTGCCACCGCCACCATTGCAATGAAAGAACCTCCCCCCCCCCGATAGGCTACGTGACGATTCACGTAGCCTATCACGGCTAGATTTGCAAAGTCAGCCATGATAGGCTACGTCAATCGTCACGTAGCCTATCACGGGTGACTTAAAAAAAAAAAAAGTGTGTACGGATAATGGCGGCCCCCATAGGGAGCCGCCATTCCCATTCCTTATTTGGTCGCTGTAGTCTACGTAAACATTTATGTAGACTACAGCGACTAAATAAGGAACGCGAATGGCGGCTCCCTATGGGGGCCGCCATTAGCGTACGCGCTTTTTTTTTTTTAAAGTCACCTGTGATAGGCTACGTGACGATTGATGTAGCCTATCACGGCTGACTTTGCAGATCTAGCCGTGATAGGCTACGCGAATCGTCACGTAGCCTATCAGGGGGCGTTTTTTTTTTTTAAACTTTCGCGTTCGCGGCCGGGCGAGGCGGGAAGCCTCCTCCCCGGCCTGAATTTCGGCCGGGCGAGGCGGGAAGCCTCCCCCCCACCCTGAACTTCGCAGGGGGACCAGCGAAGCGCCTCCCACCCACCGCAAACGTCCTTCGAGGACAGGTAAGTGACTTTCATCCACCCCTAGCCCACTCTTCTTTACAACATTGCTTCACACTTCATTGAGGTTTGTGGGCATTTGTTTATGCACAGCTCTCTTAAGGTCCTGCCACAGCATTTCAATTGGGTTGAGGTCTGGACTTTGACTGGGCCATTGCAACACCTTGATTCTTTTCTTTTTCAGCCATTCTGTTGAAGATTTGCTGGTGCGCTTGGGGTCATCATCCTGTCGCATGACCCAATTTCGGCCAAGCTTTAGCTGTTGGACAGATGGCCTCACATTTGACTCTAGAATACTTTGGTATACAGAGGAGGTCATGGTCGACTCAATGACTGTAAGGTGCCCAGGTCCTGTGGCTGCAAAACAAGCCCAAATCATCACCCCTCCACCACCATGCTTGACAGTTGGTATGAGATGTTTATGCTGATATGCTGTGTTTGGTTTTTGCCAGACTTGGCGCTGTGCATTATGGCCAAACATCTCCTCTTTGGTCTCGTCTGTCCAAAGGACATTGTTCCAGAAGTAGGGATGTACGAAAATCACTTACCTGTATGCAGATTATGTTTATGGGGAGGGGAAGCATTCTGTCCCTCCCCCCGGAATCCTGGATGGGGGGAGGTGCTCCGTTCCTCCCCCCGGAATCCTCCTTGGCTGGCTGTGCTCCACAGCAGCTCCGCAGAGCAGCCGGCCAGACCCAGCCAGGCCAGAGCCATCCGCAGCTGGATTTCTGGCCACAGGGGGCTCTGGGGAAAAAAAAACCCCGCATACACAAACGGCGGTGGCTATGGCCGCGGCCGTTTGCATTCCTTATTTTTGATGTCTTAATCTACGTAAATATTTACATAGACTAAGAAGGCGAAAATAAGGGAAACGCAAATAGCGTAGCGGACGCTATTTGCATTCCCCTTATTTTCGCTGTCTTAGTCTACGTAATTATTTATGTAGACTAAGACAGCCAAAAATAAGGAACGCAAATGGCGGCGGCCGTAGCCACCGCCATTTGCATACGCGGGTTTCTTTTTTTTTTCCCCAGAGCCGTCCGCAGCCGGAAAGCCTTTTTCTTTTCTTTTCTTTTACCCAGACATTTTAGGCTACGTAAAAACTTATGTAGCATATCATGTCAGTGTAAAAAAACAAAACCAAACCTGTAAATGGTGGCAGCAGCAGCCGGTCGGAAGACCAGCTGCCGCAGCTGCCACCACTGCAGTAGGGGTGCACGAAACCCACTTACCTGGTCTCGCAGCTTTTTGCGGTGGGGGGGAGGCACTTCGCTGCTCTCCCCCCAAAGTTCAGGCTGGGGGGGGAGGCTTCCCGCCTCGCCCAGCCGAAATTCAGGCCGGGGGGGAGGCTTCCCACCTCGCCCGGCCGAAATTCAGGCCGGGGTGGAGGCGCCTCACCTCGCCTGGCTGTGAACTAAAAAGTTTTTTTTAAAAAAAAACAAACGCCCCTGTGATAGGCTACGTGATGATTAACGTAGCCTATCATGGCTAGATCTGCAAAGTCAGCCGTGATAGGCTACGTAAATCGTCACATAGCCTATCACGGGTGACTTAAAAAAAAAAAAAAGCGCGTACGCAAATGGCGGCCCCCATAGGGAGCCGCCATTCGCGTTCCTTATTTGGTCGCTGTAGTCTACACAAATCTTTACGTAGACTACGGCGAAAATAAGGGCAATGCAAATAGTGTTGCCCTTATTTTCGCCGTAGTCTACGTTATCTTTACGTAGACTACAGCGACCAAATAAGGAACGGGAATGGCGGCTCCCTATGGGGGCCGCCATTAGCATATGCATTTTTTTTTTTTTTAAGTCACCCATGATAGGCTACGTGACGATTTACGTAGCCTATCATGGCTGACTTTGAAAATCTAGCATTGATAGGCTACGTTAATCGTCACGTAGCCTATCACGGGGGCGTTTTTTTTTTTAAGTTTTATTGGAATGGTGGCAGCGGCAGCTGGTCGAAAGATCAGCTGCCACCCCCGCCCCTGACGAAGACGAACCGCCTCCGGGACCCGCCGCCGGGAGGGACATTCAGGAAAGGTAAGTCCCATCCCGAGGCGGGTGCGGGGGGCGGGGGTGTGTGTGGAGAATTTCTCCCCGAAACTTGTTCGGGGGGCCGAACACATTGGCGCTCGGTCCCCCGAAGTTTCGGGGAGAAATTCTCCGCCAACCCTACACTGCAGCCACTGCCGGAGCCACAGCCGCCCAGAAGATCTGCCCCAGGTAAGTCTCATCCCAGGGGGATCCACAGGGGGTGGCGGGGGGATGGCAGGCCATTCCACGATAGATTTTGGGGGGCCGAATGCACTGGCATTCAGCTTCCCTGAGATCCGTGGCGGAATTCTCTGCTATCCCTATCCAGAAGTCTTGTGATTTGTTCAGATGCAACTTTGCAAACCTAAGGTTTGCTGCCATGTTCTTTTAAGAGAGAACAGGCTTTCTCCTGGCAACCCTTCCAAACAAACCATACTTGTTCAGTGTTTTTCTAATTGTACTGTCATGAACTTTAACATTTAACATGCTAACTGAGGCCTGTAGAGTCTGAGATATAACTCTTGGATGTTTTGCAATTTCTCTGAGCATTGCACTGTCTGCCCTTGGGGTGAATTTGCTGGGACGTCCACTCCTGGGAAGATTGGCAACTGTCTTGAATATTTCCTCACTGTAGAATGATGGACTTTAAATTGTTTGGAAATGGCCTTATAACCCTTCCCAGATTGATGGGCAGCAACAATTGCTTCTCTAAGATCACTGCTGATGTCTTTACTCTTTGGCATTGTGTTAACACACCTGATTGCTTGAGACCAGAAACTCCTGAGACTTCAGCTTTTATAGAGGTGGTCACACTTGCTGATGATCAATTAATCAAGGGCATTTGATTAGCAGCACCTGGATGCTACTTAGCCTTTTCATACCTATGGAAGCAGTAAGGGTGTACACACATTTTTCACACATGGCTTCTCCATTTAGGCTTTATTTCTGTAAAATAAAAATAATGACATGTGTAATATGTCATGTGTTGTTCATCTGAGGTTGTATTTACCTACTTTTAAGACCTGCTAAGGACCAGATGGTTTTTATTATGTCCTGATACGTAAAACCACAGAACTCAAAGAGGGTGTACTTTCTTTTTTGCATGACTGTAACTTGAAGATCTCTCTTTCTCCAGTTCTCCCAATAGACTCCAGCAGTGTCCAGCATAGACACCTGATCTCATGGCCCGCTGAACAAATTGCTTACACAGCCATTGCTTACACAGCCATTGCTTACACAACCGTTCCACCTTGTCAACACAACCATCCACCATGCTACTTAAGTCTGAGCAGAAAATGTCCATGAGGTAAGCAAAGGAGTATTGGGTGGGATGTGGCATTTAACTCAGTTGCTTGCTTCTATGGCACAATCATTCAGGGTATAGGAAAACAAGAATGCAAAATTAATGAATTGCTGAAGGATTGTTTTCAAAAGTGTAAAACTGCTTCTTCGTATTATTTTCCAGTGCAATTTATATCAGTCAGTTCTGGTAACCAGCCAGCCTGCAAATAACAACTCATTTGAGCAGTCATATGAACAGTGGAACACACATGAACAGTGGAACATGTAAGCTACCCTCACAAGAACAGCCCTTTTCTTCTGTGAACTGGAAAATCACAAGTTGCAATTTTTCAAGTTCACAGGAAGGAGGGATTTCTTCTGTATGCCACTGATCACCCGAGTAGACTGTTCATGTGAGCAGTTATTTGTGGAGGTTTGGGACTGAGTGATTGTTGGTACCAAATACATGTTGGTCAGGAAAAATATATCCCTTAAGTGTGATGGATTGTCATGGCTCAGAACTTGGATTCTGTATGATGAGAGGATGAAGACCTGTATACAGGAACAATCCCCAAAGTAGGAATGGCGGAGAATTCCATGGCAGAACGGACCACCCCACCCTGCAAAGTCCGACCTGGCTGGATCCTACCTGGCACCGTTGGGTCCGAGTCTGGCCGGGTCCTTCCACGGCCAGTCTTTGGATGCAAATGGTGTCTTGCCTAGTGGACGCCATTTGCATCCCTTCCCCTTCCCATGATAGGCTATGTAAGATTTACGTAGCCTCTCACAGGAAGGGGAAGGGACGCAAATGGCATCTGCTAGGCTGGACGCCATTTGCGTCCGAACACCGGCCGCAGCCGGAAGTCTGGCTGCGGCCAGCCCCGACTGGCGGCTCCGCGGAGTTGCAGCGGAGCTTCCGCGGAGCAAAGGCGGCCGGGGAGGATTCCAGGGGGGAGGACCAGATTGCCTCTCCCACACACAGAATCCCCAGTGGACTCCAGGTAAGGGGGTTTTGTACACCCCTACTCCAAAGAGAGCCCCAAAACTCTTTGCCAGAGACTCCCATTGGAGGGAAATCCTAAGAGGCAGCATGGCTTCCTTTGCATGACCTGGGAATGTGGTCCTACCCCCCAATTCTGACTCAGAAGAGTCCTATTCAGAACCATTGGAGGTACAAGAGAATATCCCTCCATTACCACAACAAATCCAGGGGCAGCATAAGCTCCACCAGAGATAGCATACGAGAATAGGCTTTGGCTCCTGTAAAACCGAAGAATTTCTCAGATGGACCAGGGTTTGAGACCACAGGAACCTGTCAGTAGGGATGTCTGGATTGTGTAAAATCTGTTCCATCTGTGTTTTGTGGATTGTCAAGTGCCTTTCATTCAGTCGTCTGTGCATTGATGGAATCAGATTTGTTTGTTTCTGAATTTGCTTAAATTTGCTTGTATGCAAATGCACATTTGCACAAATGTGCACATGCAAAAATGTGTAAATACCCCCCAAATGCACATTTTTTATGCTTCGTGCTACAGGGGAAATGTGCATTTTTTGCTGGGTGTTTTAATTTTGCATATTTTTCTATGACGACATTTGTGCAAAATTTGGGAAAGTTAGAAAAATGTTCCCTGAGTCCATGGAATCCGCCTGATGGGGGTGGGTGGGGAGTTGGTCTGCTGCAGAATCCATGGGTTGGATTCATGAAAATCCAAACTCATTTGGTTCCCTTGCAGATTTCTCTGATATCCCTATTTGTCAGCAAGACCATTTAAGGGAACAATGAGCCCATGGGTCTAAAACCATCCATGGAGGTTCCCTCCCCAGGCCCCACCCTCTGTGCAGTAGGAATCCCCACTGATACATCCATACACTGATTTGGAGATAAAAGTGGGGATTCCCCTTCATGTACCACTTGAATGGGAGAGGACCTCTTTGGCACAGCTGGTGCTTGGAGAAGAAGCTCCTCCAATCGGTACAGTGAGAAGTGTGCAAAGCAAGTACACAGATTAGGCAGCACTTGGAGAAACAGTTTTTTCAAGCACTGGTCGAGTCCCTTTGTCTGTGCTTTCTCTGTTCTCTGCATGGAGCAAGGTAAAATGGGTGCCAGGAGGGGTGGGGCTTGATGACATCAGTACAGGAAGTGGGGTATTGGTGGTGGGGCCCAGCCTTGACATCATCCAGCCTGCTGTACTGGTTCTGTGGGTGGAGGAAATCTAGCCCTGGGACCAAAAGGGTTCCTTACCCCTGATTTAAGCTCTCAGTTGGCAAAAGACTTTTTGCTGGAGTAATGTTACAGCCTTGTTGGTATGGGGTGTCTTGTATTTATTCTGCTCTGTCTACAGTGGGCTGATTATGGTTCTGCTCTCCATTAACTAGCCTGAACTTCAGACAAACCAATACCCCTAGTAGGTAGGGATGGCAGAGAATTCCGCCACGGATCTCAGTGAGGCCGAGTGCCAGTGCATTCGACTCCCCGGAATCCGTGGCGGAGTGAAGCCTCCCAACCCCGTGAAACATGTGCGAAACAGACCCTACCTGGTGCCATTTGCCTCCCGAGGAATGCCGTGATAGGCTACATAAGTATTTATGTAGCCTATCATGGCTAACGCAGGGACGCCATTTGCATCCCTGTGGAGGCCGTGATAGGCTATATAAATACTTACGTAGCCTATCACATCAAAAGGCAGCCGTGCAAATGGCAGCCGCCGTAGCCGCCACCATTTGCGTAGCTGCCTTTTGCCATAATAGGCTATGTAAATACTTACGTAGCCTATCATGGACTAGTGTAGGGATGCAAATGGCGTCCCCTACGCAGGATGCCATTTGCATCCGTAGCAGCCCGGCAGCAGCTGGAGGCCCTGCTGCAGGTTGGCCCGGCTGGCGGCTCCGCAGACTGGCCGCGGAGTGGAGCCGGCCGGGCAGGATTCTGGGGGGGAGGAACGGATCACCTCCCACCCCCGTCGAGGATTCCAGGGAGAGGAATGGATCACCTCCTCCCAACTGCGGACTCCAGTAGAGCCAGGTAAGTGGGGTTTTGTACACCCCTACTAGTAGGCCCTGAGTGGAGCATGAGAAGACCAAGTATGTCTGCTGGAGCTATCTGTCAGGGTGGAAACTGAGCTGGTAGAACCCCAGAGCAGTTCTGATTCTGAGGAGGATCAGCAATCCGTGAGAGAGGAGCCAGCTCATCCCTCACAGGCACAGCAGCTGGCAGAGATTCCTCCTGCCAGCATTCCTGAGATAGTGATCCTAGCAGTGAAAAAGAGCAGGAACAGGGCTTGCTAGATGCTCGACGCAGATGCAAAGAGCGACGAGTGATGGAGGGCACGGAAAGGAGGTGTAGAGCCCCTTTTGGCTCGCAAGCAACGGCCGCCTCCCGTGGACCCAAGGGAAAGAGGGAGGATCTCTCCCTAGCCCATAAGTTCAGGGTCTTCAAGTGACTCTCCTTCAAATGGGAATCAACTGCCTACTCGGTGCATAGGCCACTCTGCTGTTCCTTGCTTAGTCGCTGGTGATTAGCATCTGAAAGAGTCATTAAGTTGTAAAAGGATTAAAACCTTGAAAAGAATCCTTTAGTCTGTGTCTTGAGTTGGCTATTGGAGTATACTGAAAGAGGCCACTAGGGTGCCTCTTGACACTATCATATGAACCTACCTGTATACTATGCTCAACATCTAAGGCCCTCCTCCAGCTGCCTACACCAAGGGAAGCTCGGAAGATGGCAACAAGGGAGAGGGCCTTTTTGGTGGTGGCCTCCAAATTATGGAATGATCTTCCTGACAAGGCCTGCCTGGTGCCAACATTGTTATCTTTTCAGTGCCAGGTTAAGACCTTTCTCTTCTTCCAGGCATTCAGCTGTATATGATAAGTGTATAATCGATCCTGGAATGTCTTATGGTTATGGTTGTTTGTTTTTGAAGTTGTTTTAGATATATGTTTCTTTTGTGTATACTAGGGATGTACGAAACACCTACCTGGTTCCTCACTGGGGCATCCGCGGTGGGGGGGAGGTGCTCCGTCCTTCCCCTCGGAATCCTCCCCGGCTGGCTCCGCTCCGCGGCAGGTCTGTGGAGCCGCCAGCTGGGGCCAGCCGCAGCTGGAGCTCCAGCTGTGGCTGGGCTGCTGTGGCTGCAAATGGCGGCCATCATAGCAGCCGCCATTTGTGTCCTTCCAGGCTGCCGTGATAGGCTACGTAAGTATTTACATAGCCTATCACGGCAAAGAGCAGGGGCGCAAACAGCGGCCACTATGCTGTTTGCACCCCTGCTCTTTGCCGTGATAGGCTACATAACTATTTACATAGCCTATCACGGTAAACGCAGCCACACAAATGGCAGCCGCTACGCCATTTGCATGGCTGCCTTTACCATGATAGGCTACATAAATACTTATGTAGCCTATCATGGCAAAGAGCAGGGGCGCAAATGGTGTAGCGGCTGCCATTTGCGTCCCTTCTCTATGCCATGATAGGCCATGTAAATACTTATGTAACCTGTCATGGCTGCAAGAACGCAAATGGCGGCCACAGAGCCCGGCTGTGGCCGGCCGGAAGACCAGCCGGAGCTGCCACCGCCGCCAGAGCCGCAGCCGGATCCACTGCCAGAACCGCATCCACCCCAGGAAAGTTCCATCCTGGGGGGATTCCACGGAGTGGCGGGGGGTGGGAGGCCATTCTGCCATGGATTCGGGGGGGGCAGCCTCACTGGAATCTGTGGTGGAATTCTCTGACATCCCTAAAGATTGCTTTTTCACCCATCCTTAGAGGAAGCAAAGCTAAGGATGGTGTTTAGAGTGACATCCTTTATGGAGAATACTGGAACTGTTTGATTAGAGTGCTACACTACTCATAGTACCACCAAAACTAATATTAATTTCACACAGGCTGTTCTCAAAGTGCTTAACGGAAGAGAGCTGTATATAATATGGTCCCCATAGTAATGTCATACTTCCAAGTGTGGCTTGAATGAGAAAATGAAGCCAATTTCCAAGAAGCCAAAGCACCTTGTGCTTCCTATCCTCCTTCAGCATTCGAAGTAGAAGTGGCAGCCGTAATTAAAAGCAATTTTGCACCTGAAGCAAAAATAAAAGCTATCTCCCCTCCTTTTATCATCTTATTTAATGACATGCAAAGAGAGAGCTTGGATGCTAGAGACTGGCATTCCTTCTCAAATGTTATCCAAAGTTTCATGTTTCTTCAGGATAAAAGCTGGTTGTGGAGAAATAGGCAACGTAATAGGAAGCTTCCAAAATGTTCACGGAAGTGGTTGTTTCTTGGACAACCATCACATCATACAGCAATGATAGGCCAATTCCCATGGCAATATCTAAAACAAACTGTAAAATATTAAGCTCCTGGAGGAAAGTTGTTATAGTGAAATGAGCCTTTCATTATTATGCATTATTGTTACTTTCATTTATCATTTATAGACATCTCTACTTGATATATCCTCCTGGATGTCTTGTCACTATTTGACAGTAGACATGCAGAAATTCTCTCTGTTTTCCTCAGATCATCTTCCTTTCTATCTTTCTACTCCCTAATGTAGATACCACAATATTCCCAGACAGAAGCCCTCAGCCTTGGAAGCATACACAGTTCTTTAGTTCTCTGATCAAATTCGGTTACTCTTTTAACCACAGTAGCTGTGTAATCAGGGCAGGCCTGTCCAGTGTATTTACAAGAAAAATGCCCTACCCTGCGCCCGGCTTGCCTGACTGTGGGGGCACTGTTTGGGGCGGTGGGGGAGAGGAGAGATGTGGGCGACCACCATTGGCAGTTTCTGGTGGTGCCACTGGGTGTGGGAGGGGCCCAAGAGGGGCTCTTAGCTCTCTGGGGCCCTCCTCAATGCCTCTTTGAAGCACAGCTGCAGAGAGGGCGACCTGCGCTCCTTTCGCCGAAGAAGAGGCGGTGGCAGCCTGTTCGCCCGCTGTGATGGAGCGGCGTGGGCTTCGGCACCAACAAGCAGCTTTTCTCTCCTGGGCTACTTGTCGGCCCTGGATTGTGTGGCGGCTCCAAACACCGTTTATTGGTGGGGGCGGCAGAGGAGAAGTGACTGCACTGGCCAGAGCCATGTGTCATCGGCGAGCATCGGGGCAGCTTCTGCCTCGCTGCCTGAACAACAGCTTTGCTGCTTCAGAGGCTGCATGGGGCTGAAATAGGTGGCAGCAGCAGCAGAAGCTTCATGTGCTGTCACGTTTTACAGTTCCCGCTTGGGTGGATCAGAGGCCACTTTGCTTTGCTGTGCAAAGGTTTGCTTTGCTGTGCTTTGGAGGCCCTGTCTTTTTGCTTCCTGAGGTTCAGCGGGGAGGCCAATTGGGCCATTACCTATTGGGAAGCAGGGCCGCCGGGTGGTACAAGAGGAACAGATGAGCAGGGCAGCAGACCTGATGGGGCCTATCAGGTCTCTGGATAAGCAGGATGATCTGGGCTCGGCCCTGTGGTTTGTGGGGACACGAGATGCCTCTTCCTCCTTGCCCAGCCACTGTACTGCTCAGGCAGGTGGTTTGCCATTCCCTGCCCGGCGAGTGGGTTAGGGCTCTTTGGTGCAATGGCTCCTCTTCTAGTTTCTTTTTCTTTCCTTCCACATGGGGGTGGGGATTGTGCCTTAACAGATGGGGGGAGGCAGACTAGGAGGTGCTGACTCTCACCTACTGCTGGCCTGGGGCTCCCTCGTTTTCCCCTCAGTCCCATATGGGCAGCTTTTTAGTCAGCCTATACTTTATTCTTTTCCCTTTTCTTTTGTTAAATGCCTCTAAATGGGGCAAGGGGGAAAGAGAGGGGAGGGAAAGTTGCCTCGCCCCCCAGCCAAGTGGCCTTATGCTGTTCCAGGGCCAGCATAAGGCCACTTTGGGGAGGATCAGACATCTATCCACAGCACCGAACATTTGGCTAAATCAAATATTGATAATGAGGTGCAGCAGGCAGGATTTTAGGCTCACTTGTGGCCCTGCCTGTTCTTAATCTGAGAGTCTCTTCCTGAGGGATAGTGCCTAAGAAGGCACTGGAGGGAATACAGGTTGACCCACAACCTTTTCCTTCCCAAAAGGTGGATACGTGAACAATGACATTCCAGAGCAGCTCTGTTCTGTGCGCTACACCTCTTTTGACCCAGCAGTAGGGATGTCAGAAAATTCCACCACGGATCTCGGTGAGGCCGAATGCCAGTGCATTCAGCCCCCCGAACTCCGTGGCGGAATGGCATGGATCCCCCTCGGGACGAGACTCACCTGGGGCAGATCTTCCGGGCGGCGGCGGCTCCAGGGGCGGCTCTGGCAGTGGCTGCAGCAGCGGCCGGTCTTCCGACCGGGTGCTGCTACCGCCATTTCCAGGCTTGTGTAAAAAAAAAAAAAATAGCGTTGCCCTTATTTTCGCCGTAGCCTACGTAATCTTTACGTAGACTACAGTGACCAAGTAAGGAACGCGAATGGCGGCTCCCTATGGGGGCCGCCATTAGCCGTACGGGCTTTTTTTTTTTTTTTTTAAGTCACCCGTGATAGGCTACGTGACGATTTATGTAGCCTATCACGGCTGACTTCGCAAATCTAGCCGTGATAGGCTATGTTAATCGTCACGTAGCCTATCATGGGGGCATTTTTTTTTTTACTTTTATTGGAATGGCGGTGGCAGCAGCCGGTCGAAAGACCGGCTGCCGCCTCTGCCCCTGTCGAAGACCTGCTGAACCACCGCCAGGACCCGCCGCCGGGAGGGACATTCGGGAAATGTAAGTCCCATCCCGGGGCGGGGGTGCGGGGGGAGTGCGGGGAATTTCTCCCCAAAACTACTTCGGGGGGCTGAATACGTTGGCACTCAGCCCCCCGAAGTTTCGGGGAGAAATTCTCCCCCATCCCTAGTTTGGGCTTCCATTTTTTCCAGACCTTAACGGTGTTTCATGTTTTGGAAAACAGGAGTTGGACCTGAAGGCCGAGCTGCAGATACACTATAACACCTCTGGCAGGCTGGGCTTCAGGTCATTCTCAGGATTGTTGTGTGCTGAGTAGGGGACTGACAGTTGGCCTCTCAGATCTGTAAGGATCTCACTCACTGGAGTTCTTCCATATATGTGGCAGCCCATATATGTGCAGATTGAATGTCTACTTCCAAAATTCAATTGGGGTGTGACAATCAGGCCTCCATTCAGGTAATTAACACACTGTCCTCCTGCAGTCCAAGAGTAATGCTCGGGTTTTCAGCATTTTCCTTGCACTCCCTCCAGCACAATATCTGGTTTTGCACATGGCATATAACTGACCAGGACAATGCCAGTGCCGATGCTTTGTTGCATGGCCAGATGCAAAGGTTCCAGTAAATGGCTCCCTGGGTACCGGCACTTCTGGAGGTCTTGCCTGCGGCTCTCCGGGAGATTGGTGAAGGGCCTCTTATACTCAGGTACATATGGTGCCCATTGTTTTTGGGTCACACATTCAACTGTAGAAGTTGTGGCCCATTTTGGTAGATCACCTTTACAGTTCCATGTCCATTCCCAGAGGATAGAACTCTCAGCCAGGAATAGTAGTAGTAGTAGTAGTAGTAGTAATAATTGTTATTATTATCTGGCAGTACTTGGCTTCTAGTCCTTTATTTATTTATTTATTTATTTATTTATTTCATTTCTATACCACCCAATAGCCGAAGCTCTCTGGGCGGTTCACAAAAATTAAAACCAAACGGCACACAATAAAACAATTTAAAATACATAGAACTTTAAAACCACAATATGACAATACAACCACAATAAAACCTAGCAGCAGTGCAGGGATTTAAAATAGAGATTTAAAACAGCAAAGCTAAAAGTCTAGAAAGCTAAAATGCTAAAATGCCTGGGAAAATGAAACGGTCTTCACCTGGCGCCGAAAGGAATGCAATGTAGGTGCCAGGCAAACCTCACTAGGGAGCTCATTCCACAGCCGGGGTACCACAGCAGAGAAAGCCCTCCTCCTAGTAGCCACCTGCCTCACTTCCTTTGGCAGGGGCTCATGAAGAAGGGCCGCTGAGGATGATCTTAAGGTCCGGGCAGGCACATATGGGAGGAGGCAATCCTTCAGGTAACCTGGCCCCAAGTTGTTAAGGGCTTTAAATGTTAATACCAGCACTTTGAATCGGGCCCAGAAATGGACTGGCAGCCAGTGCAGCTGAAAAAGTACTGGCATAATATGAGCTCACAGGCCAGTCCCTGTTAACAATCTTGCTGCCCTATTTTGGACCAGCTGTAGTTTCTGGACTGTTTTCAAAGGCAGCCCCACGTATAATGCACTGCAGTAATCCAGACGAGAAGTTATCAGAGCATGGATAACTGTAGCTAGGCTATCTCTGTCCAGATAAGGGCGTAGTTGGTATACCAGCTTAAGCTGATAAAAAGTGCTCCGTGCCACTGAGCTCACCTGTGCCTCAAGTTACAGTTCTGGATCCAAGAGCACCCCCAAACTAAGAACGTGATCCTTTAGGGGGAGTGCAACCCCCTCCAGAACAGGTTGAATATCACCTAGCCAGGCAGATGAACCACCCACTAACAGTACCTCCATCTTGTCTGGATTGAGTTTCAGTTTATTGGCCCTCATCCAGGCCATTACCGTGCCCAGGACCCCAGGCACTGATTCAGAACAGCCACTGCCTCACCTGGGTTTGATGAGAAAGAGAGGTAGAGCTGGGTGTCACCCGCATATTGATGGCACCTCAGTCCACACCTCCGGATAACCTCCCCCAGTGGTTTCATGCAGATGTTAAACAGCATGGGGGATAAATTAGAGCCCTGTGGAACCCCGTGGCACAATTGCCATGGCACAGAGCAATAATCCCCCAGCACCACCTTCTGGAGTCGTCTATCCAAGTAGGAGCGGAACCACTGCAGTGCAGTGCCTCCAACTCCCAACCCAGACAACTTACCCAGAAGGATACCATGGTCGATGGTATCGAAAGCCACTGAGAGGTCCAGAAGAATCAACAGGGTCACACTTTCCCTGTCCCTCTCCCAGCAAAGGTCATCCTACAGAAAAAAACCCCAAAGTAGTTTTTGTTCCAAAACCAGGCCTGAAGCCCGATTGAAATGGATCTAGATAATCCGTTTCATTCAGCAGTGCCTGGATGAAGGGTAATGAAGGGTGCCCCCAACACCAACACAGATTTAAGGGTCTGGTGTACCCTACAGGGTTGGGCAAGAGTGTCACCCACAGTGTGTGATTGTAGGCACCCGTTGTCCCCAGATATTTTACGGGTACCCTTAGCAAGAGGAGCAGTGGCATAATGGATGGTGTGCATGACTTTGGAGCAGAAGCCTGTAGGTTTGAGTCCTGTCTGGTGCCTGTCCTTGGCTGCTGCCTTTTACATATTCATTTTGGTGATCTTAAGGTGGCCTGGGAAGTGTTAGGCCTTTGAGCCTTCACATTCCTTCCATATATGGGGTGCTTCCACTGCCGTTTCTCTTGGTTTCGTACCTGATAAGGTTCAAGCAGGAGGCAGTTGGCGCTCCAAAGCCTTCTGATCTTACATGCAGTCATTCCTGGGGCACTGGTGGTGCACCGCCGTAAGCATTCAACCTCTCGCCTGCTGATTTCGTTCCCTTGGATTGCTGGATTGATGGGAGCCGGTGTGTGTGCTCTTGCATGGGCACTGCCTACGTCTTGGGCCAGACGGAGGGCTTCCAAGTCAAGAGGAGGAGACAGCTTGGGCTTAACCAGTGTGCCAAGAGTCAAGTGTTGGGCAGACGCAGCATGCAGTGGGAGTGCCTCTGGCCCACGTTATCCCAGCAAGAGTGTCGTGGAGGGACAGCTGGGATCACCAGGCCCTGAAGTGGGCCCGCTGGAAGGTGAATCGGGAGATAGCATTTAGCCTATCTCGACAGGGTGATGGAATTATTCCTCATCCCGAGTTATTAGGAGTAGGGGTGTACAGATTACTCACCCCGTCCCGGTGGGGCTGTCCATTGGAGGGGGAGGCAATCCATCCCTACCCCCCAGAATCCTCCCTGGCCGGCTCCGATCTGTGGCAAGCCCACGGAGCTGCCGGGTGGGCCCACCTGCAGCCGGACTCCCATCCGCTGCCAGGCTGCGGCCACCATTTGCATCCCTGCATTAGCCGTGGTAGGCTGCGTATATATTTACATAACCTATCATGGCAAAGAGCAGGGACGCAAATGGCACCCACTATGCCACTTGCGTCTCTGATCTTTTTGTGATAGGCTACGTAAATATATACGTAGCCTATCACAGCTAACACAGGGGAGCAAATGGCGTAGCGGATGCTATTTGCAGCCCTGCTCTTTGCTGTGACAGGCTACGTAAATATATATTGTAGCCTAACATGGCTAATGCAATACTTATGTAGCCTATCATGGCTAAAGTAGGGAGGCAAATACCGGCCACAGACTGGGGCAACCATTCACGTCCACAGACCGGGGCAGCGGATGGACCGGACGGACAACAAAAGGTAGGGTTCATCCCGGGGAAATTTCATGGGGTGGCAGGGGGGAACGTTCCATTCTCATTGGAGTCTGTGGTGGAATTCTCTAACATCCCTAATTAGGAGGGAACGTTACAGGCAGGATGGGCTCATTTGTCAGACATATGTAATGACTTGTTCTGTCAGATCTGCAAAGGGGCCTGCGAGAAGTAATTCAGCACAGGTGGGATGGGGGGACGACTAAGCAATAGGCTTGTCATCCTTCTGTGGCTGCCAGGGATGGGCAATACTGATGAGAACAGGAATGGTGAGCATTCAGAGGCACTGTTTTGGTGACAGGTGATGCCTGAGGACTCCCGTTCTGGGTTTTGTGGCCTAACAAGGGCATTAGGGTTACTTGTAAGGCCAACTCACCTCACCCACCTGGTGTTTTGCAGTCTGGGAGGGAGTGACAGGGGAAGGCCCACTTCGCCCCAAAGGGGTAGCCCTGGATGGTGGCGAGCTCTGACACCACTCTACAAGCTTTGAGTGTTTTCACCCATTACAGTGCCTAGCTAGTGGCTGGCACAGATTAGTTACCCATCCAGGTCTTTCCCCTTTGCAGATCAATTAATAAATGTAGCCCAGTTTGATACCAATCACTTGTGTCCATCTCTTTATTTCCCCCTTTCCGCCCGCAAGTATCATATCTAGGGATAAACAAATCCATCAGCTTGGTTTCTCATTTTTCTACTCTTACATTCACTTTGTCCATTTCTGCATCAGCACAAACATTTGTGTGCATTTTTGATGTACATTTCTCCTCATATATGCATCTTTGTACATGGTTTTGCCGAATATGTGCAATTAGTTATTTATGTGCATTTTTATATGTGCATTTTTATTTGCACACTTTCCCCTAATATATACATTTCTGTATGCATTGTTTAATTGGAGAAGTGCATAGGGATGGCGGAGAATTTCTCTACAAATCTTCAGGAGGCTGAGTGCCAATGCATTCGGCCCCCCGAAGGTGTTGGGGAAATTCTCTGCCAGCCCCCCGCCCCCTCCCCGGGATGGGACTTACCTTCGGCGAATGTCCCTCTCGGTGGCGGGTCCCGGCGGCGGTTCGGCGGCGGTTGGGCGGGGGCGGGGGCGGCAGCCGGTCTCCCGACTGGCTGCCGCCGCCGCCATTACAAAATAAAAAAGTACAGAAAAAAAACCCACACCCGTGATAGGCTACGTGACGATTTACATAGCCTATCATGGCTAGATTTCCAAAGTCAGCCGTGATAGGCTACGTAAATCGTCACGTAGCCTATCACAGGTGACTTTGGAAAAAAAAAAGCACGTACGCAAATGGCGGCGCCCCATGGGCGCCGCCATTTGCGTTCCTTATTTTGGCACATCTAGTCTACGTAAAGATTTACATAGACTACGGCGAAAATAAGGGAACTCTATTTGCGTTGCCCTTATTTTCGCCGTAGTCTACGTAAATCTTTACATAGACTAGATGTGCCAAAATAAGGAACGCAAATGGCGGCGCCCATGGGGCGCCGCCATTTGCGTACACGCTTTCCCCCCCCCAAAGTCACCCGTGATAGGCTATGTGACGATTTACGTAGCCTATCACGGCTGACTTTGGAAATCTAGCCATGATAGGCTACGCAAATCGTTACGTAGCCTATCACGGGTGTGTGTGTGTGGGATTTTTTTTACTTTTTTTTTCACGGCCGGGGAGACGGGGCGCTCCTCCCTGGCCTGAATTTCGCTGGCAAGGGATGGGGCGCCTCCCCCCCGGCCTGAATTTTGACCGGGTGAGGCGGGTCGCCTCTCCCCCTCGCCTGAACTTTGGCGGGAGAACCGAAGCACCTCCCCCCCACCGCGAAGTAAGCTGTGGGACAAGGTAAGTCCCTTTCGTCCATCCCTAGAAGTGCATCACAACATTCAGAGATGTGGAAATACTGAAAGATAACTGTGTTTCAGTTTGCATAGTGGTTCAGAATGAGCGAATTATGTGAAATACGAACCAAACACATTTCTCCCCCATCCCTGACCATAACATGCTTCTTATTTCTCTCTACCCTACCTAAAGCCCCCTAACTATCCTCTGTTTCACCTCCAGTCATTCCTCCTTGCTTGAGATCATCAACCTTGAGCAGTTGACAGAATGGCAATATTTGCACTGCTCTTGCACAGTAATAATATTGTTCTGTAGCAATGGTTATTTAAAGGCCACCTGTGGCCACCTGTGCTGTACTTTCTTGAAGAGATGTTTCCTAGGACAAAAGGGAAAAGCCTTTAGAAAATGTAGGAATTTAAGCTTTATTCCCTTTCTGTAAACAAACATCAGGAAGAATCTATTCTTGAAAAAACTGTATTCACTATAGAAGTTCAATCAGTTCTCAGGTAACAGTAAAATGTTTCCCCAGTATCTGAAAATGTCATAGAATCAAGGCATTGTTTTAGAGGCAATTGTGGTTATCCCTTTACCCATACGTTACTCTAAGGGAGCAATCCTATTCAGATAGGCGGCCGCCTCCGAACTCGGAGGTGACCACCTATCCAAAGAAAAAGAGCAGGGCAGGATAAGCATGGAGGGGATTGTTCCTGCCGCTCTTCTCATGCCCTGCTTTTTAGGCTAGACAGCCAATTGTGGCTGTCTAGTCACAGGAGGATGGAGCAGGGAAGAAGGCTGCTGTACAACCGGCATTTCCACCCTCCCCGCCTTGTAACACCCCCAGACATGCCCCTTTCTGGCCACTCCGCGCTCCTCTTGCAAGTGTGTGTGGAAGGGGGAAGGTTGGTTCTCCAGGAACCAACCCTGGAGCATAGGCTCTGAGGTCGGTTCCTGGAAAACAAGACATCATATGGCTGTCTAGCTGCTGTCTAGCAGCCATAGGATTGCTCCCTTAGTCAACTTCCCCAACCTGGTGCCCTTCAGATGTTTTGGACTTCAACTCCCAGCATTTGTGACCATAGGCAATGCTGTCTGGGACTGATGGGAATTCAAGTTCAAACCATCTGGAGGGTGCCAGGCCGGGGAAGACTGCTCTAAAATGTTTCCCTTCATTTCACTTTCTAAGGCATAGATAGTTGAGCAACTGCTCAGCCCAATTTTTTGCCCATTCATTCTGAAGCAAGCCCTACTGGTACGATTTACTGGTGCGTAAGTATGCATGGGACTGCAGCCTTAATTGTCCTGTGAATACTATCTTTCTGGTCACAGAACTTAGATGATGGTAATGAAAAGCCAAGAGCTGTGAAGTAATAGAATGAAAGCCAGCACATTTGCATAACTTTGTACTGCATAGTAAACCAAAATATCTTTCGATGACTTTAGAAAAAAGGTGATTACCTACTAAGACCAAGGTAAAAGTTAATTATTGCATTTTAATAAACTGCTTTCACCTTAGCTTTCAGCTTCCCAGCAATTATTATTCTGTTGCCCTTTCACAGTGAGTGCAAAATAGCCTTACTCAATAGGAGGAAGAATATATTAAGGTTGTAGTTTTTCCAAGACTAAAAATATTTTAGGGCTGCAACCCTATATCCACTTACTAGGGAGTAAGCCTCAGTGAAGTCAACAGGACTTACTCTGAATAAACATGTAACGGATTGCACTAGAAATAGTTATTCTTACATAACTATGTACTGTTCATAAATACGATTGCATATTTTAAATATTGGAACTGAAAATCTTCTAGGTTGGGGAGAACTAGGCTTTCTTCACACAGAACTTTTATCGTGTGATTGAGATTGCTCCTTTCTGGAAGTTTGCGGGCTCTTTACATGACGCCGTGATCATTCAAAGGCAACTCCTGCACTAAATGCCCTTTGTTTCGTTTTTAAATAGATTGCAGATAATGAGCTATCAAATTACCCCGTTGTGTTCCGCTTGAGTTCCTTCCATGAAAAGAGGAAAAGCGACAAGAAGAGGAGCGAGATCAATGAAAAATAATGGAAGACACAGATACAGGGAAAAGGAGGGGGGAAGGGGAGGGGGGAAAGGAAGCTGGTGAAAAAGGGAGTCATCATGATCCTGCATTTAAAACGGAAGCAGAAAGTCCCATTTTAAATACAGGATTTTAGGCTGGTGTAGAGATGCCCCTAGACGTTGAAACTGAACAACATGTCCATTCTAGTCTTTGTATCAATGATTAAAATGTAGCAAAAAACAGTGGTTCTAGGAAGAAATGTAGATTCATGTCATATAGGAAGCAAATAAAGAAAAAGGATTCTCCTCAGTTCATAAATGGTACAACTGCTACTGCTGTTGTGCTTCAACTGTTGTGTTTCCCTTTAAAGCTGCTGCAATAGCCATGGAGGAATTTTTTAAAAATAAAATAGCTTAACCCTATATATGTCCACACAGAAATAAGTTCCACTGAGTTCAATGGTATATGACTACAGCCTTAATGTATATGTAACAAGGTCATTTTATTGATAGATGTATTAGTGTTTAATATCATTCTGTTATACGGTATATTATAATGGCATGCAGACATTTGAAATCTATTAATTAGAAGAATAGCAGATCCATTGGGTGGGGTCGGCGGGGGGAAGCTATCTCTCAATACATGTTTCATTCACTAAGGAATGTACCTCTGCCTTGTTGCCTTCTAGAAGCCCAAACACAGTCTTATAATTGGAGGATCATCTGAATCGATGGGGAAATGATTCAATGCTCATGTGCTCCTTCCTTCTCCTCCTCCCCCTTCTCCTCCCTCCCTCTCTTCTTTCCCATATGGGCTATAACTCATTACTTGCTGGTTTTATCAACTTATACTTTGCTGTTACCTCCAAAATGGTTGGAGCAGAGCCTAATTTGCAATCCTGGTTCCAAGGGTTTGCAATCCTGGTTTCAATAACTAGTGCATGCAGTTATATTATACACATTAAAGACAACTTTTGTCCCTTGCTTCCTGGCCTGGGACATGGGGATATGGCGCAAGCAGATACATTAGAATGCCCAGCCCTACTGAGGTAGTATCCCCATGTTGTCAAAGTTGCTTTGTCACCATCAGATCTTCCCTTCATCCTCACTCAGTGTTTCATTACATTTCTCCAGAGATACTGATCATTTTTTGTAAAGCAATTCCTTAAGCTCTTGGCTTCCTTATACAAGACTTCTGGCTTTCATGACAACCCACTTTCCCAAACAGCAGGTCTTAAGGGATGCCAGCCTTAAGTAACAAAAATCCAGAGGCAAGTCACCAAATATCATAAGGATTTTTTTATTATTATTAAACCCTTTTTAACATATTTACCTTCTGGTTATGAAGATACTGGTTTAACCTCTCTCTCTCTCTCTCTCTCTCTCTCTCTGCTTCCCTTACTATTATAATGAGTACTAGACACCAGGCCTGGAGGAAGTATTCCAAAAGGCAGACAGGGTGAAAATATGAGCCCTCTGCAGTAGGGATGGCTGAGAATTCCACCACGGACTAAGAACCCAGCCCCCCGGAGTCCGTGGCAGAACAGACCACTCACCTCCACCACCCTGCGAAGTTCGCACCAGCCGGATCCTACTTGCCACCGGCCAGGTCCGGGTCCATCCGCTGCCGGTCTGTGGATGCAAATGGTGTCTGGTGTAGCGGATGGCATTTGCGTCCCTGCTCTTTGCCGTGATAGGCTACGTAAAGATTTACTTAGCCTATCTCGGCAAAGAGCAGGGATGCAAATGGTGTCCGCTACGCCGGACACCATTTGCATCTGCACACCAGCAGCGGATGGAAGTCTGGCAGTGGATGGACCCGGCCGGTGGCTCCATGGACTCACCGCAGAGCAAAGCCAGCTGGGTAGGAGCCAGCCTCCCCCCCGCGCGGACCCCCAGTGGCCTTGGGCTAGTAGGGTTTGTACACCCCTACTCTGCAGTCAAATATCCAGTGCCGTGTAGTGGTTAGAGTGTTGGGACTGGGACCCAGGAGATCCAGGTTCTAGTCCCCACTCAGCCATGAAGCTCACTGGGTGACTTTGGGCCAGTCACTGACTCTCAGCCTACCCTACCTTACAGGGTTGTTGTGAGGATAAAATGGAGAAGAGGATGATCATGTAAGCTGCCTTGGGTTCTTTGCAAGAGGAAAAAAGGTGGGACATGAATTAATGTAATAAAATAGAGCACCCTCAATTTGAGGTGGGCAGGCCTGCCTCAAAGCAAGGCTCACAAAGGGCAGGCAACCCAACTCGGATGCTCAGTGCCAATCTTGTTTTCCACTTCTCTAAGAAACATTCTTACCACAAAGAAGGGGGAAGGGTTGGCCCACAGTGGAAAATTCACAGTGGCACAGATTGGTGACGACTACTGCATGGAGTATCGTTTCTTGTTGGCCTGTACCAAATGGAGCTCTTTGCTGACTCTTACCCTCCCTCCTTCCCCAAAGTGAAGGGTGGGGGGTCCTATTGGGGAAGAGAAGGGGGGAAGGATATCAGCAGTAACACTAGACTTCTCAAGTGTTCCAACAGAATACACGAAAAGCTCCTTGAGGCTTTTCAGTTGGTATTCAATTAGAATAGAGGTGGGGAGCATGTATAGTAGCCCTCCAGATATCATTGAACTACAGTTCACATCATTTCTCACCATTGGCTATGCCGGCTTGCACTGATGGGAGTTGCAGTCCACCAACATCTGGAGGGCCACCCACCCTGCCCCTGAATTAGAACACGCAAAAAGCCGAGTGCATTTGGAGGACAAGCTGGAAGGGATGATGAGACCATCCCTACTACTTTTAGAGTGGGGGGAGCTGAGATTTCCAGTCATTTGTTATATTAAGGGTGCAATCCTATGGTTGTTTAGACAGAAAAAAGTTCTACAACTCCCAGCATTCCCTAGCCAACCATGCTGGCTGGGGCATGCTGGAAATTGTATGATTTTTTTCTGTCTAAATATGCATGGGATTGTGCTCTAAGCCTTATAATTCTACGTAAATTCATCTCGGTCAAATTTGTTCAATACATTTGATACACAAACTCTCCTAAAGCTGAGAGCACTTCATTCCCGCCGCTCCTCTCTGTCTCTCTATACCTGTTGTTGCCTAAACTACAGGTCAAAACCTTAGTGTCTCTCCTTTTTAAAAGGAAAACAGAATCTACCTACACTGGCAGCCTTGTGGCAAAACATATTTGCTTATTGTATTGGCCTCCATATCTGAGGGATATTTCTTTGAATCGGCCATTTTTTCCCTGACACTGATAGCACATGAATAAAAACTGGCCAAGTCAAAACGGAGTTTTCCCCCTGGCCTGGAGCTGGCAGTTGGATGCTTTAGAAGCGGAGGGGCAATTATTTCATTCTCATTGTGCTGATGCTACAAGCAAAAGGAAAGGCAGGTCAGTGCAGAGAAGCACAAGTGCTCAGCCAAGCAAGCCACAGGTAACAGGTTTCTGTGAATGCAGCCTTCCCTGGCTTTGCATTGACATTCACAATAGGGGAGATTACTTCAAGGGGCTAAGGAAGGCAAGGGAAGGAAGGAGACACAAAGTAAAGAGAAATGTGTTGTACCAGTAAAGGTTAGGTTTGAAAGGTATAAGATTCTTTCTGGCTACCATGTCCACTGAAAGGCAGGAGGGAGGCAAAGAGTGCTTACATTTTATGTCTAAAGGCCTTATGGCAACTTCTTACTCTCTCTGCATCATTATTTTACAAGGCTTAAATGAGGTGTAAAAGAGGAAACAAAGTACCAAGTAAATATTGCTGAACCTCATATGAGGTCTTTGTCTTACTTATTTTACCCCCTGCTTAGTCTCTGGCAAATCTGTTTCGGTCTCCTTTTAGTTTGTAATGCAATTCATTATTGTGTCTGTGTTGGCTCCTTGTAACCCTAACAGGCTGGTTTCCAATACCCTTTGACACATTTTCACTTTCATTTATTGGGGGATAAATGCTCCAGCATGCACACCAGTGGAAATTAATTTCATCTAAATGCTCTTAGGCTCATGATCTGGAAATGTAAATACTCCTATTGCAAACTTTTGTTTCCAGCTGCCTTTTATTATTAGCTCAGTTTGGATTGTGAGAGAGCAGTAATACTCTAATGAAAAACTTGCTCTTTCCCCCCTTCTTTTCAATCAAATTATCCTTGACTGTCAACCACATCGGTGCATTAGCTGGTAAACCTATCTGCTTTTCATAGAGTCCCCCCACCCACCCTGCTCCAAATCTCTAAAGCTAATGGCAAGAAATGGAAAGATGATCGTGCTTGATGAGAAAGATTAAGCCCCAGAATTCAGTCTATGAATGATGATGAGCACGGTGTGAACCCAAGAAGAACAATTCCTAGCTGCAGATGGAACACAAGGCAGCCAAATCTGTCCTCAACATGTGGCTTGTTATGCAACTGAGTTTATGAATCCTATACTGGACTGGCATGAAATCACAGAGTCTGTGCATGATAGCATTTGATAGAAGAGTAATGCCAACAGTTATATGCATCAACTGAGGAGAGGATATTTAAAGGAGGGAAGGACATATGAAAAGCATGCCTTGGTCAGAATTGTAAACCTGATTACCTGCAGAACCCAAAGGAATAGGATATGGAGTCAAAAAGTAATGGTTTATCCAGAAATCAGAGTAAGCATTCCTGGGAAATAAAATCTAAAAGAGCAGTCACGTTAAGTCCACTTTATTTATTTATTTATTTATTTAAGCTGCTTCTATACCATCTGACATCCCAGGATCTCCAACTGGTTTAGATAAAAACATACAGAATACAATACAATACAAAATCCAATATAAATACAGTATAAAACAATAAATACCTTCAATGCATTACATAAAAGCAGTAAACAGAGCAGTGTCATGTTTGATTACAAGTCAGGGGAAGCCTGAGTGAACAAATGCATCTTTAAAAGGCGTTTGAAGCTTCCCACCCCCTGGAACACTTGAGAGTGTTAGAGTGTTCCAGAGCATGTGAGCCCCTGCCAAGAAGGCCTGCTTATGTGCCATTACCTGACAACACGCTGTTGGTTGTGGAACAACCAGTAAGTCCCCTATTACATAAGTGATGACATATAGCTATTCAGATAGATATATGATGTAATTGGTGCAGTCATGGCTGCTACGTGGGGATAGGGGAGAATTTTCTTTGGCTTGCACTTTTAAGAAAACCAAACAACTTTGCACTTCCCAGACTAATATGCAGATCAGAATGGCTTTTCTTTGGATTGCACACTTCTCCAAATTTTGTGACACAGTTCTTGCCTGAAAAAGTGCATACAAAAATGAGGATGTTAGGGTATATACAAAATGCATATATTTGGGACAGTTCATTCCATGCCAGTTGGCCTGCTTGATTTTTCAAACTCACTCAAAATTTGGGATGTTGCAAGGATTTAAGCAGGGCCTCGCTGAATCCTTGCAAGCAGGTGTGAAGTGAGCAGGGCTCTTCAAGTGCTGCAAGCACCATGTCTGCCTGCCCCAGCCCTGATGACACCATTACTTACAGGAAAAGGGACAGGTAGCAACCGTGGATGCTCTGGAGGCCAAAAGAGCATCTTTCCATGCTAAGGTCCCAGTCCCATAACCTGCCGTGGGAAACTGATGGTATTCATGTCATCTCCACCAGGGAGAAGCTGGGAAATTCCACTGGGTTCTCCAGAATGACTGATGCTGCCTCTGTTGCCACATTCCCTTGGTGAGTGCTTGGGATGGAGGAAGGGGGAAGATGGTGGAGGCAGGTGTTTTGCAAGTGCCTGAAAGCTTTTGTGAGTGGTCAACTTGAGCACTTGCAAACCCCTCTTTTGGAGCAACCAATTGGATGCTCATTTGTTGTTGTTGTTCAGTCGTTCAGTCGTGTCCGACTCTTCGTGACCCCATGGACCATAGCACACCAGGCCTTCCTGTCCTGCGCTCTCTCCCGGAGCGTGCTCAAGTTCATATTCATTGCATCCGTGATGCTATCTAGCCATCTCATCCTCTGCCGTCCCCTTCTCCTTTTGCCTTCAGTCTTTCCCAGCATCAGGGTCTTTTCCAGGGAGTTTTCTCTTCGCATTAGGTGGCCAAAATATTGGAGCTTCAGCTTCATTATCTGTCCTTCCAATGAGCACTCAGGGTTGATTTCCTTTAGTATGGACTGATTTGACCTCCTTGCAGTCCAGGGGACTCGTAAGAGTCTTCTCCAGCACCACAGTTCGAAAGCATCAATTCTTCGGCGCTCAGCCTTCCTTATAGTCCAGCTCTCACAGCCATACATTACTACTGGGAAAACCATAGCTTTGATTAGACGGACCTTTGTTGGCAAGGTGATGTCTCTGCTTCTTACTATGCTGTCTAGGTTGGCCATAGCTTTCCTCCCAAGGAGCAAGCGTCTTTTAATTTCATGGCTACAGTCACCGTCTGCGGTGATCTTGGAGCCCAAGAAAGTAAAATCTGTCACAGCTTCCATTTCTTCCCCTTCTATATGCCAGGAAGTGATAGGGCCAGATGCCATGATCTTCGTTTTTTTAATGTTGAGTTTCAAACCAGCTTTTGCACTCTCCTCTTTCACCCTCAACAAGAGGCTCTTGAGATCCTCTTCGCTTTCTGCCATTAGGGTGGTATTGTCTGCATATCGGAGGTTGTTGATAATTCTCCCAGCAATCTTAATTCCGACCTCTGATTCATCCAACCCGGCATTTCTCATGATGTACTCTGCATATCAGTTAAATAAGCAGGGTGACAATATGCAGCCTTGTCGTACTCCTTTCCCAATTTTGAACCAATCGGTTGTTCCATGTCTGGTTCTTACTGTTGCTTCTTGACCCTCGTACAGGTTTCTCAGGAGACAGGTAAGGTGGTCTGGTACTCCCATCAGTTTAAGAATTTGCCAGAGTTTGTTGTGATCCACACAATCAAAGGCTTTAGCGTAGTCAATGAAGCAGAAATAGATGTTTTTCTGGAATTCTCTTGCTTTCTCCATGATGCAGCGAATGTTGGCGATTTGATCTCTAGTTCCTCTGCCTCTTCGAAACCCAGCTTGTACTTCCGGTAGTTCTCAGTTCGCATACTGCTGAAGCCTAGCTTGTAGGATTTTGAGCATCACCTTGCTGGCATGTGAAATGAGCGCAATTGTGCGGTAGTTTGAACACTCTTTGGCGTTGCCCTTCTTTGGAATTGGAATGTAAACTGACCTTTTCCAGTCTTGTGGCCACTGTTGAGTGTTCCAGATTTGTTGGCATATTGAATGCAGCACTTTAACAGCATCATCTTTGAGGATTTTAAATAGCTCGGCTGGAATACTGTCATCTCCGCTAGCTTTGTTGTTAGTAATGCTTCCTAAGGCCCACTTGACTTCACTCTCGAGGATGTCCGGCTCAAGTTCAGTGACCGCACTATCATGGCTATCAGGGACATTCAGATCTTTCCTGTATAGTTCTTCTGTGTATTCTTGCCACCTCTTCTTAATCTCATCTGCTTCTGTTAGGTCCCTGCCTTCTTTGTCCTTTATCATGCCCGTCTTTGCACAAAACGTTCCCTTGAGATCTCCAATTTTCTTGAAGAGATCTCTAGTCTTTCCCATTCTGTTGTTTTCCTCGATTTCTTTGCATTGTTCATTTAAGAAGGCCTTCTTGTCTCTCCTTGCTATTCTCTGGAACTCTGCATTCAGTTGGGTATATCTTCCCCTTTCTCCCTTGCTTTTCGCTTCCCTTCTTTCGTGAGCTACTTGTAAAGCCTCATCAGACAGCCACTTGGCTTTCTTGCATTTCTTTTTCTTTGGGACGGATTTCGTTGCTGCCTCCTGAACAATGTTACGGACCTCCGTCCATAGTTCCTCAGGCACTCTGTCTATCAAGTCTAATCCCTGAAATCTATTCCTCACCTCCACTGTATATTCATCAGGGATATGATTTAGGTCATACCTGAACGGTTTAGTGGTTTTCCCGACGTTCTTCAATTTAAGCCGAAATTTTGCAAGAAGCAGCTCATGATCTGAGCCACAGTCAGCTCCAGGTCTTGTTTTTACTGACTGTATGGAGCTTCTCCATCTTTGGTTGCAAAGGACATAATCAATCTGATTTCGATATTGACCATCTGGTGACGTCCATGTGTAGAGTCGCCTCTTGTGCTGTTGGAAAAGAGTGTTTGCTATGATCAGCATGTTCTCTTGGCAAAACTCTATTAGCTTTTGTCCTGCTTCATTTTGTACACCAAGGCCATGCCTGCCTGTTATCCCAGTGATTTCTTGACTTCCTACTTTAGCATTCCAATCCCCTATGATGAAGAGGACATCTTTTTTTGGTGTTAGTTCTAGAAGGTGTTGTAGGTCTTCATAGAACCGATCAACCTCAGCTTCTTCGGCCTCAGTGGTTGGGGCATAGACTTGAATTACTGTGATGTTGAATGGTTTGCCTTGGATTCGTACTGAGATCATTCTATCATTTTTAAGATTGTACCCCAGTACTGCTTTTCCCACCCTTTTGTTGACTATGAGTGCTACTCCATTTCTTCTAAGGGATTCTTGCCCACAATAGTAGATATGATGGTCACCTGAATTAAATTCGCCCATGCCTGTCCATTTTAGTTCGCTGATTCCCAAGATGTCGATGTTCAATCTTGCCATCTCATGTTTGACCACCTCCAGCTTACCTTGATTCATTGATCTGACATTCCAGGTTCCTAAACAATATTGTTCTTTACAGCATCGGATTTTCTTTTCACCACCAGACACATCCACAGCTGAGTGTCCTTTCGGGTTTGGCCCAGCTGCTTCACTCTTTCTGGCGCTACTTGGAAATACCCTCTGCTCTTCCCCAGTAGCATATTGGACACCTTCCGACCTGAGGGGCTCATCTTCCGGCGTCATCTCTTTTAGCCTTGTGATACGTTCCATGGGGTTTTCTTGGCAAGAATACTGGAGTGGGTTGCCATTTCCTTCTCCAGTGGACCACATTTTGTCAGAACTCTCTGCCATGACCTGTCCGTCTTGGGTGGCCCTGCACGGCATAGCTTATGGCTTCACTGAGTTACGCAAGCCCCTTCGCCACAACAAGGCAGTGATCCATGAAGGGGCTCATACATCCCTAAAAACTCTTTGACCATGATTGGATTGCTGAACTGCTCAGTAGACCAAAGAACTGCTCCTCTGTTGAGTTGTAAAGGAATACTGTACCTAGATATTTGCTGGCCATTGTGCATGAGGTGTCATAATCTACAGCTCCTGCAAAATGCTGATTTGTGTGTCGGAGAAAGTCTTCTACATTGCCTCCTCAGTTTACAAGTTTTCTTAAGTCGGAATCCATTGACACTTGATGAATTTGTGGAATATACCTAAATATATAAACACTTTGCATAACATCCAACAGGTTTACCAAAAATATTATATATTTTGAATTGAAAAAAAATATAGTTTTAAGTTTAAAAACCCAGCACTTAAAACCAATTCACATTAGAGGATACTCTGTTTGAATTAAGTTCAGGTAGTAAAGGCCATTACTCCCTCTCTCAGGCAGAGCAAAACCTAATTTTATGATACTAATAACATCAGCATCAATTATACCATATTAAATCATGATGGTACATGCCTGAGATGGTGGAGAATGAGGAAGTGCCTGTCCATGCTAAGGCATTTGATCAGCAGTCTTAAACTAGTTATTTAAATCATATATGCCTCTCCAAGTAAATTGCATTTATTTGAACCTGGAAACATTTAGGGAGAAGTACAACATGTTGTTGCTCAATGGCAGCATGGAAGTACAGTTGTGGCGCATTTCTCGGGGGAAGGGAAGAACAAGAACTACAGTTTTCCTATGTGATCCAAAAGCATACCTGGAACACCAACAAGTTTAATCCTTTTGTAAGGAAGCATTTTAAAAACTTCCTAAGACTTACCAGCTATGGAAGGGATTTGTTTATTTATGACAGGGAAGGGAACCACTAGTACCAGCAATAAAAGAGGAGGTGCTGAGAACCAGCACACAGAGCTTTTGTGTTTTTAATTATAGGAAGTAAAGGAAGACCAGGACTCCTGCTGAATGTTGAATTTCTGCCCGTCACGCACTTGTTAAAGAAACAAAATCTCCGGAGAGAAATGTGCAGCCTTAGCTTTGAGGTGGGCCGGGGAGGATAGTCTTTGTGATTGGCAAATCAGGCTCCACACACAAACAAGAGCAAAATATCACTCACAAAAAAAGGGAAAGGAATGAAGAGTTAATGAAAAAGAAACACATCCCCACAGACAGGAATCCTGACCCTGCAGTGTCCTCAATATCAACAGAGTGCAAGAGCAAAGAGGCACAGCACTGCTCAAGTGACTCTTGCCAACATCCTGAGAAGAATGTGGTGGTAGATAGCTGTGAAATAACCTGTCCTGAAGCAAATTTTCTTTCATACTCCCACTTGTAAGAGCTTGGCTTGTGCGTGCCCCAAAGCCCATTCTGCCTCTGGCAATTCGACTGCATTTCTTAAAGTTGTTTATCAGGCTGTGTCTCCAGCCACATCTAGGCCCTGCTTCTTTTTTTTAAGCCTCCTAGTTCACAGGTTTCTCAGAAGAAGTTTTAAAATAGTCACAATTTGTTGCATGCTTTAAAAAAAAATGCAGGTGGCCATATTATCCCTTTTAAAGTATCTCTCTTGTTTCTGTTCCTCCGCTGTCTTTGTTTTGGGTAATCATAATGATTGGTTGTCGAGCTAAGATTGTTCTGTCATTGGGAAAGGGTCTTGTGCTGTCATTTTATTGTTTTCTACCATTTCCCTTTGAAGAATGAACCTCAGGCAGGATTAACTATATGGGCCTTTTGTAGCCGCAGTTTTACACAGTGTGTCTAGTTTGCATATGACATGGACTGTTTCTGAAATACTCTTTTTTCCATCCCTTTCACATCCCTTTCCTTGACAATTTTGACATGAACGCTGCTGGAAGTCTGGAGGCAGATATTTTTTTAAAGGTATGCTTTGAGTTTGATTGACAGCACAAGCTGGATAAGAAGATATGTAAACTAAAGGATAAGTGTCATGTTTGTCTGATTTAGAATGGTAGGTTTGCACCATTTCTTCTGCGTTAACTTGCAGAGGATCACTGATTTCAATGGAGAGTAAAGCACATGATTTTGTTCTGTGAAATATGTGGGATTTTTGATTGTTATTATTTTGTAAAAGCTTATTTGTTGTATTGGGAACCTACCAGAAGATGAATTGTGCCCCAAGGAGCTAGGTGTGACCTGTCACAGCTTCCCTTCATGCCTTTACTCCTGAGGAAAAAGCTTGGACACAGCAGCTCCTAGAAGCTGCCAAGCTATAGGGCTGCTTGCTATGAGCAACTATGGGAATATCCCTTTAAGCAGAGACAGCTAGGACTGGATGGCGATGCTGCATTTCCCACAAGTATCGGCAATCATCAGCACAGATGGGATGGATTAAGCCTACAGGACAGACTGCATGCAAGGCCCTGCTAATGGACTACAAAAGACAGCTGGAGAAACAGGAAGGGAGGTTGCTAGTGGATGCCTGATGTAAGAGTCTACTTCCAAAAGCTGCTGGTGTCACTGCCACCTCCCTCCTTCTTGTCTCTGGGATTCCAGACCACTGAAGCCAGAGAGGTGCTGTGAGTACAACCTGGAAAGAGACCCAGTCCACCAAGGGAAAGAAGGTATCATGCCTTTGCCCGGCACGCACACCATAATTTGGGACCAGTTGAATGAATTACTGGTGTTCATCTATGCAATGGGTAAAACTTAGGGGTGTACGAACTACACTCACCTTCATCCACTGGGAGGTCTGCGGCGGCAGGAGGTGATCTGGTCCTCCCCCTGGAATCCTCCCCAGCTGGCTCCACTCCGCAGCGAGTCCTCAGAGCTGCCACTGCTGGACTTCTGGTTGCAGCTGGTCTGCGGATGCCATTTGCATGCCTCCCTTTGGCCATGATAGGCTACGTAGATACTTACGTAGCCTATCATGGATTGGCAGGGATGCAAATGGTGGCTGGCATAGCAGACACCATTTGCGGCTGCAGCCCGCCTGCAGCTGGCCCTGGCCAGTGGCTCCACAGCCTTGCCATGGAGTGGAGCCAACCGGGGAGGTTTCCAGGTGGGAGGGATGGATCGCCTCCCCCCCTATGGGCCCCAGCACACCAGACCAGATTGCCTCCCCCATCCCATGGACCCCAGCGGATGGATGTAAGTGGGGTTTTGTACAACCCTAGTCAACATAGGAAATAGTCTTACCTTAGGCAGCACTCTGGTGCCATAGTAGTAAGCAGCAGCCCAGAGCTGGGGAGCAGAGTAGGACTCATTCTTTGCCATTGCAACACCTGCGGGATTCCTGCTTCTGTTTAGGTGTGCCTATGTGTTGCAAACTTATTTGCACCCTGCTGCAGCATGCCCCATCATGCTATAGTGCTTTGCATAGGTGAGAAGTGGCATAGAATACGCTGTGAGTCACACAAATGCATTATGGCTGCAATCCTGTAGACCAGGAGTGCAGGACCTCAGGCCCAGGGTCCCAATCCAGCCCTCCAGAGTTTCCCAGAAGGCCCCTCCCTTCCCCAGGTCCCACCCCCTTTCCCCCAGCCATCCATAATTTTGTGTTCTCCCAGTTATTGTGCATCCCCCCCCCATTCTAAGAGATTGAAATGCATCTCCTGATGCTGAGCTACAGGCAGTAGGAGACTTAAATGAAAGTATAGTTTTGACCTTACCCCTTTTGCCTTTGGCCCCACCCCCTTTGCCTTCAACCCTGCCCATCACTATGTCTCGTCTCGCCTCCCCCTCCCCAAGTTTCTCTGAAATGGAATTTGGCTTTCAGGTTGAAAGAAATTCTGCTGTACACAGTTACTTAGGAATAAGCACCATTGAACGCAATGGTACTTACTTCTGAGTGACATCATATGATTGTGCTGATAGTGACTTTAAGTGACCCATTCTTCTCAGCCTGCTCCCCCTGCTCCCATCTGCAATATGGGGGAATCTATTACTGGCCTCACTGTTGTATGGACTCCTGCGATGGGTTATGGGAAGAGATTTGAACACTTGAAATGTGCTATATAAATGTGAGATATTATCGTCATGACCAGGGATTCATTATCAGTCCTCTGTGGTCTGTGAGGGATATTGTGCCCAAAGAGATGGCTCTTCTAAAGGGCCTAAGCCCTTCCCTCCTGAATTCAAAGACAAAGTCCCCTGGAGGGACCACTGAGAAGGAATCATTGCTTTCCAAAAAGAATGATCTCTTTCCAAAAAATGTACAACTTTTTATTATGTGTGCCATGGACATTTGTGGAAAATATCTATTGATCTGAAGAAAATTAAACCATCTGAACATCATTCCATTTATTTAAATGTTATTAAAATATAAGAAGTTGCCTGCAGCTTATAGTCCCATAGGGAGATTTCTTCATTACCTTGCGAAAAATGTGTGTGTTGCATCATAGCTCTTCAGTTTTGCAGTCAAAACAGTAGTTGTGACATCTTTGAACAAAGTTTGCATGTCCCTCTTTATGTTGCAGAGATGAAATCAAGTCATTTAATATTTATTTATTTTTCCACAACCAAAGTTAGAAAAATTCTATTTGTAGAAGTTTCTTTAAATATTAATGTTACTTTAAACAGTATTTGTTGCTGTTGCAGCAACACGGAATCAGCGCAGGCACTCTTGTGGCCCCCTAGCCCACAATACTGTGGAAGGGCCCCCATCCACAGAGCATGGCATTGATGGGCAAAGTGGCCCTAAAGAGCCTAAGATTCCTTCCACTGCTGCCACAAATGCAGCAGCAAATACAGCAGCAAATAACATTTTGTTTTAAACAAAGCAAGCTGGGTAGGAGTAAGTGAAGGGAGGAGGAGAAGGAGGAAAGGGGTTTGCCCACCTCATGCAGCATAGGGTCTTGTATCGGTCTTGAGCCATGATACACATGCTGGAATTATTCATCTCTTTCTCCTAAGTAACACAGATCAATAGTCACAGCATTAAGAAGATACCATCGTTTCCATTCCACTGCAAGTGGAAAATACTTCATACAGACCCAGAGATGACTGAAGCATTTGATCTTTGTGAATTCTGATACGAACTAGGGATGTCCAACGCTGGGAAATCCAGTTCTTTTTTGACTTGATGGAGTTCTGTGGTATGTATGACTGAATTTGCATTTGCAAGCCTAGCTGCAAGCTTTCCCCTGAACTCTAGGAACTTTTTGTGCATTTCTTCTGCAATTTGCACAAATTTCTGTGCAAATTGTGCAAATTTCAGCAGGATTTGTGCAAATTTGGCCATAGCTTGCTCAAAATGCTCAGACATTTGTGCAAATTGCTCAGACATTTGTGCAAATGGTGGAACCTGTGAAAATTAAAAATTTACAAAATGTCTGGAAAACCTGTGAACCGGCCTGACTCACTGCAGACCAAGCCAGGTGCTGCAGCAGGAACTGGGACGAAGTCCAGAGGGCCAAATCTTAGAAAACACATCACACTCCACCCCCAAAAGAGATTTCTCTGCTACTCCTAATTCAAAGTGCCCTAATCCACACCCCTCAGCCTATTTTGCCAGTCAGAACTTAATTTGCCAATCAGATGTTGCCTTTCTCTAAATGCTGCAGCACAGTTCTCAGCAGTTTAAACATATCAAAAATATTTTCAAATGTGCCTTTGGTAGAAAGTACATTTAAATATTGTATTTAAACATGCATTTAAATGTGATTTTTGTGAATATTTTTTATTCTATATATTTTTATATTGCAGATTAATGAGAGGATGGGATGAAATGGGTGCACACATGTGAAAGTGACATGGACCAGAAATAGACTGATTTGCTCATCCCTGTGAAGAACCGAGTGTCCGCCTCTCTAACCTGGAATGCCCAACCCATCAAGCAAGCCTCAGATCTCATGTCTTACAAGTGCTTTTCAGAACCTATGTTTAAATTAAAAGCAGCATACTGCATAGAACAAGACTTCCACGTTTCTGTTACACAAAGTGGGATTGCTTTTTAGGTAGCCACCTCCTTTTTCTCTTGTCTTTGATCAAAGATGCTCTAAATCCATTTTAAATGGCTTTTTAAATGTTGATAGATGGTTCAATGGGGAGGACATATATTATGTACTGTCATATTATAATTGGAGAACACAGCCTCTGCTGCATTTTACATTAAGATGAGTTTATTAGACAGTACGTTACAGTTAAAAACCATGATTTCTCCTCCACTGTTAGGAAATAATGTCTAAATAAAAATGGCTTGTGTTATGTCTCCTATTTAATATTCCACAAGATTGCACCAAAAACAAGAGCTGGCGGTTCTCTGACTATAACTCATTTTGCTTTAATACTGAAAGTGTCAGAATCTATTGTTTTGTTTTTCTACAAAATGGGCTTTGATTTTCCAATGCCTATGTAGCTGGAAGGTTTATTTTCTGGACCCTCCACAGTAATTTGTTTGAACCACATCAAATGACATTGTCTAAGTACCTCATCATACAAAGTGTCTGTATAACTCCACCGAGTTAGTGGGTAAATCTTGTCCGAAGTGCTACATCAGTTATGATTATCTAATAGATTAAAAATAAATTTTCCAAGTCAGTGACCCATTATTCTGTTCTCTTTGGCTGCAAATCCTGCACAGAGTTAGGCTGCTTAAATCCCACTAAAGTAGTATTCAGGGCTGCAGCTTTTGTCTGGATTTTTTATTTACTATGATAAGCAAAGGGCACCAGCCAACAGATTGGAACCAAGAGTGGGATTACGTGCAGGTTAGTGGGAATCGGAATCCCTTCTTAACAACATGCTGCCAAACTTTTACATACTTAACTGCCAGATCCTATTGCACTCTATATTAACTTTAATCAAACTCTCAGTATTTGCCTATTCATAACCCATCCTATGTCAAAGGTCCAGGGAGGGTTGCAGCACTTATGAATGTCCAGTAGTTGAGCCCATATGTCTGAAAGCAGGAGTGGGTAGAAAGTAGATCTACTGGTAGATATCTGTATAGTTTGCAGTAGATTGGCAGGGGTTTCTGATAATCAATTGTTTAATAATAGCAACAAAAGGAAAGGCTTTTGCCTGCTAAATCAAACTCATAACTTTGAGGGGGAAACCAGGGGTGATTTTTTTTCTGTGAAAGTACTGTATGTTAGGGATACAAGAGTCTGTCAGTATCATTTTTTATCAGTTTCTCATTTCGCCATTCTTAAATTAAGTTCATCTCAGACCCTGAGAATTTCTCAGGTCTTAATTTCAGTTTGGCCTAAACTTCTAAGAATTAAAATATAAACTTGCATGAAAATTCAAAATTATCTTTGTGCACAAGTCTCTTAATACATGCATTTTAATGGATTTTTCTTAATATTTACACTTTTTGCAAGCAGTCTTCCTAATCTAATGCATTTGGACATTATTTTCCATAATATATTTTTTATATATGTATTTTTATTGGAGAACTCCATTGCAAAATTTGTAGAGGTGCAAATCTTGAAGAATAACTGTGTTTTGGTCCACACAGTGGTCTGAAAGTGCGAAATTAGGTAAGTTCGCATTAAAATGTGAACTGAACGCATTTCTCCCCCATCCCTACCATGAGCTCAGTTTGGGAACTGAAAACCAATTTTTGGGCTGAATGTATGTTCAGAGACGCCCTCTTCCTTTATTCTGAATGTATTCTATCCCCTCTCACTGAGACACCTGGTTCGAGTTGGATGTTTGGGTTCTAGTCAAAAACAAAATAGATCCTGCAAACCTGACATCTGCCCACCCCTGCATTGAAGGGCTCATGATTTGATCATGGCAGATAAGATAAATGGAGCCATGACAGTATAGGAGGGGTGCAAGGAGCACCAGGCACAATGACATACATATATATAGAGAGAGAGTGTGTGTGTGTATGCACGCATGTGTGCGCACACACACACACAGCAAATGCCATCTATCTGCTTTCATCAAAAAGATCGAAAAGTGCTACCAACAGGGTGTAATTCCAAAGCCTCATGGCATATAGGCAAAGGCATTAGCAAAGTCAAGGATCTTAGGATATGACTTCTCCTTAGCAGTCACCTGTCTAACCTTTGTGATATTCGATAAGCTAATAATCCCCACTGTGACAGTAGAGAAGATCAGCCGGTGGCATCAAGATGTGCGTGACAGGCAGGGAAGTCTGCGGTTGAGCGGGAGATTGCAAGAGTGAGGAGGTCAAAAGAAAATGAGAAAATGCAGCCTATGATATTGATAGGTTCTTCTTAGTTTTAAAATATGAATCTCAAAAATACATATAAACATAACAAACCTTGAAAATTTTCAGCATTAATGTTAGGTGATTTTAGCACAAGGTGGGAAAGGACCGATCCAACAGCAGCACTGAGGCAGTTATGCCTTTACTTGCCTCTTAAGTCCTGTGCACAGGGCAGTTAGTGATACATATTCTTGAGGAGACATTGACTTCAAAAGGCAAATTCTCTGTATATGAGTCACACATATGCCTGTCACATTCAATTGGTGAGACAGCTTTGAGGGCTTTTGTAGCCATGTGTGTCAGATTCATGTCTGGGTGTTCTGAAGCTGCAAAAAAAAACAACAACCAGCAGATGCAGCTATCTTCTCCTTTCCCTATACAACAACTGTGAAGTAGTTTTACCCACCAGTTGAGTAGTTCAGTCTTTTAGAAGTGGTATATGATAATTAAACCTAAATCTCCAAGTAGCAGGGGAAAGCATGCAACACAAGGATCATTCTTATTCTTCCTTCTCATAATGTGGCTGTTCTGTTGCATAACCATTCCATCACATAAATCAGCTTCATTCTAAGCATGGCGGAGAATTCCACCATGGATCTCAGTGAGGCCGAATGCCAGTGCATTCACCCCCCCAAAAAAAATCTGTGGCGGAACGAAGCCCCCCACCCCGCGAAATGGGCCCGGAATGGAGCCTACCTTTGTCAGCCGTTCCGGTGCTCCTCGAATGGTGGCCGCATCTGCAGCTGCCATTTGCATCCCTGCGGAGGCTGTGATAGGCTACATAAATATTTATGTAGCCTATCACAACAAAAAAAGGGAATGCAAATGGCGGTGGCTATGGCAGCCGCCATTTGCGTTCCCTTTTTCACTGTGATAGGCTACGTAAATATTTATGTAGCCTATCACAGCTAAAAAAGGGAATGCAATTGGTGGCAATTTGCATCCCTGCTTTAGCTGTGATAGGCTACGTAAATATTTACAGCCTATCATGGGCCGGTGTAGGGATGCAAATGGTGTCCCCTACACAGGATGCCATTTGCATCCACAGCAGCCCAGCAGTGGCTGGAAGCCCCGTTGTGGGTTGACCCGGCTGGCAGCTCCGCGGCCTGGCCGCGGAGTGGATCCAGCCGGGCAGGATTCCAGGGGGGAGGAACGGATTGCCTCCCCTCCATCAAGGATTCCGGGGGGGAGGAATGGATCACCTCCCCCCACCTGCAGAACACGGCGGAGCCAGGTAAGTGGGGTTTTGTACACCCCTACTTCATTCCCATTAGGGATGGGTGACAATTTCATTTCAGTTAGGTTTTTGATCATAATTTCAGAATTTGAGAGTAGGGATGACCGAACTCACCCCTGCTGGCTGCTCAGCCCTACTCACCACATGTGTCAAGCTGCCAGGTGGTCCGTGGCCTAGCAGTGCATGGTGTCCTGTTCCTCTGCTGAGCTGCCATTCTGCACAAAATGGTGGCTCGGCCTTTTCCATAAAGGGCAATTTTGTGTAAATGGCATCCATAGAGAGGACCATTTATGCATCACTACAGGCATAAATGGTCTAAATAGACTATTTACACCTGTAATGTTGTGTAAATAGGCTTCTTTATGGCTGCCATTTACATAAAATTGGCCTTTAACAGAAAAGGCCAAACTGCCATTTTTTGCAGAATGGTGGTTTGGCAGAGCAGCAGAGCCCACCGTGCCTGCCTTGGCATGTGCTGAGTTGGGCAAGACAATGGTCTGCGGAATCCAGAGGTCCAAGCTGGTGGTAACCTACTGAGCTCAAGCCCCCAACTGGACTCTGCCACCATCCCTATTTAAGAGACAGTGTGGCTTAGTCATTAGAATGATGAACTGGGACTTGGGAGATCTTGGTTCTAGTCCCTAGGGATGGCGGAGCATTTCTCCCCGAAACTTCGGGGGGCCGAGCGCCAACGTGTTCAGCCCCCCGAACAAGTTTCGGGGAAAAATCCTCCGCCCCCCTGCCCCCCGCACCCCCCCCAGGACGGGACTTACCTTCGCCGAATGTCCCTCCTGGCGGCGGGTCCGGCCGGCGGTTCGGCGGGTGTTCGTGCGGGGCGGGAGCGGCAGCCGGTCTTTTGACCGGCTGCTGCTGCCACCATTGCAATAAAAGAAAAAGAAAAAAACGCCCCCGTGATAGGCTACGTGACGATTAACGTAGCCTATCACGGCTAGATTTGCAAAGTCAGCCATGATAGGCTGCGTAAATCATCACGTAGCCTATCACAGTTGACTTAAAAAAAAAAAAAGCGCATACGGATAATGGCGGCCCCCATAGGGAGCTGCCATTCCCATTCCTTATTTGGTCGCTGTAGTCTACGTAAAGATTTACGTAGACTACAGCGACCAAATAAGGAACGCGAATGGCGGCTCCCTATGGGGGCCGCCATTAGCGTACGCACTTTTTTTTTTTTAAGTCACCTGTGATAGGCTACGTGACGATTAACGTAGCCTATCACGGCTGACTTTGCAGATCTAGCCGTGATAGGCTATGTTAATCGTCACGTAGCCTATCACGGGGACTTTTTTTTTTTTTTTAAACTTTCGAGTTTGCGGCCGGGCGAGGCGGGAAGCCTCCGCCCCGGCCTGAATTTCGGCCGGGCGAGGCGGAAAGCCTCCCCCCGGCCTGAATTTCGGCCGGGGCGAGGCGGGAAGCCTCCCCCCCGGCCTGAACTTCATGGGGGGAGCAGCGGAGCGCCTCCCCCCCACCGCGAACAAGCTTCGACGAAAGGTAAGTCACTTTCGTCCACCCCTACTAGTCCCCACTCGGCCATGAAGCTCATTGAATGACTTTGGGCCAGTCACTGACTCTCACCCTAACCTACCTCACAGGGTTCTTGTGAGGATAAAATGAAGAGGAGGACAATGTAAACCACCTTGGGTTTCTTGCAAGAGGAAAAAAGGCAGGATATAAATGCAATAACAAATTTTCCAAAATTCACAAAGTTCTCCTTACTCAGGGAAAAAAGAACTTGAGATTTTAAAAATTTGCATGTGGGAAAACCCCAAACTGACAGATTCATCCATCCAGGCCCAAGGCTTTGAGTGCTTTGCTCTTAAAAGTCTGGATTTGAATCCCTGTGTCTTCAGCTAACTTGTGCTTAATTGGGGCTGCCACCACTTTAGTCCGACAGGCGCCTCATCTTTAAGCACTATATATGGTAGGCAGATACATCATGGTCCGCTCCGTGCTGTATCTATTGAAACTGGGTGTTGTAGATGGGTGTACATTTTGTGTACATTTTTTTGATAAGAAGTTTGCAAATTCTGGTTGCAAAGTTCATATTCAGGAGAGGAAGAACTTGAGATTTTTTAAAAATTAAATGTGGCAGAAAGCGAAGCTGACAGATCCGCCCATCCCATCCCCTCGTTCCCTTTGGATAACCTGTTCCAAGCTACCACACCACAGTCTTACTATGTTATCCAACAAGACACATTTTATGCCGTTTTACCAACACTTTCTTAGGGTCTTGATGCACTTAATAAGCTGAACTCTCTTGACCTATGCCATCCATGTCGATTGACACAGATTAGGAGTCCTCAGCACTGTTGACCATCTTGCTTAGTCATTCCACTCACCAATGGAACACAGAGGAATGTGTATGTGATGATAAGGGAATGGGAGAAATTCACTGTTAGCTGTCACAGAGGATTTTCCACCATCAGCTTTAGCCATATAATATAGTGGTAGTGGAAGGCAATGAATGTAGAGCAAAGTGTGGGCAATCAGCAAGCTTTCATTCAGTGAGATGGAGGAGCCTGTCAAAGACACAAACAACTAATCAGTTGCCGATGCTGATTGATGTCCCAGCCCGCATTCAAATCCATCACAGTGACCAAGTAATGTCTACCGTTTACCCAGTGGATATATAAACTGGAGGTAATATATGGCAACTAAGCAAATAGATCATTAATTCTGCTTAATATGTGGGGGATAATGTTTAAATCTTTTTTCTAAAACAGCAATCTCTCCTTCAGGCAAAAATGCGAGATGCGGGCGGGGTGGAGAGAGAGAAAGGTCCACTGTGGTTGAGTAGGCAATAACGATTTCTTTTAAACAAGTTACAAATTTGCTGTCTTTGATTTTATTTCAGCCTCCACCTCGCACTTGTCACTTGCTATTAAATCTATCAGGGAATTTATTAACATGTTAATTAAAATGGCTGAAGAAGATCAGAAGTGATGGACTAGCAGAAGCAAGGACTGCTTTTCAGCATCCCCCAGTGCCTCTGAACTATGCTCAAGAAACCATCATCCCCTCCTGTTGCCTGACAAATACACCTTCCAACACTGCCACAGCCCTCAGCTTTGGCCCCTTCTTTCGTGCTGTTGAGTTGAAGGTTTTAAACGCAGGCACAGAGTTAATTGCATTTCATTATTGCTTGGTCTTTCATTAATTGCACCATGTCCCACAGAATGGCTTTAAGGTCCACTTTTCTTTCCATCAAATGCATTTGTCAAGTGATAATTTGGATTATAATTAAAGGAAAAATTGAGGTCCCCACTGAAACAAATTAGAAGTGACTCAGGACTGGGCAAGAGGAAGTAAGCAGTTGGCTGGCCGTTTACACCAGCACAAAAATTCACTTCCTTTCAGTGTCAGTTTTTGAGACAGATGAACAGAAGGGTTAAATGGGTACTACTAGCGCTTCAGTCCCTGGTATCTTCTGAAGTGAATGGGAGGAAAAAAAATATATTCTAAAATTAATCCAAGGTTCGTGGAGCATGTGAAAAGAGACAGCCACAGTAATCAGATTCCTTAGGCCTTTTTTTTCAGTTTTAGTTGCATACAGTATAATTTGTTCCTGACAATACCTTTGATGTCTCATCAGTTCTATACAGTTCATGCAAATGTAACGGTGCAATTCATAATCTGAAGCATGTATTATCTTAAAAATTATTTGTTAGATGATTACAATACATATAAATATTTATACATCGTGTTGGTCCATAAATCTCAACCTCAAGAATATTTAAGAGATCGACAGTCAGATTAAAATATGAGACCGCAGTACAACTTTTCTGAGCCAGAACGAACAGTTGATTCCAAAGTCTATAAGCAAAACAAGGTCTAAACATTGTTAATCTTTTATTTAGCTCAATACATATATATATATATATATATATATATATATATTCCACTGGATTCAATGAAATAGCTGAAGGCTAAGCTATAGAAGAACCCCTGACTCAAGAGTGTTCCTCATATGCAGAACTGACCCAAAGCTTTTCATGCTTGAGGCAAAAATGTAAAAACATCCCCTTCACCCATGAAAATATAATAGTTAATAAAATAACTAGCCATTTGTTGTCTTTTAATGGTGCTTGAAAGCTGCACTCTAAGGGCCGAAGGGAGGATTTTTTTTTTACGCTTTGCACCAATGTAAATGCTTGCCAACAGAGACAATGGGTTGCATCCAAATGTGCCTATCCACCAGGAGAATGGACACAACTGGCAGAATGGAGTCTCCCACACCATGCCTCCAAGCAATCAGTCAAAGGGCTGGATGCGCCCGATCTTGCCTGATCTCAGAAGCTAAGCAGGGTCAGCCCTGGTTAGTACTTGTCTGGGTGACCGCCTGGGAATCAGGCTTCCTGCATTGAGCAGGGGGTTGGTCCCGATGGTCTTGTAGGCCCCTTCCAACCCTATGATTCAATGATCTTTGGTGGCCTTGCTGGCCCACAGTCTTTTGTATTTAGGTGGGAAGAGGAGGGGGAGGAGACCAAAAAAAAAAAAAAAAGGAATGGGAAAGGGAAAGGGAAAAAAGTGCCAAGTTGTATCTAGGATATTCAGCTGTCATCTTCTGCATGGGAAGTGCACGTATTTTGTTTGTTATTAGTCTCTCCCTCTCTTCCAGAGAGATCTTTTAGAAGATCTCTGGAAGAAGAGATAAAGGCTTTCTTTTATTTGGCCAAATTAATCCATAGCATCAGGGCTGTGCATTGTGAGCAGATTTCTTCCTTTCTCACCCTCATAGGAAGGAATGGGGACATGTGCATGTGGCCCCATTGCTGTGGGCAGAGTTAACTTCGGGTGAGGAGCTGAAGACATAGATGCCCCTCTACAATTCAAAGGGTTGTTTCTGTCCATTCCCACCCCACATAGAAGGTCTCCTTTCCGTGGGGATGCAGCTTCGAATTGTGGTCTTAATTTTCCAAGTTGGAGTGCAAGGTCCAAAGACAGGGAGGAAAAGGGACAAAAGGAAATGAGAAGAAAAGTGAGGGGGGGGGAAGGGGGAAGGCCTTCTGCCTTACCTAAGTTTCGGACTCAGGCCTTTGAGCATCTCACAGAGCCCCCTTATTGTTAACAAAGTCTGGGGCTTGATACCCAGCTTCCCTGGGAAAGGCGTGGTGAGAATCTTGACTCACGCCCTGGTAGAGCCATTGCCAATCCCCGTGAGAGGAGACTGGTAGCTATGTGGGTCTGGGGTTCTCCTGTTTTCACACCTCCCTGGCAGCTTAGAGTACCAGCTCAGTGCAGTGATTAAAGTGCCATAATGGGACTTTGAGATACGGGTTCTAGTCCCCGCTTGGCCGTAAAGCTCACTGTGTGACTTTAGGCCAATCCCTGGCTCTCTATGCGTAACCCGCCTCACTGGGTTGATTGTAAGGCTTGTTCTTCATTCATGTTGCGAGGCAGCGGCTTTAGCATTTGCTCCAAGGGCATGCTCTGGAGGAACAGGTAGCTTCTGCTTTGCTGAAGCTAAACAAGGTTGCCCCCCACCTTTTTTGTTTACTCCACATAGTCAGTGGAGGAGCCTGTGCCAATTCAGCTAACTGGTTAAATTTAAGGTTACAACTGTGCAGTAACACGGGAGGTATGAAACACTACCCTGTTAGGGTCAATGTATAGGATCATCTGGTGCATAGTGCCACACCCAAGGGCTGCCTTACGATTAGGGATGTACGAAAGTTCCACCACGGATCTTGGGGAGGCCGAATGCCAGCGCATTAGGCCCCCCGAAATCGGTGGCGGAATGGCCCCCCCGCCCCCCCGGGACGGGACTTACCTTGGGCGGATCTTCCTGGCCACGGCAGCTCCGGCAGCGGCTGCGGCGGCCGGTCTTCCGACCGGCTGCCACCACCGCCATTTCCAGTTAAAACAAAAACAAAAACAAAAAAAATGATAGGCTACGTAAAGATTTACGTAGCCTATCATGGCTAGATTTAAAAAAAAACACCGTGATAGGCTACGTAAATGTTTACGTAGCCTATCACGGCTGACTTAAAAAAACAAACAAAAAAACACGCGTATGCAAATGGCAGCGGCCATGGCCGCCGCCATTTGCATTCCATATTTTGGCACGTCTTAGTCTACGTAAACATTTACATAGACTAAGACAGCAAAAATAAGGGGAATGCAAATAGCGTAGACGCTACGCTATTTGCATTCCCCTTATTTTCGCCGTCTTAGTCTACGTAAATGTTTACGTAGACTTGTTGTTGTTGTTCAGTCGTTCAGTCATGTCTGACTCTTCGTGACCCCATGGACCATAGCACGCCAGGCCTTCCTGTCCTGTGCTCTCTCCCTGAGTGTGCTCAAGTTCATATTCATTGCATCGGTGATGCTATCTAGCTATCTCATCCTCTGCCGTCCCCTTCTCCTTTTGCCTTCAGACATGCCCTACCCAGCGCCAGCTTGTCTGGCTGAAGGGGGGGGCATTGCAGGCGGGTGGGGTGACAAGACGTATGGGCCTCTGATTGGTGCACCCCAGTTGCACCACCGGTCGGGGAGGAGCAGGCCGAGTTGTCTTAAACTCGACCTCCCCTCCCTATCTCAGCTCTTTGGCACAACACAGCTATTGAGAGCTAAAGACTCGCCTGGATTTGATGGGGGATTCTTGCCTGCTGAAGACTGGCTTCGTCGTCATCGTCTTTCCAGCCACCTGGACTCAGCGTGCTTCTGCGCGCCAAAGCTTCTTTTCACGCGTGGCTATCGAGTTGCCGGCAGTCGCGGCGGGTCTCGTGCGCTCCGGCACCACTCCCGCTGGGGCGGCACCTGCTGGCTGTCAGGAGAGCCAACCTTGCTTGTTCCCTCCCTCCTTGTCGAGCGCCCGCCCGCTCGAGCGCAAGACCTTTCCTCTCCGCAGCCGGCCGTTATTCCTGCGTCAGCGCCGGCTGCGGCTCCTGGTGTGTCCCGGGTCGAGTGCCTTACTCCCTCCCGGGGGTCCGGGTGGGGAGGCGCGCGCCCGCCCGCCTCCTCCCTCGGCCTTTGTTCACCCCCCCAACCACCTCACCCGCCCACTCGCTCGCTCGCCCACCCGCCCCCTCGATCACCCGCCCCTCGTTCATTTTACCTGTTGCCTGCCCGCTCGCTCACCCACCCGCCCGCTCGCTCGCCCGCTCGCTCGCTCTCTCACCCGCCCGCTCGTTTGTCTGCTGGCCGGCTGGCTGGCTCTCTGCCTGTCTGCCTGCCGGCCAGACTCCTAGATCGCCAGCCTCCTCCGGGCTCACCTTCCGCCGGCCTCCGCCGGCCGCGGCCTTGCCCTTGCGCTTGCCTCGCGGGGGTCTCAGAGGCGTTGGTCCCGGCGAGGGGCGGCGGCAGCGTGCTTGAGCACGGTGCCTGTGTTTGCCGGCTCCGGCGGTCTCGGCGGCTGTGTGCCTGCCTCCCCCCCCCAGCTCATGAGTTGAGACGGCCTGGTGGAGAGGGGAGTCTGGCTGCAGAGCCAGAGGCTGGGTGTTTTCCCACCAGAGCCTTAGTCTTTTCCTCCCCCCCCGCAAAAAAAAAAAAATATTAAATTGTGAAGCAGCCGTGGCTGCCTGTTTGGCGCCTCCTGAGCTAGGGCACCCTTGGCTGAGGGCGCCCGCACTCAAGCGTGTCTCCATCACCGCTAAAAAAAAACAAAAACACCTTTGCTGTGCCTCTTGAGCTTTAATCTCTTGGTCTGGAACTCGTATCCACTGATTATGAAGATCGTGAGGTAGCTGCCTGTTGTCCGGGGTGCCCACTTGCTTACTTAAGTCTCTGTTAGCAGCTTAGCTTAATTCACCTTTTGCATCATGCCTCCCAAGAAGGGCCAAGGTGGTAAGAAAGGGAAGGGGAGGGCCCTGCCCCCCCTCCCCAAAAGACTGCCACCAAGGCCCAATTCTGACTCTGATGAGGACTCAGACCCGGTACTGACATCAATTCTTTCTCGTTTGGAAGCTGCTGAGCATTCCTCGGGGATCCCTCTCCGTCCCCCAGCCAGGCCCAAAAAACCCTCAGCGGTCCAGCCTAAGCGAACGCGGCAGCAGACACAACGCTCGTTGCTCCTTTCTATTTCAGCTTGTCTGGACGCTATTGAGGCATCCACCTCCTCTTCCTCGGCTCTTCCAGAAGGCGCACCACCTTCAGTGGAGCTCCTCCCTTCTGTGGCCTCATCTTCCCTGGGCGTACAAGCAGCAACGTCAGTTTTTCCAGCTAGGGATCAGAGCACGCCCACGATGGATACAGGTGAGACTGCTTTGGCACCTCAATTCGCATGGCTGGGCATGGGGCAAATCACCCCATGGGGTTGGTTGCCGTGGTTTACCCTTCAGGGTGGCCCAGTCCCCCCTCTCTCACTTCCTTCAGTTACTTCAGCCTCCCCAGTTAGTACTCCCCAGCCCGTTGCCTCGGCCTCAACTCCCAGTTCAACTGCTCTGGTGGCCAGCCCACCTAATTCAGTGGGGCCTGGCGCCTCATTCCCCTTAGCAGGAGATGCCACCACGTCGGCCCCGTCACTGCTCCAGCCTCATCCGCTTAATGTCACCTCCGCCAGGGTTTGGCAGGGGCCTGCCGGTTCGGGACCCCCTGGCTTATCTATCTCCTCCTCTCCTAGCCCCACAGTTGTCCTCGGTTGACCCATGCGCCAACCTGAGTCGAGGATCTATGCCCACTGGTGCTACTTCCTCCCCTATTGGTTTTCACTTAACCATTGCCACCAGAGAAAAGATTTTGCGGGGTGAATTTACCGACGTCTTTGCCCTGCTTTTTCGTGAGCCCGAACCCAGTGATAAAGATAGGACCCGTGACTGAGATCCTGAGCGGAGCAAAGCCTGCAAGTTGCCTTGCACCTGGGCAAACTGGTTGCTAGGTTTTTTAATTTACGCTGGCATCCTCCAACACAGATTCCCTGAGAGGGCTTGGGTTCTCACCAAATACCTTGACTTAATATACAGGGCTTCCCCCGAATATGAAGGGAGTGCATGGCTGGCCTATGATGAGGCCTTTCGAAGGAGGGCTGCCATTGACCCCTCCATGCGCTGGGATCTGAAGGACCAGGACCTTTGGCTCCAATTCATGACCCCTTCTAGGCCAGGCTTCGGCGACAGGTCCGACAGCGGCCACATCCTGGCCAAGCTGTCGCCCGCAATAGCCGTTAGGTCTATTGCGGGTCCAGGGGTTCAACACCGCTGGCTGTGCTGGGAGTTCAGCTCCAAAGGTTCCTGCTCCCGAAACCCATGCCGCTTCCGGCATGAGTGCTCTCTTTGTGGCGGTCAACACTCCTGCTCCTCCTGCCCGAGAGCTAGAGGTTGGAGAGGTTCTCCAGGGGATGGCCGTGGTGGCAGAAAACAGAGCGGTGGGCACCCTCCCCCTCCCAAAGGGCCCCAGCCCAGTTAAGATTCTTACGCTCCTCCAACTTCTAAGGCGTTACCCAAATCGTCGGGCAGTGATCTACTTGGAACACGGCTTTACACTGGGTTTCAGGATCCCCTTTATGGGTCTGCGCAAGCCATATTTGACCGGTAACCACCGGTCTGTTCTTAGCATGCGGCGACTGGTGCAAGATAAAATTAACAAAGAAGTTCAGTCAGGTTGAGTCATCGGCCCCTTTTCCTTGCCCCCGCTTCCCAACCTGCGGATTTCCCCTTTGGGAATTATCCCCAAGAAATCGCCCGGTGAGTTCAGGTTAATTCATGACCTCTCTTCCCCAAGGGCTAGTCGGTTAATGATGAAATCCCAGATTCCCTATGTTCTGTGCGTTATACATCTTTTGACACTGCGGTAGCCATGATAAGAGCCCTGGGCCACGGGGCATTGATGGGCAAGTGTGATATCAAATCCGCTTTTTGCATTTTGCCTATCAATCCTCTGGATTTTTATTTGCTGGGATTCTCCTTCCAGGACAAATTTTACATCGACCGCTCCCTCCCTATGGGATGCTCTATTTCTTGCACCATGTTTGAAACGTTTAGTACCTTTCTGGAATGGGCCATACGGGATAAGACGGGCTGCGGCGATGTGGTCCACTATTTGGATGACTTCCTGTTTGCTGGACCCGGGGACGGCAGCCAATGCTCTGACCTGATTAAGGCATTCATATCCCTTTCCTCAGATTTAGGTGTCCCTTTGGCACATGAGAAGACAGAGGGCCCAGCTGTTACTTTGACGTTCTTAGGGATCGAGCTCGATACCCTCGCACAGTGTTCTCGTCTCCCTCACAATAAATTGCTGGTACTTAGGAATAAGCACCAGTCCATCTTGCACCTTTGCAAAGTCTCCCTTAGAGCCCTCCAAGAGGTCATTGGCCATTTGAACTTCGCTTGTAGGGTGGTGCCCCCTGGCCGCGCATTCCTGCGACGGCTCTGCTGGGCAATGTGGGGTCTTCGACTCCCGCATCATCGCACCAGAGTCACATCCACTATGCGCATGGACCTGCGGGTATGGCTTAAATTTCTGAGAGAATTTTACGGCATCTCATTTTGGAGGCGTGAGTTACTTCTACAAGCCGACATGCAGATCCATTCGGACGCGGCTGGCACCTTTGGTTTTGGGCTAATTTGGTGAGACCGGTGGTGCCTGGGCCAGTGGCCAGAGAGCTGGGCTGCCGGCAGTATCTGTCGTGACCTTACCTTCCTGGAATTCTTCCCCATTTACGTGGCTGTACATATTTGGGCAGACTTGATGGCCAACTCTGTCGCTCTTTTTTGGTGCGACAATTTGGCTGTAGTGCATGTCATTAATACATTATCCTCCAGAAACCAAAAGGTCATGGAGTTAGTTAGAGCATTCACCCTCCAATGCCTACACCACAACATATGGTTCCGCGCCCGCCACGTGCCGGGTCTAGGGAACCCTGTAGCTGATGCTTTGTCACGAAACCAGATCGACAGGTTCCGTGCGTTGGCTCCGTGGGCACGTCCGCTGCCAGACCCCATGCCAGAGGAACTGTGGGAGATTGGCGCTCTCAAGTCGAACACGCTATCCTCAATTCTATAGCCCCGAGCACTAGAGCTGCCTACGAGAGAGGAGGTAGGGAGTTTAGCGCCTTCAGGTGCGGACTTCAGTTGCAGGATGTGTGGCCCTTACCTGTGGACCACTTGTTACAATTCTGTGTACATATGCATAACAAGGGACTGTCTGCCAGGACCATTTCGGGGAAGCTTGCCTCTTTGGCCTTCTGGGCCAAAGTGCGAGGGGTGGAGGACTCCACCTCAGATTTCCGAATTAGGAAGGCTGTGCAAGGCTGGGCATGGATGTCTCCCGCCCCGCCAGACTCCAGACATCCCTTGTCACCAGTTATTCTTATAGGGCTTCGGGCATTGTGGCCTTCCATTTGCTCTTCTCCATTCGAAGCCTCCCTCTTTCACGCTGCAGCCTTAACAGCCTTTTTTGGGGCTCTTAGGATTTCAGAACTGGTCTGGGCATCCAAATCCGACAACACCGGGAGGGCCTTGAGGTATTCAGATATTCTGATCCATTCTAGCCTGATTCACCTCCATATTCGATGCTCAAAAACCAATCAGTCAGGCAAGGGAGCATTGGTGATCCTTAACCAGGCCCAGGCTGACGAGTTATGCCCTGTCAGGGCCTTGCGGGCTTTCATTGAGCATCGCGGGGCAAAGGAGGGTCCCCTATTTTGCCATGCCGATGGTTCACCACTGACAAAGTTCCAATTTTGGGCAGTCATTAAGTTAGCCTTGACCACACTGGGTCTGGGGCATTATCATTTCGGGACTCACTCATTCCGTATTGGGGCGGCCTCTACGGCAGCTGCCATAGGTTTTTCTTCCAAACAAGTGAAGGCGGTAGGGAGATGGCGCTCCAGGGCCTTCCGCTCTTACATTCGCAAGTTGCCTGATGCTTCATGATGATTCTCTTCGCCTTCCCCAATGTTTTATTTAGATGGGATTCGACCGACGCCGGTACGGGTGCTCATTTGTGGGCACAGTATGGTTTTTTTGGGCTGCCCACAGAGCTTCTACGTCGGCCTTCGGATCCTGGCTGTTTCCCCAACAGGTGGCGATACAATGGCTCGGCCAACGGGGTATGCGGTGGGACGGTCTTCTCCCCACACTCTTTCAATGAGGTTTGGTCAGTTTCACTCCACAGGTCTTGGTGTTGCACCTAGGAGGGAACGACCTGGGCTACAAGCCTGGAAAGGGCTTGATTGAGCAGGCACTGGCCGATCTGCAGACGATCCGACATCGCTGGCCGGGGGTGAACATATTATGGTCCTCAATGCTCCCGAGAATCATGTGGAGGGTGCAGAGCAATGTGGCCATGGACAGTCCTCGACAGGGGGGAGGCGATCTGTTCCTCCCCCCTGGAATCCTCGACGGCTGGAATCCTCCAGCCCAGAGCCGTCCGCAGCCGGATTTCCAGCCGCGGAGGGCTCTGGGTTTAAAAAAAAACAAAAAAACACCCGTGTACGCAAATGTAGCCGCTGCCATTTGCGTTCCTTATTTTTCACCAACTTAGTCTACGTAAATATTTATGTAGACTTTTATGGCGAAAACAAAGGGGAACGCAAATAGCATAGCGGGCGCTATTTGTGTTCCTTTTTGATTCACCTTTTTAGCTTATGTAAATATTTATGTAGGCTAAAACAGTGAATCAAAAAGGAACACAAATAGCACCTGCTATGCTATTTGCATTCCCCTTTGTTTTCGCCGTAATAGTCTACATAAATATTTACGTAGACTAAGATGGCGAAAAATAAGGAACGCAAATGGCGGTGGCCGTAGCCGCCACCATTTGCGTACGCATTTTTTTTTAACCCAGCCATGGGTTAAAAAATCTTTATGTAGCCTATCACGTCCCTGTAAAAACAAAACAAAAAACCCCCTCCAGACTGCAAATGGCGGCGGCGGCGGCTGGTCGGAAGACCAGCCGCCACAGCCGCCGCCGGAGCCGCCGCCACCCGGAACATCCGCCCCGGGTAAGTCTCATCCCGGGGGGGATCCGCGGGGGGTTGGGGGGGGTGGCAGGCCATTCCGCCACAGATTTCGGGGGGGCGAATGCACTGGCATTCGGCCTCACCGAGATCTGTGGCAGAATTCTCTGACATCCCTATCCCCAAGCCTGTCAGGTGTGAGACAAAGGGCAACTGAATCCAGACACTTGCAGCAGGAGATTTTATAGCCTGAGCATCACCATCGCCGGGACTGGGTGCCCACCTGGTTGCCAACTGACTAGTAAAATGGCCTGAAGTATTATCAGTGGCTACTACTGGCTGATCAAACTGCTGTTAAATTAGGGAGTCACAGAATTCAATCTTTACGAATTCCAATATGAATTGGCCTGCTCTGCAGGTCTCGGACTAACGTTCAGATCAAAACTTCATTATCCACTGGCTTTTGCACTTCCTAAATGTTTCAACACCATTCTTTTCTAAAAAGCTATCAAATAATTTTAAAGAATTATATGCGATGTCCTACATAGAGCTGGCGCACAGTTAGACTAACATTGGATACAACCCAAAATGTGTATTTTGAGAGGAAATACATGTAGAAATATGCTTTTAATATGTATTTAAATGCAAAGTTTTGTGTGGACTTAAACAAAATTGCAGATTAATGTGGAAACAGGGTAGGACAGACTTATGAATGCAGATACGTGAAAGTAACATGGACCAGGAATGGACTGATTCACCCATCCCTATATTGAAAATAGAAGCAGTAAAAAGATACCAAACCTAAAGAGCATGTTTTAGCCATTAAGTGTGTCTAGGTATGCAAGAACTAGGGGTCTTTGAGCTCACCAAAATTCTCTGAACTTCACTTTGAAGCTCAGTTCGGCTTGCTCCCATTTTCATTTGAGGTGTGTGTGTTTTTTGGGGGGGTCATTTGAATTGGAAAAGTGTGCATTTCAAACAGGAAAAGTGTGCATTTCTGTGTGTATTTTTCAAAAGTGTTCATTTTCTGCTATTGAAATATATATAATACATATATATTTACACACACACAAACACACACAGAGTTCATATGCATGCATTGTCATTGATATATTAAAATCTATGTAGCTACAATTTTTCTCTTTCCTCTTTTTTGTTTTATTTTGTTTTATTTTGTTCTGTTTTGTTGAAATTTTTAAATAGAAAAAATAATTATAAAGCACAAAAATTCATTTTAAAAATGCACATTTCAACATGTGTGTTTAAAAATATATACACACTTTTAGAACATGATCTCAAGTTCAGGAATGTGTGAGCACTTTTTGAAAAAAAAAAAGTGCTCCCATTCACATTCACATTCAGAATTGTAAATGGAGCATGTCTGGATGATTAACAAAATGAAACTAAATTCTCCTACAACCCTGAGCCTGTCTTGAAAAAAATAAATGAAACACAAAACTAAATCAGAGTTTGCATGCCTGATACCAGACAGGGTGCAATCCTATACCAATGTACCTGGGAGTAAAACCCATTGAAATCAATGGGACTTACCTCTGAGTAAACATTTAAAGTCTGCTTTACCTCACTGAGCTCCTTGAGGACACTACCCTAAGTATGCAGGGTACTATTGTGTTAGTGTATTTGAGAAAATAGGGTTAGAGAACTTGCTTCTAAATTGCTCCCCATTTTTATTAGCAAAAGTCTCTTATTTTCATTTACTGAACAACTCTGATCTGAATTTCCTCTTGAATTGCACCCATTTTTCCTCTCCATGCATTTCAATTGCTCAGTATTTTGCCATCTGCTAAAAAAAAGAGAGAGAAAAATCCTCTTTGTGATGCACGTATCACCCTCCAGTTTAACTTCTTTCATTATCTGCTAAGTTGTGTAAATCTTTCTTTTAAAGATGAGCAGTTATGCTACTCTAAGAAATGTAAGGCTTTGAAAGCATCTTGGCTTGCAAAATGTAGCATTCATAGAACAACTGCCTTAACTACGGATATTTAGATTTCACAGTGGTTCACGCGATCAACCTAATAAAATTTGGCAGTACCTTATTGCAGCTTCAGTTAAAGGTTTTTAGGGGTGCAATCCTATGCATGTTTAGACTGAAAGAAGTCCACAAGTCCCAGCATCCCTCCAGCCAGTCATGCTGGGTGGGACATGCTAGGAATTGTAGGACTTCTTTCTTTTGAAATATGCATAGGATTCTGCCTTAAGTTAACTACTTGCCAGTTGACAGGTTTATAACATACACATTGTAAGCTGTTATTCAGTAGTTCCCCTTTGTTTTTTAAATTTCCTGAAGCCTGATCAAGCAATTCTGAGTTACTACAATGACAGTATCAAAAGTTAGAGCCCTTAATCTTGGCCTGGGGTAGGTTTTTTTAGATCTCACTCTGAGGCACGGGGATAACAACAATCATGACAGTGACAAGACCTGAGATGAAATGTGTGTGTGTGTGTGTGTGTGTGTGTGTGTATATATATATATATATATATATATATATATATATGTAATCTGAGTAATTCTCTAAGAAGGTTCATTTTGGGGTTTCCCCTGCAAAACTGTTAGATAATTTCAGGGGTCATGGAGACTATTTGGCCAAATAGCCCTCCAATTTCACCATTTGTGAAAAGGGTGGAAAATGTTTGTAACAACTATGGATCAACACCAATTATATGTTAATATTGATAGAAAAAGTAACGGGCTTGGCCCCTACTCCTCCTTCTTTCCTAGCCCATTCATCCAGCACTATGAATTAATCATATAGTTTCATTCATTAGCAAGTGAGACAACATTTCTCAGAAGATAATTTTCTGAGAGTCTATTTGTGAATTTTTTCTTTTAAAACCATTGGAGATGGTGGAAAGTCTCTTGCCAACTTACCATTGAACTTGGGCCTCAGAAAATCTGGCAGGTAGTCCTGCTAGCAAAGCTAACACATCTAATCAGAATCTCCAAAGAGAAGACCAAAACAGACTTATTTTATACAACCTGGCATCATTTTCTTCAATGTTTCAGCAGTGCCCTGTCACATGTTTATCAGTCATTCTGGAATCAGTTATTGGGATAGCCTACAGAGCAGTTGTATCCCATATTCAGGCCATCCTAAATTTGGGGTTTCTGCTCCTGGTTAAGTAAATTGTATTTTACGTGTACTTTGATTAAGACTGTGATTATTGTGGATATATATATATATATATATATAGTGTTTATGTTTCCCTTTTTCTATTAACACTTCCCCCCCCCCGCCCCGAAAAAAAACCAAGAACTTTGCTGGAGTTTGGGCTTGCTCATAAATGGCTCAGAAAGGCAAACGTGAAAGTTCCCATTAGGAACACTCCCTTTAAAAAATGTTTGGTGCCATCACTTGTCATTGTCATAGTATCAGATAATTTGGAAAGTTCCAAAAGTCCCATATCCTAGTGCTAGATACAGCAATCAACCCACAACATGCTACAGTGTAATACTAACATGAGCCAACATAGAAGCTATATCTTTTCCCGCTAAGAAGACACCAATGCCTTGGGCACAGCTTCTACTCATCCTCTGATTCTCTCTGTTTTCAAACAATAGTCAGAAAGTAGGGATAGATGAGAAAGTTGCTTCATCAACCTCTTAAATAGATTTACCCAGTTTGCACCTCCCGAGCCTTTCAGTGAGCCAAAGAAGAGTTTTGTGCTGAAATCCTTGTTTTTTGCAGGCTTTCCAATGCAGCTCTTCATAGGGGGAAATGCACACAAAAATGTGCGTGTTAGGAGAAGGAGCATACAAAATCATCAAAATGTGTATATTTAAGAAAAGTGCATGCAAAGCAGCATTTCAGCAATGTAAAGTACATGGAAAAAATGTGCCCATTTAAAATGTGCACAAAACTGTGTACGTCAATGCACACAGTAGAAAAACTGCGCACAAAAAGCACACATTTCTGCACATGTTTTTTAAAAGTTGCAAGCTCAAGCTGAAATGGGCCCGAATGAACTTGACCTTAAAACGAAAGGCCATCTCTGTTATAGCAAAATTGACAGATCCATCCCTATCAGAATGTCACATCTTGAAAACATGTTATTACCTACTTGGATAACAATGATCCATTTAGCATCATGGATACAATATCCCCAATCATGTATATTTCTGTGGATGTCTCCTTCCATTCTAGGCTTTGGACTATATAGGTAATCTCCCAGTATGACATATCTTAACCATGTGGTTTTATAATAAGAGAACCATTTGTCGAGTTAGATTTTCTTAGAGAAATCTGGCTCAGTGTAATCCCCTTTAGAAGGGAAAGACTTTTCAGCAATGTGATCCCCCTGAAGAAAGAGTCCGTAACATTGTGGCAGTATTTAGACAATCTCATAGTTCATAATACATGTAACCTGGCTTGCTAAGCCTTTCTTTTCTATGACCGAGAAGTCATTTAATACACCACAAGTGAAAGGCAGCAAGAGGCAGACAAAAGGGAGTAGATGGAAAATTCAAGCTGGCCCCTGATCCCTTTGAGGCACTTCTAATTATTCCATAAGCCCTTCTGCTGTGGTAAGCATCCCCTCTCTTGAAGGATTTGACAAAGATGGTTAACCTTTGCTTCCTGCCCATTAAGCTCTTCTGTCGCTGGCCAGTTAAAGGCCCCAATGGCACAATTCATTTGGAAGTAAGGGCGAGATTTTGCTTTCCCTCTGGCCCAGCGATCCAGATGCCATCATGGCTATTGTGTAACAGCTTTGTTAGCTGAACTGTGGCTCAGATCAGATTGCTTGAGTGAAGGGGAAATCAATAGCTGTTTGTAACCAAAGCGGTTGTATGCATGCGTGGGCATGTGTGCGTACCCATGCAGTCTACAGTCTCATCAGATTCTAAACACTCCTCACAAATGCCTTTTATTGGCTGCCTTGATGAGATGATGGCATTTTGTCATTTGTCTTTTCTCTCAAACGTGCTACACACATTTTGCTGTCAGCTGCATGACACCAAGAGACATCCAAGCAGGCAGTAATCTGGGCTACTTGTATTTGGAGATTTCCAACAACAATTGTTTTTACAATGCAGACATTCATAGCTCTTTTATTTTGTTCACTGTGACAAACCTAGCTCTTTCCGTGGGTGGAAAACTCAATTTACTACTGATGTAATGGTTAAGGCTAATTTAGCATGGCTTCATTATGCACATGGTGTCTGTGTGGGAAGAGTGGGTTATATGATGCATTTAAAATGTCTTCGCAAAATGCCATTCAAAAACCAGGTCCATTAATTAATTAATCTGATGTCCAGACAATATAGCTGGACTGACTAAAGTGGGAGTAAAAACAAAAGTGCTTCTCACTCCTGCATCTGAAAGTGGGGGTGCACAACCTCTTCAGCCCCAAGGGCCACACGGGGGTCAACTTGGGAGCTTGGATCTGATCCAGTCTGGTAGAAAACTTGGAAGAGGTTCTTCTGTGTCTGTTCAGTGTGTGACAGGGTGTGTGCTGGCCATAGAAACAACAATGTGCAAATTACCACATTCCTCCATTTCAGAATGGTTGAATTCAGATGTTTCAAATGCTGGCAGAAAACATACAAATTGCAAAATCAGTGTGTTTTCCCTTGAAACACAAAGAATGAATGGACAAACATTTTAAAATGTATTAAACAAGATGATGATCACATGTTATTAATTACTGGAGGCACAGTAGTGCCTCCAATAGATAAGGTGCTCAGTCAAAAAAGGATTCTGCCATGTTAAATGAAAATCAGGGGGAGGGTTATTCCAACCTTAGTAAAATTGAAAAGGTTTCACCAATCTTTCTATAAATCATATGTGCTGGATAGAAATGTCTATTTTACATAACCTGACAATTTCAGGAGGATTGGTTAAAGATTGATGGAGAAAGGACAGTTAACACGAAAGGATAAAAAAACCTCGGTCACACAGTTTTGGCACTGAAAACATGTGTTGGCAACTGTTTGTGCCCACCTGGAAGCCAAATATCAAAACCATATGTTTTCCTATTCCATTTCTATTGTAGTTGGTGGAATGAAATTTCTTTTTTTTAATTCAATTTACTTATTCTTTAAATAATTTTTATTAGTATAATGAATCTCTGAGAGATTTCATAAGGAGGCACTAGGAATGTTGAGGGGAGGAGGGGAATAACTGCCTTGTGGAGAAAAAGCAGCAGCAGTTAACTGAGTTTCTGGGACCTCTGTGTGTCTGTATGCAGACAAGCTATCCTCTCAGTGTGACCGTACCTCACTGCTTCTGTTTACTGGTCTGCACTCCCAGCCATTCCCCTTCTTCCTCTGCTCCCCTGTCCCCTTAATCATTTGTGTTACTAAGGGCACAATCCTATGCATGTTTAGACAGAGAAAAGGCCTACAACTCCCAGTATGAGTTTGGGAAACTCCCAGCTTCACAACTTCGAATCTTCGAAGATCATGCCTGAATTAGAAAAAAAAAACATTGCGGAGAAGCCCCGATTCTGTGAGGATAACGCCTTAATTAAAAAACAACAACAACTGGAGTGAAGGATAGGAGGGGATAAAACTTAGTCTCATTTGAAGGGATAGAGCAACCCCCTGCTCAGTGCAGATAGCCTGATTCCCAGGTGGTCTCCCATCCAACTACTGACCGGGACCGACCCCGCTTAGCTTCCACGATCAGACAAGCACGCGCACATCCAGCCCTTTGCTTGTTGCTGAGGAAATGGGGGCTGCTGAGGAAGCTATGCGATCAGTAATCAGAAGAAGACATGGGGCCATCGAGAGCTGTGATTGGACAGGAGGGAAATACAAACACCGCCATATATGGACAGGCGGGGGAGGAGACTATGACTGGATATGGTAGTGAAGGCAGAAAATCAGAGCACATTAAGGGGAAATACTGGGGTATTGCTGATGCTAGGGAAAGTGGAAGGCAAAAGAAGAGGGGCTGACCAAGGGCAAGATGGATGGATGATATTCTAGATGTGATGGACTCGACCTTGGGGGAGCTGGGGGTGGCGACGGCTGACAGGAAGCTCTGGCGTGGGCTGGTCCATGAAGTCACAAAGAGTTGGAAGCGACTGAATGAATAAACAACAACAACTGGGATATTAGGGTATTGAAAGCGGGAGCACGGAAGTGAGAAATTCCGGTTCCAATTCGAGGCGGGTACTGCATAGTGTGAAAGGCGGGCAGTGAAACCTCATTGGAAGCGAAAAAGGTGGTAAGTGTAGATCCAGCCAGAGCTGTGGTCAAGCCATGGAACAATGGAGCAGTATGAGAAAAGGTGACATTTGTTACTCCCTGCAGCAAGCAGCTCCATGAGTCCGGAGTGTTCCCATGTACCCTGATCAGGCCTAGAGTAACAACAGCTGCCTAAAACAATGAGAAACTGTCCCTGAAGGTTGCTGATCCTCCCCCCGCCCCCATCATTCAGAACCACTTCAGAACCAAATTTTCCAGTTCACAACCACAGAAAAGAGCCAATAAAAAAATCAGAAAATTGAGGGCTGTCAGGGGGTTAAAGAAAGCAACAGTGTCCTGTGAAAAAGACAAGAACCATGTTTGTTCAAACCTGGCTGGCTTGCTTTTTACCTTTTGCTTAACTCTGAACCTTATTAGCAGATTTCGATTTGTTTTGAAAGCTTTTTTGGTTCTTGCCTCCCTTCTGGGAGAAGAAGAGACCTCTTTTCTCTTTTTGAACATGTTTTCTCTTGGATTTGAGACTATTTTGGGCTATCTTTCTCCAAGCCCATTTCTCTGAGCCAGGCACCTGGCACCTGAGTGGCTTGGTGTAGATTTTGCCTGCTATTTTATTTCACTCACTGGTGAAGCATGGGCTTCACAACAATTTTCAAAATAAAATATTGTCTTCACTCTCTACCTGGATTAATTTTCCCTACCTGGACTTTGCTGAGTTCTGCACTCTGGCTTCTAGGTTTGTCAGATATATGACGTAATGCATAACTGCAGCAAAATGAATCCAGTGATGGGAACCATTGCAGAATTTTCAAACATATGATGATCTTCAGAATACTGACATCTGCCTTGGGTTACTTGCAAGAGGAAAAAGGGCAGGATATAAATGTAATAATAATAAATTGCAAGTTCCTCATGGGAAGCTGGTTGACCACTGAACAGATGCTTGATAAGGCAATACACGACCAGAACAACATGGAGCAACTTTGCTGGTCCCAGGCACTCCATCCTCCCATTCTGGATTTGGGATTGAAAGACCCAGGAAAAGTGTGGGTGCATGGAGGGTAAATTGTAAGCAAGCACAATCTGTGACATTGCACAACATCATGACTGATCATGGGGCACATCAGATAAGGCATCAGCTTTAGCTTCCAATTTCCTGGCTTTGTGGAGTTTGGACCAACATGAGATAGCCTTATCATCTGGTCTTTTAAACCGGCTGTTTTTTTGTTGATTTAATGTATTTTTATGTAGATACAAACCCGGTGCTGTGTGGGATCAGGGCAGGTTACAACAATCATTTTCATTATTCATCTCTGTCCTGCAATGGGATCACTATTTAAGTGTATGCTCCTTAATTCTTGCAACTTAAAGAAGAATGAAGATACCATTAAATACACATGATATTAAACACCTGTTTCCTCAATATTATACAAAGAATTGGTGAAATCCTTTTTAGCAGTTGAAAATATTAGTTTAGGGAAGGAAAGCAGAATAACTGTATGATTTAGGGAATATTATATCAAAACATGGTAAAGTAATATAGCTAATAACCTAACATTAAATTAAAAGAAATGGGGAATATTAATCACAGAGTATTCTTTATGATTTCAGTAATGGCAAGGGAAAGAATTTAGATCTCTTAACAGAACAATAAATGGATCAGCAATTTTAGTCACTGAAGACTATGCTATATAGTGGGCAAATGCAAAACTAATGTCTACATAAAATTAATCATCTGATGTATTTTATTGTAGAGACAGTTATGTAGTTGGGGGCTCCCTTCTGTAAATAGCAAGGGAATCTGAGTTGGTGGAAAATACATATTTTAGCATTTTAAGTGTGTATGTGTGTGTTTAATGAAATACTTTTTACACATTTTGTTGGTATTTTGTTATTACCAGCACTGAGCTTCTGTGGGCAGGGCAGGTTATCAGTGTCTGAGTCTAAATCTAATTTAGTCTAACCTAATCTGTGCTAATCTGCCAGCCTGGAAAGTCCAAATCCCTTTGGCTGCACCTGTGGGTGCTCTTCCAATTCTGTTCCTCAGGTGGCATCCACCACTTGCAGAATGGAGATTTAGTGCTTCCAGCGGCAACCTGAAAGAAGCAGAAATACTCATTTCTGGAATGGGACAGGCTGGCAGAGCTCGCATAAGGGACAAAGAGAAACAAGTTATAGCTGAACTTCAGCTTGGGTTTGGTACTGAGTCAAAGTGGACAGCCTCTGAATTGATTTGAGCTGAATTGGGGTATTTTCCAAAGCACATTCGTTCTTTTGATAAATCGTGTCTGAAGTGTTTGTTGTTTGTTTAAAATAAATACAGCATCTCCATATGCCCCAAGAGTCCCTTCTTACCAGAGAGGGTCATTATTTTCTGGGACCACACTGTCCATAGTTTGCTTTCAGGAAGATGCAGCTATGCCATCTTGAATGTGTACTCGTGCACTAGAGTTCTTCATACATATGTGCATACATGTGACTCAAGTGGGGGTAGGCAACATGGTGTCCATGGGCAAATATGCCCTCAGGTACCTTCCTTGGTGCCCACCAAGTCACCCTATTCCTCCCAATTTTTATTTTAAAATATGTTTATATGTTCTTACTAGCAGCTGAGATTCTTTCCAAGTAAGGTAAGGTAAGAGTGCCTGTAGTTGCTGCCATCTTAATCTCCCATGATTGCCTCTGGGCAGGTTACTTGTCCTTTGTGGTTAGTCATGCCCATCAGGGCAGCCATTTTATGGATGTGACCAAGGCAGTTCCTCAAACATCCAAATGTGCCCACAGGCTCAAAAGTTTCCCTACCCCTGGATTAGAATTTCAGCACTTCCCTTGTATCTTTAAAAGTTAAATATTTGGGTATGAAGATCCCAGGCCACTATATAAAATCAGTGGGTTGGACCATTCAGAGCTCTCCTGCATTCACAAGGGATCCTTCTGACTGTGGGAGGCTTTTGATTTAGTGGGGCAACTCTGCTGGTAAAAGGGCAGGAGGCACACTTTGTTAATTCCCCTCTGCCTGCGGTACTCTTTGTCCCCCAAAAATCTGCTTTGGAGGGTTGGGGGACTGTCTGGAATGCTGAGGGCTACAGAAGGAGGTGGAATCAGCTAAGATCACTGCCCCTGCAATGCAGCAGGAGTGCTGTGAGCAGAACTCTGCCAGGGGCTGCTCCCGCTGGTGAAAACAAAAGCTGGATCCAATCCAGTGATTAAAGTTCAAGCATAATAGGTGGGATACAACTGAGCCCTCAGTTGAGTTCGCCTATGTCTGAAAATTAAAGCAGCTCATTTGAATGAATAAAATCATTCTTTAAGGAGGGTTTTCTTTTGCTAGTTGGTAACAGAGTCATAAAAGATGCCAGTGCCACATACTGATTGTCAATAAATAAGGTGTTATGAAAACTAGACTAGAGTCAAACCAGTATGTTCAGCCAATCATTTATAAAAAGGTCTGTTCATATTTTGTTTAGTGCCACATTATGCTCTAATTGTTGCCTAATGACATAAATGTCACTGTTTGATGTTAGGCCTAGTTATTATGAATGATGCTGCTAATTAGACTAATATTATAAACAATACAAATAGGAATATTGATGCCTTCAGCTGTCACGGTTGATAGCTGACTGCATAAACAATAGCGCAGTAAAAGAAAATACTTGGTGAAAGGGGGAAACTACTTCATTAATTCCTGAGGTAAGGCAGCCCATTCAGAAACAATTACAATAGCTGATGATGCCCTCCCCTTCATCATCTGCTTAGAAATCAGATGCAATCCCTTAATATATCTAATCTGAGAAAGGATTTTCCTTCCATTCTGTCTTCTGCTACATTGTAACATGTGGTGAGATGGAATGTGATTTCCTCATTTATGCTGACATGTCACAATTCAAGAGAGTGAAAGTGTCATAACCAACACATTGCATTGTGATCTGCCACCCATGAAATGTGATGCTTCTAAAAAGGAACATGTCAGCTCCAGAATAAACTCTTGACTTTCCTTGATTGCAGCTATAATGCACCAGACTGTGGAAACTACCTCAAACTTCCCTGCACTTTGGCTTATGTTTCCCAGTAATACAGAATGGTGGAAAGAAGGCTTTTGTGCTCCTGCCTGGGAGAAAGAGGCGAGACAAAGGCATTGGCTGAACTAGGGCCACCATTGAGTTGAACTTGTGACCATCAAAATATGGAGCAAGAACTTGCCAGCTATGTGGTTATAAGGCAGGATGTTGACAACTATAGGCCGGTGGCCAATATCCCCTTCCTGGGCAAGGTGCTTGAGCAGGTGGTTGCAGGACAACTCCAGGCACTCTTGGATGAAATGGATTATCTGTTGATTCTTCTGGACCTCTCAGTGGCTTTCGATACCATCGACCATGGTATCCTTCTGGGTAAGTTGTCTGGGTTGGGAGTTGGAGGCACTGCACTGCAGTGGTTCTGCTCCTACTTGGATGGTCGATTCCAGGAGGTGGTGCTGGGGGATTATTGCTCTGTGCCTTGGCAATTATGCCATGGGGTTCCACTGGGCTCTATTTCATCCCCTATGCTGTTTAACACCTACATGGAACTGGGAGGTGTGGACTGAGGTGCCATCAATATGCAGAACCTGCGGGAGGTTATCCGGAGGTGTGGACTGAGGTGCCATCAATATGCAGATGACACCCAGCTCTATCTCTCCTTTTCATCAAACCCAGGTGAGGCAGTGGCTGCTCTGAATCAGTGCCTGGGCATGGTAATGGCCTGGATGAGGGCCAATAAATTGAGACTCAATCCAGACAAGACAGAGGTACTGTTAGTGGGTGGTTTGTCTGCCCAGCTAGGTGCTGTTCAACCTGTTCTGGAGTGGGTTGCACTCCTCCTAAAGGATCAGGTTCATAGTTTGGGGGTGCTCTTGGACCCCGAGCTGCCACTTGAGGCACAGGTGAACTCAGTGGCATGGAGCACTTTTTATCAGCTTAGGCTGGTATACCAACTACGCCCATATCTGGACAGAGATGGCCTAGCTATAGCTATCCATGCTCTGATAAACTCTTGTTGGATTGCTGCAATGAGTTATACATGGTACTGCCTTTGAAAATGGTCTGGAAACTTCAGCTAGTCCAAAATAGGGAAGAAAGATTGTTAACAGGGACTGGCAAACAAGATCACATTATGCCAATACTTTTCTAGCTGCACTGGCTGCCAGTCCATTTCCAGGCTCGATTCAAAGTGCTGGTAGTAACATTCAAAGCCCTAAATGGCTTGGGGCCAGTTTTTCTGGAAGATTGTCCTCCCCTATGTGCCTGCCTGAACACTAAGGTCTTCCTCAGGAGTCCTTCTCCAGGAGCCCCTGCCAAAGAAGTGAGGCGGGTGACTTCCAGGAAGAGCACCCTGGCTGTGAATGAGCTCCCTCCTTCTGGTGCCAGGTGAAGACCTTTTTATTCTCCCAGTATTTTAGCATTTTAGCTTCCTAATCTTTTTGCTCTGGCGTTTTAAATCTGTATTTTAAATCTCTGCATTGCTGCTAGGTTTTATTCTGGTTGTTCTGTTATATTGTTGTTTTAAGCTTTCATATTTTATATTGCTTTATGCTGCACTCCGTGGTTCTAATTTTTCTGAACTGCCCAGAGAGCTTTGGCTATCTGGCAGCAAACAAACAAACAAACAAATATCAGATGATTTCCCTTTACTATCTCCTCCTCACCTGCATAGTCCGGGTGAGCCTTCCCTGGCCACAAGTAGGGATAGACAGACTCACCTGTGCCTGGCTTTGTCGGGCACTTGCCAAGCCCCTGCTGCTGCCTGCCCCTGCTTGTGGAGCTGTGCAAGCTCTGTCACGGCCTGGCGAATGCCCAGCGAAGCCACGGGGCCACCTGTCCTCCTAGTGAGCCACCATTGTGCACAACAGTAGCGGCTTGGACACTTCTGGGAAGGCAATGTTGTGTAATTGGTGGCCTGTAACATTGCGTAAATGGGTCCTTTGAAGTGGCCAATTATGCAACCTTACCTACCCTGAAGTGCTTGAGCCGCCATTGTTGTGCCAAATGGCAGCTTGCTAGAAGGACTGGGCAATTGCTGGGCAGTTGCTGGGCACTCACTGAGCCATGGAGTGCTCAGTGAACAGGTCTGCGAGCACCCTGTGGTTCAGCAAGTAGAGTCCGGGAGGGTGGGTGAGGGGGAGTCTGTCAAATTCCACCCCACCCCCATCACCGCGGACTCTCACTACATCCCTAGGCACAAGGAGGGGATTCCCTGCTTATATCTGGCTGGTCACCTTTCAGTTGAGGGAGGCCCTCCTCCCACCTCACTATCCCCTTAAGCCCTATGACTTTGAGGGTAGCTGTGGGCTATCCTCAAAGGGGTTCCTTTCCCAAGCCCAAGGCACCTCAGCCCTTAAGGGCAAGTCTAGGGAATCTCCTTCCATCATTCAGATGCCTGTGGGTGCTCACCAACAAGCAACCTGCTCATCTCATCTCCTGCACTGTCGTGCCACTGTGACTAGGGATGTTACAAGTGTCCATGTAGGGGGTGGAGTCTGATGGGCTCCCCACCTGCTTGGCCCCCCAGATGTGGCTCATGCCTGCTGAGCCACGAGCCACTGTGACTTACCAGTCCCCTCCACGAGCGCTCGCAGCTGTCTGTCCTCTGTGCAAATCACCATTATACATCAAAAATGGAAACTTGCTATTTTCTGTAAATTAAACCTTGCACACAATGGCCGGCATTTTCCAGCCAGCTATTGTGCACAAGATTTAATATACAAAAAATACTGAGTCGCCATTTCTACATATAATGGCTACTCACACAGATGGGTAGCTGCAGGAGCATGGCTTGGTGGGGGGGGGCAGTGACAATGCTTTCTTCCCCTCCCATCCCAGCTACTGAAAAGGCAGCACCTTGATATGAGGAGCCCCTCTCATCCTCCTCCCGTCAAGCTGCTGCCCCTGCAGTAGCTGGACCAGGATGGGAAGTGGAGAAAGGATCGATGCTTTTTCCCCCTCCCCTCCCAGCTATCGCAAAAGCAGCTTTCTTGTCCTCTTTCTGTCAAGGCTCTGCCTTCGCAGTAGCTGGGATGGGCGGGGGAGAAAGCATCGATCCTTTCCAGCCGCCGTTGTGTGCGGCAGCAAATATATGAAAATATAGAGCCCCTTTTATGCAAAATAGGTCTCTATATTTTCATATATATCTACTGTTGTGCAAAACAGTGGCCAGAACAGGCCATTTCCACATCAGAGGCCTCTAATGTTGTGGAAATGGCCCTGTCCGGCCACCGTTGTGCGCAACAAAGAACATACAAAAATATAGAGCCCCACCTTGTGTAAAAGATGGCCGCTTGCAGGGAGGAGTGGGCAGCTGCGATGCTCTCCTAGACAGCTCACTGAGCCCTCCAGGAGCTTGGGCAGCCTGGCTCGCATGAGCGGGTGACTGCGGCAGCGGTGCGAGCGCCTGCTGAGCATGGACTCCAGTGAGTCCATCCATCCCTAGCTGTGACCAAGCTATTTAACCACACACCACACATGACAATCTTCCTCAGCTCCCTTTCTGGCTCAGTGCAGAGTAAACATCCCATCCCACTCACTGCCAATCAGATTTTCAAGGCAAAATAACCCTGCTAGGACCTAAAGTGTCCAGCCTCACCTACACTGCATCTGTATGGCAGGAGAGCGTGCACCGAGCAGGATTTGAAGAGGGGCTGGCGCTGGGTGGAATGGGCCTTCATTTCATAACCCTATGCTAGCCAATACGCAGGTGGTGTGTATGTCTGCTGCAGGCATATCTCCCTGCCACACCTCTGCCCAGGAATGTGTGCGATGTCACCCCCAGCCCCATTCACTTGCATTGGGCTTCAGGTGAAGGAGCACGATTGGTTTTCCAGTCAGTTGGCAAACCTGTCCAAAACAGGAAGTGCAGGGCACGCACACTCGCGCACACACACACACCCGCTAACTTGAGTAACCTCTTCCAGTTGCGGCGCTAAATTAACTGTGGACATGGCTGGTGTTCGGATTCAGCCCTAGGCAGCACCTAAAATGCATAGGAAATAAAAGTATGGTTGTATATTTTAGCCATTCAGACCAAATGAATTGTTGTCTGCTCTGAGTTTCTACATGGGGGCTAGGGAAGAAGAAAAAGTCCACCAAACATAGCTAATATCCCTTAGTCTGCTAACAAACCTGGAACAGATGCCTGCTTTCCCCCCAAGCAACAGTGCTTACCTGAACCTGCAGCTGGACCCGCACTGTAGGTGGTGCGATGTCTTTCTTCATCAGCAGTTACCACCTAAGGAGTGAAAATTGGGAGTACTCTGGATTTAAACACTAGATCTGTTCCAAGCTGGAAGTCATGGAGGGTATGATGGTGAGAGCCACTCAGAGATGCGATCCTGTTTTTATAGCATTTGAAAAAATACAAACCATCTTTAATGTTATGAAAATTACATGCTAAGACATCCACCATAAATCCCTTTATATGTTAAAAATCACAAGTACATCTTTAGGTTCTGCACATTATATAGAGAAACCCAGTGCATTGTGATTCACAGATGTCCCTCATCAACAAACCCAGACTAAAAAAATGCATTTAAACTAAGCACATGAGAGAAGGTACTAAGTTGGGGAAGTAGAAATGGTTGACAATTCATCCTCCTGTGATCCTGTTCATATGGTCTCTCTCTCTCTCTTTTTTAATAAGTCCCATATTATAATAGAATATTGAGTAGAATAACTGTAAAGTTCTGAGCCGGGGTGGGGTGGGGGGCAAAAATCTTGTAGAGCTGGAAAAGGTACAGAAAAATGACAAAAGCACCTTTCCTATAAAGAAAGGCTAAAGCTTATGGTGTGTGTGTGTTTTTAAGATGTCATAACAGAAGTTATAAAGATGGATAGAGATTGTTTCTTTCCCCACCCTCGTCTCATAACATTAGATCACACAGCACAGCTGATATTATGTGGTAGGTTCGGGATAGACTTTTTAATCCGCCGAATAATTCATGTACAAAATTCTCAACCATGGTACGGTGGACCCAACTAGCTTTTTTTCAAAGCTGGCTTTTAAAAAAAGGGTATGCTATCCATGACATGGACCCTCCATATACAGAGGCAGCATACATTTGAATAGCAGGTACTGGGAGAAAACAATAGTGTCCCTTCTCTTCAAGTGCTTCTGGTAAGTACTTGGTGGCTCGCTGTTGTTAAAAACATGTAACTGGACAATAGGGACCATGGTCTAATACAGTGAGCCAGTTCTTATGTTCTTCTGAGGTGTGTGTAGCAGATTTGGACAAATCCCAAATCCAGTAACAGTAGACAATACTGAGCTATATGGACCAATTATTGAACTCAGTATAACACACCTTCATGTGTTCATGTGCTCTATACAGAGAAGAGAGAACAAGTCATGGCAGGGAACATACCCCCCCCCCCGAGATGTTGACCTTTGGAGTACTTTCTCCTGCTGGTAGCAGGGGAAGAAAGGAGGAAAGGAAGTTCAGATCAGGTGAGAAAAAAAACCCTGAAGAAAATGATGTTGAAATGTTGTGAGCTTTCTGAATCTTGGGAATTCTCTTCTTTGAGATGTACAGATTTAGATGTACAAAGGAGCCATTGTGTAGCTGCACCAGAGCTTCAAGCTATAATATGTGGCTGTGTCACTTTTGTGTATTCACCTTCATACAGAAGAGTCAGCATCAAAGAGAGGTCAATGCACTAGCAAAGGGAGTTGGCCAGAAATAGAAGCCCAGTGGCACTTGTGTAGAAACAGACCAGCAGAAAAGGCTTCTTGAGAGAACACTGAAATAATATTTAGGAGAAAGCAGAAGGGTAAAGAATGGCTGCCAGAGTTGATTCCCTCCCTCCCCATGCAGACTCCACCTGTCCTGTCACCCACCCAAGGAGTTAGGTCTAATTTCAAGCACTGAAGGCTTTCTGGAAAACAACTACAACAGATACTTCTTATAATAAAATAAAGGAATTGCAATATGGAACTTCAGCTCACAAACCTGAGCTAAGATAAAACCACTAGGATAAAATCATTGTAACACTGAACCATGCCCCCTTTGAGAAATTGCTTATTTTAGGTAGGGCAAGAAGACACATTGCATATGTTGATGTGGACTCATGTAAATATGGGCTATGTATTTAAATTAGGATGCAGTCAAAAACAGTGTTTTCATATCGACTTTCCCCCCATGTATAGTATCATTTATCCATGCCATGCTATGATCATATCATGTATTTCCCTGTTTCCAACTGTGGGACAAGAAAACACAATAGGGCTGTTCACATGATACAACACACTGCAACAGTCAGGTTGCAGTGCATGCAGGGTATGTGTAGCCACCATTTTGAATAAGTAACCCTTGCTTCAGGATTGTTGTGTTTTGCAAATCTGGTGAGTGTGAGTTATCTGAGGGTTAAACAAACAACATTCACATAACCTATGGTCTGTTTTAGGATTGTTTAACCTAAACCTTGCATAACCCACAGTCTTCAGGTTCACTCGACATGACAACCCCCAAGCAGGGGTTGAAAATCCAACCCACAACAGGCCGTGGCACATCATCCGAACCCAATCGTTGTCATGAGGTTACAACATGAGCTAAGAACTTGGGGAGAATGTGACATGGAAATGCTTTGGTGGCATCCCCTTCCTGCATATAACCTGCAATTCTATGAGAAGGCTACAACATTATCATGATGCAAGGTTTGTGGCACCTCTCTGCTTATAGTGCGTTTATCCCATCTGGTCATTTGTAAGGATGTTGTGGACACCTGTTTGTGTCTGGGAGTTCGCTGCCCCCCCAACCCCTGGACCACACCTGCCAAGCCCCTGTCCTCAACCCTCTTGAACTCACCACGACCCATCCTGCAAGCGCCCACCATTTTGCCGCCCTTTTTTTATGGAGAAAAAGGAAGTTTAAAAAAATGTGCATATTTAAATATGCACAGTCTGGGGCCAGGAAAGCTTAATATGCGCAATATTGGAGACATAATTCCTCTAATATTGCACATATTAAGCTTTCCCGGCCCCAAACTCCACATATTTAAATATGTGCATTTTAAAAAACTCCTTTTTTCTGTAAAAAAAAAAAAAAGTGGCAAAATGGTGGGCGCTTGCTGGATGGGCTGGGGTGAGTGCGGGCAACTTACCAAGCTTGTGGGGGCTTGAGCGCAGGTCCAGAGGGCGAGCGGGGGCGGCGCTTCATTGGAGAACCCAACCTGGGCTGTGTTTGCACATCCCTAATCATTTATAACAAACTATCCCACTCATGTGCAATGCACAGTGTGTGGGAATGGACTTCAGATTTCTAAATACGTGAGGTTTTGGTCTCTAGTTTTAATATCCTTTTTGCTGAGAGAAAATTTACTTAGAAATTGCAATGCCAGATGTATTATTGCCCTAGATATGGTTGGCACTGGTGGTAGATTCTGGAAACGATTTACTGTGCACCTACATTGCATTATGTGTCTTGCACATTCTATAGCGTTTGGCATTTTTGCTGTGGATCCCCCCCCCCTTCTGAAGCCTATGGCTGTATTTGCTAGTTCATCCTCTTGTTTCTGGGTAGAACACTTCAAATATATCTACTGACCTGTTCAGTACAGTGTGCTTTTAATGGCCCTAAATGAAAATAAGTGAAAAAGGCTAAATACATCAATTGAACAATGATTAAATTCATATTTTTTATCCTGAAGTTTTTTACTCAAATCTCCCATTTATCTAAATTAACATCCTGCAATTTCCTTCGTAACTCAGTGAAGCTATAAGCTATGCCGTGCAGGGCCACCCAAGACGGACAGGTCATGGCAGAGAGTTCTGACAAAATGTGGTCCACTGGAGAAGGAAATGGCAACCCACTCCAGTATTCTTGCCAAGAAAACCCCATGGAACGTATCACAAGGCTAAAAGAGATGACGCCGGAAGATGAGCCCCTCAGGTCGGAAGGTGTCCAATATGCTACTGGGGAAGAGCAGAGGGTATTTCCAAGTAGCGCCAGAAAGAGTGAAGCGGCTGGGCCAAACCCGAAAGGACACTCAGCTGTGGATGTGTCTGGTGGTGAAAAGAAAATCCGATGCTGTAAAGAACAATATTGTTTAGGAACCTGGAATGTAAGATCAATGAATCAAGGTAAGCTGGAGGTGGTCAAACATGAGATGGCAAGATTGAACATCGACATCTTGGGAATCAGCGAACTCAAATGGACAGGCATGGGCAAATTTAATTCAGGTGACCATCATATCTACTATTGTGGGCAAGAATCCCTTAGAAGAAATGGAGTAGCACTCATAGTCAACAAAAGGGTGGGAAAAGCAGTACTGGGGTACAATCTTAAAAATGATAGAATGATCTCAGTACGAATCCAAGGCAAACCATTCAACATCACAGTAATTCAAGTCTATGCCCCAACCACTGAGGCCGAAGAAGCTGAGGTTGATCGGTTCTATGAAGACCTACAACACCTTCTAGAACTAACACCAAAAAAAGATGTCCTTTTCATCATAGGGGATTGGAATGCTAAAGTAGGAAGTCAAGAAATCACCGGGATAACAGGCAGGCATGGCCTTGGTGTACAAAATGAAGCAGGACAAAAGCTAATAGAGTTTTGCCAAGAGAACATGCTGATCATAGCAAACACTCTTTTCCAACAGCACAAGAGGCGACTCTACACATGGACGTCACCAGATGGTCAATATCGAAATCAGATTGATTATGTCCTTTGCAGCCAAAGATGGAGAAGCTCCATACAGTCAGTAAAAACAAGACCTGGAGCTGACTGTGGCTCAGATCATGAGCTGCTTCTTGCAAAATTTTGGCTTAAATTGAAGAACATCGGGAAAACCACTTAACCGTTCAGGTATGACCTAAATCATATCCCTGATGAATATACAGTGGAGGTGAGGAATAGATTTCAGGGATTAGACCTGATAGACAGAGTGCCTGAGGAACTATGGACGGAGGTCCGTAACATTGTTCAGGAGGCAGCAACGAAATCCGTCCCAAAGAAAAAGAAATGCAAGAAAACCAAGTGGCTGTCTGATGAGGCTTTACAAGTAGCTCACGAAAGAAGGGAAGCGAAAAGCAAGGGAGAAAGGGGAAGATATACCCAACTGAATGCAGAGTTCCAGAGAATAGCAAGGAGAGACAAGAAGGCCTTCTTAAATGAACAATGCAAAGAAATCGAGGAAAACAACAGAATGGGAAAGACTAGAGATCTCTTCAAGAAAATTGGAGATCTCAAGGGAACGTTTTGTGCAAAGACGGGCATGATAAAGGACAAAGAAGGCAGGGACCTAACAGAAGCAGATGAGATTAAGAAGAGGTGGCAAGAATACACAGAAGAACTATACAGGAAAGATCTGAATGTCCCTGATAGCCATGAGAGTGCGGTCACTGAACTTGAGCCGGACATCCTAGAGAGTGAAGTCAAGTGGGCCTTAGGAAGCATTAGTAACAACAAAGCTAGCGGAGATGACAGTATTCCAGCCGAGCTATTTAAAATCCTCAAAGATGATGCTGTTAAAGTGCTGCATTCAATATGCCAACAAATCTGGAACACTCAACAGTGGCCACAAGACTGGAAAAGGTCAGTTTACATTCCAATTCCAAAGAAGGGCAATGCCAAAGAGTGTTCAAACTACCGTACAATTGCGCTCATTTCACATGCCAGCAAGGTGATGCTCAAAATCCTACAAGCTAGGCTTCAGCAGTATGCGAACCGAGAACTACCGGAAGTACAAGCTGGGTTTAGAAGAGGCAGAGGAACTAGAGATCAAATCGCCAACATTCGCTGCATCATGGAGAAAGCAAGAGAATTCCAGAAAAACGTCTATTTCTGCTTCATTGACTACGCTAAAGCCTTTGATTGTGTGGATCACAACAAACTGTGGCAAATTTTGAAAGTGATGGGAGTACCAGACCACCTTACCTGTCTCCTGAGAAACCTGTATGAGGGTCAAGAAGCAACAGTAAGAACCAGACATGGAACAACCGATTGGTTCAAAATTGGGAAAGGAGTACGACAAGGCTGCATATTGTCACCCTGCTTATTTAACTTATATGCAGAGTACATCATGAGAAATGCCGGGTTGGATGAATCAGAGGTCGGAATTAAGATTGCCGGGAGAATTATCAACAACCTCCGATATGCAGACGATACCACCCTAATGGCAGAAAGCGAAGAGGATCTCAAGAGCCTCTTGTTGAGGGTGAAAGAGGAGAGTGCAAAAGCTGGTTTGAAACTCAACATTAAAAAAACTAAGATCATGTCATCTGGCCCTATCACTTCCTGGCATATAGAAGGGGAAGAAATGGAAGCAGTGACAGATTTTACTTTCTTGGGCTCCAAGATCACCGCAGACGGTGACTGTAGCCATGAAATTAAAAGACGCTTGCTCCTTGGGAGGAAAGCTATGGCCAACCTAGACAGCATAGTAAGAAGCAGAGACATCACCTTGCCGACAAAGGTCCGTCTAATCAAAGCTATGGTTTTCCCAGTAGTAATGTATGGCTGTGAGAGCTGGACTATAAGGAAGACTGAGCGCCGAAGAATTGATGCTTTCGAACTGTGGTGCTGGAGAAGACTCTTACGAGTCCCCTGGACTGCAAGGAGGTCAAATCAGTCCATCCTAAAGGAAATCAACCCTGACTGCTCATTGGAAGGACAGATACTGAAGCTGAAGCTCCAATATTTTGGCCACCTAATGCGAAGAGAAAACTCCCTGGAAAAGACCCTGATGCTGGGAAAGACTGAAGGCAAAAGGAGAAGGGGACGGCAGAGGATGAGATGGCTAGATAGCATCACGGATGCAATGAATATGAACTTGAGCACGCTCCGGGAGAGAACGCAGGACAGGAAGGCCTGGCGTGCTATGGTCCATGGGGTCACGAAGAGTCGGACACGACTGAACGACTGAACAACAACAACAACAACAATTTCCTTTTAAAAAAGTCTCCCTTATTCCCAAGCAACATTACTTCTGATGTTTGAAAAATATGTTCTTAAACATCAAATGTTTAAAAAATCTATATTAATTATTTACAGTAAGTTAGGTTACTTTGTAAATGGTCATTTCTTTCTCATTCACCCATAAAATAGATCAGTGTCCCAAACGAATGAAGTAAGAACACTAGGCCTGTGCATGGACCCCCTCCTCCCCTGTTCCGCTTTGGATGCTGCTTTGGATCTTCTGAAGCAGCCCCGCTCCACTTTGGACTGATCTGGACCCCCTCCACTTCAACTTGGATCAGGATCCAAAGCGAGATTCGGACATCCGAATCACTCATTTGGGGGTGTTTCCCCATTGACTGGCATGGGAAAACACTAATGGCCATAACGTTTTCAGTTTTTATGATACATACATGAAATATGGGGAACTCTCAGCCCCCCTGGAGGTTACTCCACCTGCCAAAGTTTAGACAGTTTGGCCTGGTGGTTTTTGTACTAGGTGGAGTTAAAATTTGATTTTTTTCCACAAAAACTCTCAAAGCAAAGAACTATAACTTTTCACTGTTTCTACAGTGAACTTGAACTCTGGGCCCCTCTCAGCACCCCTGGAGGGCATCCCAACTGCCAAAGGTCAGACAGTTTGGCGCAGTAGTTTTTGTGCAAGGTGCAAGTGAAGTTTGATTCCCCCCCCACAAAAACTCTCAAAGCAAAGAGCTGTAACTTTCTTTGAAGTGCAAATAGTACTACTTCCTGTTCACAGTCAATAACCTCAGGGTCTCTTTGGCTGCATTGCCTGGGAAAACACTAGCTGGTAGTCAGGAAGAAAACAAAGACAGCAACCCTGCCAGGCAGGCACGTTGACTTGAACAAAGAGCAATGACAGCTGTCTGCTGGACTGACAGAGGCAGGAAGCAACACAGCAGTGCTGCTAATAATATATAAGTTAATATGAATAATATGTATGTACTGTTTTGCCCACTGTATTGCAATGTGGATGTATTAAATTTGCTTGACCACAACATAAGCGTGCACGCACACACACACACACACACACACACCCCAGAAAAGCAAATACAGAACTACCTACAAGCAAAGAAAAGGATTTTATTTATTAGTGTGTGTGTGTGTGTGTGTGTATGGAAAACATAAAGTTCAAGACATGTGTGTGGGGGGAATACGAGCCAAGAGCAAGCAAAGAATAGGGAAAAAAAACCCTTTTCTTTAATTTATGTTTTTTGAGCATCAAGCTGGAAAGGAAACAGACAGTTAACTTCAGAAGGGGTGGGTGGGGGAAGCCAAACAATAAGACAAGGCATAGGTAGGCTGCTATAGTAATATTTCTTTATTTTAGAATTTAGAAAGAAAGAAAAAAACCAAAATTATTGAATAATAATTTAAAAGGGTTCGAGGGGTGGGGGAGACTGAAAGAACAAGCCAAGAAGTAAATGTTTGTTTTTAAAAATCTAGAAAAGACAGAGTTGGATGGAGAAGGACTAGGATAAAGGAATAGAAGATGTAGTGAGCGCATGGACACCCCCCACAGATCTAACCAAACATAAAACCCCCCCACACTCTCCTGAGTCCCAACCAACCACCTCGCGCAATGAACAATAGAACGTCAGGGGGAACTCTGTAGTGTAGGAACAAGCCAAGAAGAAACTAACTAGTAAATATATTTTTAAAAAAAAAAATCTAGAAAAGACAGATTTGAATGCAGAAGGAAGGAATAGAAGAAGAAGCTGCAATGAGTGCATGCACCCCCTGCCAGATCTAACCAAACAAACACAGTCCTCTCCCAACCAACCACCTCATGCAATGAACAAATGCAGCCTTTCTCCAAACTATATATACCCCCCTGTTCCACCACTGTCTCTATTTTGGAGACTGCTGGCTTAGGTTCAGCCCTAGAGTTCCCATTCACCAAAGCACACTCCCTCCTCCTCCTCCGCTTGCCTTCCCCCCTCCCTCCACCACCTCCTCCTCCTCCTTCCCCTCTACATGATCTTTCAAAAGTTAATACATTTTGGAGACAGCCTGTCTGGGCTGCTCAGAAGGCATAAGAAGAGCTCTGAATCTCAAAGGTGGATGAGGTGCCTTGTGGAGGAACCGCTTTGCTTCGGAGCACCTTGGTGCTGGTCTGATCTGCCCCCTATCATGATGAGGCACCTCTGAATCAGCCTGCTACACCTCATTATTTGGACTTTGTACTGAACTGGTGCACAGCCCTAAAAATACCGATCCTAATTGTTGGGTTATATGAACTCCTTTCCTTGGCCTTGCCAAAGTATACAAAATATTTCCACTGCACTCATTTTAACTTAAAATGTATTCTTGGACAGGAAGGAACAACAGTGAACTGAAAAGAAATAGGAGAAGATTTTGTATGGGCAGACCTTAGTTTGAAAATCATTAGCTTTGGCATTTTCTTTCCAACAGATAAAATCAGGATTCTGTAATCATTATTTGTGGCTTCTATCCTTTGAATAGATGAGACAACCAAGAGAACTAGTATGATGGTTCTTCCCTGACCTCCACATTTGTACTTCAGGGGTGGGGGGTGGGAGGAATGCATGTTGCTTCTCTAAAATACAGAACCAATTATGTGAACTTCAGTTACCTGAACTCCTTCTTTTAATTGAGATTAACTATGGGCCAATAAACCTGGGATGGCCAGTGACTCAACAGGGAACTACTGCCAATCCTTGCTATCTGTTGCATTCACACATAGGGATGGGGGAGAAATTTGTTTGGTATGCAACATACCCAATTTTGCACTTCTGAACCAATACATGAACAGAAACTCAGTTATCCTTTGAAATTCAAACTTCTCCAAATTTTGCGATGGAGTTCTCTGCTCAAAAAATGCATACAAAAATGGGTTTATTACAGGAGAGTGTGCAGAAAAATTCCTGTATTAGTGAAAATAATGTTAGAAATGCATTATATTAGGGAAATTGCTTGCAAAAATGTGTACATCAGGCAAAATTGTGTCCAAAATGCATCTATTAGGAGAAATACACACACAAATTCATACGACTTTTCATGTGAACTTTAAAAAAATTCTCAAAATTTCGAACAAACTGAATTTAAAGTTCAAAAAATGCTCAAATTTCAGAATAAACCAAAGTTAAGATCAGAAAAATGGGAAATGCAGGAAAACAAAAACAAAATTGACAGATTTGTCCATCCCTATTCACACCATATTTTCAGGATTACTTAAAAAAAACCCTTAGACATAGATCTTAAGAAATGTATTGTCATTTGTATGCTATGCTATCCACTTTTTTATTGTAGAGACAAATTTAAGGAGTTTGCAAAATGGGAGGGAAAGGGTTTATATAAACTCACTGATCTATATCATGGCTTGCAATCAAAAACTGGGGCACAGATAAGAGAACACTTATCAGAGGATATACTGTGGCTTCAATTACACCAAATTCTTCATTTCACATCTACACCAGCCATAAAGGTGCAGGTTGTGCAGCCCCTAAACAGCTCTGAAAGTTTAGTGACTTGGGCAAAACCTGAAACAAAGGTCTTAGCTGCAAAAATATATAAGGTGTTAAATGCCAAAGTTATTGGTAAGGCAGAGAGAGCAAAAATGGCATGGGGAAAAGACCTGAATTGCACTATCAGCTCAGCACAGTGGTAGCGCTATGCTTGAAGGCCCTTATGAGGTCTGTGTCACATAAAGTGAAAGAAATTGCATTGAAGATGAGGCACAGGTGTTAAGTTACTCCAGTAAAGTGGAGCTATTTTAATTGTAATGTGAATCCTAGTTGCTGGAGGTGTAGAGGCACCTACCTCCATATGTGGTGGGATTGCCCAGTGGTACATAGGTTTGGGGTCCAAGTCTTTGCCTTTGCCAGTGAGGTCAGACAACAAGATACAACACCATCTGCAAACTGGGACCACTATCTCTTTATATGGACTCTAACACACAAATAAGACATAAAGAGCTCCTGACTTTTTTCTGGACAGCAGCCAGGTTGGTCATAGGTGCTAACTGGAAATCAGCAAATGAACTTTCTCTTACCATATGGAAACAGAACATTTGGGACCTTGCACTAATGGAGAAACTCACTAGACATCTTCCGGTACAAAGAGGCCAAGTATTATTATTACTATTAAATTTATTAATCGCCCATCTGGCTGGTCACCCAGCCACTCTGGGCGATGTACAGCATACAATAAACTGTTTAAAATAATAAAATTCTACAATAAAAACATTTTCTAAAATACTCTAACCCACCCCAAATGCCTGCCTGAACAACCATGTTTTTAATGCATGGTGGAAGCTCATTAAAGAGGGGGGATGGCAGAGTTCCCTAGGGAGGGAGTTCCACAGAGTGGGGGCCACCACAGAAAAGGCCCTCTCCCTTGTCCCCACCAGTCTAGCTGTCCTGGCTGATGGGACAGAGAGAAGGCCATCCGAGGCTGAAAGTAGAAAGTGACACTTTTGGAATATGGTGTCCATTCATTGAATTTGCTAATATTGAGAAGAATACTTAGGAGATGACAACCTCCTAAGTCTGTGGGGTGGGGGGAGATGATCTGTCCCTCCCCCGGAATCCTCCCTGGCTGGCTCCACTCCACGGCAAGTCCACGGAGCCACCGGCCAGGCCCGTCCACAGCTGGACTTACGTCCACTGCCGGGCTGTGGGCGCAAATGGTGTCGGCTATGCCAGATGCCATTTGGGTCAGCAGTCCGGGGCAGTGGATGGATGGCAGCGGACAGACCTGGATCAGCTGGCAGCAGGTAGGGTCTGTCCAGGGAGAATTTTGGGGGGTGGCGGGGTGTGTGTAGTCCATGGCAGAATGGACTACTACCCCCCCCAAATCCAGCCTCATTGGAGTCCGTGGTGGATTTCTCCACCATCTCTAGAATCTTGCGTATAAGTCTATGTGTCCATAGGCTTATAGACAAGATTCATGGATCTATTTTGCATATAAGTCTATGGGCACATCCTCCAAATCGCCTTTTTTTTTTTTTTTCAAGACATGGTAATCAGCAGGGACAAGGAGGAGGTGAATGGCTCTGACTGGCATGGAGGTAAGTGGTCCCAAGGAGGAGGTGAATGGCCTGGAGCGGAGGTAAGTGGTCCCAATCCTCTGTGGATTCCTGAGGCCGGATTCCAAAGAAGCTGGCCTCATTTGAATCTGCAGCAGATTTCTCTGACATCCCTAGAATTCAGGCATCACTGGTATGTACATACTTGCCACTCAGATTCTCTGACAAAAAAATGTAGGATGAGCATGCCTGACACATGCAAAGCTCAAACCTGCTTAACAGCTCCATCTCTTCTAGCAGAGTATCTGCCACCTTGAAAAAGCATCCAAAGGTCTTTGCTTTCAGCCTGAACTCAAATATGCTTCTGATTAATTATCTGTTTTCCAGTGGTATGAAGATTACTTTGCTTTGCTTCACTTTACTTTTTAGTGTTAGCATATTGATTAAGCCTCCTTAAAATCCCATTACTTAGAAGAAAAGAATACTATTCTATATGCAGCTGTTGAGATAATTTTCTTGTTCTGTCTCTAAAGCCATATTGTTAACCCATAGTTCTCTGGTGCTGTAAGTATGGCCTCTTTGGGAATACAAGAGTTACTTCACTTGGATTTTAAAGTGAGAACATGGCCTTTGGAGATGTGAGACATTTTAGGTATAGTGGTTCCCCAGGATAACTGGACAACACAACTACTTAAAGTGTAAAGTGCAATGATAACTCCAGATACCATGAGCTCTTAGCCTTATCACAGCTTCTGTATCGATTAACAAAAACATATCTGATGGCATGGCCCAATTCCTGCGACTTGTTAGGTAGTGATGGGATCCCATTGCATTGACAGAGCCTGGACTTAGGTTAGGCCAGCACAGTGGATCTACACCGGCATAGTGACACCTTCACACAGGCAGGACCTACGCCAATGGGACCCTTATAGTAATGGAAAACCCACCAGGGCAAAGAGAAAAACTGACTGGTGGAAGAAAAAGAGAAAAGCTGATTGGTGGGAAATTCAGGACAGATAGAAGGAAATACTTCTTCACACCGCACAATTCCAGCAGGTCGTTATGAGAACAGTTATGTAACTTTGCTTAGTTTACTCTTCTCTACCCATCCCCTTTTCATTTTGTGTCATGTCTTTATTAGATAGTAAGCCTGCAGGCAGCAACTGTCTTGTTTTAAATCTTTGTACAGTGGTTAGGACATTTTAGGCACTTTAGTAAATAAATAATAAATATAATTGTCGTAGCAGCAGTAGTAAAATATACTGTTTACGGAAAATGCTATTCTTCATCCAGCTGAGATGGTGGGATATTGATGTCATAGTTTGATCAGACTATTCAATATTTGAATTTCAGGAATGATATTTTGACTATTTTGATTGGGTAAGTGAATGAATGTAGATAATTTGAAGTTTACTAAATGATTATGCAATTTGTCTATTAGATACTGTCAAATTCATTGCTGTCAGCTACAATACCATGCTGCGTTCTATTACAAAATCTTTGGAAGTTAAATGCAGGTGCTGTAAAACTGACCAAACATTGCCAAACAGTCTCACATCCACAGTATATTGGTGACTATTCACCAACAAAATTAACAGCAGGCAATTCCAAGAATTGGATAGAGGGAGCAAAAAACCATTTAATCTCTACTAAACAGTCAGGAATTCAGAAAGCCAATGGATAACAAAGTTCTGATCTGCATAAGGTATGGAACAGGCCAGGTGGTGGTAGAGGAATCCATAAAGGTCAAATGCCTCAAATATCCCTAGCTGATGCAAAGAGTGAGTCTAACAAAAAAGTCTGGTCAAGCATATTCCATTATGTTCCCTCTTACCACTCTCATCTCACTTCCTCTGCCACATGGTAAGAGCATTAGGCCATGTTCATGCTATCTGTGGGCCTACAGTGCAGTCTACTGCAAAGACCAAAATGGCAGCACACATTTATTTTAAGCAGAATCTTGTAAATGGATGCTAATGAAACTAGGAACTGTTTCTCTCCTTTGGATGGTCTAGCAGCTCTTTGGATTAAGCAGAGCTATCAAAAGTTGTGCTCACTCTCCTATATCACAGTGTTGGTTTCCTGCTTTTTTTATATTGGCTTACGCTGTTTGATCCCTATGCATGACCTTGTATTTGGCAGTATTATTAAAGTACATATTGTTGGACTGGGCCCAGGTTACCACAGGGATCCAGATGGCTTCTGGAAATGCCCTGGCCTCATCATTATTTAAGAAGGTTCTTCTGTTTGTCTTAAGGGGTTACAATGTTTGTGAAACCAGGCGCCCTGACAGATTAATTAAAAAAGAACTCTGCTCAGTTATATCTCACAGTTTCCTCTCCTCTATGTGCATTATTCATGTGTAATAATGCAAAACAGACTACTTGATCTTGTTATGCCAAACACTTTATGGTGCTTGGCTTTTTGGAAGCTGGAAAAACAACACAGGTACTAGCAGCTTGCTGAGAAGCTGGGACAGAAGAAATGCAGAAATAGGGAGCAGCCAAGGAATCTAAACAGATTTTTGTAAAGGCGGGAGCACATGAGACATCACAAAACAGGAATCCAAAGACCAGAAGGGTATATGAGAAATAGGCATTTATTTGTATGTTCTTCTCTCCTAATGTTGCAGGAAAGATAGTTCAGCACAACAGAAAGGCATATAACAGCCATCAATATGTACAAATTTAGCTCATAAGCTAACCATTGACTGACTGGAATTCATTTTCTTGGGAACATCATTTCATAATTGGTAAACACCAGCATTTCCTAACTTTTTTTGCCTTTAAAGCAGGAAAGCGGGGGGGGAAGCAGTTGCCTTGATCACTACAGGCTCACAGTCCCCTAGAGATTTAGTAGAAACTCAGGAAAATGTAGCAATATGAGAAAAGGAAAGAAACAACAACCATCTTCACCAACTCTCTATCATTTTCCCCAATATATCACAAGCCCATCCCAGCCAGTCAGTATCCTGTTCCTCTCAGTGAGGAATGCATTCAGCTGACTGCACACTGGCCAGCTTTTTTTCCTTACTGAAGCCTTAAACAAACATAAAATATAAGGTTCTGTGACATCTGCAGCCTGTTGCCTGCCATTCCCCTTCTTCTCACTGCAAATTCTTTGATACCTTCTCTTTAAGGATGGACACATCTGTCACTTTCACTTTCTCCCACAAATAGTGGATTAACCACAGGGCTAAGGGGACTGCAGCCCCCAGCCCAGTATCTCAGGTGGCCCACTAGCTATCCCAGATTCCCAGTTTTCAAATAATAAAAAAGAGCAAGTCTCTAGCCCCTGCAGAACCTGAGATATGAGGCAAAATGTTCAGGCACATTCCCAATCATTTTTGTGGGGAATGGACCATTGTTTTGTCCAATTGTTTTGTGAGAGGTAGGCCTACTCTCACCTTTCAGTGTGTTTAGCCAATGAGTGAAGCTGCCACTTGAATCAACATTTAGCCATAGAGAGAAGTGTAGAGCGACCACTTATTGTAGAAGGGACTCACTGGTTCATTTTAAACCTCCTTTTTCTTTTGGTCCCAGGAAGCTGTATGTGAGTGCACACAAAGAATTTGAAATGGTGGTCTTTCTGAACGTTTCCTGTGTCAGCTATTGGTGATGGCAGAAGCGTATCCCCCTGACCAGTCAGCTACTCCTCCCTCCCTCCTATTGCATCAGGAAAACAGCAACACACCAACTAGGGATGGCAGAGAAATCCGCCATGGACTCCAATAAGGCTGGATTCTTTAGAATACGGCCCCCTAGAGACTGTGGCAGAACAGATGACTACCCCCCGCCACTCCCCGAAATCCTCCCTGGTCGGACCCTACCTGCTGCTGGCTGGTCCGGGTCCATCCGCTGCTGCCATCCATCCACTGCCCTGGACTGCAGCCACAAATGGTGTCCAGCGTAGGGGACGCCATTTGCAACCCTGCTCTTTTCGGTGATAGGCTACATAAATATTTACATAGCCTATCACCAAAAAGAGCAGGGATGCAAATGGCATCCCCTATGCCGGACGCCTTTTGCAGCTGCAGCCCGGCAGCAGACAGAAGTCCAGCTGCGGACAGGCCCAGTCGGCAGCTCCACGGACTTGCCGCGGAGTGGAGCTGGCCAGGCAGGATTCCGGGGGGAGGGACGGATCGCCTCTCCCGCCCCTGCGAATGCCCAGACCGGAACGGTAAGTGGGTTTCATACACCCCTAACACCAAATCCCCAGTGCGTAAGTGTGTTGTTTAGACTTTCAGCCAAAAGAATGTCTTCATCCATTGAGTTGTTTGAGGAAGGAAAGGGGTGCAGGAGAAGAGGTATTTCGCTTGCAATTCCATGCTCATATATCTGATAGTAAGCCTTACTGAATGCAATGAGACTTTTTTCTAAGTAGGCATGCAAAGGATTTTGCTCTAAGGCTACAGTGCTTTACTTAGGTGTAAAATACATTGATCAGAGTTAGTTCTGAGTAGACAGGTACAGGGTTGCACCATTAATAAACACTGGGGGTAGCATTCTTAGCCTATTGCAACAAAAACAAGTCTTGTTCACCTCACTGTTTTCAATACCCTTTCTCGAACACACAAACCACGTATGGCGTATATAAACTAGAGTTGGGCACTAACGGACTCTCAAAATTCTCCAGCCTATTTGTGGGCAGAGAAATTGAGAGGGGGGGGCAATTTCACCAAATTTCTCCTAGAGGAGGAACAATTCTCCAACACTTTCTCACAGATATGGCTTGCCATTGGCAGGGGTTGTTGCACAGGTCCTTTCTTTTTTCCTAAGGGGTTTTGGTTTGTTGCATTGTTCCTGCAAGTGGTAACAGCATAAACTGTGTTGAGGCTTCCACTTTTCTGAGGCAGAATTCTTAATTCCTTTCTGTTATTAAGCTTACCTAATCACTGTGAGGTGGCCAAGGATGCTGTGTGTTCTCTCTATATTGCACATTTTTCCATTGCTCTGCAGCCTCCCAGGCCACCTGCACTTTCTGACCTAGAATCATAGAATAGTAGGGTTGGAAGGGGCCTACAAGGCCATCGAGTCCAACCCCCTGCTCAATGCAGGAATTCAAGTCAGAGCATCCCTGACAGATGGCTGTCTAGCCTCGTCTTGAAGGCCTCCAGTGTGGGAGAGCCCATCATCTCCCTAGGTAATTGATTCCATTGTCGTATTGCTCTAACAGTCAGGAAGTTTTTCCTGATATTCAGCCAGAATCTGGCTTCCTGTAACTTGAGCCCATTCATCCATGTCCTGCACTCTGGGATGATCGAGAAGAGATGCTGGCCTTCCTCTCTGTGACAACCTTTCAAGTACTTGAAGAGCACTATCATATCTCCCCTCAGTCTTCTCTGGCTAAACATGCCCAGTTCTTTCAGTCTCTCCTCACAGGGCTTTGTTTCCAGTCCCCTGATCATCTTTGTTGCCCTCCTCTGAACCCTCTCCAATTTGTTTGCATCCTTCTTAAAATGTGGTGGCCGGAACTGGACACAGTACTCCAGATGAGGCCTAACCAGTGCTGACTAGAGGGGAACTAGTACTTCCCTGGATTTGTAAGCTATGCTTCTATGAATGCAGCCCAAAATAGCATTTGCCTTTTTTGCAGCCACATCACATTGTTGGCTCATATTCAGCTTGTGATCGAAAACAATTTCAAGATCCTTCTCGATTGTAGTGTTGCTGAGCCACGTATCCCCCATCTTGTAACTGTGCATTTGGTTTCTTTTTCCTAGGTTTCATCTAGCCCACTTTGAGCTAGTTTGCTCATCAGGATATCATGGGGCACTTTGTTGAAAGCTTTGCTGAAGTCGAGGTATTTGATGTCTACAGCATTCCTACAGTCCACAAAGGAGGTTACTTGATCAAAAAATGAGATCAGATTTGTCTGGCAGGATTTATTCTGGACAAATCCATGTTGGTTTCGAGTAATCACTGCATTGTTTTCAAGGTGCTTACAGAATGATTGCTTTATAATCTGCTCCAGGATTTTCCCAGGGATTGATGACAGACTGATTGGTCTGTAGTTCCCAGGTTCCTCCTTTTCACCCTTCTTGAAGATAGGGACAACATTAGCCCTCCTCCAGTCATCTGGTACTTCTCCCATCCTCCATGATTTCTCAAAGAGAATAGACAGCGGTTCTGAGAGTTCTTCTACCAGTTTCTTTATTACTCTAGGATGCAGTTCATCTGGCCCTGGAGATTTGAACTCATTCAAAGTAATTAGGTGTTCCTTGACCATAAGCCTATCAATCTCAAGCTGCAATTGTGGCCCTTTAGCCTGTACTTCGCCTTTGCCAGGGGGGTCATAGACCCTCTTTTGGGAGAAGACTGAGCCAAAGTAGGAATTGAGCACCTCTGCCTTTTCTTTTCATCTGTTATCATTTTGCCATCCTTATTTAATAGCTGAACAACCATTTCTTTCCTCTGCCTTTTACTATGCATGTAGCTGAAGAAAGCCTTTTTGTTGTTTTTAGCATCCCTCACTAACCTCAGCTCGTTCTCAGCTTTAGGCTTCCTGACACCATCCCTGCAATTCTGTGCTACCTGCCTGTACTCTTCCTTTGTTACTTGGCCTTCTTTCCACTTCCTATATGTGTCCTTTTTTGTTTTCAGGGCATCTCTAAGCTTTTTGTGAAGCCACATTGGCTTCTTCTGTTGTCTTCCACCTTTTCTTCTTGTTGGAATTGTTTGTAATTGTGCCTTGAGAATTTCCTTTTTTAAAAGCTCCCACCCATCTTGGACTCCTTTTCTCATTAGTGTCACTTGCCATGGGACCTTACTGATCATTGTTCTGAGTTTATTAAAATCAGCTTTCCTAAAATCCAGGGTACGCATTTGACTACACTCGGCTTTTGCTTCCCTTAGAACCAAGAACTCAAGTACAACATGGTCGCTTTCCCCCAGAGTTCCAGTGCTACTTTATCCACTAAGTCATCTCTGTTGGTTAGGATCAAGTCAAGGATAGCTGATCCTCTAGTTCCTTCCTCTACTTTCTGTAAGAGGAAGTTATCCACCACACAAGTCAGGAATTTCCTGGAGGGGCCATGTTTTGCAGAATTTGTCTCCCAACAAACATCGGGGAAATTGAAGTCCCCCATTACTACTACATCATGCTTCCTTAAAACACTGGCAATTGGCTTTTCAAAAGTTTCATCCTCGTCTTCTCCTTGATTGGGTGGCCAGTAGTAGACTCCAACCACCAGGTTCCTTTTATTCTTTTCTCCATTTATTTTGATCCAGATGCTCTCGATGGGGCTACCTGTATTTCTGTGCAGAGATATGTATTTTTCACATACAGTGCAACCCCACCTCCCTTTCTGTTCCTCCTGTTCTTTTTGAACAAGTTATATCCTTCAGTTGCTGTATTCCAGTCATGAGAGTCATCCCACTAAGTCTCAGTTATACCTATCATTGCTATCAAGTCATAATTTCCCTCCTGTATTAAGAAGAGTTCAAGTTCGTTCTGTTTGTTTCCCATACTCTGGGCATTAGTATACAGACATCGAAGACCATGTGCTTCATAGTCTGGCTTTCTTCCTACATGTGTCTGAAGACTATTATTGGGTGCTATCAGAGCTGTTCTCTCTGTTGCAGTGGATGTGCCTACGTCCATTGTTACCCCCAACTTTACATCTCCCTCCCCCGTAGGATTCAGTTTAAAGCCCTCCTGATGAAGTTCTTCATGCTGTGGCCAAACACATTCTTCCCATCCTTTGTGAGGTGCAACCTGACCCTTGCCAACAGCCCATCTTCCAGGAAGTATAGCCCGTGGTCCCAGAATCCAAATCTCTCTCATTGGCACCACCTTCATAGCCAACTAATAAAGCCCCATGGGAGGAATTGCCTCATGATGCTTTCCTCATGATGACTGAAGTTCAGGAAGCCAAGGAGGCTACAGCCTGCCACAGAGATTATTGTTAAGGCTGTGCACTGCTTCTGCCCGAAGCCCGAACTCCGAGTTGAAGTGGGGTGCCTGTGTGTGTGTGCGCACATGCACAAGTGTTGTGTGTGAGTTCAGTATTGGGGGCAGTATAGGGGCCCAACTACAGATGGCTAGCTCTGGGGCCCATCAAGTCCTTGATCCGGACCTGCTCCCATGTTTGAATTTTTAAAATGTCAAATGCTTCCTGTCCCATTTATGAAGAAATGTGGGAAAGTTCTTATATAAAAAAAAGAACTGAACGAACTCTCCTCTATCGCTCTTTCTCTTAGAACATCAGGGTCGCAGAGAAAGGTGCCTTCATACCAGTATGACAGACTGCAGTTTTATCTTGAACCCCCCCACCCCAAAACAGAAATATCGACAACAGTTCTGATCGAACGGATCGCTCCAATGTTCTCTAGGATACCCTTTAAATATTATCTTAACTGTGTGGACCTGCGTTTTTAATGACTCAACTAGAGCTGTATCCAAATGGCTTCTCAAAATTCTCCATCCTGCTTCTGGGAACAGACATTGGAGGGTCCATTTCACCAAAAGGACAAACTTACTGCTGCTGTTGCTGCATTGGTAGCCTGGCCACCCTTCTGTATTTTCCACAAATGCCCTGGACCTCGTGTCATTCCAGGGTATTGGGGCTGGGTGGTGAAGAGGGAATAGTGGCCACCCAAAAATAGTGTCAGTCAGTCTGAAAATATTCAGAGAACATTTTTCAAAGTGATTTTCTATTTCTGGAGGAGAGTCTGTGAGAGGAAAAGAAAAAAAAATCTCAGAAATGTTCTCAGAAAATGTCTTCTGAGAAATTTCAGCTCAATTCTAGACTCATCTGTGTACACGTGTGTGTGTGTGTGTGTGTGTGTGTGTGTGTAATCATGTGGGGGTTCCCTGGAGAATTTAATAACGCCCCCTCCACTGGGAAGAAAGCCTATTTTGTGATCCAGGCCCATATGATCTATAATATAGTAGGCTGGACACAACTTTTGGTTTCTCAGCTTAAGCTTCCAAAGCTATGTGATCAGCCTTGGCCCACAAAATTGGGTCATTAAATTATGTGGTGCCCAGAAAAACTGCTTCCCTGTAGCAAAGGTAACTTTGGGATATGAGGGATGTGACTCCTGGGGTATAAGAATGCTCAGGAGCCCTTGACTTTGCTGAAACAATTAGTGGTAGGTCTGGAAGCAATGTTATCACATTGCTCCTTAAACCTTCTAGCAAATTCTCCTCCAGCCATAGCTTTTCCTGGAGTTTATGAGTGTCAAAACTTTTACTCAGAAAGAAAAGTAACTTGAGATGAAGGAGATTTAGAGGAAGCAATGCCACAGGGACATGCAGACAACAGAAGAGTAAAAGATTTTGCACACAACACTTCCTAGATGGAGCACACGAGAGAGAAAAGACAGGACCCTAAAAGAGAAGAAACATTAGCACAATTCCATTGTGCAAGTAACAGTGCAATGCTTTACATGTTTACTCAGAAATATGTTCCATTGTGTTCAATGGGACCTACTTCCACGTAAGTGTGTCGAGGATCACAGCCAACGGCACAGACTATGCCCAGAAGATAACATGGTTCACAGTAAGAGATAGGAGTTTAATAACAACAAAAATTAGGAACACCGGAAGCTGCCTTATACTGAGTCACACCATTGGCCCATCAAGCCCAGCATTGAAAACATTGAGTGGTAGTGGCTCTCCAGGATTTCAGACAAGTATTTTTATAGCCGCACCTTGAAATGCCAGGGATCAAACTTGGCAATTTCTGCAATCAAAGCACGTGCTCTACCACTGAATTATGGCCCGTGAGCTAGCAGTCTGATCCAATGGATCAGTTCAGCTGAATCAGTGCAAAAAGCCTTTGCATCATTTTGTCCACTGACCAGCTGCTAGGGTCCCTTCTTCATATTTTTAGATGAATGCCTTAAGATGTTTTCAGTAGGGATGGATGGACTCACCTCCATCCAAGTTGCCCGGGCGCTCAATGAGCCACTGCCCCTGCCTGTGCATGCCAGACCTGCTCGTCAAGCCACCACGCTTGGCTTGACCTGCACACCGAGTGCCCGTGTGCCCGACAAATGGGTCCAGCGGCCGCCCGCTTCCTCCCCAAACCACCATGTTGAGTAAAAACAGTGGCTTGGCTATTTCTGCAAACTTAATGTTGAGGAAATGGTGGGTGTAAAGGGGCCACAGGCAGTGGCAGGACAGGAGGAGGATGAGAGAGAAGCCCATCCCCTCTCATCCTCTTTCTGACTTGCCAGCGCCACTGCCCCCATGGTAGCTAGGATGGGAGGAGGAGAAGGGAGCTCCCTTCTCCTCTTCCCATCCTAGCCCCTGCAGTGGCAGCAGTGCTGGCTGGGCAGGGGGAGGATGAAGGGAAGACCCTCTTGTCCTCTTCCTGCCCTGCCACTGCTATAATGTTGCAGAAATTTAAAGAAATACCCACAACACAATTTTTATGCAAAATGGTGGCTCGGGGAGGAAGTGGGTGGCTGCCAGACCCACTTGCGGACCACGCTGCACTCGCAGATAGGGTCCAGAAAGTCACAGCAGCTCAGTGAGCTGGGTGCTCATGATGTCCCTAGTTTTCAGTGTGCAGATGCGAATGTCAAGAGTGGATGCAGCAAACGAGCGTTTTCAAAGATGAATATCATTGAAGTGCACGTCTTATGGGAAAGAGCTCCTTAGGAGAGCTTTCATCTTCCTCACCTATATGAATGCTGTATGGAATGGATGGATCTGCACTTAGAGATGTGTGAGGATTTCGTTTTTGCTGACAAAACATGCGAGCGTGCCCCATTTGAAGCTCCAAACTCAAGCAGGAGCATGTGTCCACTGAACATTTTTGCAAACTGTTGAATACATGCTCACATTCATCTCATAGTCATTACCAATTCTCAGTTCGACTTGCACAAATTTCCTAATTTGCACAAATTACCTCAGTGGACTGAATCAGCCTGCTTTAGTCTGTGGAGGAAATTTGCACAAATGTCCCATTGAATCATTGCTTAATTTGCTCAAATGTCCTGTTCAAGCAAGGTGAGCAGCTATCAGAAACATGAATGGGATAGGGTATGGGCGAAGTGGCAAGAAGATTTTCAAACAACCTTAGTGATATCAGACATCATTTGCCCATCTCTATCTGCACTCCAGCCTCCAGCACTGGAGCACCCGTGACTACTTTGTCAAACTTTAGGATCCTGTACAATGAACCGTCTGTAGTCCACTTCTCTCTCCCTGCCTTGCTCCAATAAGCCTAAAATTGTACCCATCCAATGCTGTTAGCCATCAAGTCAGTGTAGTGACTGATTTATGGGATTTGTCTGTGAGAGACAATACTAGATGACAACTAGATGTAACTGGAAAAATGTTGAGAACTTTATGGTATTCATGTATGAATACCATGAACTTTATGGTATTCATGTATAATACACTACCTAAGAAATTCCATCATGTTCTTGTTCGTAAACAGAATTTTTCTCCAACCAAAAAAATAAATTGTTTCCTTTCCTTATGGTTATTTCAGCCATCTGCAATACAGCAATATTAAAGAAAACATACACTGTTTTACAGAAGTTAACTAACAAGATGCTGAATAGGGATGTATGAGAAATAGGGATGGCGCGGGTGCCTGATTCCATCCAGGAATCCATCAGAATCCCCCCCGTACCCCCGGGCTCCATTCACTGAACCTCTGCACCCACTTGCCCCCTGCCTGTGCTTGGCAAGCAGCCTGCAGTAACACTGGAGGCCTTATTGAGCTCCGTGGTCACCACTTGGGGGGGGGGGAATGGAGGTCGCAAAAATGCCCATATTTACATATGTGCAAAAATGCACATTTTTGTGAATGCACATATTTGCATATGTGCAAAATGCACATTTTCACAGGTATGCAAATATGCACATTTTGCAATCGCCTTTTTAGTTTTCAAAAAATGGCAACCACAGAACTTGACAAGGTTGCTGGGGTACATGTGGGCTGCTCACCGAGTGTGGGAGGGGCTTGAGCGCGGTACGCAGACCAGCGAGCTAGGGCAGGGGCTGGGCAGGATCCTGGAAAACGCGGACGGGGTGGGTTTGCACATCCCTAATGAGAATGTTGTTTTTGCTTGCAAAACATCCAAGCATGCCCAGTTTGAACGCACTGTGCGTCTGAACGCACGCAAAATCGCAAGCATGTGTCCACCAAAAATGATGGCAAATTCTTGAATACATGCTCATGTTCATCTCATTCCTGATTCCCAATTCAATTTGCACAAATTTCCCAATTTGTGCAAATTTCCTCTGTAGACTGAAAAGCCCTGTTCATGCTCACAGCAGCAAGGGTCTCTTCATTAACAGGCTTCCAGGCCATACAATGTCACCTGTTCACATGGGCATTCCAGGAAGCACTGCAGGATTGAGCGGCTGGCTATCTGTGAAGAGGCCAGGCCTGTTGAGACTGTGCACATGGGATTTCAAGGAGGAGGAGGAGGTTGGAAGAGGAGAGATGCAGCCTGGTATGCTGGCTGGTGGGCAAGGAGGACATCTGGGCTTCAGCAACAATTTGTATATACACAACATCTCAGATCTCAGAATAATGGAGAACTTTCATCCAAGATTAGATGGAGGAATGCATAACCCCTCAAGCAAATTACAATTTCTGCTGGGGTAGATTTTCCCATCCCTAACATTCAGTGTGGTGGGGAGGGGGAGTACAGTGGCAAATTATTTGCCACTTCAAAGGCCCTGCAAGTTCACCCCAGCCAGGCGTGGTAGTGGTGGGTGGTCTCACCAATTTTCTCCTCCAGAAGATTTTCAGGTCACTATCCTCTTGTTGGTTTAAATGGGAGGGACAATACCTGTGCCAGATCCAGGCTGATGTAGGTGAGTGGCCTGATTCTGGGGCTTTTGGGGGAGAATGGACCTCGAATGCCACAGTTCCAAGGCTGTCTGCACCCCTGCCTTGCCCTGGAAAACCCCATTTCAGGACCTATGCCAGCAGTAACACCACGAGTGGCAGGTCTATACCCACAGAGCTTTCCATGGGCATACCAAGGGAAATCAGGATGGAACTGCCTCCTGTGAGTAGAGGTCTTCTCTGCCAGTGGAGGTATTTATCTACCCCATCCAAATTCCCTCCAGCCAGTGGATTTGGGGGCTAGGACTGTGCCCAAAGAAGTGCCAGTCTGAACCAGGATTGTTTAACGAGAGATTTGATGAGGGAAGAAACTGTGCCTGTTTTTTTCCTCAGAAATGACAGTAATTCTTTTTCTATCAATAGGTCTGAGCCTTGCTCAAGTTATTATTGATTGCAGATCATTAAAACATGAACACAAAATGGAGAATAGACAGGCTTCTTGTACACAAAAACAGAAAGGAAGACAAAAAGGCCAACTATAATTTTGAAAAAAATAATGTATATCTGAAGAATTCACACAGCATATACTTAATGTAAATAATGAAATATGCAATATAACACAAATAAGTTGGCAATATTACAAAATAATAATACATTCACATAATCAATATGATAGTATGGTTGATGAGCACGCATGTACACATACACACACACATATATGAGGTAGATATGAAAACCACAATTATGCAAATCTCCAAAATATATCAATTATTTATGATAAAGACCTAATTGAACTGATTTTTACTATCGCTCCACCAAGGTACTTGTTCATTTTATAATATTGTTCATTTTGTAATTTAGACAGCTTGTTTATAAAATTATCATTTTTCATCAGTGGTATTAATATACCAGTTATGTAATTGTTAAAATAATATTAACAATTTGTTATATTGTTATTTGCATTATATGCTATATGAATTATTCAATTATATATTACTTTTTCATAACTGTATTGGGCTCTTTGGATTTCCTTTCTGTTCTTGTTCAAAAATGATGCACATGTTTATTGGAGCAGAAAGGAATGGGAGAAGAATCCTGCATTCATACCACCCCATTTCAGATAGGAGCACTAGTAACTGTTGACTAGATCCAGGACATCCCTTGCATGAGTACGAGGCATCAAGGGTAGGCTTGGAGGAGCACCTGCTAAGGGTCCCTCCCCCAGCAGGATCCCACTGACATGAGCCCTCTGGACTTGCTCCTCCTCTTCATTGTTGCAGCCTGCTTGTTTAGCTGCCTCTTTCTCTGGCCCAGAAAACAGAGGTGGTCAGAAAGAGCAGCAGTGGATGCCATTGCCTACTTACTCACTGGCTCTCTACTTGTCAAGGAAGCAAGTGGGATCTATGATAAGAGAGAGGATGAGGAGAAATAGCAGCTAGTGACAATGGTGGTGAGAAGGTCGACCCACTGAGGGAGGCGGTCCATTGAGGGTGCTGGATAGCACTTGTCCAGTGCTGGAGCTGGCACTGTTATCTGGCCACAGAAGGGGGGGGGTATTCAATTTCTGTTAATTCCTTTTCCCAGGTGTATCCCCCCATGAGCAAGAATAAGTGACCCCCTTCTGGCTTATAGCACATTGCTTGGGAAAAGAAAAAGCCTAGCTACTCCCTGCCCTCCCCCCCCCCACGACTGTAAGTAGCTTGGCTTATTTTCTGAAGTTCCCCACCCATCCAGCATTCACCTTTCCAATCCCTTTCCTTTTAAACTACACTTCCTGGCTGGGGCAGCAGATGTTGTGCTCCTGCCATGGAAACAGAGGATGGGCATAGCTTACATTTTCCTGCCTTCTCTTCTCTGACATGCTGGTCATGTGCCAAAAGGCCTTTGTGGGCATTGGGAAATGTAGTTTTCCTAACGGCAACTGCAATTCAGTGGCCACATAATATTCACCCCTTCTTTGAGAAAGCATTATGGACTCCCGTAGTTTGTCCTCAGCAGGCTTCACCAGCTTCTCCACTGGTGACACACACACAGCTAGGGTAGCCATTTGGGCAGAAGATAGTCCTGTATTTGAAAGCCTGTGCAGTTCATGTCCAGTTTAAAGATGAAGACGTGCAGGAAGGGAAAGCAGGAGCCTTGAAGTTGCTCATCAATAATTAGCATCTGGACAGCAGACTGAACAGGCAGGCACTCCAGTCTTCCCCATTATGGTGAGATGTATTTCTTTTTAAATTGTTTATTATTTATTTATTTAAAAGATTTTATCCTTTTCCCAAAAAAGGGGTCACTTGTGGCTTACAAAACATAAAAACAACAGCAGTTATCAATGGCAGGGATGGGCAGACATAATTATAGTAATTATGTTTACATTTGCACCAATACATGTAATTAGCATATACATTTTTTATGCAAATCTGTGTCTTCTTTTTTCTTCTTTTCTGGTAACACATAAGTGGCTGTCCTACACACAGTGGAGCCTTCTACGCTAGACCTCTAGAAAAGACTTCACCAACCTGGTGCCCTCCAGATGTGTTGGGCTGCAACTCCCATAATTCCCAGCTAGCCAATGGCTGGTAGCATGAAAAAGGAGCCAGGAATGCCCTCTCTATTAGTGGAACTCCACTCTTGGTTCTCTAGGGCCAAGCCATCATTTCCTGTTTATTCGTTGTATTTCTTTTTCCATAGCTGAACAGAAACATCCTTCCTTTTCTTGCCTAATAAAATATACAATACAAAATATTAACCTTCCGTTTCTCATAATGTTTTGCAGATTTGGCCTGCTGTGAGATATGTGACCTTGAACAGAACAGGAATGTTTCACATTGGCTACTTCTGAATTGCTACTATTTTGTATCAATCTGATGAAGCCAAATAAACAAGGCAGGTTTCCCCCCCCCCTTGTGTTCTTCATAAAAAAATGAACAGAAAAAACAAAACAAAAGACTAATCTGGCAAAAACTGACTTCAGATATAGGTAGTATACCATGCTATATATATTTTCATAGTCTCTTGAACATGAAGTTTGAAAGGCAGAAATGGTGGCTAGTTTAAACACCTCTTGAAAACACACTTGTTCACACAGACTTTCCCTGACCTGTGTGGGACTGTATTACTACCCTGTTTTATTGTTTATGGTGCTGTGCTGTTTTTAATAGTTTAATGTTTGTAATTATGTATTATTTTATCTAGTTTTTATATTGTTATATTGTATTTTATTGTGAACCACTTAGGAATTTTAATATATTAAATGGTATTCATGAGTGGTATAATAATAGTTTAATGTTTGTAATTATGTATTATTTTATCTAGTTTTTATATTGTTATATTGTATTTTATTGTGAACCACTTAGGAATTTTAATATATTAAATGGTATTCATGAGTGGTATACGTAAATACATAAATGGAGTATCAGAAAACACTTCATACTTGAACATTTCATATTCTCAGAACGATTCTACATCAGGCAGAGCTAGTGGGGAGGTTCCATGGTGGAGAAGCCATCACATCCAAAGTGTCTCAATGTGGACAGAGTAAGAGGTGGAGTGCAGTTTTTTTCTATCTTTTCTCCCCCCCCCCACCTTGACTACAATCGGGCAAAATAAACTATGCCAGCCCTAAGATTGGTGTAGTTTGGAGACATTTGGGGGAACATCTTAGGGGATGGGACTTAGGATCCAACTGATCTATGGCTTTCCCTGAAATGCAGCTGGAATGCCCCAGTTTGGCCCCTACCTTTAGTAGAACAGCACTGGTGAGACAGTAGGGATACATGAGAAATTGGTTTCAGTTCATTTTTTATCAAGATTTACCCAGTATGCACCTTCCAGACCAAGCAGAGACTCAGACACAATCTGCAGTCAAAGTCTGTATATTTCTGAGGTTGTAATGTGATTCGCAGACCCTCCAAAATCTGACACTGTGCATACATTTGAAAATGAGCATGAAAAAAATGTGTACTTCTGAAAAATTCACACAAATACGCTTTAATCAGTGGGAGAAGAATGCATACATTGCAAAGATGAGCACAACTGATGCATACATTTGGAAAGATACACACAAAAGTACACACGAATTTGCATGTGAAGAGGAAAAAACAAAGCCCGCAATTTGATATGGGCTCAAGTTGGAATGAGCTTTGAGATGAAATTCAGAGAACTTCGGTGAGTTTGAATTTTGCTGGTTCTCACATCCCTATGGGACAGCAAACATGGTGGAAGTGGGACAGCAAACTCCAATGCACTGGGGGGACCTTTGGTGTTGGATATGACATCCCACCAGTGGGCCTCACTCTCCACTCCCGGAGTAACATTTCAGCCATAAATTCTAGCACCCAGGTTGCCCTCCAGGGGAGCATAGGATTGCTCCCTTATATGTCCAAATTATTAATTCCCTTGTCCCTTAGGTATTTCCTAATCATTTTAAGGAAGCCTCTTGGTAAGTTTTGCTGGTTCCCCAAGCCCTGGAATATGACATAATAGTAACCTTCAGTGAAGTGCCTGCAGAGCTTAAATTTATAACTTCTAATAAATGGAGACAGTTAGTATCCCTTGTAGCTGTTCCTGTAATCTTCCTCCATAAATTCAGACCTTTTCGTCCCACTTAATATTGGCCAAAGTAACAAATGTGAAAAGAACTTTTTTGTGGTGCAGCATTTGCCATTCTAAGAATTACTAGCTGTATTATGATAGTTCCTATAGGTCTCCCCCGGGGTAAGCACTGCAATATTTTAGGGTCTGCAAAAATGTGGAGTAAGAGACAGATGTTGTCCTGAAGGATTTGTAATAAACCTGAAGAAATTGTTAAGAGAAATATTATTATCCCCATGAATTGGCTTCTGCAATGTCAACAAGGAAGTAAGAAGTTGGCCTTGACCTCATGGATACTTCTTACACTGCCTTCCTTATGGTGCAGAATGGCATCAATAGCTTTTTGGTCCCTTTCAACTTTATAATTATTCTTTCTATGGATGCAATCCTATGTATTTAAAGGGAAGTAAATCTAATTGAACACAGCAGAACCTACTTTTGAATAAACATGTACAGGACCACCCTTTACATGTCCAAGAGCACAATTTGCAACCCATATTTTAAATTATCAAACCAAGCATTACAAAGGAGCAAATCTCAGAAAGAGGTCGACAATTATGTAGAAATTAATAAAACATGCTTGCACAAAATGCGCTGAAATTTGGCAATTTCCCTGGGGAACACAGTGCTTGCTCCACACTTCTGCCTATGGTGCTGATTTTCAGGATGCAAAACTCCACTCCCCCACTCTGACTTGACTACCCTAAAATTCAAGCGTCACTACTCAGGAAACTTGTTTTCTTCATTAAAGCCCTAGTGGTATAACTTACAGAAGCATTTAGAATGTGGCATTTTTGAATTTGACAAATGTGTCACAGAGAACAAACATAATTTTTTTGGAAATGAGTGCTGGATTTCACATTGCTGCTCAGCCATAAAGCTCACTGGGTGTCCTTGAGCAATGTAGCTTACAAGGCTGTTATGAGGATATAATGGAATGATGTCCCCTGTCCTCCCTGATCTCCTTAGAAAAAAGTGGAATACTATGTAGGGATGCTGGAGAAATTCAAGATGGATTAATGAGCTTGGATTTCTAAGAATCCAACCTGCAGAATCTACTGTGGAGTGCCCCCTTCAGGCTGTGTGGAGTCCATGGACTTTTGGATGATTTTTTTTTTTTACTTTCCCAAAATTTACACATATAAATCCGTAGAAAAATACGTAGGCTTATGTGGAAGAAACATTGAATGGAATGGGGGACAATACACTAAATGTTACGTACTGAGGTAAATTATGTAAATACTTTCATAATTATTTCCGTATTTTTTCTGCATGATAAAAAAAATCACATCTGTCTGTGGGCAGATGATGGAACAAAACGCGAAACACAGACGGAGCAGATTTTACATGGTCCGTACAACCCTAATACTACATATTACCAGTGTATATGCCCTCCTCAGCACTAAAATTATATTTGCCCCACCCCTCCACCTCAGTGAATGAAGACACAAGACAGTATTTGGGTGAAAGGACCCAACTTTATTTGCTAACAAGGATTTGCAGTGAGCACTGATTTCAACTTAACGTATATAACTCTGGTGTGGGCACCCCATTACTATTGCCTTCCTGCACCTATAGTGCCTAGATGCAGTTGACCCCAATGGCTGTTTCCCTTCACCAAGCTGAGCAGCATGAAAGGGGGGGCATTAGATCACCTTCCTTGCAATCTCTTTGCCCAACTCTATGCAGCTCATAGAGAAACAACTGAGGAACAGATGTAAGGGGTTTGTGGAGTCCCACTGCTCAGGCCCCCCTTTTCCCCCTCCTCAGCTCTTTCCTGTGCTGGTCAGCTGCTGTGTGTGTGTGTGTGATGGGGGGGGAGTGTCTGCCCATATTTGGGCTCTGTTTGTGCCACCAACAGGTTTCCACAGCAGTGATGCGGCCCTTGGGCCAAAAATGGTTTCTCACTCCTGAAGCAGGCATAAAAGGCATTTCTTGATGTAATTTGCAGAAGCCACGCCAAACTTCCTACTCAGAACAGAAGGGGTGTGTGGCAGGTATATTCATTCTTGCTGTGCTGGATAAAAAGAGGCCAGATTGAGGGTAACACCTGATGAAATAGATACCCTTGGACACACGCCCAAGCAGCCAGACTCAATAAAATGCGGACATAGGGACACTCTAGAATGTGTCTACATTCTCTGAGGGATGGGCAGGCAAAATACACTATTCAGATGTGTGGAGGTGCAACATCCTGGAATAACTCTGTATTTTGCTGAAACCTTTCCATCCCTTCTTGTGGATCCTTAAAAGATTACATCTGGTTTTATCTATGTTCGGGCATGTTTCCCCATACAGCAAAATAAAAAAGAGAGGAAGTTGCATATTTCCATAGATGACTGGTACATTTTCCTTTTGATTGTTATGGGGAAGATTAACAGGGCAGAATTACTAGAGTAGTCTGGGAAGATTCCCCGGAGAGAAGAAGAGTGAGATTGATTTTCTTTCCTCATTTCTTTTAAAATAAGCATTACTAAAGGAAAAACAAAAACGTATGGCATCCAAGCACCACCTGATCACATTTCTCTCCCTACTTTTCACAGAGCAACTGCATTAGCATTATCCACTAATGTAATGCATTTGACTGTTTGACAGAAGAAGGAGAGTGCTCCTTCTTCTGTCTTACACAAATCTGTCCCTTCCCCTTTCCTCATGTGGTTTTCTTTGGTTAATAACACCATCTAAGTAGTTAATGTGGCATTATGATTTGTTGCAAAGCGGAAGTCTGAACAGTGCTTGACCTCACACAGATCACCAATGATTTAAAGTGGCAGTCTAAATTCTACACATTAGCCTGGGCTACAACATTTAATATACCCATAAAACAGAGTTACTTCAAAGCAGAACCAGCTAAGAAGCAACATTCAGAATACAAATTTAAACATGCCATGAGAGGGGAAAAACATTATTGGCAAACAAATCTGTTGTGGCCCTAAATTGTTACCTACTAACCATTTCGATTTCCTTTCTTTTAATGGAGAAAATTTCAGAGCATTGCTTGTCTTATATAAGGTAGCATTATTAGTCACTTCTACTGCTTTCAATGTGCAATATATATTAGGAGCTTTATTTTCTTCATCCTAATTTCACAACATTTTTTTATTCCAACTAAAATTAGTTCATAGAACAAGAGAAAACCATAATTTCCCAGTAAGCTCCTTTTAGAAGAAAACTGTATTTTAATTAGTGTCTTTATAAAATGATAATAATATTCTCTCTCTCTCTCTCTCTCTCTCTCTCTCTCTCTCGGAATGCCTCTTTTGCAGGGAATGAAGAGTTTTGCAAAAGTAGAGTGTGATGTTGGGCATAGCACTACTTTCCAAGCTGATTCTGAATTGAGCTGAGGGATTTTGCTCATTACTAATTATAAACACATCAGATTGAGACCAGCAACACTGAGCTGGTTCACATGGTTTACCAGCTGTAGTGAAAGAAAGTACATGAAAGGCACTCTCTCTCTCTCATACACACACACACACACTGCAAATATAAGGTAGCGATGCAGGTACTATGCATGTACAATTCAAACAATGTCCCCTTCCCATTTTGAGGAGGAAGGATTCTGCAAATCAGCCATTTGCATACACATGCTACACATTATCTCTTCTACATCAGGGGTAGGCAACATGGTGTCCGTGAACACCAATGCAGTCCCAGACACCTTTCTTGGTGCCTACCAAGGTGCCCTGCTGCTCCCACTTTTTTTAAAAAATAAAATGTTTTCTTACTGACAGTTGGGACTGCTATGATATAGCTTCCTGTTGGTGCTGAAAACTGTAGGTTCAAAGGAGTTTAGTGTGTTGGGGTTCAGACACAGTTTCTGCCTTGTACTCACACTTTTGGGCAGGTTACTTGTGCTTTGCTATGCCTCCCATGGCAGCCATTTTGTGCTGGTGTCTAGGACAGTTTCTTAAATTGCCAGATGTGCCCATGGCCCAAAAGGTTTGCCCACACCTGTTTTTCATGGTGGTACTGCAGTGCGAGCCAAATGTGGGCATGTGATCAAGATTATAATGCTGAATGTTGCCTTTGGTCCTCTAATGTCACAGTGGCCTATCTTGGATGTAACCAGAGATAAGCACTATGTGAATGAGCAGAAGTGAGCCTAGGGCTCGAGCACTCCCCCTTCCTTTCTTCTCCTTTCATGTAGTTGTGAGGAGGAGATAGAAGCATCCACTAACTGAAAATTAACAGAAACATATGGGTATATCTGAACTTGGGGGAAACCCTGGTTAGTTTAAACTATGGCTTGTAAAAACATGCCAGGATCCTGGCTTGTTAACAAACCTAGTTAACTAACCCGTGTTTCTTCAATTGGGATGTAACAATAAACTCTGGTTACTTTGAAACAGGAAATGGATCTTCCAATCTCCTCCTTGTGGCTGTGCTGAAGGAGTGGGTGGGAGCATGGAAGCCCAAGGCTCACATCTGGTCATTCATTTAGTAGCCTATGATTTAGTGTTATGTACACAATGAGCCAGTCAGTATTTGTTATTCTTGCAAGTGAATTAACTGCACTGTAGCTTCCATGGGCTATGCTGCTCAGACATTACAACATGTGCTATCAAATAGAGTCTTTCCCAACCTGGTGCATTCCAGGTGTGTTGGATGGCACCTCCCATCATCTCCAGCCAGCATAGCCAACGATGGGGGTTGTCGTCCAACACACCCGGAGGGAAATAGGCTGGGGAAGTCTGAGCTAGGACAATGCTGAAACTTTCAATTTGACTATATTCTAAGGACCATGGACAACTTTTGCTGAATTGAACATCAAAAGCTTTGTATTTTGACCGAGGGCTTTCAAACACCATGCTACTGGTACTGGTTGTTTGAGTGGCCTCAAAGTGGTATGCTGCCAAGGACACTTTTTCCTAGATGCTTATAAAGTAGGCTGCTATGGCAAGTGTCAGATGGCAAGCAGAATGATGGGTTGTTTCTAACATATCAAAATAAAATGTCATTTTTCTAATGTATACAGCCATAGGCCAAAACTACTACTACTACTAATTAGGTTCCCCCCCTGCCCCATCTAAACCTAAAATTATCTTCTTTCTTCAATTATAAAATAAACAGTTTGCAGGGCTTTATTTCAAGTCACAAATATTTTAACCAGAGCTCCCTTGGAGAGAGAAACAGCTTTTACAAGCAGCTGGTGCTAGGTTATATTTGGCTTTCACAGCCTGGATTCAGTTATCTGCTTAGAATCTCGTCAATACCCACACAAACCAATGCTGTGCGTTGTGTATGTGATAGGGGAATTCTTAAAAGAGACTCTGAGTAGCTAGACGATTGGCACTGCTTTGTGTACTACCAAGAGGGCAGCTTGATTTTGTAGGTTGTTCCAAAAATCCATGAGTTTATGGATATCTTGTTGAGGAGGATCAGGAAATTAATTCTGAGCATGATGTGCAGGAGAATTTATAGCAGGGACTGGCGGAAAACCTCTTGAAGCACAAGGACATGGAGGGCACAATCCTATGCATGTTTAAACAAGGAAGTCCTACAACTCCCAGCATTCCCCAACTAGCCATGCTGTCTGGGGAATGTTGAGAGTTGTAGGACTTTATTCTGTGTAAACATGCATAGGATTGCGCCTTGAGTGATGTGTGCTCTCTTCAACTACCTTACCTGTTCTTCACGAACTGTAGGCCTGGTTCACGTTAACTAGACAGTGTAGCTGCAGCTTCCTCATGACCAAATCCCAGACCATTTAGATAATGTATGAAATGGCAACACTATGTAGGATGGGCAGATCACATAAGAATTTCTCATGTCAGCACCGTAGTTCCATGGGGCACTGTTATGAGAACTTCCCACATGATCCATGCCTTCCCATCTGATTTCATACTCACCAGAGTGCCATGGGATGTGGCTATGAAATAGCAGCAACAAAACTGCTTGGTTAGTCCTCAGAAATGATGCCTTTGATCCATTGTTGTTGCTACTGAGTACAAGGCCAACTCCATAGCCTAATTATCAATATGACCATCGATGTTGCCATGTACTACCAAGGCCTGCCTGAATAAGGCAGCTGGTCTGATATTTCCCTGAATGGGGCCAGCCTAATATTTGCATAGCAGCAGTCTAGGTCTGAGCCATGCATTACAGTGGCAGTGGCCTTTAAAGAAACCTTAGGTTACCTATCCAGTATTGAACACCTCCTGCTATTAGATGGCAGGCATGAATAGGGATGTCTCAGGCACCTGACTGGGTCCAGGAATCCATCGGGCCCTCCTGCCCATGACTGGACTGATCATGGTGGACTGTGCCTGCCGAAATGCTGTCCTGGCTCACTCCCCGCTCACACCCACTTGCCCCCCACTCGTGTCCTCTAGGACTCACCGTGATCAGTCCAGTGAGCACCAGTGAGGTATAATGCCTCTAATATTTCACATATTAAGCTTTCCTGGCCCCCAAACTGCACATATTTAAATGTGTTCATTTTTTAAAACTTCCTTTTTGCGCAGACAACCAAGGTGGGAAAATGCGCTCACCGGACTGATCGCGGTGAGTCTGGGCAACTCGCCAAGGCCATGGGCAGCCCGAGCATGTGTCTAGGGGCACAAGAGGGGCCGAGCTTCTCCGGGTGCCCGGAGAACCTGAGCTGGGGTGGGTTCTCACATCCCTAGGCATTAACTGGGAATTCTCTTTGTCTAGCTTAAGGACTGGAGACCACGAAATACTAAAACCAGAGGATTTCAGTATTGTTTGCTGACCGCAGCTGTTGTGAATTGATATGGGATTTCATGGCTTCTGTGACATCCATTTTCCTACCCCACACTACTACTATGGGTGAGAAATTAATTGGGTTCACATTTTAATGTGAACTTACCAAATTTGCACTTCCTGAATCTACACACAAACTGGAATGCAATGATACAGTAGCCCTATTCAGGTGTTTGCCTGAATGCGTGAGGGCTTAAAATGGGCAGAGGGTCAGGGTTGTGTACACTGGCCCTACCCCCATGTTTCCCAGCATAGTGGCCCTGCCCCACTCAGCTCAGAACTTGCTGGGTTGGATCAGCATGGTCTCAAGGGAGTTCTACTTGTGTTCACTTGAACTCAAGTAGAACTCTCCCATGATCATGGACCCTGCCTTAACAGGATTCCCAATCATGTGGAGAGTTTTATTCACATCCAACAAACATGAGTGAAGCTCCCTTTAGACCTTGCCAATTTAACACAAAAAGGACCCATGCACCTGGAGATATAGGGGGCAGAGCACTGCTCTGGCCCTCAACCCACTTTATGTCCTCACACATTCAGGTGAATGCCTGAACAGGGCTATGATATTTGTGTTTTCCCAAAGTTTGCAGTGTAGTTTGCAAATAAAAAATCTGTACAAAAATGCATATACTAGTGGAAAATGTACACAAAAATGAAGATAATAGGAAAAAGTGTGCACAAAAATGTGTACACTGGGGCAACATGTACCCATAACCATATTACATTAGAGAAAATCACTTGCAAAAATGTGTGCATCTGGAAAAGTGCATACAAATATTCATACACTTGCATGAAAATCCATATGAATTTTGGTACGGACTTTAAAAACACATGACAAACTTATTACTGTAACAACAAAAGAAACAAAACTTGTTTTTCTGACAAAGAATAATGCAAGGTTTTCTGTACTTTCATTAAATGAGAAAGCAACACAAATCAAAAACCCTATCTGGCGGAAGGCCCTTCCTTTAAACACCAGGTTTTGTTTTTTGTTTTGCTTTAAAAGCTAGCTTTAAAATTGACACAGAGATTGCACAGTGAAATAATCCAATATATTACATAGGTTTTGATGTAAAATAGCTTTTAAAAGTTTTCATAAATCTATGCTAGGCAAGTGTGTCTGAATTATCATATACAGTGTAAAGGACTTCATTTATCTGCCACTGCATGTAAAATTGGTTTCCTGGGGAAAATGAAGGTGGTTACTGTAGTAACAGTGTTTGTAATAGAGTATAACTCTGCACCTTTTTGTACCATATGAGCACAGGTAGGCCAGACAGCTAAACTGGAAAATCCAGCCATGACCTTGTGTTGTTGCCAGAGTTATGTGCAAAGCCTGGTTAGAAAAGCAAGCAGAAGGAAAGCGGGACTAAATTCAGATCACTGCGGCCCTTTCAAAACAGCTATCGGTGAGAACTGGCTTAGAAAGAAGTCAACACGTGCAGTTCTAGCTAGATCAGAGGGAGGAACCATACACATAGGCCTGTACATCATGCAGATGGCAATGTGGGTATGCCTGGAGTGTTGCCAGCGCCTAAGTACAAAATACCAGCATCAGGTTTCATTGTAGCCCTGTTCCGGTGAACCACTCTCACATTCGATCCATATGTGAGTAGGAGCAGGCCAGTGCTTAGCCCTTCCTTAAGGCCATGCAGTGGAGGCTGGTGGCTCCTATTTGAGTGGAGCTGTGTGAATCCACTCTAGGTTTCAGTCAGAACCAGCCAGAACACCAAAGGAGCTATCCAAGGTGTTGAACCTATTTTGGGGATTGGGTTGATAGTGCTGAACCCTACATTGGAAGACAGGAACAGAATTCAAAGTGATCTTGATAGACTGGAATCTGTACAAAACAACTTGGAATCTTGAAAACAACAGAATGAAATGTAATAGGCATAAATGCCAAGTTCTGCACCTAGGAAAAAGAAACCAAATGCACAGTTACAAGATGGGCGAGACTTGGGTCAACAATACTACAGGCGTGAAGGATCTTGGAATTGTTGTCGATAACAAGCTGAATATGAGCCAACAATGTGATGCGGCTGCAAAAAAGGCAAATGGTATTTTGGGCTGCATTAATAGAAGTATAGCTTCCAAATCACATGAAGTACTAGTTCCCCTCTACTCAGCACTGGTTAGGCCTCATCTGGAGTACTGTGTCCAGTTCTAGGCGCCACACTTTAAGAAGGATGCAGACAAGCTGGAGAGGGTTCAGAGGGGGGCAACAAAGATGATCAGGGGACTGGAAACAAAGCCCTATGAAGAGAGACTGAAAGAACTGGGCATGTTTAGCCTTGAGAAGAGAAGACTGAGGGGAGATATGATAGCGCTCTTCAGGTACTTGAAAGGTTGTCACAGAGAGGAAAGCCAGGATCTCTTCTCCATCATCCCAGAGTGCAGGACACGGAATAAAGGGCTCAAGTTACACGAAGCCAGATTCTGGCTGAACATCAGGAAAAAATTCCTGACTGTCAGAGCAACATGACAATGGAACCAATTACCTAGGGAGGTGGTGAGCTCTCCCATGCTGGAGGCATTCAAGATGAGGCTGGACAGCCATCTGTCACAGATGCTTTGACTTAGTTTCCTGCACTGAGCAGGGGGTTGGACTCGATGGTCTTATAGGCCCCTTCCAACCCTACTGCTCTGTGAATCTATGATCCTATGAAGGAGCTGAAAGCTGTGCATCTTTAGCCTTCTGTACAAAATTTGGAAAGGAAAATAATGAATGGAACAATAGATTTACGCTGCATTGATACCTATTTTGGAGACAAGACCCCCAAGTAATTCAGAATTCCAAAATCCAGGGAGAAATTCAGATGATAATTTCAGAAGTAACACTAATCACTACACAAGATAATAAATGGAGAGAAACCAGACTGCGCGGGAGGGGGGGGAATAGCACTCAGAAAGCAGCGGGGAGCCTTTCACTCTTTGGAATTCATTAAGGAATTTGATTCTGTGAAATTTGGTTTCAGCCAGTCCTAGGAATGGGTATCTCACTGTGTGTGTTGGCTCCAAGTTTCTGATGACCCTTGGGCAAGACACCCTCCATGGGCCCCCTCCCTCAGTGAGTCTACGTTCTCACCACCATTGTCACCAGTTGTTCTTGCTCCTCCTCCTCTTTCTCATCATTGCTCCCACTCATTTCCTTGACAGGCAGAGAGGGTGTGATCAAGTAGGCACGGGCATCCACTGCTCCTCCTTCTCACCATCCCCGTCGTCTGGGCCAGAGGGAGAGGCAGGTGAACAAGCAGGTTGCAATGGTGAAAAGGAGGAGCACCTCCAGGGGCCTCTTGTCAGTGGGCCTCTGCCGGGGTGTGGGCCCTTGGCAGGTGCTCAACCAAGCTTACCCTTGACACTGGCCCTGCTCCCTGAAGAAAGTAACTGCTCCTCTTTAGGGGTCTATTTACACTACTGATATTGCTATGCCTATGCATCACCAGTGGCACACACACACTGATGTGATCTTCTATTCATTTGATGGGATTCTGTATTCATTTGAGCTCTGCGTAGAACTGTAACATGCCCACGTCTCTTTCATACTTTGCCTGACCTTTTGGCATCACTTTATATAAGAATGAAAAAAAAAATGTATCTGTACTTAAGGCATATTCACCTAACATTTTAAGGCCGCAATCCTATGGCCCTGGAGAGGGCATCCCAAAGGCCTTTGGATGTTGAGGACCTGCCTGTGGTGGTTCACTCAGCCAGGACAGTGGTGGACCTTGCTGAGGCTGAGGCTGAAAATGGGATGGTTTGGGAGCATGCTAGGGGATTCACTGGATCCTCTTTGTTCCTCCTATACCTGTCTGAACAGAGTTGAAAATAGGGTCCTGTACTGAAAGCTTTGTTAGCTTGACATTAACCTGTTCTTTCCTCATTGCAGATTCTGTTAATTTAATAATTTTGGGCCTATTCAGCCCATATTCAGTCCCATGTCTTCCTTCTGAGTGGGAGGGCAAAAAAAAATGTAAAGCTACTTTTCTGAGGAATGTTTTCCATAGAGGAAAATATATTTATTTGCAAAAAAAAAAAGAGTATATCTCACACAAACCAACCAAAGGCCTCTTCAGTTTTCAAAGGTCAGGAATTGAAAGAAAACCCCATCATGAATAATGTGGGTGGCTTTTTTTTTTTTGCATTATTCCACATCTCAGCTGAAAGAGTTCTTTTAGGTGATCACAACTGCATGTTTTCATCATGAAATATCTCATTTAGCAACCCAAGCACGGAGAGACTTATTATATCCATGACTTTATCTCCCCCCCGTTCTTCATGAACTTTCCTCAAACAGTGTTGTTGTCACACGGCACATTTCCATGTATGGATTTTGCAAGAAACCCACATTTAAATCATTATGAGTGATGATGAACATACACGTGGTGTTGCTTTTTTTTCGTTGCATGTATACATTTGCTTGCATGCATACGTACTGAGGATGCGCACTGACTGACCATAAGATTCAGTTTGGACCCTGATTTGATGATTTGGAAAACAGCCCAACTCTCCTGACCTTGGACCAATTCAGAGTCTGCCCCTTTCAAGTTGCAGCCAAATCTGACTTTCAATTAAAAATCCAAAACTGTGTGCCTCCCACTGACTATCATTGGAAATCTGAAGCACACCCCTAACATATACTAGAAATCTGTGGGTGTTCACAGCTTACCAGCTTGTGTGCAGTCCATAAACATGCTGCAAAGATGCCCATATGCAGTCCAAACACATTGTGATCTATACATTCATGTCTCCTACAAATTTTGCAAGCGTAGCAGAAGCAATGGAGGCACAGCAGCAGTATTGAATACTGTCCCAAGTTTACGATAAAATTGATTGGTGATGAGCTTGGCTTTCTAGGCAAAAATGGATCTTCCTTCAGTTGGTGCATCTCGGATGGATTGCTTGCCAGAGTGAATGGGGGAAACCCATCAGCAGTTAATCTGGAGATGCGAAGACTGTCTGTCTGTGTAAAACTCCAGCCCTGTGATGACATGAGTTTGTTTCCCCATCTTGTCACAGTAGGTCTTCATTAAGTCCTGCTGTAGTCCTGGCTCCTGCTGTGAAAGCCCATTAGCAGGAGTGGTTGCAGTGTTAACATGGGATTGAAATTAACCCAGGTCACCTCGGCGAGACTTCTGACACATGTGACATGCACGCACACAGCAGGTTCTGTGAACCAGCTGATGGCCTATGAGAAAGTATATGGAATGAAAGCATTCCAGTGCAGGGGAGGGATTGTTGGAAATGGGTCAGCACTACACAAAAAGCAACAGTTCTTAAAAAAAAAAAAAAAAAGCTTCTGGCATACAAAATATCTACAAAGAGATCTTGTTTTTCCTTGAAGCATGACAAATCTTCAAGGGGAAACCAGTGAGCTGGAGAAAAATGCACAAAAGGCTCAGTAGCCAAAAGCTAGATATAAAATTAGCAATTGCATTCAAGTTATCATGCTTTCAAACAGGGAATTCTTTGTTTTAATGTACTCTGGTATAAGCAGGGGTACAGCACTTCCCCACTTCCCCAGACCACCTCTCTACTCTTTGCTGACAGCCCTTGGCTTGGTCATGACCTGTGGTGCTCAGAAATGATGTCATCAGCAGGTGCCAGGTAGAGTGCAGGTCAAGCTCTTAATTGTTATGATACAATACAGTGGAATGAGATCCATCATTTCATATGCCTATGCTCATCTGATCTTGTATAAGGAAGTTGTGAGCATCCATTTGGGGGCTCGAGTTTGGTGGGTTCCCACCAGTTTGGCCCCCCAGCACCAGTCCGCAACCCCCTGCTCTTGCCTGGCTCAGCACATGCTGAATCGGGTAAGCACAGTGGCCCCCGCTCCTTGCCCGAGTGTTGCTCTCGGTGGCAGCAGTGGCAGATCCCCTCAGCTCACATCCTGCTGTTGCTGCCATTGCAGAGAGCAACTGCGCCCCTCTCTGCCAGTGCTCGGCAGAGAGGGACACAGTTGCTCTTGGTGGCAACCACAGGATGGGAAGCTAGAGGGAAGTGCCATGCACTCCTCTCTCAGTTCCCATCCTGCTGCTGCTCCCTTCTCTGCCGGTGCTCCACAGAGGGGGACGCAGTTGCTCTCAGCAGTGGTGGTGACAGCGCTCGCAGGGCTCCCGTGAACCACCAGCCAGCTCTCATCCCAGCACAAGCAGGGCGGGCAGTGGGCAGAGATCCAGTATGCGGGGTGCGGGGTGGACTCAGGTGAGTTCTCACAGCCCTAATCTTGTATCCATATTCATTAGGAAGTTCCTGAGTTGAATTGCTGTCTGCTACATCAACCATACAATTTTCAAACTATTAGAGATTAGTAATGGGCTTCATTTTCATTTATAGTTATAGTAAAACTACTTGGTGAAGATTATCATTATCATCATGGATCCTTAGTTCCTGTGAGCAGACTTCTGCCACTTCTGGGATAGTCCTTACTGGCAGAAGGGGGAGGAGATATTTGCCCATTCCCCCTTTCCCCTGCCAGCCCACTGTGCCCTCTGAATAGTTGCTCCAAAGGGTTGGGAGACCCTTGACAATGGCACTGGGGACGACAAGGAGAAGGAGAAGGGGAGATCAGCAAAAATCAGCTCCAATCCAAGCAGGAGGAACAGCAAGGGGACAGAGTAGGACAGATTATTCAAGGAAGTAGTAGTCTTTAAGGCAAATTAGTCACTATGATATTATTATTATTATTACACTATATTATTGATTCCAAAGTATAAATTTCAATAATTTTCATTTATATTCTTTCATATTCTTGGCCTGCCAGTGTGTATTCCATGGTTGTATACTTGTTTCCAGCTCTGTACTACCTTGTTTGGTCTCTTAAATTACATTTCTTTATTTTTGTGAGGTTCCCTTTTTATTCCACATTTCACAAGTGGACAATGGGGGTTGGACTCGATGGTCTTATAGGCCCCTGCAATGCTACTATTCTATGACTCCCCAACTCCCACACAAAGTGGGCAATATCAGTGAAGCAGTTGTAGGGATGGACGGAACACTTACCTTCTGTTCCATTCTTTTTCCGCTGGGGGGGGAGGCGCTCTGTCCCTCCTCCCGGAATCCTCGACAGGGGGGGAGGCGATCCGGTCCTCCCCCCCCCCGGAATCCTGCCCAGCCAGCTCCGCTCTGTGGCCAAGCCGCGGAGCCACCGGCCAGCTCCGGCCGCCCGCAGCCGGACATCTGGCTGCTGGGCAGCCCTGCAGGGACACAAATGGCTGCTGTCGTAGCCGCCACAATTTGCATCCCTATATTTAGCCATGATAGGCTATGTAAGTATTTACGTAGCCTATCACGGTAGGGGGGAAAAAACGCAGCGTATGCAAATGGCGGTAGCCGCCGCCATTTGCGTATACTAGGGATGGGGGAGAATTTCTCCCCGAAACTTCGGGGGGCAGAGTGCCAACGTGTTTGGCCCCCCGAAGTAGTTTCGGGGAGATATTATCCGCCCCCCCGCCCCCCCGCACCCCCCCAGGGACGGGACTTACCTTTCCCGAATGTCCCTCCCGGCGGCGGGTCCCGGTGGTGGTTCGTCAGGTCTTCATCAGGGGCGGGGGCGGCAGCCGGTCTTTCGACCGGCTGCCACTGCCGCCATTCCAATAAAAGTAAAAAAAAAATAAAATTCCCCAGTGATAGGCTACGTGACGATTAACATAGCCTATCACGGCTAGATCTGCAAAGTCAGCCATGATAGGCTACGTAAATCGTCATGTAGCCTATTTAGGGATGGCGGAGAATTTCTCCCCGAAACTTCGGGGGGCCGAGCGCCAACGTGTTCGGCCCCCCGAACAAGTTTCAGGGAGAAATTCTCCGCCCCCCCCGCACCCCGCACCCCCCCCAGGACGGGACTTACCTTTGCCGAATGTCCCTCCCGGCGGCAGGTCCGGCCGGCGGTTTGTCGGGTCATCGTCAGGGGAGGGGGCGGCAGCCGCCATTGCAATAAAAGAAAAAAAAACTCCCCCGTGATAGGCTACGTGACGATTAACGTAGCCTATCGCGGCTAGATTTGCAAAGTCAGCCGTGATAGGCTACGTTAATCGTTACGTAGCCTATCACGGGGGAGGTTTTTTTTTTAAAAAAAAACTTTTGAGTTCGCGGCCGGGCGAGGCGAGGCGCCTCCTCCCCGGCTTGAATTTCGGCCGGGTGAGGCAGGAAGCCTCCCCCCCACCGCGAAAAGCTTCGAGGACAGGTAAGTGACTTTCGTCCACCCCTAAGCCTATCACGGGTGACTTAAAAAAAAAAAAAAAAAGCGTGTACGGCTAATAGCGGCCCCCATAGGGAGCCGCCATTCACGTTCCTTATTTTGCCGCTGTAGTCTACGTAAAGATTACGTAGACTACGGCGAAAATAAGGGCAACGCTATTTGCGTTGCCCTTATTTTCGCCGTAGTCTACGTAAAGATTTACGTAGACTACAGCAACCAAATAAGGAACGCGAATGGCGGCTCCCTATGGGGGCCGCCATTTGCGTACGTGCTTTTTTTTTTTTAAGTCACCCCTGATAGGCTACGTGACGATTAACGTAGCCTATCACGGCTGACTTTGCAGATCTAGCCATGATAGTCTATGTTAATCGTCACGTAGCCTTTCACGGGGGCATTTTTTTTTTAAACTTTTTATTTCGCGGCCTGGCGAGGCGAGGCGCCTCCTCCCCGTCCTGAATTTCAGTCGGGCAAGGCGGGAAGCCTCCCCCCCGGCCTGAATTTCAGCCGGGCGAGGCGGGAAGCCTCCCCCCCCAGCCTGAACTTCAGGGGGAGCAGCGAAGCACCTCCCCCCCACCACGAAGCAAGCTGCGAGACCAGGTAAGTGGCTTTCGTGCACTCCTAGCGTACGCTGGGTTTTTTTTCCCCCTGCCGTGATAGGCTACGTAAATACTTACGTAGTCTATCACGGCCTCTGCAGGGATGCAAATGGTGTCCCTGCGTTAGCTGTGATAGGCTACGTAAGTATTTACGTAGCCTACCACAGCTATGAAGAGGAAGCGAATGGCGGCCGCAGGACGGCCGCCATTCGCAAAGCAGCGCAGACAGGAGCAGGTAAGTGCTCCGTTTCTCGTGCCTTTTGTGGTTTGGGGGCGGCAGGGACTTTGTCCTATGCGCCTTTCGTGGGTTGGGGGGAGGGGGCTTCGTTCCACGATGGATTTCGGGGGGCGAATGCACTGGCATTCGGCCTCACCGAGATCCGTCGCGGAATTCTCTGACATCCCTAAGCAGATGCTGTTTGCTTTTTCATTTTTGTCTGGGGAGATTCATCAAGTATTTTATTTGATTTATGACAAATTTTGATACAAGACTACTGATAAAGTTTGGTTCCTGAGGTGGAAAATCCAAATGGCACCCTAATCAAGGTAAAGTATAATAATAAACAAAATTATTGAACATGTCCTTCCTTTTCATGGTAACCCAAGAGATGTTTCCAAGTGTTTGGCTGCATCACTTAGGGCCAATTCTGGTCTGACACCTCCTGTGATGCTCACATCACCATTTGATTAAAGTATTTTTGGAAATATGATATAACAGTGATGTGTCATGTTTTGGATTAACCTACATCAGTCATTTCATGTGTATGTTTCTGAAGACCTTTAAAATGTGCTTTTTACAGTACAAAGTTGACTGCATGTGAAAAATGTCCATATACAAACAATATGCAGGTGGAGAGATGGGTAGAGAAGCAGATAATACACACCAACAGTGCAATCCTATGCATGTCTACTCAGATGTAAGTCCCAGTGAGCTACGCTATTTGCGTTCCCCTTATTTTCGCCGTAGTCTACGTAAATGTTTACGTAGACTAGACGTGCTAAAATAAGGAACGCCCATGGGCGCCACCATTTCTGTACGCGTGGTTTTGTTTTTATTTTTACTCAGCCGTGATAGGCTACGTAAACATTTACGTAGCCTATCACGGTATTTTTTAAAAATCTAGCCATGATAGGCTACGTAAATCTTTATGTAGCCTATCACATTTTTGTGTGTGTGGGTTTTTTTTACTGGAAATGGCGGCAGTAGCAGACCGGAAGACCGGTCGCTGCAGCCACCGCCGAACCACCGCTGGAGCCGCTGCCACCGCCGCCGCCAGGAGGATTTGCCCAAGGTAAGTCCCGTCCCGGGGGGCAGGGGGCGGGGGGGCAGACCATTTCACCACCAATTTCGGGGGGCCGAATGCGCTGGCATTCGGCCTCCCCAAGATTCGTGGCAAAATTCTCTGACATCCCTAGCTTACTCCCTGGTAAGCGAGTATATGATTGCAGCCCCAACTGTCCCATTTTACATGGTTCAGACCCTATTTTACTAGAATCTATCCCTGGCAAATCACTGTGCCTCTTTTGTCTCTGTTCTTGTATGGGGGGATATTCCACCAGGTTGGTGGGCATTAGAAATTAGGCTTTTCCATTGGTGGCCCAGTTAGTGTGGAACTCCCTCCCTTGGGAAGTACATTTGGCTCCATCGTTGACTGCATTTTTAAATGGGGCTTTAAGACCTGACTGTTCAAATTCCCCTTTTACTTGAAATTCTTTTAAAAAGACTAACTGATGCCATTCTGTAGCTGAAGAATTTTGATGGTTGCTGTATTGCTGGTACTGAATGTTGGGTTGAAAAGTATACAAATATCAGGTAGAACATGGATAAGGGATGCACAGAGGAGCAAAAAGTAGGTCACAAAGAGGCTAGAGAAGCAATAGTCATTGGGTTTATGGGACAGGAAGTCTTATCATTTATTTAGGCTTAGAATAATTTATTTACAAGAGTGTTCATGCATCAAGGACTCCACACAGACAAGCTGAAAAATAGATGGAGGAGCAGATCTGACTACTACACTTGAGAAACAAGCCCATTCAAAAACCTTAATCATAGTACAGGCAGCCCAATTTCAAGCTGTGAAGGAAGGCGAATCCTCTTCAGAGCAATGTGCGGGGAATTATATGTACACTTATACATAGACACACTCGCACAAAGATGGCAAAATATTGGGAGAGATGATTGCTGTTACTCAGCTGACCTTTTCTAATAGGCACCCCATATATATCAGTGTGTCCACACACACACACTCATACAAACCCACACTCTGCTTAGTAACAGTTAGAGAGGACACCTTTGCATGAAACACAATGTTTGCGCTTTTAGCTGAACTGTATTTATAATTGGCTTGCCACCTTTTTTCCTGACAAAGGCTCCATGTTTCACATAGTTGCATGGCAGACATAATGGCCCGGTTTGCATGTAACAAGAAGCCACTGTGGGTAAATTTCCCGTAGGTGCTACTTGTTGTCACGGCTGCTACCATTCTGAATATTTGGGGGATGGAGGGGGAGGGGGAACCGTAGCTTCTCATTACGTGCGAACCTGGTGAGGATCAGTTGTTGGGGTGATTGACAAGCCAGCTGCAACGCTAAAACAGCTCATGGGTTCTGGGTGGCTTGTCAACCACCCCAATAAATAGGGATGTAAGAGAATTTCAGTTTTGCTCACAAAACATGCAAGCATACTCTGTTCGAAGCCCCAAACGTGAGCATGAACACAAGCACATGTCCGCAAAACTATTAGCAAATTGTTGAACCATACTCATGTTCATCTCGTTCGCAATTCCCAGTTCAATTTGCGCAAATTTCCTCAGTAGACTAATCAGACTCACTTTAGTGTAGGGATGCTGGAGAAATCTGAGACGGACTAAAATGAGCTTGGATTTCTAAGAATCCGACCTGCAGAATCTGCTGCGGAGTGACCCCCTCAGGCCATGCAGAGTCCATGGACTTTTGGATGATTTTTTTTAATTTCCCAAAATGTACAAATATATATCCGTAGGAAAATATGCAGGTTTCTGCTGAGGAAACATTGAATGGAATGGAGGACAATATGCTAAATGTTACGTATTAAGGTAACTTATGTAAATACTTACATAAATACTTATGTAATTATTTGCATATTTTTCTGCATGAGGAAAAAAAATTCGCATCCATCTGTGGGCAGATGTGGAACAAAAGGCACCTGACAATCCGCAAAATGCAGACAGAGCAGATTTTACACAGTCATCCCTACCTTAGTCTATGGGAGGAAAGCTGCCCAAATAACAGTTTTGTGCACATTCCGGGAGCCACCCAGAACCCATGGGCTGTTGTAGTGTTCTGGGTGGCTTGTTTCCCACTGCAACAAGCCACCCTGGCCAGGTTCACATGACACGACTAGCTGCGCTGCTTAGGGATGTCAGAGAATTCCGCCACGGACTGAAATGGGATCGAATTCCCTTCAGTCCGTGCCACAGAATCCTCTGCGGAACGGCACCACGAGGTCCTGCGGAGCCATCAGTCATGCGGCTTTTTTTTGGTCATCCACACAGAGTCGCAAAATTTTCATAACTAAAAATGCAAGGTAGTATATTCCGATAATAAATACGTAAGGTTTTTTTTTTTCTTTAATGAATTGTGCTCACCGCCTTGTTTGTGGGTGTTCTTTTTCAATTGAAATCCTCCGTCTCCATTTACTTTCAGCCAAAACACTTCCTCTTCCTAGGGGCTTCCCAAAACAAGGCTGTCCTAGGTGTGCCTGAGCGATGCACTCTTTGTTTAAAGCAACGCTGTTTGAAAGAAAGAAAAAACCTTTTAAAATGACCATGCCGGTGTGGAGCCCTGCACGATTCTCCCTGCTAGGCTTTCTATTTCCACATCCAGCATTGTTGTTGACGTTGTGAGGCCAAAATGGAGAGGAGAACCAACTCTGTGCATGTCTACTTAGAAGTAAGTCTTACTGAGTTCAATGCGACTTACTCCTACACATGTCAGCACCCCACTTGCCCCCAGCTCAGCTTTGTATTTTCACATCCAGCTCATTAGCAAACCTGTTAGTTATCTCACTGGGTGACTTTGAGTTGGACTCTAACCACTACACCATACTTCTGTTATGAAACTCATGAAGAAAAAGAGACAGTATAATGGAAAGTTCTTTCTGAAGCAGTCACACTTGCACAAATGCAGCATGAAGAGAAAGATCAGCAACCTTCTCTTTGTTTGAATAAAAAGCACACTCTGAACATGCTCAGGGAATGGACAAAATGAGGAATAAACATACCAGGGAATATGAAGAACTATATTCTTCCATTATGTGTGTGTGTGGGGGGGGGGAATCTCCCTCAATCCAGCTGTTCCCTGGAAAAAAAAAAAACCATTCACCCAAGGGTCTTCTGAGATAACTAACAGGAGGTTTGATAATGAACTGGATGTGGAAATACAAAGCTGAGCAGAGAGGAGAACCAACTCTGTGCATGTCTACTCAGAAGTAAGTCTTACTGAGTTAAATGCGACTTACTCCTACACATGTCAGCACCCCACTTGCCCCCAGCTCAGCTTTGTATTTCCACATCCAGCTCATTATCAAACCTCCTGTTAGTTAATTTTCAGAGCGGAAAAAAAAGAGGAGAATTCCGGGGGCTTGTGAACGACGGTACAGAGCACTGGCCGCAAACTGCGGAAGTCAAGCAGCACGGAAGGTACACAGTTGGTACATCCCTAGCGCTGCTGAGGATAATTGTGTAAATCCCTCCAGCATGTGACCGGCCCACTGTGGGTTGTTAACTGCCTGCCAATCATGCGAACTTGGCCAAAGTCAGCATGTGTTAACTATGCTGGTATGAAAATGCTGTGATGGGCAGAGATGCAGCTGTTTCATTTCTGCCTCTTCCATGAGCCTCCCACCCATGGAAGGTGAAGAAAGGTGGCAATACTAATGGAAGAAAGGTGGCAATACTAATGGTGAAAATCTCAACTGTTATGTGACTGGACCACCATGGGGTCCGGTCCTAACACAAAGGTAGATGACTGCAAATCAAACTACCAGGAAAGTATTTCTAATTGACATCTTCAGCCAGTATTCTACATATAATGCTTTTATGCTTAGCGTAGATGCAGTCCGCTTTCAACTGTACTTTATTAATATTTTACAGAAAATGAAAGACATTTTAGACCAAATGAAAAAGAAATATACCGTAAGGAAACAAGGATGTCTGTCCTTTGAGCATGGTTAATATTCTCAGTGTAAGCCACTTTCATGTGATTTAACCAATATTGTTCCCATCTCAGGCTGGATTTGTGTGGATGTCTTTGCTTGTGTGTGTGAAAATAAATGTATATTGCTCTTGCAAATGCTGCAAAATGTTTGCAGATATGTTACTACAAGCCTTGATATACACACACATTGCTTATTATGAATTTGATTAATTTTCTGTATTCTTATCTGTATCGTGTGGAGTATGATTTGTGTCATTTTTTTTTTAATAAGGAAGTGGAAAGCTAACATTTTGTATCTGGTATTAACTAGCAGTGTTTTGGTCTCATCACGTATATCAGAATAGTCCTCTTGAGAGTACTGTCTCCTGAAATGTCATTCCCATTTCTGTCCTGTTTAAACATATCAACTCTTATACTTAACTGCTGGTAACAGATGAAGGGAATAGATGTTCTTTGAATCACAGGGAAAACTGACTTTTCTCTGCCCTTCTGTGTACAAGTTTATTTTTTGTAGAGGATTTTTAAAATAAAACTTCAACACCAAACAACTGCTATCAAAAACTGAACCTATGGGCAGTATCCTATAATGCCACTATGCTCCCACTGATTGTATTTCCCCAGTAGGAGTCACCACTAGTGCAACAGGAAGCTAGTGGATACTTAAGCAACCCTGGAAATGAGCAGAAACGCTCATTTCCTGATTGGGACAGGTTAGCGGACCCTCCTTCTGGGAGCTACACTGACCTGCCTCATTCCGGAAATGAGCTTTTCCACTCATTCCCCTTTGTTTAAGAATCTGCTTGTTTCCCATTGCATTGGCGGCAAGCGCGTGGCCGATCTTGGATACTGCACTGCATATTTAGTGCTGCTATTGTATGCATGCATACATGTGATTTACTTTGGAGTAAAAATGCATCAGATCAGGCCTCATGGTGTTGTATATGGTGCCCAGTGTTGGACCAGTTTAGCTATTCCTAGTCTTTAATCTGTTTATCTTCACCAAGTTAATAAGCAAGTATAAAGTTCTAGGTCCTAGAATCTAGGACATCCATGAGGATGCCATGGGACAGAGGGAGCTTGTGGATGCTGATGGGGCCTTTGGATAATGCACTGGTGGCCAGGTAGCCAGCAGAGAGATGGCATAGGACTTAGTGGAGGAGTAGGAAAGTCATAGAGGGCACTAGAAACTGGTAGGATTGGGCACTTGCCAGGAGCCAGAACTAAGGGATCCAGAGAGAGTCAGCAACCTAATCTTTGCTCTCATGAAGGGTTTAGCTAGTTGGGAGGTAGCAGATACTGATTCTAAACTGATAATCCCTATGTCACAGATTCCCATGCACCAACATGCTGCTGCCATGCATGTTGGCTGGGCCCATGCCAATGAAGAATGCTTAAGAATGCACTGAGCAGGGGCTTGGATTAGATGGCTTTGAAGGTGCCTTCCAACCATATCATTCTATGTGAGCAGTATTGGTAGCCAGTTGGGTATTTGTCATATGGAATGGTAGCATCAGTTGCATGATAGTTTCAGTTACATACATTCCATGTGAACAGACAAATCTGAGACTTAGGTCCATCACTCTGCCAACAACAACCATCCAGCTCCGATGTAAGCGGTGAAGTTGGCACCATATGCATATTGCCTAAATAGCACATTTGTTAAGGGCGTGGCCCTTAACAGCCGTAATTTCACAGCAGTTTGGAGCTTGAGTGAACATGGAAAGCCCTTAACACAAACCAAAAGGTTTTTGATAATTGAATTATCCTTTAATGGAGAAGAGGAACAACGTTCCTCCTCAGCGCTTCAGACCATTAGTCATAATGGCCTTTATTAACCTGAGTTGTGTATTGGGTAAGCCAAATGCAGCATAGTCACAGTCTCACAGTCTCTGCCTCTCTGCCAATAATCTGTACTCCACTGCCTATTTGTCTCCAATATGGACTTCAGTAAATAAATTTCTGTGAAATAATTGCTAAATAATTGCTGATCTGGTACAAAATATCCAATTAATTCATGTTATAAACCTTTCATTACTTTTTTAACGTTTTTTTTTTTTTAAAGATGGTAACAGGTTGATGATGACTAAATGGAACTAATTATTTCTTAGAAGGAACTAAAGAGGGAAAATATTTTACAATTGCAGAGTTACTGCGTAGGCTTATTGCGGCCAAGCAGCTGTGTTGCTAAGTTGGCAGAATACTTGCTGTGAACATAAAATTCTGGGCACTCCAAATGAAGATTCACACATTTGAAGTCTCATTCAGAGTGAATTCAAATGACCTTTTTCATACAGAGATCTTCTCTGGTCTTACTTTCCTCCAAACTGACCAGAAGTAAACATGTTTTGGTGGGAAACGTTATCAGTATTATGACATCTCCACACACAAAAATGTGCCCTAGAGGCCTACAGAGTGGTTGGAAAGCCCAGACTCCAGGGTGAAGAGATAGGAGATTATGGATACTTCATCTCCAGCATTGCACAATCTCCCAGGCACAAGTACAACTGTGAGCTCTGTACCAAGCTGTTGGCTAGGGATAGACAGTCTCACCCATACCCATGCTCACCGAGTCGCTGCCAGTGCCCACCCCCACTTGCCAGGCCATGCAAGCTTTGGAGGGCTCCGCGAGCAGTCCAGGGGCACCCCACTGCTGCCCGCTCTTCGATGTGAGCTGCCATTTTTATGCAAGATGGCAGCTCCGTAATTTAGTATTCTTAATGTTGCGCAAAATGATGGCCTTACACGGCCATCGCCACAATACTACAGACGTAAAAGGGCGAGGCAGTGGAGGCAGGAGTTGCCCACCAGCCACAGGTTCTCCCCTACTTTCAAGGAGTGGAGAATGTGCAGTGGGCGGGTGACTCCTGTCTCCATTGTCTGTCTTTCAGGTCACCCGGTCCCAAGCCATATAGTGCTCTAAAGGTCATAACCAGCACTTTGAATTGTTCCCAGAAACAGATCATAAACCAGTGAAGCTGTTGTAACAAGGGAGTCACATGATCCCTGTAACAGGTTGTGGCCAACAGTCTGGCCACAGCATTCTGTACAACTGAAGTTTCTGAACAGTTTTCAAAGGCAGCCTGATGTCAAGCATGTTGCAGCAGTCCAAAGGGAATGTAACTAAACATGTGTGGCTATGACCAGACCAGACATCACTAGACATATTTTGTGGTTCAAGAGCCAGAGATGACTCCTAGAGGGTGATTGATTACAGTGCCTAACTCCCCAGACAGTAAGAGTCCTGTATTGGATTTGTTTTGGAAGAATGCCAAGGAGTCAGGTGTGAATTTATGCTAGAGCAGTTGGCAATTTTTATGATTTTAGGTTCTCATAGCTGTATTCACATAAACTGCAGGCCATGCTTTTTGCTACTAACAGAAGCTAAAACAATGCACAGTAGTTGCTTTGCACTGTAGCTGTATGGTTTGTACCTTCTAGCTGATAAGGGATACTTCTTTCTGTACTGTGTGAAACTTATTTTGCTGTCAAGAAAGTCCCCCCTCCCTCCCCCTTTTGGGTGAAAGGAGGTGTGTGTGTTTTCTGATAGTTTGAACTACATGATGAGGCCAGGCCCTATAAAATCCTGAGGAGATTGGCCTGCTACCTGTTCTTGTCTGGGATGGGGATGGCATGCCACCTGCTCAGACAACCAGACCCATGAGATGGTGCCCGTCACTTCTCTGAGAACCAGGGTCACGGAGTTAAGGGTGTGTGTAAGCCTTTTTTAAATTATTCTTTGCATCCATTTTCCATCAATAAATCATAATTCTTTCACACAAGTGGACTTGAGCAATATTGATATTTTTGAATCTATTTAGTGTGTGGGTCCTGGCTAGACCAGGCCCCAGATTTAAGACAGGTCCCTAGCTAGAAGCACAAAAAATATTTTTCTTAGAGGTATTTACAGTGTAGTTTGACTTTTCCACCCAATGGTCTGGCTCAACATCAAAAGATATGTAAAGAGTTGAGTGGTGCTTCATTTCTGTTCTAAAATTAAGGGGATGTGTTGAGACTCAAGGTTTCACGGATTCCCTACTGGCATGGTTACTCAGTGATGAGGGGAAGGTATTCTGCACATCCTCACTCTTATTTTTCCTATTTTTTCTTTATTCTGACTTTGCACATTCCAGGGGTTGGACCTGCCTAGAAGTCATGCCTGGATCTATTTAAAAGACTAGGATAAGATGGAGACATCCAACCTGAATTGACAGGAAAAACCCAACTTGCTTTTAGGGGGGGGGGAAATCCAGGGATAGGGAAAGTCATTTGAATCAGTCTCTTTCCACATGAGGTTGATGATTAATTCTTTGTGGCTCATGATCCATGATATTGCTGCTTAATTGATATTGTGCCTTCTGAAACTGTTTACTGGAACTCCGTTTTCCCCTTGGGGCCCAAAACTAAAGGACGGACGGACTTCTGCATGATGTTTTGTGAAAGTTGCTCTGCAAGTAGATGAGAAAGAAAGAAATGGTGATTACACACTTCATAGATTCCCTATTAAAGCACCTTCAGCCTGTCTCGATCTCAAATGAATACTACTTTGAGACTCCTGGAGGCACTTATAATTCTTCTCTTGAATAAGTTCCCCACTTTGTAATTAGTGTTAAATCTGAGTGGTTAGATGGAGAGCAAGGTTTTTGACTCTTTCATTTAACTCCAAATTGGGATCCCTTTGCATGAGACTTCTTAGTGATACATTAATATGAATTCAAAGAATTTTCTGCCTTGGCAGATTGATTTATAAAACTGCTCAGGACAAAGTTGACCTCGACACTAAAATTCCAAGTTATTCTTCAGGCACAGTCCTATTGGGATGGCTGTAAGCATCCGAACTGGGAGGCTTACAGCCATTCAATGTAGAGCGGGAGGAGTGGTGGAGGCAATCTTCGCTCCTCCTGCTTTGGCTAGATGGGCTTTGCCTTTTTTCACCCATCTAGCTGGGGCTCTGTGGGATGAAAGGAGGCTGGGGAAGCCTGGGGGTACATCATAAACTAGCCTCCTCAGTCTCCTCCCGGCCCACCAGCAGGCCACCTTTCCCTTGTCTCCAAGATCGCCTTCGCGATCTCAAGAGAGGCAGCCAGAGCAGTTCTCTCTGAGCCAGCTGCAATGGGAAGGGGTGTTTCCCTAGCCATAATTAACATTTCCCATAGTTCTTGGTTCAGATGAAATGAATTACTCGGTTATAAACACAGGCGAACATTTCTGCTCTACTCTTTGCACAGCACAGGAGGAAAAGAGTGAGGGCAGGCCCTGGAGGCTGGCCCAGGCTCATTGCCATAGCATTTATCTATAAGGATGTACGGATTGGGTAAAATCCATTCTGTTTGTGTTTTGTGGATTGTCAGGAGCCTTTCATTCTGTCATCTACCCATCAACAGAATCAGGGTTTTTGTTTCTGAATTTACACATATTCACATTTTTTGCAAATTTGCATGTATGAAAATGTGCAAATTCCCCCTAAATGCGCATTTTCAGGCTTTGACCTATGGGAGAAATGTGCATTTTTAGCCAGTTTTTCTTAAATTTTACATTTTTCTATGACAAAATTTGCGCAAAAAATACATGGAAGTTAGAGAAGTGGTCAGCAGGTCTAGGGAATGCTCATGACAGGGGAAAAGCTGGTCCACTGTGGAATCTATGGGTTGGATTCATGAAAATCAGAACTCATTTAGTTCCCTTGAAGATTTCTTTGACATCCCTACTTATCTATAGGGATGGATGGGCACCCCCCTGTCCAGGTTCTCCGGGTGTCCACCCAGCCCCTGCCCCTGCTTGTGCATCTCTGGACCTGCACTCAAGCCCCATGGTCTCTCACCGAGCCCAGGCTTTGCCTCTGCTAGTATGTCCTTGGAGCTGCTCAAGCCCCACACCCACTCACTGAGAGATCCACACTTACCCAGTCTCCACCGCATTTGCCATGTTTTGAAAAACCTTGGCGATCGCAATACTGTACTCATAGACTTATACACAAAATGGTGCCATGAATCTTGCATATATGGGCAATTCACAGTGCCATTTTGCATATAAGTCTATGTGTGAAAAATGTGCGCATAGACATACAGACAAAATGGTGCTGTGAATCACCCATATATCCAAGATTCATGGCACCATTTTGCATATAAGTCTATGGGTACAGTATTGTGATCACCATGTTTTTTCAAAGCATAGTGATCATGATGGAGCAGACAGGACCCGGGTATGTATGGACGGCTTGGCAGGCATGGGAGGAGGTCAAGCAGGATCGGTTCGGAGGGTGTGGGCAGTCACCTGGAATCCCAGACCAAGATGGGCACCCACCCCACACCATCCCTACTTATCTTTGCTTTAACATTATGTCTGAACAACCAAATTTGATGGCCATATCTACCATACAGGTTTCCTCTTCATCTAAAATGCTGCTCAGAACTCCTTAGGGGGGGATAATCAATGTAAATAAAATAAGTGAATTGACTACAGAAGTATCCTGGGATACTTGTGATAGATTTAAAGTTTCTTTTCCTCCAAGGCTCACTTTTATGCCCATGTAAGACATTACATAGATGCACACTGGCTCCATCTTCCTTCTTTCTGACTCCATACTGCCCACACACATACAGCCATGGTGTGTCATGAGTCACTTCTGAAAATTCTCTGCATTTCTGGACCATGTGCTTCACTGAACTGCAGCCATAGTATTTTTACTTTGACAGTTACCATATTTTGTGGATGTTCATAAAAGCCTACACACTAAACAAGCCTCTCTTATTACCTGCCTTAAAAAGAATCAAGTGGCTCATAAAGCCTTGCAAGAGCCCCTGTGCATTTGGTTGAAATTTCCCTTTTAAATTTTTATAGGGTGGCCATTTCAGCATTATATATGCACTTACATCAAATTTCTCTCTTCAGTGTGAATTTGGGAAATGTGATCATCTTTGAATTCAGAGCTTTGTCATATCCTTTAGAAGATGACTAAAGCTTAGTTATGTGATACAGTTATCACAAAGCTGATATCTTTTCCCCTCCGGAGTCTTTCTGCTTATTACTTGCCCATATATACAGTCAGTCTAATGACAGTCGAGGCAAAAAGGCAATTCAGCTGACAACCCCATGCACAGCAACCCTACAGAATCATCTGGGTAATTCAGGAGAACATCAGAGAGCAAGTTCTGTGTGTGACTCATTCATGCACATTATTTCCATTCGTATCCAATCATGGGAATCGCTCACCAGGGAGATCTTGTGTCTGGCAATCACAATGTGTGAATCAGCCATAAGTATGCCGGTGTGTCCTATAATTCTGTTTTCTTCCATGCACAATATGTGCCTTCAGTTCTTTGCAGCAGGATGGACGTGTGCATATGGGCTCAGAAATGTTTCAGCTAAGCTTTAATGCCTTCCCAAGCTACGTTTTTGTTTACGGATCTTCAGGAATTAATCACTGTCATTGAATTGTTAGGGAGAAAAATAATGAGACATTGATGAAGTGCCTATAATTTATGCACAGCATATAAAAATCAGATTCTGCAGAAGCAAATTGAGGACTTACAGATTGTATTGTAGGGAGGCTTCTCCTTAACTCATATTGAAGAAAGGGTTCTTTAAAGGTGCGATGAACAACTCAAAATAATAAAGCCAGCCAGTCTGCCTGCTAACTAAAAGGTCCTCAAATCAGGAAGGGGAAGGAGGTTCTGATATCACCCAGTTTTCCCCACCATCCCAGGCTCTTGGCCACTAAACCAGCATAGGCTTTCTGTCCCATAGCGGAATCCCACCAGACATCCAGGCCCTGGCAGGTTCAGTGAGCAGTATCCAATGGTGTCATTCCACAGGCTCAAACAGCGCTGGTGGAGCTCCACTGAATCATTCCGTTGTACAAGTGGTTGCCCATTATGCTTGTGCAACCGGTTGTGCAAGCAGCTGTGCAACAGGTTACACAATGGGTTGCACAAGAGTTATGCGCAAGAGGTTGCACAACAGGTTGCACAAGTATAATGCACAAAACATCACTTTAGTTGGATTCTTCTCTTGCGCATAGTTCAGAACCTAGTTTCTGTTAGTGTGACATCGTTTGCACTAACAGAATGACACAGTTGGATACTGCCCAAGGTCATTCCATCACCATAGCAACTGGATTTGGCAAACAAGTTCTCCCTCCTGCTGTTGTTGCTCTTTGCAGCTGATTTGGCCACCATTACCAAAGCAAGTTTCACCTCCATTGGCATGACAGCTGGATATTCACTGTTGGCTTCACCTCAGCCAGGCTAGTTATATTCATGCCAATCCCAAAACTGTTTGGATAGGCCAAAGCTGGTGCATGTAGTTGAGCAAACACACATGGCAAGAAGCACTGATGTGTTACTGGTTCCATGTGCAGCACCACCTCAGGTACAGTCTTTTCAGAGCTTGCAGAGGGAAGCGATAATGTCTTCTGGTCCTTAGTTATTTATTTGATTTATGTATGTGCATTCTGAAATATTTTTACCTCACCTTTTGACCTTAGGCCTCAAGGCAGCTTATAAAATTAAAAATAGTAAAATAAAACCACCATTATTTAAACCCTGCAAAATACAGCCATAAAAGTTGCATAAAAGCCAGGGCAAATCAATGATAATTATAATAGCAGCAGCAAGGAGTTCAATTTAATAAAATCCACTACATGCAACAAAATGGCTGGGCAAATAAGAACATTTTTATTTGGTACCTTAAAACAATAAGAGTAAGTGATAGATGAAAAGATAAGGGGAGATAGTTCCATAAATGAAATGCTACCACAGAAAAGGCTAGCCACTGAAGTTCAGGAGTTGGGGACACCCAGAGCAGAACCTGTGATGAAAATCTTAAGAATCAGGCAGAATCATAGAATCATAGAAACATAGAATAGTAGGGTTGGAAGGGGCCTACAAGGCCATCGAGTCCAACTCCCTGCTCAATGCAGGAATCCAAGTCAGAGCATCCCTGACAGATGGCTGTCCAGCCTCGTCTTGAACGCCTCCAGTGTGGGAGAGCCCACCACCTCCCCAGGTAATTGGTTCCATTGTCATATTGCTCTAACAGTCAGGAAGTTTTTCCTGATGTTCAGCCAGAATCTGGCTTCCTGTAACTTGAACCCTTTATTCCATGTCCTGCACTCTGGGATGATCGAGAAGAGATCCTGGCCTTCCTCTCTGTGACAACCTTTCAAGTACCTGAAGAGCGCTATCATATCTCCCCTCAGTCTTCTCTTCTCAAGGCTAAACATGCCCAGTTCTTTCAGTCTCTCCTCACAGGGCTTTGTTTCCAGTCTCCTGATCATCTTCATTGCCCTTCTCTGAACCCTCTCCAGTTTGTCTGCATCCTTCTTAAAGTGTGGTGCCCAGAACTGGACACAGTACTCCAGATGAGGCCTAACGAGTGCTGAGTAGAGGGGAACTAGTACTTCCCTGGATTTGTAAGCTATGCTTCTATGAATGTAGCCCAAAATAGCATTTGCCTTTTTTGCAGCCACATCACATTGCTGGCACATATTCAGCTTGCGATCAACAACAATTCCAAGGTCCGGTATAACAGATCTATACTGCATTCACCTTTAGAGATCTCAGAGTTAATCTGTGATTATGATACCTCTTCTGTGGAAATCTTCTGTGGTGCTGTGAAATTCTGGAACAAGAAACAGTTCTTCCAAATAAGGGGCATTTGGCAAATATAATCTCCAAGGAGGCTGATGGTGCCCCAGCTTTTCCTGCATTTGAAAAATAATCCTAAAACCAACAGACGCTGAAACATGCCTACCATACCTTTCTCTAAACATAAGCAGTGTGGGGAGCAGACACTGCCATTTTGGTTAAACAAAGATTGTGCATGATTCCTGACCATCATATCATGGACATCACTGATGAAAGCTTGGGAAGCTCCACGCCCCCCTGGATTGATTCCTCTGATGTCCATAATCCCAGGGGGAAGCATCCAGTCACTTGGTCACTCAGGCTTTGGTAGAAGGAAGCTACAACAGTTAAGGAAATGGTCACATTCTGTCAGCCATTATGCTGGGTAAACAAAAGCACAATCAGGCAAAGATTAATAGCACCTCAGACAGTGCTCTGCAGAAGCTGCTAAGCTGGGGTAGTTCCTCCTCATGGAAGGAGTTGTTGTTCCAGCAATGGACTGGCAGCAACTAAAGCCTTAAGTAGGGTGGTCATCTCTGTTGTCTCTGGAGCTCTACATCCCATTGGATACTGACTGCAACCTTAAAGGGCCCAGACTCATTTTTGTAACTAGAAATGTCTCAGGAGTCCAGGAGGGGGATGGAGTCTGGCAGACTTCCCCTGCTTGGCCTCCTAGACTTCAGTCTGTGGACTGCTGCACTCGCCTGATTCGGTGTGTGCCGAGTCAGACAAGCACGTCAGTCCCCGCTGGTCTGCCAAACTGCCATTTTATGTAAATCCTCATTTACACAAATGGCAGCTGTAAAGGGGCCATTTATGCAGGATTGTAGGTGTTTATGGTCCATAATGGTATGTAAAATGGTGGCTCAGTGCGGGATCAGATGGCCATGAGCTGCTCACTGGGCACCCACAGACTGCCCGGCAGCGGGGGACCCAGTGAGTTCATCCATCCCTATTTGTAGCCTTAAGTTCCTGATGAACCCAAGAGGGTTTGGGAGAACCATTCTTAGAAGCTGAGGTTGATGGGCATTCTAAGTCTTTGAGCCTGGGGAGATGTGCCAGTCCTCCTGAGAGTCCTCTTTGGGGTGATGCCAAGATTCCAGATCTGGGGCCACGACAATATTATTTGCAGGTTTGAGAAGTACTTGAGTGCCTGTTTTATTTATTTTTTTAATCTACTGCCTGATTAATTGAGGCACCTTTCAAAACTTTTTAAATGGATTAATCTGATTAAAAATTGCAGTTGTAATATTTAGTATGAAATGAACATCCCCCCCCCAAAAAAAATATTGCTAGTCTTATTAAAACTGGTGATGAATGAGCTCCTTCTCATTCCACACCTGAAACAATTTAGGAGGACATTTGGGAAAATAATCTAGGGCTTTAATTGGTCCTGGTGGAAACTGGTCCATACTGCAGCAGCAGCCAACACAAGCTCTGTCCAGTTCTTTCCTTTATTGATGGAAATGGCAGAGGGTGCACTGCTTACAAGCAACTCATGGTAGTAGTAGGAACAATGAGGCATAGTTCCTATTTCTCAGTGTCCTTGGATACTGCTGCTGCACATGTTCAAAGCAGTGTCCATGGATATGAGGACCCATGGTAAGTGCATACAATATTTCCCATAGACACCATAGTGCCTAACATGAGCAATCCCTGCTATCCTGATAAGTTAAGGAAAGATGATGATGAGGTCTGCTTGTGCTTGGCACTGAAGTGAGGCAGGGTCCAAAGTTGTTCCAATTTAGAATCGGCCCAGACTTCAGAGGGTGTAATTAGATTAGATGGGGGTGGCCCAATAGTCTATTGTATGAACTTCCCACTTCAGACTCTGCTCACATAACCAACTCTTCTTTTGGCATCTTTGAAATTCCTCAGGTCATATTTCACTTGAAAAGAAGTCCCAAATACCAGTGACAAAATAGTTGCCTGCAGAACTCCCTGGATATTTTTTTAAGGCTTATTGGAACACTTTTTTCTTCCCTTGGAATTCCGCTCATAGTGCATCTCAGGAGAAACCCCATCATTCACTTTGAATTTTGCAAATATTTTTTGTAGCAATTCTAGTTTGAAATATCTCAACCCTTTTGATAATTTAAATAAATTGTATTAACTAAATAGTCTTTAAAGGGCAACATCCAACATCATGTGAGTTACTTCCCCTCATACAACAGGAGTTCCTCTTCCTCTCCACCCACTGAAACCCCAAACACAATCTTCTATGTGGGTCCCCCAGCCCTCCACAGCAAATTGTTGGGGTAGGTGAGGGGATGCAGGGGCAAGGGGGAATCCAATTGTGTCCATTTGACTGGCATATTGACACCATTGGATTTGTGTTGGAACATCTTATTTTAAAATGGTTTAGTAGCATGCATGCACTATTTTTGATAGTGGCAAAATTAAGATTAAAAGGATATATGAACTATGAAATAAGAAAAATTATCCTTCAGAACTCAAAGTGGTTTTCGGGCTTGTGCTTACCCTACCATAATCCATAGGCTTTCCTACGCACAATGCACCTCACCACATATTCAAATTCATGTCCAAAGTGTCAGTTTTGGATAACATTCTTATAACTTGAAAATTATTCTAACAGCACAATATAAACTCAGAAGTAAGTTTCACAATGTTCAGTGGGGTTTACTCCAGGTGAACGTGCATTGGAATCTAATATGTACATGTTGGCTGATCTCAGGCTGTCACATTTTTGTTTTGTGGACACTATCCCCCCCCCCCCACATAACTGGGAAATTTTTACAGTGTGAATTGCCAAGATGTAGACCTTAATTTTGGTTGAAGATGTACCATTGAATGAATTAGACCAAATGGACTTGACTGCAGCAGAAGGCTGTGTTGGAAATTGACACACCATAGGTTACTTACAACACATTTCTCGCCACAGGATAGTGCTGGCCTTAGACATTTTCACACAAGACAGGAGAATGCAACAGCCTTTCTCGGTCATTAATAAAGAAGAGAAAAGAACTAATGATGCACAGACAGAGATTAGAGGTAGGAAAAACGAAGAATGTGACATCTGTGTGTGGTATCTGAAGTGACTCCTTCCCTTTATTTCATGGAAAGACTGGGCCTGCAATTTTTTGTAGTAGAAAGTGTGACATGAACTTAAAAACAAACAAACCCATTTTATTGATTGTATCATTTAACACAAAAGAGAAAATACAACTCCCAGTGAGAAAATCTAAATATGATCAAATAATCATGCTTTCTCAATTCAATACTTCTTTCGCTTTCCAATCAAACTTATGCTGTATTCACTTATAGCTGTTAAACAACTTCTAAGACCTCTATATAACTCTATAAAAAATAATAATTATTTGTTTGTCTACAATAATTATTATTTTGTCTCCAGTACTGGATACATTTGTCTCATTGATCTAAAGAGCCCTTTTTGTAACTTGACCCTCCCATCTTTTTATATGAGATTTTATGCATTAATACTCCATTCCTTAAAAAAAAAAAAAGTATGACATGAACTAACCTCTTTTTTCACTTAAAAACGATAGTCAATTATTTGTATAACCAAGCCAATTTGATCCAGCAGAAGGACAGAGCAAAACGTATCAGTCAGTTCTGCATTGAAACTGCTTTGCTTTTGTCTCATTTTCCCCCCTCACTACTTCCCCTCACTACACTGCTTCTTGTAGGGGGACAAGATTAGCTTAGGCTGTGAATATTTCTTTGTGCCTGTTCTTGCTTGCTAAGAAAATATCACATTCTGTAATAAAATAAAATAAAAATAACCAAAGGAGGTATTATTTTAAAAATACAAGATAAGCCATTTTGATAACAAGGAGATGTGTAAGTGTTTAATGCTTTTGCACTTACAGGGCTGAAGAAGAAACCTAGCCAAGATAGTCTTTAATGGCAGTGCCCTAGATTCACTTTCCTTTGTTCTAACCATACATCTTTCAGAGCTCTCGTGGGTGCTGCTTTAATTCTGAAGGAGAGAAGGGGGGAGAGGGGAGGGGGGGACAGCTACAATGAATTTCCATAGAAGAGTGGTATAATAACTTCATGCGCCATGCGGTGTTCATCACCTTTATATGGTAAACACACAGTATGAAGCGTGTGCAAAGCTATATATACAGAATCTTAGCACTTTTTTTTTAAAAAAAGTAGGCCATTGCTCCTTTAAAGAAACATTGAAATTGTTTTGGGGATGGGGGGAACACAAACACGGCCATTTTACAAAGTTGCCTCTTTTGTTTTGCTCATTTTCAACTATTTCTCAGAGACTTACTCTCCCCCACCATTCACTGTGTAGCTAGGAGGCTCACTTTTCTTTGGGAAATCAGCTCAGTAGCACTTGTAATTTGCTGATCTCTTTGCTGTACATCTCAAACACTTATCTTGCATAACTGCTTTTCAGACAGGATGCCTAGGAGACCACAATTCTTTAGCATACTTAATGTGGTGTTGGTGTAGAAGAAAGGTATTTTTGAACAATACAGAGCAACTAAGAGCCCTGCGGAGTTGCTGGAGCAAGGTATTAATTATTAAGTGTTAATTAATGCAATAACACCTTTGAACATGGTAGTAGCTTTCTGTGAATTAATTCTTTGGATATATTATGAAACCCTTCTGTTAATTTTAACTGGAGGTACCCAAGGAATTCAATTTTCAGTGTATGTAAATTAATTTTGTAGATGAAGGAGTCCAATTGTCCAATTCAGCTTAAATATGAAAGCATTCCACCTGTCTGCCTGAAGGCAATGGTCCTTAGATGAGATTAAATCTATAATAAATGACTCCATCTACTTTATACCAAGTTGGCACTGAAAACCGATCTTAGTATAATTACTAGCATATTAGTGTGGGAAACTGCCCTCTTGCTTAAAAAAAATAAATCGCCAAACTGTACCTCTTCTATTGAAGAACAAAAAGGTGTTATGTGTCTTAGGGGACTAATTAGCTGCATACTGCAACATTAAAAGACAGAGGGCACTCCGGTGGCATCAAACCATAAAGGAAGATGCTATAATAGCTTGCAAGATTATATGAAAACTGACATTATTCAAAGGGAATTGACAAGCAAAAGGATGTCCCCTTGATTCTCTTTAGCGATCACCCTCCCATTTGGTCACTTGTTATTTTCTCCCTGGTCCTTTACTGTTAAGAGGGGGGAGGAGAATCAATACACTGATGCTTCCAATTTCACAAATTATCATATTTTGCTTGGGAAGCATTTGTACTCTAAAAGCAGTGCATGGCCGTCGGCAGAAGCAAGAGTGGCTGTCGTTTAGGGTTAAAGGCAGAGGGCAGCTGTTAATGTTCTCTTTTTAAAAACAAAGGGATTGGAAAGCAGCTGAGAACAAGTAGTATGATGTGTATGAATCAATTCCATGATTTGAATACATCTTGAGTCATCCATATCTTAGAGGGATAATAGGAGGTTATTTTGAAGAGAGACGTTTTTTCCTTCCAAACTCACTCCTTTGTGACTGCAAATACAGTTAATATAGATCTAATTCGAATATATTATTGCATATAGTACGAGAAGGAGTGGTCTTGGTACCCATGGCAGCTACAAGATTAAAAGTGATATGACAGTTCCTGCTGTTTTACAGTGGCATTGTGAAGCCCGCAACAGCATTGCTGAAGTCACAGAATGGCACTCTGTTTATGGCCTAGGAGCAGACCTGAGAGCCAGTGTGGTGTAGTGGCAAGAGTGTTGGGCTGGGAGCTGGGAGATCCGGGTTCTAGTCCCCACTTGGCCATGGAAGCTCACTGGGTGACTTTGGGCCAGTCACACACTCTCAGCCCAACCTACCTCACAGGGTTGTTGTTGTGAGGATAAAATGGAGAGGAGGAGGATAATGTAAACCGCCTTGGGTACCTTGCAAGAGGAAAAAAAGGTGGGATATAAATGCAAAAAAAATGGTAAGGATTCCCTCTCTGGTCTGTCAACAAGGCCCCACCTCCAGAAGCCAGCCAATGCAGCTGATTGGTTCATGGGTGGAATCCAAGCCTCAATACAGCCAAGCAGGGACCAGGATAGTTATCTGCTGGCTGCACCTACAAGAGGAACTGACCCACTCTCTCCCCACGGTCCCACGTGACCCATGGGATCCCTTCATGTAGTAAGTTAGCACATCTGGCATAGCTCTGGAGGAGAAAGTCATTTCATTTGGTCCAAATTTTTATGGATGCGAGCTTACCCAACTCACATCTCTTGAACCTATATGCGAACTGGAGCACACGTGTGTGCCGAAATCTGCATTTTGCAATGCAGTTCACAACTCAAAAAAAGAGAAAGTGCTTATATTGAGAGAAAGTACATGCAAAACAGCATTATATTAGGGAAAATCTCTTGCTAAAAGTATGCACACTAGGAGATGTATGGACAAAAATGTGTATATGCACAGAAAAGCATGCACATCTTCATACCTACTTTTTTTTGAGGGCCCAGTTTGCAAACCGATTCAAAAACAGGCTAAAAAATATATATGGTCAAGTAAATGGGAAATTGAATTAAACTGAAATTGACAGATTCAGTCATCCCTAATCTGGGAGAGGTCTCTCATAAAATCTTTTTCTCTGATGTGCTTGTTGACAATGCAATCATATACATATCTACTCAGAACTAGTAAGTTCCATTCAGTTCAGTAGGGCTTACTCCTAAGTAATTATGTACAGGAGTGCAGCATTAGTATTTGACTATATGCTTTGAGATATTTCATTTCAATATGGAGGGGAATTTAAATGATACAACCTCTCCAAACCTGAAGCCTACCTACTGACAATTCTTAAGGACTCAAAAGACACTGTTATTACAAGCCTCATAATGACTTCTTTTACCACAGACCTAATTTCCTAAATCTCCACCCCACCCCAGCCAAATACACCCAGTTCCAGCTCTTCTGTACAGTCTTCCTCTGACTCCCAAAGCTCTTTCTGTTGTATTTCTGGCTGCTTGGTAGGGATGTACAAATCCTACTCACCCGTGCATTCCGGGGCATTGGCAGTGGGGGGGGGGAGGCGCTCTGTCCCTCCCCCCGGAATCTTGCCTGGACTGGCTCCGCTCTGCGGCAGCTCCGCGGAGCCACCGGCCAGGGCCGGCCACAGCTGGAGTTCTGGCTGCGGCCGGGCTGCTGTGGCCACAAATCGCGGCTGTCGTAGCTGCCGCCATTTGCGTGCTTGCAGTCAGCCGTGATAGGCTACATAAATACTTATGTAGCCTATCACGGCAAAGAGCAGGGTCGCAAATGGCGTAGTGGCTGCCATTTGCGTCCCTGCTCTTTGCTGTGATAGGCTACGTAAATACTTATGTAGCCTATCACGGCTGGCTGCAAGCATGCAAATGGCGGCCGCTATGATGGCCACCATTTGCGGCCACAGCAGCCCAGCAGCAGCCAGCTGGCCCTGGGAGACCAGCCGGAGCTGCCGCTGCCACCTCATCTGCCACCAGAGCTGCTGCCACCGGAGCCGCCGCCGCCACATCCACCACCAGGTAAGCTCCGTCCTGGGGGGATTCCGCGGTGTGGCGGGGGGGGGAGGCCGTTCTGCCATGGATTCCAGGGGAATGCACGGGTGAGTAGGATTTGTACATCCCTACCAAGCAGCCAGAAATACACTGGAGTTCACTGGAGTTCGTGGCGGAATTCTCTGACATCCCAACTGCTTGGACCATTTTAACACCTGTCACCTGCTTGTGTAACTTCTTCTGTCAAGATTTTAGGGCAGCCCCCTAGCATAACACAGCCATCTGCTTCCTACTCCTGATTATCACCAGCCATGTATGGTTATCCCACAGAAAAGCAAAAGCATATTTAGGCCTTACCTATTCACATTCTCCTCAGCTTTCTCCTAGCCCTTCTATAACACCATACACAAACCAGCAGACCTTCTCCCTCTCTGACTACCAACAGACTCAGTCCCTAACACTCCACTCCTTAACTGTCAACTGTCATTTCCTAACCACTCTTTTCCACCTAGGTAGAATCCCCAGCCAACCAAAATTGAATTTGCCTGATCCAGGCCCATCTATAAATATTCAAAGTGACTGGCGCCATTCTGAAGGATGATAGAAAGACAAACAGCTACTACACAGGGCTTTGACAGTAACAAAGCAAGGCCTCAAGGCAAGGTACTCAGATAACAAAGTAACAAAACAAGATGCTCAGTAACAAACTCAGTAACTATGACAGTAACAAAGCAAGGTACTCAGATACATTATAGCCTCTCAGAGGCCACACAAAGTAAACATTACAGAATAACAACAGATATATAAATGGCATTTCTTCACATTACCTCAAGAGTATGGGTACTACAGTAGCATGGCTTATCCTCATATAATCATATGACAATAGCCATCACCCAGGATTTCATGGAAGTGGCCTCTAATGTCATTACTTACCACACCAGTATTGCCCTACCTCACAGGAGAGAGATGCCAGCATGGAAATGGCACCATAGTGAGGCACAGGAATAATCCTATATTCCCATACTTGCAACCTGGTCTGCTCAAAAGGAAGCCCCTCTCACTTTGATAGACTTAATCCCAAGTAAGCACAGATAAGATTGCAGCTGGACTGCTGTGTCTGTTGGAAGGCAATTGTGTTGTCTGAATAGGAATGGGGGAGAAATTCACTACATTTTTATCACAATTTATTCAGTGTGCATATGCCAGAACCAAAGAAGGACTCAAACACAATCTGCAGTCTGAACTCCATACATTTCTGAGCTTGTAATGCTATTTGCACAACAAGAAATGTGTTTGATAGATATGTACATTTGAAAAATGTGCATAAAAATTGCATATGTTTACAAAATGTGCATAAACAAGTTTAGTAAATTATAGAAAAAAACCATGCATTTCCAAAATGCACACAATCATTGCATACATTTGAAAAAAATGTGCATGAAAATACACACGATTTTTGTGTGTGGAGCCTGCCCCTCCCCAAAAGTTCGCAGTCCAATTCAGACATGAGTCACAATGAGCTTTGAGGTGGAAATCGGAGAATCCAGGTAAATGAATTTCATGTACTGGTTTTCTTAATTTATCTTACCCCACACTTCATCCAAGGAATTTATGGAAGTATACATGGCTTTCCTCCCATTTTATCTTCACAACAACCCTAAGTTAGGTTAGTCTGAGAGACAGTGATTGGCCCAAGGTCACCCAGTGAGCAACTTGGCTGGGTGGAGATTTGAATGTGGGTCTCCTCAATTTAGGTCTGACACTATAATCACTACACCAAACAGCTTTGCCAATGGCTGGACCTCCTTTGCTGGGCATGCCCTGCAAAGCAACACTGCAGAGGAGCATAGGTGGTTATAAATGATTTGTTAGGTGGGTATAAATGACTCTTTGCCTGGAAGAGATGATACTCTTAATTTGGTTCCTTGTTTATATCCCCATGTTTTCTAGTGCCCTGCTCTGGATCCATTAATGATGTGATAAATTTAGATATGATATTCATTCCCTTAATCATGTCAGTATCTACAAAGTCGAATTCTGGCAGTGTTATCAGTATGAAAAACACAAAAATGGATTTTAAAAAGCTTTAATGGAAAACAACTTTCAGAGCTTTGATCTGCCATTCAGGTATACCACGCTAAAAGCTCAGGCTATGAGGATAATGACAATCAGGAAAGGAAGAGGAAAATGTACTAAAAAGACTAAAAAAAAGACATCTTGGGTCCTGGGAATGGAAAGGGGGGGAAGGAGAGCAGGACAAGTCCAGCCATTAGACAGGTGAGGGGAGCACCTCAAGCAGAAGATTTTGAGGGCAGGAGGGACCATTCAAGACAACATAGGGTAAACTGTTTACAGAGTAGAGGTGTACAGATTCCCCACCATCTGTTCCAGTGGGGAATCCATGGGGGGGGAGGTGGTCTATTCCTCCCCCCCCCGGAATCCTCCAGAGTGGTTCCACTCCACTCGAATTCCAGGGAGGGGACTGGCTTGGGGGCTCTTACCTTCCCTCCTTCCAGCCAGAGCCATTCACCTCCTCCCTGTCCCTGCCAATTGCCTTTAAAAAAAAGTCTTAAAAAAATGGCGATCGGGAGGATGTGCCCATAGACTTATATGCAAATAGAGTCATGAATCTTGCATATACAGTCAGGGCCAGAAATATTGGAACAAGGATAACTGTTTTGGCAGTTGGCCTCTGTACTCCACCACATTGAAGTTGAAAGGAAACACACCCAGATGGGAGCAAAGTCAGGACTGTCAGCTGTAATTCAAGGGGTTTGACAAAAGCGGGGCACTAGCCATTCAGGAAGGACAGCCAGTGGCATACACACACACCCATCGTTGGTGGCTCATAAGTAAGGGAACAAACCTACATCATTTCAAACTTAAGGATTGCCTTTAATACCTGGATGAAAATCCTTTGCAGTCCATGACTGCCTGAAGTCTGGAACCCATGGACATGACCAAATGCTGAGTTTCCTCCCACGAGATGCTTTGCCAGGCCTTTACTGCAGCTGCCTTCAGCTGCTGCTTGTTGGTGGGTCTTTCTGCCTTCAGTCTTGTCTTCAGTAAGGGAAAAGCATGCTCTACTGGGTGGGGATCAGGTGACTGACTTGGCCACTGAAGAACATCCCACTTCTTTGCCTTGAGAAACTCTTGGGTAGCTTTTGCTGTATGTTTTGGTCATTATCCATCTGCAGTATGAACCGGCGTCCTATCAGTTTGGCAGCGTTCGGCTGAATCTGAGCAGAAAGTATAGCGCTATACACTTCAGAATTCATCCTGCTGCTTTTATCAACAGTCAGGTCATCAATAAACACCAGTGACCCAGTTCCATTGGCAGCCATACATGTCCATGCCATAACACTGCCTCCACCATGTTTGACAGATGATGTGGTATGCTTTGGATCATGAGCTGTTCCTTTCCTTGTCCATACTTTTCTCTTCCCATAATTCTGGTACAAGTTAATCTTGGTTTCATCAGTCCAAAGGATCTTATTCCAGAACCGGGCAGGCTTTTTTAGGTGTTTGCTTGCAAAGACTAATCTGGCCTTTCTGTTCTTGAGCATTACCAGTTGGTTTGCACCTTGTTGTGAAGCCTCTGTATTTACATTCATAAAGCCGTCTCTTGACTGTAGATGTTAACAACGACATGCCTACCTCCGCAAGAGCGTTCTTGACCTGTCACCTGGCTAGATGTTGTGAAAGGGTTCCTCTTCACCATGAGCAGAATTCTGCGGTCATTCACTTTAGTTGTCTTCCATGGTCTGCCAGGCCTTTTGCTGTTGCTGAGCTTGCCAGTTAATTCCTTCTTTTTCAGGATGTTCCAAACTGTTGTGTTGGCCACTCCCACTGTTTTTGCTATCTCTCTGGTGGGTTTATTTTGTTTCCTCAGCCTAATGATGGCTTCCTTCATTCGCATGACACCTCTTTGGACCTCATGTTGAGGGTTCCAGTGAACAGTTATCAAATGCAAATGTAACACTCAGAACCTCCTCCAGGCCCTTTATCTGCTGGATTGGTCATGGGGTAACCAGGAAACAGACCACACCTGGCCATGCAGCTGCTTGTCAGCCATTTGTTCCATTACTTATGAGTCACCAACAGTGGAGGTGTGTGTATGCCACTGGCTGTACTTCCTGAATGGTTAGTGCCCCACTTTTGTCAAACCCCTTGAATTACAGGATGTTTACAGATCCTTGGGGCTTCATCTTCCCCCTGATTTGCATCCCCACCTGAGGTTGGAGCTCCCACCTCAGGCGAGGAAGCCACCATGGTTCTTTTCACAGTGCTTTAAGGTGCGTGAGTGCCGGGGCAAGGGCAACAATCCCCTTTCAGATGTATTTGTTTTATTTGTAGACCCCCAAACTGGCAAGCACCTTCAGGGTGGTTTACAATCATAAAACCAAACAACAACAACAAAATAACCAAGAATAAATAAAAATAATAATACAGGAATACAAGTGTCAAAATAGTACAATATTAAACATTAAAATATTTAAAAAATATTGAACAAGTTGAGGAGCTAGCAGCAAAATTAATAAAGCAACAGGTGAGATGTGAAATGCCTGTCTTAACCTGGTGTCTAAATGTATGCAATGAGAATACCAGGCAGATCTCCCTGGCAGATCGCCCACTTCTCTTCAGGTGAAGTGGGCGATCTGTTCCCAATGCTGGGTGGGTGACATAGGTAATCTCCAAAGGAGTTGTGTAGCCTGCCTTCTAGTCCATAGGGATGTACGAAAGTCCCTTAACTTGCCCGAAATTTGATTCACGGTGGGGGGGAGGCGATCCGTCCCTCCCCCCGAAATTCTGGCCAGGGGGGAGGCGCCCAATCCCTCCCCCCAAAAATTCTGGCCAGGGGGGAGGCGCCCCATACCTCCCGCTACGAATCCTGGCTGGCAGGGAATGCAAATGGTGGCGGCTGTAGCCGCCGCCATTTGCGTCCCTGCAATCAGCCATGATAGGCTACGTAAATGTTTACGTAGCCTATCATGGCTGAGTTAAAAAAAAAAAACCCGTGCGTACGCAAATGGCGGCGCCCATGGGCGCCGCCATTTGCGTTCCTCATTTTGGCACGTGTAGTCTGCGTAAACATTTACGTAGACTATGGCAAAAATAAGGGGAAAGTAGCGTCTACGCTATTTGCATTCCCCTTATTTTCGTCGTAGTCTACGTAAATGTTTACGTAGACTACATGTGCCAAAATAAGGAACGCAAATGGCGGCGGCCATGGGCGCCACCATTTGCGTACGCGCGGGTTTTTTTTGTTTTTTGTTTTTACTCAGCCGTGATAGGCTACGTAAACATTTACGTAGCCTATCGTGGTTTTTTAAAAAAAATCTAGCCGTGATAGGCTATGTAAATGTTTACGTAGCCTATCACGGTGTTTTTTTTTTATTGGAAATGGCGACGGCGGCAGCCGGTCGGAAGACCGGCCACCGCCGCCAAACCGCCACCGCAGCCGCCACCGCCAGGGACATTCGCACAAGGTATGTCCCATCCTGGGGGGGGCAGGGGAGTGGCAGACCGTTTCGCCACCCATTTCGGGGGGCCGATGTTAAGGGCTCCTTGGAGGCCTCTCTCAGTCTAATCCAGTAGCCAAGAAGTCCAGACACAGACAAAGGGATTCTTTTCAAAGCTTTATTCTTCTTTTAAAACTTAACAACTCTACAGGTAGTGACTAGATCTGAGCAGCAGAGTACCTATGCCCTAAGTTGGAACAGTTGGTCCCCGTTGGAAAGGGAATTACTGGCAGACCCCTAAATTTAAGGACTAGGGAGAGTCCCTCCCCTTTTCAGAAGATCCCTTTTCCCTTGGATCCTCTGGGCGCAGCCGTTGTTTGCGCGCCAACCGGGCACTCTGCCTCCTTTCTGCGCCCTCCCTGCGTCGGCGTCGCGCATCCACCAAGTCTACTTCCCACGCTCGGTCACTCCCTGGACTCCTATCTAATCTAGGAATGCCGGTGGGAGGAATCTCCGTCAGCTGTGGGCCCTGGGAAAGAGGAGCGCGCTCCTCTCCCAGGAGCGACTGCTCTTCCTCAGAATCAGAACTACTCTGGGATTCTATGGGCTCAGTGTCCACCCTGACAGCCGAATGCACTGGCATTTGGCCTCCCCGAGATTCATGGCGAAATTCTCTGACATCCCTACTAGGGGTGAACGAAAGTCACTTACCTTTTCTCGCAGCTTTTTCGCGGTGGGGGGGAGCACTTCGCTGCTCCCCCTGTGAAGTTCAGGCCGGGGGGGGAGGCTTCCCGCCTCGCCCGGCCGAAATTCAGGCCGGGGAGGAGGCTTCCCGCCTCGCCCGGCCGCGAACACGAAAGTAAAAAAAAAAAGTCCCCTGATAGGCTACGTGACGATTCACGTAGCCTATCACGGCTAGATCTGGAAAGTCAGCCGTGATAGGCTACGTGAATCGTCACGTAGCCTATCACGGGTGACTTTAAAAAAAAAAAAAGCGCGTACGTGAATGGCGGCCCCCATAGGGAGCCGCCATTCGCGTTCCTTATTTAGTTGCTGTAGTCTACGTCAATGTTTACGTAGACTACGGCGAAAATAAGGGCAACGCAAATAGCGTTGCCCTTATTTTCGCCGTAGTCTATGTAAACATTGACGTAGACTACAGCGACCAAATAAGGAAGGGGAATGGCGGCTCCCTATGGGGGCCGCCATTATCCGTACACACTTTTTTTTTTTTTTAAAGTCACCCGTGATAGGCTACGTGACGATTCACGTAGCCTATCACGGCTGACTTTGCAAATCTTGCCGTGATAGGCTACGTGAATCGTCACGTAGCCTATCAGGGGATGTTTTTTTTTTTTCTTTCATTGCAATGGCGGGGGCGGCAGCCGGTCGATAGACCAGCTGCCGCTCCCGCCCCGCTCGAACACCGGACGAACCGCCAGCCGGACCCGCCGCCGGGAGGGACATTCAGGGAAGGTAAGTCCCGTCCCGGGGGGGGCGGGGGGGGCAGAGGATTTCTCCCCGAAACTTGTTCGGGAGGCCGAACACGTTGGCGCTCGTCCCCCCGAAGTTTCGGGGAGAAATTCTCCGCCATCCCTAATCCCTACCTGAGTATCAAGTCTCAGAAAACCACCCCTCACCTTAGAAATTCCTCAGAGTGCTCATGTATGTTCTTATCTGTCCTTGTTACTTCTCCCGCACAGCCCTGCCAGCTGGTCCAACCACTGATTTACTGTGATTCCCTGCTCATCATCTCTGAGGAAGACATCTGAAATTAAGAGGTCGGAGTAAGAACTAAGGTTACTCTTATCTGTGTACATTTAATACTCCATATGAATGTTAGAGGGCTTATGAACATTCCTGTCATCATTCCATAGATGAGAAGGCCCTTTCCCTGCTAGTCACTTGTTGCACCACTGTGGGTGGCAGCACACAGAGAAGAGGAGAGGCTCTGAAGATGATCTTAGCAATTGGGCAGGAACACATGGGAGAAGGTGCTTCTTCAGATAGACTGGTCCTCAGGTCAACACCAACACTCTGAATTGGGCCCAGAAACATATAACACATTGCAGTGATATGGGCAGACAATTAACAGTGCATGGATAACTGTAGCCTGGATAACTGTAGCCAGGCTATCTCTGTCCAGGTAGGTGGTATATCAGCAGAAATGGATAAAAGGCACTTCATGCCACCGAAGCCACTTGGGCCCCAAGTGACAGAGCTGGACCTATGATCACCCCTAGGCTACAAACGTGTTCCTTCTGGGGGCAGGGGGGCAGTCACATTTACAGCAGGTTGATGGCCACTTAACCGGAGAGATGAACCGTCTCTTAACAGAAACTCCATCTTGTCTGGAATGAGTCTGTTGGGGCTATGAATGTGTGCGCAAACACTTTCGCCCACCACCACCTACCCACATCTCAGCATGCAAGGATTGGGAGATTTAAACCTCCCCTCCATGCCTGTTGAGATCTGAAGATAGGATTGCTGGGGTGGGGGGATTTCAAGCCTCTCCCTTCACACTAGTGATCCTGGGTCAGATTGCTGTATTCTTGCTGCTAACAGTGACTTGTTCCACACACTCCAGATGACAATTGATAAGCGGGGTGGCAGTCTGGCAGAGGAAGCAGGCAGGCCACGCCGGCAGCTATGTGGTGGGTCATAGAGAGAGTGGCCACAGGCAATCCTTGGGCAGCTGTCTACCCATATGTGGCATATGAGAAAGCAAGATTAGGGGCTCAGTTGGTAGCCAAGAATTAGAAGAAAATGACTGACTTTAGGAATAAAAAGTGCAGTGAGAAAGTCAGAGTGCCTACAAGGATAAAGGCAGAATTTTGCACTTGCATTGATAACACAAAACACGTAATAGATTTCCCAGAACTTTCTTATTGTAGCTCAGTGGACTTGGGCACTTAGAAGCCAGAATTTAAAGACTTACCATAAAGAGCGTGATGGGTGATTAAGGAAAGTATTAAAATGAATTATGCCTCTGTGATATGCAGATGAAGTGGAAAGATTTAACAACATTAATAATGAGACTAAACATGAACAGTTTATCAATATTTTGCTCGCTACGTTTTTCTCTCCATACCCAATTCAAATGCAGTTACAAGCTGATTTTCCAAGCTCTGTGACAGTGCAATTGCTTCTGAAACCAAGGCCCTTGCACTGGTAGAACTGTCTGTGGACTTCAGCTTAAGGAAATAAACTCACTTGGTGGTTTGCATAATCATGAATGTTATCAGAAAGAGTATTAAATAAATGTTTAAAGAAACATAGGCTTGGCCTGTGGGCAAAATGGGAGGGTGGACGAATGAAAGACTCAATTTCTTCACTATATCCAACATTCTCTTTTAGTGTTCCCTCCTTTGAACACTGTGAAAAAGCAGTGATAGAGGATGCACAAATGACCCATCCATCCTCATTTCATGCATCTGGGTATATCATGCAGACAGGGAATGTATTTAGGGTCCATACCGGGAATACTGAGACAAGACCCATGCCATTGTGTTAACTAGAGCCAAGAGGTTTTTTTAGCTTTCGCATAACAGGGTCTTATAGAATCATAGAAACATAGAATAGTAGGGTTGGAAGGGGCCTATAAGACCATTGAGTCCAACCCCCGGCTCAATGCAGGAATCCAAATCAAAGCATCCCTGACAAATGGCTGTCCAGCCTCATCTTCAATGCCTCCAGTGTGGGAGAGCCCACTACCTCCCTAGGTAATAGGTTCCATTGTCATATTACTCTGACAGTCAGGAAGTTTTTCCTGATGTTCAGCCGGAATCTGGCTTCTTGTTACTTGAGTCCATTATTCCATGTCCTGCATTCTGGGATGATCGAGAAGAGATCTTGGCCTTCCTCTTGGTGACAACATTTCAAGTACTTGAACAGCACTATTGTAGCTCTCCTCAGTCTTCTCTTCTCAAGGCTAAACATGCCCAGTTCTTTCAGTCTCTCCTCACAGGGCTTTGTTTCCAGTCTCCTGATCATCTTCATTGCCCTTCTCTGAACCCTCTCCAGTTTGTCTGCATCCTTCTTAAAGTGTGGTGCCCAGAACTGGACACAGTACTCCAGATGAGGCCTAACCAGTGCTGAGTAGAGGGGAACTAGTATTTCCCTGGATTTGGAAGCTATGCTTCTATGAATGCAGCCCAAAATAACATTTGCCTTTTTTGCAGCCACATCACATTGTTGGCTCATATTCAGCTTGTGATCTACAACAATTCCAAGATCCTTTGCGCCTGTAGTATTGTTCAGCCAAGTCTCGCCCATCTTGTAACTGTCCTAGGGATGTTAGAGAATTCCGCCACAGACTCCAGTGAGGCCAGGTTCTTTAGAATCCAGCCCTCTGGAGTCCATGGCGGAATGGAGCAATCCCCCTTGCCACCCTGTGAAATTTCCCAGGGACAGACCCTACCTTTTGTCAGCTGCCCACTGCCATCGTCTGCAGCTGCGAATGCCTTCCCCAGTCTGCAGCTGCCATTACCCTCCCTACTTTAGCCGTGATAGGCTACGTAAGTATTTACGTAGCCTATCACAGCAAAGAGCAGGGACGCAAATGGCAGCCGCTATGCCATTTGCGTCCCTGCCTTTTGCCATGATAGGCTACATAAATATATATGTAGCCTATCATGGCTAACGCAGGGACGCAAATGGCACCCGCTATGGTGGCTGCCATTTGCGGCCACAGCCCAGCAGTGGATGGAGGTCCAGCTAGGGATGTCAGAGAATTCTGTGACGGATCTCGGTGAGGCCGAATGCCAGTGCATTCAGCCCCCCAAAAACCATCGTGGAATGAAGCCCCCATCCCCCCAACCCACGAAAGGCATGTGGGACGAAGTCCCCGCTGCCGCCACTGCATGAAAGGTGCACAGAACAGAGCACTTACCTGCTCCCATCCACGCTGCTTTGCGAATGGTGGCTGTCCTGCGGCCACTATTCGCTTCCTCCTCTTCAAGCCATGATAGGCTACGTCAAGGCTAATGCAGGGACACCATTTGCATCTCTGCAGAGGCCATGATAGGCTACGTAAGTATTTACGTAGCCTATCATGGCTCAATACAGGGACGCAAATGGCAGAGGCTACGACAGCTGCCATTTGCGTCCCTGCAGGGCTGCCCAGTGGCCGGATGTCCGGCTGCGGGCGGCCAGAACCGTCCAGCTGCGGGTGGCTGGAGTCAGCCAGTGGCTCTGTGGCTTGGCCGGGCAGGATTCCAGGGGGAGGGATGGAGCACCTCCCCCCCCATCATGGATGCCCCTCAGTGGAGCAAGGTAAGGGATTCGTACATCCCTAGGTCTGGCTGTGGGCGGGCCTGGCTGGCGGCTGTGCGGACTCGCTGTGGAGCAGAGCCGGCCAGGGAGAATTCCGGGGGGAGGGGTGGATCGCCTCCCCCCCACCGCGAAAGCCCCAGACCGGAATGGGGTGAGTAGTCCATACACCCTTAAACTGTGCATTTGGTTTTCTTTTTCCTAGGTGCAGAACTTGGCATTTCTCCCTATTAAATTTCATTCTGTTGTTTTCAGGATTCCAACTGTTTTATACAGATTCCAGTCTATCAAGATCACTTTGAATTCTGTTTCCATGTGTCTTCCAAGGTAGGGTTCAGCACTATCCGCAATGCTGAACCCAATCCCCAAAATAGGTTCAACATCTTGGATAGCTCCTTTGGTGTTCTGGCTGGTTCTGACTGAAACCTAGAGTGGATTCACAACCCCACTCAAATAGGAGCCACCAGCCTCCACTGCATTGTTGGCTCATATTCAGCTTGTGATCTGCAACAATTCCAAGATCCTTTCACTTGTAGTATTGTTGAGCCAAATCTCGCCCATCTTGTAACTGTTAGGGATGGACGAAAGGGACTTACCTCGTCCCGCAGCTTGCTTTGCGGTGGGCGGGAGGCGCTTCGCTTCCCCCCCCCGAAGTTCAGGTGAGGGTTCAGGTTCCCCGTTCAGGTTCCCCGCCTCGCCCAGCTGAAATTCAGGCCGGGGAGGAGCGCCCCGTCTCCCTGGCCACGAAAAAAAAAGTACAGAAAAAAACCAAAACACACACCCGTGATAGGCTACGTGACGATTTATGTAGCCTATCACAGCTAGATTTCCAAAGTCAGCCGTGATAGGCTACGTAAATCATCACGTAGCCTATCACGGGTGACTTTGAAAAAAAAAAAAGCGCGTACACAAATGGCGGCGCCCCATGGGTGCTGCCATTCGCGTTCCTTATTTGGTCGCTGTAGTCTACGTAAAGATTTACGTAGACTACGGCGAAAATAAGGGCAACGCAAATAGCGTTCCCTTATTTTCACCGTAGTCTATGTAAATCTTTACGTAGACTACCCCTGTCCAAATAAGGAACGCAAATGGCGGCGCCCATGGGGCACTGCCATTTGCATATGCACATTTTTTTTTCAAAGTCACCCGTGATAGGCTACGTAACAATTTACATAGCCTATCACAGCTGACTTTGGAAATCTAGCCGTGATAGGCTACGTAAATCGTCACGTAGCCTATCACGGGTGTGTGTGTGTTTTTTTTTAACTTTACTTTTTTATTTTGTAATGGCGGCGGCGGCAGCCGGTCAGGAGACCGGCTGCCGCCCCTGCCCCCGCCGAACCGCCGCCGAACCGTCGCCGGGACCCGCCGCCAAGAGGGACATTCGCTGAAGGTAAGTCCCATCCCAGGGGGGGGCGGGGGCCGTCAGAGAATTTCCCCACCAATTTTGGGGGGGCCGAATGCGTCGGCACTTGGCCTCCTGAAGATTCGTGGAGAAATTCTCCGCCATCCCTGGTAACTGTGCATTTGGTTTCTTTTTCCTAGGTGCAGAACTTGGCATTTGTCCCTATTAAATTTCATTCTATTGCTTTCTGCCCAGGGCTCCAGTCTATCAAGATCACTTTGAATTTTGTTTCTGTCTTCCAAGGTAGTAGCTATCCCGCCCAATCTGGTGTCATCTGCAAATATGATCAGCATTCCCTGCAGCTCCTCCTCCAAGTCATTAATACAAATGCTGAAGAGGACTGGGCTCAGCACTGAGACCTGCCCCGCTCATTACCTCTCCCCAGTTTGAGAAGATCCCACTGCTAAGCACCCTTTGAGTCTGATCCTGTCATGAACAATTATAACACTGTACTGGATACAACTAATGCATGAGCTATGTAGCAGGTATCTGTGCCTCAAATTAGGGTGAGCCATACCCAGGCTAGCCTATCAGTTGGCTGGTGTGGTTCTTTTCTCCATTGCCCACTTCTCTTCAGGTGTTGAGGGAGTCCTTCCTGAGTCACTCCCTCTTCCCACAATGCTGGGTGGGTGACACAGGCCATCTCCAAAGGAGTTGTGTAGCCTGCCTTCTAGTCCCACATCCCTGAGTATCAAGTCTCAGGAAACCACCCCTCACCTTAGAAATTCCTCAGAGTGCTCATGTATGTTCTTATCTGTCCTTGTTACTTCTCCTGCACAGCCCTGCCAGCTGGTCCAACCACTGATTTACTGTGATTCCTGGCTCATCATCTCTGAGGAAGACATCTGAAATTAAGAGGTCGGAGTAAGAACTAAGGTTACTCCTATCTATGCACAGTTAATACTCCAGATGAATGTTAGAGGACTTATGAACATTCCTGTCTTCTCAATGAGCTCAGTAGATATTGTAAGGTGTCAGGAGAGGTGTCAAGCCATGGCTCCTAGCAACCAGGCTTCAGAATCTTACCTCTTGCACCACACACCTTAATGTACCACCTGGACTGGCATACTAGCTGAGTTCATACTAGTTCAATCAATACTACTGATTGAACTGATTCCAAGGGCCAGTTCGTCTACAGCCTCAAAATGTACTCTTCTATTTGAACAACTTGTCTCACCAGTAAAGACCATGCCTGACTACACCCTTCCTTCCCCCTTCTGTCCTTTGGATACTCCTCCTGGAACTTGATCTCATGGACCATCTTGGAGCTTGACTTTCTTCTGGCCCTTTGACAGCCTAAAACTCCCCTTGGCACCATGCAGACATTCCTCAGCATACAAGTCAGCATGGGAAGTGTTCCCACAAGATAGAGTGTTCAAAAACACCTCCTTAACTTTTATAAACACTCCCAAAGAAGTGTCCTTGATGTACTTTGCCCTGAAATTAATCCCAGAGTAACATCTGCCTTCTCTTATCTGCTTGGTTGGCAGGAGTACTACAGCTTTTAAATGTAGGATGCAGATTTCTCCAAATATAATCCAGCCATTGTCTTTTTCATACATATTCAAACTTTTGGACACCAAATCACCACTGGCCTATCACTTATACAGACAATAGAAAAGCAAGATGTTTGCTGATACTAACAGCTGTTTCCCAGATTCTCTGAACTTCAGTCTCCTACCAGCTGTGTGAGGTGAGGTGAACTCAATCTATTGAGACTGCTGGCATAGTTCTGTTAGACTTGGCATCTTTCTTTTTTGGTCCTCTGTGGAACACTGAATGCTGAGCAAGAGATTTATAAACATTAGCGCTTCCAATTAAGCTATAATGTATGAGTAATCGTGTTTTGTGTTACATCGCATATGGAAGGTAGCTTATTCTGTAGTATTGTTCTGTACCATTGACATTTACTATAGCAATTTCTGATGTTTCTCCTTTAATGAATATTATGTATTCAGTGGGCTGGATCCAGGATCTGCCTTCCTCAAGAAGAAGGGCTCCATTCCCAGAATGTCCCCCACCCAATTTTTGACGATCCATACTTCCCCCATGCCACAGTTCATGGCATTCAGCAGGGTCTCCTGACTCTCTGTATAGCATTTTCAGGGGACTGCAGAGGCTGCTGTGGGAAGGAAGTGGACAAAGACATCCACACCTGCCAGTCCAGTTGATCTAGCTTAAATCTGGATCCAACCCCACATCTTTAATATTTTCATTTTTCCCCCAGTACAGAATATCTTTTTCTAGAGACTTATTTCTCTTCTAAGAGACAATTGATACAAATATCTCAAATAGCTTTTTGTTCCCACTTGTATTACTAGAAACATTTTTCAACTCCATCTATAACAATGACTCAGAACTACAGAATTGTTTCAGTCAAATATCAGGATATGGGCAACTACAGAGACAAATCTAAGATGAGCATTTGACGTACTGAAAATTCAGCTCCATTGCAGGCCATTGCTCTGTGCAGCAATTCTATGAATCTGTCTTTCTCTGAATGGGAGATAATTATTAGGAAGTGAGAGTTGCACCAATTTATGCAAAATGACCTGTTCTAGCCTTCCCAGCCAGGCAGGGGAGATAAGACTGTAAGAAGATCTATGCTGGATCAGAACTCTCTAGTCCACCATTTTGTCCACACAGTGGCCAGCCAGATGCCTAAGGGAAACCCACAGCAGGACATGGACAGTAACATTCTCCCATTCATGTTCTGCAGTAACTGATATTCAGAGGCATAATGCCTCTGAAACTGGAATAAATATATATAGCCATCAGGACTAGTAATATATAGCCATCATTGATAGCCTTATACTCCATGAATTTATCTAAAAGCCATCCACATTGGTGGCCATCAGTACATTTTGTGCTGGAAATTCTATAGTTTAACTATTTGCTGTTTGAAGAAATACTTCTCTTTATCTTTCCCGAATCACCCACCATTCAACTTCATTGGATGACCCCTGTTCTAGTATTATGAGAGAGGGGAAGTTTATCCACTTTCTGTACGATGCATGTCTATTATGTCCTCCCACCCCGCTTACTCAAAGACATGAGCCAGCCCCAAAGCTAAGTGAGGAGATAGGTCCCAGATCTTTTGCACAAGCACTGACTTGTCAAGAACTAATGCTTTTTATAGACAGCTTGATGGTCCCACCTCTTCCTGGACCAGGATTCAAAGTATGTGCAAGGTTACTTCCTGTCCTCTTCCTGAATATACTAGCTGGCTCAGACCATTACCAGACCTACACTTCAGCCCAACCCTATCATCACAGTCACTCCTGATGTCCTAGGAGTGATAGGACCCCTGTCCCAGATTAGGAGCCCCCAACAAGGTGTAGTAGGGTCTCCACTATTAAAGTTTTGTTGGATGGGGTGCCACCTACAGAAGTGGTCTTTGGTTTTCTGTGCCTTGGCCACCACAGGCTCCTGGTCACTCTCCTCTTCACAGGAGGTCTAACTGGATTTAGTACTGCCAGGTCATGACACAAAAATGTGAGGAAAATATCCAAAGAAGTGATATAGAAAGTTATTTTAATTAAAATAACCCATTTATTTGAAATATTTCTAGGCCATCTTTATGGGCAAATCTTCCCAAGGTGGGAGGGCTTTTATTTACACAATAAACTCCTATGGCAATGATAAAACAGTCAACATTAATAAAATCGGCAACCACAAGCAGTAAAACATCTAGCGCATAAGGCAATAGAATCTAAAACCTGATTGCAGCTGGTCATGGGACCAGCTACACCCTGATCCATGTGTGGAAGAAAGATCAGGCCAAGTAAAATGCCCCACTCCCGTTTGCTTTCTGGTATTGTTCCGTTCCCATGAGGTGGAATTCTTTATTTTCCCCAGCTGCCTCCACCAAACAGCCTGAGAAACCTCTGGGTCTCTGGAAAGTAGTGTGGGGCTTGGTTGTAAGTAGGGATGGTGTGGGCACCCAGTTCAGTCCAGGAGTCCAGTTCAGTCCCCTCCTCCGTGTTCGCTGAGCTGCCTGCACCCACCCTGGGCCACTTATGCCTGTAATGTTGTGTAGATGGGGTATTTACAGCCTCTATGTGCATATTGCATTTATGAAAGTTCCTGAGCCGCCATTCTTTTCACAAAATGGTGACCGCGGGAATGTCAGATGCTCGCAGACAGCTCAGGATAGGTGAGGGCAGCTTGTTGAGCACAGGCGGTGAGCAAGCGGGTCCCGGGGTGCACGAGTGGGGGCAGCGGCTTGGCGGGTGCCCAGAGAACCCAGACATTGGGTGTCTGTCCATTCCTAGCTTTAAGGGTGTGAGATGGGTAACCCAACAAGAAAAGAGACCACAAGGTTTAAACAAACAATTTTAAAAGTTTACTGATTAAATACTACTATTAGAAAAATGGATTTTACATCTGAATAGTTACAGTATGCACACACACTAACCAAAACCATAGCAGCATAAGGGTAAAAATGAAATAACCAGCATTAAACACATCTAACTAGCTTAAATAGACTGGACACTGGATCCCTAATTTCTCTAACTTCTTCCCAGCAATATCTTACTGTCAGAGTTCTGAGCTTTTCCAAACATTCAGCATCTCCTCAGCATTCACTTTCTCCCAAACAGTTCTCTGTTTTTTCTCTTTTTTTCCTTCAAACCTTTTCTCTCTCTATTTCAGCCTTCCTCTACCCTCTAAAAACTTTTTTTGGCCTCTAGTTTTTATAAGCTGGCTAGTGCTCTTGCAATTCTTGACCAATCGACAAGACTCACCATTGCCCCCAATTCCTTCCCCTAAGCTCTTTCCAAACATTTCTGCAGAAACAAAACTACTTCTGGCAGTGGCTACCTACAGACTTCTTGGTACCATAATATAAACAAAAAACTCATTTAAGCTACTTATCCATGTAACCTCTTGCTGAATCTGTTCTCTCACCCTGGTGATACTAGGGCATTTGGCTTCCTGAACCGTTGACCTTCTAGTTCAGCACATACAGAAAAGAAATATAATCCCATATACCCAAAACAAACTATATACAAAATTAGAAGACAGTTCTGTTCCTTCACACAGCTAGTGTGGTGCAAAAGCAGGTCAGTATCCAAGGTGAACCCCCCAAAGAGTGAACCGTCTCAGGCTGCTGGAAAAAGCAAAAAGCCCGATGTGTTCCAGCCTCTTTTGTTGTAAGGCCTTCTTCAAGGGGTTGTAAAAAGGTCTGCAAAGATTCTTATAACAAAACGTCTCCTGCTGTAATTCACAGACAGTCACCACTGTGGAAAAGTCCCTCTCTCGTGTACTTGTCTACTTGCTGGCAAAGCTGGGCAAGGGAGAAGGGTCTCTGTTGCTGATGTTAAAGTTCAGGCAGGCTGATATGGTTGAAGGCTGCCCTTCATCTAACTTGGTCTCAAACCATTTAAGGCTTTAAAGGTTAAATCCAGGACTTTAAATTGGAAATTCACTGATAACTGGTGCAGTATAAGAGTTGTATGATCTGACCCCGCCTTGCCCCACAACACTTGGATGACCACGTCCTGAACCAGCTGATTTTTCCAAACTGTCCTCAAAGGCAGCCCATCACACAGCACATATTACAACAGCCCTGTCTAGATGTCACTAGTGCTTGAATAATCAGGGCAAAGTCCATCCTCACCACATAGGGCTGCAGCTGCCATACTAGCCTAAGTTGGTAAAACACACTCCAGGATTCATTATAGTTCTTCTTCAAGAAGTGGGTATGTTCTCTTTTCCCCAGGACTGCCACCTGATTAAAGAAATCCTAATTAGTTAATTGTATGAGTTACATCTTGAGTAGAAAAAAGCATTTCCTTGTATAACAGCAGGTACCACATCACTATAGAAGAGGTATTCCTTCCTGTGTACTCTCTGTGGTCTAGGACAGCAGTCCCAGCCATGGCCTCTTCAGATGGTTGGGACTACAACTCCCAGCATTTTGACATTTTGTGATGCTGGCTGGGCTGATGGGAGCTGTTGTCCAACAACATCTGGTGGGAGCAAAGTTGGGGAAGCCTAGTTTAGGGCACGGGAGAGCAAAGTTTCTAGCAGCATAATCCAGGCTGCCTAAAACCAGCTAACCGAAGTCTCACACATAAGCATAAGTTTATGTGGGATGCTTCACTACCGCATGTTTTCCTCGCATGGAGGTGGGGCACTTGAAGGGAGATTCTCTCCATCCGTCCGTCCGTCCATCCATCCATCCATGTATTTATTTTATTTGGTACATTTCTAATCCACCCAATAACTAAGAACATAAGAAGAGCCGTGCTGGATCAGACCAAGCATCCATCTAGTCCAGCATTCTGTTCACACAGTGGCCAACCAGCTGTCGACCAGGGACCCACAAACAGGGCATGAGCGCAACAGCAACTAATGTTTGCTGGTGGATTACAACCACTTAAAAAACTAAAGTGCCATTTTAAAACACTATTAAAAATATAAAATACATTACAAATATTTAAAAGAAGAAATGCAGTAAATATCTATGCACTGTATTTGTATGTTGCCCAATAACAAAAAAAAACCCTTCTCTATTGTAGCTTCCAATAAAAGAAAAGCAATTACATACAAAAATAAAACCAATAACCATAGCATCTAAGAACAGCATAAAACCAGCAGCTGGGAATAAAACCAATATAACAAAACTCACAACAGCACTGCAGTTCTCACAGATCTTAAAACTTCCAAAAGACCATACAGTGATGAAAGATGCTAAGATCAAGAACATTTAAAAGCCTGAAAGCCGAAGGAGCAGGTGGTGGTGGAGAGAGTGGTCTCCATCTGGTGTCCAAAAACATAGAGCATGAGCACGAGGCGAGCGTTTCTGGGAGGGGCATTCCATCATCAAGGTGCCATGGCAAAAGTTGCTCACCCTGATAATAACTGACAACTAATGTGAATATAAAAATAATAAATAATGTGCATGTGCATATGTGCATATGCTTGCACACTCATGCGTGTGCGTGCATGTGCATGTGTGCATATATATATATATATATATATGACTATAGATCTTAATATCTTTACAGTTATTATTTATCTGAAGAAGCAACTCATATGCAAAACAGGATTACACTGGATTCCTGTAAAGACTTTTTGGATGGACTTTAAGATCCTTTGAATATTAATATGTATATAGCTGTGATACAGATGCTTCTGTTATCTTCCAATATATGTACAATTGTATTCACATTGTTTCCATATGTATAATTATATTGTTCCAACAACAATCCTATTTTAAATAGATCATTAACACCCACTAAGTTCATTGTGTGTTTTCATATTGTTACAACATTATACTAGTACTACCTGACCCATTTACAGTTGCATGCTGCTTGTTTGCTAATTTCTTATTGCATAGAAGAACTGGCATGTGGAGGGACTCTGGAGGGGCTTAACCCATTCCTTACCTTCCAGTGTTCCTCTGCAAATTTTCCTCCACTGTGTGCTCTGAAGCCAGAAGTAACCTTGGGTGATATGAAAATAGCCTGTGAAGCACCAGAGAGGTTAAATACCTCTCCATCCCTCTGATTATGCTGAGTAAATCTCCAATGTGGAGTAAATGCCCCTCGGTATCCTGTTCCTCATTGTCTTCAGAAATGGTGCCATTATTCATGTTCAGCGGATTCACGGATGTCAGGATTACAGGTGGGGCTGCTTGAGGCAATGACATCATTTGCATGGGCAGGAAGTGGGAGGAACACAGAAGAGTCAGTTGAAGACAACATGCCTGGCCACCTGTTGGGAGGAAGCAGAAGCTGCTGCTGTGCTGAACATTTCTTCTGCATTTTTCCAAACGTTCTCATTCAATGTGATAGAAAAGAAATAGCTTTTTAAAACATTCTAGAGGAGAATAACAAAATTGTGGTATTGTTGCTCTTACTTTTGTTATGATGTGGTAAATGAGTGTCCTGTCTTTCATTGCACAATCATCTTTCCAGTTGTCTGCAGCCTCCCTAGCTTCCCCCACTTCAATTAAATGTCCTGTCAAGAAGCACAGGCAGCCAGGGAGGCCACAGAGTGATGAAATGATGTGTAGGGGGAAAACACACACAGCAACTTGGGCCACCTCACAGTGATAAGCTAAGCTCAAAAATACAACAATTCAAAAGAAATTATACAGCGCCCTTGCAATGGGGCAGAAAAGTAGATGCCTTTTTCATGAAGGAAGAAAACTTTAAGGAAACTGGAAGACAGATTTCAGCACAGCACTAGCAGAAGCATCTTTCTCATTCCCAAAATGCCCTTTCCATGTCAAAACAATTTTTCAGAGCAGCAGGTCCACAGATTTATTATTCCAATAAATCACATGCATCATATGAGTACTATACTATTATTGGGAAGCTGCTAAATCAATAAATATACCATATGAATTTCTCAACTTTATAAATGTGCCTGCCTCAGCAGAGCAACACAATGTTCTCTTTACAACTACCAACACAAATGTATTATGCAAAGGTGGTTAAATGAAGTAATTTCCTTAGGAATGACAACCAGTTAGTATTTCCCCTCTCGCTCATGATAAGGTAGCATAATTCTAAGGGCCAAGATGCAGCCTGTGTCACAGGGTATGGTCTGAAAGCAGATGACACCTTGCTGAAGCTAAACAGGTCTGGCCAGTACCTGTTTGGAAATCACCTGAGGACCTTATATATCCCAATTTGAAGTCTATGATACAGGAAAGCTGAGACACAAATTTCCAAAAGCTCTGAAAACTTACTTGTTTACTCTGGCCTTCTCCTGGTTGTGTTTTACTGGACTGTTCTGGATTGTAGCTGCAGTTATGTTGTAGGCTTTCAGTACTTTCTAGGCCAGATATGCTGGTATTATTTGTTGTTTTTATTCATGTTGGCAGTTTTATTGCTGTATCATGTTTTATCATATGGATTTTATTGTTGAAAGCCACCTTGGGAGGATTCCTGCCCTGAAAGGTGGTCTAGAAATATTTTAAATAAATAAAATAAAGTTAGAGGCTCACCCAACTGAAAGTTTATTCCATATGAAAAAAATGGCCTCCACATGAGAAAACAAGATGTCAGGCATAACGGTCATAGTTAGCTTTCTCCTTGATATGCTAACTTTCTATGAGCAAGGATTTTTTCAAATAACTTTTTTGGGGGGCGGGGGGAGAGCATTCGTTCATATGAGCCTTTCCCTACAGCCCAGATTCAGGTTTAACTTTATCGCCTCACTGAGAAGTAGGCCTAAGGATGGCTAGCACTGAGAATATAAGCATTTCCTTCTCTACTCCTTACAATGAATATAAAGTAAAGGAATCAACATTCTGAATCTGAGGGTTGTATGACTCATGGTATCACGCTGCCTACCAGCCAAACTGCATATGCATCTCAAAGCATTTCAGAATTGTTCCTTCGCTTTCCCTGTTTTATTCTTATGTAGTAAATCTGCCATTCAGCTCCGGTTTATCTAAAGGTACCATTAGGGTGAGGAGAGACTTGCTCTTTTGGCTGTTGGCACAGATCTCCCCTTCCTCGCCCCGTTTACAATTCTTTTTACTAGAACGTTCTTCCTACCCATTTCTGTGGCAAGCTGAATGAGCTAATGCAAGCCCAAGCTTTACACTGGAAATGCTTTCTTCTTTAGCATTGACATGCTGGTGACTGAAACATTATCAGCATCCCACAGACCTTTCACAAGCAGACACAATCCTCATTCATCATGGAGCTTCAATAATTGAAGCCATCCACCTGCTCTGCATCCTTTCCTGTGATGCTTGCTGGGTTGTGCTATTTTGACTTTTCCCATGACCTCTGGCTTCCCGGAGATACTCAGATATAAGCCAACATGGATGCTGCTGAAACGCGCAGCAATTTTCAGAGGATGCTGCAAAGACCTTTTCTTACCTTCCTGATGAATTCCACATTCTGTGCCTCAGACTGCAAAGGCCAGTAACAAACCAGCTGTCACTTTTGTGTAGGGATGTACGAAAGTCACTTACCTTTTACAAAATTTGATTTGCGGTGGGGGGGAGGCGCTCCGTCCCTCCCCCTGAAATTCTGGCTGGGGGGGGAAACGTCCCATCCCTCCCCCCCGAAATTCTGGCTGGGGGGGAGGCGCCCCATCCTGCCCGCCGCGAATCCTGGCTGGCCGGGTCTGCAAATGGCGGCAGCCGTAGCCGCTGCCATTTGCGTTCCTGCAGTCAGCCGTGATAGGCTATGTAAATGTTTACGTAGCCTACCATGGCTGAGTTAAAAACAAAAACAACGCACGTAGACGCTACGCTATTTAGACGCTACGCTATTTGCGTTCCCCTTATTTTCGCTGTAGTCTACGTAAATGTTTACGTAGACTAGACATGCCAAAATAAGGAATGCAAATGGCGGCGCCCATGGGCGCCGACATTTGTGTACGCGTGTTGTTGTTTTTTTTAACTCAGCCGTGATAGGCTACATAAACATTTACGTAGCCTATCATGGTATTTTTTAAAAATCTAGCCATGATAGGCTACCTAAATCTTTATGTAGCCTATCACTTTTTTTTTTTTTTAAACTTGGAAATGGTGGCGGCGGCAGCCGGTCAGAAGACCGGCCGCCGCTGCCAAACCGCTGCCAGAGCCGCCGCCACCAGGGGGATTCGCCCAAGGTAAGTCCCGTCCCGGTGGGGGTGGGGGGGCAGACCGTTTCACCACCGATTTTGGGGGGCCGAATGCGCTGGCATTCGGCCTCCCTGAGATTCATGGCAAAATTCTCTGACATCCCTACTTTTATGTGGCACATGGGTCTTGATCTCTACAAATGTGGAGGAAGCCTATCCTTCCTCCAAATGCCTATGCTTAACGCTCTGATGGTCATTTCACTTTCAGGGCTCTATGACATGGAGCTTCTACGAGCTTAGGCTGGTGCTCCAGCTGCAACTCTACCTGAACAGAGAAAGCCAGGCCTCCATGATCCATGCTCTGGTAACCTTCATATTAGTCTACTGTATGAGGAGGGCAAATTGTGACTGTCCAGCTGTTTTGGCCTACTGCTTCCATTATCTCTCGCTGTCAGCTACGCTGGCTACTACAGCTGATGGAAGTTGTAGGCCAAAACATCTGGAGGGCAACAGGTTGCCCAGCCCTAGACTATTGTAATGCAGTATATGTGGGGCTACCTTTGAAGATGGTTCAGAAACTACAGTTAGTCCGAAGTAGAGCTGTAAGGCTATTAACTGGTACTGACATTATGTTCACATTACACCTGTGCTTTACCAACTACACTGGCTCCAAGTTCATTTCAGATTCAATTCAAGTGCTGGCTTTGACCTTGAAAGTAAGGTGGCCCTCATTTACAGAGGATAGTCCTTTATTAGAATTGGCTGTCCTCTATTTTGGAGATGCTCTGTATTGGAAGGGCTATCCTGCCCAGATCCAGTATAAAGATAATGTTAACTATAAGAAGGAAGAACTGGGCCTTGAACTTGCCCATCAACAGCAGCTGGACAGGAGACTGAGCAAGGCACACAGGTCACCTGAACATAGTCTTCTCCACTGTGGTGAGATGTACTGTATTAATATCTAAATTATAATAATTATTTCCAAATGTGCATCTATCCATATGTGTCCTCTTTTTTGGTGATACATGTCCTCTTTCTTTGGCAATTCACAAGTGGCAACCCCGCTTGAAAGACCTTCATGTCTTGGGACCGGGCTCTCTGAAAGACCACTTGTCTCCATATGTACCTGCCCATATGCTAAGAACTTCAGCAGACACCCTTCTTTATGGGTTCCCACCAGCTGAGGTGCAGCACATTGCTTACAGGGGAAAGAGCTTTCCAAAATTCCAGCTCTTCACAAAGAACAGAAAATGTAACATAAGAAGCAGTTCAGCAAGTTATCAAGTACTAAAACAGAAACAAACAGGGCACACAGACTTACAAGAAATTCATAACATCCTTCTTTGTCAACAATTGTGAAAATGTTCTCTTTTTGCAAGATTTATTTACTTGTTTTCATTCTCCGCTCATCTGGTGAAATTGTTCTAAATTTATATCCATAGCTACTGTGTGTGCCTAAAACATGGTCAAAAGAGTGCTTCATAAGCAGTTTCCTTAAGTCCTATATATATATGCACAAGGTGAATAGCATAATTCTATGCATGTCTACTCCTACTGGGTTCAACAGGCCTCACTTCCATGTATATATGGATAGGCTATAATCACATAAGTGTGTATAGGCAATAATCATGTACACAATCTGCCTGGGAGTAAGTCCCATTGAATTCAAAGGGTTTTACTTCTGAATAGATGTGTATAAGATTGCACCATTAATCACCTAACAGGATGTTCTACCAAGCCAAAATACTGTCTATCATCCATGTCTTGTGGCCTGAAAGGTATTTGACGACCTCCATTGGCACCCCTGTTTTTAGGGATGTACGAAACTCCTACCTGGCTCCGCGCCGGCAATCTGTGGTGGTGGGGAGGTGCTCCGACCCTCCCCCCGGAATCCTGCTGGACTGGCTCTGCTCTGCGGCCAAGCTGCTGAGCCGCCGGCCGGCTCCGGCCACCCACAGCTGGACATCCGGCTGCTGGGCAGCCCTGCAGGGATGCAAATGGACATTTCCGTCCCTGTATTGAGCCATGATAGGTTACATAAATATTTATGTAGCCTACCACGGCAGGGGGAAAAACCCCAGCATATGCAAATGGCAGTAGCTGCCGCCATTTGCATATGCTGGGTTCCCCCCCCCCACCATGATAGGCTATGTAAATACTTACGTAGCCTATCATGGCCTCTGCAGGGATGCAAATGGTGTCCCTGCGTTAGCCGTGATAGGCTATGTAAGTATTTACGTAGCCTATCAGGGCTATGAAGAGGAAGTGAATGGCGGCCGCAGGCCGGCCGCCATTCACAAAGCAGTGTGGACGGGAGCAGTTAAGTGCTCCGTTTTGCGTGCCTTTCTAGGGATGTATGAAAATCACTTACCTGTTCATGGATTATGTTTATGGTGGTGGGGGGAGGCGTTTCGTCCCTCACCCCTGGAATCCTGGGCGGGGGGGGAAGCACTCCGTTCCTCCCCCCCTGGAATCCGCGCGGCCGGCTGTGCTCCACCGCCATTTGCGTTCCTTATTTTTGACGTCTTCATCTACGTAAACATTTAGGTAGACTAAGACGGCGAAAATAAGGGGAACTGAAATAGCATACTGGCGCTATTTGCGTTCCCCTTATTTTAGCCATCTTAGTCTACGTAATTATTTACATAGACTAAGACAGCCCAAAATAAGGAACGCAAATGGCGGCGGCCATAGCCACCACCATTTGCGTATGTCTTTTTGTTTTTGTTTTAACCCAGTCATTTAAGCTATGTAAAAACTTACGTAGCCTATCACGTGTGTGTAAAAAAAACAAAAAAAAACCTGTAAATGGCAGCGGTGGCAGCCAGTCGGAAGACCAGCCGCCACAGCGGCCGCCACCACCGAAGCCGTCGCCGGAGCCGCCACCGCCCGGAAGATCCGCCCCAGGTAAGTCTTGTCCCGGGGGATCCACGGGGGGTGGCAGGCCGTTCTGCCACAGATTTCGGGGGGCCGAATGCATTGGCATTTGGCCTCCCTGAGATCCGTGGCGGAATTCTCTGCCATCCCTATGCCTTTCATAGGGTGGGGGTGGTGGGGACTTCGTCCCGCGTGCCTTTTGTGGGGGGGGCGGGGGCTTCATTCCACAATGGATTTCAGGGGGCCGAATGCGCTGGCATTCGGCCTCACTGAGATCCATTGCGGAATTCTCTGACATCCCTACCTGTTTTAGTACTCCCAGACCGGCAGTAAAACTAGGGGTGAACGAAAGTCACTTACCTTTTCTCGCAGCTTTTTCGCGGTGGGGGGGAGCGCTTCGCTGCTCCCCCCGCGAAGTTCAGGCCGGGGGGGGGAGGCTTCCCGCCTCGCCCGGCCGAAATTCAGGCCGGGGGGGGAGGCTTCCCGCCTCACCCGGCCGAAATTCAGGCCGGGGAGGAGGCTTCCCGCCTCGCCCGGCCGCGAACACGAAAGTAAAAAAACAAAACAAAACACGTCCCCTGATAGGCTACGTGACGATTCACGTAGCCTATCACGGCTAGATCTGGAAAGTCAGCCGTGATAGGCTACGTGAATCGTCACGTAGCCTATCACGGGTGACTTTAAAAAAAAAAAAAAAGCACGTACGCGAATGGCGGCCCCCATAGGGAGCAGCCATTCGCGTTCCTTATTTAGTTGCTGTAGTCTACGTCAATGTTTACGTAGACTATGGCGAAAATAAGGGCAACGCAAATAGCGTTGCCCTTATTTTCGCCGTAGTCTATGTAAACATTGACGTAGACTACAGCGACCAAATAAGGAAGGGGAATGGCGGCTCCCTATGGGGGCCGCCATTATCCGTACACACTTTTTTTTTTTTTTTCAAGTCACCCGTGATAGGCTACGTGACGATTCACGTAGCCTATCACGGCTGACTTTGCAAATCTAGCCGTGATAGGCTACGTGAATCGTCACGTAGCCTATCAGGGGATGGGTTTTTTTTTTTCTTTCATTGCAGAATGAAAGAATTTTTTTTTCTTTCATCCCAGTGGTGGGTCCCGGCGGCGGTTCGTCGGGTCTTTGTCAGGGGCGGGGGCGGCAGCCGATCTTTTGACCGGCTGCCGCCGCCGCCGCCATTCCAATAAAACTAAAAAACAAACAAACATGTCCCCATGATAGGCTACGTGATGATTAACGTAGCCTATCATGGCTAGATTTGCAAAGTCAGCCGTGATAGGGTACGTAAGTCATCACGTAGCCTATCACAGGTGACTTAAAAAAAAAAAAAAGCGCGTACAGATAATGGCGGCCGCCATAGGGAGCCGCCATTCACGTTCCTTATTTGGTCGCTGTACGTAGACTTTACGTAGACTACGGCGAAAAGACTACGGCTATTTGCGTTGCCCTTATTTTCGCCGTAGTCTACGTAAAGATTTACATAGACTACAGCGACCAAATAAGGAACGCGAATGGCGGCTCCCTATGGTGGCTGCCATTTGCGTACGCGCTTTTTTTTTTTTTTTAAAGTCACCCGTGATAGGCTACGTGACGATTTACGTAGCCTATCATGGCTGACTTTGCAGATCTAGCCATGATAGGCTACGTTAATCGTCACGTAGCCTATCACGGGATTGTTTTTTATTTTTGTTTTAACTTTTAATTTTGCAGCCGGGCGAGGCGAGGCGCCTCCTCCCCGGCCTGAATTTCGGCCGGGCGAGGTGGGAAGCCTCCCCCCTGGCCTGAATTTCGGCCGGGCGAGGCGGGAAGCCTCCCCCCCCGGCCTGAACTTCGGGGGGAGAGCAGCGAAGCGCCTCCCCCCCACCGCGAAAAGCTGCAAGACCAGGTAAGTTGGTTTCGTGCACCCCTAGCTGTCATAGTCTACATAAATATTTACGTAGATTAAGACGGCCAAAAAGAAGGAATGCAAATGGAGGCGGCCGTAGCCGCCGCCATTTGCGTACGCGGGTGTGTGTGTTTTTTCCGTGTGTGGGTGTTTGTTTGTTTTTTAGAGAGCTTCGGCTATTGGGCAGTATAGAAATGAAATGAATGAATAAATAAATAAATAAATAAATAAATACCCAGAGCCCTCCGTGGCCGGAAATCTAGCTGCGGACAGCTCTGGCCTGGCCGGGGCAGGCTGGGCTGGGCCTGGCCGGCTGCTCCGCGGAGCTTGTTGTGGAGCACAGCCGGCCGTTTGAGGATTCCGGGGGGAGGAACGGAGCGCCTCCCCCCACCATCAACATAATCCGCGAAAGGAAAGTCACTTTCGTACATCCCTAGTGGTTTGTGAATGGTTCTCTTTGTGTGTGCTCATTTTAATTTGTTTTTGTTCTTTGTTTTAGTTATTTTCTTTTGGTAATTCTAACAGTTTCTGCTGTGTAACAGGAGTCATTGTGAATGGAATAATGCCAGTCTGAGTCCTTTTTATATTGTTGTCATCATCACTGCCATCTCAAACAGAAACTATCTGTATAAAAAAGCCCCACTTCATCTGAGTTAATCTCTTCTCCATGTTAATGGACCAAACTAGATGTGACTTTAAGGCTGCAATCCTATACATGCATATCCGGGCTGGGAATAAGTATACTGGGGTTGCTCTGTAAATGTTTGATTGCATTTAACGTGTCTTTGTTCTTCTTCTAAATTACAGCTGGGTTGGGGGTTGGGGTGGGATCAGAACCATGGGAAACAGGAGAGGGACCGTGGTCTGATCCAACACAGCTCTTCTTATGTTCTTAAAAATAATATATTATTATTCTTTACACATTTTTAGAACCCCTGGGAAGCAAAAGCCACATTGACTCCCAAGTGTGTCCTTCTTGTGATAAAGAATATGGGAGACTGAAATGAGCTCATTTTCATTTCAACTGGGAAACAATTTCCTAAAAATAAATTGCCAGGTTTTGTTATTCACTGGCTAAAGGGGTAGCAAGGAGCAGACTTGGTATGAGGAAGCTAAGTCATAAGGCCATCAAAAGAAAGCATACATCCAGAAACAATGTCCCAGAGTTGTGCTTCAGTGGTATGAGAAAGAACTGCTTGAATCAGGAAGGTGCAGCAGCATCGTAATGAGAGGAGCTAATCAGTAGGTAGCTACAAGTCAGCTGATTATGACTCGGCATTTTTTTTGATGGAGTTGCTGTGGAACTAGAGTTTTGCAATGGTTGTTCCATCCCATGGGCACAAATCAATCTTGGTAGATCAGTCTTCAGGGAAATATCCAACAATGGCCTGTTATGGCTACATCAGGCTCAGGTTAAACTAAGGGGCAATCCAAAAGCAAGTCAATAAGAAGCCAATGGGCAAAAGCACAGTTCTATCAGGTGAGAGGGAGCTTTCCAAAAGAGAAGTCTGAAGGGCAGCCAAGGTCAAACACACCAATAAACAGTCCAAGAAGCAGAGTCAAGAAGAAGTCCAAGGTCAGTAGCATGTAGGTTCAATCGCAAGGCACGGTCAGGAAAACAAGATACATGGCAGTAGGTGCTGGTAAAGATGTTGTTTCCAGTACTAGCTAGGCTTTTAACAGTAGAGTCTGCTGAGTCCCACTGAGTACTCAGCTGCCTGCAGTACATTAGAGCTCTTTGGCCAGAGCCCTGCTCATGAGGAGTCACTTTTTCCTGGGGAGTCCTTTCTTGCAAATGAGCACTCCTTCTCACCGGAGCCCTACTGGCCTGTCACTTAAGGTGACAATGCTCCTGCGGGTCAGGGGTTGCTCAGCTTCTGCATCAGAGGCAGAAGTCCCCCCCCCCAGGGATGGATCCGCAGTCATCTCCCCTGAGGGCCTGGGGTATCCTTAGTTTCTGTGAGCTTTAGCTCTTCCTCTGAGGACGATTCCTCCAGTGGGGGGATGACAAGTAATATGGAAGGATAACAGTTTGAACAGAGTGGTACCTGCCAATAACAAATCTAAGAATATGACAAAAGTGGGCAAGGAGGACATGTCTTTCCCAAAAATTGGTGAATGGGAAGTGTCCTCCCAAGTGTTACACTACCAGCAACCCACACTTTTGGAGAAATTGCTAAGACAGCCCTTGAGCAATGGAGATGCCACTGATGACTTGCGGCCTGAGCAAGCTTGTATGGCTGCCTCACCTCTGAGATAATAGTGCTTCTACAGGATGGTTTAGACTGGATGTTCCAGATTGTGTCCCAGGGTGAGACTGACACTAAGTAAATGGCACAAGACAGAGCAGAACAGACACTTTGGTAAGGCTCTCATGTCATTCTTAAAACCATTGCATCATAAGCCATCATACCAAATAAGGCATTTTTGGAAATGAATTGTCTGTTAAAATGGGACCCCACCTTAGGCTGGGGTTTAAATGGAAATGCCATTGAAGTGCTCCAGGCTTGGCCCTAGAAATGAGCTTCATGAGCTCAGTAATGCTCACCTCAGGGGAGAGGCAAGAATTAGAACTCTCAATTTTTTTCTCTGGCTCAGATTAAAATCCAGGCCAGAGAAGACTTCCCAGTTTACTCTTGACCCAACAGATTACCCCAGAGGCCTTCAATGATGGATTGCAGTTTTCTCCTCATCAGCCATTTTGGAAGTGATTCATATGGCTTGCACCAGCCATTTATGGCCCCACCCAGAAATAAAAAGGGAAAAATCAGGTATTGGGTAAACCAGGGGCATAACTTCATTAGATTACAACAAAAGGAGATCTGCATGTGGCTCTAATTTAATGCTAACTAATATTTGTGATGGGGCCATGGTGGCTTAGTGGTTAAGACGCTGAACTGCAGACTGGAAGGTGGGCAGGTCAGCAGTTCGAGACCCGAGTGCTGCGTGACGGAGTGAGCTCCCGTCTTCAGTCCCAGCTTCTGCCAACCTAGCAGTTCGAAAGCAAGAAATTGCAAGTAGATAAATAGGTACCGCCTCAGCGGGAAAGGTAACAGTGTTCCATGCACCTCGGTGTTCAGTCATGCGGGCCACATGACCACGGAAGCGTCTTCAGACAGCGCTGGCTCTTCAGCTTAGAAACGGGGATGAGCACCGCACCCTAGAGTCAGACACGACTGGTTGGGGACACCTTTACCTTTTTACCTTTAATATTTGTGAGCCTGACCCAGTTCTGAGTGTAGAAACAGTAAACTGGCTGTCTCGATCCTCTGGCCATAACTTTTGGAGTGGAGGGGTACCCTCCTGAACCACAGCCCTCTTGAGTCCCACAAGTGAAAGTATGCATCCCATTCAGACTCCAAAGGGGTTCCTTTCCCTGTCCCAGGTCCCACAGCCCTGGTTGACAAATCTTTTGCCTTTTTCACACTTCCAAGTGCTCACCAATAACTCACCTCTATGTAACTTACTTGGCTTAACCTAGTAAATTGCACAGCCATTCCATTACAGCCGATCATTCCTGGTGATTCTAGAGATGAGGGAGAATTCCGCCACAGATCCCAGTGAGGCTGGATTCTAAGAATCCAGCCTTATTGGGGCCTGTGGCAGAATGGAGCACTCACCTCCACCTCCCCCCGGAATCCATCCGGGTCGGATCCGCCTCTGCGTCGATCCTGCAGAGCCGGCCACCTGCTCCGCATCACTGGCAAATGTCGATACGGCCGGCAGCCATTGCCATGCCATATCGCTGTGCTAAGTAATTCTCTGGATGCAAATGGCGTAGTGGGCACCAATTGCGGCCATAAAGCTGGTAGATTAGCCTAAATGCAGCCGTAAATGCAGCCAGCCCTATCGACATTCGCCAGCGATTCAGAGCTGGCAGATGGCTCCACAGGATCAAAACAGAGCGGAGCCGGCCTGGATGGATTCTGGGGGGAGGAACGGATCACCTCCCCCCGTGGGCGGATTCCCCCCCGGAATGACAGGTAGGGAATCCGCCCATCCCTAGGTGATTCAATACAAGGTATGTTAAAAAAAAAAAACCTGAACAACCTCAGCCAAACAGGGTATTTGGGGAAAAGAATCCTATTCTCCAACCAAACTCTGATGGCTACTGCCTGCACAAAATCCTACCCAAGGTTGGAGGGTGTGTGCTGACCAAAAGGCTACTGCATTAGGGTAAGAGGCGGGCTCAGCTTCTATAGTCTCTAGCACCCCACCCCTGATGTCAACATTGCTATGTTGTATGTGGACACACACTATGGCCCTAGCGTTCCCACTCGTCTCTGGGGCAGCTGCAAATGCCAACCCCACTGTGGACCACTTTGCAGGCATAGAGATAAGTATCAGAGTTTGGGGTCTGCAGTGTCTTTTGGTGTTGCAGCTGATCTCTGATTTTTTATTTATTTATTTATTTATTATTAAATTTATTAATCACCCATCTGGCTGGTCACCCAGCCACTCTGGGCGATGTACAGCATATAATAAAACAGTTTAAAACAATAAAATTCTACAATAAAAACGTTGATGACAAAGAAGCTTTGAACAACTCAGGGCCAGCAGAATCACTGGTAGGGCTCTGCTCAGCCTTGCAGGGCTGACTGCAAACATTTTGGCAGCTAAGGATCATGCAGACTTCTGAGCCCCATCAGGCGTTTGGGTTTGGGTTCAAATTTTGTTTGGCTTGGAAATAAGCCAAGGCATTTTTCAATTGGCAAATGGGTCACCCATCTCTAGGGAGAACTATCTTAAACAAGTAAAAAACCCTCAATGGGCAGATTAAACCAAAACTATGTTTATTTAATAAGAAAGCCAGTATAAAAAGAACACAGCAGGGCAATATGCTGATACTCAAATAATTAAAAAAACACACAAAGAAAAACCACCCAGTAAGAGATGTTTCGTAACTGTGCTATGGCAAGCAATTCGACTCTTACTCAACACTTCCCATTTGTTTTCTCTTTGCATGTTTTCATTCTTACTTCAATGATTTTTATTGACACTGTTATGTTTTTAATTAATACAGTAGTTATCTCCCAACAAAATGTTTTCAGTAACATGAATGGACAAAATGGATATAGATGCAGTAGCCCATGTGAAAGGACAGAGCAGCCTGGGAATAGATTAGTATTTATTTTTGTAGGTGATCTCTCTTGCTGTTTATCATTGTAGTGGCTGGAGATATTGTGAGTGGCTGAAAATGCATTTGCAGGGATTGAATCTATTGTTCTCTGTGCAATCAACTAATTTCCAGAGCCATCGTGTTCGCTCATCCTAAATGTGTTGTCAAATGAGTTTACAGAATGCTGTGATATGTGGCTATTTATGGCCTTCTTTTCAATTACTTGCCGAATCTCATTTCATTCTCTTTAGAGTCACATTCTCCTTTCCCTGTACAAATCCATAGATGGGAGTAAATAGCTTGCACCGTGGCATTCATGGCTTTTGAAGAGCTACCATCTGTTGCTTCATCTCTTGGGATTAGCAGCTCTGTATAACACAAGTGAGCTTGGCAGGATTCCTTGCATAGGCAACAGATCCAGTTGCAAACACAGGGGGAGGTCTGAATCATCAAGATCATAGTTGCAAAAGTGACCATTAGCTCTCGCCATATTCATGATAAGAAGGAAGCAGACATGAGCAGACTGAAGAAGTGAAGGCTAGTTCAGTAGGATGTGACAGCTTGGGCAGCATCATTATCACCGTCACTATTATTTACTGCTAAAACTGTAATATTTACCATCCTGTAAATATTTGACCACATGATATAAGCTGCTCCCATTTCAAGCTGTGGTCATAGGACAGCTGCGTGCATCTAATGTAAGGAACCAACTAGATTGTTGTTGATGGTTAAACACAGTTCCATAGTTTGAGTGGGAGGGGGTTCAACCCATACAATTCTGATATGGCATTGGCTGAGACTCATATATACAGCAAGAATAAGAACTGGTAATAAATTAAGATGTGAATAAGGAAGGGATAGCTAACTTCTAAACATGATAAGATGCACCTGCTGAAATTCTGATTTCTTCTCAACCGTTAAATGGACAACAGCCCTAATACTCAAAGATGACCATTCCTCAATTAAGGCTTCAATCCTATATCCACTTACCTGGGTGCAAGCCTCATTCATCTCAACAGGATCTTTTGAGTAGACATTATTGCCGTCTGTAAGTATATAAATTGCTGTCATATACATGTTAAATCAGGGATCTATTTAGCTCACCCCCTACAAGCTGCTATGTCCTCTCTACTGGAGGACTTTTTCTAGCCCTATTGCCTGACATCCTTTAATAGGAGAGGCTGGCTGGATTTTGAAACTTTGGGATCTTATGTATGCAAAACATGTGCTTTTTGCCTGGGTTGATCCCTCACTTTCTCCACCAAAGTAACCTCAATTCTGTTCTCAGCATAAGTTAGATGCATGCCTGAATCTTCATTTGGATTGCTTAACTGTTTCAGCATTTTGAATGTTTGGCACGAACCTTTGGACAAGAGAGATGGGAGAGGGCAAGTGCTGAGGCAAGGACCTATTTGGAAATGTGGGAATTGGTGCATAGTTAACTCCATCTGGTAACAACTCAGCCCTTTCTGAACACTGAACACTTACAAGGCTCACACTCCCACATTTTCCTACATTTAGGGCATTTCACATATGCAAAAGATACTTAAAATAACAAAAGATAGCATAAAAATAACATCCACTCCCCACCGTTCTGCTAAGGGGAGGACAGAAGAAGATAAACAGGAAGGGACAGGTCTATGCTAACTACATGACAGAATTTTCTAATGTAACACAAGGCAACTGAATGAATTGTCACAGGAGTCTTCTTGGAATGAGGTCCAAAAAGGGAATTCTTATCAGTGAAGAAGTTGGTTAAATACAAATCTGTCAGGTAAAGCTTTGCTATTATTGGTCCTGATTCAGGGCAGAAAGATGTAGACATGATATAAACTAGGTCAACATTCAAGGCATGCTTATGGACTGTGAAAACAGGAAAGTTTACTCTTTCCTTATTTCTCTTATATATTACAAGAAAAGAACATGCATTTCCCCACAAGGGTCCATATTGCATCTCCATGAAGACAGCATTTGGAATGATGCAGAAGAGACATCCATCAGAGCAACCAAGAGAACTTTAATTCAAAATTCAGACAAGTGCAAATTTTGAAGGACAACTGAGTTTCACTTTGCATATTGGTTAGAAAGTGCGGAATTAAGTAAATATGCTTGTGGACATTGCTGCCACCCAATTTAGAACCCAAAATGGGAAGTCAGCTTCGGTCAGCCTTCTTATGCATGCAATCCAATCCTCTGACAGATAGAAAGACTTTAGAAAGAAAGTTTTGACTGTTGGGTGGTATAGAAATATATTAAATGAATAAATAAATATATGGCAATCATTTTCTTTATTCATTTCCGATGAGATGCATTTTAAACTTGGTCAACTAATAAAGAGGTTGGGATGGATTCAGAATCTGCCTTCCATTGACAGAAATGCTCTGCTTATGGATGGTACCTCTGATTCATTTTGGGGGGGATCTGCTCACCATAAAGCGTTCCTGACCTCAACCATTTGAATTTCTAGGGGGTTGCAACAGGGGCTGCCATGGGTAGGAGGAGTAGGTGCGTCCACTTCCATGAACCCAGCTGCACAGGCCTCAATCTAGATCCAACCCATTGTGTAATTGCCCTTGCTTTCATTCAGCATGCTATGGCAACCTTGTTAGGGTTTGAAAAAAGAGTGTTTAATGGTTCAGAAACTCTGTTCTTGAGATTTGATACTACTGACTGTTTCTGCATTGCTTGACTGTGGAAGGAAGTAGAGATTGGGATGGATTTATTTTGACAAGAGTGGCCCCTTTGCTGTTGTCACACACCATATGTTATTCCAAGTCTGTAGTATTCATGCCAACGTATTGACAGCATTTCAATACATGTGAATGTATGAGTTGGTTCACCCAAATGGTGTGTGTGTGTGTGTGTGTGTGTGTGAGAAAGAGAGAGAGAGAGAGAGAGAGAGAGAGAGAGAGAGAGGTGGGTGGGGGTGGGGTGGGTGTTCAATGGAAGAGGAAATTATAGGAAATGTGTAACTGACCACTTTTACTTCAATGGTCAGCTCAAAATCAATTAAGGCCCTGAATCATGATCTGAAATGGTTAAACTCTTTTAAAATATCAAATGCTCTACATGTAATATAATAAAAAGGTAAGAGTAACCTATTCAAAGTCTCCAGATGTGGATTTAGTTCAAGACAGAGACAATCCCATCAAAGTGGAATCAGTAGGATAGATAGTAAAGGGTGAGGCAGATGGCAGATTTGTCTACATAAAGCTGGATGAATATATAATTTAAAACAATGTTTTGCGGCACATCTGGCAGGAGAATAAGAGCCGGGATTTGCAGGAGTAATAGGGAAGGTATTCCATTTGCATTAGTGGAAGATGCAGCGGTGTGGGGGGAGGCCTCAAATGACACTAAATAGAAAACTTTACAAATGATGCTGAATTCTGATCTACAAAATGTCAACAAGTGAACTACTATTATACTTCTTTGACTTGGTTAACCTGACGCTTTCTCAAATGTGCATTAGTGAAACCAGATGCAGTGAAAATATTACAAGCTGTAGGTACAGAAAACAGCAAGCCAGGTCGACAATAGGGCTTTACAGTCCTTTGTTTAAAGAGCTGTCAGAGAGGATGGTCTTCTATTTGAATGTCAGAGGATGGTCTTCTATTCTAATACTCCCCTATCACGAAGTGCAGCCACACCAGCACCCCGATTTTCTAGGTAGCTGATGGCAATGAAACGAGGGAGAAGTCAACTAGAGCAATGTTGGCAGAAAACTCAAGAGTCAGTCCGAATGAACACGGGCTACAGCCTGTTCGAAGGCCTACTCTGTGGCAATGCAGGCAGCATTTTTTTTTCTGCCACTATTGCATCTGCAAAGAGCTGCCAGCGGAGCTGTTTCGAATGGTCAGGGTTTTTTAATTCACTAGCCCACAAGAGGAGAACTTAAACCTCTTGACAGCTCACTGTGAACAATTTGCTCAGCGCTTTGCAATAGGGATGTACGAAAGTCACTTACCTTTTCGGAGCTTTGATCCACGGTGGGGGGGAGGTGCTCCGTCCCTCCCCCCGGAATCCTCCCTGGCCAGCTCTGCTCCATGGCAGCTCTGTGGAGCCGCTGGCCAGGGCCATCCGCAGTTGGAGTTCCAGCCACGGCCGGCTGCTATGGCCGCAAATGCAGCCGCCATTTGCATCCTGCCAGACTGCCGTGATAGGCTACGTAAGTATTTACGTAGCCTATCACAGCAAAGAGCACAGGCACAAATGGCGGCTGCTACGCCGTTTGCGCTGCTGCTCTTTGCTGTGATAGGCTACGTAAGTATTTACGTAGCCTATCACGGTAAAGGCAGCTACGCAAATGGCCACAGCAGCTGGTCGAGTGCCGCCGCCACTGCCTCCGGAGCCGCTGCTGGAGCCGCCGTGACTGGAACATCCGCCTCAGGTAAGCTTCATCCTGGGGGGATTCGGCAGGGCGGTGGGGGGGGAGGCCGTTCCACCACGGGTTTCGGGGGGCCGAATGCCAGTGCATTCGGCCTCACTGAAATCCATGGCGGAATTCTCTGCCATCCCTACTTTGCAAACAAAATTGCTCAGATCCTCTCTGACTTGGACGCTATAGTTGATACAGACCCCATGGATGTAACTTTGGCCCATGCTTGTCCAGTGTTGTTGGATACTTTTCAATTTGTACACACTGAGGATGTGGACAGGATCCCTGGAGAGGTGAGAGCCACCATGTGTGTTCTAGATCCTTGCCCTTCCTGGCTCATAAAATCAATCAGACTGGCCGAGTGGGTATATGGACTGGTTAATGCCTCCATTAGTCAAGGAAGAGTTCCAGCCTGCCTGAAGCTCTTCCTGAACCCTGCCATATTGGATAATTATTGGCCAGTCTCCAATATTCCATTTCTGGGCAAAATATTGTAGCACATGTTGGCCTCCGAACTCCAGGGTTTCCTACATGACATAGATTATCTAGACCCACTGTCAGGTATCCCTTTTGTCCCTGCTAAACTCCAACAGCTAAATCAAAACACAGACAAGAGGCTTCTATCCATGACTTTTTAATCCTTTTATTTCAATGGGTCATACAGATGCTAATTGTCAGTAACTCACAGTCTACAAAGGAAATGCCTTCAGGGAGTTCAAAGTGAAACCAGGAAGATTGAAAGTTGCCTACTGTTTGAGAAAAGGCGGGCATGCTTCCCTAACTTAAGGGGTGGGGGGGATCTCCCTCTGTCTCATCAGGTATCTACGCGTAGCTGTTCCAGCTGGGCCAACTGGGCAGATCGCCTAAGCTCTGCCTCTGCCATCTTTCTCTTTGTCCCGTGTCTGTGCCTGGTGTCTAAGAATTCAGGCTGTCCAAGCCCCACCTCTCCCTGTTCACTATCTCTCATCATGTGTGTGTGTGTGTGTGTGTGTGAGAGAGAGAGAGAGAGAGAGAGAGAGAGAGAGAGTGTGTGTGAAGGGAGGCTCTCTCTGTCCAGCTGGACTATTGAAACCTGAGGAGACTGTCTCTCCCTGTCTGGAAGAGTCTGGGAAAGTTCCTCCCCCATGTTTTGTGGTTCCTCTTTGGACTCTGAGCTGCTTTGCCACTGCCTATGCTCAGAGGCACCCCTAACACCCATTTCAATCTGGCTTCAGATTTGGTTATGGGACAGAAACAGCTTTGGTCACCTTGGTGGATGACCTATGCTGGGAACTAGACAGGGGGATTGTGTCCCTGTTGGTTTTTCTGGACCTCTCAGTGGCTTTCAATACCATCAACCATGGTATCCGTCTGGGCTGTGGACTTGGAGATGGGACTTGGAGGCACTGTTTTACAGTGGCTTCATTCCTTCTTGGAGGGGCAGACCCAGAAGGTGGTGCTGGTGGACTTCTGTTCGACTCCCTGGCCATTTGCCTGTGGAGTTCCTTAGGGTTCTGTTTTGTCCGTCATGCTATTTAACATATACATGAAACCACTGGGAGAGGTTGTCTGGAATTTTGCGGTCCTGTGTCACCAGTACGCTGATGACACCCAACTCTACTTTTTCTTTCCATCTAATTCCAAGGAAGTGTTGGGGTGGTGAACCAGTGTCTGTCAGCAATAAATGACTGGATGAGGGCAAACAAATTGAAGCTTAATCCAGACAAGATAGAGGCGCTCCTGGTCAGTCGAAAGGTAGATCAGGAAATAAGGATTCAGCTTGTGCTAGATGGCGTTACACTCCCCCTGAAGACACAGGTTTGTAGCTTGGGTACACATCTGGATTCAGCCCTGAGCCTAGATGCCCAGGTTTCAGCAGTGGCCAGGAGCGCACTTGCACAGTTAAAGCAAGTGCACCAGCTGCGCCCGTTCCTTGAGATGTCTGACTTTGCCACAGTGACACATTCCTTAGTTACATCACGTTGAATTACTGTAATGCACTGTACGTGGGGCTGCCTCTGAAGAGTGCTTGGAAACTTCAGCTGGTTCAAAGAGCTGCTGCCAGACTGTTGACTGGGGCTGGCTACAGGGAGCATACAACTCCCCTACTAAAAACAGCTTCACTGGCTCCCAGTCTGTTTCCGGTAGGGATGTACAAAAGTCACTTACCTTTTCACAGATTCTTTTCATGGGGGGGAGGCGCTCCGTCCCTCCCCCCAGAATCCTCGACGGGGGGGAGGCAATCCGGTCCTCCCCCCAGGAATCCTCGACGGCCGGCTCTGCTCCACGGCACCTCTGTGGAGCAGCCGGCCAGGCCAGGGCCGCCCGCAGCCAGATTTCCGGCCACGGACTGCCTGGTGTTGATGCAAATGGTGGCTGCCATAGCGGCCGCCATTTGCATCCAGCCAGGGAGCCATGATAGGCTACATAAATCTTTACGTAGCCTATAAAGTCTGGGTAAAAAAGCAAACAAAAAAACCCAGCGTACGCAAATGGCAGCAGCTACGGCGGCCGCCATTTGCATTCCTTATTTTTCGCTGTTTTAGCCTACGTAAATATTTATGTTCCCCCTTTTTTTTTCACCGTAATAGTTTACGTAAATATTTACGTAGACTAAAATGGTGAAAAATAAGGAATGCAAATGGCGGCCACCGTAGCCGCCACCATTTGCGTATGCTGTTGTTGTAGTTTTTTACCCAGATGTGACAGGCTACATAAAGACTTACATAGCCTATCACGGCAAAGACCAGACTGCAAATGGCGGCTGCAGCAGCCAGCCAAAAGTCCAGCCGCCGCCGAAGCCACCGCTGGAGCCGCTGCCATCCGGAACATCAGCCCCAGGTAAGTCTCATCCCGGGGGGGATCCATGGGGGGGGCGGGGGGGCAGGCCATTCCACCACGGATTTTGGGGGGCCAAATGCCAGTGCATTCGGCCTAACTGAAATCCGTGGAGGAATTCTCTGCCATCCCCAGTTTCCGGGTACAATTCAAAGTGCTGCTTATGTCCTATAAAGCCCTATATGGCTCAGGTCCAGGTTATGTGAAAGACCGTATTGTCACCTATGAGCTGGCTCGTGCCCTGAGATCTTCAGGGGAGGCCCTTCTCGCCATCCCACCACCATGACAGGCTCGCCTGGTAGGAACACCGGAGAGGGCCTTCTTGGTGGCTGCCCCAAGGCTCTGGAACTCCCTGCCCAGGGAGGGGAGAGTGGCACCCCCCTTGGTATGTTTTTGCGGACAGGCAAAGACTTTTTTTGTTCTGGCAGGCCTTTGGGGATAGATAGTCTGGACCTGATGGATATGATGGATTGATACTATTGTTTATATTGTTGGCTTTTTTAAAATTCTAAAATTTTATACAATTTTAATATTATTGATTTAATAATATTTTTAACTTTTGTATATTTCTACTTATATGTTTTAATTGTACAAGGTTTTAATGTTGTAAAGCCACCTTGAGTCCCAGTATTGGGAAAAAGGTGGGATAATATAACAACAACAACGTGTCCTCTAATTGATGGGCTGTCCAGTGTAAGCCTGGTTGAAAGATAAAGAACCATAAGGAGGAAGAGCCTAGAAGTTGGCCATCAACAATTAGCATCTGGACAGCAAACTGAGGGTGTCATCTGGTCGCTATGGTGGGAGGTGTTGCATTTCTATTTCAGTTATAGCAATTATTTCTAAGTTTACATCTTTACAGATAAATTATCATAGATATTGTTAATGCAAACCTGTATCCTCTTTTGTCCTCTTTTTTGCTGATGCATTTCTTGTTTTTTGATGATGCATAAGTGGTCATCCTACTCAATCAGCCCGTCTTATTTGTGAATTATTCCACTGCACCAAATCAAATTGAATAGTTGTTTGTCAAGATTTGTTGCTTGTTCTAAAACAACAACAACCATGTTTCATTCTTTTTCACCAAATGAATTCAAGGTAGCTTACAAAACACATCCTCATAATAAAATAAAAATAATTAAATTTTACCAACACCATATAATTAAAACAAACTCATAAAGGGAACAATATTCAGATGATAAGCCAGGAGAACATGCAACAATTTTTTTTATTAAAATGTATGCTTTTTGCTTACAAAGTCTCATTGTTTTGTAATGTAGTTTTGACATGGATATTGAGCAATTCGACCCCAATCCCACTGAAGTCTTGGGCAGCTAGCTGTAGGGATGGCGGAGAATTTCTCCCTGAAACTTCGGGGGGCCGAGCGCCAACGTGTTCGGCCCCCCGAACAAGTTTCGGGGAGAAATTCTCCGCACCCCCCCGCACCCTGCACCCCCCCCCGGGACGGGACTTACCTTTCCCAAATGTCCCTCCCAGCGGTGGGTCCCGGCGGCGGTTCATTGGGTCTTCGTCAGGGGCGGGAGCGGCAGCCGGTCTTTCGACCAGCTGCCGCTGCCACCACCATTCCAATAAAAGTAAAAAAAAAAAAAAACGCCCCCGTGATAGGCTACGTGACGATTAACGTAGCCTATCACAGCTAGATTTGCAAAGTCAGCCGTGATAAGCTACGTAAATCGTCACGTATCCTATCACGGGTGACTTTAAAAAAAAAAAAAAAAGCGCGTACGGCTAATGGCGGCCCCCATAGGGAGCCACCATTCCCGTTCCTTATTTGGTCGCTGTAGTCTATGTAAAGATTACGTAGACTATGGCGAAAATAAGGGCAATGCTATTAGCCTATCACGGGGGCGTTTTTTTAAAAAAACTTTTTATTTCGCGGCCGGGCAAGGCGAGGTGCCTCCTCCCCGGCCTGAATTTCGGCTGGGCGAGGTGGGAAGCCTCCCCCCTCCGGCCTGAACTTCGCGGGGAGAGCAGCGAAGCGCCTCCCCTCCACCGCGAAAAGCTGCGAGACCAGGTAAGTGGCTTTCGTGCACTCCTAGTAGTTGCACACAACAACTATCATGCCACTAGATGAGGGTGAAAAGACACAGCCAGCCAATTCAATGGGGCCTAGATGAGCAATGGCGACTCATCTGTGTCAGCTATGTGGATGAAACATTGCTTCTACTCAGATATCCCTAATTGGATCAGGACATTAATATGCATTTTTTTTCTAATTGGATTGGTTAAATAATTATTAAGGAAACCCTTTGAGTTAGTTCCCATTGACCGGGGGCAAGGTGGTGGTGGGGAGATAGGCCATGTAACTTATATGGTTTTCTCCTTTAGGCCATAAAAGCCTTTTAATATTAATGTTCATGCAAAACAAATCAATGGGGTCATAAATGGTATCATAATGGATATATATCTAAGGTATGCATGGTCATGAATATTTTTATACCCTTTCCCAGCTCACACAATTCACTGTTTTTCTCCCAAGGTCAAGCCCACAGATCTGTAGACATTACATGACCCTTTTCTTTGGCATGTGAACTGAGAAGCCTGTTGGGTAAAATTCCTTTAATAACTAAAGATTACGGAGTTTGATATATCCCTGCTATTATTCTAATGAAGCTATCACAGAGAGTGCGCAGATGAAGCACGTCCACATAACTACCGACAAGTTTCCAAGGGAATACACACAACAGGAATTGTCAGATTGCTGTTTTGATGGTCTTCTACTACTAGCCTAATAGTATGTGGTAATGCACTTTCTCAAGACTGAAGCTCGATGTTTATCATGTGTTTTCTATCAGCTCTCAGAAATCATACTTGTTCACCCACGAAGTTGAGTAAAGGTTCATCAACTCTATGGTAGCTTCCCGGCAGCTGGGTGCTAACTCTGTTCAGCTTCCTGCACATTGGATTTGGAATCAAAATACCCATGCATTCTATTTTAATCTATTTGTAACAGCCTACCAGGACCCACTGGTCTGAGTCATTCTCCTTTTCTTTCTGAAAACATTCAGGCAGAGAGGCAGCTGGGTTTGAGAATATAGTTAAG